>NC_061863.1:48484870-49861341 GCF_907164915.1 Impatiens glandulifera | reverse complement strand
AAACACTTAACTTACTTTCACCAAGACCATTCAATTAATGAAGCACTGCATGGAAGATTGAACTTTGGTGGATATCCTTCTTTAAAGCAGAGGAATGATTCCTTCAACATAAAGGAGTCCATGACTGTGCATTGTGGGTATGAATGTCTGATTGATAACTGAAAACTCTCTTCTAACTAGCACAATATTTTATTTGAACTTGTGGCTGGTGTATATTTCTCTCTTTCAGATTTATGAAAGGATGTAGACCTGGTTCACATACTGGTTTTGATATCAATGAAAATGATATTAGAGAGTTACAGAAGTTTCATGAGGTTATTGTTGCTTCGGCCATTTTTGGTATGTTGTATTTTACATCTTCCAGACTTCATCTCAAAATACTTGTTTTTTCTTTTCATTTTTTTGTTCTGAATGTTACATTTGCCATGCTGACCCTTTTTGAGTTATGTTCTGAATATATCTCATAAAAATGCTGATCAATGCAGGAAACTATGATATAATCCAGCAACCTAAGAACATTGGTGAATATTCAAGGAAAAATACACCCTTTTACATGTTTATAGATGAGACAACAGAAGAATATATGAAAAACTCTAGTATTTTGGACAGTAAAATGAGAGTTGGTTTATGGAGAATTATAGTTGTTCATAACATTCCCTATGCCGATGCAAGGCGAAATGGAAAGGTGATGATTCCTGCGCTTCTAACTGTTTCAGGCAACTTTATCAAATTTATTGTAAACAAATGGGATGAGATTGTCCTTTTTTTCTGGCTGGATCTCTGGTGCTACTGAAGAATGCTTGATGCATATGAACTTAAGTCACCTAAGTCTATGTTTACTTAGAATGTCCTCTGATCTATTTTGGTGTTGTTGCAGGTCCCGAAATTGCTGCTACATAGACTTTTTCCTAATATAAGATATTCTGTATGGATAGATGCAAAGCTTCGGCTTATTGTGGACCCATATCAACTTTTGGAAAGGTACCTAATCTAAAAAAAACAAATTAGGACCCATATCAACTTTTTGTGTTTTGTATATTTCTTTTGCTCAAAACATTCTTGATCAATCAGGTTCTTGTGGCGTCAAAATGCTACATTTGCTATTTCAAAGCATTATAAACGATTTGATGTGTTCCAAGAAGCTGAAGCTAATAAAGCTGCAAGAAAGTATGATAATTTCTCCATAGATTACCAGGTTGAGTTTTATAAGAAGGAAGGTTTGACACCTTATTCGGAGGCTAAGCTTCCTATAATTAGTGGTGAGTTGATGATAGTAAAATCTGGATATTACAAAAAAAAAAATCCTATAAAAATACAATTTTGTGGCGTGCAGATGTTCCAGAAGGCTGCGTGATTATAAGGGAACACATTCCCATAACAAATCTGTTCACATGTCTCTGGTTCAATGAAGTAGATCGTTTTACGTCAAGGGATCAGTTGAGCTTCTCCATAGTGCGCGACAAAATGATGGCACAAGTTAATTGGAACATCAATATGTTTATGGATTGTGAAAGAAGGAATTTTGTTATACAGGTAATTAATTACTTGTTTCTGCATTAATGGCTTAGGGAATACTAAGTAATGATATTGAAAATTTAAATGAAATTTTCCAATAAAGGGTTACCATAGGGATCTTTTGGAGCAACTGTCTCCTCCATCACCGCCGCCTGCCACTTTTAGAATGCATCCACCACCAGCTTCAAACCGAAAGACCACAAAGAATCCTGTGAAGACGACTCCAGTTAGACGAGGAAGGGGCAAAAGGTCAGGTTCAAAGCATCGTAGGAAAGTTGTCACTGGAAATAGGGACTCAATTTAATGCAATGCCAATGTTTTTTTTTTCTATTTTATTGCGGATAGGAAAGATTTTTTTAATTTTTTATTTTTACAGTTAGTTAGTAGGTAGGATCATTTTTTGAGATAAGTAACACACCATGGTTAGAAAAAGACTATAGTGTTCCAATTTTAGCCAGGAATTTATATGATTATATCATCCATTTTTTGTTGTATATAGACAATTTAGTGAAATTGTTTTTTTTCAAATTATTTTTCTATCTTAAAAGTTACATTGATCTCATTAGATTATGTGCGCATTAGATTTAACATTCGCTAATTATATTGGGTGCGGATCTATCATAAATTTAAATTTGGTTCCCTATCTTAATCATATTCTAATAAAGCTTTATCTCTCATCTTGTACATATCAAAAATTGGATATGTTATAAGAAAAAAAAAATATTCTTATATCATAATTTTAATTTTTTTTTTACAAAAATGTGTGAGAATAAAAGTTTAATAAAAGAGAATTTTTAAAATTTTAATCTAATCAGAATGTGACACATCATTCCCAACACATTTTTTTCAATATTTACCCTCTTTATTATTTCTTATATATTTTATATCCGACTTTAATATTACATATTTGAGAGTTGTACAATAAAATATATCATATTGAAGAGATTATTAAACAAATTATTTTTCTAAATCTTATATATTTAATTTAGAACATAGAAAGATTAAACAAAGCTTCTAAAGAGAAAATGTAATGTAAAAATATTAAGAAATTAGACATTTCTTTTAAGGTTTTATGAAATCAATTTGTAAAACTTTTTTTTAAAGGATCATTATATATAAGTGAAATGTATATAAACTTATATATTATATATAAATATAATTTTATTAAAAAAATGTCACTCCTTAAAGTACTCCATTAAAAACAATTTATTTATATAAAAAAAATATGATTATTTTAAATTGCAAGCAAATAGTGAAAACTGTTAAGATAATTTTTATTTAATTTTATATTTATAATATAGATGTTTCTAGAAATTGCAGCCCTAAACCCTAATCCCTTCCCTTTATATATATCAGAACTCAAGAACTCAGAACCCTGCGTTTTACTCGTCGCAGCCGCTGCTACTATTACTACAACAATGGCTACATCAAACGCTACAATGAGAAGCGGTGCGTCTGCGTTTAAATTGCTGTACGGTAATTACGTTCGCCGCTTAGTAGTCTCTGGTAACATCAACTTGCGAAACTCCGAAGTCTTCCATCTATTGCCAGAAGCCTCTCCAAGCATTGATTCTATATCGGTCAAGGATCTGAAATTGATGAATTTTCCATTCAATGCTCAACAACTACTCGTCGGCAAGCCTTTCTTAGGTCAGTCTCGTGTTGAAGCTCGACGAGCTAGCTCTGATGAGGATGTAGATGTTGACGAAGATATGGATGATTTCGATGATGGTGATTTTGATGATTCTTGCGATGAGGGTGTCGACGTTACTTGTTCGGATGAAGATGACGATGAGGATAAGAGCGTTGGCCGCAAGATTAGGTGAAATTTTTGGAGTTATATAAACTGTTGTTGCAAGATTGAGTGAAATTGATTTTTATTTTATAAATTGTTGTTTCTGCTCGATTTAATCGGGATAATAATTACTCCGTTTTGATTTTTGGTGACTTTTGGAATTTGTTTGATCTTTCTTTCTGGCCTGTTCTTGTATGATTGAATGATTGTTTTTTAAGTTGAAGCTCCTATGGAGGCGGCGAAACCCTAGATCAATCAAGAAAGATGATAACCATTTTTTTATTTATAATTTTTACCCTAATATTGGCAGTTAGACTTTCATACCAATTGACTATTAGATTGTTTGTGGTTAATAATTTTATATTAATATAATTTTAAAATACGATTTCTAAGCGCCAAATGTTCAGAATCGGTGCACCTTTTGAATCACTTGGGAACCCCCTTATCAAAGACCCTATCCCCTCCTCTCCTTATGGAGAGGGCATGAAAAAAAATGATCAAAGTTCGGATTCGGTTCTTTCGAAAATTTTCGATCCTACTGAAACATAATGTGGAAGGGTTTTGAGATACTCGAGGAAGATTGAAAGTGAGTGAGTCCCCACTCAATCTAATTGCCCTATCATTCCCTCGTGGTTGAAAAAAAAATGTAAACAATTAATAAATATATATATAATGAGAATAAAAAATTAAATATAAAATTTATTAATATTTTTTCTATTTTGACTAATTATTTCTTCTTTTTCTTATTTATTTATAAATATATATTAAATTAATTGATTTATTTATATATTTTTTTAAATGAATAATAATAGGAAAAGAATAAAAATAATTAAAAAGTTTATAACTATATTAAATTAAATAGAATATAAAATTAAATATAAATTTATCAATATTTTTTATATTGACAAATTATTTCTCTTTATATATATATATATATATATATATATATATATATATATATATATATATATATATATATATATATATATTGAATTAATTGATTTATTTATATGTTTTTTAAATGAGTAATAACAAGGAAAAGAATAAAAAAATTAATAAAATTTATAAATATATAAAAATTAAATATAAAATTTATTAATTACTACCAATAATATTATCAATGGTAGTGATTTCTCCCCAAAACCAAACACTATTAATGGTAATAATAATTATAACAACATGGTTTAACCAAACACAGAAACACTATATACTTTTATCAATTATATTTATTCTTATTTCACACATCTATTTTTTATTAAAATATTATAAGGGAGGATGTACCCATTCTCCCGAAGTTACGGGGTCATTTTGTTGACTATTAATCTCATTTCTATTCTGAATCCTCACATTCTTATTTCGATTCATTTATTTGAACCAAACACCTCCTAACTATCTTAGGTTTTTATTAAATAGGCTGTCATAGTTCAAAGGCTTAGTGGGTTTATCCCAGGCAGGCCATATTGCCCCATTTGTCATCATCGACAAACGACACGTCCGTCATTGATCTAGTTCATTGGGTAGCAATTGACAGAGGTGTTCTCTTGGAAGGCCCTTTTCCTTTTTTTTGTTAAAATAAAATGGTTAGTTAAATATTTATTACAATAGAAATTTGTGTGTTTTTAAGTTGGATTTCAGATCATTGTCTTAATAATATGACTCAAAAAGAAAAATCATGTCAACGGTTTGATAAACTTAATAATAAAAGAGTTATAGTACGAAACTAAATGGGCCTTGTAATATAAATAAGACCCATTGGATAATGAAAACAAACCCATTTCCCAAGCACGTTTCTGCCACGTTGGATCTGGGAAGTATACCAGAGTGGCAGTTTACAGATAACACCAAATTAGATTCCTCATCCATCCTTCCTACCCAACCACTCATTTTCTCTCTCCTCATTTTCGACGCAAATCGACATCTCCCATGGCCGGTGCTCTCGAGACCTTCGCCATCCCTCGCGCCTCCTCTATACCAACCGCTACGTTGACTCCAATCGGAACTTCATCTCCTTCCGGCGTTCGTAGATCGGTCAAGTTACCTAACTTCAAAGGATTGAAGATCCAGTTCGATTCTATTTCTCGTAATCCACGATGCTTGGCTAGAACAACCGTTACACGAACACCTGGAACAATCGTCTGCGAAACTCCTCAAGAGACAGCTGTCATAGGTCAATCGGTTTGTCTTTCTTCCTATCAATATTGGATTATCATCTACTAGACTTGGATACACGGTTTATGTTAATTCGATTGCCACACAATATTGACGGTCGATGGATGAATGTAGTTGTATGATGCCTTTTTCATTAACAGTAATTGACATTTAGTAGTAGTAGTAGGAAAACAGCCGAAATGTTAAATGTGTTCAGTTTGATTTGAAGACGCATATATATGAGAAATTGGATCATGATTTTGTTAGGTTAAGACAATGTATTGAAAAGTATACACACTGACCAAATTGTATTGAACAATGTTTATTTGATAATAGGATAGGATGGATCTACTGATTGATTGCAATAATCAGTGTTTTGAGCTTCGATAATTATGTTTTAGGTTTTAACATGGTTGTTTTTGAATTCAATTGTTGTCTCCTGGCTTGAACTGGCCCTAGTGCAGTGCCTGGTGTGACAGATGGAGATTGGGAATCACTCGTTCTTGGATCTGATACGGCTGTTCTAGTTGAGTTTTGGGCACCATGGTGTGGACCATGCAAGTTGATCCACCCTGTGATTGATGAATTAGCTGGGCAGTATGCAGGCAAACTCAAGTGTTTCAAGGTGAACACAGACGAGAGCCCTTTGATTGCAACTCGATATGGAATCAGGAGCATTCCAACGGTTATAATATTTAAGAATGGGGAGAAGAAAGATGCCATCATTGGTGCTGTTCCGAAATCGACTTTGACATCTAGCATAGATAAGTTAGTGTGAAGTGGGAGATATGAAGCAAAATAAATAAGGTAAAAGGCAGTCTCTTCTGTTTGGTTCTTCTTACCCAGTTTTAGTGTTTTTATTTTTATATATATGATGCTTCATGCTGCAGTCTTATTAGACATAATAATAATACATTGTGGTGTTATTATTCTGTATAGTTTTGGAATATTGTACCCCTTCTTCTTTCATGTATCATTCATATGTCCTTCCTTGAATTCAAGTATTCGAGTTTCAATGTACGAAACTCGATACGTTGAGTGTTCTGTTGAAAGTCGAGACTAGTGTCCATCTTGGAAAAGACGGTAGCAATGGTTGTTAGTTTATAAGATGAAGTTGAAATCTCAAGATGATAACAATAACATTTGTTATGTAATATGATCCTAAATGGGAGCTTCATAATGTAAGAATAAATGACAGCAACATTTTATTATTGTGTTTTATAATTGTAAGAATTTAATTATTAACTAATTGTATTCAAGTATTAATAATATATTATAATGGTGTCTTAATTGTCAAAATTTGTTTTTTTTAATATTTATTTAAAATTGAGATTAATATTGCTCTAATCCTGAAATTGCATAATTTGTTAAATAAATAAATAAAATAATTTTAGAAATTTAACACTATGTTAAAGTTTTATTAGTTAAATTATAGATATCAATTTTTTATTTATTTATAAATATCAAAATAAGGGTTCTTAAACTGTGATATTATCATCCTTGTTCCGTTTTTTTTTTTCTGAAATTTTTTAATACCATTTTCGTTCTCTTCGATTTCGAGAAATTTTCGCAGGACAATGTTAATAAAATATTTTTAAAAAATTATATAAATGAATTTTTTAATATAATATATATTGTAATATATTGAAATTTTATATTATTATATAGAAATAAATTTATCTCTCTTATAAATATAATGAATAAATAAATATATTAGTGATTTAATAAATTTAATTGTGTTTATCAGAATCGGGTGAAATCAAGATGAAAACACAAATACTATCCCATTCGATTTCGGGAAAAACTCGTCCCAAACTGAAAAATTCAGTTTAATTTTCGCGGGACGAATTCAAATTATTATCCTTGTGGGTCATATTGAATCATTGGGTGACTTGGGTACAAGGAATACTTAATATTTTTTCTATTAAGATGATAAATGGTAACAAATAAATTAAATATGTATCCCCTAGGTTATGTTTATAAGAATTTTATATATTAGTTAAAAATGCAATGAACTCATTTAGTTGAAGCATTAGAACACATTTAAAATAGTTAATTAATGATTTTTTTTTTTAAATTAAAGCTTAATTGATCTCAAGTTAACTTAATAAACATGAAATAAAAAATTCAATAAAATGATTCCTTCCAAATGAAATAAAATAATTCAATAAAATAACTTTACCAAAACAATAATGATACTTAAATATAATAAAGTTGTAGGTTAATTCATACTAACAACTTAAAAACATAATATTTTTTTTACTAATGCTTAACTTATGTATGAAAAAAAAATGAAGTGAACTTAGATAGAACTTAGTGCCAGTTTTAAAATAGATTATTTAAATGCTTAAGAGTTAAAGAGTTAAGACACTCAATTTTAAATTTGTTTTTTATTAAAAATATTTTAAATTAAAACGAGATATTACGATTTAATTTTTCAAATAATATATTTGTTATTCAGATAGTGATAATTAATTAAATCATATATGATGAGATTATTGATATTGCATTATTTGAATTTATGGTGCGTAAAAAGTGGATATAGATTTACCAATCGTTGGATTTGTTGTCCGAAAATATGTGCCATTGGATGTCTGTAAAGGAAATAGAATATTTGCGATCCCAAGGCCATCTAACGGTTCATATATTTCAAATATTAAAAAACTCAAATCAGATTTATGTAATATATTTCACTTACATTAATTAATTAATAATTCCCATCTTAAGATTGAAAAAAACGACATCTTTGTCTTCTAAAATCAAAATCCCTATTATTCCCTTAAACATCAAACACACTTTTCTACTTCACTTCCACACTTGTGTCTTGACTCTCTCTCTCTTCTTTGTGTCTTCATCTTCATCCTTCATACATTTGGGGTTTTCTATTTCGGAGAGATGAGAGCAGAGCTTGGAAAGAATCCTTCGAGCGATGGAAATGGTGAAGTGGGTGGAATCATAAAGCACAACAGGAAATGCAAAGACTTGGCCTTTCTTATCTTCTTCATTTGCTTCTGGATCGGCATGATTGTTAACTCAAGTTTCGGACTAAACCAAGGAAACCCACTCAGGTAAAGATCTTAACTTCATCTTCTCTTTTGATTTGTAGTCTATAATCTCTTACAAAGATGGGTGTTGGATTCTTTTGTTGTTTTTAAAATTGATTAGGCTTAAGTATGGATTGGACTACAAAGGAAATGTTTGTGGTGATAGACATGCTTCACCTGGATTAAGGGAGCTTGAATTAAGATACTGGATGAACCCTAATCAGGTTTATCAGAGTGGTTTAAAGGGTAGTCAATTCAAACTTGATAATGCTCGTAGCATTTGCTTATTGGATTGTCCTGTTCCTTCTGAAGATTCTCTCAATTGGGTATGTGATTATCCAGAAGGAGATGTTCGTCTTTCAGTAAATGATTGGATTGATAGGAACTATGATTACTTTGCTGATCTTACTCCTGACCTAAGAAACACCTCTCTTCAATTACAAGGTCCATGTTATCCAGTCGTTTTCCCAAGTGTTAACGGTAAGTTTTTTCTTCTTTCCTTTCTTGAATGATTGAATTAATGAATGGAATTTAACTAAAATTGACCGTTTCAGTTTACTGGACATGCCAATATTATTCTCGTCCTTCAAACGTGTCATTAAAGCATTGGCAGCAGATGGGTGGTGTCAATATTGTTGAAGACTATCTTATTGATAAATCTATTCACAAAGAGATTAATTCACGTTCAGCTGTCTTAAAGGTGGAGTCTTTTTTGTTTTTTACTTGTGAATTATGATCATGTTAAATTTGAAACTTCTTTTGTTCTTTTTATGAACAGAGATACGTTGCTGACATTGGGAAATCGTGGGGTGTTCTTATTGTTTGCGGAGGAATCTTGCCTCTGTTTCTCTCATTGTTATGGCTTTTGTTGATTAGATATTTTGTTTCTGGGATGCCATGGATAACTGTCGTCCTCTTCAACTTTCTTATAATTACAGTTACAATGCTTTACTATCTAAAAGGTTTGTGTTTCATTTTTCATGTTTTTGATAGCTGAAATCATAAAGGAATTAATTTGTTTTTGTTGGGTTTTAGCTGGATGGATTGGAAATAGAGAAATCTCCCCGATAATCGGTGAGCATGATCCATACTATAACGTAGATTCGAGGGTGGGTTTTCATAGATCTAATAATCTAATAGAATTTGTCTCTTTTTTTTCTTATATGTTAAAAATTTGGAAGAGTTTTTGTATCTTGCAGGAGCTTACTCATCTTAGAGTGGTCTCTGTTATAATGACTTTCATCATGGTTGTTGCCTTCCTCTCATCGATTGCTATAGTTCGTCGTATTCTTCATGCAACCTCGGTTCTTAAGGTTGCAGCAAAGGTGATTGGAGAAGTTAAGGCTCTTATTATCTTCCCACTCATACCGTATTCTATTCTTGCAATTTTCTACATGTTTTGGTTTGCGGTTGCTTTAAACCTCTTCAGCTCTGGTCGGGTGGTTCAGAATGACTGCAGTGCCAATTGCTGCTCTTATGAGCTTGAGTTGAAACGAGTGAGTTGTGACCGTTGTTGCGGTTATAGGATCAAATATACTTCTCATATTGGGGCTGCCATCCTTTTCCATCTGTTTGGCGGTTATTGGGCTACTCAATTTTTCTTAGCATGCTCTTCAACTGTGATCGCTGGATCTGTCGCTTCTTATTATTGGGCTCGTGGAGAATCATCTGTAAGTTCTAATTCATCATGATGAATAAGCCCTTGTTCAATCGGGGTTATTTGAATTTAATTTTTTATCAAAATTTTAATGCAGGCGGATATTCCATTCCTTTCAGTTTTCTCTTCAATGAAACGGTTGATGCGATACAGTTTGGGATCTGTTGCTATAGGCTCTTTAACCGTTTCATTTGTGGAATCGATTCGGTTTATCCTTGAGGGGATTCGTCGCAAGTTTAAAGGTGTGAATACAATGCCAGAGAGCTGGATTGGAAGGATGGCATTTCATTCTGCACATCTTTGCAGACAATGTGTTGAATGGACCATTAAATCAGTAAACCGCAATGCCTATATCATGGTATATTTGTTTTGCAACCCATTATAAATATTTCTCATCTTTTTTCTTCTAATATAATTTTATATTTGAAATCTTGATTGCGTTCTTAGATTGCCATAACGGGTAAAACCTTTTTTAAAGCCTCGGAGATTGCAACCGAGTTGATCATGAGTAACATATTACGGATTGGGAAAGTGAACGTAATTGGGGATGTTATACTCTTTCTCGGGAAACTCTGTGTTAGCCTTTCGAGTGCGGTTTTCGCTTTCCTCATGTTGAACACTCACAACTTCGATGGGGCATCCAACAAAATCTCTTCGCCATTGTTTCCTGTCCTGGTAAGACACTTAATGATAGAGCTTATTACATCTCACAAATATTTCTTATTTTGCGTGATTTATGAAACATATAATTGCAGATATGTTGGGCTTTGGGTTACATTGTGGCTACACTCTTCTTCGGCGTAGTGGAGATGTCGATAGATACGATAATCCTCTCGTTTTGCCAAGACTCCGATGAACACCAAGGCACAGCACAATATGCGCCACCCCTTCTCCTTGAAACTCTCATCAATAATGACCAGAATGAGATGCAAAGACTCACTCAATAGAAGGAAGAAAGCTTTTGTTGATGAAACCAAAGACAATATAATCAATCATGTATTATTATTATTATTATTATGTTGTTTCTGTTCTGTCATATTTAAGATTCATCCATTGGATACAAGTTAAAAACAGTTTTGGATTCATGACTTATTGTATATAATAATTTTATTGCTCTGGCAACAAAACCAACAATCTTACTAAAAGCTAAGGCATTATTGGTCCATGCTATACTCCATTGAAGAGTATTGTTTCATTACATTTGTTCACCATTGCTTGCTTCTGCTTCTTTAAGAGAATCATCCAGCATTCTATCCCTATTCTGAAAGATCGACACGCTATTTTGAGATAAAAAGAGAAAATATTCCAAAATGATGTATCTACATACTGATAGCACTTCCAACAGCACAAGCCCATAGAATCCTCATGGACCATTTGTAACTGTCAATAATAGATGACAAAAGCATCATCATCATTAGTATGTGTTGAAGAATGAAAGACATGTATCATTAGTATCTATGCTTGTGTAAAAGAAGCCACATCTGGATCATTTTAGTATGATAAGGCTACAAAATGCAGAAATGACAGGGGTAGAGTCTTGAACCAAAGGGCTCATGTCTCACATTCGATTCTCACTGAAAATCAAGGTGAAACGTTATGGCAGGGGAATGTTGTGCTAGCCTCCATTTGGAAAAGAGAAACATGGTAAAGCTTGGGAAAATCTCAATTGTTCATCTTCCATGGCCCTAACACAAAGACAGGTACCATCAAAATCAATAGGACAACCCCAGAGCAAGTTCACATAATCTCTCCCAGATTTTAAGTACCCACTTTTCTAGAAGATTTACACTAACTAGAGTTCTAGGTTAACATATGGTAAACCCAAGGTTCTAGACCTTCTAATTTAGAGAGGCCTTCCTTGACATTGCCAAAATTAGTCTAGACCTCATCCTATACACCCAAAGTTATAAGTTAAGGTAATCAATGATAAATTTAATAACATAAAAAAGCATGTAAACTGACAATTATACAAGACACTGATTTACAATATCTTCCAAGCAGTCAACAAATTTTTACCAATTCCAAGTAAAATTTTGATTTCGACTTTTGTTACAGTGAATTGTGAAGTCCTTTGTATCTGAACATTGGATAGCATTGGGCCTTATTGAACTTTTATTTTATTTTCAGTATTTTTTATATAAACACTATATGATATATAATGGGAAGAATGTCAATTTTACACACAAAGTTGTAGGAATGTGTCAAATTTACTTATTAAGTATTAAAATTTTATTTATATGTATGAACTTGTCAAAAAATGTCAAATATATTTAAAATAACAGAAATATTAAACGGTTTTAAAAATTTTGCCACATGTAATATCCACATATTTTTTATTTTTTAAATTGACATTACTTTAATTATTTTTCCATTATTTTTTCATTTAAGCAAAATTTATTTTTACTTTCTCTCTCATCCCTCCACAGCTCTTCATTTTTTTTCTAACTTTTCTCTCTTTGATTAACTCAAGTTCTTTTGGATTTTTACCTTCTTCTAACCTCCAAGTGCTCCCTAACTGAACTTTAAATAGACTTTAAATAGTCATCATCGTTGGTGGAAGTTTTTATTGGCCGATTCTTAAATCATAGACGTTGTGGCCAAAATCTTCATTAGTCGAACCCTGAATCATTGTCGCCATTAGCGGACAATGCCGAATCAAGGTAAAATCTCCCTTAACCGACTTGTTTTAATTTTAGTTTTCATAATACTCACCCTGTTAAACTTTATCAGCTCCCAGACGTAACCCCCAAATCCAAGTCTTTCTTAGGTAAACCTTACACTATCATCATCATTGGTTGAAACATTCATTGATCGAATCCTAAATTGTCAATGTTGTGGTGAAGTCTTTGTTGGCCGAATCCTAAATTGCCAATGCTGTGGTGAAGTCTTAATAACTCGTTACTTTTTAGAACAATTTTTATAATTAATCAATTAAATATTATTATTAATAATAAAATTACTAATAGATGGAGAAATGAAGAAATGTTTAAAGAAAATGGTAAGTTGTGAGGGTAAAGAAAGAGAAAATAAATAAGAAATTTTTTTAATGTTTTGTTTGAATAAAAAATAATTAAAGTAATGTCAATTTAAAAAAATAAAAAATATGTGGATATTACATGTGGCAAAAATTTTAACACCGTTTAACATTTCTGTTATTTTAAATATATTTGACACTTTTTGACAAGTTCATACATATAAATGGAATTTTGATACTTAATAAGTAAATTTGACACCTTCTTACAACTTGAGGTGTAAAATTGGCATTCTTCCCGATATATAATATGTTAACATCAAAATAAAACAAAAAATTAGCTGACCTCTTATATGATTATTTCCTCCTAGATTGTCATCATTTGTAATTTTTCATGTTTGACTTAACCAAATGTGTAACTAGCTAGAACCCATAACAAACCTTAATTTATATGTTGATATTAACTTATTTTTTTGACATGAATTACTTTTGATTTTAACTTTGTATTAAAACAAGGAATTACAGAGAAAGTTTGTAATTGGTGAATATTATCTAATTTGACTTTTGTTAATTGTGAACATGCATGCACGGCAACAAAATATCTGACTTTGCTCTATTCAATTGAACACTTCAACAATAAACATAGACGTTTCACATTTTGACAAGTACTTGGAAGATATCTCATATTTAATTAGTTTAATATATTAAAAAACTTTCTGATCACAATTGTTTATAATTTTTGGTAGGACACTTTGGCACTAATACTAATGTTTTATATTATCTTTCTCATTATACTTAAACAGCTTTTTTAAAAATCAATATACAAAGTCCGATCAAGATTACACTAAGAAGTCGCAAGCATGGACTAGATTAGAAGGTTTTGTTTAAACTACGGCCGTATACCAACTAACATTGCACCAACAAACTTGTTGGATCTTCGGATTTTTAGGTTATTTTAAGCTTTTTTAACTAAAACTTAACCAACACTTTATTAATTTATTCACTTTTTTATCTATTAAAGTTACTTTTTATTTAATTATTTCAAATTAATTTATCCAAGAAATAGAAAACAAGTTAATTTAATGATATTTGGGTTAATAAACACCCAAAAATTAGTTTTTTTTTAAGAATTCTTTTCTTCAAATAGGTTTTAATTCCTCAAACAAGCTCCACACATATAAGTTAATCAATCCCAAATCAAAACAAAACTCATTAATTAATGTTAACAATAGATTCTAAAACACTTTTTCATTCCATATCCCACAAATATTGATCCAACAATAGATTATGATCATCTTGTGTTTCACCAATCCAAGCAAATTCCTCTTTATTTTCTCTCCTTTTATCAGCTTCTTCTATCAAACTCTCCTTTGCTTCATCATCTGTAACCTGATCAAGCTGACTTGGGTTTTCAGTATCTTTTCTTTGACTTGATCCCTCAATCATTTCATCAGACACACGATCTTGATCATCACGGCCAAGAAAGAGGTGGGGAAAATTGAGGTGGGCTTTCTCTCCTCTCAACTTATAAGCCTCACGATCGAACGCCATCGCGGCTTGCTCAGGGGTGTCGAAAGTCCCCAACCAGAGCCTACTACGGTTCCTAGGAAGACGAATCTCAGCTACCCATTTGCCCCAGTGCCGCTGTCTCACTCCCCTGTAAAGCTTGGTGCTTGAATTTAGGCTCTGCGATTGGCCAAAACTATCAGAGTCTTTGATTTGCGGCATGAAACAGAGCATGCTTGAAGGTGGCTTGGGCAAGAGAATAGGGAGACGAGATCGTTTGATCATAGGGAAATGGATATGATCATGATTATAGTTTGGTGGGAATAATATTGGAGTTATTAACTGTGAATCTAATTCGTCTAGTGCAAAAGGGAAGGGATGCTTTGATGAAGGGTGTGAGATGATTATGGTGCTTTTTAATCTCTGATCATGATGATGAAGATGAAGATCATGTGTATGATTATGATCCTCATGAACCCGTTTATAATTACTAGATCCCATGTCTTTAGCTGGATTCTGCTCCATGTATATTTCACTTCAGGATCTATGGTATACCTAGCTATATATATAGAGAGAGAAATAACAAATAATGGCTGATCAAGAGCCTAATTCAATGGTTGAATATCTTATAATTATTATTTTAAAGGTTCAAAATTTATTAATGTTAAAAACAAATAATATTGAGTAGAAATTTCTTCTATTAATTAAATTAAGGTCATTTGTCACGCTCAATCTTGTTCAACAAGTAAATGCATGCATCATGTCTTTGGATTTTTGTAACTTTAATGTATACATTAATTAATTTCAACTGATTATAAAAATATTTAAGCAGAGCTTGTTTGATGTTGGGTTATTTGATATTTTTATTGTGTTTATTTAGAAAAAGTATTGTTTTATGAAAAAATAAGTTATTTTAGTTTTAAATTGCATGAATTATTATATTATATTTTTATATTTAAATTTTATAAAAGCAAAATAAAGACATTTTAATATTTTATTTGATAATTTGAGTGATTAAATAGTTAAAAATAAAATAAAATATGATATGTGAGATTTTAGTATTAAAAAAAACTAATACCAAATGAGCTCCAAAAATCACCTTGTAAGAAAATATGTTGTAAACATCAATTCGAAATTCTATACTTTATAAATAAATTGATCAATAATCATATAATTTAAAACTTTGTATCAATATTCTTAAAAAAAAAAAACTCCCATAACTCAAGCAATAATTAACATAATTTTTAACATTTTAAAATAAAATCATAAATATCATGCTTAATTTCACATGCCTCAATTTACATTCCATTACTTTTCATTTGCATAGATGTTGTAAATATTATTTGGCAAAAGTAGAGAGAACTCTCATAACCCACCATGATAGTTCAAAAGTGGCAAAGATAGGAGATCGATTTCAATTATAATGTTTTAAATTGAAGTGGAAAAATGACGGTAAATAATGTTAATTTTCTATATTTAAAATAAAATAAATAAATAAAGGCTCTCACACTTATGCTAGTTAGGTGTGGTTGAACAAACAACATCTTTTTTATGTGATATTCTTAAAACAAATGAGAATTTGTTAAAATGGTGTGAAATAAAAAAAATACTAATATGTTAAATCAAAACAAGACCAATGAAAACAAGTTTTTTTAGATGTGTAAATAGCTATGAAACATTTTAATTAAATATAACTATAGTTACTTTGTTAATAAAAACTATAGGATCATTCTAAAACAAGAAGTGTTGAATGTAGATGCACAAAATATCAATCAATTATTATTATTAAAAAATTCAATCAAACATACTATAATTAACTTAAAGATCCTATTAAACATGGGAAACAATAATAAACTATAACACATACATCTCAAATGACATTGAGACATAAAAATAATATAAAAGGTAAATGATAAAAAAAAACATTTAAAAATTATTGTTTAAATGAATTTTCTTATGGTTTAAATGAATTTGATCAGATATATGGGTGCATTATTATTGATATCATTCTTTGAGAATCTTGTGCACATCATGACATCACATTGTCTCCTAATTTGAGGCCTCTAAGTACCCTAATTAATTAATTAATTAATTATTTGTGATTGAAATAACATGCATGCACATATGTACCATTACTAGAACATTTCCAAATTAAGATATTAAACTCCAAATTGATCATCATCTGTCCTATTCGAAGACATTTTGAGGTGGAGAGTTTGTTGTATTATATATTGTTATGACATCCTTTCAATACATGTAAGGTCGTATATGATCATTTGTTCTTGTAATTAACAATCAACCACCATCTTAATTTCCTATAATAGTTTACTTAATTTATTTTCAAGGGATGAACAACAAATGGCAAACATATTATTATTTAATTGTTTATAATTTAGCATTGACAATAAAAAAAATGCTTAGTCCACTTCTATAAAATGATATATATTGGTTACTTTATTGAAAAATAAAAATGTTACCTAACCCTTCATGTTTGTGAAGGGTAATATTTCAATATTTGGCCAAAGCACAGCCTTTAACAAATAAAGACATTAATCATGTAATGGTGTTGCCCTAATTGACTCCATTTCTCACACTCCTCAAATTTAACTATTTTTTATACAATACTAGTATTGATTAATTATGAAATCGTGCACACTTATATTATGTTTTTGCAAAAATATATTGATGGACTTTCGACATATGTTTATAATCATAAACATTGCACCAACATTAGTGCTTGCACCAAATTTTCGAATGAATTGATTATAATTTTTCACAATTAGCCTGTCAATATGATTTTTTTTCATGCATTTATTTACTTTATGACAAAAACAAGCATAAAAATAACTTAAAAATTGGTTTCCAAAAAAAGTGGAGGTTGAAATAGTCTCAGATAACCTTGAGGGGCGATCGATCCATCGATCGATCAACTGTTGTTGTTGTAGTAGTAGGTGGTCATGCCAACATCAACTTCTCCAAATTGTAACACTCCTAATTCTCTCCGGACTTAGAGAAGAATACAAGTAAAACAAAGATACTAAGCAATTGAAGAAAATGAAGGCTGCTCCTGCTGCAAATACACCCTTTCTCAATGTCTCACAAGAAGGAGGATCATTGATGTACAATGACCTATACTTTGTGTGATAAGCATTCCTCACTGAACCAGCCAACAAACATGATTCACCAATTGTGAAGAAAACCCTAATCATGCATTATAATAATGTACACAATTAATAATTACCCATTGAATTCAACAATCAAAGAAATAAACAATCATGTTTTACCAGCAAATGAAGAAGAGAAGGAAATCCCAAGCCCTAGAACAAGTAGTTTTCAGAGTCTTCACACAGTAGAAGCATTGGGTTGACACCATTATCACTACTTGGTTTGCTAAGAAAAACAACAAGGCACCCACACCATAACCGGTGGCTATATCTGAGTCATAGAAGCAATATCTGTTGTTCCCATCCGCATCCAGTTTGATTACGGCCTGATTTCATAGTTTATCATAGAACCATTTTTTCAGCATTATACTTAGATGATGTTCTGATTAAACTCAAAGTTTTCTCGATCGAAATTTCTTAAGAAGAGCATGGACTAGGTATTATATGAAACATTAGATGAAAACAATTGGATATATGAAAAAATCATGTAGAGACGCCGATTACTTACAGTGCTCTTCCTCTGTTCGGCAGCAATAGCCAGTCCGAAGGCTATTGCATCGAATACGATTACGAAGATTGAGATTTGCAAAAGCTTTGACGCCATTATTCGAGCTTGGTCTTCTATAGGTGTGCTGAAAATGAAGGTGTGCTGAAAATGAAGGTGTGTTGGAGAGAGAGAATGGAATTATGACGTGCCAACCCAAGCATGAAAATGGAGATTTCATCCAGACAGAACTATTTCTCTTAATTAGACACGGGAAGAAGACGATCGGGCTCACTTCTAAATTTTCTCTATTATATTATTATGTTCTAATTTATTTGATAAACTAAAATATTATTTTTACTTTTCTTTTTATTAAATTTTAAATATAAAATACATTTTCATAACTAAAATAATTACAAACTTGAATTTTTTTTTTTATCAAATAAAGTGATTTTTTTTATAATTAAACAAAAAAAACAAAAACCCATAAATAACCAAGATCAAACAAACTTTTGCATAAATAATTAATTAACTTACCTTTATAATTATTTTGTTTTTATTGACACATTTTAAGACAATTTTAGTGTCACGGCCTATTAAAGAGATGTCGAGACTCATTAAAGTTTTGGCCGGGTTCAACTCAATAATTATTCTAGTTAATGAAGCAATATTTTAATTTAAGAATGGAGATATTATAGTTTAAGAATAAATATACTAATTTAGGAAGAGATATTTTAGTTAAGAAAAGAGATATCTTAATTAAACGTGTAATTAATTTATAATTGGATAGTAAGTAAGTCTTATAAATACCTAAAAGTTATTACATTGTAATTATCAAGTATTCAATATTGTAATCATGTAATGGTGTTGCCCTAATTGACCCAAATTTCTCACGCTCCTCAAATTCCCGTACATTTGTTAAGAAGAATAACGATGAACCCGAAAATTAAATTAACTACACTTAGGCAATACTAGTATTGATTATGACATCATGCCCACTTATATTATGTTTTGAGAAATGATACAGACAGCTACTGGGAGAGCGATTCTCCCAGCGACTGTCTACGTGGCCGGCCACGTAGGTAGGCCAAAAAAAAAAAAATATTAACCCAGAAGCACCTAGAAGCCCGCCATTAATTTCACATTTACCGCTCATCTCAACGCTCACTCTCTCACTCAAGATCATCATCTAATGATTCTACAAACTCCAGCGTCTTCATCGTCTACGATTTCCGTCCAATTTCTGATCTCCGTCCGTTCTCCGTCGAATACGATTTTCGACCTCTCTCCATTCTCATCTTCGGTTGTCCGCTCTCTAGCGCCTTCATCGTCTGCAATTTCCGTCCAATTTCTGACCTCCGTCCGTTCTCCATCGACTACGATTTCCGACCTCCCTCCATTCGGTTGTCCACTCCCTATCTCCCGCTTCCAGTTTGTAACCCCTGAATGTAGAGAGGTTTGTCCAAGTATCATTATTAATTGTTCAAGAAAATATTGTAATGTCGTTATTTTAGAGAAATGAACTGTATTTAGTTTTGTTCATAAACTATATATAACTGAAATGTCATGTTCTTTTAACTACAATGTCATGTTCTTTCAACTATAATGTTATGTTTTTAACACTACAATGTCATGTCATGTTTTGCACTAAAATAAAATGTCTATTAAACTGCAGTTCATTTTAATAAAATTGAATGTCATGTTTATTATTTCAAAACATGACATTCAAGTTTAATACAACATTAAAATTGACAATTTTCATTTTTAATATTTTTTCATTTTTTGTATTTTGAATTTCGGTTACATTACACTTTCAACTGTAATGCCATGTTTTTTCAAATGCAATGTCATGTTCTTTCAACCGCAATGTTATGTTTTTAACACTGCAATGTCATGTCATGTTTTTAATACTGAAATTTCTCTCTTATTTTTCAGCTTCATGGGTGAACCATCATCATCCCCTCCCAATGTTCAAATCCCCATTGTTGGCATGACTTTTGATTCTGAAAATGAACTTCGTGAGTATTATAATGCTTACGCACAATCAAAGGGTTTTGGCATTTGTAAGTTAGGAGCAAGAAATGGGCAAGATGGAAAGCAAAAGTGGTTCTCCATTGCATGTGCTAAAAATGGTGTATTTACTTCAAAAGGGAAAAATATTTTACAACTTAGACCTTCCATCAAGACGAATTGTAAGGCTAAGATTAACGTTGCTATTAGGAATGAGTGTGAATTTGAGATTACTAGTGTCTACCTTGAGCACAACCATATATTGAGCCCGGGAAAGTCTAGACATATTAGATCTCACAAAGTTCTAGATTCAATTGCGAAGAGAAGATTGGAAGTAAACGACGTAGCTGGAATACCTTTGTCAAAAACATTTCAATCTATTGTGGTTGAAGCTGGAGGATATGAGAATTTGAACTTTGATGAGAGAAGTTGTAGAAATTTTATTTCGAAAGCTAGAAGGTTGAGGTTAGGAAATGGTGATGCCGAAGCTCTTTGTCAATATTTCAACCGAATGCAAAGTAGATGTTTAAATTTTTATTATCTTTATGATCTAGACGAGGAATCCCGGATAAAGAATGTATTTTGGGCTGATGGTAGATGTAGGGCTGCTTATGAGTATTTTTCGGATGTCATAACTTTTGACACAACATATTTGACAAACCGCTATGACATGCCTTTTGCTCCCTTTGTCGGGGTTAATCATCATGGACAATCTATTTTGCTCGGATGTGGATTACTATCTAGTGAGGATTCTGAGTCATTTATTTGGCTTTTCAAAGCCTGGTTGTCATGTATGCACGGACGTGCTCCAAAGGCAATAATCACTGACCAATGTCGATCAATGGCCATTGCTATTAAAAAAGTATTTCCAAACACCAATCATCGTTTTTGTCTTTGGCATATCATGAAGAAACTCCCTACAAAGTTGGCTGCTTAGAGGAGTTTGAATTGGAGGATAATGATTGGTTGAACTCTTTGCACGTACAACGATCTAAATGGATTCCTGTGTATGTTAAATGTCACTTCTGGGCAGGCATGTCAACATCGCAAAGAAGTGAAAGTATGAATGCATTTTTTGATGACTTTGTTCATTCGAAAACATCCTTAAAACAGTTTGTTAAACAATATGATAGGGCACTGAAGAAAAATATAGAGAAGGAAAAGAAACTGGATTTTTAGTCTTTTAATTCCACCATTCCAATTGTTAGTGGTTATTCTTTGGAAAGACAATTTCAAAGTGTATATACTAACGACATTTTTAAGTTGTTTCAGAATGAAGTGACATGATTGATGTTTTGTGACACATCCATAATTGAAGACGATGGGAGAACTACTATATTTGGAGTAGTGGAGTCAATTTTGGGTACTAATGGAGAACATTTGAGGGATGTTTCATTCAAGGTACACTACACCCCTGTGGAGAGTTTTGTAAACTGTCAATGTCTAATGTTTGAGTATAGAGGGATTTTGTGTAGGCATATTTTGGCAGTTTTGAGAAGAATGAAAGTGAATCAGATGCCGGTGAATTATATATTGGATCGTTGGCGCAAAGATTTGAAACGAGGTTATCAAAGCATCACTAACATTTATGATTCAGATGTGTGTGATAGTCAAAGAAATCGTTATAACTATCTAGCTCCAATGATTCAAGAGGTTCAACAACTTGCATCAATGTCTGAAGATAATACTTCTGTTTTGGCTGAAGTGTTGAAAGAAATGAAAGAAAAATTTATGTTAGATTCAACATCATCAACAACTACCACACCGCCAATAACTACTACGCAAACAGAAAAATTGATTCATTCTCCCGTGAGAGTAAGAGCTCGGGGTAGACCAACAACAAAACGAAAACAATCTGTCATTGAAAAGATTACGAAATCGGCTACAAGGGCTCGAAAAAAGGTTAGTTTCTGCATTTTCATTATTCATTTAACATGACATTTCAGTTGAAACAACGTGACATTGCATTAGAATAGTTTCTGCATTTTCTGGATTTTTATTGTTCTTAGGATTTTCTGCATTTTCTGCATTTTCATTATTCATTTAACATGACATTTCAGTTGAAACAACGTGACATTGCATTAGAATAATTTCTGCATTTTTTGAATTTGTATTGTTCTTAGAATTTTCTGCATTTTCTACATTTTTATTGCATTTTCTGGATTTTTTTTCATTTTTATTGTTCATTTCATTGTTTCTGCATTTTCAATGTAGGATCATGTCTCTACTCAAGAACAATTGAATGATCAAGTATCGACTCAAGAACAATGGAATGATCCAGTCTCGACTCAACTTTCATTCACATCACTTTTGTCATGTCAACTTTCCCATGTTGCCGATACATATGGGGACAACATTCAACGTAGATAGTAATTGTATAAATATTTTGATTAAGCACTGTTCGAATTTGTAACATGACATTGCAGTTCAAGTAACATGATATTGTAGTTCAAGTAACATGACATTGCAGTTCAAGTAACATGACATTACAGTTTACAGTATTAACCAATAAAAAACAGTTTACAGTTTATAAACAACATGACATTGCAACTAAAATACAATAACAGGGCAATGAAGTTAAAATAACATGACATTGTTATTCACTAACATGACAAAGTAGTTCAAGTAACATGACAAAGTAGTTCAAGTAACATGACATTTCAGTCATGAAACATGGCATTGCAGAAATGAAACATGACAATGCAGTTAAGAAAAATAACAGGACAGTTCAGTTAAATGATATTGTTATTCACCTAACAAGACATTGCAGTTCATAAAACATGACAATGCAATTAAGAAAACTAGCATTTAACCCGTGCATTTGCACGAGTATTAATATAAAAATCGTGAAAAAAATTACGGACAACATTTTTTATTTTATTTTTAACCGTTTTAAGTTTATGAGTGGGTCAACCCACAATCCGACCCAAGTATCTATTTACTCAACACCTATATAGATTAGTTAGTTAAAAAGTTGAACTTAAATTAATATTAAAACGTCCCGCGTTTATCAAATTTGGTGTTGAATTTAAAATATAAAGTCTTTGTAGTCTAGTTGGTTAAAGAGTTGTACTTGTTTTGTTAGGTTGCAAGTTCGAAACATACCTCTAGCATTTTTAATTTTATTTTTTAACCGTTTTAAATTTAAAAACGGGTCAACCCACAATCCGACCCAAGTATCCAAATTAACCACAGCTCTCCACCCGGCAATCCGGACACTTTAAAAATTAAGCATCATTATATATATATAGATTAGTTAGTTAAAAAGTTGAACTTATATTAATATTAAAACGTCCCGCGTTTATCAAATTTGGTGTTGAATTTAAAATATAAAGTCTTTGTAGCCTAGTTGGTTAAAGAGTTGTACTTGTTTTGTTAGGTTGCAAGTTCGAAACATACCTCTAGCATTTTTAATTTTATTTTTAACCGTTTTAAATTTAAAAACGAGTCAACCCACAATCCGACCCAAGTATCCAAATTAATCACAGCTCTCCACCCGGCAATCCGGACACTTTAAAAATTAAGCATCATTATATATATATATATATATAGATAACATGACAGTGCATTTAAGATAACATGACATTGTTGTTCACCTAACATGACAAAATAGTTCAAGTAACATTACATTGCAATTCGTGAAACATGACATTGCAGATCATGTAGCATGACATTACAGTTCATTGCAGTTCATAAGCATGACATTGCATAAATGAAACATAATGCATTTAACATAGTTAATAGGACAATACAATTAACAGAAATAACAGGACAAAATAATTCATATAACATTACATTACAATTAATGAAACATGACATTGCAGCTCATGTAGCATGACATTGGAGTTCATTACAGTTCATTACAGAATGCATTTAACAGAGTTAATAGGACAATACAGTTAACAGAAATAACATGACAAAATAATTCATATAACATTACATTGCAATTCATGAAACATGACATTGCAGCTCATGTAACATGACATTGGAGTTTATTATAGTTCATTACAGTTCATAAACATGAAATTGCATAAATAAAACATAATGTAGTTAACAAAATCAACTAGACAATGCAGTTAACTGTTGTTCGTTTGTTACCTTCGTTCTTTTTCCTCATTCTGTTTATTCTTCTTCTTCACTTCGTTCTTCTTCTTCACTGTTTTCATCTCAATCATTGTATTCGTCTTTTTTGTTTCGTTTTTCTTAAAAGCATCATATATAACCACTTGTTTATTTGATTCCTAAACATTATAAAAATGTCGCAAGTTAGATTATATAACCGAATGTACTAAAGTAAAGAACGCGAGCAAACGATGGATTTTCTCTGATGATTAATGTTAGAGTTTTCTCTGAAGAACGCGAGCAGACGATGAAAATTGCTAGGATTCGAAAGCAGATGAATTTGAGAAAGAGAGAGAAATATGTGAATGTCTTAGAAGATGTTGAAGATGGTTGAGTTAATCAATTGCATTTGTAAATCGCTAGAATTGTAGATGAACTTGAGAGAGAGAGAAAACCTAAAATGTTTGGGAAGATGAAAATGGCAAATGAAAGATGAAAGGGCGGGCTTTTGGGTTTTTAGATTTTTTTATTTTTATTTTTTTTTATTGGGCCTACGACAGTCCTGGGAGAATCGCTCTCAGTAGCTGTCTGTATCATTTCTTTTATGTTTTTGTAAAAATATAATTATTGACTTTTAACATTTGTTTATAATCATAAACATTTGCACCAACCTGCACCAAATTTTCAAATGAATTGATTATAATTTTTTACAATTAGCCTGTCAACTATTTTTTTCTTTCTTGTATTTATTTACTTTATGACAAAAACAATCATAAAATAACTTAAAAATTGGTTTCCATAAAAACCCAAGTTTAAAATAATCTCAGATAACCTCGATGGATCAATCAGGTGTTGTAGTAGTAGGTGGTCGTGCCTTCACTGGTGGTCATGCAAACAATAGCTTCTCCAAATTGAAACCCTAATTTCTTGGCCTTAGACAAGAAGACATAGTAAAGCATAGACACTAAACAATTGAAGAAAATGAAGGCTGCTCCTACTGCAAATACACCCTTTCTCAATGTCTCACAAAAAGGAGGTTCATCGATGTACAATGACCTATGCTTTGTGTGATAAGCATTCCTCACCGAACCAGCCATCAAGCATATTTCACCCATGCATTGTGAAGAAAACCCTAATCATGCATAATCAATTACCCATTCATGAATTGAACAAATAAAGAATGAATTAAACAATCATGTTTTAATTACCAGCAAATGATGAAGAAAATTGCAGCCCAAGTCCTAGTACCACTAGGTTTCAGAGTCTTCCAACAGCTGAAGCATTGGCTTGCCACCATTATCACTACTTGACTTGCTAAGAATAATAACAAGGCACCCAAACCATAGCCGGTGGCTATAGCTGAGTCATAGAAGCAGTAACTGTAGTTCCCATCCGCATCCAGTTTGATTACGGCCTGATTTCATAGAATCAGATTACCATATTAACCTAAATACTTACTTTCAGCATTATACTTAGATGATATTGTTCCGATTAAACTCAAAGTTTCAATCGAAATTTCATAATAAGAGCATGAACTATAGGTATTATATGAAAACATGCATGAATTGGATATATAGATGAAAAAATGTCGATTACTTACAGTGCTCCTCCTCTGTTCGGCAGCAATAGCCAATCCGAAGGCTATTACATCGAATACGAAGACTATGATTAGCAAGAACTTCGATGCCATTGATATTCGAGCTTGGTCTTCTATGGTGTAAGAAAGGAATGTTGGAGAGAGATTAGCAAAGGAATTATGACGTGCCAACTGCGCCTGAAAATGGAGATTTCATCTGCAGACTCAACCATTTCTCTTAATTACACGGGAAGAAGACGATCGGGGTAATATGTTATTACTACTAAAAAAACAGAAATGGTCATGTGGGGGACAAAAATGTGCATCCCAATGTTTGGTAAATTTTTTAAATTTATTATTATGTTTTTTAGACATGAATTTTTATTCATGTCTAATACACATGTCAATTAAATCATTTCTTATATTTAACTTATTTCATAAATTAAAATATTAAATTATTCTTACTTTATTTTAGTTAAATTTAAATTTTAAATATTAAAAAACGTTTTAATAATTAGCTAGAAACTAAAAAAAATACATTTTTTTATTAAATATTTTTTTTTAGACAAACACAATACAAAAAATCCACAATAAACAAAGATCAAAAAGTTCAATACATAATTAATTAACTTACCTTTATAATTGTTTTCTTATTGACATATTGCATTTTATTTTAAGACCATTTTTAGTGTGAATTTAAGACTCTAAATATTTAATTTACATTTAATTATCACCATTATAATTTCGTAAATTTGAGTTATTTAAAATTATGTAATTGCTTGTATGCTAAAAATAATAATTATTCTAATTTAAAAAAATTTAAGTTGAGGTGATAATGAATTCTGTTAATTTTTTAAATTTCAAACAAATAAAAATATATTATAATTATCGGTTTAAGAGATAAAATGTCACAAGATTCAATCTGAAAGCGCTGTTAATTTTTTAAATTTCAAACAAATAAAAATATATTATAATTATCGGTTTAAGAGATAAAATGTCACAAATTCGATTCAATCTGAAAGTATTTTAAGTTTAAGCGTGGTGGCTATGGGTTGTCAAAAGAACTAATCATTTTCAGGACCCATCTTCAATCCCAAATTCCTTTTTATTATTTTTCTTTCATTTCCCATAAGATTAATATCACAATCAAATTTCACATCTAAGTAATACCCGTTGGAAGATATAGATATTTATTTTGTTCAGTCGTACCTAAATAATAATAAACAGAGAAAAATGCACTTAGGATCAAATATTTCTAACCTATTTCCGTGCAAAATTCAGACTTTCTTTTTGATGCTGCGATCACATAAAAATATAAACTTTGAGGCTGAATAGCTAAATACATGACAATTGAATCATAAGCCGAGATTATAAAGAGCATACTTTAAGTAAGAGGTGGAATTAATACAATGGATTCAAAAGCATCAAACTTAACTTGTTCCGAAGAATATTGAGCAAATTTTCGATAAGTTTGAAAAAATTCTTCCTTCTTCCTTCTCCCTATACTCTTTCTCGAAACTTGAACTAGCCTTTAATTTCAAAAATAAAAATAACAAATTTATTATAATTTAAGATTTCATTGTATATTTATATGAAACACTCTTAACAATAATTCAAGAGAAAATAAATAATAAAAACAATTTATTAAGCGTCGCCGCAAAGCATGGAATAGATATTAATAGATAATGGTGGGTCGGACCTGATCCGTCCTTTTCGGGGGATATCCATTTCTCTCTCTCTCTCTCTCTCTAAAAGTCTGTACTTGGTTGCTTCACGTCTTCGCCATGTCGATTTGAGCACTCCTCCACGAAACATTTCTTCTTCCTTCCTTCCTTCCACTAATCCTAGATAAGCGCAACTTGCAGAAATTTATTGGACAAATGCATTACATTTTGAACTTGATTAAAGGTATGTTTTCCTTCCATATCTTTTCAATACTATATCTTCTGGGCATCTAGGTTGCGACCCTAATCTTCTTCTTTAACCGTGAATAACATTGTTTCGAGTTAAATCTCTATATGAAACTTTGATTTCAGAATGTTAAACATGGCATCTTGCGTTGCTTTACTGTTCATTTGAATAAAATTTATTGTCTTTTTTTCATTTGCACTGGATGAATGATTGTTATATACCCTTTTCAGTAGAGTTTAATCTTCCTCATTAATATTACGATTTCTTTGTGTCTGAGTTGAATTTCATATACACGAGCTCTAAAAAGAATTATGCCGTACTGTTAGTTGTAGATTTAAATATTGATTTATTTTTGCCATTTGTTGCACATCAAGTGTTCGACAAAATGTCAATGCTGGTTAGTCATGTTTTCATCAAATGCTCGCATTGTGAAATGATTATTAGCAAACATCATTATCCTATAATTGCTTAGCTTTGTTTGTTCTCTGTTTATGTGTAGTTGCTGAGTTGAAATGAAACTTAATCTCCTCTTATAGGTATAATAAAGCTCAGATGAGAACAGTGGCCATGTGCTTGTCAATTTTACCTAGATGCAGAATTCATAGTTTTGCTAGTTCATGTTTGGAAAATTCCCAAAGACATCATCCTGGAAACAGGATCAGTTTAAGATTTCTTAGTTCCAAAACGCTGTCTAGCCTTGAAGGAGGAGAACAAAAGAGTAAGAAATGGACCAGGAAATCCATTATGACAAACACGGAAGGGTTAAAAGGGGACGGTGCAAGCAAAAGCAAAATAAGCAATAATATCAAGTACAACTTATCAGTAGAAACAACTGATGGGTTAAATGTAGAGAAGTCGGAAACAAGAGAATTGGATATAATTCAGAATTGTGATGTACAACAGAAGATGATAGAGTCTGAAGAGTTGGCCAGGCTTGTTACTGTCATTTCTTTTGATCTTGAGACCTCTGGGTTAAACAGGTCGTGTGACTGTGTTATTGAGATGGCTATGCAGGACCTTGCAGGTGGTAAAAATAGTACTTTCCAGACGTTGGTAAATCCTGATTGTGTTATAAAAAATTCTGAATTCCATGGTATTACAACTGATATGGTTAATCAACCCCATGTTCCGAGGTACTGGATAAATCTAACTCGAATTCACATTTTTGGAAACTAGTATTTTGTTACGATATGGTTTAGGCTTAGGCAAATGTTGATTTTTTTGGTGACAAAACTACAAACCACTGTAGGCTGACGGGTGGATTGCATTGTATGCAGGATGAAAGACCTAATTCCTATATTACTTGCGTATGTGAAAAGTCGACAGAAACCTGGGGGAATTGTTCTGTTGGTTGCTCATAATGGTCGTAATTTTGATGTACCATTCCTAATTAATGAATTTAACCGTAACAACTTCGATATTCCTCATGACTGGCATTTCTTAGACACACTTCCTCTTGCCCGTGAAGTTATGAAATCAAAAGGTTCCTATATTTCTTTAATTCTTCTTCTTATTACTTATTTTGCATACCATCCGAGATAATTTGGTTGCTCAAACTTTGCTTCTTCTTCTTATTACTATTGCAGTAGCAGAATTGAAGTCTGCAAAGATTTCACTTTCACTTCAATCCATGAGGGAATACTATAATATCGCACCCATTGGATCAGCTCATAGGGCTATGTCAGACGTGAATACATTATCACAGGTTTTTCAAAGGATGACTTTTGATCTGAAGCTGCCCACTTCTGGACTCATTGAAAGATCCTTCAGACAGTCTGATTTGGTAAAAACAGCAAAGAAGACATCTCAGGCTAGGCCGAAGAAATGTTAGGACATATTATATGCTCCTATCATTGATTTAGAACATCATTTATTTATTTATACCATCTCCAAATCTTTCTCAACCTTCTTACAAAGCTTTTGAATCAATCTCAAGGGAGACAATAATATATTGTCTGGAAAGCATGAATCTTTTTTTGTTGTGCTGCTAACTTGATTTGTATACCAACTTTCCAGGAATCAAATATTAGGATGTCCATACTCCATATACTTTTATACTCCACTCTAAGCAATGATAACATTTTATTGATTCAATATTGTAATTTTTCATTCTTTTGTTTAATAGTTATTTTTTACAATATGTGCCACCATTCGTTAGGAGAATGAATTGACAGTTTTCGATTTTCCCACTTCCTGAATTGATGAGAATAAGTGATGCGGTGCGAGTCGAAGAGGCGTTTATGCGAAAGTTGCAGCATCCGAAAATATCTCGCAAGTGTCAGATTTCGACGATTGCCTAGTGTTTTTCGGGCGGAAACGTTTAGGGGCTCAAAATCGCATTTTTATTAGTTTCGGGTGTTTTTTTGCAATTTATTAAAAGTTGTTTACTTCTTTTGCAAGCTAGGGTTTGAGTATTTAAAAGAAATCTTAAAACACTTTGTGAGGGGAAGATTATTAATCAGAAAACGAGGTTTCCTCAATATCTATCAACTTTCGGTATTCGTAAGAATCAACGAATCTTGATAAAGGTTCATCCTAGCCACGCACGCTGCATCAGTTGGTATCAGTTTCCAGTCGACCCTGAGGTATGTCGCCCCGAAGACAGCCGCGCAACCCCACCCCTGGTGCTGATGATGGTGACCTTGCTGAGTTGCGACGTGAAAACGCTGAGTTTCGCCGTGATAACGACGATTTGAGGCGGCAGGTTGAATGGTTGACGCAACGGATGGATGCATCTATGCACATGCACCACCCTGAAGATGATGTTACGATGACAGATGAAAACCCTCTCGGTGGTCTTCGGAATCGATCCCCTGAACGCCCCAATCATCGCTGGGAGCAGGCTTTCAGGGTGGACATCCCTAAGTTCGATGGTAGTCTACCACCGGAAGAGTTTATTGATTGGCTTTCTCAGGTTGAAGAGATTCTGGATTTCAAGGAAGTTCCTGCAGATCGTCGTGTACCCCTTGTTACGATCCGCTTACATGGTCGTGCACAAGCATGGTGGCAGCAGTTGAAACAGACACGTGTTCGTCATGGTAAGGCAAAGCTCACGAATTGGGACAAATTCAGGAAGCATATTAGGGCTGCGTTTCTACCATATAATTACGAACGTAACCTGTACCAGCGGTTCCAGAATCTTCGTCAGGGTTCTCGTTCCGTGGATGACTATTCCACTGAGTTTTACACCTTTGTGGCTCGTGTTGACCTGTCTGAGTCCCCTCTCCAGTTGGTTTCTCGCTATATTGGTGGCCTTCGCCTCCAGTTGCAGGATATTTTGAATATGTTTGATCCCTTGACTGTTTCTGAGGCACATCAGCGTGCTTCACAGGCTGAGAAACAGCTAGCCAGGCGCGGTTCGGGTAGCTTTGGAAAACAGGTTGTCCCCACTAGTGGCATTGGTTCTTCTTCCCAGCCGGCCCATCCCACCCCAGCCCCCCTCGCAGCACTACAGCCCCCCCGCAGGGACGTCCCGGTGGCTTGCGTTGTTTCAATTGTGATGAAGTTGGCCATCGCCAAGCAGAGTGTCGCAACCCAAAGTCCACCAATCGTGGTCTTTTTACTGAGGTGGATGATCCTGACTCTGCTCTTCCTTCAGATTCAGCCCCAGTGTATGATGTTTATGATGATGAGGCAGCGGAGGAGTATGTTTCTGGTGATGTTGGCCCCCTTTTGGTGATTCGTCGATCATGTTTAACCCCTCGTGCTCCTGACAACGAGTGGTTACGCAATAATCTGTTCCATTCCACTTGTACCATCGGTGGCAAAGTTTGCACCTTCATCATTGATGCTGGGAGTTGTGAGAATGTGATTTCTGAGGTTGCAGTTTCGAAGCTGGGTCTGTCCACTGAACCTCACCCCAAGCCTTATCGCCTGTCCTGGCTGAGTCAAGGTACGGATGTTACAGTTTCCAAGCGCGTACTTGTTAATTTTTCCATTGGTTCCCATTATCGTGATGCTGTATATTGTGATGTGGTTCCTATGGATGCTTGTCACCTTTTACTTGGTCGCCCTTGGCAGTTTGATCATTCTGTTATACATGATGGGCGTGCTAATACCTACACGTTCTTATTTCATGGTACCAAGATTGTGTTGATGCCAAATCAGCCCAAGAAGGGTGTTGCCCCCACTCAACCATGGTCTGATGTCAGTATGGATTTTGTCCTTGGGCTGCCACGTACCCAGCGTGGTTCTGATTCGATTTTTGTGGTGGTTGACCGATTCTCGAAGATGGTTCATTTCATTCCCTGCAAGAAAACCTCTGATGCTGTGGCTGTTGCACAGCTTTATTTCAGGGATGTGTATCGCCTTCATGGACTTCCTGCCTCCATAGTTTCTGATCGGGACACTCGCTTTGTGAGTCACTTTTGGAGGAGTCTTTGGCGTTTGGTTAATACTCAGCTGAATTTTAGCAGTGCCTATCACCCGCAAACTGATGGCCAAACTGAAGTTGTTAATAGGTCTTTGGGGAACCTTCTGCGCAGTTTAATTGGGGATCATCCTAAGGCTTGGGATCTGAAGCTGCCTCAGGCCGAGTTTGCTCACAATCATGCTGTTAATCGCTCCACTGGTTTCAGTCCTTTCCATGTGATTTACGGGCTGTCTCCGCGTGCTCCTCTTGATTTGTTAGCGCTGCCCAGCAAGGTGCGTCCTCATTCCACTACTGCGGATTTTGTTGGTCAGTTGGCTCAGGTTCATCAGACCACTCATGACCGCTTGGTTGCTGCTACTGCCAAGTACAAGGAGAAGGCTGATTCGAGAAGGCGTGCTGTTGATTTTGAAGTTGGTGACTTTGTGTGGGCTATTCTGACTAAGGATCGTTTTCCAGCTCATGAATATAGCAAGCTTGCTGCTAAGAAGATTGATCCTGTTGAGATTGTGGAGAAGATCAACCCCAATGCTTATCGTTTACGCCTTCCCAGCCATGTGCGTACCTCTGATGTGTTCAATGTGAAGCATCTTGTTCCTTTTGTGGGTGAGTCTTCTTCTGATGAGGATGATGCGGTTCCAGATTCGAGGACAAATCTTTTCTACCCTGGGGGGAATGATGCGGTGCGAGTCGAAGAGGTGTTTATGCGAAAGTTGCAGCATCCGAAAATATCTCGCAAGTGTCAGATTTCGACGATTGCCTAGTGTTTTTCGGGCGGAAACGTTTAGGGGCTCAAAATCGCATTTTTATTAGTTTCGGGTGTTTTTTTGCAATTTATTAAAAGTTGTTTACTTCTTTTGCAAGCTAGGGTTTGAGTATTTAAAAGAATCTTAAAACACTTTGTGAGGGGAAGATTATTAATCAGAAAACGAGGTTTCCTCAATATCTATCAACTTTCGGTATTCGTAAGAATCAACGAATCTTGATAAAGGTTCATCCTAGCCACGCACGCTGCATCAATAAGTTAATAGACTACTTTGTTAGTTAGTTTTATGAGACAATCTATTTAAAAAATATTTTATTTAATTTTTTATCACATATTTGACCAATTATATAGAATATTAAGATAATTTTATATATTTTCTAAGTAGGATTGTGTTATCGATAATAATCAAAATAAGAAAAAAATACTGCTGGTATATATTTAATCGTCCAAAACAGATAGTAAAAAACAGATAGTCAAAAAAGTATCTAATAAATAAACAGGTTTAATCGTAAAAAACAGATAATTAAAAAAAAAGTATCTAATAAATAAACAGATAATAAAAAAAGTATTTAATGAATGATGAATTCAATAAATCCTGTTTAGCAGAATTTTACAAACATTTTCATATATTAATACTCCATTGGGTTGTGAGATCAACATTATATAGTAACAGAAATCAGTTTTTTTTTTTTTTTTTTTTTTTTTTTTTTTTTTTTTTTTTTGTGAATAATAGAAAACAGAATCAAATGTTATGCAATAGAAAATAGAATCCCACAATAATATCTAGTCTAAGTGTTCAATTGAACCATTGGAGGGTGCTGGATTTATTTTGGGAACCATAAACATTTATTTGAGGACCGTAACATTTATTTGGGGACCGTAACATGTTGTTTTAAATTTATTTATATAATAGATTGCGTCATTAATTTTATTTGATACATAAAAAATAACAAAAATCATTTTTCATTTCTTCTTTTCTTCTATTTCTTTTAAGTCTTAACTTCATGATTGTTTAAGATTGATCTTCGATTAAGATGAGTTTAATTTTTTGCATAAGATCTTAACAATGATATTGTATTAAACTTAAGAGTTTGTTTCTGAAATATTATTTGGGATTAATGGGTAAGCCCAGGTTTATATCAAAATTTTGAGAGGCTTGTATTGGGCGGTGTAAGAGAGTTGGTAGAAGATGTTTTTAATATCGATCATTATTTGGTGGTCTATGAACTCGTAACACTTAAATTTTGGTTTGCATTCTTGCGTTTAATTGATTCTAATAAAAATAAAAAAAAGCCCAAATTCAGAAATGTCATTAAAAAAATTATGTTTGAAGGAGTCCTTTAATTGACTTATAATTTAAAATTATGTAATAAATTGATATATTAATTTTAATAAATAAATGATTAAATATAAATAAAATTAAACAAACAACCCTGATAAAAAAAATTAACTAAAAAGGAAACGCATTAAAATAAAATAAAATAAAAGTTAGGCCTTTTAGATTGAAAAAAGGGGAGGTATATGGTAGGAAAATGGATAATATAAATAAGAGGTTCGCAGCAAAAGTCAGAATTTTTCTGTGTCCATTGGATGATTTTTGGCCTGTGTAGTTCATCTCTCTCTCTCTCTCTTTTTCGACCTTACGTCCCACTTGTCTCCCCTTCTCTCTCCTCAGGGATCAAGCTGAATCTTTTCATTAACGATTGCAGGGGTTTCTCATCTGTTTCCTGAATCAAGGATCGGAGGATTTGAACTAATCCCCTGAAAACCCTAATTACCTGCCTCTATCACCTATCTATTTCAGCAACAAACCAAGTCATGGACGCTGATTCATGGGCTGCTCGTCTCTCTTCTGCCTCCAAGCGTTATCAAGCGACTCTTCATTCGCGATCCGGTGACCAGCTCATTTCTTCTTTCTATCAACTTTTTCATCTTTCTTAATTGAGGGAGGGAGGGAGGGAGGTTACAGTAATGTATCTTTTCTATTATTCATTAAGACAAAAATCGTGTCTTTGTGTAGATTTATTCATGGGTTTTGAAGAAATCGATGAGGATGATGTAAGAGAGGAGTTCCCTTGCCCCTTTTGTTCCGACTACTTTGATATTGTTGGTTTGTGCTGTCACATAGACGATGATCATCCAATAGAGGCAAGAAATGGGGTATGATCCTGTCCTTGTTATTTACCGATCAAAGTTACTTCCTGTTTCAGGAGATACATTTGTGTGAACTTCTTCTGGCTTTGTTAATATTTGATTATGACCCTCTTTCTGATATAGTAGTACTAAGTAAATGCTTTCTCCTCAACCCAATATTCTTAGTGATGTATCTTTGAGCTTCAGTTGTATCCTTGTAGACACAGTTTCCTGAAACCAGGTTACAGTCATTAACAAATGACAAATTCTCTGTGATGAAATTTGATATATGTGCATTTTTTTTAATGTTATAAATCTCCATGATCTTCCTAATCAGTTAAGCTCATGAGATTCCTGTATGCAGGTTTGTCCAGTTTGTGCAATGAGGGTGGGAATTGACATGGTTGCCCATATAACCTTGCAGCATGGGAATATATTTAAGATATCCTTTCAACTGAAATTGACATTTGAAATCCTTAATTATTATTTTTTCTTGATAATATATATTCCTGAAATCACCTGCATGATGTTTCTTAATTATCCTATAAGCTTGAGATCCTTGACCAAAAAGTACATGCAGAGGAAGAGGAAAACACGTAAAGGTGGATCCTTCTCAACACTTTCTTTGTTAAGGAGAGAACTTCGGGAAGGAAATCTTCAGTCTCTTCTTGGAGGGTCATCCTGCATGGTAACTCCAGACAATGCAGCGCCAGATCCGTTGTTGTCATCCTTTATTTTGCCTATGGTCGATGATTTTGGTAGCACACAGTCTCAGTCATCCTCATCTGGAAAAGTGTCAACTAAGAAAGATACAAATGAAAATGTTTCAGAGAGGTAATGGGACAATTTTATTTTTAATGTGAACTTGTTGTCTTTTTGCATATAAGTATGTAGCACTTTTGGATGCTCAGTAATTAATAAAATTAGGTAATCACATTACACCAGTTACAAATCTGTGAGATAATTAATTGATTATGAGGTGCTTTTGTGTGGAGGATGATGATTGATGTCTCCAAATCACCAATGACTTGGGAATGAACTTGGCTAATGACAAGTCTCTCGGATGTTTTTTTTGGAATGTAAGAAGCTAACATGACCCCAGCCATGATTTTCACTTCAACTGAAGACGTTTTAAGTGAAAATCGAACCTGTGACCTTTGGTCTCTTAGGCAGACTCTGGCCACAAGAGCTCCCTTAATGAGTTCTCTAGAATGAGTTAATAATCTCACTAGACCAACCCTTTTAATTTGCCCCTCTTTCTCCCCCAATGTTCTTATGGGCCCATTCTCTTGCTTTGCTGCTAATATTTTCTTCTTAGGCTGCTTTATGATTCTCATAGCTTATATATATCAGGAGGGTTATCTGCTGACATATTTAGACCTTGTTTGATGTAAAAGGTTATTTGAATCACCAATTTGGTCATCTCTTAATAACCTTGTTTGATGGAGTTTATTGAAAATCATGTTATTATGGTAAAATAACATTAGGGGTATAAATTTATAAAGATTTTTTAAATTAAAAGTAACAGTGTATTTTTGTATTTAGTTAATGAGTTGAATGATAGGATTGATGAGTAGATTGTTGATTATTAGAAACTAATCTCAAATAACCCACATCAAACAAGGGCTTGATCATGTATTTAGTAGTAGTTTGTGTTTGGGGGCATACATGGCTTTTAGATCTGTTGAAACTGGTAGTTTTATTGACAGGCCTGGGCAGTCTACTGCTGCTACTCCGTTATCAGTGAAAGACCAGGAAGAGAAATCAAGGCGATCTAAGTTCGTCCAGGGGATGTTACTGTCCACCATATTCGATGACAAGTTATGAAGGACTTGACTTTGACTATGGCTGCTTTGGGTTTTATTACTTGGACTCGGAATTTGCAGCCTGAGCGGGGGACACTTGTCTCTGTTGTGTGAGTGAGCATGTCAAATTATGAGTTGGAAATAAGATTCAGCAATAACTGTAAGTGTAATGTTTTCTTTGTGGTTTTTAGTATTTAGGGAACAACCAAAACAAACCATGTAGCTCTTGTTCTTCTATTGTTATATATAAATTTTATCTTTCAGTTTCTCTCTCTCTCAATCTTTAATGTAGTTGCGTTCTCATTCATTTTAAAAACATAGGTGTATCCATGAGAAACACTGCACCTCATAACAAAATGGCATGCAAAATATCCCAACCAAATGACAATAAGAACAATCTTCAAAAAGTGAACCCTGATTGATGATCAGATATTGAAATGAACTGTGATGACTTACTGTGTAACTAGAATAGTAAAACAAACTGAATTAATTAAATTATACAATCTATGAAGAATGTCTATGGGGGCATTGATGGCTGATAAGGAACAGCAACAATAAGGTTATTGCTAAGAAACAAGTCAATTGAGAAGATTTCGACACCAAAGCAAAGAAGAAGAAAAATTCCTCAAAGCTCTTCATGGCCTAGAAACAATTCTTATATCCAACAACGATATCCAGTTTGTTGAGTCGCACAATTTTAGCAAGTGAACAATGCAGTCTTTCAAGATATTTTGTTCAATGGAGTCATGAGAGAATTCAAACTTGGAAGATTGGACTCATGGTTTCAATACAGTGTAGCCGAATTCCAATAGAGAACCGGTTTTGTAGCCACTTTGTGAACAACTCAATTGATATACATTGATTTTGCCAACCTAGAGAACTTGTTGGCACAAAATATTTTTTAAGCCTAATAAAATTTATGTGTTGAATATTGAATAAAAGGAATTATTGGCTATATCTTCCTAAGTGAAAGTCTTCTTATAATAAAGAAATTAATTCAGTATCAATATATTTTCATCAACCTGCTACAACTGTATGATGGGCCTATTTATACTAATGACTGATACTCTATTATTTAAAATTAAAACAAACAGAGATGTATTAAATATGAGACAAGTAAATAAATCATAGTGATGGGCAAATATTCAATGAAGTATTATTATAACTAACACTTGAAGAAACAAAGAAATTTTGTTAACATAACTGATATTCATTCACTTGTTAGAAGACTATATGATCAAATAATAATACCGCATCCAATTTTATCCATATGAACAATTCCAACATGAATTCCTTTCCTAAACCCTACAAATGGAAAAAGAGAAGAAGAAGAAGAAGAAAAGGAGAAGAAAAAGAAAAAGGGATGAATATTTATGTTGAGAACAAACAATTCGAAACAAAGTCAGATCAGTTGTAAAATTCTATAATTGCAAAAGAAAGGTCAGTTAGCAAATGATGGTGGAATAATATCTTCTCACTTGCATCAATTACTAAACCCTATAATAAATAGAATGGAAGGACCACCTTCTTGTTCATAATCTCCCTTACGACATCCTTCACGAATGAATCGAAACAAGATTGGCAGATGCCTTTCAGTAAGTTTTTCCAGTCATCTTCCTTTGTTTTAACATGGTTACAGGTTGATGGGGCTACCCGGACAGGACAAACCTCAATATCCAAGTGCTCAAGCCCACATACAGCTAAAATAGTGTGCGTAGAGCTCCTTGAAATGTCCTCCAACGAATCATGTCCTATACGAATTAACAATGATTCACATCAATCAATCAATACATGAACTATTTTAGACCCACATAACTAAAACAAATTAGACCATATACTTTTTTCCCATAGTGGAGGCTAATGCAACATCCCACTGCCTATCCTTCACTTCAATGAAGATGGGAATTGAACCTAAGACCACCTCTTTTTCAATAACCCACATAACTAGTATACTGTTCTATTTTCCTCTTTCAGATATAGGCATTCATGCTAATGCGTAAATATGGCTAGCAAGTCTACACAACTAATGGTACAACAGTATTGGTAAACCTTAGATTTTAATAATCTGAATAAATTTGTCTAGGCAGTCTTCTAAGAAATGACACACATGCAATACACACCAAGGGGATAATGCATATGAGATTCTAAGGTAAACTAGCACTTTTCGATGAGAAATACAAGTAAGACATAGACATGCTTAAGCACAAAGTCCCATAAGTAGTATATTTTTGGGCTATAAAGTTAACTGTTGCACGTGGTTAAAAAGAAAAAACAAATATAGCTACTTCTTTGACATACCTAACTCCAAATGTCTGGACAAGCCTTTTAAATGGCTCATAACCATCAATTGCACTTGTTCCTTTCCTAGATTATGGTTGCTCACCTCTCTTTGTCCAAACACAGATATGCCTACATCAGATCCTGCATTTAATCTGCTACTAAAAGGATTGCTTAGGCCATATTCCAACCTAGAGTTGGCATACATGTTCATCCCCTGTAATCCAGGTTGTAATATCCTATTTGTTGAATCATTAGCTGAAGTAGACGTTTGACCCTGAATTAATTGACTTGGCAAAGGAAGAAAATCCCAATTCGGCACTTGAGGCCTGTAAGCAACATGTGGTCTTCCTTGAAAGAACATATGAGGAGATGTACTTTGGAATGCAACTGCTGGTTGAAATGCTACATCACTTGAACGATCGGTTTGAACACCCAATATATTAGTGTCTGAAATCCCCAAAGTCGCAGCTGCCATTCTATTTCTATTAGGAAATGGATTTACACTGTTATTGAGAAGATGGTGGTGTATCTGAAGTTGGATCCTGCGCCTTACAGACACGGTCCGAGGCCCTGCTCTAGATACTTGTGAAGAAGCTGAACTATTCACTCCAACTTGTCTAAAAGATGATAAAAACCCATTCACATGACTCATCGAAGTTTCAGGTACATAGGCTTCATTAAGATCAAACTCCTGACGAATACTCTCCATGGAAGATGTTCCATTGGATGGGTTGACTGTTGTTCTCTGGTCTGGTGAAGGGTTTGGCAGTGGAGGAATTGAGGAACCATCAGTTGGTCTACAACCTTCACAGTACCAATTGCCATCAGGAACTTGACGCCCAAGGCCAACACAGTATGTATGTGCAGGTGAATCGCATATATCGCACAGTAACATCAAAGCATCATCACCACCTTGTTGACATTCAGTACAAAACACATTTTCATATGGGTCAATATAACTGCGAAGTTCTTCTTCAGATGGTTGATAAACCTGTGAAATGATTTTAAAAACTTCATATTAATCTAAAAAAAAGCAATGAAGTTAACTTACTATGCGCAATTAAGGTACCTGATCACGTTCTGGAATTTGCATCACAACAGCTGGTAGATCAAAGCCAACATTTGATCTGGATGGCTTACTGATGCTCTCAAACCTTTGCTTGCACAAAGGGCAGCGTGATTCCACCTTTGACCACTCAAAAATGCATGCAAAACAGAAGTAGTGACTGCAACAATTTAATGTCCCTCTTATCATCCTCTTCCCTTCTTCAGTAAAGCAGATACCACAAACCTGCTTCCCTTCTTCATTTTTCAAGTCATCCACCTTCTCCTTGCCTTTTTTCCGTGGCTGTGGCTGTGTCTGTGGCTCTTCTTTCTGATGATACACTTCCAGTTCATCTCCAACAACTTCGTGCATCATATCCTCTGTGTCCACCTTAGTTTTCCTATCAGGTTGATTTCTTTGCTTAACAATTTCCCCTTCCTCTAACAGGTTATGACCCAGATTCCTGCAAAAATCACTTGCTTCTCTTATTTGTTCCCGCTCTTCTTCAGATATTGTGTACTCGAAGTCTGATGATTTGGATTTGGAGCTCATATAATCGGAATCAGAATCTGCTATAAATCTTCTTCTCCTTTTCTTATGATTGGAATTTTTCTTCTTCCTTCCTTTTACAATTCTATTCCTCTTGGGGAGATCACTGCTATTGTTGGTCACTCTTTTTCTTGGTTTCTTCCTGATCGATTTTTTTAAAGTATTACTCCTATGTTTTTTAACAATACCCTTTTCCCACGAAGGTTGCCTAGGTACCTTTCTTTCTTCTGATATCTCATCTTCATCATCTAAATCAATCTCATCCGGCGTAAACTCCACATCTTCATCATCGTCTTCGTCTTTACAGCTCTCATCATCTTCCTCTTTGTAGGAAATCCTTCTTTTCTTGGGAACATTTCCAACCGTGCTTTTCTTCACATTGGGACAATATCGTCCTTCTGACCTTCTAACCTTTCTCTTCTTGTTGTCTTCCTCCTCATCCTCCTCAAGATCCTCTTCAAATTCAAATAAACTCTCATCAGATTCCTCTCCAGCAAAGGATGAACAATTTTCATCTGACTCATTGCATGCCTCGTCTTCTCCCACTGTATAGTCCTCATCTGAATCATCCGATCCTTTACCTTTACAGCCAATTCCACCCTTCACATCCTTCTTGCTCACAACCTTTTTTCCCCTCCCCATCTTTTTTTCCACAAAACCAAAACAAACACAAGATCAACAGCAAGCAATCCACATCGATACGTCCGCGGAGTCAAAAGAACAATATCTATATCAAAGAAATAAATTCAGCTACCATGTTTGTTGATTTCTGACCTAATTCAGCTCTTATCCAGTTCAATAACAGGAAATGAATCAAACTAACCACTATGGAAACCATATATCTCTACTGATTTTCATCATGAAATGAAAAGGCGAAAAATTGAAGCAACCCTAATCACAATATTAATGTAGCAAAGCAGATCGGTACACCCTTACTCAATCCCTAGTCAGATCAAAATAAAACACGAATATTCACCTATTATCATCAATCAATCAGAAGAGAAACATAAAATCAAGTGGGTATAACAACTCACATTAAGCAAGCTTAAACAGAAATAGGAACAGTATTCATCTTTTTCACATCATACATGCAAAAGACGACGCCGATTGTGTTGATAGATGAAATAATGAAAAGGGTATCAAAAACAGGAAGAAAGAAAGCACCTGCTTGAGGAGGAAGAACACACCGAAACGACGATTGAAATGATTTACTACAGTATATGTTAATATTGTCCGTGACGAAATGGGTTTAATCCAATTGTGTATACATATTGTATTTCTCACTCCACCCACAAAAAGTTACAATTTTGCAGACGCCCTATGAATAATGACGAGAGAGAGAGAGAAAGAAGAGAAAGAAAGCTATTTTCTTGGTTCTCTCTCTAACAGGAATCGCGAACGCAACTATGTGCGGCCTTCTCATCGTGTAAATACTGAATTTCCAGGATTACCCTCAAGCCTATGAGAGCAGTTCAACCGATACTTTGACTTCTAGGTGGAAATCATATGTAACAACTCTATTTTATGTAAAGATACAATCTCAGATCTTTTCATCTACACCGTCCATTCTTTAAATATCTGACTCTCTCCTCAATTGGGTCGTTGATTTGTTACTTTAGTAAAGTTGGTTAAACCCCTCATTTCCTTTTTCAGTATCCGTTGATTCCCTCGCATTCAAAATAACAGGTGCAGTTAAAATGTATCTAACGAGATTTCAAAATTTCCTGCATAATAATAAAAAATCAATTATTGGCATATATATAATAATAATATGTTATAACCGTTCACACCTCTATGCCATTTAATAACTATATTTATTTAACCAATAATATATTAATTAACTAATAATATCACAAAATTAATAAATAAATTGATTGTTCAAATAAAATTACTGTGAAGGAAACATTCTTAAAAGTTAAAATATAAAAGATTGTATTCACGGATTTTCGCCATAAATTTTTTTAAATTGTTGACGTCGATGGTTACGTTTTTTTTCTTCCAATTTTTATTATTTTTAGTTTTTTTTCTTCATAATAAGTTAGAGTTGTGTATTGATCATTTTATGAATTAATTAAATATTATGTCATTGTTGATTCTCGGCCACGATATGATATGTTTCTATTGTTGAAGCAAGAGATTAGGTTCGACTCAATGATGACAACATCATTGCAAAATGATGGTTTAGATAATGACACGTCTCTTAACTTTATTCTTAATATTCAAGAATTTGAGTGAATTTGTTATTCTAATGATATTGATTTCTTTCTATATCTGATTAATTACTTTGCAAGAAAGCTAGAATTTGTAATTTTCATGATCAAACAAATAAATGTATAATTATAAGTTATGCATATATGGCATCAAATGGGCATATTTAGAATATATTGTTATGTTTTATTTTTGCATTATTAACTGTTTCTATATTAAATGATTTTTATATTTGATAAACAATCCAAATATATATATTTATTTGTATTTTATGACGGTTTATATATTTCATTATATTTATAAACAGTCCACATATATAACTAAATATCTTGTGAGTTTTCTCAATTAGTTATAAGCCCTTGAAGGCTTGAACTACTGCAACTTTTATTTAAGCCTTTTAAAGTTTCATTTTAATAACATACCATTAAATGTACTTAATAAACAGAATTTCATTGTTTTTGTTGTTGTTGTTGACTTTCTGAAAATTATTATAATCTGACATTTTACACAAAATTTCATGATAAGTTAACTCATTTTATTTAAAACATGTCTTTCCTACAGTCATTGTTGTCTTTGTCTATGTTTGATCCTGGATAAGCCCATGACAACCTAGATAATTTAATCAAATTCAATCCTTATTTTATTTTATAATTATTTAAAAGACTTCTTTAATTTATAAATAAAACATTAATTTATATGAGATGAAGAAAATTTATATCAATGTAGGATATTTGTTAAGATAAAATAACAAATCAATATAGGGCAGTCAAAAAGTGAGCACCGACCCTTGAATTACACCAATATACTTGTTGAAAATTGAAGCCAAATATGAGTCACTTTAATTAACTTATTATTATTATTATTATTATTATTATTATTATTATTATTATTATTATTAGCATGACACCCACCGTCGTTACCCCGCTTCAACTCAAAACGCTTTCAGATAAAATCGAACGCGTTACTTTTTGGTATTTTAAATCGACTTTTACCACTAAACTACTTTAGTGAGTTATGAGTCACTTTAATTACTGAAATAGAATATTTTATGTTTAAATTTTTTAACTAATTTTATTAATTAAATGGAAATTATAATTTTAATAAATAAATAAAATAAAATTTAATTCAAATAAATATAATTTTACACCAAATTTAAACATGAATTTCTGGTGCCAACTAATAAGATCGAGAAAGTCAATGTATAAAATTGAATGCAAAGAGTCTAGAAATGCCAATAGTTTAAAAATGACAGCAGTATAATTAATTAATAGCAATTGAATTGATAAATGAATATATTGTGATGGTTTAATTTTCAGCTACATTTATCCCTCAAAATATTTCATATATTTTATTCATTCATTTTATTATCTCTATAAAATTCGAAAATATTTTTCTTTGTTTTCGTGAGTGTTCTTCGAGTTCTTAATTTGACGTTTTTTTTTGTTGAAATCCGATAAATAGTTCATGTATTTTGTTAAGTTCGTTGCATAGTGATTCTAGTGCTGAATCACTACTAGATTCGTTATACCTTAAGAGATAGTCATCTGCACTAAGCTTCAGCATAAGTGGGAGACGATAAAAATGTTTTAAAAAAAATGTACTACGCACATGCCCCAAATTAACTTTTATTCTCGGTGATTTCTTTCCTTGAACACTTTACTTTATTGATTTATTTGCAATATCTTTCTCTCATATAGTTTATGTTATTAAAAGATAAAATGCCTATATAGTAGCTTATGCTGTCGAAAACCTTTGTCTTTGAGGTTTCAAAAATATGAGTTATAATGTTAAAAAAAAATGATGAATGTTGTCTCAATGACGAGGTTGATTCAAAATCGTTCAAAATGAGTAGTCAACTGGTCATTAGTTATGATTCATATAAAAGGAAGATATATTGATGATACTCATTTTTATTCATAACTTATGAATGAAAATGAGTATCATCAATATATCTTCCTTTTATATACATAATGCTAAGATAATATATATAATTTTATTGAAATAGATAATAGACTAAAAAAATAAAAATAAAAATCAGTTATGCAGCATTAGTAGAGGATGCTTACTTGGTTCGACATTTTAACTATAAGACCTTGTTTGATTTATTATTACATGAGAAATCTTAATTGATTTGAGAAATAATGTGACATATGTGTCGATATTATCGAATGTAAACGTACAATCGAAAATAATTGTTTAAACGACTTCGATCAAAGATACTTAAAACATGATGATTTCTTTTATAGAGATAATGTGACATGACGAATAATTATTTAATTAAATATTCTAATTTCTTTTTATAGAAATAATATGTTGAAATGAATATTTTAATTGATTCAACATTATAATTTCTTATTTAGAGATTATATATGTGAATAATGATTTATATATTAATAAACATTTTAAACTTTTATATAGAAATTAAATGTGAAGATTGGTTTATATATGAATAAACATTCTAATCACTTATTGTTAGGATCTAGGTCGCGGCTGGGGGACCGGGGTTGGGCCGGTTAGCGCGTCTCACTCAAAGGGTGGTGATTAATCCTGTTAGAGATTAACACCAGGGTTTCAATACCACACAAACTGTCACAAACCCTTGAACTAGGTTCAAGCGCGGAAGAGGTTTGTTTCAGGTTGAAGCAGCACACTTATATGATAGGCAGAACCGGTTTTAAATAGGACAGGTTTAAAAATTGACAGGTCGGCTTTTGTAACTTGGTGATTCGGTTTAGGTAGTGTAGAGTCGGTTAGAGCGGTGTAAGTAGGTTAGTACAGGTCGGTTAGAATGTAGAACCAGCAGAAAGTAAATAACAAGACAGATTTTTATGGATGTTCGGAGATAAAACTCCTACGTCACCCTTCCTCTCGAAACCGCGAGAAGGATGATAGAAAAATTAAGTAAGTTAATTTTCTTAAAACCGGCCACACATTACAATTTTTGAATATTTATTCTAAATAATCAAAAAGGGAGAAATTGATAGAAAAATTAAGTAGATTAATTTTTGAACCGGCCAAATAAACTAAACAGAGATTAATCTTCATGTGCAGGTACTTAACAAAACCGGAACCGGTTGAGGCATCAAAAACCGGTTGCTACTACTTCAAAGAAACCAGCCTCAAGTGATCGAGTTAAAAGATCACAGGAACCGGCTTCACTTTCTCAAAGCGACCGGTTAATGAAGAACAAAAGATTACATTCCAACCGGATCATAATGCACAAGACACAGAAACCGGACAGTACAGATCAAAAGTCAGAAGATTCAAATCTCAAGAGTGACGTACCATGACGGAAGAAACGTGTCTCGAAAGAATAAAAGAAGATCAGATCCGATCAGAAGCATGCGAGGAAAGCAATGATGCTTTGTTGATCCGATGCTGACAACCGGAGGCGGATGCTCAACACGTGTTACAATCTGAAAACCGGCGATGTCATCATATGCTCAGAGTCACCTGCATGAATGCCAGGTGTTGAGGAAGTTGAAGCGTGCAAGCAACCTCTCTGCAAACAGGCGTGATGACGATCAACCAATCCGCAAGAGAGAGAAGAAAGTAGCCGTTAGCTACTTTCAGCTATAAAAGGAAGACGGATCGTCTTCATTCAATACACAAGCAGTAGCAGTTCGAAGAAGTTCAGAAATAGTTAATGAGTTGTAAAAGCATTAAATTCTAGAGAGATAAAGTCTTATATTCTAAAACCGGTTTGCCTAAAACCGGAAGCCATTTGTGTGTTATTGTGTTGAGTTGTTGTATTACATCAAAGTGTGAGTTTGGTGTAACCGGCGAGTAGCGAAGTTGGGCTCGACCGGAAGTGTAACTGTAACTCTAAAGAGTTAGTGGAGATCCTTCTCATTACCTGAGAAGAAGGGGTGACGTAGGAGGATTTGCTCCGAACATCCATAAACAAATCCCTTGTCTCGTGCTCTTTCATTCGCTTTTATTTCCTGCTTTCTTAACGTAAACCGCAAACTAATCATACTTCCAAAACCGGCCACTCACCTCCATTAAACCGACTCCTCCCTAAAACATCATCTAAAAGTCGCATTCGTTGCTTCAACCTGAAACAGACATTTCCGCCCTTGAACCCGGTTCAAGAGTCTGTGACAGGTTGTGCAGTGCTGAGAACGGTTTTAGTCTCTAACCGGACTATCACCAAAAGAAGTGTGTGTTGTGTAAGCGGCCACCCTTACCTGAAACTGGAAAAACAACCCCGGTCCTCCAAGGGCGTCCCCGATCCTAACAAGTGGTATCAGAGCGAGGTTCTTAGCACTCAAGCAACCAAAGATGGTGGGAAGCATGACCCACAGCGACAAGCCACCAATGCTAAACAGCGAAGCATTTAGCAGTTGGAAGAAACAGATGTATCTACATCTGATAACGTTAGATGATGAGATGAGCCGAGTCCTGAAAGAAGGACCGATCAAGATCAATAAGGAGGAAAGCCAGTGGACGAGTGAAGATCGGAGAAGAAGCAACCTGGACAACCATTGCATGAGGCATATCTATAAAGCTATAGATAACAACACTTTGAACAAAATATCAGAGTGCGAAAATGCAAAGGAAGCCTGGGAAACGATTATCCAGATCCACGAGGGAAACGAAAGAACCAAGGAGAATAAAATCTTGGTGGCTACGCAGAAGTATGAAAACATAAGAATGAAACCGGGAGAAAATATGAAGGAATTTAGCAACCGGTTCACCAGCGTAGTAAGCGAGCTTCAGACACTCGGAAAGAAGTATGACAACCGAGAAGTGATCATCAAAGCCTTAAGATCACTGCCAAGCACGTGGGATATCAAGACCATGGTGATGAGGGAGTCTAGCACCCTTGGGCAGATGAAGTTGCATGATGTGTTTGAGGATTTGAAAGCCTACGAATTCGAGATCAAGTCTCGGATCGAAGATGAAGCATCTACATCAACCGCAACAAGAGCCTTGGTCACATCGGTGGAACCGGCGGCTCCAGTATCAACCGCACCGGCTCCAGTCAAAAACACTGATCAAATAACCGACGATGTGATGACGATGCTAGCCCAGAAATTCGGGAAATTCATGAAGAAGAGCCAACCACCATCTAATAATGATTTTAATTATAACTATGTAGATAAATCAAACAAAAGATGCTATAACTGTGATGGTTTTGGACATTTCAGGTCAGAGTGTAGAAAACCAAGAAGAGACGATAGAAAACCGGAAGGAAACTATCAAGGAAATAACTATCAAGGGAATAATTATCAAGGCAACCGGTATCAGGGAAATAATTATCAAGGAAACAATTATCGGGGAAACAACAACAACCAACGAAACGACTACCGAAGAAATGATGATCAACATGCTGATGAAGGAAAGGAGATCCAAAAAGCTCTCATTGCATCCGACGGTGGAAGCGAGTGGGCATATTCCGACAATGAAGATGGTGAAGAGAAAGTAACATGCTTCATGGCAAACGACGAAGAGGTATTTGATTTCTCTTCTGACGAGTTTACTAAAGAAGATCTAGTATCTGCACTCAACCAAATGGTTGCTGAGTTCAGAAATATATCTGCGTATATGCCAACACCTGTAGAACCTAAAACCGAACAAATAAATGATGAAAACGATAAAACATGTGAGATCAAAACACATGAACCGGATGAACTATTCTCGGATAATGAGGAGACAGTTCAACCGGTAATGGAAACCGATGAACGAGCAATGTACGTTACGGCTGCGTGGGAGAGATCACGTCAAGCAGTGAAACAAATGTGTAACTATAAACGACATCCGAAGTGTAGATATGGTATCGGTTATGATCCAAGTAAACAAAATGAAACAAAACAATCTAACGGGATGAAACTAACGAAAAACAATCTTCCATTTATAAAATTTGTCAAAAGTTCACAAACCGAAAATGACCTAAAACCGGAAGAAATGCTTAAGTATGTAGGTCCTAACGAATCTGAAAAATGGCTTCATCCTGAGAGAAGGAAAGCCAACCGGAAACCAAATAAAAATAATAAAAACCGACATCAAAGAAGCCCATCACCACATAAGGCATTCTTGAGCAACGGCCAAGAAGTTAAGCCAAATATTATCAAAACAATAACCGAGAAAGTGATCCGACTAATTCAAGTCTGGATCCCAAAGGGACTAATCAACCATGGACCCAACTAAATGTGGGTACCAAAAAGTTGTAAATAATTGTTTGCTGCAGGTTAGGAGGAGCAATCGGTTAAAGAATTCTGAATGGTACTTGGATAGTGGATGCTCAAGGCACATGACCGGAAACAAGGAGCTACTAACCGACATCAAGTACAAAACCGGAGCATTCATCACATTCGGGGATAACTCAAAAGGTAAAACCGTGGGCAAGGGTAAGATTGTCCATGGTGAATTATCCATAAATAATGTGCTATTAGTAGAAAAACTAAGCTTTAATTTACTAAGCATAAGCCAAATGTGTGATGTGGGCTACAAAGTTGAATTTCATAAAAACTCATGTTTAGTCAAAAATCAAAATGATGACACTTTGTTAACCGGTAACCGGATAGGAAACATTTACAAAGTGAACTGGAAAACTGATTTCGAAAAACCTGTGTGTATGATAGCCGGAAATGATCCAAATTGGCTTTGGCATAAACGGTTAAATCACTTGAATTTCAAAACGATTAACTTTATTTGTTCCAAGGAACTGGTTCACGGTTTTCCAAATGTTAAATTTTCAAAAGATAAAGTATGTGCTGCATGTCAAATGGGAAAACAAGTGAAATCATCCTTTAAGAGTAAAGGAAATTATCAATCTGAAAGATGTTTAGAACTGTTGCATATGGACTTGTTCGGTCCGGTTAAAGTAACTAGTTTAGGAGGCATGCATTATACTATGGTAGTTGTTGATGATTACTCCAAATTTACTTGGGTTACTTTCCTAGCTTCTAAAAATCAAGCAACTTCAAACTTGATTAAACTGATTTTGAGAATACAAAACGAAAAATCTATTCGAGTAAACAAAATTAGAAGTGATAGAGGAACTGAGTTTATTAACAGTAATTTAACTACTTTTCTTGATGATTCCGGTATTAGGCACGAGTTGTCTAGTGCCAGAACTCCTCAACAAAACGGCCTGGCTGAGAGAAGAAACCGAACTCTCAAGGAAGCCGCAAGGTCAATGATAGCCGATTCTGGTATCGCTCAAAAGTTTTGGGCTGAAGCTATCAACACCGCTTGCTATACACAAAATCGATCTCTAGTGACTAAACGGTTTTCGAAAACTCCTTTTGAAATTTATTTTGATAAAATTCCAAGTGTACGGTATTTTCGAATTTTTGGTAGTAAATGCTTTGTTCACAATAACGGCAAGAAGTACTTGACCGCTTTTGATGCTAAATCCGATGAGGGAATAATGTTGGGATATTCAGCTGTGAGTAAAGCCTACAGAGTATACAATACTAGGACTTTAACAGTTGAAGAAACCGCACACGTTGTTTTCGATGAATCGGTTGAGCGAAACACTGCATTACCCTTCGACCTTCACAACAGAATGAAAAATTTCAATATCTATTCTGATGATGAAGACGAGGTTCCGGTTTTTAGACGCTTTGTCAAGGACCAAGCGGTTGATGTTGAAATTCAGCCTGATCAAGCTGCCTTACCGCAGAAAGTTGACGCTTAAGTTTCTACTAAAGAAATCGGTCGGTCTGACTCTGTTCAACCTACCGATCAGTCTAACCTTGATCAGCCAGCCGAAAGCTTGGTAGACACGTCTCGGATTAACCTCAGAAGGAACAAAAATCATCCTCTTGAACTAGTAATAGGTAACATATCCTCACCTATCCGAACTAGGCAACAAAATTTGGATCACTATGGAAACTCTGCTTTCATATCACAAATTGAGCCGAAAAAGGTGGATGAAGCACTGTCAGATCCAGATTGGATCTTGGCAATGCAAGAGGAATTAAACGAGTTTGAGAGAAATAAAGTATGGTACCTAGTTCCTAGACCGAAAAACAAACCGGTTATAAGCACACGATGGGTATTCAGAAATAAACTCAATGAAGACGGTTTAGTTACGAGGAACAAAGCCCGGTTAGTGGCTCAAGGCTATAAGCAGGAAGAAGGCATTGATTTTGAAGAATCATTCGCTCCTGTAGCCAGACTTGAGGCCATTAGAATATTTTTAGCATATGCAGCTTTCAAAAAGTTCAAAGTTTATCAAATGGATGTAAAAAGCGCTTTTCTAAATGGTAAAGTAAATGAAGAGGTGTATGTTAATCAACCTCCAGGTTTTAAAAATTCAGAACATGAAAATCACGTTTACCGGCTGAATAAGGCCCTTTACGGTTTGAAACAAGCTCCAAGAGCTTGGTATGACACTTTGACTCAATTCTTATTTGATCACAAATTTACAATCGGTTCGGTAGACAAAACCCTCTTTAAATTTGAAAGAAATGAGCAAATTTTACTTGTTCAAATTTATGTTGATGACATCATATTCGGGTCAACCGACCCAAAGTTATGTGACAAATTTTCGAAAATGATGACTGATAGATTTCAAATGAGTATGATGGGGGAAATGAGCTTCTTTCTAGGACTTCAGGTTAAGCAGATGGAAGCCGGAATCTTTATAAGCCAACCGAAGTATACAGCCGAACTGCTGAAGAGATTTGGGATGGATACATGTGCTGAAGCGGCTACGCCAATGAGTCCTTCCGTGAAGCTGGACAAAGATGATGATGGTCAAGCCGTTGACATCACAGCATATCGAGGAATGATCGGATCGCTGTTGTATCTCACGGCAAGCCGACCTGATATTCTGTTTGCGGTTGGAGTATGCGGAAGGTTCCAAGCAAATCCAAAGCAATCTCATTACACGGCGGCTAAAAGAATCTTGAAATATCTGAAGGGAACTCAAGAAGTGGGACTCTGGTATCCAAAAGACTCGAGCTTCAATCTAATAAGCTACTCAGATGCCGATTACGCGGGTTGCAAAATCGACAGAAAGAGTACAAGTGGAACCTGTCAGTTTCTGGGTGACCGGCTAGTCACTTGGAGCAGCAAGAAACAAACGTCCGTTGCAACGTCAATCGCAGAGGCGGAGTACTTAGCGGCTGGAAGCTGCTGTGCACAACTCCTCTGGATTCAACAGCATCTCAGGGACTTCAGAATAGAAGCAAAGGAGTCTCCAATCTTCTGTGACAACACCAGCACCATAGCGATCACATACAATCCGGTGTTGCACTCAAGAACAAAGCATATCGACATCCGACACCATTTCATCTGGGAGCATGTTCAGGAGAAACACATCCGGCTGGAATATGTGTCGACCGAGCAACAAGTAGCAGACATCTTCACGAAACCGCTACAGGAAGCTAAGTTTTCACATTTTCGAAATATCTTGGGTCTTACTAATCTTAATCAATTGATATAATCATGATGAATGCTGGTATACAAAACCGGGATATGTGTTCAGGGAGAAGCTAAAGCTTCTCAAACCAGATTCACATAGGCCATTAATAAATCAAATATGCTAACCGGGAGGAAGTCTCCGATTATGCCCGATTATCTCATTATTTTCAAATCAAATGTATGTTTACTAAACGGTTGAAATAACCAGGTTGAAGTGGATAAAACAAGTCCAAAGTTGAACAATTGTTGATATCAATCAACTATTTTTCATAAACGGAAATATCCTACTAAAACCGGTCATGGAAAACCGCTCAGTACATATGCACTTTGGTCTGATGAAATGAACTTTTCCGGTTAACCTGAGATGACCGACCGAGTTTTCGTGCATGTTTTGAAACATGAAGCCTGTGATTAATTAAAAACGAGTCTACCACAATCGAGATGACGACATGTGTCCATCATCAAGAGAGGGAGACTTACATCTTGTCAATAGATATTTTTTCATCATTGCTATCTTAGTAATTATTAGATTTACCTTGGAAATAACCATTAGTTACTTCAACAAGTTAAGTCTATTAAATAGCTGATGACATCATCAGACATGCTTAACTTCATTAAAGACCAAGCCGAATCCCCGGGCTATATAAACCATCCTTAATCCTTTTCAAAAAAAAATCACAAGCTCACTATTCACAAGAATCATTCCTGAGATAAAATCCTCTCTCTCTCAAAAACATGAATACCAACCCTCTAGCCAAGAAGATCCTATTGGCAGATTTTGAATCAATCTACCAATATGAGGATCATGAAGTAAAGGAAATGTTCTTAGCCATAGAAAGGAGTGGGCTAAGAAGTTTTCTTGAGAACAGGTTCATCATCGACTACCTTGTAGTCGAAAAACTGTTTGAAACCGTGAAAGAGGTGCATCGAGATATACTCGTCGCACAGGTCTACGGTCAAAAATTCCTATTCAGCGAGACGGATTTCGCTGTATATTGCGGCTTACCCAATGAAGGGGTAACCGACCTAACCTATTCCCCGGTGACAATGGAAGAGATGTGTCGCCGGTTCTCTGGATCTGACATCCCGGTTAAACCCTGGGGTGCTAAGAGTCAACTTTCTCACAAGTACCAGATTCTCTGCGAGATTCTGGGAAAATCTGTCTTGTGCAGAGAGAAAAGTTACTATTACACTCAAAGGGTCTTCGAGATGATGATCGCCGTAACGGTTGGGACACCGGTCAACTGGTCCTGGATCATCTTCAGTAACCTGAAGAAGATGATTCTCTCCAACAAAACCGGCTACGCTCCTCAGCTGAGCGGTTTCTGTGCAAGTCTGGAGATCCACTCCGGAGCCTTCGTCACTCTTCACCCAAGGCACGTGCTCACCAAAGAACGAGTACAAGAGATGATCGACCGGTGGGAAGCGGTTAAAGCCAGAAGAATTCAAGCGGCTGAGGCTTCAAACGCTCAAGCGGCTGAGTCATCAAATGTCTAAACCTGTCTTTCCTCTTTTCTTTTATCCTTTCTTTACAAAACCGGTACTTTTGCTGTACTACCGGTTTCGTACTTCAATTAATGAATCGGATTTCTTTCATTTCCAAGTCAAAATCTACAATATTCAATGCGTCGTATCAAAAATGAATCATTTCATTCTTGGAAACATAAATTCTCATTATCAAAAAGCATGCCTGACTTGATTTGACAAGACTTGCCTTTATTCTCTTGGAAAATCACAAAAACATTAATGACTAAGCATAAACGGCTAGATTTTTCAAATCCTCTCATTAAATGCTCTCATTCACTCTAGGCTATAAAAGGGGGTTCAACTTCTATTTTTCAAAACACGCCTTCAAGCCTTCCACTCTCTAAAAACTCAAAAGCTCAAGAACTCTCTTAAATCTTCTTCATTCCTCATCACCATGTCTGCCGAGCTAAGAAACACTCTTATCATCGATTTTGAGGACATCAAGCATAGCTACGACTATGAATGCATTTATCAGCATGTCATAGAGTCTGGCCTGAAAGGCTTTCTCAAGGGTTCGGACCTCATACTCGTGAAGGAGGTGTGCGAATTCTACAACAACGGTCATGTCTTGGATGATGGCAGCATTCGCACCATCATCGACGGTCAGTTCCTCCAGTTTTCTGAGGAGGAATTTGCCACTTTCTTTCAACTTCCAACGGAAGGTTTCTCTGATTTTCCAACGCCGTATTTACCGGCTAAGGAAACCTTTTTCAAGATCTTCTCCTCTTCATACACTCCTGTCAAGGACTTTGGGAAGAAAGAAGATCTCGCTCCTCACTACCAAGTCTTTCACGATTTGGTCCAAAGGTCTATCATAGGCCGAATGCCCAATCAGAACTACAGCCGGGAGGCATTCGATATTATGATAGCCATCATCCGTGAAACCGCCATCAACTGGGCGTCTTATCTCTTCAATAAGCTGAAGCAGCTTATGACCGGTAAAAGAAGAAGAATCAGCTACGCTCCTCAGATCACCCGGTTTCTCATGTCTAAGCGTCGCAACCTTGGAAAAGGTGTTCCGGTTGGATCCTTCAACACCATCACTATAAATATGATCTATAAATGTGTGTTAAGAATTCAGGAACGGTCTCCTCAAAACACCATGGAGAAGTGGTATGAAAGGAGGTTGGAAGGAGGATGGTTTACTGAATAAATTCTCTTTCTTTTCGCTTTATTTCCGGTTTCTGGTCATTTTGCTGTACGACCAGAACCGCTCCTATGTTAATCATTTCTTTTCCCGTATTAATGAAATATTTCAACTCTTAAAGAGTCTCCGGCTTTTCATTTTCATTATTCCTTTCCGGTTTTTTAAACTTATACAAAAACTTAAAGTTAACTTAACTATCTCCGGTTAACAAGACTTCAAGAGAAACCGGAACTTCGAGCAAAGATAAAAATTTGAAAAATCTTAACCGCCCATGGTTTTACCTCTCAAAATTTACCGCCCATCGAATTTCCGCTTTTACCGCCGAAAGTTACGGCAGTAACTTTTTGGAGGGAAAATTGGCGCCAAAACATTAGATTGACGGTTCATCTTCAAAACCGCTTGGAACCGCCATCTATATAAACTCAAATCAGCCCATTCAACACACGTGCTTTCTCTCTCTAAAATTTCCAAAACTTCAAAGATCTCCTCTCTCCGATCATCATCACTCTTCATCTTCTTCTCTCAAATACTATCATGGATCTAGGCAAAGCTCCATTTCAATGGATGTTGCAGGTAGATTTCGCAGATATTGACGAGCATGCTGACGACAAGAACAAGGCTGTTCTTCAACTTCTACGAGAATCTGGTTTGGAGAAGTTCCTCTCTGGTCCGTTCATCATTCATCCGGCGGCGGTGACGGAGTTCTTAGCGACGGCGACACTGTTGAAGAGAAAGATCTCGGCTACTGTCAACGGGAAGGCCGTCCTCATTACTGAAGAAATCTTTGCGGAAGCCCTTGGTCTGCCCAACACAGGTTCAGACCTAAAGTTCGACTTAACCGAAGCAGAATCAAATGCTGCCCGGTTGGTTGTATCTTTCTCAGGTCAGGATCTGGTGATCCACAACAGCCGGAAGATCAAGCTAAAACCGGAATACAGATGGTTAGTGACCGTCATCGCCAAATCGCTCCAAGGAAAGGGAGGTAACTTCGATAACCTCACAAAGTTTAAGCTCAGAATGTTGTTAGCCATTGTTCGCGGCGACAAGGTGGACTAGGGGTACGTCATCTACGAAGAGTTCTGTCAGATGGTGATTAAGAAAGATGGCCGGGTGCAGGCCTATGCTATGCAAATCGTCAAAATTCTTGAGTTCCTTAATGTGGAACTAGGTGAAGGCATACCGCTTCCGATCTCCAACATTCTTGACTCTGAGTCAATGGCAGAAAAACCGGAGAAGACGATCAAGCCTAAATCCTCAAAGACTAAATCATCTAAGAGAGCTAGCTCATCGGTTCCAGTTAAAGAAGAAACAAGACAGAAGAAACCGTCAAGAAAAGCGGTTGAGGCAGAAGCTCCACCAGAACCGAAGAGGAGGAAGAAGGTAGCTGCGAAGAAGAGTTCAAAGAAACCGACGGACTCCGAGAAAACGCTTTTCTCGGACAATCCACCGGAAAGAACCGCAGATGTATTTCAGCCCATCCCAATCAACACCGTTATCCCAACTCCCATCCCATCCAATTCTCCAAGGCAAACCGAATCTTCGGGGAGCAAGGAGAACAAGTCAAACTCAAAGGAGGAGGCAGAGGGAAATATTCACTCTGCAACCTCCAAGTCACCCAGTAAGCAAGCCGAAGAGGTATTAGCCGATGTGGGCTTGAATGCCTCAGAAGCAATTCAGAATGTGGTCTAGGAGATCACAAGAGAAACCGAAGAGGACGATGTCTCAAGTCGTCGGAAGCCAGACAATCAGGTTGAAATACCTGATCAAACAGAAGTTCAACCGGTCGATGAGACGACCAAATCAACAGAAACTGCACCTCCGGCTCAGGAGGGAAATATTGAAGAACAGGAACCTTCCGGTTCCGCAGGAGGCAAGACAGCTCCAGAAGGTCCCACCCAGGTAGACAAAGGCAAAGGCATTCTTCTTGAAGAAACAACGGAAACCGGAACGGGCACGTTGCAAATCGACCCTCAAACTGAAGCCATAACCGGAGACGAGTTTCCATACACCATAGAGCAAGAAAATGAGCTATTTGAGGAATTTATTCAAGACATGAACAAAGGTGCAAGTGATGCGCTAGCTCCATACATCCGGTGGGTGAAGCTCCGATGCGAAACCAAATTATCCGACATGCTTCCAGGTTTTAGTGGAAACAGACAGTGGGACAAACTCGTCAAGCTAGAAGAAATGACACTCGAGCTAGCTAACACCAATCTAATCCAACCGGCGTTTAACAAAGCTCCGGTAATCCTTGAAAACGTTCGGTTACAGGCAGTTGAGAATGCCTTTCAAGAAATCCAAGGAAAGACACTAGAACCGATTGAAATGAAGATGGCCGAACGATTTCTTGGGGTACGAGAACAGCTTGTGCGAAATTTCGATCGTCTTGACAAGCAATGGTGGAATAGTTGCCAACGTCAATTCAACAATCCTGAGTTATATCAAAGTAAGCCTTTCTTTATAAGTGGTGAAACATCCGGCACCTCTGAAAACCTGGAACAAGAAGCCTCTCAACCGGTCAAAGCTCTGGACATAGATCAAATCAAGCAAGCAGTGGTGGAAACAGCTGATTCATGCCTCGGGAATTTTAAAGCAGTAACCGACGAAAGAATTTCAGTGGCTGAAGATAAAATGGTAAATTCTCTACAAACCATGATGGACACGACCATGCAAACAACAGTTAAAGCCATGATTTCCGAGTCCGTCAAAGCCGCAACCGCTCCACTTTTGGACATGTTGCAAGCAATGGCAATTCAAATCGGGGAAATGTCCAAGGTTCAAGTCAGCTCAACCCAAACACAAATCGAAAAGGATGCTGAAACCGCACGGAAATTGCAAGAAGAAGAGATTGAAAGAGAACGGCTACAAAAGGAACTTGAAGATAAAGACCATGAGCTTGCCCAACAATGCAATGAAGAGGAGCAGGCTAACGTCCAGGAACCGATACTGGGTCAATCGTCCCACTCCATGAGTACAAGGAACAAGAACAAGAAGAAACGAAGTGCCGTTAAAAACGTGATGAAGCGGGTAGAACAGAAAACAGCCGCACCGGTTGCGATAAATGCGGAACCGCTTGATGAGGAAGAAGAAGAAGATCCGGAGGAACTTAACAGACGGAAGAGAAGGACAACCGGAGAACCCACAGCAACTCCAAGCTTCAGACCCTTGACTGTTCCACCTCCTCCACCGCCAAAGCCAGTTTGCGCCAACTTCAACCTTAAGAAAAAGGTCACCGGTCATTCAAGTGTATGGGCCGGTGTGCTGATCGATGCCGACAGACGTGCTAGAGAACACAGAGCAAGGCAAGAAGAAGAAAGAAGACGGTTGGAAAAAGAGCTGGAAAAAGAGCAACACAAGGGGGGACCATCCAAGCCCTAAACTCTATTTCTATAATTATTTTTGAACAATTATGTTTTGCTGTGTTTCAGAACTTGGTTACTTTGCTATCTATTATGGTTTTCAAACATATTTTTTATGTTTTTCAAACATATTTTTCTTAAAAATCTTACTTATTTTTCTTCAAAACATACACTTATCAAAAATCAAACTCATGTTTTTCAAACACGTTTCTCTCAAAGCAATTGAACTCATACTGTTAACCGGCCACACATTACAAGTTTTGAATATTTATTCTAAATAATCAAAAAGGGAGAAATTGATAGAAAAATTAAGTAAGTTAATTTTCTTAAAACCGGCCACACATTACAAGTTTTGAATATTTATTCTAAATAATCAAAAAGGGAGAAATTGATAGAAAAATTAAGTAAGTTAATTTTCTTAAAACCGGCCACACATTACAATTTTTGAATATTTATTCTAAATAATCAAAAAGGGAGAAATTGATAGAAAAATTAAGTAGATTAATTTTTGAACCGGCCAAATAAACTAAACAGAGATTAATCTTCATGTGCAGGTACTTAACAAAACCGGAACCGGTTGAGGCATCAAAAACCGGTTGCTACTACTTAAAAGAAACCAGCCTCAAGTGATCGAGTTAAAAGATCACAGGAACCGGCTTCACTTTCTCAAAGCGACCGGTTAATGAAGAACAAAAGATTACATTCCAACCGGATCATAATGCACAAGACACAGAAACCGGACAGTACAGATCAAAAGTCAGAAGATTCAAATCTCAAGAGTGACGTACCATGACGGAAGAAACGTGTCTCGAAAGAATAAAAGAAGATCGGATCCGATCAGAAGCATGCGAGGAAAGCAATGATGCTTTGTTGATCCGATGCTGACAACCGGAGGCAGATGCTCAACACGTGTTACAATCTGAAAACCGGCGATGTCATCATATGCTCAGAGTCACCTGCATGAATACCAGGTGTTGAGGAAGTTGAAGCGTGCAAGCAACCTCTCTGCAAACAGGCGTGATGACGATCAACCAATCCGCAAGAGAGAGAAGAAAGTAGCCGTTAGCTACTTTCAGCTATAAAAGGAAGACGGATCGTCTTCATTCAATACATAAGCAACAGCAGTTCGAAGAAGTTCAGAAATAGTTAATGAGTTGTAAAAGCATTAAATTCTAGAGAGATAAAGTCTTATATTCTAAAACCGGTTTGCCTAAAACCGGAACCCATTTGTGTGTTATTGTGTTGAGTTGTTGTATTACATCAAAGTGTGAGTTTGGTGTAACCGGCGAGTAGCGAAGTTGGGCTCGATCGGAAGTGTAACTGTAACTCTAAAGAGTTAGTGGAGATCCTTCTCATTACCTGAGAAGAAGGGGTGACGTAGGAGGGTTTGCTCCGAACATCCATAAACAAATCCCTTGTCTCGTGCTCTTTCATTCGCTTTTATTTCCTGCTTTCTTAACGTAAACCGCAAACTAATCATACTTCCAAAACCGGTCACTCACCTCCATTAAACCGACTCCTCCCTAAAACATCATCTAAAAGTCGCATTCGTTGCTTTAACCTGAAACAGACATTTCCGCCCTTGAACCCGGTTCAAGAGTCTGTGACAGGTTGTGCAGTGCTGAGAACGATTTTAGTCTCTAACCGGACTATCACCAAAAGAAGTGTGTGTTGTGTAAGCGGCCACCCTTACCTGAAACCGGAAAAACAACCCCGGTCCTCCAAGGGCGTCCCCGATCCTAACAAAGGATATTCACTAAGGAATACAAATACAATCCGATCGAGACTTATTTCCTGCTCGATAACACCCGTACAATTTACACCGAAATTGTAAATACACACTTCAACTTTAGCACTTAAGCTTTTCTAGCGATAGAACACACTCTTATTAATTGCTCACTGTGTCTTTCTTGAACTCTCTTGTGTTCCTCGTATCTCACTTGTCTCTTTTTGTCCCAATGTATGCCACATTTACTCTTCTTCAGCTGCTCCTTTTATAGGTGAAATATACCAACGGTCATATTTCACTTCCTTGAATTTGATTGGCTGAGCAGAGGTTCATTGATACAGACCTGACGGTCAACTGTTCAGACATGGCGGTCAACTTTACAGACTTGGCAGTCTGCTCTTCCAGTGTGTAAGGTAAACCTGCTAGGTTTGTCTTTTACTCGATGTGGTAATTGTCGGTTAGACAGTTGTCTGTACTTGGAAGATTGCCTCTGATTTATCCTGAAGTGGAAAGATCTTGTAGGACTGTCTTCTGCAGCCTGCAGACTTTCCTCAGACTTGTATGAATATGGAAGTGTTCAGTCTGTTCCTTTAGTATCATTCTCAACAGATACCCGAAGTATCTTCTTGTGCTGGTCAGTCATTTGACTTTTCACCGGATGGCTTCCGGTGTGATTGGTTTTAACCGGACAACTTCCGGTTATTCCTTTGCCTTCTAGCTGATCGGCTGTCTAGTATTTCCGGTTTTTAGTTTTGGCCGATCCTTTCTTTGTGCGGTCATGTTCCGAATGTTCCTGGTCAGTTTAATAACTTGACCGGTTAATCTTCTTAACCGGTTCATTTGTTTGACCGGTTCGGTTCCTTGTTCCTGCATGGAAGGTTTATTTTTGTTAAGTTCTGTGAACCGGTCTAATTTTATCTAACACTTATTTATAAAAATTTATTTAATAAATATTCACAATAAATGATAAGCGTAACAAAAAAATTGTGTAACAATCTTTTAAATTAAAAGTTTTGGATTTAATTCACATAGATGTGTGATTTAAAAGGGTATCAACACAAATGTGTGAGCAAATATTTTTATTAATAATAACACAAAATTATTTTGAATATTATGATAAATACATTTTTTTTATTATTAGAGAAATATGTTCTCTATAAAAGATAAAGTTGCACAATTTAATAAAGAGAAATAAAATAATAAGAAAATGTCTAGTTTATATTTGATTATTTGATGCTCAAATCGATCTTTCAAATTTGAGGTTTTGAAATCAAGATTTAATAATATTTTCATACAAATCTAAAAAATTTAACATATTCACAATAGATTTTATAAAATATATTAATAAGAATTGGTTTATAAAATTTTTGTAAGACTTATAACAAAATTTATAATAATGACATGAAAAATTGATCCTGCTATAATTTTAAGGATTTAAGTAAATGGATTTTAAGTGGTATATTATTAAGACAATGAGCGGCAAGGAAGGAGGCATAAACCATAATAAAGTAAAGAGGCATTCGGGAAGCGACTAGTCCCTAATGGCGAAGCTTAATGAAGGCCAACCACTATACATAGAGAGATCCATATACCAGTCATGAGCAATAGCCCATGCTAATGTGCCTTGGATGATCCACATCTCAGGGTCAGGCGCTGATGAGCACATTGAACTATCCATGTGGCTGAGAGCCCTCACAGCCCAGGCACAACGACACAATTATCAGGGACGCGCTCTACCGCTGAGCTAATAGCCCGTCGTAAAGCGCTCATGGTATCATTATGAATATACAAACCAAAGCTGTGAAAGCCTAGAAATATACATGCCCAGTTGAGATGTGATATGATTGCATCACGATGTCTAAGGACACGATCTAATAGATCGTTGTATCGAGTAGTTGGATCATAGTATTGTTATTTCATTACATTTTTTTTGCACGACATTTTTATCGTTGAAAAAATTATGATAAAAATGATTAAGTCCACTAAGGAAATGAATTGCACTACACAAAATATCATGTTGTTATGAAATGATGTAACGCGTTTACAAATGAATATGTTTGCTCTCGAAGTGCAATAAATGTGTGAAAATCTTTTATGTTTGTCAACCCTGAAATTAAAATTGGAATTAAAATTGCAATTGGGATGTCTAATTCCAATTTTTAGGTTTGATACACCATTTAAGATTAAAAATTTGAATTTCAATGGAATTCAAAACAATTTAATTTTATATTTCTCAATTTCAGTAATTTTAGCTCGAAATCGTAATTCCATGTTTAGTTTTTCTATATATTCTTCAAAGAAAATATCTTAGTATTTAATAATTAATAAAATTATAAACATATCCAATCGATATTTTTTTTTAATTTTAAAATGCTAAACTGATATAATTTTAGTAAGTTAATTTTTTTATTATAGTAAGTTAACATTTTAAATTAATATTTTTTTAACTTAAGAAGTTGAAATTTGGATAATATATATATATATATATATATATATATATTTTTTTTTTTTTTAGAAAGTTAACATTTCAAATCGATTTTTTTTATTTTCTTAATGAGAATTGAAATTTTAGACAAAACTTTTGATATTTGTACATAATAAATTGTGTCAAACTAATATTTTAATAATATAGATAATATATATTCAAATTATATTTATTATATATTTTTTCAAACATAAGAATTAGAATTGAATTAGAATTGATAAATTTTCCAAATATAGGAATTAAATTGTAATTCAATTTCAATTCTTGTAGACTTGGAATTTGAATTTCAATACCAATTCCAATTCCAATTCCAGTCACCCAAACGGACCCTAAGGAATTATGATTAATAGATTAAACGATATAATTTAAAGTTTGACTCGTGTCAAAATATGTTTTGTGAAAAAATATATAATCGTTTATACGAGGGCATGATAGTTCAAAGACATCTCGTTTACTAGTTAACCAAGTAAAATAATACTTTTTCACAAAAAAATGTTTAAATAATAAACATGTACGAATATCTATGTTTGTTATTAGAAGATATTTCAAATGTACCAACGAAAATTTCTAATTATTGTGATAGTAATTTAAAATTGGTCAAGTTTAGAGTCAATGACAAGTCTTGACATACACGTCTTAGACATAATATCACGAGACTATACTCTCTAATAAAATTATCTTATTTGACTATGTTAGTCAAAAATAAAATTGTGGATCCACTAACCAAATTATTGAATAGAGAGTTAGTTGAAAGTCTTTTAAGACATGAACCTACTATAAGTTGGTAGGAAGGAAAACCCACCCTATGTAGGCTAGAGATCCTAAAACTAGGTTCAATGGGACAACTTGTAATAACTTGGAAAATTATTGTTGAGGATTAATTATATAATGAAATAATATATATTTGACGATGATAAAGAAGCTCTTAATAATTCTTTGTGAGAAAAGAGATCACCTATGTGAAAGTGGGCCGTTTCGAAGGAATTGCATGACTCAATTCTAGACTCTCTCACATAATTAAGTGCGTTGTTTCATAGCCAAAACGGACACAATCATGAGAGCTTGACATTTATCAGGAAAAATTCTATGTGAAAATGTGTAATCATTTATCGAGTCTATTAATTAGCTAATAAAGTTATATATTTTCATAAGGGATACTTGGGTCAAAGGGTTACACTCACCTATCATATTTAAGATTCAACTGTTAAATATTTCACCGGGTTAATCATTCAATTTACATTAATGTGGGGATTGTTAAAATTTTAAACTAATTCAATTAATTAAATAGAATATGAATTTGGATAAATAAATTAAATGAAATTTAATCCAAATGAATATAAATTCACACCAAATTCAAACGTGAATTTCTGGTGTCAATTGATAAAATCGAATTCTAATGAATAAGATTGAATGCCAAGAGTCTAGAAATGCCAAAAGTATATGAATATAAGTCGTTGGATGAATACTATCCGTTGGATTGATAAATAAATTTATTGTGATAGTTTAATTTCCAACTATATATATCTCATGTTGGAATTCTTTAAATATCTCATATCTATTTTTAATTCATTTAATTATCTCTCTAAAATTTGAAAAGTCTTTTCTTTATTTTTGTGAGTGTTCTTTGAGTTCTTGACTCGACATTTTTCAACTAACCGCTGATTATTTCATGTACTTTCTTAAGTTTGTTGTATAGTAATTTTAATGTTGAATCACTACTAGATTCGTTATACCTCGAGATACAGTTATCTCCGATAAGCTTCAACACAAGTGAGAAAGTATGTAACTACTTTAAAATAAATGTGCTACGTACATGCCTCAAATCAACCTCTACTATCAGTGATTTTGTTCCTTGTACATTTTACTTTATTTATTACTTACTAAAATTTTGTTCGAACTCTAACGAAATTTCTAAACAACATTTGTTCTTTTCAACTCCGCACCCGATAAGCATGCCATGTTTTTTTGGATGAATCTCTCTATATATATAACGATGCTTAATTTTGAAAGTGTCTGGATTGTCGGGTCGAGAGCTGTGGTTAATTTGGATATATATGTGAGAGTAAATGGATACTTAGGTCGGATTCGGGTTGATCCGCCCATAAACATAAAACGGTTAAAAATAAAATTAAAAATTCTATAGGTATGTTTTGAACTCGCAACCTAACAAAAACAAGTACAATTTTTTAACCAACTAGGCTAATAACACTTTATATTTTAAATTCAACACCAAATTTGATGAACACGGGACGTTGTAACAATATAAGTTCAACTTTTTAACTACATAAACTATATATATATATATAATGATCCTTAATTTTGAAAGTGATTGGATTGCCGGGTCGAGAGCTGTGGTTAATTTGGATATATATGTGAGATTAATGGATATTTGGGTCGGATTCTGGGTTGACCCGCCCATAAACATAAAACGGTTAAAAATAAAATTAAAAATGTTATAGGTATGTGTCGAACTCGCAACCTAACAAAAACAAGTACAACTCTTTAACCAAATAGGCTAATAACACTTTATATTTTAAATTCAACACCAAATTTGATGAACGCGAGACGTTGTAAAAATATTTTTTTATCCGTGTGCATCGCACAAGAATCTTCTTAGTTTTAATTAATAAACTCTGTCAAAGATTAAGCCTGATTACGTCTTCCCAACCCCTTTCTTGGGTTCTCCAACAATATGACCTTTTAACGGAACATTATAATGACTAACAAGATGTTTTTTTATCTTCTTTTTAGAGAATAATGCATCATAAACATCATTAGTTTTGACAATATCATAGTTAAATAAAATAGTATCACAAAATGTGATATACGATGGGGGCAACGAACACAGAAAAATCAAAGTTAAATCTTCATCATCATACTTGAATTCCAATACCTCCAAATCAACAACAACTAATTTAAATGCCGATAAATGCTTATGATAAAAATATAATTGTTGCTTCAAATGCAAATTACTAGTAAGTAAGGATGATAATTTGAAACATGTTGGGTCAAATTATTTTGACTAAAATAAACTAAAGAATAAGTTAATTCTATGCCGACTTTATTTTGATGATCTGTGATTAAAACTTAGTTGTGAATAAAGCTAAGCTGTTTATTTGTTTATGCAGGTGCACATATATATGACTATGCTACTTTAGATATGGTCTAAAATATACTATCTTAGACGTTAGACGTGATAGTCTAACTCCTTTAGACGAAGAAACATAGTTAGACGTGGTATTCTAACTCCTTTAGATGAAGTTTAAAGGGAAACATAGTTAGAAGAGCTAATCTAACTCCTTTAGATGAAGTCTAAAGGGAAACATAGTTAGACGAGCTAGTCTAACTCCTTTAGACGAAGTCTAAAGGGAAACGTAGTTAGATGTGATAGTCTAACTCCTTTAGACGAAGTCTAAAGGGATACGTAGTTAGACGTGCTAGTCTAACTCCTTTAGACGAAGTCTAAAGGGATACGTAGTTAGACGAGGTCGTCTAACTCCTTTAGACTAGGTCTAAAGGATGCATAGTTAGACGAGGTCGTTTAACTCCTTTAGACGAGATCAAAAGGGATGCATAGTTAGACGATGACGTCTAACTCCCTTAGACGAGGTCTAACGGAGCACTTATAATGTTTTTCTTTATCAGCCGTCTAAAGAAAGCATACGTCTAATCACGATCAACTAGCTGTATGCTACTCTTGCTCCATTCAATTCTATGTAGTCTGCTAAACCAACTAATTGTATCAAATGAATGAATGTTACACACGCAAATATCCTTCTAACTGTCTATCTAGTACAAAACAATATTAGAGGATATTCGGTGCACTACCAGTTCAGTACGGCCACAATCCATTTGCTCATAGTATTTTGTATTCTGGTACTATGGGCGGCCTTCCAACGGACACTTGCCACGTGTCCACAAAGAAGATTCAACCGTTGGTGTCCTTCTACTAAAAATAGATGCTCAAGGACAACGGACGAATCACTCATCTCCCAGCTACAAAATTCATAAGTTTACTCTTGCTCTTACTGATTTCTATCATCATTCAAGCTCAAGAGAGATAATCAATTACTGTCTAGCTGTGAGAATATTGTAAGTTGAACAGAGGTTGTTTTGTTCAACAGAGAGTTTGCTAGTTCAGTAAGTTGTATTCGATTCAAAGTATTTAGTGGATATCCTTCCGGTTGTGGAAGAAGGGGTGACGTAAGAGTTTTATCTCCAAACATCCATAAAACTCCCTGTGTTCTTTACTTTCCGCCAGTTAGCATTTAGTCGTTCAAAGCTTCAAATCCGACGAACACTTCCGCACTTGAATCTGTTTTAAAAGTTCGAAGAATTTGTGAAGAATAGAAACAAATACTAATCCCTCACAAGATTACTATCGAATCGTTTATCATAAGCTGCTACCAATAGCCAAACCCTAGTCTCTATTGGTAGCATCGATCCTAAGAAAATCGTTCCGCGATAACTGAACCAAATTTCCCTATTTGAAGTAATTTTTTTTTCCAATTAACCTGTAGTTGACTAGGGATGGGGCAAAGATGCTATTTGTGTCACCCGCCCCGATATCATCCCAATTTTGCCAAAACACTATAAACACAATTAAATATATAAAATTATCCATACATTTATTTATTCATTATATTTTATAAGAGTTTTAACTATATATTTTTTATAATAATATAAAATTTTACAATATATATTATATTAAAAATTTTATTTATATAATTTTATTAGGTATATTTTTTAGGGAAAATTAACTGGGCGATCCTCGAAGTACCACGATCGCTCACTTTTAACCCTCAAATTAACTTTGAAACAAATCGCCCTTTCAACTTTTAGAAACGTCACCAATGATCCTTCCGTCAACTTAAAATATTTTTTTATATGTTATCTTTAATCTTATATTTTATATTTATATATATAATTATTAAATCACTTATCTATAATAGTATATATATATCTTTTATTATTAATTTTTATATTTTTATAATTATTAAATTTCTTATATATATATATATATATATATAACAAAGTTTAAAAATAAATTATATATATTATCTATAATCATTAATTATATATAAATTTATATAATTTATAGAATATAAATTTTAAAAAATAATTTGAAAGGTTAAAAGTAATGGTAACCTTCCAACTACTCAATTACTTTTAACATTCAAATTATTTTTTAAAATATATATTATATAAATTAATTAAAAAATAATATATATAAATTATATATATATATTTATTATATAAATTATTTTAAACTTTATTTTATATAGATATAGATAAAAATAAATAATATATATATATATATTATCTATATATTATATAAAAGATTTAATAATTATATAAATATAAAATTTAATAATATATATATATATATAAAAAAGAGATTTAATAATTATATATATAAATATAAAATATAAGATTCAAGATAATATATATAAAAATAATATTTTAAGTTTGAGCAGTTATGGTTAACTAAAAAGTTGACGGAAAGGTCATTGCTAACCTTTATAAAAGTTGAAGAGACAATTTATTTTAAAAATTAATTTGAGGCCAAAAGTGAGCGATCAGAGTAATTAAAGGACTCCAAGGTAATTTGCCCTATTTTTTATATTGTTTAGAGAATATGGTATAAACGGTGACCCGCAAAGATTTTTCGGCGAACAGGCGGAGATGGTACTAAGAAAAATTCTCAAAGTAAAACGGGGCGGGGATGGTAAATGCATTTCCCGTCCTGAACCGCCTCATTATCATCCCTATTTAGTAAGACTTTTCGTCATAACCCAACAACACTCGTTTCTTTCAAAATATTCTATAAAATATTATTCGAAAGATGAAGATATATGTGAGACATAACCTTGTGATCCTTCCTCTTTTCCACTTCTGCTATCCACGAATCGGACATATTATCAAATTATAATAAAGTTTTTCTAAATTTATCTGAGCGAACAAATTTTGCATCTTTATCAACCATAAAAATAATTTAGTGTTGCGATCCAACAACGGAATATCGTAGTTACTACTTCACGTCTCCAAAAAAATAGATATAATCTTAGAATTAAAAAATACTCAAGGCTCTAATACCGAATAATATATATATATATATATTTATATCACATAAGTAAGCTTAGTAGGTCCAAATAACAAACAGTTGAATTTCTTTTATCGTACGACTTTGGCCCAATCAAAATTTATCTGAATCATCATAACTCTAACATGTTCAATTCTCACTTAAAACGTTTTAAATGGATATGTAAGTAATACCTGTAGGCTGTAGGGTGTGTAGGGTCATGTTTAAAAAAAATTGAATTTCATTTCAAAACTATTTTCTGAAAATGATTTTAGACAAGATTTTTGTATGCAAACTTCATTTGTTTTCAATTCTTAGATCATCTTAATCCAAAATAGATTAGGCATAATACTGCATTTTAGATCATCATCATTACAACAATATTCAAGATGTAAATTGACTTTTTCCAAAAAAAGAAAGAAAGATATAAATTGACTTTAAATCATCAAAACTACAAAAGTTCTAAAATTCTTGTTTATAAAAACAGTTTAAAAACAATATATTTCCTTTCATTCTTTTATAACAGTAGATCAAGGAATTTATATACATAAACCTATATAATTCTATCATTTTAAATGGGGTATTATGTGAGACTTGAGTTGGAGTTATTTCTATGAAGTTCCAACTTTCAATTGTGTGTTACATGAATTTGATCTATGACAATTATGGCCATCTCCTAAATGGACGAAATCTTGTTTTGATATGAAATTTTTTAAAACTAATTTCTCAACATCCATAAATACAAAATATTTAGATTTAAACAAATAAATTTGTTTATTCACTTCACGACTTTCTCTTTCCCCGACCTATACATTCGTGATTTCGACCCCTTATATATATATATTGTTGTGACCGACAATTTTATATATATCTTCAATTATGAACGATTCCGTTCAACCTCCCTAAATGATATGCTCGAAGTTATGAGAGTAAAAGAAATAGATTTGACCGTTCGGAGTTGAAGATGAAATTGTTGATCTCTACCGTGTCGGTAGGGATCAAAATCGCGAATAAAAGTGTGTAAGAAGTAGCAAACTAAATAAACTATTTTATTTGATATGTTATATAAGAATAAAAAAGTAATTTTAAATTTTAATTAAAATGAAGGTATGAATTTTGATTTTTTTTTATATTACTAATATTTAATTATATCATTATTGTTTTAATTTAAGTTTTTTTTTACTGGGAGTTTGAAGCATAAATTTTTACGACTTTATATTCTAACATTGGATTATGAGTCTCTATTTTTTTTTTATTTAACTTATTTTCCTCAAAAGCTAATTTTATTATAATTTTTTTATGTGAATTATATTTAAGTTAATTATATAAAATAAAACAAAAATTATAATATATATAAATTAATATAATATTTTTGATTTAATTGGAAAAACTGATAATAATAACATATAAAATATCCTTATTTTTATAAGTATAATTTTTTAATAATTAAATTATTTTATTATATTACATATATAATAATATTAAAATAAATCATTAATATTATATAATAACAATATTTATAATTGGGTATAATTGGAATAACTTTTACTATGAGATTTATAAAACAAAAAATATGACATTGTTTGACTAACAAAAAAAAGTTATTTCAAAATTTTCTAAATAAAGTTTGGGATAAAATTTGATAAGTGATGTTATAATTATTTTCTGAACAATCATATAATCATCTAATTTGTGTGGTAAACATCAAATAAAAACAAATAAACAAATGAATAATATTATTTGTTAATTAATTAACCCCTAAAAGATTAAAGATTATGTGTTTGATTCTCTCTTTTAAAACTTTAATTTAAAGTGGATTAATAATCTATTATGTTAACTTCTAAAATTAAAATTGAAAAGAGAGTTATAAATAATTGTTGTCTAAACAAAACAGAGAATGAATTCAATGTACAAAAATTCATTCATTTTTTATTATTATTAATTTTCTTTCTTTCTTTCATTCTTCTAATTCTTTTGTTTATTTTTTTTTTCTTACTTTCTTAATGTTTGCTTAATCTACTAAATTAGTAAAATGAAATGATTATGTTCAAAACTAGTTCTTATTTTATTTACTTCCACTTTTAACAACGTACTAAATAAGAATCAAACCCCGTAACTTTTATCTTTTATATTATTTTAATTAGTTTATCACAAGTGATGTCATTCTTTAATAATATCTTTGATTTATTCATAATAGATATGATATATATTTTTTGTTTTAGTTATTCATAAAATCACAAGCTATCACCAAATTCAAAAAATCTTGCAGAATATGAAAATTGGATATAGATTAGGAGCCTTCCTTATAACTTTCTTATTTAACTTCATTATAACTGTGGAACTTAAAAAAGCCACAAGTTTATCATAATCCAAGTCATTTGAGTTTAAGATGAAAATTAAAACAAAATAAAACTCGGGAGATAGATTTTTCTATTTTTGTTGTTGTTTTTGTAAATGATTCAAATTTGACTCAAACATAACCTTGAGAAGATGAATTTGTGTGTTCTACCACTAAAATAAGAGATAGATAAGCATTAAATTTCCTTAGAGTTATTTCCCAAATCATATGGACTAAATGAAAAAGATGTGTGATAGTCTATATATATAGCTAGGCTAGCTAATTAATGAAAACAATGTCCCAAAAAGAAGGACACCCCCATACATTCAAAGCTTTAGGATCAAGATCAACCTCCCATTTTTTTAGTTTAGGGTTTTTTTTATATATCTACTTTATCTCTTCATCCTTGACCCTCAGCACATGATCATGATAAAAAAGTGAGGATGGGCATAATAATTTGACTATAGCTAATTTGGTTTGGTGTGATAAGAAAGTGTTTAAAAGAATTGTATATTAGATACATGGTTTTATTAATGTTAGCTAGCTTTCCCAATGGGACCTTTCATTATCCATGGTCCCTCCCTCGCAAACATGGTCAATCTAACACTAATCGGATTCTTCACACATAACAAGTCATGGTTTTATTTATTTATTTATTTTTATATAATTTCCTTATATTGAAAAGAACAAGCATATTGAACTTAATTACCTATGTGCATATGTTATGGAATTTGAATATATAACTTTACATAATTAGTCTGTTTCGGTGCAAATCCAAACATGTATAACAAATAAACTTACATAACTAAAAAAAATATAGAATAATGAGACCCAAAAAAAAAAGAACAAATAAAATAAATTACATAAAAACAAATAAGCCCTCACCCCCAATTTGCCGTTAAAATGTTGCACCTAAATTAAAACCAACAAATGAAGTCCCTTATATTGAAATAACAAAGAATTACAATGTTGTTAAGATTGTAAAAACTGTCGCTAAATGTCTAACAAGTTAAAAAACACAATATAAATATGTCTTACAGTAATAATATACTCATAATTCAGTTGTATAATTTAAGTTACCCACCAAAATAGTCCAGTGGTAAGAGTTGAAATAAGAGATCTAAATGTCATGAGTTCGATTAATTTCATCTAAAAATGTTTTGAATGGAGACGGTGTCATGCTAGTTATTATTCAAAATAATTTTATTTGATATAGACTATAAAAAAATAAGGTAATTGGGTAATATATATATATATATATATATATATATAAATATATATATATAAATGTTATTTTTTAAATGCGCTAAATTAAAATTGAATCAAAATCTATGAAACATATACTCTTAACATCTTATGTCTTGTTCGGATTGGGGTTTTTGAAAAAACCTAGAGAGGGAAAAAAAGTAATGATTGGTGATAATTTTGAGGAGGTGATGATTATTTTTGGTAAAAAGACTTAAAATGTATTGATATATATGAATAAAATAAAAAAATAATAATTTAAAATAGAGGGTATTTTAGTATTTTAAATAATGAAATGAATGATGTGATTGTTGAGAAGTGATTGGTTGAAAAATTGATTTTGGACAGGTTTTTTAAAAACGCAAGGAGAACGCCTTAGTTACTCTACAAAATGAATATAAACTTATCATAATGTTAATATATATATATATATATATTTAAATAAATGAGGGTATATAATCTTGGTTGGTGGGATTAATCCCTTATAATATCAGTTCTAGAGGAGTGCATTCATTCCACTAATTACTATTTTTTAACTTGGTTATTTTTGGGAAGGTTGTGATTTTTTTTTCAACTATATATATATATATTATTATTATTGTGTTTACATTTTGTATTTAACACGTAAGTAAACGAATAATTTTATTAATAATAGAGTATGTTTTAATTAATGAATTTTGTTTAAAAATTGTTTAAAAAATTTAAAATTATATATAATTTTGTTTATTGTACCAAAGTGTCACAAAATGCGGAATATTTAATAAAAAAATAAGTGATTGCATGAGTTAATCAAATGGAAAATTCAGAAAGAACTAAAATTTAAAGACATGTACCTGCTCAATTATATAGATTAAGGTACAAAATAATTGAGATCGACATTAATATGGAAATCCTTACCTCGTTCAACGACTCATGATCAATTGACAAGGGCTCACATAGATATAGAAAATATGTTTTTTTATAATTGACACAACTAAAGGTTTGTGAGCTTCCCTCTCGGCCCTAAATTTTGACAAATTTTCCCGATTAACATGTAGATCTCCTAAGACAGTGGGGCCAACAATTGTTTCAAACCTAACCGTCTTTTTAGCAACTCTTTATCAATTGTAAGAATAATTGTTTATATGGTTGGATTCGTCAATAATCTTTACACGTGACCATTTTCTCAAGGCAACAATATCCAATCTAGATGATGATGTTTGTCAATATAACATTTGAGATAAATAGTTGTAGTTAAGAGTATGATTAAGGCTTGTTATACATATTATATGTTCTTTCTCCCAAAAGTTATCAAATAAATACCTTATTTCCCTCAAAAAGTTGGAGTTTGTTATGACTTAGTTCATGACATATCATGTGCTTCATGTCTTAGTGGGGAGAGGTATGAAGATAAGAGTGGTTTTCTTTTGGGGACATATTACATTTTTTTAATATTCGTATATCATATACTTCAATTTCTTAATATTATGCTTCATTCTCATCTAAATTAAGTAACATACACTTTGTAAAATTATTTATTCAATTCTATCTTGAAATGCTTAAAATATAGCATTTAAATGGATAAAATAAAAATAAGCAAAATTAGAACGTTTGGACAGAAGAAATCCAACAATAGAAAATGAAGGGTAAAGAAATTAGGAAATGAAGCAAACCAATAGAATCCCGAGCCGAGAGGTCCGGAAGTAGCTTCGGCGTTATGTTGTCGTGGAGCGCGGGAAGGGTCTAGTGAGAGAAAGAAAGTTGAGAGAGAAAAAGAGCGGGGAAGAAAAAGAATGAAGCATGGCGGAGGAGAGATTGTGAAAGAGAGGAAATAAATATTATTTATCTCTCCTCTTTTCGTGATCTTCAACTCTCATTGCTTCCTCATAATCGTGCATTGTTGAAAATTTCTTCAACAATTAGAGAATTTGAATTTGAATTTGAATTTGAATGAACGAATGAACGAATTAGTTAGTGATAGCGGTGAAGAAATTAGTTACGTTCAGAATTCTGTAATGGAGACCGAAGAGATTCCGCCATCCGAGGCTTCTGTTGTTGTGGCGGAGGAAATCGTCCAACCGCTTGTAAAACAGGATTCGATATCAAAGAAGACGGAGGAATTTTGTATGATCTCTCTCTGTGAATCTTTCGTTATATTTAAAATCTTCTACCGGAATGGATGAATTCATGTTTATTTTGATTTTCCTTTGAATAATGTGAGCGTTCATGCATTTATTAGTAGGTTTCAATGATTTTATCTTAGCATAGACTAAATGTTGTATTTCCAGCTGAAAGAAGATATGAAGCAGCTAGATGGCTAAGAAAAACTGTAGGAGTTGTTGGTGGTAAAGATTTGCCAGCAGAACCTTCAGAGGAAGGGTTTCGGATTGGGTTACGTCGTGGCACAATCCTTTGCAATGTCCTCAACAAGGTTACACATGGCGCAATACCAAAAGTATGTTATGATGTAAATGATTGATTTGGAATTGGAATTGGAATTGGATTTGGAATGATTTATTCTTCTTCTTGCATAGGTTGTTGATACACCGTTAGATAGTGCCACTGTTCCAGATGGAGCAACTCTGTCTTCATTCCAGTACTATGAAAACATAAAGAACTTTATCATAAATGTGGAGGAAATGGGGCTTCCAGCGTTTGAAGTTTCTGATTTGGAACAGGTATATAGATTGATATATTAATGAGATTTTCATAATGGTTGACAATTTCCCTTTACCAAATTTCAGGGTGGAAAGATTTCGAGGGTTGTCAACTGTGTGTTAGCTTTAAAAGCTTATAGTGATCGAAAACAGATAGTTGGAAGTAGATCCATGAAAGTTGGAGGAAACACTTACCAAATGAGTTCTGCAAAACAACTTTTACGTAAAGGTTCAGAACCATTCATGAGTACAATCTCAAGAAACTGGTCGAGTGAAAAGTTTCTGGACAGTTTGAACAGTGAACAATCTTCATATGGTGATCTTGATTTTGATCTCAATGAAATGGTTAGCCAGATTTCCTTTCATTAATCAATAGTGTTTTTTCTTTTATGTTGTTTTCATTTAAAGTGAGCCAGTCACTTTCACATTATATAAGTTGCAGGGTAACTCTCATTCATTGCACACTTTTGTCTCTGACCTACTTTCGGATAAGAAGCCCGAGGAGATTCCTCTTGTAAGTTCCTGGATGTTTGTTAGATTTGCTTATGTCTATCAGTCTCAAGATAGGTATAGTTAACTGTTTCAGTTTTCTGTATTGATCATGGTTATATTTAACCTTAGAGAAATATCACATTGTGAATGGTTACTTGAAGAGAGCATCTAAATTACATTTACATTTTTGACTGTTTAATCTTATATAAGATCTTTTGTATCATTTTTTTGTGTGACAGATTGTGGAGAACATGCTTGGGAAAGTCATGGAAGAATATGAAATTCGGTTGGCTAGTCAAAAGGAATGGGTATGCAGATGCATCTGCTTCTTCATTTGTTTCTACAAAATGTGGCATCATAATTTTGCTCATCATTCATCAGTTATTTTATTTAACGTAATTCAATTAGATCACTCACAACAATCACAAACCATCCACATTTTTATACCAAAAAAAATGTATTGGTTTCTTTAAATAAATTGGCAGTTTTAGCGAGACCTAGTATCAACCAAAAAATTGTTTAAAACATCATTTTCAGATAGACTCATAAGTTCCTCCACAGTTTGATTTTTTACTTGGCTGCAATCTCACTAGTATTCCTTTGTTGGTGATTGGCAGACAAAACAGTCTATTCCCAGAGAAATTGGTCAATCGAACTCCAATTCCAGCCAGCCTATGTTGCACTCTTTTTCTGAAGAAACCACGGTAACCTACTTAGCTGCAATTTAATCTCTTCTGTGTTATCTTTCAGTCTGATTTTATCTGTACTATTGATTGTTATTAATTTTCCTGCTGCAAATCTCCATTGGCATGATAAAAATTGGATTTGCTTGGGAATGAATCTGTACTATTCCTTGTTTCATTTAAAAAAAACATAATATTATTCTTGTGCTGGGGATTTGACAGGTGAAACCATCTATTCCTCAAGAAAGAAGGGTCTCTGATTCCATTCCCAGACGGCTTATCTTGAACTCTTCTGAAGAAACAGGAGTCTCTGATTCCATCCCCAGCCTGCCTATCTTGAACTCCTCTGAAGAAATTTCGGTATCCTACTTGATTACAATTTCATTACTACTGAATAACTAAGGAGGAAGATATAAAGTAGTTATCAGAAAAGTTTGAAACTGGATCTCTTGGCCAAGAATAATAGCATAATAGCATTCCTCTTGGTGACTTGACAGGTGAGATCGCCTATTTCTGGAGAAACAAATGCCTCTGATTCACAACCGAACCATCTTATGACCTATTCTTCTCAAGAAAATGCGGTAACCTACTTGGCCAAAATTTAATCACTTCTGAAATAACATTACCTACTGAAAATACTCTTTTGACATGATAATTAAGAAGGAAAACAAAGCAGTTGACATAAGCTTAAACTTGGATTACTTGGCCAAGAAAAATAACTGCCTTCAAATATCAAGAGACTTAGTTCTGAAGCAACAATTGATGGTAGAACAGCAACAGAGAGATGTAAAGGTACATATCAGATGTTTGATTAATGTGCAAGTTTTTCGTTCCTGATTGGCTACACATAGAAATGAATGTTATAATTCTGCAGAAAATAAAATTTGCTCTTCAAACAACAAAAGTTGATATGCAGTCTTTGCAAACGAAATACCAAGAGGAGATGAACAATCTTGGTATGTTAAATTTTAATATTTTGTACAGAGACATGGAGAAATTAATCTAAACATTTTCAACAGGTAAACATATGAAACGTTTAGCTCATGCTGCTTCAGCATACCAAAAGGTTCTCGAGGAAAATCGCAAGTTATATAACCAAATCCAAGACCTTAAAGGTAAATGCTTCTAGTCTATAAAGATCAATGTGCACTATACTAATCCATCCTCTTTGTATTGATAGGAAATATTAGAGTTTATTGTCGAGTTCGGCCATTCTTGCCTGGCCAAGCAAATGGCGTGACAACTGTGGATAGCATAGATGAAGGAAGCATCACTATTGGTGGTCCTTCAAAAATTGCTAAAGCAGGGCGTAAATCATTTACCTTTAACAGAGTGTTTGGTCCAGGTGCCACCCAAGGTAAGCCATGGAATTTTTTTCATTCTCATTGATGTGTTATTAAAAAATTTAGTTCAGAGCATCACTTCCTATGTCTTCTTTCAGCGGAGGTATTCTCAGATACTCAGCCTCTTATAAGGTCTGTTCTTGATGGTTACAATGTTTGCATTTTTGCATATGGACAGACTGGATCAGGTAAAACACATACAATGGTAAGTCGCAATTCACTACAATTTTATTAGTACATACTTTAATATTTTATTTTCAAGATCTAATGTGAATAGCTGAAATTCTCAACTAACAAAACTAACACCCATGTGCAGACTGGACCGAAGGAGCTTACTGAGGAGGGCCTTGGAGTAAACTATCGGGCATTGAGTGATTTGTTTAATATCTCTGAACAGAGAAAAAATACAATCGCGTACGAAGTTTCTGTTCAGATGATTGAAATCTATAATGAGCAAGTCCGAGATCTCCTAGTAACAGATGGTTCCAACAAAAAATATCCTTTAATCTTCTTAGTTTCATGTTCTTTTCGCGCTTTTTTTATGCAAGTTTTGTTCACTTGACCATTGAGCACGATAGAGATTCGTAACACTGGTCAAAAAGGTAACAATATTCCCGATGCAACTCGTATGCATGTCTCTTCCACGGATGATGTTCTCAATTTTATGACCCTTGGCCACAAGAATCGAACAGTGAGTGCCACAGCCATGAATGACCGCAGTAGTCGTTCTCATAGGTAGACTACTCATTTCTTTTCGGCTTTTAGCATAATATATATTGAAGTCGAGACTATATTATTTACTAGATCAAGGTCATGTGATTGTATTCATATCTAATTCATACATGACATATGTTTCCCAGTTGCCTAACAGTTCATGTTCAAGGAAAAGATCAGACGTCTGGAACACTGAGTTATGGTTGCATGCATCTTGTTGATCTGGCGGGAAGTGAAAGAGTTGATAAATCTGAGGTGGTAGGAGCTGCGTTAAAGGAGGCACAACACATCAACAAATCTCTTGCTGCATTAGGTGATGTAATATCGTCTCTTGCCCAGAAAAATTCTCATGTTCCCTACAGAAACAGTAAGCTAACACAATTGCTCCAAGATTCACTAGGTAAATGTGGCACAACCTTCTTGCTGTAATGTTTTAACAGTAAGACTTACATCTAACATTTATGAACCTATTATGTTATACACTAATCAGGAGGGCAAGCAAAGACTCTCATGTTTGTTCACATCAGTCCAGAGCCAGATGCTACTAGCGAAACTCTAAGCACACTCAAATTTGCAGAAAGAGTTTCAACCATTGAGCTTGGTGCTGCTCGTTCTAACAAAGAGGGTTCAGATGTCAAAGAGTTAAAGGAACAGGTCCTTGTACTGTTTATCCCCTTGTTTAGTAGCAAAATCGATCTTCCTCATTTACAACAGCTGAATACTAACCAATTTTGACTTTAGTAGAAAAAGTTGCATGTAGAATCAATAGCTATCTTCCTACATATAAATATTCATGACTTAAATTATTTATTTATTGATAAACACCAGATTGCTAGTCTGAAAGCAGCATTGGCAAGGGGCGATGGAGAAGCAGGATACCTTCAGCAGCCTGGATCTGGTAGCTCAGAGAGATCTAAGTTGAAGCCAAATGCTTCTCCCTCACTCTCTCGTTCCTCAAGTAGTATGTCAGCTGGCCAGAGACAACTGATGGATGACGCTGGTCACATAGAGGTGCTCTTGACTCTCTATGCCTTCTTAAATCTATTATTCTTTCAGAAACTTAATCCCTGAAATTTTCAGATTAAAGAAGAGAAAAGGTACAACATAAATGATTGAGATAAACCTAAAATCCAAATACCAAAAATAAACTTCACTATTTTGTCATTCCTCAATAATTCCTTAGCCTTCATAACAAATACTTTGCTCAAGTATTTCTTTAGCCTGTTGATTCTGAAAATCTTTTGAACAATAGTTAACATGTCATTCATATATAGCAATAAAATACTGTGATCCATCATTAGAGAATTTATGTACAAACACAGGGATCTAAAGTAGTCTTCTGTAGCCTTTCTCCTTATAACTGATCAAAGTTATACTATTATCTAGACGAACCTTAAGAAGGTTTATTTCAACTTACAAACATAGTCTTGTTTTATCTCTTTCTCTTTGTCCAGATCACCATGAAGGAAACCAGTTATTACTTTCATCTGATCATTTTTCCAAATTGATACTTGCTGCTAACCCCAGGCATTATTCTAAGGGATGCTATTTTCATTATCGGTGAAAATATCTCATCCAAGTCAATCCTTTTTCTTTGGTTGAATCAGTGGACCACTAATCTGGATCTGAATCTCGGTTGAGGATTGTGTCCTTCATGCTTTATCCTAGACACCCACTTATTCTTTAAGCCTTCCTACCACCTTTGGATAACTTTACCCGTTACAAATAATTTATTTTCATACAACCATCTCATTTCATCTTGCATGGCTTCAGTCCTCTTCTTTTTATGTTCATCATCCATTAGTTTTCTGGTTCTTCTCCGTCAGTCAATAACTCACATATTGATCTACATGATTATCTAAGTAGAGTGTTGTCAAACTCTAATATATCTTCTTTGTTAAAGAAAATATCACAGTTTTGTTAAAGATATTTAAAGCCTAATGGTCAGAAACAAGAGGAAGAAAATCATAGAAAATAGATGAAATTTGATGTAATGTTTGGTGCATGCAGGTTAGAAACCAATTGGGTTTAAAGGAGCATGAGAAGGATGGGGGTGGTGGTTTTGGTGATTGGGTTGATAAGGCGATGGTGAACAAGCAAGGAGGTTGCTTAGATAATAACTGGGAAGACGACAATGGAAAACATGGTGAAGATGGTATGTCAAATAGTAGTAGGGTGGGTAGTAGTAGGTCTGAGACAGCCATGAATGACGACTCAGAAGACTTTGATGCTGCAACAAGTGATTCTTCTGAGACGGATTCTTTTGCTCAACTCATAGCTCCTAAAGCTTCTAGTTCCACACTAAATGGAACAGGAACCAAAGCTAAGAAACCGAATCCAAAGCAGCTAGCTAGTAGTAAGAGCCAAGACAGGTACTAATAACTACCCAGAAATCAATCAATTATTTATGTTTGGGTTGGTTAGCAGCAAGCCAGCAAGTCTCAATTTAATTAGAGATTCTGATTTACATGAGGAAATTAGAATATATTAGTATAACTTATTATGAGAATAATAACATGAATGATCTTCATTAAAAATATGACATTAATATGGGTTGTTGTTGTTAGGAGTCAAATTCCAGCACCACCAACACGAAAGCCATCAAGCGGACAAGCTTCCCCGTTGCACAAGTCAGCAGCGAAGCCGCATGCAGTTTCTTCGAAGAAGCCTGGGGGTGGGAAGTGAGAAAAGGAGCTAGTTTGTTGTATATGAAGGAGGGATCACTAAAAAAGAGTATATATTTATTATTGTTTTTGTTTTGTATTTTGTGTTCCCTTTTGTCCTGTGAATTATTATTTGTAGTTTATAAACATAGGCTGGGGGAGTGGGTGTGTGTGTTTTCATTTAATTAATTTGTTGTTTTTTGTTATGGCACAAATTGAGTGGTGTCATCACATATGGTTGCTGACATTTGCTCTGGACGACCATATAGCAGCAGCCAACATGTTTGGAGGATGAGCCTGGATTTCTTTTCAAGGGTTCATCAAATCAAAGTTAAAGAGAGCAAAGAGGTGAAATATGTTTTCTTTATATATAATTATTAGTTTTGTCATCACAATCTTTACTTGTAACAACTGTTTGTAAATTTTCTATTTCCATTCAAAGTAATATATTATTTTTTGAATCTGAAACTACCAAAAAGAAGATTAATGATCCATGGTGTAAGATGATTAGTATTGTTAAACTTTTAGGATTCTTTTCCTACCCAAAAAATAAATAAAATATGTGAGTATAAGAAATAGTTTGTGCTCACTCACAATATAGAAAATAGTTCAAACTTTGCAACGAGAAATCTATTATATTATTCATAAGCAATGTTTAGTCTGTTTATATAGACTTGCTAAAACAATTAATGAACTAATTTAGGGAAAATAAAAGTAGTGCCAATAATCTAAGAAATAATTAAAAATACTAAAAGATTAAATCAATCCATAACTAATCCCTAAATTTCTGATAAATAAGATTATTAATGCTGCATTCCCTTAAAAAATGATATTTAAAAAAATGATATTTCACCTGTGTTTTTTTGGAATTAAAAGAGAACTAGACACCATATATTTATGACCCACCGCTTAAATTCAAAACGTTTTTAGATAGAATATGACATTTTGGTCTCTTAAACAGACTCTTACCACTTGACTACTTAGTGGGGTTGTATTAGTTCTTTCATGAAGCACGGGATTCCTTAATAATTTTATAGCGAAATATTGTCACAGAACATTACGCTTGTATCTGCTTGAATTTAATTCTTCAAGAATGTTTTTTAACAATATAGTTTGACAAACACATGATATTGCTCGATAGAGTCAATATAGGTTGATTTATGGATGATCAAGATATGATTCATGTTTCAAACATAAAAACAACACGATATACTTTTTCTGTCATCTTGATCTCTCCAACATAATCGCTATTAATGAAAGCAATTAAATAGACCTTACATATAGAGTCTTGTGGCTTTAAGATACATCAAACTCCCTATCATTTGTTTGTGCATAGTCTCATCAATCAACTTTCCAGTAGATCTTTATGTAGTTTTTCCCCAACCTCTAGAGGAGTGTTTGCTTTATACACCCTTCCATTATGAATCTTTCTAAGATCTCTTCAACATACTTACACCCATCCATTAGGAATCATTTTAGGATCTCTTCAGCATACTGATACAAGGGAAAATAATATTAAGGTTAAATATAGTGGCGGAAATGAAGTGACAGTTATAATTTAGTAGTATAAATAGAACAGTTAGTTGTTAAGAATGGTTATGAAATGATTTAGTTGAAAATTTTTGTTAGAGTTTCTCTCCCATCCTCGTTTGATTCTCCTATAGGATTCTTTCTCCCTTCATCAATTCTTAATTCTTCATCTCAATATAAATTTTCTATTCTTTTATATCAAGATTTATACATAATTCCACTATAAGGTATAACAGTGGTATCAGAGCTCGTTCTTGGCAAAATAGTGTGTACTATGAGGTTATAGCTGAAACATATTTGGATTTGAGTTAGTTTCTTTATTCGTTGATTAGAAATAGTTCACAAGGAAATTGACAAGAGTTAAAGCAGAGAGTTGCAAATCGAAACTGGATTATTACTGAAGAAAGATTGAAGTTCCTTACAAGGAAGGAAATCTAGTCAGACGTGTGGAGTTGCCGATATTGTCGGAGAAAAAGAAGGAGTTCGCAGAAGGATTTGGAACTCGATTTAACAACGTTCGGTGATTTAAGAACAATTTCAGCGATTTCTAATTTTGCGACTAAGTGTGATTTTGTTAATTGAAGTCGAAGACAGGAAAATCAATCCTACATTTAGGTATTGCATTATTGCATCAAGTAAATAAAGCCGTAAGATTCAGGTTAATTGGACAAGTATATCTCAGGAGAGAGAAAGTTATCTTGTTTGACTTGTAAGAAGACCATGCTGGTTTCTATTTGAACCGACTATAATATATTTACTGCTCCTTATATTTATGTTGAATTAAATTGTGAGTCTTAATAGAAAAATCCTGTCAATTTGAAAATGAATTTTTCCAAATTCTTTGGAGAAGATGTCGAAAAGGTCGAAAACTGGATATGCAAAACATAAAGATTTTTCCGGGTTAATAATACGCTTGAAGAAGACAAGGTACATCTTGCGACAACTCACTTGGGAAAAAGGCACTACAATGGCTTAGGGAATATGTGGTCATGAAACTCTCAACAAAGGATTGACGTGGAGAGAGCTGAAACAACTATTGCGATGTGAGTTTGGGTCATGTGCAAAGGACGATCCCCGACGTATACAAAAGAAAGTGCAGCTAGAACCGTGAGAGTTAATCGCGGAACCGTTTCAATAAATAACTGACTTGTTAAAATCATGGAGGATCGTTGACGAAATAAAAATGCAGAAACAAAAAGCTGATGAAGAAATAATAAGGCAAAAGTGGAAAAATGATCGTCAAAAATTGATCTTCGAATCCGATGAGTTATTGGAAGATTATGATCAACATGTAGATGATGTGGGGGCAATCGATGCCTTCCTTATTAATACAGTTAGCTCCAAACAAAGATGAAACCCCTTTTGATGACAATTGTTCTAAAGTGAAAGACGTGCCTCCTCTCGACGACTTTGTTATGGAAAAGAAATGGAGACTCCGCGTACTAATGATACAAAACACGACAATCTCAATCTTGATGAAGAAATTTATGTTAATTAATGTTTTTCGTTTATTCATTTGCAAGTCTCCCTAGTGTACGATGACCGAGAGAAGACGAACGCAACCTACGTTGAAAAGGATGATCATTATCGGGGTGACTTAGAAGAAGCTGAAATTGAAGGACTGTTTGAAGATGTTTTGGGTCTTGAAGATAGGATGTTGACTTTTGATCCCATTTCTCAAACATACTTAATGCCAAGTTCTAATAGCGTCCAGTTTTTGTGGTTCAAGAAACCACAAAAAGTTGGGTCTTGCTATCAGAAAATTTTATGGCATAAAACATGGATGAGATGCAAGTACTTATTATGGTTTGAAGAACTACCTGATGCAGAATTTTGTAATTGTTCTTATGTGCTACAATCGATAAATCTTGTGGGACAGTTTGTATGGTTTGAATAACCACCCGATAGTCTATGAAAACAATTTGGGCAATTTATATGGTTCGAAGAGCCGCCAAATGCTTGAGAGTTTCAGCAGAACTTTCATCTATTGTCATTCGCGGACGAACGGATTGAAGGAGAGGGTAATGATACAAGGGAAAAGGATATTAGGGTTAAATATAGTGGCAGAAATAAAGTGACAGTTATAATGTAGTAGTATAAATAAAACAGTTAGTTGTTAAGAATGGTTATGAAATGATTTAGTTGAAAATTTTTGTTAGAGTTTCTCTCTTCCATCCTCGTTGTATTCTCCTATAGGATTTTTTCTCCCTTCATCAATTCTTCACTCCTCATCTAAATATAATTCTTCTATTCTTTTATGTTCAAGATTTATACCTAATTCTACTACAAGATATAACACTTACTTTAATGAATAAAAATTCCATCTTCAAATTGTTCTATCTCAAAACTAAGAAAATAGTGCATCATTCTCTAATTAGACATTTCAAACTCATCCATCATTGACTGATTAAACTCCGTAAACATCACTTCACAATTTCCATTGAAAATCAAGTCATCAACATACAAGTAAATAACAATAATTTTATTTTTCTCTCCTATTTTAACAAACATTGTATGTTCATAAGGGCACTTTACATAACTAGTCTTAGGAAAATATTCTTGGAAACTACTATATCATGCTTGAGGGGTTTGTTTTAACCCTTAGATTGTTTTCTTCTGCTTGTACACTTTTTGTTCATGTCACGTCTTCAAATTTTTAATTGGTTGCTCAATGAACAGAAACACATTTAAGTAACAACAAAAAAATGCTGACTTGACATCTAGTTGATATATTGGTCAGAAACTTTGAGCAACTAGTGCTAACACTAATCTGACTGTGTCATATCTTGCTATTGGAGAGAATACTTTAGTATAATTAATACCATAATATTATTTGTAGCCTTTAACAACTAATTACGCTTTATATTTGTCCACTTTATAACTTTTATTTAACTTGGTCTTGAACACCCATTTTACCCATGGGACCTTTTGTTGAACATAAAGATTAAACAACTCCCATGTGTCATTTTTTTCTATTGCGCCAATCTCTTTATCCATAGATTTCTGTCATCTTGTCTCTTTGATATAGTTTCAAATGTTGTTAGGATCACAATTTGAAAAGAAGGCAAATTGAGTAACAACATTTTCAAAAGAGTAATTCGGAAATCATTAATAATATATGAAAGCCACTTAATCTCACAAACTGTCACAGCTAAGCTGCGATACACGAGATACAATGGGTTGTTTTTTTGTTTTCCAAAAGATAACCGAATTTCCAAACATGATACAATAACCTGATAATGATTTTTTTTGTTTCTAGATAAGAGCCTCAATCAGAATCAGAAAATGCCTCAATATGTAGTGAATTGTCAAATGGAAAAAACATTCTCATAGAGATTGAACCCTTCAAATATTTAACCAAATGTAAAACTGTTTCCCAATGACAATTCATTGGTTGATTAACAAATTGAGACAATTGTTGTACAACAAATGTAATGTTTGATCTAGTATAATTAAGATATAATAATCTGCCAATAAGCCTCCTATATTTAGAAGGATCTGTTATTATATTATAATGATCATTGGAGAATTTAATGCCTTTGATCATGGGTATTTTAGTTGGTTTACAACCCATAAGACCAACATCACCAATAAGACCGAGAATGTATTTCCTTTGGTTAACACAAAAACCATTTTTAGTTTGTGCAATTTCAAGACTGAGAAAGAACTTGGCTTTTCCAAGGTCTTTTATGGTAAATTTAGAATCAATAAAATTCTTCACCAAAGAAATTTTAGTCAAATCATTTCCAGATGTAAATGTGATGTAAATGTCACGTTTAGAGGCAACAAGTGTAATTAAAAAACGAACTATAAATATTTTAGCAACAGATGCAAAACATTGATGGAAATTAATTCCATCTTTTTGATTAAAACCTTTAGCCACTAAACGTGCCTTACATTTGTTTAAACTGCCATCAAAATTTAACCTTGTTTCGAAAATCTAGCGACAACCAATAGCCTTTTTTTCTTTTGGTAAAGTTGTAATTTCCCAAGTATGATTATGTTTTAGAGCTTAAAGCTCATGTGTCATGGCTTGAATCCAATCAGGATTTTGTGAAGCCTCTAAAAATGACCGTGGTGTGAAAGTATGATCAACATTAGAAAGAAATTAATATATTCACAGTCTAATAGAGAATTTATGAAAGGATAAGTGTTAGGGGTGTATCTACTGGAATTTGTGGATTCAATCTCAACATGATTTATTTCAAAAAACTTCAACTAGGAAGGTAAATTTTTTTCCCTAGTAGTTCTTCTATTTTGATTAACATGATTACAATCAATTGAATTAGGTAAAGTAACACTATGATCAGTTGATAAAATAGGTTGGTTATCAGATAATTGTAACTCAGATTGAGATGAATGTTCAAGCAAATCAAATGGACTGTCAGAAATAACTTCATGTATTTTATCATTATCAAAATGTATTTCATTATCAAAAATAATAGATGATTCACAACTATTTGGAGCAGATATTGTATCACGTGAATTGTCAGTTATATTTTGATATGGAAATATATCTTCATAAAAGACAACATCTCTAAAAATAGTAACAACACCGTTATTAATTTCATAAACCAAATAGCCTTTTTGATCAGATGGATAACCAATAAAAATACATTTAATGCCACGATCTTCAAATTTGGTTTTATGCGGAAAAACATTTGCAATGTAACATAAACATCCAAAAACTTTAAGATGATTATATGAATAGTTATCTTGATGTAGCATAAAATATGGTGTTTTAAAATCCAAAATTGAAGATGACATTCTATTAATTAAATAAGTTGCAGTAAGAAGAGAAATTCCAGAATTTAATATGAAATTAGATTGATTCATCAATAACCTTGCCACATTAATCATGTGTCTATATTTTCTCTTTACAACACCATTTTGTTGTGGAGAATAGTCGCAAGTTTTTTGATGAATGATACCTAAAGAATTAAAAAATAAATTAAATTTTAAATTTATAAATTCAGTACCATTATCACTTCTTACTATTTTAACTGAAGATTCATATTGATTTTTCACCAAAGTAATAAATTTTTTTCATGTTTTCAAATACACATGTTTTTTTTTTGTGAAGAAAAATTCAAGTGCATCTACTATAATCATCTACTATGGTTAACATATAAGAAATTTGAATTATTGAAGGTTCCTTATAAGGTCCTCAAAGATCAACATGAATAAATTCAAAACATTTTTTTGAAACAGAACAACTATTAGGAAAAGACAATTTTGACATTTTTAAAATGGAACAAACTTCACAATGGTGTATCTTATTGCCCAAACCAGGATAGACATTATACATGACTTTAGGATATGGATGACCAAGTCTATTATGCATTCTAATAGAATCAATAATAATAAGATATGAAAATTCAGTAGAACTACTATTAGAAATGTCTTTAGAATAATAACGAAGAGAAGAAAAAAACAAATTTCTAATTTTCTTCCCAAGCTGAAATTTGTTGACCGATTTACGATCCTGCAAATTATATTCATCTTCATCAAATATGCACATCATTCAAATATGCACATCATGTTCTCATCTTTAATCAAATTTTCTACTGATATTAGATTGTATTTGAAGTCTTTTGCTATCATGACATCTTTTAACACCAATATTTCCTTTAGTTTCATATCTCCTAATTCAATTATTTTTTTAATTGATCCATCCGTTAAATATAGGATCCTTACTTTCTCAAGTTTTCTAATATTAATGAGCAGTTTTCTAGTATTGCAAACATGACTGCTTGCCCCTGAATCTATCAACCACATTATGTCATTGTTATCATCATGATATGTGCTCATGCTGTGTTCAAATGTAAATGCATAACAAGAATCATAACATGCTGGAATTTTAGTGTACTTACCTGCACTATACTCTGAAGGTTATGATGTTACTTTCCCTTTTCCTTTTGTATTTGCCTTGCACCATTATTTGAACTGTATATATTATGTTTCAGTAACCTCTACATGTTCTTCAATGTCATCCAATGGAGAAATTGCCACATTTGTTGTGTTGAAAGTAACCTATTTTTTCTTGATTGTTTGAACCACTCAGGATATTCAAACAATTTGAAACAACCTTCTTTTATGTGACATTTTAATCCATAGTGAGTGCAGATAGATTTCTTGTAAGGATTGAATTTTTCAGCAGGTAATTTTGAACTCCTCTCAATTTTCTGATTCTTGTTGTTGAATTATGTCTTCTCCTTCACAATCATTGCAGTGTATTCTCCCTTAGATATGCTAATATTTCTCTTAGTTTCAACATTAACTAGACTAGTAAATAACTTATGAACTAAAGTTCATAGATCTTATGATAACATATTATCTACGACATGTTCATAAGAGTCATTTACTCCCATCAGAAACTGAAGCAACTTTGTTTCTTCAACATCTTGCGCTACATCATTTACAACCTTACATCCATAACAATTGACAACATCCGATCTATCGCAGTTGCACTTTCGCAACTTTTGCTAGCTTCAAATGTGAAGTTTTATCCCAAATCAATTTAACTTTAAAATAATGCTCAACAATATCAGAAGTACATTGTTGAATAGTGGACATATCTTTCCCTAACTGAAACGTCTTGGTCCGTTGTTGCCTTCATATGTACTTCGAATATCTTTCCATAGTTGTTGAGCAATTACAGAATACTGGAAATGAATTTTCAGGCTTTGATCCTTAGTGTTCATTATCCAGTTTCTCACCATAGCATCCACTAGATTCTATTGCATTACTCCATCTACATCCAGTGGGATCTTACAAGATCCATCGATGAATCTGATCGAGCTTCATTTTTTCCTCCAATGCTAGTCTAATACTTGTACACCACTCATAGTAATGAGATCTTGTTAGTATATAATTAGTAATTATTGCACCTGTGATATCTCCATTTTGAAGAAGAAGTGAATCGGTGTTGTATTTCCTCTTGATCGTCATTCTCCTTTTCAATCGAGCCTCTGTTTCTTGATCTGAGTTTGAAAACGGCGATCCTTCACTGATAGTCAAATTAGGGTTTGAAATCTTCACTTCTTGATTCTTATCTGTTGAATCGCTCTCATCTGAGTTTGAAGAAGAATATGAACCACGCTCTGATATCATGAATAAATCTAGTAAGATCACTGTGACTTTGCTAGACTAATCAAGAAAGAAAATTGTAGAGAGAAGGCAGAGAAACTTATCCACATCTTTGATCATTCGGTTATAAAAGTTACAAAGTATCAATAGGCTAACACCTCTAAATTAGTTTTAACTAAACTAACAAATAGCCCTTACATTTTACATGTATTACAATTTCAGTCAACTTAAAACATTCTATTAAAAATAGTAACCTAAACTTATTAATTTGTATTACCGCTACAAAACTACAAATCTTCTTGATTCCGTTATCTTGATAACATCAATCATGTGACCTTTAATAATATCTTCTTAATTAGTGAATAGTTTACATTTAACTGAAAATAGATAAAATAAAAATCAACCAAGCCACTAACTCTAACTAATATTGACTAATTAATAAACTAATAAAACTCCTAAAAATAAGCAACAATTAATAATAATAATAATAATAATAGAACTGTTTTGCACTAAATCTAAAAATCTTATCCATATTTTATTATAACATTCATTCATTAAATTGAAATTTCCTAAGTTTCAGTTTATCTTGTAAGCATCAAGAACATCCATTATATCTATTAACTTGTCAAAAAAATTTCAAACGTTTAAAACTTTTGTCATAATACCTGTCACTTGATTCTATGTTAAACAATGAACTAGCTCATTTATCCTTCTTTTATCAAGTCTATTATAAAATATATCTCACATAGGTGTCCTTACTTCTACGCATCATTTGACACATTGTCAGAAATAAAAAGTAACATATTCCTTGTCTGGATAGTTAATAGTTTTCATTATCTTTTTTATCCATATCACTTTACACATACAAGCATCTATTGCAACAAATTCAGCATCGATGGTAGATATGCTGTTTTTTAAAGACCAATAAATAACTGCATTACCCAATAGAAAGACATAACCTAATCTACTTTTCCTGTCTTCTACATCCAGCATATTGCAATCTACACATATTCCAAGAATTCCTCATTTTCACCGCCTTTCTTATACAATATGTCATAGCTCATAGATCATTTAATATATCTCAACACTCTTTTTACAGAGTTAAGATGGAGTCGGTAGGAGTCTCCATGTATCTAATGTAGGGGTGAGCAAACGGGTAAACCCAACTCGTATTACCCAACCCATATTCAACCCAAATTAAATTTACCCAACCCATAATTCAACCCATATTATTTACTAATATGGGTTGAGTATGGGTTGGGTTGAGTATTGAGTTGGGTTGAGTATGGGTTGGGTAACCCAAATTATTTTATTTTTATTTTTTCATTTAACATGTATTTGACTCATTTAACACATTTTTAATCGATTAACACGTTTTTGACATTTTTAACATATTTTCCACATTTTTGACGTTTTTGACACATTTTAAAATGTTTAACATGTTTTTCACGTTTTTGACATGTTTAATACGTTGTTTCACACGTTTTTGACATGTTTAACACGTTTTGGCACGTTTAACACATTTTGACAAATTGAACACGTTTTTCATATTTTTGGCATGTTTAACACGTTTTTCACACATTTAACACGTTTGACATTGTTTTCACGATTACGACACACTTAACACATTTTGACACGTTTTTGGCACGTTTAACACGTTTAACGTTTTAAACATTTTTGACACGTTTAACACGTTTTCACACGTTTTCACGTTTTTGGCACGTTTAACACGTTTTTGACACGTTTTCATGTTTTTGACACGTTTTTCACACGTTTAACACATTTTTGACACGGTTAACATATTTTTGGCACGTTTAACACATTTTGACACGTCGAACACTGTTTTCATTTTTGACATGTTTAACACGTTTTTGACATGTTTGACACGTTTTACACAATTATGACAAATTTAACACATTTTGACACGTTTTTCACATTTTTGGCACGTTTTGACACGTTTAACATATTTTCACATTTTTCACATTCTTAACACGTTTAATACGTTTTTAACATATTTTAACACGTTTTCACATGTTTTTTACGTTTTTGGCACGTTTAACACGTTTTGACACGTTTTCCATGTTTTCCATGTTTTCCACGTTTAACACGTTTTTGACACGTTTAACATATTTCTCACATTTTTAACATGTTTAATACGTTTTTCACATGTTTGACGTGCCAAAACGTGTTAAAACTTATCAAAACGTGTTAACGTGCAAAAAAACATGTTAAACATGTCAAAAATATGTTAAATGTGCAAAAACATGTTAAACGTGTTTAAATGTCAAAAACGTGTTAAACGTGCCAAAAACGTAAAAATGTGCCCAAAATATGAAAAACGTGTTAAACGTAACAAATCGTGTTAAATGAGCCAAAAACGTGTTAAACGTGTTCAACATGTCAAAAACGTGTTAAACGTAACAAATCGTGTTAAATGAGCCAAAAACGTGTTAAACGTGTTCAACATATCAAAAACGTGTTAAACGTGCCAAAAAATATGAAAAACGTGTTAACATGTGAAAACGTGTCAAATATGTCAAAAACGTGTTAAACATGCCAAAAACGTGAAAAATATGTTAGAAGTGTGAAAAATGTGTTAAACATGTGAAAAACGTGTTAAATATATCAAAAACGTGTTACAATGTCAAAATCATGTTAAACGTGCCAAAAACGTGAAAATCGTATTAAACTTGTCAAAAACGTGTTAACATGTTATATATGTTAAAAACATATTAAACGTGCCAAAAACGTAAAAAAAACGTGCCAAAAACGTGTTAAACTTGTTAAAAACACATTAAACGTATTAAAAATGTCAAAAACGTGTTAAACATGAAAAACGTGTTATTGGTGTAAAAACATGTTAAATATGTAAAAAACTTGTTAAACGTGCTAAAAACATGAAAACGTATTAAACGTGTGAAAAACATGTTATAATGTGAAAACATGTTAAAAATATTAAAAACGTGTTAAACATGTGAAAAAACCTGTGAAACATGTCAAAAACGTGTTCGACTTAAAGTTGGAAGATAATTAGTTTATATTAGATTAATAATAGAGAATTAAATTAAATTTATATAATTTGGGTAATTTGGGTAACCCTAACCCAACCCAAATTAAATCCAACCCATACTCAACCCAACCCATATTAACCAACCCAAATTAATATTTTGGGTTTGGGTTAGGGTCGGGTTTGGGTAAACCCAAATTATGCTCACTCCTAATCTAATGACAATGACAAGGCCAACTACAAACATCAAATCTGGCCTTGAAACAATTAGATATCTCCAACTACCTATAATCTGTTTGTAGGTAGTAGAATTGACTCTCATACCTCCATCATCTTTAATGATCTTAGTTCCTGCCACAATAAGATTCATTGCAGAGTTACATATTCATTTTAGCAGATAAAATACCTTTGTTATTTTGTAGTATTTAAACTCTAAAAAAATATCAGTCATTTCAAATGTCTTCATCATAGAGTTTTTAAAAGAAATACTTTGAAACTCATTATTGTCCGTAAGTAACAGATTGTCAACATAAAATCTGACTATTAAAATATTACTATACAAATATTACTTTTCAAATAAGATTTAATGAAAAGTCGAGTGGCTCAAAATGACACATTTCAAATCCTTAAACCAGGCCCTTGGACTTGTTTCAGGTCATATAAAGCCTTTTTTTACCTCGAAGACTTGAGGCTGCTCCACATACATACCTTCCAAGAGCTCACCATTAAAGAAATTATTTTTTGACATCAAGCTAAGATATATTAAAGGAACTATGAGCTATGATATACTATATAAGAAATGCGGTGAAAATCAGGAATATTTGAAATACACAGATAACGACTATGATGGGATGTAGAAGACAGGAAAAACACATAACATTATGTATTTCTATTGAGAATTTGCTCAAACGTCGTCTGATCGATCACACTATATAGGTACTTTCTTTACCTTAACGTCATTCTTCTTCAATTCTTCAATCTGGCCAATTTGGGCTAGATTGAGATTTCTTTAATTTAGCAACTCAGAAATTCTAGTTTCTACTAAGTTCCATAACTCTTTAGATCTCAATAGGTTTTTCATCAAGTCACAACAATGGTCATAATGAACACCATCGAAGTGAGGATTCCTTGATTCTCTTAAATCACTATTATCTCCCATTTCTCCCGTATTTATCTCACAAATTTTCCACAATTTACTCGTGTATTATTCTAGAAGACCTTTTCACTCTATACCAAATGAAGTAAAACAGTTCACAACAAAAGCCACACATTTTTATTAATGTGAAATAAGCTTTTAAATAACTTTTACATCTAACTTAAACAAGATAAAATATGATTTTTTTTGTTAAAGTTGTATATATATTTCATAGAGCTTACAAATACAACTTAGTGGTAACGTGGACCAACATATGAGAAATTAAATCGACTTAAATTTTAAGTCATAGTTAAAAGTTTTAAAAACTACTTTAAGCATGTATTTTGGATCGTTCATTGATGACTTCTTCTCGGTGAGCCATCTCTCACTTCATTTGCTATTGTTCTACTTTCTGCACCGTTTGTCGACTGTTATCTGTGTTCAGACTTAGATCTGAGTAAAAGTTTAAATATATCAGACTTAGATCTGAGTAAAAGTTTAAATATATCAAGATCTTGTTCGGTCCACTCTTCTGACAAATTTTTCTTTTTGTTTATTTTTGCAACCCAATATGCAGTGAGATTTTTAGTTATAGGAATTCATTCGATTATCTATTCCTAATTTTGTTGAAGAGATTGATGTATGTCATGACGGATCGATTTGGTATGCCAATATGAGAAATTATTCATAGGATTTATATCATTAACAACTTCTTGACAATCTGAAAGAATTTGAACGTTATTGAGTCCAAGGCCTTTGGAGGTGATGATCGCAAGTTTGATTGCTTCCATTTCAGTGATGATAACTTTCTTTCATTAATTATTTTATCTTTCTAGAAAACAATTCCCTTTTTTTTTGTGTAATATGACTTGTGTTTGCATCGTTGTTAATAGATATATCGTTATGTGCACTGAATTTGTTATTTCTGACCTGAATTCTAAGTTATGTTTGAGGTTTTGCTGTTGTAGATAGTTCAGAGATACTTGTATTTTTAAAGGCATTGTTCTCTTGTATAGCTAGGTTCAAAATTCTATCCATGTAAGTTGTCTATCCTCTGAAAATCAAGTTATTCCTTGTTTTTCAAATGTTTCAACAAAGATGAGCAATATGTTTATTCCGCTTGTCTCTTTTCTTAAAGTTGTGACTAATCTATTCCTAAAAATTAAAATTACTTATGTTAGGATTTGTGATTTGAAAATTTATTTATTTTTGACAAATTTTATTAACAAACGTGCATTCGATTAAAGCATGTCTAGTTGTTTCATTTTAGAATGACAATTTGTACATAGTAAGCCATTTTGAAAATTTATTCTAGCAAGATTCCTTCGTTACAATTGCTTCTTTCACAACTCTCCACATAATTTAATTTTTTATTTTTGGTGCACATTTTAAATCTCATATATATTTTTAAATTTGATTTTGACTAAGTTGGATGGAAGGATTTGAGGTTTCTACTAAATAACATGTTTTCACATTATATGTTCCTTTTGTGGTGTGTCCAAACCAGAATGTCTGTCGTGTCTTCCTCACTCAATAAAATTGATAAAATTACATTGACAATATCAATGTGAAAAATATTATTTGATAGTTCCTTATCCCGTGTCTTAGTCCTTGAATGAAAAGATCTTTGATAAATTGTTGTGGATAATTTATTACCTGGATTTTGAAGAGTGTTATCTAAAGGAAGCCACTAATGTTCTTAAATTTTGATATTTTTACATGAAATGATTTGTCATTTTGTATTTCTTGTAAGTGTCTTGCCTCACATCAAACTTTTCCATGTCCACGATGATAAAGTTTTGTTTGAGAAATAAAAAGCTTTAAATGTTTTGGCCCAAAGTGATTCAGGTTTGTTTGTCAATTTCCAAGATGGCCTTATTCATACTTTGGATATTCTTAAAACTCGTTCCCCATTACATTTTTCTTTAATCATATTTTCCAATTTAACCCAATGAATACCCTTAATATCACTTTTAGTTTTTCACCAAAATTGATTAATCAATGTTGTAACTCTTTTAGTAATCGAAACTGGAAATTTGAATACTTTTGATTAAAACTTTAGTAATACTCTTTTAGTTTTGATTTGAATACTTTTGATATTCGTTAGATAATTTAGTAAACTTTAAGTAATACTTTTGATTAAAACTTCTTTTCCTGCTTGAGATAAAATTATGTTTCCATCCCCTCTCACACCCTTCAATTTTTTTAAATATATTATTAAACATCTCTTTCTTGGATCTTTCCCATTTAGTGGAATTCCAAGATAAATCCCAACATATATATACATGTTAATAAGTCTACTAAATTTTGTTGGATTTCAATGGGTATATTAGTTCTAAATAATATAATACATGATTTAATCAAATTAAGGAGCTGACATGATACGTGACAATATTTGCTATGAATAACCATGAATTTTTGAATTTCCATCCTGTTTCATTGTCCAAAGATTAATGCCTCCAAAAAGAAGTGATATTTTTGGTCAGTTTCTTCCCACTTTGAATCCTGTAATTTTACAATATTGAATAGAGTTAGAAATAAGTTTAATAAGACTTTCCAGGACTAAAAACAATTAAATGGGGAAAAAGGTCTTCCTGTCTATTCCTCTTGTAGGTTTGAAAGAAAACAATATTTTCCTATTAAGTATGATATTGTATAAACGGTTGTTATACTAACTTGATATAATGGTTTTGAGAACCCCATTTTTTTATTATATTTTTGATAAATTCTCATTCTAGTCTGTCACTGGCTTTTTTTCATGTCTAATTTCATTGCAAATTCGTATATTTTCCATTTTCTTTTCTTTTTCCGAAGTTATGCATGACTTCTTAAGCTATGAATATATTGTCTTGGATCTGTCTTTCTTCAAAGAATCAACTTTGTTGTTCAAAAACTAATTTATGCATAAGTGGTGGAAGTCTGTTGGCTTGTAACAAAGTTACAAAGGCTGATTAGTCTCATTTGTAATACTATGCTTAGAGTTTTAACTTTGGGAATAAAACATATGTTGGTGGAGTTAATCTTATCTAGCATGATCACTGATTCAATGAAAAAGATTCTCCTTGGACAATGTCACTTTCCATACTTTCCCAAAAATGGTGATAATTAACTATTGTGAGTTCATCTAGTCCTGGGGCTTTATTTGGTTCCATATGAAATACTGCTCTTTGATTTCTTCTTTCTAAAGGGTTTTGGTTAACATCATGTTCCACTCTTCTGAAACTTTTATTCAATACAATCCATGACAAGATCTATGTTTTTATTCTTTCAGAAATGAATATTTCCTTGTAAAACTTGGTCATTTGGTCTTTAATCTCTAATTGTGAATAATACCAAATATCACCAATTTTAAGGTATTGGATTTAGCTTTGTCTTTTTAATACTTTTCTTTGTTGTTCCATAATTTTTCTAGTTGATTTTTCATTTCTTTACTTCTTGCAGATAAAGTTCAGTTGGTGATGAGTTCTAGAGTTTGATGATACCGGTTTGTAAATGTTTGATCACTTTTTTATTTTTTCTAGTGTTACTTCTTTTCCAGTCTTTAAACATTCTCACATGTGCTGCACTTTTTTTCTAACAAAGAGAGACTAGAGATAGAACTATAAGAAAAATAATGATTGTTTACAGAAGAAATACATTATTCATTATCAAGCCAAAATGATTCAAATTTAAATGAGTATAGTTGATTATAGTTAATAGCATTGAGTTGAATAGGTGTCTCTCCATTCTATATTGTGAAAAAATCTATCAAGAAATTTCCTCTCATTTTGGTTTCTTTTTTTGTCGTTAAACAATGTATACAAACTAGGGGTGAGCAAACGGGTAAACCCAACCCGTATTACCCAACCCATATTCAACCCAAATTAAATTTACCCAACCCATAATTCAACCCATATTATTTACTAATATGGGTTGGGTATGGGTTGGGTTGAGTATGGGTTGGGTAACCCAAATTATTTTATTTTTTTATTTAACATTTATTTGACTAATTTAACACATTTTTATTCGTTTAACACGTTTTTCACGTTTTTGACATTTTTAATACGTTTTTCACACGTTTAACAGTTTTTGACACGTTTAACACGTTTTTGGCACGTTTAACACATTTTGACACGTTGAACACGTTTTTGGCACGTTTAACACATTTTTAACACGTTGAACACGTTTTTCATGTTTTTGGCATGTTTAACACGTTTTTAACACGTTTTGACACGTTTTTCACGTTTTCGACACGTTTAACACATTTTGACACATTTTTGGCCCGTTTGACACATTTTAACACGTTCAACACGTTTTGACACGTTTAACATATTTTTCACATTTTTGACACGTTTCACACGTTTTTCACGTTTTTGGCACATTTTGACACGTTTAACACGTTTTCCACGTTTTTGACACGTTTTGACACGTTTAACACGTTTTCGACACGTTTCACCCGTTTTTCACATTTTTGGCACGTTTAACACGTTTGACACGTTTTGACACGTTTAACACGTTTTGAGACGTTTAACACGTTTTTCACGTTTTCGACACGTTTAATACGTTTTTCACACATTCAACACGTTTAACACATTTGACATGTTGGACACTATTTTCATGTTTTGACATGTTTAACACGTTTTTAATACGTTTGACACATTTTCACGATTACGACACATCTAACACATTTTGACACATTTTTCACGTTTTTGGCACGTTTAACACGTTTTGACATGTTTAACATGTTTTTCACATTTTTCACATTATTAACACGTTTGTAACATGTTTAACATATTTTAGCATGTTTTCACGTTTTTGGCACGTTTAACACGTTTTGACACATATTCCACGTTTTGGCACGTTTAACACGTTTTCCTCATTTTTGGCATATTTTGATACGTTTAACACGTTTTTGACACGTTTAACATGTTTTTCACATTTTTGACACGTTTAATACGTTTTACCACGTTTAATGTCAAACGTATGAAAAACATATTAAACGTGTCAAAAATGCCAAAAATGTGTTAAACGTGACAAAACGTGTTAAAACTTATCAAAATGTGTTAACGTGCAAAAAAATATGTTAAACATGTCAAAAATATGTTAAATGTGTAAAACGTAATAAAATGTCAAAAACGTGTTAAACGTGCCAAAAACATGAAAAACGTGTTAAACATGTTACAAACGTATGAAACATGTTACAAACATGTTAAACGTGTTAAGAATGTGAAAAACATGTTAAACATGTCAAAAACGTATTAAACGTACCAAAATGTGAAAAACGTGTTAAAGTGTGAAAAACGTGTCAAATATGTCAAAAACGTGTTTAACATGCCAAAAACGTGAAAAACATATTAAATGTGTGAAACACGTGTTAAACGTGTGAAAAACGTGTGAAAATGTGTTAAACATATCAAAAATGTGTTGAAATATTAAAAACGTGTTAAACGTGCCAAAAACGTGAAAAACGTGTTAAACTTATCAAAAACGTGTTAACATGTTAGTTATGTTAAAAACGTGTTAAACGTGCCGAAAACGTAAAAACAACGTGTTGTATTTGTCAAAAATGCGTTAAACATATTAAACATGTCAAAAACGTGTTAAACATAACAAAAACGTGTTATTAGTATGAAAACGTGTTAAACATGTCAAAAACGTGTTAAACGTGTCAAAAACGTGAAAACGTGTCAAAAATGTGAAAACGTGTGAAAAACGTGTTAAACGTATGAAAAACGTGTTAAACGTGTGAAAAATGTATTAAACGTGTGAAAATGTGTTAAACGTGTGAAAAAACATGTTATAAGTGAAACGTGTTAAAAATATTAAAAACGTGTTAGATGTGTGCAAAACGTGTTAAACGTATGAAAAATATGTTAAACATGTCAAAAACGTGTTCGACTTAAAGTTGGAAGATGATTAATTTATATTGGATTAATAATAGAGAATTAAACTAAATGGGTAATTTGGGTAACCCTAACCCAACCCAAATTAAACTCAACCCATACTCAATCAAACTCATACTCAACCCAACCCATATTAACCAACCCAAATTAATATTTTGGGTTTGGGTTAGGGTTGGATTTGGGTAAACCCATATTGTGCTCACCCCTAATACAAACTACCTCCATGTGACATTTCTAAAAGATTACATGAATTTATAAATTCCCTAAGTCTGGACATTCTTGAGTGATGAATTTTCCCTTGTGTAACACTATCATATGCATATATTGTTTCCTTAAAATTTACGCTTGTCAACCATGTTTTATTGATTGAATGTATTGTCGATTCGATTATTTTTTATAGTTTTCGTTTGTCTGTCTTTTTAGGGCAACTATAGATAAAAGATAGTCTTCATATATCTTCTGACCTAGGCTATTGAACATCACTGTCAACAAAAAATTATGTAAAGAAATTTAGTGTGATGTAAATATCGTTTAACCAGAACATTGATACTCCTCCATCCATTTCAATCGAAGGTAAAAATTTTGAGTTGGGAAATCGAGACTTTCCTTATTATTCTTGAACTTTGTCTTCTGTCTTTCGTGTTTCTAATAGATTTATAACTTTTTTTTTCATGTCCCCACAAATCTTTGAGCTGTGAAACTGTAGTCAAGGTGGATCATAACCCTGACTACAACTTGATTCTTCTGTAGTTAGTCTTTGTATGAGACTGTGGGTATCTATCAACTTCCGAATCTTCGTTTCAATGTCCGATATGTAGTGTTCCTCTTTTTTTTCCGTATTCTTTTATGACAATGTATTGGAGTTGCACCGTTATTATAGGTTGTATTTGTCTCAAGTTCTGATCTTTTGAGTGATATTTCTGATAAAGTTTGTAATTTCTTTTTTGTTTGATCTTGCCTCAGCTACATTATCTAGTTGCATAGCTTCTGTATACTGCTTTAAAGTCTAACCTGCAGTATTTTGTAGGTATTGCAGAAAAAAATTAATTTTGTATCAGATTGTTCCCCTTCCTTTATTTATGTAATGATTTGTATTTGTAATTACAATAATAACTTTTGGGTTGTTAATACTCTTAGTAAAATTTGGGATGGTGGATTTATTGTGGCAACACAAACCTTTTGTTTTAACTCATCACATGTTCACATGTTGGTTCATATTTACCTCCATTTTATTTCCCACAATAAACCTACTACATTCTTTTTGATATTTTTTATTTCTTAAAATTGTTTTTTTCGTAAATCTCTTTAGTATTTTTTAGAATATTAATAGAGTTTTTTTAGAAATGATTGTATCAAGTTTAAATAAAGCATATGACTTAATTAAATCACATACCTCACTCTGTTGTTTCATCTTTAGTTGTTCTTTGGAGGTTCGCGTTTCTTCGTCTCCAAGTGTTATTTTATCTTCATCTATGTTTCATGCATGTAACTCATTCCCTGTTTGACAAAATGGATATGTTAGCTCATGTTATTTTGGCATAATTTGTAATATGACTTGTAGATTATGCTTTAATCTAAAAGTCGTATGGAGATTCTGCATAATTATTGTATTTTTTCCGTCGTGCCCTATTATTGCACATCTAAAACATGCCTCTCCGAGTTTTTCATACTTTAATGCTATCCAAATACTTATTTTTTCCATCTCTAGATAGTTTGAAGCATGTCTAGATCAATAATGTGACATCTATTTCGATTATGAGTTTAACAAAGTCTGAGATTAAAAGATCTAGCATCCATTTTTATTATTGAGCTGATGTTCCTTTACTATTCTTCTACTTGATTACTTGATTCTTCTGTAGTTAGTCTTTGTATGAGACCGTGGATCTGCATCCAAATGAGTGTTTTTGTGAAGTCAATATCTTGAATCAGGTTATCTTCACCCCATTCCTTTATTATCATCAGTTGGTTGTCGATTACCCATAAAGTGTTTTGTATAAAGTTGTTTTGATCATTCTCTTTATTAAAGGGACATAGAATATGTTGTCTTCTCTTTTTCGGATCACCAGACCACTGTGTTTACATTCGCCTTCCATAATCGCCCATACAGATGAAGATGATTTTCTTTTATTTTGTTGCAAGAACTTTAATTTTCAACTGCATTGTAAACTGTTGTTGACTCCTCTTTTGGCTCTTCTTTAGATGATTCTGCATTCGTACTTGTTATAGTTATATCTGGTTGTATTATTAGAGTATTTCTTGATTCTCCTCACTTACATAGAATTTTAAATCACTAAATGAAATCTTCAAAAGAATTCATTAGAAAAAAATATCCTGATTTATTGTAACTGTCAATTAGACATTACAATTTTAGAGTGAAATAAAGTAGAGAGAGAAAATTCTCCCACAAAACCTCTAATTTGATCTTTGATAAAATATGAATTAACTAACTAATAATATTGACTAATTAATAACAGATTTTTGTCATGTAATTTTGTGATAGGGTGAAAATCAAGTCGACCCATTAACATGATTAATAAATATATGAAAATCGGGTCTACCTGAAATGATTCGAAATAGAGGACTCAATAACATGTTTATAATTTTTTTTAAGATTTTGTATTTGTCATTTCTTACCCACTCAATTATTTTAAAGTATTTCTGACAGCTTAAGTTGACTCCTTCCTTCTTTCTGTTCTAACTTTCAGGCGGCTGTCCAAAAGATTGAATTTTTTCATTCCCTTTTCAGAATTGGTTTGCCGCCCCATACTCTCTCTCCCTCGATCCTTCTTGCTGCATCGCTACTCAATGTGCAGCCGTTGATCCATCCCTAGCCATCTAAATATTGAATATTGAATATATAATTTGATATTTTTTTATTTCTTAAAATTGTTTTTTTCGTAAATCTCTTTAGTATTTTTTAAAATATTAATAGAGTTTTTTTAGAAATGATTGTATCAAGTTTAAATAAAGCATATAACTTAATTAAATCCCTCTCAGATCTTGCTGCATCGCTACTCAATGTACAGCCGTTGATCCATCCCTAGCCTTCAGAGTCGCTTGTAGCCGTTGGTGTCACTATGCAAAATCACACTTTTTCCTGCTAAACTTGTAGGAGGATTTGTAATTTAGTTTTATTTTATTGATGTCATTTTAATATGAAAGATGTGATATTACATTAAGTTAAAATAGGTTGGATCGAGGTAGTTAGGTCGGGTTCTGAATCGGGATCGAGTAAGTTACAAATAACTTATCAGGTTCATGTTAGATATTTTGACACAATTACTAAGCATTTCATATTTCATGTTCATGTTAGCATTCAATTTTTCAACGAAATTATTATTAAAAATAATTTCATTATACTTAATATAACATTTTTAACAGACTCTACGTCCGAATGGATCGGTAGGTTATAATACATGTCTAAACAAACGTTTAATTCGGATGAAAATGGATCTGTTGGTCATATATATTAATATTATAGTTATATTAAAGTAAACAGAAATGTACCCGATTTTGAATTTTTAGATTAATTGATTTACATTCAATTTAATTTTAAAGGGATTATATTTATCCGGACTCATAAGCTAAATAAATAACACAAACTGGGAAAATGCCATAGTAAAATGAAAATCCAATGTTTTGTTTACGTTATTTATCTAAATGGCCTACACATTCTATTATGTTGATGTCAACAACACCATTTGAAAGCTAGTTGGCTGTCCTCAGTTAGATACTTCGGCCCCCCACTTGCCTCCTGCTGGTTTGGGCTCCATGATTTTGACCGAACCATTACTCAATCCAACCGCAAATTTGTTGGACTCAATTGGATGAGCGGCTAGAGCAACTGAATATACACCTAATTCACTTTCATATCTGCATCATTAGTTAATACAAATTATTATTTTTTTAATTATAAGTAATGTCCCAGGATAAAAAGATTTACCCCATTAATACGCAAGTTGGCATATAAACATTGGATGCAATGCGGCACATAATTGTTAAGCTATTTGAGTCGAAAATTCCTATGCTCCCATCCCTAAAGGCTGCGTAAATCACCAGACAATCGCACGAATATGTGGCACCCGATATTGCCGAAGGGAGATCCCCTTGTGGGACCCACTACACGCATCAAATCAAATAAGAAAAAGTCTATGAATAATAGACTTCATAAATTATTTTTTTTTTATTTTGTTTGGTAAATACCTGAAGTAAACGATTCGTGATGGAACCATCATATATTGCGAGTTGCGTTTCATGGGACACGAGGATGCGGATTTGGTCAGCGTGGAACTGGACACTTGTGTCACCGCTCCGGGGAGCCTCCTTACCACACGATAGTTGTAAGAAAAGGGAATTCTTTTTCTCCCAGGTATCCAAACTCCAAAAACAAAGCTGCCAATATCATCATATATATTTAATTAATTACAAATACATTTTTGTTTAAATTAAGAAACAAAACAAACATTTAAGTAATATTACTTGAGCATCAGCACCGGATGAAACCATTAGTTTAAGCATGCACGAAAAAGTTAACCCTGTGATTTGTTTTTCATGACCCTTAAGTTTCAATTGCACCTACCAACAACAAAAAAAACATCATCATTAATTTATCAACCATTCTTACAAAAAATATTTATTATAACTAACAATTATACACGAAAATCGTTATTACCGCGTCCATCTTAATACGATAAATATGGATAAACGAGTCCACCATCCCAAACAACATTATGTTGTTGTCTAGAGGATGAAAAGCCACAAATGTGGAAGCAGGAGGAGGTCTCATAAGCGTCCCTATCTCCTGATAATAACTTAATAATCAATAATCATTGTTTTAACTACTAAATATTAATATTAAATAATTATACCTTCGACGTCACCATGTCAAACAACATTACTTTTCCTCCAAAAGACGATAACAAATAATGGTCATTATTTGCCATAGCTAAACAAATAGCTCCAGTCTCACCGTTTACGTCCGTCGACATATTGTTCCTCAAAGGAACTCTAGTTTTCAGTTGCCTAAGTTGGGGAATGACATTGATCATCATTATGTTTGCTGGCCAATTCCAAAATTTGTGAATTCCCGATGTTGAAATAGACAAAATACCTAGTCCAGCATTCGTAAACACAAGTTTACCCACCTATATATAATTAAAATGTCAATATTATTTTTCTTTCCAAAATAATAATAATAGTTGATACAAATTAAAAAAATTACCTTCGACAAAATGTTGTCGCTCTCGTCTGGCATGGTAACAATCATACATTGGCTTGGTTGTACATTTACTGCAGTCTATCATCATATCAAACAAAACAAAAGTGTAAAATAAATACATCATCATCTTAGTATATGACTATTATAACATGTGTAAATATAATTATTTAAACTTTGCTGAATTATTTAACTAATTATATATTTACCTCAGATGGTGAAGATTCACCAACTCGAAGAACCGGATGATCAAACTGATCAGAGTGGTGATGAATGTCACGTTCTATTTCTGAAATGTTATATTTTTTGAAAAACATCCATAAAAATGAAGTCTTTTAATCACAAATAATCAAAATAAAGATTAACAGTAAAATTTATTAACCCAACTGAAAATGTCTTACCTAGATGATGGCAGTAATGAAGAACCGACAACAGCAGACGGAGAAGCATCGTTCTCTGCTGTCCCAGCTAAGGTCATATTGGAAGGAGACTGCAATGAAAAAATATAAAAAAATCCAAATTATATATTCAATATTTAATAGCATATATATTAATTAAAAGTTAAATATATCATACATCACTAATCGGTATATAATTAGTAGGCATAGTCTTAACAGTAACAGCCGGAGCGGGAGTCAGAACCCGAGTGGAAGCAGGAGCCTGAATCCGAGCGAGAGTGGGAACCCGAGCAGTAGCAGGAGGTCGAAGCCAAGCAGGAGTCTGAACCCGAGCACGAGCGGGAACCGGAACCATAGTGGGAGTGGAAACGGAAGCCGAAACCCGATAAGGAGCGGGTGGCCGAAGCCAAGCGGGAAACGGGAGCAGAGCGGAAACGGGAGCCTGAGCCAAGCTAGGAGGCTGAAGGAAAGCCGGAGAGGAAACCCGAGCGGAAGCGGAAATGGGAGCCCGAACTCGAGCTAGATCGGGAACAGGAGTCGGAACTAGAGTTAGAGGGGAAGTTGTAGCGGGAACCTGAGGTGGAGCGGGAGCCATAACCGGAGCCGGCGTGGGAGCCAGAACCTGAGCTAGAGTGGGAGCTAGAACCCGAGCTGGAGCAGAAACTGTAACCGGAGCCGGAGTGGGAGCACGAACCCAAGTGGAAGTGGGAGCGGAATCAGAAGTCGGAACCCTAGCGATAACGGGAGCCTGAACCCGTGCAGGAGCGGAAACGGGAGCCGAAACCCAAGTAGAGATAGGAGGTTGAAGCCAAGAGAGAGCCGTAGTAGGAGTAGGAGTAGGTGTAGGTGTAGGAGTAGGTGTAGGTGTAGGAGTAAGAGTAGGAATAGGAAGCCAAACGGGAGCCTGAAGCAATGCGGGAGAAGAAACGGGAGCCTGAACACGAGCAGGAGCAGGAGCATGAGGCTGAAGCCATGCGGGAACCTGAACCTGAACCTGAACGGGAACAGAAGCCGGAGCTGGAACTGGAGTCTGAACCGGAGGAGAAAATGGAATTGGAGGAGCAAGAGCAAGAGCAAGATTTAGGTTTGGAGCAAGATCCATGGCTAAACTCCTTGTATCTAGATTTGACTGCATGTTCAAACTGTATATACAAGTGAAAAAAAATTAAATGTAAAAAAAAGGACAATTCTAATATTATTTAATTTATAGTCTAATGAAATGAAATTAGTTTATATTACCTTTGGTTGATCATTGTCCTTATTCTTCCTGACCTTATGTCAGGAAAAGTGAACTTGTCATGGAAAACAGGGTTAGCTTCTAAAAGTTTCTTCAACTCTTTCATTATCATCTTACGATTTGTTCTAGTATCTCCATATTCAGACAAAAACTCATTCTCCCTGAAAACAAATAGTATTTAAACAAGTAATATATATAATTGAATTACAATGGATGACTTTCTAAGTTTGAAAATTCATTTTTTCATGATAAATAAAGAAAATTTTCATTTTTTCAGCTAATTGATCGTTTTTGTTATTTAAAAGAAAACAACAAGAAAATGTATACCTTATACATACTCACAAGACATATTTATATTTGAAGAATAGGTTTGTCACTTTATATGTATTGCTAAGATGGTTGTATACACTTAAAATTGTTAGTTCATACATTATTGCAAGACAGTTTAATTTATACCTTACAAATGCATAGGTTACAAATAATGACAACAATTATTTTATAGGTTGTGTTTAAAGAAAATTTATTTGCAAAATTGAAATGAAAACAATAATTTTATATATATACCTGAAATTTGTTAGGGTTATAAGCTGTGTGATTTGCTTATATAAATCTTCATTTATATGCTTGAACACATGTAGTTCCTTCATAAGTATATCAATTGCTGTTGATTTGTCTTGTCTATAACATAGAATTGAATTAACACAAATAAATTAGTAATAATAAAAATATATTAAATAATTATTATTAACTAGATCTACATTGATAAAAAAAAAAACATATTATAAATTTGATTGAAATACCTATCTAGAGCTTCAAAATATTTCTGTTTTCTGATTTCAAAGTACATCTTGGTAGAGTAGTTATTCTCATCAATTCTTGTGAAACCAGATAGATACGTCTCCACATCTACCCATTCACCACCCAGCACTTTATCCTCAAAATACTTCATGTTGAAATATACACCTGAATCTTTTTCAAGCCTAAATAAAGGACAACTATTTCATATTAGATCAAAATTAATTGAGAAAATAAATTGTCTTGGGTCGTGTTTATATGGATAAAAACTTTTGTTAATAATCATTCACACAGATCACAAATAAAAACCAAATCGAAAGAGAGCCTGATCTTACAGTTGTTGTACATGAATCATACATACAAAAGGATTCATTGAGATTTAGAGACATATATCTATATCGATCTTTCTATTGATAAATAAATAGATAGATACATAATTGAAACTTACCTTATTTTTTTATCTTCCCCTGATCTTTCTTTAACTATTCTATCCTAGGTTTAAAGGTAAATCTATTTGGTTAATAGCGAATGCCGTGTTCGCGATCTGAAGAGATCATAAAGTTTGGACTAAAATATCAATTTAAACAAAAAATTGATACAAAATCATATGGCGGCGGAGAGTAAAATGAAACGAAACTAACTAAATCATAACTATTATGAAAAATTGAAAAATTTATAACCTGTGGACAGAATCCATAAGTCCCTCATCGGATAGAAATTGGAGAATAAGAAACAATAATTCGTTGTTTAGGACATCTTGACTGGCCATTTCCTTCAAGTCGGCGGCGCAGGGAGCAAATAAAAGAAAATAGAAAACAATCAACACAAAATATAATCTTAATGCTTTCTATTATAGATAGGGGTTGTGATATGGATTCATTGATAGGTTATTTGATAAGTACATTAGCTTATTACAACTTTTATAAAATAGACAGTTATAAAAGAATACTTGGATACAGATGGTTATGAGTTGTCAAAAATTGTTTAATTAATGATTATTTAGATATAATTGAAATACCTATATTATATTAGTATTTATATTTAAATTATTAACTAAAATACTATTATTTTAATTTTAATAATAATTTAAAATATTGAATATATTTATTTTTTAATTTAAGTACCTATTATACCATTGACGTCATTTTAATTATGAACTAAAATATTATTATTTAATTTAAAAAATATACAAAATATTTTATTATCTAACTAAAAATAATTTATCAAAAAAATCAGATAATTTAATAAAAACAATACTTCCACTAGTAGCTATTTTGATGTCAAAAAAAAAAAACTTGGTTTTAAAAAGACTCATTACACTGTTGTCCTTGCATTTTCTCTTCTCCTCGTCTTCATCCTCAACCCCTAAACATAGTTCTCCAATTTGAGTCTGTTGTTGGCCGAGCTCGGGTGGACTTAACCCAAGTTCCATTTATCGGTCCAGCCTGATGTGAACATGAGCTTGTGGCTAGTCAACAATTACCAATGGAGTGTGCGGTGTGCCCCTAGCATGATCTGTTCATATCTATCGTGAGATTTGTTTGATTTTGAGTTTTTTTTTAAGGGTATTAATGTTTATAATATCTTTTAATTTTATTAATATATTATTTAATAATAAAATTAAATAATTGTATGATAAAGTAATCATAAAATCATAAAATATTTAAAAGTAATGGCAAGTAATAAATAATAAATTATCGAGTAAATGATGGCAACTTTAATTTAATATTATTGACAAATGTACATAAATTACTTTTTTTTTTCATACTAAGATTCAAAATATAATTTTCCAATACCAAAATTAAATCATTTACATTAACAAAATATCGAAACATGATATTTGTATCTGATACCATCTTATTATAAAATGAGAACAAAATAAATTATATATATGTTTGAACCCTAACATTTTGCTTGCTTTCCAAAAATCTCCTTTCAATATTACAAGTAATCCCCATAAAAGTAAAAGACCAATAACTAATGAGAGATAAAACTATTAAATTATCATCTTATTAAAATTAAATAAATTTGAAATAATTGTCACACCCATGAAATTATCTCTATTTTATCGTATAAATCATAATTATCAAATAATGAATTGGGCAAATATTTACTTGCTTTATTTTCTCCTAGACCCGAAGTGGATGAGAATCCTCAAACATCCAATTTCCTTTTGCATATTCAATAACTGACACAAAAAAGATATAATAAAATAAAGATAGATCTAAAAGTAATTTACAAAATATTTGTAAAACATATAGTGAATATGAAATATCTATGTAGAAATGATCTGTTTTAAGATCATCAATGTTGGATTCTCTAATGTCTTCATGATTAATACGCCTGCAGGAAAATTTAAACAATTTAATCTAACTTGCTATAAAAAGGAAACAATTATGATGACTTTATAAGTTTCAACTGTAATTAACCATCTCACAATCTCTAATAAATGGGAGTTACAAAAATTCACAGTTTCAAGATTTAATGGCCATTTGAGATATGCTGAATATTTAGATTTAGATAACAGCTGAATTTTTATAGTTCTCCACTAAGCTGAACAACTAATGAATAATAAAATTATTATAGATCCACTAAGATAAAAATTAATTCTTAGATATAAAATAAAAGATCGATCCTTTTCAATGACAGACTTTTGAGATGCAATTTATTATTTCCAAATAGATGTAACATTAGAAGTTGATTTTCAAACTATTTCAAAAATAGGTTTGATGGTTAATTAAGTTACAATAAAGTTAAAGTTACATATTCAAGACTTTGCAATGTACATTTTTATTATTAGAAGTCGCTATAATGACAATTTTATGATAACGATAAATATTAATCAATCTAATAATATAAAAAATATGAAATTCACTTGGCTATTTAATGAAAACAAAACTATAAAACCTTTTTATAATAAATTAGGTTATTCACATTGGGGTTGAATAATCTAAATGTAAATGTAGTAAATCTCACAAGCTATAAAATCTATAAAAAACAATGAGTTCAATCTACAATTATAACCCAAATGGTTGTAATTCTATCCAGTTTTGCACCCAAACTATCCACAGCTCAATTCATCCAATAAAATGCATAAAAACAAATAAAAGAGAATACATCCATTTAAAAAAAATAAATTTTCTTTGGAGAAATGAATCATAGAGATAAATGCCTGCCCACAAGTTTGAAGAAGTAGAAAGTTACATTTAAAAATATGTAGATTTGACATTTGTGAAGAATTCAAATATTGTTTATTATTATACAAATTTTCCATATTATGATGTATTCAACCAATCCATAATTAGCAAAAACATTTATTCATATAAATGATGAAAATACAAATTAATTTTAGTGTTACAACAATGAACAATGCCTAAATAGGAAACATGATAGATTAACACTTATTTCTCATAGAAATGAAAAGTATAAATAAATAAGAAGACAAACAAAATATCTTTATAATAAATGTTTAACTGATATTGAAATTGAATAAAAATAAAATGTTCTAATAGAATAAAAAGCACTAAAAGTAATCTCAAAAGTTATATCAATTTGTTTTCTTGTACAACTTTCTCAACACAACAAATGAAACTAAAAAATTTCTTACCAACTCAAAAACATGTAAAAGGTTGATTAAATAATAGGATTGCAGGACCATGTTTGTGGGGTGTCAATCTAGTTTTCTTTTAATTCCTTAAAAGAAAAAAAAACAATAGGATATAGTTCATACATTCTCCAATAGATAAGTTGTCTTGTTACATGTTGCAAAACTATCTTGTGTACCAGAAAACATGTATTTTGCTAGGAGACAAGAAAACATATATTTTGCTCTGCTGAGAGACTTTGTATACATAGACGTATATTTCAACAAATATTTTTTTAAGTTCGATGTTTGGTGATACTTAGAAAAATGCTTTCATACTATATCCTCCGTACCCATTAAAAACGGTCTCTACTTTATAAAAATCATGACTTTTGAAAAAATAGTTTTATTACGTTTTATTTAACCAATTATTATTAAGTCATAAACATGCACATATTTTTCTTGAATTTAAAATTGTAGAATAATATTTAAATGTTAGTAATTGCGATTGATATCGATGTTTATCGAGAGATACCTAAAAAATATCAGTACAAGACATTAGAATTAAAAAATAAATCCAAACAAGCCCTTATCAAAATATTTTTTATGAAATTATTCTATAATATTTTGAAATTGTTTTCTATTTTTTTATATCTTTGGAAAATAGTTTGGGGCTTTTAATTTAAAAATACAATTTTTAAAATTAAAATCCCAAACAGGTCCTAAGACCGGTTGTCTTGGTCGTGGGTATCGTTCCTTTGGTCGAAGCTAAGACTCCTTGGTCGGGTGCATGGGAACCTCGGTCGAGGCTAACATTCCTCGGACGAGTGCGGAGAATTCTTGGTTGAGACTAGGATTCCTCGGTCAAGTGCGGGGACTCTTGGTCGATGCTAGGATTCCTTAGTCCGGTCGGAAATCGAACTCGGGAAGAACCCTTCGATCGGACGTCAAGAACATCAAACTGCATGTTTGATGATTTTGAATGATGCCATTATTCTTCAATTCTAGGGCATGGAGAGCTTCGTCTAATCCCAATGTATCATTCGATCAGGATGATGTCCCATTTGATTGAAACAATTTTTGAGCAAAATCGAGTTTTTGATTTTAATGGTTTTATTGGGTATAAGGAGTTACCAACAACTTCCTTATAAATATTATGATTAAATAAAACCAAAACATGAACATTGACTATTCATTTTAAACAATTCAAAAACTAATTTTTTTATTTTTATAAAAAAATGATTTTGATCAAACATGATTTGGATTGTTTGAAATTGATCTGAACATACTCTTAACACCTTTATAAATATGTTAGGAATGTTTTGGGTAATTGTTATTTAGTTATAACTCGATTTAGTTATAAATCGAGTTTTTGATTTTAATGGTTTTATTGGGTATAAGGAGTTACCAACAACTTCCTTATAAATATTATGATTAAATAAAACCAAAACATGAACATTGACTATTCATTTTAAACAATTCAAAAACTAATTTTTTTATTTTTATAAAAAAATGATTTTGATCAAACATGATTTGGATTGTTTGAAATTGATCTGAACATACTCTTAACACCTTTATAAATATGTTAGGAATGTTTTGGGTAATTGTTATTTAGTTATAACTCCAAAAAAAAAACCGATTTTGAAAATTTTTAAAATAAGATTTGGGTACTTTTTATTTGGATCGATTGATTCAAATTAATTTCGACAAATAACTATCGAATGATCTTAGAATCGTTTCCAATCAAGAATTTGAACAAACATGCAATATATAAAACTGTTCGAATTGAAATATAAAACTTAAATTTTAATTCATAAGTTGAATTACAACATGAATGAAAGCTTATAGTGAGTTGAAGAAACTCCTGAACTCTCTTAGAAAATTTGTGATTACAAAAATTTCGAAATTTTCAAGAAAAACTTGAAAGTTTTATGGCGGATTTCGTATAAAGTGGATTGAGGGCTTATGATTTTGATCATTACATTCGATTTGCCTAAAGGGAACTATTTATAGCATCATTAAGTCGATTTATCGATCAAGTGAATTGAATTTCAGAAAAAAGGTCATTAATGACTTTTGTCCGCTCTTCATCTAGTTGATCATTGATTCATTATAGGTCATGATTACTCCTAATTATTTCAGCTTTTGAATCACTAGATTTGGTGGACTAATGCCGAAATTCCATATTTGAAATATCAAATAATCTGGCGGATCATCATGTCGTTCGTCGTGAAGAAGAAGACAAAGTAGAGCTGAAACGACGTTGTTTGCTTTTTCTACAGTTGAGCGCTAAGGGAGTCTTGAAACAACATCGTTTCTTGTCAAAGTACAGACTCCTGGGCATTCCGTCCGCATTCTGTCAGTGATGCGCGCTCCGTGTGCGTTTTGACTAACGGCGTTGAGGCACGCGTTAGTCGATCTTCTGTTGCGCGAACGCGCCTCTCTTCCATTGCAGCGGGCGACGCAACTTATTCTTGTGCGTTGGATGAAACTTCTGCACTCATTTGGAGGTGGTGTGGTCTGCTGCAGTCGTTTTCTTGGAGCTTGTTAAAATTGATTTATTTTCAATTCTTTTTGGCTTCATTTTCAACATACAAAATATTTTTAATAGACATATTATTTATTTTGCCTATTATATATATATATATATTTTTTTTTTATATTTTGGTGTTTATAAATAATTAATTTGGAATAAAATAGATACAAAATTTATCCTAAATTATTTATTTTAATTTCTTTTTAAATTTTAAATTAATTTGGGATAAAATGAATATAATTTTATTTCTAATTATTTATTTTTGTTGGCCTTTATTTTAATTCATTGGGATTTAACTGTGACAATAATTATTCCAATTATTTATTTAATAATGCTTTGACCTTAATTTTAATTATCTTGAATTTATTTATTCAAAATAATAATTTTAAAATTTATAAATTGGGTAGATAAATTTTTAGTGATTAATTATCGATAATTTTATAGTTGACACATTGTCACAATAAAGAGTAACACATTCCTTAAGTGGATAGTTAATAGTTTTCGTTTTCATCATCTTCTTCTTGACCCATATCACTTGAAATGTACAAGCATCATCCATTTCCACCAATTCAACATGGGTGGTAGATAATGTTACAATATTTTTTTTTAAAACCAATAAATAACTACATTACCCAAAGACATAACCTGATGTATTTTTCCAATCTTTTACATCCTAGCATTAGTCTCTATCGACATATATCCCAAGAATTACTCGTTTTCACTGCCTTTTTTATACAATATATCATAGTTCTTTTAATATATCCCAACACTATTTTTATAGAGTCAATATGGAGCTCGGTAAGAGTCTTCATGTATATACTAACAAAGTCAACGACAAACATCAAATATGGAGTTAGATATCTCCAACTACCTATAATATGTTTGTAGGTAGTAAAATTAACCATCATACCTCCATCATCTTTAATGAGCTTAGTTAATTCCACAATAAGATTCTTTACAGAGTTACATAAGCCCATTCAAAATCTTTCCAAAATTTCAACAACATTTCTTTTTACAGATAAAAATACCTCTATTATTTTGTAGTAATTCAACTCTCAACAAATTTCTCAATCCAGTCATATCACTCATTTCAAATGTCTTCATCATACACCTTTTAAGAGTAATACTTTGCATAAACAACAGCTCGTCAACATACAATCTAATTATTAAAATATCAATATTCAAATAAGATTTAATGAAAAGAGTACACTTAGAATGACAAATATCAAATCCTTCATTAGGGAAGTTTGACTTGATGCGACTAAACCAGGCCCTTAGAGCTTGTTTAAGGCCATATAAAAAAAATTCTAGAAGCCTTAGGCTGCTCACATAAATATCTTCCAAAAGCTCACCACGAGGGAAATCATTCTTGACATTAAGTTGAGATATATTAAAGGAACTATGATCTATAATATATTTTATAAGTAATGCAGTGAAAATGAGGAATATTTGGGATACACGGATAACGACTATGATGGGGATGTAGAAGATAGGAAAAACAGGTGTCCCCGCTTCGGGGAGCTACTTACCACACGGAAGTTGTAAGAAGAGGGAATTCTTTTTATCCCATGTATCCAAACTCCAAAAAAAAAAAAAACTTCAAAACTTCCAATATCATAATATATATATATATAAGTAATTACAAATGCAGTTTTTTAAAATTAAGAAACAAAACAAACATTTAAGTAATATTACTTGCATCAACTTAGTTTAAGAATGCACGAAAAAATTAACCATGTGATTTGTTTTTCATGCCCTTAAGTTTTAATTGCACCTACCAACAAAAAAACATTATCATTATTTATCAACCACTTTTTAAAAAAATATGTATTATAAACCAACAATCAAACACGAAAATCGTTATTACCGCCCAATCTTAATACCATAAATATGGATAAACGAGTCCTCCATCCCAAACCCCATTATGTTGTTGTCTAGAGTATGTTATTGTCTAGAGGATGAAAATCCATAAATGTTGAAGCATGAGGAGGTCTCACAAGCGATCACTATCTCATGGTAATAATTCAATAATAGTTGTTAGTTATACCTTCAACATCACCATGTCAAACAAGATTACTTTTCCTTTACAAATTAATAATAAATAGTTACCATTCTTCACCATAGCCAAACAAATAAGTTCGGTCTCACAATTCACGCCTGTCGACATATTGTTACTTAAAGGAACACTAGTTTTCAGTTGCATAACCCGAAGAAACACATTGGTCATCATTTTATTTGTTAGTAAATTCCAAAAGTAATAACTTCCCAATGTTGTAAGTGACAAAATTCACAGTTCAGCATTCGTAAACACAACTTTACCCTCCTATATCAATCTAATTTATTTCCAAAATATTAATAATAGTTGGATAAAATTTAAAAAATTACCTTGGAAAAAATTATTACCGCTCTAATGTGTCATGGTACCAATCATATATCCTCGCTTAGTTCAGTGATTTGTTAAGCCATTATTGATCTATGATTCGTTCTTGTTTCATTTTCATACTCTGGTACAATTACTTAAGTCTATCATAATGTTAAACAAAAGTGAAAAATAAAACATGTCAATTATACATCATCTTATTAGTATATGTCTGTTATAAAATTTATAAATTTAATTATTTAAACTTTAATCAAAGTTAAATAATTATATTTATGCATTTATTACACCCCATCTATAAAAGAAAACATATACGTTCGATATGACCTTATCTTGAGCGAAATGATCGGTCTATTGCTCTCAACAAAGAATTAGTGTTTATTGTTCTCCAATTTCTAGCTGAAGAGAGACTTATGGAATCCATCCACAAATTATAAATCTTTCTATTTTTCGTTATAGTTATGATTTAATTTGTTTCGTTTCGTTTTATTCTCCTCTGCCAAAGGATTTTGTCAATCGATTTTTTGTTTTAATTGATATTCTAGTTGAAACTTTATATGGACTAGAATGTCAATTAAAACAAAAAATCAATTAACAAAATCTTTGATGGAAGAGAGTAAAATGAAACGAAACAAATTAAATTATAACTATATCAAAAAAGTAGAAAGATTTATAAACTGTGGAAGGACTCCATAAGTTCCTCCTTAGCTAGAAATTTAAGAATGAGAAACACCATTATTCGTTGAGAACATCTAGATAAGCCATTTCGCTAAAGATAAGAAATGGTCGTTGCAGTGTAGAGTAGAAAATGAAACAAAAGAGAAAAAAACAACGTAAAAATAAGGTCATATAAGTTCTTGATGCTTTGTTTTATAGACGAGGGTTGTGATAAAATTCATAAATATAATTATTTAAACTTGGATCAAAATTTAAATAATTATATTTATAAATGTTATAAGACATATATTAACATGATTATGTCTAATTGACATGATTTAATTTATATTTTTCTTTGACATAACTTTAGATTAAAGTAAACATACATAAGTATCATGATAAAAAAAGAACACACCATAGATTAATAATGACTTAACAAATCACTTATCCAAGTCAATGTATAATTGTTACCATGCCACATGAGAGTGTAACTAATTTTCCATGGAAATTTATTTAGATTGTATCCAACTATTATTTTTATTTTGGAAAAAAAAATAACACTGTTATTAATTATATATATGTGTAAAATTATGTTTACGAATGTTAGACTAGAAATTTGACACTTACACTATCGGGAAATCATAAGTTTTTGAATTATCTGGTATATAAAATGATGATTAATGTGTAAATAAAATGATGATTAATGTGTTTCTTAGAGTTGGGCATGAAAACTAGTGTTACTTTGACGAAGAATATGTTATGGCGAAGAATGACAACTATTTGTTATCGGGCATGTGGATGAAAAATGTTTCTTGATAAAAAAAATTAATTATTTAAACTTTAATCAAAGATAATAATTATATTTATGCATTTCTCACCGCCCATTTATAAAAAAAATGCATATAACTTCAATATAAACTTATTTTTGTGTTATTTATTTTCTATTTTCTTTCATTTGATACTCTGCGATTCGGCGGCGATTTCTTATCTTGAGCGAAATGGCATGTCTAGATGTTCTCAACAAAGAATTGGTGTTTCTATTTCTCCAATTTCTAGCTGAGGAGGGACTTATAGAATCCGTCTACATGTTATAAATCTTTATATTTTTTGTTAAATATAATTTAATTTGTTTTGTTTCGTTTACTCTCCGCCGTCATAGGATTTTGTATTAATTTTTCGTTTTAATTGATGTTCTAGTCCAAACTTTATATGGAATAGAATATCAATAAAACGAAAAAATAATTAAAAAATCTTTTGACAGAGAGAGCAAAGAAAATGAAACAAATTAAATAAAACTATCACAAAAAAATTAAAAAGATTTATAATCTGTAGGGACTTAATAAGTCTTTCCTCTTCTAGAAATTGAACAACGAGAAACAACAATTCTTCGTTGAGAGCATTTAGATCGTTCATTTCGCTCTAAGACAAAAAAATCGTAGTCACAACAAAGAGAAGCAAATAAAACAAAAGAGAAAATAAACAATGCTAAAATAAGATCATATAAGTTCTTGATGCTTTATTTTATAGTCGTGGGTTATGATAAAATTAATAAATATAATTATTAAAATATTGATCAAAATTTAAATAATTATATTTATGAATGTTATAAGACATATACTAACATTACTATTTATAATTGACATGATTTAATTTACATTTTTCTTTGACATATGATAGTAGATTAAAGTAAATATAAATAAGAAGTATGAAGATAGAAAAAGAACACATCATAGATTAATAATAACTTAACAAATCATTTAACCAAGTCAATGAATCAAATCATTTAACCAAGTCAATGAATGATTGTTACCGTGCCACATAAGAGGTCACTAATTTTTCCAAAAAAATTGATTTAATTTGTATCTAACTATTATTGTTATTTTGGAAAGAAAAATAACATTGGTATTAATTATATATATGTGTAAAATTGTGTTTACGAAGGTTAGACTAAAAATTTGGCATTTATACCATCGGGAAATCATAAGTTTTGGAATTATCTGGTTAATAAAATGATGATTAATGTGTTTCCTAGAGTTAGGCATGAAAACTAGTGTTCCTTTGTCGAACAATATGTTATGGCGAAGAATGACAACTATTTGTTATAGGCACGTGGATGAAAAATGTTTCTTGATAAAAAAATTAATTATTTAAACTTTAATCAAAGGTAATAATTATATTTATGCATTTATCAAAAACCTTTTTTTTGTGTTATTTATTTTCTATTTTCTTTCATTTGCTACTCTGCGATGCGGCGTTATCTTGAGATTACTTTATATGGAATAGAATATCAAGTAAAACGAAAAAATAATTAAAAAATCTTTTGACGGGGAGAGCAAAGGAAATGAAACAAATTAAATTATAACTATAACAAAAAAAATAAAAATATTTATAATCTGTGGGGACTTAATAAGTCTCTCCTCTTCTAGAAATTGGAGAACGAGAAACAACAATTCTTCGTTGAGAGCATTTAGATCGGTCATTTCCCTCAAAATAAAAAAATCGTCGTCATAACAAAGAGAAGCAAATAAAACAAAAGAGAAAATAAACAACGCTAAAATAAGATCATATAAGTTCTTGATGCTTTATTTTATAGACGTGGGTTATGATAAAATTAATAAATATAATTATTAAAATTTTGATCAAAATTTAAATAATTATATTTATGAATGTTATAAGACATATACTAATATTATTATTTATAATTGACATGATTTAATTTACATTTTTCTTTGACATATGACAATAAATTAAAGTAAATATACATAAGAAGTATGAAAATATAAAAAGAACACATCATAGATTAATAATGACTTAACAAATCATTTAAGCAAGTCAATGAATGATTGTTACCGTGCCACATAAGAGTGTCACTAATTTTTCCAAGAAAATTGATTTAATTTGTATCCAACTATTTTTGTTATTTTGAAAGAAAAATAACATTGGTATTAATTATATATATGGGTGTAAAATTGTGTTTACGAATGTTAGACTAAATGTTAGACTAGAAATTTCGCACTTACACTATCGGGGAAATCATAAGTTTTAGAATTATCTGGTAAATAAAATAATAATTAATGTTTTCCTAGAATTAGGCATGAAAATTAGTGTTCCTTTATCGAATCATATGTTACGGCGAAGAATGACAACTATTTTTTATTGGCATGTAAATGAAAAATAGTTTTTGATAAAAAAGTAATTTGGTTTCACATAATCACGTTGAAAGTATAACCATTTAATTATTAATATTTAATAGTTGAATCAATTAATATTGATTATTGAGTTACTGACCAGATGAAGAATCACCTAACTCAAATTGTTTTGGGAACTGGATGATCAAACTCAGATGTTATAATGGTCAACCTCAAATATTATCTTTTTTATGAAAAACTTTCACGAAATATTGAAAAAATGAGTGTATTTTAATCAGAAATAAACAAAATAAAGACATTATACCACCGCATACCAAAAGATTAGCAGGTGCATTATACCTGAAATAAGAATAATTTAATTAAATTGATAATTATATCATTAACCCGACTGAAATGTCTTACCCTAATTTGATTGAGGAGGTGATGACAGACTGAGAAGCATCGTTCTTTGTTGCACCAACTAAGGCCATATTAGTAGGCATAATCTTAACAGGGAAAGTAACAACCGGAACCCTAGCCGGATCGGAGCCGAATCCCGAACGGGAACGAAAACGGGAGCATTAACGGAGTCAGAATCAAAGCGGTGAAAAAATATGAGTTGGAGGAGCAAGAGCAAGATTTACGTTTAGGTTTGGAGGAACGAAAACGGGAGCCTTAACGGGAGTCAGAATCAAACCTGCGGAAAAACATGAGTAGGAGGAGCAAGAGCAAGATTTACGTTTAGGTTTGAAGGAACGGGAACAAAAACGGGAGCCTTAACGGGAGTCGGAATCAAAGCGGCGGAAAAATATGAGTGGGAGGAGCAAGAGCAAGATTTACGTTTAGGTTTAGAGGAACGGGAACGAAAACGGGAGCCTTAAAGGGAGTCGGAATCAAAGCGGCGGAAAAACAGGAGTTGCAGGAACAAGAGAAAGATTTAGGTTTAGGTTTGAGGAATGCAGACAGGCTAAAGTCCTATATATATGGATTTGGGCAGGATGCCTACACAAATGATCCTATATGGATTTGGGCCCGGATATCTACACAAATTATGCGCCAGTTCAAACTGTATATATCATTTTTACAAAATCCAATTATATTTAAAAAAAAGAAATTTATATTTTTAATTAATTTTTAATCTAAACAAATGATGCGCCAGTTCAAACTCTATATATAATTAAAAAAAAATTCAATTATATTTAAAAAAAGAAATTTATATTATTAATTAATTTTTAATCTAAGTTAGTTTATAGTACATTTTGTTGATCACCCTAAATTTTTTTTTTCGGAAAAGTCAACTTTTAAATAAAAAATATAATCTTATTTGATTTTGAATTATTTAAATAATCTTACAAAATTAAATATTATTTTATTATATTTTTATTCATCAAATTCTTTTTATTTATTAATTAAAAATATGAAATACTTTTTTATTTTAAATTATTATTATTTATTTATTATATATATATAATTTTAAAAAATTCAATTAAATTTAAAATATAAATAAATTTCTAATATTAATTAATTTTTAATCTAGTTAGATTAGTTTATATTACTTTGATGGATCATTCTTCTTATTCTTCCTGACCTTATTTTAGGAGAATGAACTTCTAAAAGAAAAATAGGACATTATTCAATTTTAAGTTATTTAAATAACCCAAACAATTATATATTATTTTACTATTTTTTCATCCATAAATCACTCCGTTTATTAAACAAAAATATTAAATACATTCTATTTAAATTTATTATTATTTTTTATATATATAATATTCTTTTAAATTATTTATCAAAAAAATATCATAATTATCTCAACATCATCACTAGAAAAAAATGAACAAATCTAGGTTAGCTTTCATAATTTTTTTTAGCTCTCTAGCATTGTCATCTCTCAATTATCTCCATACTCATATATAAAGACTCATTTAAAAAAAAAAAACTAATATATACAACATAATTATAATAATGGTAATATGGAATTGTCTATAAAAATTGAATAAGTTGTGTATATTTTTTAATATTAAAAATTAGAATTCCAATTTAATATAGTGTAATTTTATATTTCCTAATTCTACTCTTTTTAACTTAAAATTTTAATTTAATTTTTTTTATATGTTTTTTCAAACAAAATAACTTATTATTTAATTATTTAAAACAAGATTAAAGTTTTCAATCATAATTATTTTTTAAAATTTAGGATTCTAAAATATCGAACCCGATATCTTTTTTTTTAATATTTTAAATTTAGTAAGTTAACATTTTAAACGGTTATTAATCTTGTTGGCAATATATAATTGAATTAACACAAACAAATTAAAATAGTAAAAATTAATGAAATAATTAATAATAATTAGATCTACATTCTTAAAAACATATTATAAATTCGATTGAAATACATATCTAGAGCTTTAGTATATTTTTAGATTTTTTTTATGTCAAAATACATCTTAGAGTATCTATTCTCATCAATTTTTATTAAACCAGATATATATGTCTTCACATCTACTCATTCACCACCCAACACTTTATCCTCAAAATATTTCAGGTTGAAATATACATATGAATCTTTCTCAAACCTAAATAAAACATAGTCATTTACATTAGATCGAAATTAACAGAGAAAATAATTTTTGTCTTGGATCGTGTTTATATGTTTAAAAACTTTTGTTAATAAACATTAAAATAGATCACAAATAAAAACTCAACCTAAATCTGAAGAGAACCTTATCTCGCAGCTGCTATATATAATCATGTATACAAAAGGATCTATAGAGATTGAGAGATGTATATCTATATATGATCTATCTATAGATAAATAAATACATAATTGAAACTTTAACTTATTTTTTATTTAAAGGTAAATTTAGTTGATTAATTGTGAATATTTTGTTCGTGATTAAGTGAAATTATAAACTTTGGACTAGAATATCGGTTAAAACGGAAAATTTATTGAAAAAATCCGATGACGGGGAGGGTGAAATGAAACAAATTAAATCATAGTCTATAACGAAAAATAGAAAGATTTATAACATGTGACGGATTTTATAAGTCCCTCCTCAACTAAAAATTGGAGATTGAGAAACATTAATTCTTCGTTGAGAGCATCTAGCCCGGTCATTTTGCTTTAGATAAGAAATCGTTATCGCGGCGTAGAATAACAAAGGAAACAAAGAAGAAAATAAACAATACAAAAATAAGGTCATATAAGTCTGCAAATATAGATTCATTGGCTTTTATTTAGAAATGATTTGGGAGGGAATTTAAATAGAGATGAAATGATGTGGCTCAATTTGATTACTACAAAAATAAAATAATTACTTTATTTTTTTTCTCCTCATATTTTTTTCATTTTTCCAATCAATAGTGTAATATTACATCATTTCTTCACTCATTCTCATTCCTCTCCTAAATTCCCTTTACATATCATTCCTCTTAAATAAATAAATAGTTCTGATTTATCGAGGAATGTTTGATTAAAGATTATTTAGATTTAATCCAAATCATATTGTCATTCAAATTATTTATTAAAATATTATTATTTTAATTTTAATAATATTTTAAGATATTCAATATCAATTTTATTAATTATCTAAATACTTATTATACCATTACCATTGTCATTTAAATTATGAACTAAAATACTATTATTTTAATTTTAACAATACTTTTAAATATTCAATACAAAATATTTTAATTATCTAGTTAAAAATAATTTATAAAAAAAACAAATTATCTAAAAGAATACAATACTTCAAACAATCACTAAAGAAGTTTTCAAAATATTTTCTTTATCTGTTTAACAATAAAAACTAAAAACAAATTAACTTTTCTATACAAAATTCAGATAGCCTTAAAGATGATTTTGGAGACTCAACCGAAACACGCAATATTCAAATATAGAGAAGACAAATTAATAATAACATCATCACCGCCTTAGTCAGTAACATCGTTGTTTGGAAATAGAACATAACAGATGTGTCGTCGTTTGAAAATGGAGTTGATAAGTAATCTCAAAACAAAAGTGAAAGTTTTTACCCGCATTAGGACTTTCTAATAAGTAGTCTCAAAACATAATATATATACCAAGTATAGGAGAAATTTGTGCATATTTTAAACTCAAATTAACGGTTTTATAACATTTTAAATGATTTTAAATATTTTGACGGTTTTATAATGTTTTAAATGGTTTTAAATATTTAGAGTATATAAAAATAAAAATAAATGTATAATAAAATATTTAAAAATAAATATATAATAAAATATTTAAAAATAAATTATTTTGTTATTTATGTTTTTGTAAAATTTTATTGTGATCCTAATTTATTTTTATAATATTGGTTATCCTGATTAAAAATGTCAATATTATAAAATGCATCCAAATTTTCTATTTGGGACAGTGTCTTAATTTGACCCGTGGTTAACCAAGAATCATGCGAAGATTCTGAAGATTATATTTGTGTTTCCGCTCAAATACTAATAAACACAATTAAATATATAATAATTATTAATATATTTATTTTTCATATTTTATAAGTTTTAAGTTTTTTTTTATAATAATATAAATCTTAATATATTATCATATATATATATATATATTAAATACAAATATTTTTTCATATTTGTTGTTTAAAGAAATATGTATAATCGGTGTATTGCGATTTTTTTAATCCAGACCAAATCTCCAATATGCTCAATTGTGTATTGCGATTTTTTTAATCCAGACCAAATCTCCAATATGCTCAATTGTCATATCTAATCATGACCCCACATTCATTCTAATCATCATACTGCAAGTTTGATGATTTTGAATGAGGCCATTATTCTTCAATTCTAGGGCTTGGAGAGCTTCATCTAATCCCAATGTATCATTTGATCGGGAGAAGCTGAAGAGAATAATGTTTCAGGGATGCTATCTTTCCTGACTTGTTTGTTATTTTCGGCCCATCTAACCCTTGTATTTCCCACAAAACTGTTGCCTTCAATTGTTCCGATATTCTTTAAAATATTCTCATCAGTGCTCTTCTCTTGTGTATCAGTTTTCCTCTTTTGAATTCTATCAATTGGGATTTCAAGATCCAGATTAACAAGTGGAGAAACCGCACCCAGGTTCAATAACTCTGGGTTAGCCTTGGGTGTCACGGTTTCCTTGGGATTTACTTCAGTATTCTTCTTAGAACTTGAGTTATTTGCCTTCATTTCTTTAATTAAGTCCGAGATGCATTTTCTATGAAAAGATCTAGCATCCATTTTTATTATTGAGTCGATATTCCTTTACTATTCTTCTACTTGATTCTTCTGTACTTAGTCTTTGTATTAGACCGTGGGAAACTATCAACTTCTGAATCTTCGTTTCAATGTCCGATATGTAGTGTTCCTCTTTTTTTTCGTATTTAATTGCTTACTTCCTTTATGACAATGTATTGAAGTTGCACTGTTATCATAGGTTGTATCTGTCTCGAGTTCTGATCTTTTGAGTGATATTTCTGATAAAATTTGTAATTTCTTTTTGTTTGATCTTGCCTAGCTACATTATCTAGTTGCATAACTTCTGATAACTTTTGTATACTGCTTTAAAGTCTAACCTGCAGTATTTTGTAGGTATTGCAGAAAATAATTAATTGTGTATCAGATTGGTTCCCTCCTTCCTTTATTTATGTAATGATTTGTATTTGTAATTACACTAATAACTTTTGATTTGTTAATACTCTTGGTAAAATTTGGGATGATGGATTTATTGTGGCAACACAAACCTTTTGTTTTAGCTCATCCACATGTTCACATGTTGGTTCATATTTACCTCTATTTTATTTCCCACAATAAACTTACTACATTCTTTTTGATATTTTTCATTTCTTAATTTTTTTTTGTAAATCTCTTTAGTATTTTTTAGAATATTAATAGAGTATTTTTAGAAATGATTGTATCAAGTTTAAATAAAGCATATGACTTAATTAAATCACATACCTCACTCTGTTGTTCGTTGGAGGTTCGCGTCTCTTCGTCTCCAAGTGTTATTTTATCTTCATCTATGTTTCATGCATGTAACTCATTTCCTGTTTGACAAAAGTGATATGTTAGCTCATCTTATTTTGGCATAATAATCTGTAATATGACTGGTAGATTATGCTTTCATCCAAAAGTCGTATAGAGATTCTGCATAATTATTGTATTTTTTCGTCGTGCCCTATTATTGCACATCTAAAACATGCATCTCCGAGTTTTTCATACTTTAATGCTATCAAAATAATTAAGTTTCCATCTCCAGCTATTTTGAAGCATGTCTATCTGAGATGTATTTTCTATGAAAAGATCTAGCATCCATTTTTATTATTGAGCTGATATTCCTTTACTATTCTTCTACTTGATTCTTCTTTAGTTAGTCTTTGTATGAGACCGTGGATCTGCATCCAAATGAGTGTTTTTGTGAAGTCAATATCTTGAATCAGGTTATCTTCACCCCCTTCCTTTATTATCATCAGTTGGTTGTCGATCACCCATAAAGCGTTTTTGTATAAAGTTGTTTTGATCATTCTATTTATTAAAGGGACAAATAATATGTTGTCTTCTCTTTTTCGGATCACCAGACCGCTGTGTTTATATTCGCCTTCCATAATTGCCCATACATATGAAGATGATTTTCTTTTTTTTGTTGCAAGAACTTTAATTTTCAGCTGCATTGTAAACTGTTGTTGACTTTTCTTTTGGCTCTTCTTTAGATGATTCTGCATTCGAACTTGTTATAGTTATATCTTGTTGTATTATTAGAGTATTGCTTGATTTCTCCTCAATTATATAGAATTCTAAAATATCGAACCCGATATCTTTTTTTTTAATATTTTAAATTTAGTAAGTTAACATTTTAAACGGTTATTAATCTTGTTGGCAATATATAATTGAATTAACACAAACAAATTAAAATAGTAAAAATCAATGAAATAATTAATAATAACTAGATCTACATTCTTAAAAACATATTATAAATTCGATTGAAATACATATCTAGAGCTTTATGATATTTTTAGTTTTTTTTTATGTCAAAATACATCTTAGAGTATTTATTCTCATCAATTTTTGTTAAACCAAATATATATGTCTTCACATCTACTCATTCACCACCCAACACTTTATCCTCAAAATATTTCAGGTTGAAATATACATATGAATCTTTCTCAAACCTAAATAAAACATAGTCATTTACATTAGATCGAAATTAACATAGAAAATAATTTTTGTCTTGGATCGTGTTTATATCTTTAAAAACTTTTGTTAATAAACATTAAAATAGATCACAAATAAAAACTCAACCTAAATCTGAATCTGAAGAGAACCTTATCTCGCAGCTGCTATATATAATCATGTATACAAAAGGATCTATAGAGATTGAGAGATGTATATCTATATATGATCTATCTATAGATAAATAAATACATAATTGAAACTTTAACTTATTTTTTATTTAAAGGTAAATTTAGTTGATTAATCGTGAATATTTTGTTCGTGATTAAGTGAAATTATAAAGTTTGGACTAGAATATCGGTTAAAACGGAAAATTGATTGAAAAAATCCGATGACGGGGAGGGTGAAATGAAACAAATTAAAGCATAGTCTATAACGAAAAATAGAAAGATTTGTAGAACTTTCGGTTTTACCTTCCCAAAAAAACAAAAATAATTCTAAGTGTTGGATGTGGGTTAATTGCGAAGGTTATTAAAAAAACCTTCGGTTTTGTAATTCCTGAGTTTTTTAATTGCGAAGGTTATTCAAAGAACTCTCGGTTTTACCTTTTTTGAAATTCTTGTTTGCAAAGGTTTTCTAATAAACCTTCGGTTTTGACTCATCCCAAAACAATTAAAAATAATTCTAAATTTGGTGATGGTTTTTTCCGAAGGTTTTCAATAAACCTTCGGTTTTGACTAATATCAAAACCGAAAGTAATATGAAAACCTTCGGTAACTAACTCTATAAATACAAACACTAACCCTTCTTTTTTTCATTCGACTCTCTCCTTTCTCTCTCTTCCGCGCCGCAGCCGCCTCCTCCACCGCCGCTTCTCTTCTTCGTCTTCTCGCGTTCAGGTTAGATTGATTTGTTTTTTTGTTGTTTATTATTAGATTTAGGCTAGTTTAGATTATTTGTTTGGTAGTTTGATTTAGATTTTTTATTGTTTAGATTAGATTTAGGTTAGTTTGTTAAATATATATGATTTTGTTAGATTTGTTATTGTGTTTGATTTAAGTTATATTAGATTTAGGTTACGGTTATTTTGTTTGATTAATATATATATATATATATATATATATATATATATATGAAATGCATTTAGGATGGGTGAGTCATGGCATAGTCTTCGGCGTACACCGGAGAAACTGTCTCGGTATTACCAGAATTTGCTAGCACAAACAGAAATTGCGGCACGTGAGGAAGAGGTGAGAAATATTACGCTGGAAATGGAGAAAATCTGATTGAGGGATGCGCAAAGAGGAAAATTGCTAAGTGAAATTAAAGCGGACAGGGCTGAAATGACACAGAAATTGGAGAATCTTGAATAACAACTTGAATTGTTGAGGAGTCGACTGAATCAATCGCCCCTCCTCCCCCCTCAACTAATAATTTCTAGATTACATCGTTTGATTAATTATGTGTTTCTTTTCCGTACGAACGCTGACCTTTTGATGTCTTTTGTTTTCATAATTATGAATTATTATTATTATCTTTGGTTTGGTTTTTAATTTGTTGTTCATGAATTATTTTCTTTTGGTCTGTTTTTCGCCTTTTTTTTTAAAACAGCAGCAATGCCAAAATCGAAGGTTTTCAACTAAACCTTCGGTTTTGACCATAGTTTAAAAAAAGGTAAGGGTAAAAACCGAAGGTTTATTTGAAAACCTTCGATTTTCACAAAGGTAAAAACCGAAGGTTTTCAAATGAACCTTCGGTTTTGACCCTTGTTTAATAAAATCGGAAAAAATTCTAAGTATGGGTAAGGGTAAAAACCGAAGGTTTTCAAATGAACATTCGGTTTTGACCCTTGTTTAAAAAAATCGGAAAAAATTCTAAGTATGGGTAAGGGTAAAAACCGAAGGTTTTCAAATGAACCTTTGGTTTTGACCCTTGTTTAAAAAAATCGGAAAAAATTCTAAGTATGGGTAAGGGTAAAAACCGAAGGTTTTCAAATGAACCTTCGGTTTTGACCCTTGTTTAAAAAAATCGGAAAAAATTCTAAGTATGGGTAAGGGTAAAGACCGAAGGTTTTCAAATGAACCTTCGGTTTTGACCCTTGTTTAAAAAAATCGGAAACAAATCTAAGTATGGGTAAGGGTAAAAACTGAAGGTTTTCAAATGAACCTTCGGTTTTGATCCTTGTTTAAAAAAATCGGAAAAAATTCTAAATATGGGTAAGTGTAAAAACCGAAGGTTCTCTTCGGTTTTCAAATGAACCTTCGGTTTTGACCCTTGTTTAAAAATGAACCTTTCGGTTTTATTATATTTTTATTCATTAAATCCTTTTTATTTATTAATTAAAAATACTACAATACCTTTTATTTAAAATTATTATTATTTATTTATTATATATATATAATTTTAAAAAATCCAATTATATTTAAAAAATAAAAAAATTTCTAATATTAATTAATTTTTAATCTAGTTAGGATAGTTTATATTACTTTGATTGATCATTCTCCTTATTCTTTTTTGACCTTATTTTAGAATAAATGAACTTCTAAAAGAAAATTAGGACGTTATTGTATTTTAAGTTATTCAAATATCCAAATAATAACATATTATTTTACTATTTTTCATCCATAAATCACTCAGTTTATTAAACAAAAATATTAAATACATTCTATTTAAATTTATTATTATTATTTATATATATAATATTCTTTTCAGTAATTTATCAAAAAAATATCATAATTATCCCAACATCGTCACTAGAAAAAAAAAATGAACAAGTCTAGGTTAGCTTTCATAATTTTTTTTTAGCTCTCTACTATTGTCATCTCTCAATTATCTCCATACTCATAAATAAAGACTCATTTTTACTAAAAACTAATATATACAGCATAATTATAATAATGGTAATATGGAATTGTCGATAAAAATTGAATAAGTTGGGTATATTTTTTAATATTAAAAATTAGAATTCTAATTTAATATAGTGTAATTTTATATTTCTTATTTCCACTCTTTTTAACTTAAAATTTTAATTTTAATTTTTTTATATGTTTTTCAAACAAAATAACTTACTATTTAATTATTTAAAACACCATTAAAGTTTTTAATTGATAATTATTTTTTTAATTTAGGATTCTAAAATATGATGTCATTTTTTAATATTTTAAATTTAGTAAGTTAACATTTTAAACGGTTAATTAATCTTGTTGGCAATATAGAATTGAATTATCATAAACAAATTAAAATAGTAAAAGAGCCGATGATTCTCGTCGCTTCGGTTTCACGTGAAATAATTAATAATAACTAGACCTACATTCTTAAAAACATATTATAAATTCAATTGAAATACATATATAGAGCTTTATGATAATTTTAGTTTTTTTTATGTCAAAATACATCTTAGAGTATTTATTCTTATCATTTTTTTTTTGTTAAACCAGCTATATATGTTCACATCTACTCATTCACTACACAACATTTTATCCTTAAAATATTTCAGGTTGAAATATACATATGAATCTTTCTCAAACCTAAATAAAACGTAGTCATTTACATTATATCGAAATTAACAGAGAAAATAATTTTTGTCTTGGGTCGTGTTTATATCTTTAAAAACTTTTGTTAATTAATAAACATTCAAATAGCTCCAAAAATTCTTCTCACCGTCTCCTCGTTTTGCCCTTTCTCCCAGAAGCATCTCATCTCCGGTTGCGATCGATTCGCCCTTCTCCGTTGTAACGAGCCTCCCACCGCTCTCCTCGCAACATGTGGGTATGAACTATTTATGAAAATCTTGATTTAGTATAAATAGTTGTTCGATAGTTTTCATTGGTTTCTAAGAAAGGTAGAAGACATATTATAAAGCTTCTAGGTCTAATCTGTTTATGTACTAATCTAGGTTATATGAACTAACTTTTTGTTTTATATATGTTTGATGGTTTCCATGAATAAAGACTCAGAAGACGTTGATGCTGCAACAAGTGATTCTTCTGAGACGGATTCTTTTTCTCAACTCATAGCTCCTAAAGCTTCTAGTTCCACACCAAATGGAACAGGAACCAAAGCTAAGAAACCGAACCCAAAGCAGCTAGCTAGTAGTAAGAGCCAAGACAGGTACTAATAACTACTCAGAAATCAATCAATTCTTTATGTTTGGATTGGTTAGCAGCAAGCCAGCAAGTCTCAATCTAGAGATTCTGATTTCCACTAAGTTCCATAACTCTTTAGATCTCAATAGTTTTTTCATCAAGTCACTCCAATGGTCATAATGAACACCATCGAAGTGAGGATTCCTTGATTCTCTTAAATCACTGTTATCTCCCATTTCTCCCGTATTTATCTCACAAATTTTCCACAATTTACTCGTGTATTATTCTGGAAGACCTTTTCCCTCTATACCAAATGAAGTAAAAAAGTTCACAACGAAAGCCCACACATTTTTATTAATGTGAAATAAGCTTTTAAATAACTTTTACATCTAACTTAAACGAGATAAAATAAGATTTATTTTTTTTTTGTTAAAGTTGTATATATATTTCATAGAGCTTACAAATACAACTTAGTCGGTAATGTGGACCAACATATGAGAAATTAAATCGACTTAAGTCATAGTTAAAAGTTTTAAAAATTACTTTGAGCATGTATTTTGGATCGTTCATTGATGACTTCTTCTCGGTGAGTCATCTCTCACTTCATTTGCCATTGTTCTACTTTCTGCACCGTTTTATCGACTATTATCTGTGTTCAGACTTAGATCTGAGTAAAAGTTTAAATATATCAAGATCTTGTTCGGTCCACTCTTCTGACATATTTTCTTTTTGTTTATTTTTGCAACCCAATATGCAGTGAGATTTTTAATTATAGGAATTCATTCGATTATCTATTCCTAATTTTGTTGAAGAGATTGATGTATGTCATGACAGATCGATTTGGTATGCCAGTATGAGAAATTATTCATAGGATTTATATCATTAACAACTTCTTGACAATCTGAAAGAATTTGAACGTTATTGAGTCCAAGACCTTTGGAGGTGATGATCGCAAGTTTGATTGCTTCCATTTCAGTGATGATAACTTTCTTTCATTAATTATTTTATCTTGCTAGAAAACAATTCCCCTTTTTTGTGTAATATGACTTGTGTTTGCATCGTTGTTAATAGATATATCGGTATGTGCACTGAATTTGTTATTTTTGACCTGAATTCTAACTTATGTTTGAGGTTTTGCTGTTGTGGATAGTTCAGAGATACTTGTATTCTGAAAGGCATTGTTCTCTTGTATAGTTAGGTTCAAAATTCTATCCATGTACGTTGTCTATCCTCTGAAAATCAAGTTATTCCTTGTTTTTCAAATGTTTCAACAAAGATGAGCAATATGTTTATTCCGCTTATCTCTTTTCTTAAAGTTGTGACTTAATCTATTCCTGAAAATTAAAATTACTTATGTTAGGATTTGTGATTTGCAAATTTATTTATTTTTGCCAAATTTCATTAACAAACGTGCATTCGATTAAAGCATTTCTAGTTGTTTCATTTTAGATTGACAATTTGTACATTGTAAGTCATTTTGAAAATTTATTCTAGCGCAAATTCCTTTGTTACAATTGCTTCTTTCACAACTCTCCACATAATTTAATTTTTTATTTTTGATGCACATTTTAAATCTCATATATCTTTTTAAATTTGATTTTGACTAAATTCGATTGAAGGATTTGAGGTTTCTACTAAATAACATGTTTTCACATTATATTATATGTTCCTTTTGTGGTGTGTCCAAACCAGAATGTCTGTCGTGTCTTCCTCACTCAATAAAATTGATAAAATTACATTGACAATATCAATGTGAAAAAAATTATTTAATAGTTCCTTATCCCGTGTCTTAGTTCCTTGAATGAAAAGATCTTTGATAAATTATAGTGGATAATTAATTACCTGAATTTTGAAGAGTGTTATCTAAAGGAAGCCACTAATGTTCTTAAATTTTGATATTTTTACATGAAATGATTTGTCATTTTGTATTTCTTGTAAGTGTCTTGCCCCACATCAAACTTTTCCATGTCCACGATGATAAAGTTTTGTTTGAGAAATAAAAAGCTTTAAATGTTTTGGCCCAAAGTGATTCAGGTTTGTTTGTCAATTTCCAAGATGGCTTTGCAAGCATCGCCTTATTCATACTTTGGATATTCTTAAAACTCGTTCCCCATTACATTTTTCTTTAATCATATTTTCCAATTTAACCCAATGAATACCCTTAATTTCACTTTTAGTTTTTCACCAAAATTGATTAATCAATGTTGTAACTCTTTTAGTAATCGAAACTGGAAATTTGAAGATATTCGTTAGATAATTTAGTAAACTTTAAATAATACTTTTGATTAAAACTTCTTTTCCTGCTTGAGATAAAGTTATGTTTCCATCCCCTCTCACACCCTTCATTTTTTTTAATATATTAATGAACATCTCTTTCTTGGATCTTTCCCATTTAGTGGAATTCCAAGATAAATCCCAACATATATATACTCAAAAGTATGTTAATAAGTCTACTAAATTTTGTTGGATTTCAATGGGTATATTAGTTCTAAATAATATAATACATGATTTAATCAATTAAGGAGCTGACATGATACGTGACAATATTTGCTAAGAATAACCATGAATTTTTGAATTTCCATCCTGTTTCATTGTCCAAAGATTAATGCCTCCAAAAAGAAGTGATATTTTTGGTCAGTTTCTTCCCACTTTGAATCCTGTAATTTTACAATATTGAATAGAGTTAGAAATAAGTTTAATAAGACTTTCCAGGACTAAAAACAATTAAAGGGGGAAAGAAGGTCTTCCTGTCTATTCCTCTTGTAGGTTTGAAAGAAAACAATATTTTCCTATTAAGTATGATATTGTATAAACTGTTGTTATACTAACTTGATATAATGGTTTTGAGAACCCCATTTTTTTATTATATTTTTGATAAATTCTCATTCTAGTCTGTCACTGGCTTTTTTTCATGTCTAATTTCATTGCAAATTCCTATATTTTCCATTTTCTTTTCTTTTTCCAAAGTTATGCATGACTTTTTAAGCTATGAATATATTGTCTTGGATCTGTCTTTCTTGAAAGAATCAACTTTGTTGTTCAAAAACTAATTTATGCATAAGTGGTGGAAGTCTGTTGGCTTGTAACAAAGTTACAAAGGCTGATTAGTCTCATTTGTAATACTATGCTTAGAGTTTTAACTTTGGGAATAAGACATATGTTGGTGGAGTTAATCTTATCTAGCATCACTGATTCAATGAAAAAGATTCTGCTTGGACAATGTCACTTTCTATACTTTCCCAAAAATGGTGATAATTAACTATTGTGAGTTCATCTAGTCCTGGGGCTTTATTTGTTTCCTTATGAAATACTGCTCTTTAATTTCTTCTTTCTAAAGGGTTTTGGTTAACATCATGTTCCACTCTTCTGAAACTTTTATTCAATACAATCCATGACAAGATCTATGTTTTTATTCTTTCAGAAATGAATATTTCCTTGTAAAACTTGGTCATTTGGTCTTTAATCTCTAATTATGAATAATACCAAATATCACCAATTTTAAGGTATTGGATTTAGCTTTGTCTTTTTAATACTTTTCTTTGTTGTTCCATAATTTTTCTAGTTGATTTTTCATTTCCTTTACTTTTTGCAGATGAAGTTCAGTTGGTGATGAGTTCTAGAGTTTGATGATACCGGTTTGTAAATGTTTGATCACTTTTTTATTTTTTCTAGTGTTACTTCTTTTCCAGTCTTTAAACATTCTCACATGTGTTGCACTTTTTTTTCTAACAAAGAGAGACTAGAGATAGAACTATAAGAAAAATAATGATTGTTTACAGAAGAAATACATTATTCATTATCAAGCCAAAATGATTCAAATTTAAATGAGTATCGTTGATTATAGTTAATAGCATTGAGTTGAAGAGGTGTCTCTCCATTCTATATTGTGAAAAAATCTATCAAGAAATTTCCTCTCATTTTGTTTTTTTTTTGTCGTTAAACAATGTATACAAACTACCTCCATGTGACATTTCTAAAAGATTACATGAATTTATAAATTCCCTAAGTCTGGACATTCTTGAGTGATGAATTTTCCCTTGTGTAGCACTATCATATGCATATATTGTTTCCTTAAAATTTACGCTTGTCAACCATGTTTTATTGATTGAATGTATTGTCGATTCGATTATTTTTTATAGTTTCGTTTGTCTGTCTTTTTAGGGCAACTATAGATAAAAGATAGTCTTCATATATCTTCTGACCTAGGCTATTGAACATCACTGTCAACAAAAAAATTATGTAAAGAAATTTAGTGTGATGTAAATATCGTTTAACCAGAACATTGATACTCCTCCATCCATTTCAATCGAAGGTAAAATTTTGAGTTGGGAAATCGAGACTTTCCTTGTTATTTCTTGAACTTTGTCTTCCGTCATTCGTGTTTCTAATAGATATATAACTTTTTTTTTCATGTCCCCACAAATCTTTGAGCTGTGAAACTGTAGTCAGGGTGGATCATAACCCTGACTACAACTTGATTCTTCTGTAGTTAGTCTTTGTATGAGACTGTGGGCATCTATCAACTTCCGAATCTTCGTTTCAATGTCCGATATGTAGTGTTCCTCTTTTTTTTCCGTATTCTTTTATGACAATGTATTGGAGTTGCACCGTTATTATAGGTTGTATTTGTCTCAAGTTCTGATCTTTTGAGTGATATTTACGATAAAGTTTGTAATTTCTTTTTGTTTGATCTTGCCTCAGCTACATTATCTAGTTGCATAGCTTATGTATACTGCTTTAAAGTCTAACCTGCAGTATTTTGTAGGTATAGTAGAAAAAAATTAATTTTGTATCAGATTGGTTCCCCCTTTCTTTATTTATGTAATGATTTGTATTTGTAATTACACTAATAACTTTTGGGTTGTTAATACTCTTGGTAAAATTTGGGATGGTGGATTTATTGTGGCAACACAAACCTTTTGTTGTAGTTCATCCACGTGTTCACATGTTGGTTCATATTTACCTCCATTTTATTTCCCACAGTAAACCTACTACATTCTTTTTGATATTTTTTTATTTCTTAAAATTGTTTTTTTCGTAAATCTCTTGAGTATTTTTTAAAATATTAATAGAGTTTAAATAAAGCATATAACTTAATTAAATCACATACCTCACTCTGTTGTTTCATCTTTAGTTGTTCTTTGGATGTTTGCGTCTCCAAATGTTATTTTATCTTCATCTATGTTTTGTGCATGTAACTCATTCCCTGTTTGACAAAAGTGATATGTTAACTCATCTTATTTTGGCATAATCTGTAATATGACTTGTAGATTATGCTTTCATCCAAAAGTCGTATGGAGATTCTGCATAATTATTGTATTTTTTTTCGTCGTGCCCTATTATTGCACATTCGAAACATGCATCTCCGAGTTTTTCATACTTTAATGCTATCCAAATACTTAATTTTCCATCTCTAGTTATTTTGAAGCATGTTTAGATCAATAATGTGACATCTATTTCGATTATTTCAATTATGAGTTTAACAAAGTCTGAGATGCATTTTCTATGAAAAGATCTAGCATCCATTTTTCTTATTGAGCCGATATTCCTTTACTATTCTTCTACTTGATTCTTCTGTAGTTAGTCTTTGTATGAGACCGTGGGTATCTATCAACTTCTGAATCTTTGTTTCAATGTCCGATATGTAGTGTTCCTCTTTTTTTTCCGTATTCAATTGCTTACTTCCTTTATGACAATGTATTGGAGTTGCACCGTTATCATAGGTTGTATTTGTCTCGAGTTTTAATGTTTTGAGTGATATTTCTGATAAAGTTTGTAATTTTTCTTGTTTGATATTGCCTAGTTACATAGCTTCTGTATACTGCTTTAAAGTCTAATCTGCAGTATTTTGTAGGTATTGCAGAAAAAATTAATTGTGTATCAGATTGGTTCCCTCCTTCCTTTATTTATGTAATGATTTGTATTTGTAATTATACTAATAACTTTAGGGTTGTTAATACTCTTGGTAAAATTTGGGATGGTGGATTTATTGGGGGCAACACAAACCTTTTGTTTTAGCTCATCACGTGTTCACATGTTGGTTCATATTTACCTCCATTTTATTTCACACAATAAATTTACTACATTCTTTTTGATATTTTTCATTTCTTAAAATTGTTTTTTCGTAAATCTCTTTAGTATTTTTTAGAATATTAATAGAGTTTTTTTAGAAATGATTGTATCAAGTTTAAATAAAGCATATGACTTAATTAAATCACATACCTCACTCTATTGTTTCATCTTTAGTTGTTTTTTGGAGGTTCGCGTCTCTTCGTCTCCAAGTGTTATTTTATCTTCATCTATGTTTCGTGCATGTAACTCATTCCCTGTTTGACAAAATGGATATGTTAGCTCATCTTATTTTGGCATAACCTGTAATATGACTTGTAGATTATGCTTTCATCCAAAAGTCGTATGGAGATTCTGCATAATTATAGTATTTTTTCCGTCGTGCCCTATTATTGCACATCTAAAACATGCATCTCCGAGTTTTTTCATACTTTAATGCTATCCAAATACTTAATTTTCCATCTCTAGATATTTTGAAGCATGTCTAGATCAATAATGTGACATCTATTTCGTTTATGAGTTTAACAAAGTCTGAGATTAAAAGATCTAGCATCCATTTTTATTATTGAGCTGATGTTCCTTTACTATTCTTCTACTTGATTCTTCTGTAGTTAGTCTTTGTATGAGACCGTGGATCTGCATCCAAATGAGTGTTTTTCTGAAGTCAATATCTTGAATCAGGTTATCTTCACCCCATTCCTTTATTATCATCAGTTGGTTGTCGATTACCCATAAAGCGCTTTGTATAAAGTTGTTTTGATCATTCTCTTTATTAAAGGGACATAGAATATGTTGTCTTCTCTTTTTCGGATCACCAGACCACTGTGTTTACATTCGCCTTCCGTAATCGCCCATACAGATGAAGATGATTTTCTTTTTTTTTGTTGCAAGAACTTTAATTTTCAACTGCATTGTAAACTGTTGTTGACTCTTCTTTAGATGATTCTGCATTCGTACTTGTTATAGTTATATCTTGTTGTATTAGTAGAGTATTGCTTGATTTCTCCTCACTTACATAGAATTTTAAATCACTAAATGAAATCTTCAAAAGAATTCATTAGAAAAAAATATCCTGATTTATTAGACATTACAATTTTAGAGTGAAATAAAGTAGAGAGAGAAAATTCTCCACAAAACCTCTAATTTGATCTTTGATAAAATATGAATTAACTAACTAATAATATTGACTAATTAATAACAGATATTTGTCATGTAATTTGTGATTAGGTGAAAATCAAGTCGACCCATTAACATGATTAATAAATATATGATAATCGGGTCTACCTGAAATGATCGAAATAAACGCCTCAACAACATGTTTATAATTTTTTTAAGATTTTGTATTTGTCATTTCCTACTCACTCATTATTTTAAAGTATTTCTGACAGTTTAAGTTGACTCCTTCCTCCTTTCTGTTCTAACTTTCAGGCGGCTGTCCAAAAGATTGAATTTTTTCATTCCCTTTTCAGAATTGGTTCGCCGCCCCATACTCCCTCTCCCTCAATCCCTCTCAGATCTTGCTGCATCGCTACTCAATGTGCAGCCGTTGATCCATCCTAGCCTTCAGAGTCGCTTGTAGCCGTTGGTGTCACTATGCAAAATCACACTTTTTCCTGCTAACTTGTAGGAGGATTTGTAATTTAGTTTTATTTTATTGATGTCATTTTAATATGAAGATGTGATATTACATTAAGTTAAAATAGGTTGGATCGAGGTAGTTAGGCCGGGTTCTGAATTGGGATCGAGTAAGTTACAAATAACTTATCAGGTTCATGTTAGATATTTTGACACAATTGCTAAGCATTTCATATTTCATGTTCATGTTAGCATTCAATTTTTCAACGAAATTATTATTAAAAATAATTTCATTATACTTAATATAACATTTATAACAGACTCTACATCCGAATGGATCGGTAGGTGATAATACATGTCTAAACAAACGTTTAATTCGGATGAAAATGGATCTGTTGGTCATATATATTAATATTATAGTTATATTAAAGTTCACAGAAATGTACCCGATTTTGAATTTTAGATTAATTGATTTACATTCAATTTAATTTTAAAGGGATTATATTTATCCGGACTCATAAGCTAAATAAATAACACAAACTGGGAAAATGCTATAGTAAAATGAAAATCCAATGTTTTGTTTACGTTATTTATCTAAATGGCCTAAACATTCTATTATGTTGATGTCAACAACACCATTGTAAAGCTAGTTGGCTGTCCTCAGTTAGATACTTCGGCCCCCCACTTGCCTCCTGCTGGTTTGGGCTCCATGATTTTGACCGAACCATTACTCAATCCAACCGCAAATTTATTGGACTCAATTGGATGAGCGGCTAGAGCAACTGAATATACACCTAATTCACTTTCATATCTGCATCATTAGTTAATACAAATTATTATTTTTTTAATTATAAGTAATGTCCCAGGATAAAAAGATTTACCCCGTTAATACGCAAGTTGGCATATAAACATTGGATGCAATGCGGCACATAATTGTTAAGCTATTTGAGTCGAAAATTCCTATGCTCCCATCCCTAAAGGCTGCGTAAATCACCAGACAATCGCACGAATATGTGGCACCCGATATTGCCGAAGGGAGATCCCCTTGTGGGACCCACTACACGCATCAAATCAAATAAGAAAAGTCTATGAATAATAGACTTCATAATTATTATTTTTTATTTGTTGGTAAGTACCTGACGTAAACGATTCGTGATGGAACCATCATATATTGCGAGTTGCGTTTCATGGGACACGAGGATGCGGATTTGGTCAGCGTGGAACTGGACACTTGTGTCACCGCTCCGGGAGCCTCCTTACCACACGATAGTTGTAAGAAAAGGGAATTCTTTTTCTCCCAGGTATCCAAACTCCAAAAACAAAGCTGCCAATATCATCATATATATTTAATTAATTACAAATATATTTTTGTTTAAATTAAGAAACAAAACAAACATTTAAGTAATATTACTTAAGCATCAGCACCAGATGAAACCATTAGTTTAAGCATGCACGAAAAAGTTAACCCTGTGATTTGTTTTTCATGACCCTTAAGTTTAAATTGCACCTACCAACAACAAAAAAAACATCATCATTAATTTATCAACCATTCTTACAAAAAATATTTATTATAACCAACAATCATACACGAAAATCGTTATTACCGCGTCCATCTTAATACGATAAATATGGATAAACGAGTCCCACCATCCAAACAACATTATGTTGATGTCTAGAGGATGAAAAGCCACAAATGTGGAAGCAGGAGGAGGTCTCGTAAGCGTCACTATCTCCTGGTAATAACTCAATAATCAATAATTGTTGTTTTAACTACTAAATATTAATATTAAATAATTATACCTTCAACGTCACCATGTCAAACAACATTACTTTTCCTCCAAAAGACGATAACAAATAATTGTCATTATTTGCTATAGCTAAACAAGTAGCTTCAGTCTCACCGTTTACGTCCGTCGACATATTGTTCCTCAAAGGAACTCTAGTTTTCAGTTGCCTAAGTCGGGGAATGACATTGATCATCATTATGTTTGCTAGCCAATTCCAAAATTTGTGAATTCCCGATGTTGAAATAGACAAAATACCTAGTCCAGCATTCGTAAACACAAGTTTACCCACCTATATATAATTAAAATGTCAATATTATTTTTCTTTCCAAAATAATAATAACAGTTGATACAAATTAAAAAAATTACCTTCGAAACAAAATGTTGTCGCTCTCATCTGGCATGGTAACAATCATACATTGGCTTGGTTGTACATTTACTGCAGTCTATCATCATATCAAACAAAACAAAAGTGTAAAATAAATACATCATCATCTTAGTATATGGCTATTATAACATGTGTAAATATAATTATTTAAACTTTGCTGAATTTTTTAACTAATTATATATTTACCTCAGATGGTGAAAATTCACCAACTCGAAGAACCGGATGATCAAACTGATCAGAGTGGTGATGAATGTCACGTTCTATTTCTGAAATGTTATATTTTTTGAAAAACATTCATAAAAATGAGAGTCTTTTAATCACAAATAATCAAAATAAAGATTAACAGTAAAATTTATTAACCCAACTGAAAATGTCTTACCTAGATTCGATTGAGGAGATGATGGCAGTAATGAAGAACCGACAACAGCAGACGGAGAAGCATCGTTCTCTTCTGTCCCAGCTAAGGTCATATTGGAAGGAGACTGCAATGAAAAAATATAAAAAAATCCAAATTATATATTCAATATTTAATAGCATATATATTAATTAAAAGTTAAATATATCATACATCACTAATCGGTATATAATTAGTAGGCATAGTCTTAACAGTAACAGCCGGAGCGGGAGTCGGAACCCGAGTGGAAGCAGGAGCCTGAACCCGAGCGAGAGTGGGAACCCGAGCAGTAGCAGGAGGTCGAAGCCAAGCAGGAGTCTGAACCCGAGCACGAGCGGGAACCGGAACCATAGTGGGAGTGGAAACGGAAGCCGAAACCCGATAAGGAGCGGGTGGCCGAAGCCAAGCGGGAAACGGGAGCCGAGCGGAAACGGGAGCCTGAGCCCAGCTAGAAGGCTGAAGGAAAGCCGGAGACGAAACCCGAGCGGAAGCGGAAATGGGAGCCCGAACTCGAGCTAGATCGGGAACAGGAGTCGGAACTAGAGTTAGAGGGGAAGTTGTAGCCGGAACCTGAGGTGGAGCGGGAGCCATAACCGGAGCCGGCGTGGGAGCCAGAACCTGAGCTAGAGTGGGAGCTAGAACCTGAGCTGGAACAGGAACTGTAACCGGAGCCGGAGTGGGAGCACGAACCCAAGTGGAAGTGGGAGCGGAATCAGAAGTCGGAACCCTAGCGATAACGGGAGCCTGAACCCGTGCAGGAGCGGAAACGAGAGCCGAAACCAAAGTAGGGATAGGAGGTTGAAGCCAAGAGGGAGCCGTAACAGGAGTAGGAGTAGAGTAGGAGTAGGAGTAGGAGTAGGAGTAGGAAGCCAACGGAGCCTGAAACAAAGCGGGAGAAGAAACGGGAGCCTGAACACGAGCAGGAGCATGAGGCTGAAGCCATGCGGGAACCTGAACCTGAACCTGAACGGGAACAGAAGCCGGAGCTGGAACTGGAGTCTGAACCGGAGGAGAAATGGAATTGGAGGAGCAAGAGCAAGATTTAGGTTTGGAGCAAGATCCATGGCTAAACTCCTTGTATCTAGATTTGACTGCATGTTCAAACTGTATATACAAGTGAAAAAAAATTAAATGTAAAAAAAGGACAATTCTAATATTATTAATTTATAGTCTAATGAAATTAGTTTATATTACCTTGGTTGATCATTGTCCTTATTCTTCCTGCACCTTATGTCAGGAAAAAGTGAACTTGTCATGGAAAACAGGGTTAGCTTCTAAAAGTTTCTTCAACTCTTTCATTATCATCTTACGATTTGTTCTAGTATCTCCATATTCAGACAAAAAACTCATTCTCCCTGAAAACAAATAGTATTTAACACAAGTAATATATATATAATTGAATTACAATGGATGACTTTCTAAGTTTGAAAATTCATTTTTCATGATAAATAAAGAAATTTTCATTTTTTCAGCTAATTGATCGTTTTGGTTATTTTAAAAGAAAACAACAAGAAAATGTATACCTTATACATACTCACAAGACATATTTATATTTGAAGAATAGGTTTGTCACTTTATATGTATTGCTAAGATGGTTGTATACACTTAAAATTGTTAGTTCATACATTAATTGCAAGACAATTTAATTTATACCTTACAGATGCATAGGTTACAAATAATGACATAACAATTATTTTATAGGTTTGTGTTTAAAGAAAATTTATTTGCAAATTGAAATGAAAACAATGATTTTATATATATACCTGAAATTTGTTAGGTGTTATAAGCTGTGTGATTTGCTTATATAAATCTTCATTCATATGCTTGAACACTTGTAGTTCATTCAGAAGTATATCAATTGCTGTTGATTTGTCTTGTCTATAACATAGAATTGAATTAACACAAATAATTAGTAAAACAAAAATTTATTAAATAATTAATATTTACTAGATCTACATTGATAAAAAAAAAAAAACATATTATAAATTTGATTGAAATACCTATCTAGAGCTTCAAAATATTTCTGTTGTTCTGATTTCAAAGTACATCTTGGTAGAGTAGTTATTCTCATCAATTCTTGTGAAACCAGATAGATACGTCTCCACATCTACCCATTCACCACCCAGCACTTATCCTCAAAATACTTCATGTTGAAATATACACCTGAATCTTTTTCAAGCCTAAATAAAGCACAACATTTCATATTATATCAAAATTATTGAGAAAATAAATTGTCTTGGGTCGTGTTTATATGATAAAAACTTTTGTTAATAATCATTCACACAGATCACAAATAAAAACCAAATCGAAAGAGAACTGATCTTACAGTTGTTGTACATGAATCATACATACAAAAGGATTCATTGAGATTTAGAGACATATATCTATATCGATCTTCTATAGATAAATAAATAGATAGATACATAATTGAAACTTACCTTATTTTTGATCTTCCCTGATCTTTCTTGAACTATTCTATCCTAGGTTTAAAGGTAAATCTATTTGGTTAATAGCGAATGTCGTGTTCGCGATCTGAAGAGATCATAAAGTTTGGACTAAAAATCATATGGCGGCGGAGAGTAAAATGAAACGAAAACTAACTAAATCATAACTATACAACAAATTGAAAAATTTATAACCTGTGGACAGAATCCATAAGTCCCTCCTCGGATAGAAATTGGAGAATAAGAAACAATAATTCGTTGTTTAGGACATCTTGACTGGCCATTTCCTTCAAGTCGGTGGCGCAGGGAGCAAATAAAAGAAAATAGAAAACAATCAACACAAAATATAATCTTAATGCTTTCTTTTATAGATAGGGGTTGTGATATGGATTCAGTGATAGGTTATTTGATAAGTACATTAGCTTATTACAACTTTTATAAAATAGACAGTTATAAAAGAATACTTGGATACAGATGGTTATGAGTTGTCAAAAAATGGTTTAATTAATGATTATTTAGATATAATTCAAACACCTATATTATATTAGTATTTATATTTAAATTATTAACTAAAATACTATTATTTTAATTTTAATAATATTTTAAAATATTATATATATATATATATATATTTTAATATAAGTACCTATATACCATTGACGTCATTTTAATTATGAACTAAAATACTATTATTTAATTTAAAAAATATACCAAAATATTTTATTATCTAACTAAAAATAATGTATCAAAAAAAAATCAGATAATTTAATAAAACAATACTTCCACTGGTAGCTAGTTTGATGTCAAAAAAAAAAAAAAAAAAAACTTGGTTTTAAAAAGACTCATTACACTGTTGTCCTTGCATTTTCTCTTACTCCTCGTCTTCATCCTCAACCCCTAAACATAGTTCTCCAATTTGAGTCTGTTGTTGGCCGAGCTCGGGTGGACTTAAACCAAGTCCATTTGTCGGTCCAGCCTGATGTGAACATGAGCTTGTGGCTAGTCAACATTACCAATGGAGTGTGCGGTGTGCCCCTAGCATGATCTGTTCATCTCTATCGTGAGATTTGTTTGATTTTGAGTTTTTTTTTTTTTAAGGGTATTAATGTTTATAATATCTTTTAATTTTATTAATATATTATTAATAATAAAATTAATAATTGTATGATAAAGTATCATAAATCATAAAATATTTAAAAGTAATGGCAAGTAATAAATTATCAGTAAATGATGGCAACTTTAATTTAATATTATTGACAAATGTACATAAATTACTTTTTTTTTTTTTCATACTAAGATTCAAAATATAATTGTCCAATACCCAAAATTAAATCATTTACATTAACAAAACTAACGAAACATGATAGTTGTATCTGATACCATCTTATTTATAAAATGAGAACAAAATAAATTATATATATGTTTGAACCCTAACATTTTGCTTGCTTTCCAAAAATCTCCTTTCAATATACCAAGTAATCCCCATAAAAGTAAAAGACCAATAACTAATGAGAGATAAAACTATTAAATTACATCTTATTAAAATTAAATAAATTTGAATAATTGTCACACCCATGAAAGTATCTCTATTTATCGTTATAAATCATAATTATCAAATAATGAATTGGGCAAATATTTACTTGCTTATTTTCCTCCTAGACCCGAAGTGGATGAGAATCCTCAAACATCCAATTTCCTTTTGCATATTCAATAACTGACACAAAAAAGATATAATAAAATAAAGATAGATCTAAAAGTAATTTACAAAATATTTGTAAAACATATAGTGAATATGAAATATCTATGTAGAAAATGATCTGTTTTAAGATCATCAATGTTGGATTCTCTAATGTCTTCATGATTAATACGCCTGCAGGAAAATTTAAACAATTTAATCTAACTTGCTATAAAAAGGAAACAATTATGATGACTTTATAAGTTTCCACTGTAATTAACCATCTCACAATCTCTAATAAATGGGAGTTACAAAAATTCACAGTTTCAAGATTTAATGGCCATTTGAGATATGCTGAATATTTAGATTTAGATAACAGCTGAATTTTTATAGTTCTCCACTAAGCTGAACAACTAATGAATAATAAAATTATTATAGATCCACTAAGATAAAAATTAATTCTTAGATATAAAATAAAAGATCGATCCTTTTCAATGACAGACTTTTGAGGATGCAATTTATTATTTCCAAATAGATGTAACATTAGAAGTTGATTTTCAAACTATTCAAAAATAGGTTTGATGGTTAATAAGTTACAATACGTTAAAGTTAAATATTCAAGACTTGCAATGTACATTTTTATTATTAGAAGTCGCTATAATGACAATTTCATGATAACGATAAATATTAATCAATCTAATACTATAAAAATCTGACATTCACTTGGCTATTTAAAAGAAAAAAAAACTATAAACCTTTTATAATAAATTAGGTTATTCACATTGGGGTTGAATAATCTAAATGTAAATGTAGTAAATCTCACAAGCTATAAAAATCTATAAAAAACAATGAGTTCAATCTACAATTATAACCCAATGGTTGTAATTCTATCCAGTTTTTGCACCCCAACTATCCACAGTTCAACTTCATCCAATAAAATGCATAAAAACAAATAAAGAGAATACATCCATTTAAAAAAATAAATTTTCTTTGGAGAAATGAATCATAGAGATAAATGCCTGCCCACAAGTTTGAAGAAGTAGAAAGTTACATTTAAAAATATGTAGATTTGACATTTGTGAAGAATTCAAATATTGTTTATTATTATACAAATTTTCCATATTATGATGTATTCAACCAATACATAATTAGCAAAAACATTTATTCATATAAATGATGAAAATACAAATTAATTTTAGTGTTACAACAATGAACAATGCCTAAATAGGAAACATGATAGATTAACACTTATTTCTCATAGAAATGAAAAGTATAAATAAATAAGAAGACAAACAAAAATACCATATCTTTATAATAAATGTTTAACCGATATTGAAATTGAATAAAAATAAAATGTTCTAATAGAATAAAAATCACTAAAAGTAATCTCAAAAGTTATATCAATTTGTTTTCTTGTACAACTTTCTCAACACAACAAATGAAACTCAAAAATTTCTTACAAACTCAAAAACATGTAAAAGGTTGCTTAATAAATAGGATGCGGGGACCAGTGTTTGTGGGGTGTTATTCTAGTTTTCTTTTAATTCCTAAAAGCAAACAACACATAGGATATAGTTCATACATTCTCCAATAGATAAGTGTTCTTGTTACATGTTGCAAAACTATCTGGTACCAGAAAACATGTATTTTGCTAGGAGACAAGAAAACATATCTTTTGCTTTGCTGAGAGACTTGTTTGTGAAGATATAATGGATAATATATGTTGATGTACATAGCCGTTATCTTTCAACAAATATTTTTTTAATCGATGTTGGTGATCCTTAGAAACATGCTTCATACTATGATCCTCCGTACCCATTAACGAACGGTCTCTACTTTATAAAAATCATGACTTTTTGAAAAATTAGTTTATTACGTTTTATTTAAACCAATTATTATTAAGTCATAAACATGCACCTATTTTTCTTGAATTTAAAATTGTAGAATAATATTTAAATGTTAGTAATTGCGCTTGATATCGATGTTTATCGAGAGAGATACCTACAAAAATATCAGTACAAGACATTAGAATTAAAAATAAATCCAAACAAGCCCTATCAAAATATTTTTTTATGAAATTATTCTAAAATATTTTGAAATGTTTTCTATTTTTTAATCTTGGAAAATAGTTTGGGCTTTAATTTTTTTTTAAAAAATTTAAATTAAAATCCCAAACAAATAGGTCCTAAGACGGTGTCTTGGTCGTGGGGTTCGTTCCTTCGGTCGAAGCTAAAACTCCTTGGCTGGGTGCATGGGACCTCGGTCGAGGCTAACATTCCTCGGACGAGTGCGGAGAATTCTTGGTTGAGACTAGGATTCCTCGGTCAATGGGCGGGGACTCTTGGTCATATGCTAGGATTCCTTAGTTCCGGTCGGAAATCGAACTCAGGAATAAACCCTTCGATCGGACAGTCAATAACATCAACCTGCCAGTTTGATGATTTTGAACTGAGGCCATTATTCTTCAATCTAGGGCATGGAGAGCTTCGTCTAATCCCAATGTATCATTCGATCGGGATGATGTCCCATTTGATTGAAACAATTTTTGAGCAAAATCGAGTTTTTGATTTTAATGGTTTTATTGGGTATAAGGAGTTTACCAACAACTTCCTTATAAATATATTGATTAAATAAAACCAAAACATGAACATTGACTATTCATTTTAAACAATTCAAAAACTAATTTTTTTATTTTTATAAAAAAATGATTTTGATCAAACATGATTTGGATTGTTTGAAATTGATCTGAACATACTCTTAACACCTTTATAAATATGTTAGAAATGTTTTGGGTAATTGTTATTTAGTTATAACTCCATAAAATAAACCGATTTTGAAAATTTTTAAAATAAGATTTGGGTACTTTTTATTTGGATCGATTGATTCAAATTAATTTCGACAAATAACTATCGAATGATCTTAGAATCGTTTCCAATCAAGAATTTGAACAACCATGCAATATATAAAACTGTTCGAATTGAAATATAAAACATAAATTTTAATTCATAAGTTGAATTACAACATGAATGAAAGCTTACAGTGAGTTGAAGAAACTCCTGAACTCTCTTAGAAAATTTGTGATTACAAAAATTTCGAAATTTTCAAGAAAAACTTGAAAGTTTTATGGCGGATTTCGTATAAAGTGGATTGAGGGCTTATGATTTTGATCATTACATTCGATTTGCCTAAAGGGAACTATTTATAGCATCATTAAGTCGATTTATCGATCAAGTTAATTGAATTTCAGACAAAAGGTCATTAATGACTTTTGTCCGCTCTTCATCTAGTTGATCATTGATTCATTATAGGTCATGATTACTCCTAATTATTTCAGCTTTTGAATCACTAGATTTGGTGGACTAATGCCGGAATTCCATATTTGAAATATCAAATAATCTGGCGGATCATCATGTCGTTCGTCGTGAGGAAGAAGACAAAGTAGAGCTGAAACGACGTTGTTTACTTTTTCTACAGTTGAGCGCTAAGGGAGTCTTGAAAACAACATCGTTTCTTGTCAAAGTACAGACTCCTGGGCATTCCGTCCGCATTTGTTACAGTGATGCGCGCTCCGTGTGCGTTTTGACTAACGGCGTTGAGGCCCACGTTAGTCGATCTTTTGTTGCGCCGAACGCGCCCTCTTCCGTGCAGCGGGCGACGCGACTTATTCTTGCGTGTTGGATGAAATTTCAGTACTCATCTGGAGGTTGTGTGGTCTGCTGCAGCCGCCGTTTTCTTGGAGCTGGTTAAAATTGATTTATTTTCCTTCTTTTTGGCTTCATTTTCAACCTACAAAATATTTTTAATAGACATATTATTTATTTTGCCTATTTTATATATATATATATATATATATATTTATATTTTGGTGTTTATAAATAATTAATTTGGGATAAAATAGATACAACATTTATCCTAAATTATTTATTTTAATTTCTTTTTAAATTTTAAATTAATTTGGGATAAAATGAATACAATTTTATTTTAAATTATTGTATTTTTCTTGGCCTTTATTTTAATTCATTGGGATTTAACTGTTACAATAATTATTCCAATTATTTATTTAATAATGCTTTGACCTTAATTTTAATTATCTTGAATTTATTTATTCAAAATAATAATTTTAAAATTTATAAATTGGGTAGGTAAATTTTTAGTGATTAATTATCGATAATTTTATAGTTGACACATTGTCACAATAAAGAGTAACACATTCCTTGAGTGGATAGTTTATAGTTTTCATCATCTTCTTGACCCATATCACTTGAAATGTACAAGCATCATCCATTTCCACCAATTCAACATGGGTAGTAGATAAAGTTACAATATATTTTTTTTTAAAACCAATAAATAACTACATTACCCAAAGACATAACCTGATGTATTTTTCCAATCTTCTACATCCTAGAATTAGTCTCTATCGACATATATCCCAAGAATTACTCGTTTTCACTGCCTTTTTTATACAATATATCATAGTTCTTTTAATATATCCCAACACTATTTTTATAGAGTCAATATGGAGCTCGGTAAGAGCCTTCATGTATATACTAACAAAGTCAACGACAAACATCAAATATGGAGTTAGATATCTCCAACTACCTATAATATGTTTGTAGGTAGTAAAATTAACCATCATACCTCCATCATCTTTAATGAGCTTAGTTAATGCCACAATAAGATTCTTTACAGAGTTACATAAGCCCATTCAAAATCTTTCCAAAATTTCAACAACATTTCTTTTTAGAGATAAAAATACCTCTATTATTTTGTAGTATTTTAACTCTCAACAAATTTCTCAATCCAGTCATATCACTCATTTCAAATGTCTTCATCATACACCTTTTAAGAGTAATACTTTGCATAAACAACAGCTCGTCAACATACAATCTAATTATTAAAATATCAATATTCAAATAAGATTTAATGAAAAGAGTACACTTAGAATGACAAATATCAAATCCTTCATTCGGGAAGTATGACTTGATGCGACTAAACCAGGCCCTTAGAGCTTGTTTAAGGCCATATAAAAGAAAATTCTAGAAGCCTTAAGCTGCTCACATAAATATCTTCCAAAAGCTCACCATGTGGGAAATCATTCTTGACATTAAGTTGAGATATATTAAAGGAACTATGATCTATAATATATTTTATAAGAAATGCGGTGAAAATGAGGAATATTTGGGATACACGGATAGCGACTATGATGGGGATGTAGAAGATAGGAATTCTTTTTATCCCATGTATCCAAACTCCAAAAAAAAAAAAAACTTCAAAACTTCCAATATCATAATATATATATATAAGTAATTACAAATGCAGTTTTTTAAAATTAAGAAACAAAACAAACATTTAAGTAATATTACTTGCATCAGCTTAGTTTAAGAATGCACCAAAAAATTAACCATGTGATTTGTTTTTCATGCCCTTAAGTTTTAATTGCACCTACCAACAACAAAACATTATCATTATTTATCAACCACTTTTTAAAAAAATATGTATTATAAACCAACAATCAAACACGAAAATCGTTATTACCGTCCAATCTTAATACCATAAATATGGATAAACGAGTCCTCCATCCCAAACCCCATTATGTTGTTGTCTAGAGTATGTTATTGTCTAAAGGATGAAAATCCATAAATGTTGAAGCATGAGGAGGTCTCACAAGCGATCACTATCTCATGGTAATAATTCAATAATAGCAACACCTTCAACATCACCATGTCAAACAAGATTACTTTTACTTTACAAATTAATTAATAATAAATAGTTACCATTCTTCACCATAGCCAAACAAATAACTTCGCTCTCACAATTCACGCCTGTCGACATATTGTTACTTAAAGGAACACTAGTTTTCAGTTGCATAACCCGAAGAAACACATTGGTCATCATTTTATTTGTTAATAAATTCCAAAAGTAATAACTTCCCAATGTTGTAAGTGACAAAATTCACAGTTCAGCATTCGTAAACACAACTTAACCCTCCTATAATATCAATATAATTTATTTCCAAAATATTAATAATAGTTGGATAAAATTTAAAAAATTACCTTGGAAAAAATTATTACCGCTCTAATGTGTCATGGTACCAATCATATATCCCCGCTTAGTTCAGTGATTTGTTAAGCCATTATTAATCTATGATTCGTTCTTGTTCCATTTTCATACTCTGGTACAATTACTTAAGCCTATCATAATGTTAAACAAAAGTGAAAAATAAAACATGTCAATTATACATCTTCTTATTAGTATATGTCTGTTATAAAATTTATAAATTTAATTATTTAAACTTTAATCAAAGGTAAATAATTATATTTATGCATTTATTACACCCCATCTATAAAAGAAAACATATACGTTCGATATGACCTTATCTTGAGCGAAATGATCGGTCTATTGCTCTCAACAAAGAATTAGTGTTTATCGTTCTCCAATTTCTAGCTGAAGAGAGACTTATGGAATCCATCCACAAATTATAAATCTTTCTATTTTTCGTTATAGTTATGATTTAATTTGTTTCGTTTCGTTTTATTCTCCTCTGCCAAAGGAATTTGTCAATCGATTTTTCGTTTTAATTGATATTCTAGTCCAAACTTTATATGGACTAGAATGTCAATTAAAACAAAAAATCAATTAACAAAATCTTTGACGGAGGAGAGTAAAATGAAACGAAACAAATTAAATTATAACTATATCAAAAAAGTAGTAAGATTTATAAACTGTGGAAGGACTCCATAAGTCCCTCCTCAACTAGAAATTTAAGAATGAGAAACACCATTATTCGTTGAGAACATCTAGATAAGCCATTTCGCTAAAGATAAGAAATGGTCGTTGCAGTGTAGAGTAGAAAATGAAACAAAAGAGAAAAAAACAACGTAAAAATAAGGTCATATAAGTTCTTGATGCTTTGTTTTATAGACGAGGGTTGTGATAAAATTCATAAATATAATTATTTAAACTTTGATCAAAATTTAAATAATTATATTTATAAATGTTATAAGACATATATTAACATGATTATGTCTAATTGACATGATTTAATTTATATTTTTTTTTGACATGACTTTAGATTAAAGTAAACATACATAAGTATGATATAAAAAAAGAACACATCATAGATTAATAATGACTTAACAAATCACTTAACCAAGTCGATGTATAATTGTTACCTTGCCACATGAGAGTGTAACTAATTTTCCATGGAAATTTATTTAGTTTGTATCCAACTATTATTTTTATTTTGGAAAAAAAAATAACACTGCTATTAATTATATATATGTGTAAAATTGTGTTTACGAATGTTAGACTAGAAATTTGACACTTACACTCACTATCGGGAAATCATAAGTTTTGGAATTATCTGGTAAATAAAATGATGATTAATGTGAAAATAAAATGATGATTAATGTGTTTCTTAGAGTTGGGCATGAAAACTAGTGTTACTTTGACGAACAATATGTTATGGCGAAGAATGACAACTATTTGTTATCGGGCATGTAGATGAAAAATGTTTCTTGATAAAAAAAATTAATTATTTAAACTTTAATCAAAGATAATAATTATATTTATGCATTTCTCACCACCCATTTATAAAAAAAAAGCATATAAGTTCAATATAAACTTATTTTTGTGTTATTTATTTTCTATTTTCTTTCATTTGCTACTCTGCGATTCGGCGGAGATTTCTTATCTTGAGCGAAATTGCAAGTCTAGATGTTCTAAACAAAGAATTGGTGTTTCTCTTTCTCCAATTTCTAGCTGAGGAGGGACTTATAGAATCCGTCTACATGTTATAAATCTTTATATTTTTTGTTAAATATAATTTAATTTGTTTGGTTTCGTTTACTCTCCGCCGTCATAGAATTTTGTATTGATTTTTCGTTTTAATTGATGTTCTAGTCCAAAATTTATATGGAATAGAATATCAATTAAAACGAAAAAATAATTAAAAAAATCTTTTGACAGAGAGCAAAGAAAATGAAACAAATTAAATAAAACTATCACAAAAAAAATTAAAAAAATTTATAATCTGTAGGGACTTAATAAGTCTTTCCTCTTCTAAAAATTGGACAACGAGAAACAACAAATCTTCGTTGAGAGCATTTAGATCGTTCATTTCGCTCTAAGACAAAAAAAATCGTCGTCACAACAAAGAGAAGCAAATAAAACGAAAGAGAAAATAAACAATGCTAAAATAAGATCATATAAGTTCTTGATGCTTTATTTTATAGACGTGGGTTATGATAAAATTAATAAATATAATTATTAAAATATTGATCAAAATTTAAATAATTATATTTATGAATGTTATAAGACATATACTAACATTATTATTTATAATTGACATGATTTAATTTACATTTTTCTTTGACATATGATAGTAGATTAAAGTAAATATACATAAGAAGTATGAAGATAGAAAAAGAACGCATCATAGATTAATAAAGACTTAACAAATCATTTAACCAAGTCAATGAATGATTGTTACCGTGCCACATAAGAGTGTCACTAATTTTTCCAAGAAAATTGATTTAATTTGTATCCAACTATTATTGTTATTTTGGAAAGAAAAATAACATTGGTATTAAATATATATGTGTAAAATTGTGTTTACGAAGGTTACACTAAAAATTTGGCATTTATACCATCGGAAAATCATAAGTTTTGGAATTATCTGGTTAATAAAATGATGATTAATGTGTTTCCTAGAGTTAGGCATGAAAACTAGTGTTCCTTTGTCGAACAATATGTTATGGCGAAGAATGACAACTATTTGTTATCGGCACGTGGATGAAAAATGTTTCTTGATAAAAAAAATTAATTATTTAAACTTTAATCAATGGTAATAATTATATTTATGCATTTATTAAAACTCATCTATAAAAAAAGCATATCAGTTCAATATAACCTTATTTTTGTGTTATTTATTTTCTATTTTCTTTCATTTGCTACTCTGCGATGCAGCGTTATCTTGAGAGAAATGACCAGTCTAGATGTTCTCAACAACGAATTGGTGTTTCTCGTTCTCCAATTTCTAGCTGAGGAGGGACTTATAGAATCCGTCTACATGTTATAAATCTTTATATTTTTCGTTAACTATAATTTAATTTGTTTTGTTTCGTTACTCTCCGCCGTCATAGAATTTTGTATTGATTTTTCGTTTTAATTGATGTTCTAGTCCAAACTTTATATGGAATAGAATATCAAGTAAAACGAAAAAATAATTAAAAAATCTTTTGACGGGAAGAGCAAATGAAATGAAACAAATTAAATTATAACTATAACAAAAAAAAATAAAAATATTTATAATCTGTGGGGAATTAATAAGTCTCTCCTTTTCTAGAAATTGGAAAACGAGAAACAACAATTCTTCGTTGAGAGCATTTAGATCGGTCATTTCCCTCAAAATAAAAAAATCGTCGTCATAACAAAGAGAAGCAAATAAAACAAAAGAGAAAATAAACAACGCTAAAATAAGATCATATAAGTTCTTGATGCTTTATTTTATAGATGTGGGTTATGATAAAATTAATAAATATAATTATTAAAATTTTGATCAAAATTTAAATAATTATATTTATGAATGTTATAAGACATATACTAATATTATTATTTATAATTGACATGATTTAATTTACATTTTTCTTTGACATATGACAGTAGATTAAAGTAAATATACATAAGAAGTATGAAAATATAAAAAGAACACATCATAGATTAATAATGACTTAACAAATCATTTAACCAAGTTAATGAATGATTATTACCGTGCCACATAAGAGTGTCACTAATTTTTCCAAGAAAATTGATTTAATTTGTATCCAACTATTTTTGTTATTTTGGAAAGAAAAATAACATTGGTGTTAATTATATATATGGGTGTAAAATTGTGTTTCGAATGTTAGACTAGAAATTTCGCACTTACACTATCGGGGAAATCATAAGTTTTAGAATTATGTGGTAAATAAAATGATGATTAATGTGTTTCCTAGAATTAGGCATGAAAATTAGTGTTCCTTTGTCGAACACTATGTTATGGCGAAAAATGACAACTATTTTTTATTGGCATGTGAATGAAAAATAGTTTTTGATAAAAAAGTAATTTGGTTTCACATAGTCACGTTGAAAGTATAACCGTTTAATATTAATATTTAATAGTTGAATCAATTAATATTGATTATTGAGTTACTGACCCGATGAAGAATCACCTAACACAAATTGTTTTGGGAACTGGATGATCAAACTCAGATGTTATAAAGGTCAACCTGAAATATTATCTTTTTTATGAAAAACTTTCATGAAATATTGAAAAAATGAGAGTATTTTAATCAGAAATAAACAAAATAAAGACATTATACCACCGCATACCAAAAGATTAGCAGGTGCATTATACCTGAAATAAGAATAATTTAATTAAATTGATGAATTATATCATTAACCCGACTGAAAATGTCTTACCCTGATTTGATTGAGGAGGTGATGACAGACTGAGAAGCATCGTTCTTTGTTGCACCAACTAAGGCCATATTAGTAGGCATAATCTTAACAGGGACAGTAACAGCCGGAACCCTAGCCGGATCGGAGCCGAATCCCGAACGGGAACGAAAACGGAAGCCTTAACGGAGTCAGAATCAAAGCGGTGAAAAAATATGAGTTGGAGGAGCAAGAGCAAGATTTACGTTTAGGTTTGGAGGAACGAGAACGAAAACGGGAGCCTTAACGGGAGTCAGAATCAAACCTGCGGAAAAAGGAGGAGCAAGAGCAAGATTTACGTTTAGGTTTGAAGGAACCGGAACAAAAACGGGAGCCTTAACGGGAGTCGGAATAAAAGCGGCGGAAAAATATGAGTGGGAGGAGCAAGAGCAAGATTTACGTTTAGGTTTGGTGGAACGGGAACGAAAACGGGAGCCTTAAAGGGTGTCGGAATCAAAGCGGCGGAAAAACAGGAGTTGCAGGAACAAGAGCAAGATTTAGGTTTAGGTTTGAGGAATGCAGACAGGCTAAAGTCCTATATATATGGATTTGGGAAGGATGCCTACACAAATGATCTATATGGATTTGGGCCCGGATATTTACACAAATTATGCGCCAGTTCAAACTGCATATATAATTTTAAAAAAATCCAATTATATTTAAAAAAATAAATTTATATTATTAATTAATTTTTAATCTAAACAAATGATGCGCTAGTTCAAACTCTATATATAATTAAAAAAATTCAATTATATTTAAAAAAAGAAATTTATATTATTAATTAAATTTTAATCTAAGTTAGTTTATAGTACATTTTATTGATCAACCTAAATTTTTTTTTTGGAAAAGTCAACTTTTAAATAAAAAATATAATTTTATTTGATTTTGAATTATTTAAATAATCTTACAAAATTAAATATTATTTTATTATATTTTTATTCATCAAATCCTTTTTATTTATTATTTAAAAATATGAAATACTTTTTATTTTAAATTATTATTTATTTATTATATATATATAATTTAAAAAAAATTCAATTATATTTAAAATATAAATAAATTTTTAATATTAATTAATTTTTAATCTAGTTAGGTTAGTTTATATTACTTTGATGGATCATTCTTCTTATTCTTCCTGACCTTATTTTAGGAGTATGAACTTCTAAAAGAAAATTAGGATGTTATTCGATTTTAAGTTATTTAAATAACCCAAACAATTATATATTATATTACTATTTTTTCATCCATAAATCACTCAGTTTATTAAACAAAAATATTAAATACATTCTATTTAAATTTATTATTATTTTTTATATATATAATATTCTTTTAAATTATTTATCAAAAAAAATATCATAATTATCTCAACATCATCACTAGAAAAAAATAAACAAATCTAGGTTAGCTTTCATAATTTTTTTAGCTCTCTAGCATTGTCATCTCTCAATTATCTCCATACTCATATATTAAGACTCATTTTTACTAAAAACTAATATATACAACGTAATTATAATAATGGTAATATGGAATTGTCTATAAAAATTGAATAAGTTGTGTATATTTTTTAATATTAAAAATTAGAATTCCAATTTAATATAGTGTAATTTTATATTTCCTAATTCTACTCTTTTTAACTTAAAATTTTAATTTAATTTTTTTTTTATATTTTTTCAAACAAAATAACTTATTATTTAATTATTTAAAACAAGATTAAAGTTTTCAATCATAATTATTTTTTAAAATTTAGGATTCTAAAATATCGAACCCGATATCTTTTTTTTAATATTTTAAATTTAGTAAGTTAACATTTTAAACGGTTATTAATCTTGTTGGCAATATATAATTGAATTAACACAAACAAATTAAAATAATAAAAATTAATGAAATAATTAATAATAACTAGATCTACATTCTTAAAAACATATTATAAATTCGATTGAAATACATATCTAGAGCTTTAGTATATTTTTAGTTTTTTTTTATGTCAAATACATCTTAGAGTATCTATTCTCATCAATTTTTATTAAACCAGATATATATGTCTTCACATCTACTCATTCACCACCCAACAATTTATCCTCAAAATATTTCAGGTTCACTACAAGAAAATAGTGTATTTGCGACAGAATTTACCGACAAATTTTCTGACGAATAAATAATTTGCGACGCTGTTTTCATCTAAATAATTTTTTTGGCAAATATGTGTGTCGCTAATACTTCGACGGTTGAGAAGTTAGTCGGAATGTTTTTGCGACGAATTTTCCTTCTTTAACTTTTCGACGAATTTTCTGATAAATATTAGCGACAGAGTTTACGATCATATTTGTAGCGCAAATTTTGACGACATTTCCTATGAAACAATAATTTTTTTTTAATTATTTTCGACATTTATTCTTACTATTTTGTTCATCACAACTTATTCATAAAAAAATCCGTCGCAAATCTTTTTTTAAAGTTTTTTTTACCTAATTAATTTTATATTACATTTAAATAAAATATATTAAAACTAAATATTAAAAAAATAAATTCAAAATATACATAAAATAAAATAATAATCAATCATCCATTATTACAAAATACATTCTAAAATAATCCATTATCACAAAATACATTCTAAGTTTCTTTAGCACTAAATATATTAACGCAACGGAATAAAAACTTCAATTCTTCAAGCACATATCAACGATGAGTGAACAAAACCCGAAGCTGCATTCAATTTAAATCAAATTCAAAATTAATTATAAACACTCTTATAGTACATTCAATTGAATGTCAATTAATAGTGAACATCAATTATCAGATCAGCTCGCTCACAATAGAAATAATAAATAAGTAATGATAAAATAAATTAAATAAAACTTTAATTTTAAATTAACTTGTTCTCTAATGCATAAAGTTATAAAAAAAATAATAAAAAATATCATTAGTGTTTGCTGCAACTAATATAAACAGTTTAATGGTTTATGGCTTTGAAAACAATAAATGGCAAACAAAATCAATTAGAAGATTAACAAAACCTGAAGTCATGAGAGAATATGCATACTAGTCACAACCATAAAAGGAAATCTTTACCTGCAAACCAAATATAATAAAACCAAGTTTATTGATTCAAGATTTTAACATTTTTCACCAATTTTTTGAGAACTTGAATTGACAAACATGCATTCATTAGCATCCTAAGATATTATTATTATGAATGCATAGAGATAAAACAAAAAAGACTTACCTTATTCCTAATAGGTTAGGCTAGTTGTGTACCTGAAGTTAGACCAAAAAAAATTAATCAGTCAGTTTTGGTACCAACTTTATTCATCATGATTATGATCATAATCAAACAATTAAATAGAAATAATAAATACTACCAACTTTATTCATCTTGATCATGACTTATTTTCCAAGGTATTGTGCGAGAGGAGGGATGCTTTGAGGTAGACCTCTAGCTTCAAGGTCTAATCTTGACCTACATTTTTAAGGGCAACATCAACAATATAAGCCTGCACAAATCAAACAAACAAGAAACATAGGAGTTAAATCAAAATATTTGGAGTAAATTATCCAAACATATTAATCAAGAACAACAACTTGTACCAAGCAGCAAAAAGCAACATCATAACTGGCAAAGTGTGTGTTTGTTGAATCAAAAGTAACTGGAAACCTTTGACAGCTTAAAGAACGAAAAGGTGATCCTAGCGGAGGAATTCTCGTGCACTGGAACCTTTCTCTTTCGGTTCTGCATAATGGTGATGTCTCTAGCAGCTCCTGCAAAATTTGATGATTAGTTGTTGTTGAACAAGAATAGAGTGAAAGGGTGGACGATGATGATAAAGTCGTTGTCTTTGGCAAATGGCTGGTGGAAATGAGCTTTGCGAATGATACTATTCCGTGTCGGCATAAAGGGCACGCTATTGAACCTGGAGGCTCGTTGCCTGCAGTTGAAGTCGTGTTGTTTGTCGAACACAGGTATAGAGCACATTGTGTGCAGAATTCGTGATCACAGCCTGTAGAAGTACACAAAAATGAAAAACTATAAACTAAAAATGATAAATCTATTGACTATTTCAATTCAACTGCCTATTATACATTTGATGCAAAGCATGTAACACCAGAAATAATTTAACATTTTCCATCGGTTTGAAGGTGGTCCGTACCTTGTGCAACAACTATACATTTGTTCTCCAAACAAACGACACATAGATCAACAACACATGTGATAGAATCACTCCTCCATCCGCATTCTATGTCAAAAGAGACAAAATATTTGAATTAAGATTTAAGAACACAATGAATATGACATTGGAACTGCATTTTTGTTTACCTAGCGATCTTGACCATGTTGAAAAGAGGAAGAGAAAGAAAAGGCAAAGGAATAAGTTGAGGAAGTTCAGGTTGTGGCAGTGGGCAAAGGATTTGCTCAAGCCAATCTCTATGCCATGATCGCGACACCATCAATGGAGTCAATCTGTTAGAATATTGAAAAAATTGTAAAAAAACAGATTAAAAGACAAACAATAAACGTTTACTTTCTTTTTTTTTGCATTGCATTTTCAGCTGTCAAATAGGCAACCCATGAAATCAAAATCGGGATATTATCGAAATCAATAAACAATAATTAGATAGAGACCAAATATCAAAACACACACAAACCTGACAACATTGAGCATTTCCAACACAAGCAGCGTAGTGAAGAGGAGTACATCCTGCACTTGTCGCATAATTTGTGATTATAAACTTATCTTAAGGGAAATACATTAAGCAATAATAAGATGGAAATGATTTATTTACCAATTAAATCAATTGTAGTTCCATCTCCAATAGTAACTTGAGAAACAGAAGCTCTAAAATCAAGAAATAATGAACACTTTCAACATGTGCAGCTATATGAAGAGCAGTTATAAGAAGATCTATTGATTATCTCATATAATGCCCTATAATACCAACACAAACACAACTCAATTTAAAAAAAAACAAAGCGAGATTACACATCTTTTGTCAAACTCCGAGTTATTAGAGTCCTCATCATTTGTTGTTGTAGTAAGGATGTCCCAAACATTTGGAGAACTGAGAATATAATCTGTGAGAAGGAGGCGAATGCATCAAGAATGTCCATTCAATGCAGCCAAGTGAAGGGCGGTTCCTCCATTCAGATAATCTACTTTATTAATCTAATAAGATCATCCTCTGTTAATAATAAGTCAATTCAAACAACATTAATAAATTAACAAGAAATAAATCATACATTGGCCTTGAAGAGAATCAAAATCTGAACAACCTCCTAATGCCCATGTTGACAAGCTTGCATCAAAGCAGTCTGTTCATTCATCCATCCATTCATAAATTTAGAATCACAACGTTCAAATGAATGAAATGATTATACAAGAAGATACATGTCCTCTGTAGTTTCTCAGACCCAACTCCAGTAAAAGTGAAACGATCTATAAATGATTTAAAAGTGTGTTTGTTGAATCAAAAGCAACATCATAACACAGAAGCAAAGAAAAGAGTCGATGTCGAACTTCCAGAAGCAGCTATGCTATACTAACTACCCATGATTTTAAAAAAGTTAAATGATTTTCATAACGCACTACAATGTTTGAACCAAGAGGGGCAAGAAGCAATTTCAATCCAGTCTGCCTCAGTTTTGAAAGAATATCAGCTACTCTCATATATATGTTATCAATAGCGAAATAAAAATCTCTTTTAATAAGTCTATATCAAAGTTGTAAATATGATCATACATATCTACAAATTAACATGATACAGTGGAATTAGAGCTATGAAAACTTCAAATGGTTGAAATCCTGTCATGTGTGAGTTTGAGGAAAACTCTATACCTTCAGTGGTACCCTAATTACTAATTCTACGCTACAGTTTAGTAAACGATGAGTGAATAACGATTGTAAATTCTAGTAGAGAAATGTCAAACGCAGAACGCGATGAACATAATTTCATTCAAATAAGATTTCATATTTGAGCATAACAAAAACAAAACAGATCAAATAATGAAGTATTGTTTAGGGAATCGGATGATCGTCATCAAAAGTATAAAGGAAAAGAAGAGGATTACCTCGCTCGAAAACAGATCCATATGAGAAGAATCGAACTAGATCTTCAATCCTTTGAAGTTGCGCAATTTGACCGATAGCCGGAAGGGGATGAAGTCCCGGTTAGAGTGAAAGTAGCGGTTGAGATAGAGGAAGTGCGAGGGATGATGAAGGTCTCGTGGTTAAATGTGGGAACTAAAAATTAAAATTAGATGCAAATGAAGGTAAACTGTTTCCACGGTATTTTCGACGCCCCAACATTATCCATGTACTTTTCGACGCACCCCATGATCCAATGTAGTTTTGACGCCAAGTTTATCCCTTAGTTTTTGACGTTTTAAACGCTTAAATATAATTTTATTTTATATATTAATTTTATGTTTAAAATAATTCTATTATTATTTATTTTATTGTTCAAGAGATTGTATTTTATAGTTTTATAAACTAATTAGTTAGATATTTAATTTATAATTAAATTATATATTATTACGATTTTTTGCTATGATATATTAAATATTTATTTTATTTATAAATTAATTTTAAGATAATTATATTTTTATTTATTTTAGTAATTAGTAAGATTTTATCTTTTATATACATAATATGGTGGAATTTACGTCCAAACATTTTGACGAATTTGTCACGTCGATTATTTCTACGGTTTTTTACCAACTAAAAAAAATTTCGAAGATAATCATTTTTCGTCTCAATTTCATCCAAAATATAGTTTAAATTAATTGACAACATTTGCTACGGAAAATTTACCGTTAGTTTAGCAATGATAATTGATCATAGATAAATATCTTTATTTTTTGCGACAAAGTTTTCTTTATTTATTATATTTGCGACCATTCCGTGGATTAAACCGTCGCAATATCTTCGCATATTTCCGATGTCAACTATACGTCGATAATTAATTCGTCGCTAATCAGCGTTTTTGTAGTGGAAATATACATATGATCTTTCTCAAACCTAAATAAAACATAGTCATTTTACATTAGATCGAAATAACAGAGAAAATAATTTTGTATTGGATCGTGTTTTATATTTTAAAAACTTTTGTAATAAACATTAAAATAGATCAAAATAAAAACTCACCTAAATCTGAAGAAACCTTATCTCGCAGCTGCTAAGTATAATCATTATACAAAGGATCTATAGAGATTGAGAGATGTATATCTTATATGATCTATCTATAGATAATAAATACATAATTGAACTTTAACTTATTTTTTATTTAAAGGTAATTTAGTTGATTAATTGTGAATATTTTGTTCGTGATTAAGTGAAATTATAAACTTTGGACTAGAAGATCGGTTAAAACGGAAAATTTATTGAAAAAAATTCCGATGACTGGGAGGATGAAATGAACAAAATTAAATCATAGTTTATAACGAAAAATAGAAAGATTTATAACATGTGACGGATTTTATAAGTCCCTCCTCAACTAAAAATTGAGATTGAGAAACATTAATTCTTCGTTGAGAGCATCTATCCCGTCTTTTGCTTTAGATAAGAATCGTTGTCGCGGCGTAGAATAACAAAGGAAACAAGAAGAAAATAAACAATACAAAAATAAGGTCATATAAGTCCTTTGCAAATATAGATTCATTGGCTTTTATTAAATAAGAGAAAATGATTTGGGAGGGAATTTAAATAGAGATGAAATGATGTGGCTCAATTTGATTACTACAAATAAAATATTACTTTTTTTTTTCTCCTCATATTTTTTTCATTTTTCCAATCAATATGTAATATTACATCATTTCTTCACTCATTCTCATTCCTCTCCTAAATTCTCTTACATATCATTCCTCTTAAATAATAAATAGTTCTGATTTATCGAGGAATGTTTGATTAAAGATTATTTAGATTTAATCCAAATCATATTGTCATTCAAATTATTTATTAAAATATTATTATTTTAATTTTAATAATATTTTAAGATATTCAATATCAATTTTATTAATTATCTAAATACTTATTATACCATTGTCATTTAAATTATGAACTAAAATACTATTATTTTAATTTTAACAATACTTTTAAATATTCAATACAAAATATTTTAATTATCTAGTTAAAAATAATTTATAAAAAAAACAAATTATCTAAAAGAATACAATACTTCAAACTAAAGAAGTTTTCAAAATATTTTCTTTATCTGTTTAACAATAAAAACTAAAAAAAAAATTAACTTTTCTATACAAAATTCAGATAGCCTTAAAGATGATTTTGGAGACTCAACCGAAACACGCAATATTCAAATATAGAGAAGACAAATTAATAATAACATCATCACCGCCTTAGTCAGTAACATCGTTGTTTGGAAATAGAACATAACAGATGTGTCGTCGTTTGAAAATGGAGTTGATAAGTAATCTCAAAACAAAAGTGAAAGTTTTACCGCATTAGGACTTTCTAATAAGTAGTCTCAAAACATAATATATATACCAAGTATAGGAGAAATTTGTGCATATTTTAAACTCAAATTAACGGTTTTATAACATTTTAAATGATTTTAAATATTTTGACGGTTTTATAATGTTTTAAATGGTTTTAAATATTTAGAGTATATAAAATAAAAATAAATATATAATAAAATATTTAAAAATAAATTATTTTGTTATTTATGTTTATGTAAAATTTTATTGTGATCCTAATTTATTTTTATAATATTGGTTATCCTGATTAAAAATGTCAATATTATAAAATGCATCCAAATTTTCTATTTGGGACAGTGTCTTAATTTGACCCGTGGTTAACCAAGAATCATGCGAAGATTCTGAAGATTATATTTGTGTTTCCGCTCAAATACTAATAAACACAATTAAATATATAATAATTATTAATATATTTATTTTTCATATTTTATAAGTTTTAAGTTTTTTTTATAATAATATAAATCTTAATATATTATCATATATATATATATTAAATACAAATATTTTTTCATATTTGTTGTTTAAAGAAATATGGTATAATCGGTGTATTGCGATTTTTTTAATCCAGACCAAATCTCCAATATGCTCAATTGTGTATTGCGATTTTTTTAATCCAAACCAAATCTCCAATATGCTCAATTGTCATATCTAATCATGACCCCACATTCATTCTAATCATCATACTGCAAGTTTGATGATTTTGAATGAGGCCATTATTCTTCAATTCTAGGGCTTGGAGAGCTTCATCTAATCCCAATGTATCATTCGATCGAGATGATGTCCCATTTGATTGAAACAATTTTTTAGCAAAATCGAGTTTTTGATTTTAATGGTTTTATTGGGTATAAGGAGTTTACCAACAACTTCCTTATAAATATTATGATTAAATAAAACCAAAACATGAACATTGACTATTCATTTTAAACAATTCAAAAACTATTTTTTCTATTTTTATAAAAAAAATGATTTTAATCAAACATGATTTGGATTGTTTGAAATTGATCTGAACATACTCTTTAGCACCTTTATAAATATGTTAGGAAGGTTTTGGGTAACTGTTATTTAGTTAAAACTCCATAAAAAAAACCCGATTTTGAAAATTTTTAAAATCAGATTTGGGTACTTTTAATTTGGATCGATTGATTCAAATTAATTTCGACAAATAACTATTGAATGATCTTAGAATCGTTTCCAATCAAGAATTTGAACAAACATGCAATATATAAAACTGTTCGAACTGAAATATAAAACTTAAATTTTAATTCATAAGTTGAATTACAACATGAATGAAAGCTTATAGTGAGTTGAAAAAACTCCTGAACTCTCTTAGAAACTTTGTGATTACAAAAATTTCGAAATTTTCAAGAAAAACTTGAAAGTTTTATGGCGGATTTCGTATAAAGTGGATTGAGGGCTTATGATTCTGATCATTACATTCGATTTGCCTAAAGGGAACTATTTATAGCATCATTAAGTCGATTTATCGATCAAGTGAATTGAGTTTCAGACAAAAGGTCATTAATGACTTTTGTCCGTTCTTCGTCTAGTTGATCATTGATTCATTATAGGTCATGATTACTCCTAATTATTTCAGCTTTTGAATCACTAGATTTGGTGGACTAATGCCGGAATTCCATATTTGAAATATCAAATAATCTGGCGGATCATCATGTCGTTCGTCGTGAGGAAGAAGACAAAGTAGAGCTGAAACGACGTTGTTTGCTTTTTCTACAGTTGAGCGCTAAGGGAGTCTTGAAACAACATCGTTTCTTGTCAAAGTACAGACTCCTGGGCATTCCGTCCACATTCTGTCAGTGATGCGCGCTCCTTGTGCGTTTTGACTAACGGCGTTGAGGCACGCGTTAGTCGATCTTCTGTTGCGCGAACGCGCCTCTCTTCTGTTGCAGCGGGCGACGCAACTTATTCTTGTGCGTTGGATGAAATTTCAGCACTCATCTGGAGGTTGTGTGGTCTGCTACAGCCGTTTTCTTGGAGCATCTTAAAATTGATTTATTTTCAATTCTTTTTGGCTTCATTTTCAACATACAAAATATTTATAATAGACATGTTATTTATTTTGCCTATTATATATATATATATATATATATATATATATATATATATATATATATATATATATATATATATATATATATATATATATATATTTATATTTTGGTGTTTATAAATAATTAATTTGGGATAAAATAGATACAACATTTATCCTAAATTATTTATTTTAATTTCTTTTTAAATTTTAAATTAATTTGGGATAAAATGAATACAATTTTATTTCAAATTATTGTATTTTTGTTGGCCTTTATTTTAATTCATTGGGATTTAACTGTTACAATAATTATTCCAATTATTTATTTAATAATGCTTTGACCTTAATTTTAATTATCTTGAATTTATTTATTTAAATTAATAATTTTAAAATTTATAAATTGGGTAGGTAAATTTTTAGTGATTAATTATTGATAATTTTATAGTTGACATATTGTCACAATAAAATAAAAAGTAACACATTCCTTGAGTGGATAGTTTATAGTTTCATCATCTTCTGTGACCCTATCACTTGAAATGTACACGCATCATCCATTTCCACCAATTCAACATGGTAGTAGATAAAGTTACAATATATTTTTTTAAAAACCAATAAATAACTACAGTACCCAAAGACATAACCTGATGTATTTTTCCAATCTTTCTACATCCTAAATTAGTCTCTATCGACATATATCCCAGAATTACTCGTTTTTCACTGCCTTTTTTATACAATATATCATAGTTCTTTAATATATCCAACACTATTTTTATAGAGTCAATATGGATCTCGGTAAAGCCTTCATGTATATACTACAAAGTCAACGACAAACATCAATATGGAGTTAGATATCTCCAACTACCTATAATATGTTGTAGGTAGTAAACTTAACCATCATACCTCCCATCATCTTTATGAGCTTAGTTAATGCCACAATAAGATTCTTTACAGAGTTACTAGCCCATTCAAAATCTTTCCAAATTTCAACAACATTTCTTTTACAGATAAAAATACCTCTATTATTTTGTAGTATTTTAACTCTCAACAAAATTTCTCAATCCAGTCATTCACTCATTTCAAATGTCTTCATCATACACCTTTAAGAGTAATACTTTGCATAAACAACAGATCGTCAACATAACAATCTAATTATTAAAATATCAATATTCAAATAAGATTTAATGAAAAGAGTACACTTAGAATGACAAATATCAAATCCTTCATTCGGGAAGTATGACTTGATGCGACTAAACCAGGCCCTTAGAGCTTGTTTAAGGCCATATAAAAAAAATTCTAGAAGCCTTAGGCTGCTCACATAAATATCTTCCAAAAGCTCACCATGAGGGAAATCATTCTTGACATTAAGTTGAGATATATTAAAGGAACTATGATCTATAATATATTTATAAGAAATGCGGTGAAAATGAGGAATATTTGGGATACACGGATAGCGACTATGATGGGATGTAGAAGATAGGAAAAACAGGTGTCCCCGCTTCGGGGAGCCTCCTTACCACACGGAAGTTGTAAGAAGAGGGAATTCTTTTTATCCCATGTATCCAAACTCAAAAAAAAAAAAAAAACTTCAAAACTTCCAATATCATAATATATATATATATAAGTAATTACAAATGCAGTTTTTTAAAATTAAGAAACAAAACAAACATTTAAGTAATATTACTTGCATCAGCTTAGTTTAAGAATGCACGAAAAATTAACCATGTGATTTGTTTTTCATGCCCTTAAGTTTTAATTGCACCTATCACAAAAAAACATTATCATTATTTATCAACCACTTTTAAAAAATATGTATTATAAACCAACAATCAAACACGAAAATCGTTATTACCGCCCAATCTTAATACCATAAATATGGATAAACGAGTCCTCCATCCCAAACCCCATTATGTTGTTGTCTAGAGTATGTTATTGTCTAGAGGATGAAAATCCATAAATGTTGAAGCATGAGGAGGTCTCACAAGCGATCACTATATCATGGTAATAATTCAATAATAGTTGTTAGTTATACCTTCAACATCACCATGTCAAACAAGATTACTTTTCCTTTACAAATTAATAATAAATAGTTACCATTCTTCACCATAGCCAAACAAATAAGTTCGGTCTCACAATTCACGCCTGTCGACATATTGTTACTTAAAGGAACACTAGTCTTCAGTTGCATAACCCGAAGAAACACATTGGTCATCATTTTATTTGTTAGTAAAATTCCAAAGTAATACTTCCCAATGTTGTAAGTGACAAAATTCACAGTTCAGCATTCGTAAACACAACTTTACCCTCCTATAATATCAATATAATTTATTTCCAAAATATTATAATAGTTGGATAAATTTAAAAAATTACCTTGGAAAAAATTATTACCGCTCTATGTGTCATGGTACCAATCATATATCCCCGCTTAGTTCAGTGATTTGTTAAGCCATTATTAATCTATGATTCGTTCTTTTTTCCATTTTCATACTCTGGTACAATTACTTAAGTCTATCGTAATGTTAAACAAAAGTGAAAAAATAAAACATGTCAATTATACATCATCTTATTAGTATATGTCTGTTATAAAATTTATAAATTTAATTATTTAAACTTTAATCAAAGTTAAATAATTATATTTATGCATTTATTACACCCCATCTATAAAAGAAAACATATACGTTCGATATGACCTTATCTTGAGCGAAATGATCGATCTATTGCTCTCAACAAAGAATTAGTGTTTATTGTTCTCCAATTTCTAGCTGAAGAGAGACTTATGGAATCCATCCACAAATTATAAATCTTTCTATTTTTCGTTATAGTTATGATTTAATTTGCTTCGTTTCGTTTTATTCTCCTCTGCCAAAGGATTTTGTCAATCGATTTTTCGTTTTAATTGATATTCTAGTTGAAACTTTATATGGACTAGAATGTCAATTAAAACAAAAAATCAATTAACAAAATCTTTGATGGAGAAGAGTAAAATGAAACGAAACAAATTAAATTATAAATATATCAAAAAAGTAGAAAGATTTATAAACTATGGAAGGACTCCATAAGTTCCTCCTTAGCTAGAAATTTAAGAATGAGAAACACCATTATTCGTTGAGAACATCTAGATAAGCCATTTCGCTAAAGATAAGAAACGGTCGTTGCAGTGTAGAGTAGAAAATGAAACAAAAGAGAAAAAAACAACGTAAAAATAAGGTCATATAAGTTCTTGATGCTTTGTTTTATAGACGAGGGTTGTAATAAAATTCATAAATATAATTATTTAAACTTGGATCAAAATTTAAATAATTATATTTATAAATGTTATAAGACATATATTAACATGATTATGTCTAATTGACATGATTTAATTTATATTTTTCTTTGACATAACTTTAGATTAAAGTAAACATACATAAGTATCATGATAAAAAAAAGAACACACCATAGATTAATAATGACTTAACAAATCACTTAACCAAGTCAATGTATAATTGTTACCATGCCACATGAGAGTGTAACTAATTTTCCATGGAAATTTATTTAGATTGTATCCAACTATTATTTTTATTTTGGAAAAAAAAATAACAGTACTGCTATTAATTATATATATGTGTAAAATTATGTTTACGAATGTTAGACTAGAAATTTGACACTTACACTATCGGGAAATCATAAGTTTTTGAATTATCTGGTATATAAAATGATGATTAATGTGTAAATAAAATGATGATTAATGTGTTTCTTAGAGTTGGGCATGAAAACTAGTGTTACTTTGACGAAGAATATGTTATGGCGAAGAATGACAACTATTTGTTATCGGGCATGTGGATGAAAAATGTTTCTTGATAAAAAAAATTAATTATTTAAACTTTAATCAAAGATAATAATTATATTTATGCATTTCTCACCACCCATTTATAAAAAAAATGCATATAAGTTCAATATAAACTTATTTTTGTGTTATTTATTTTCTATTTTCTTTCATTTGATACTCTGCGATTCGGCGGCGATTTCTTATCTTGAGCGAAATGGCATGTCTAGATGTTCTCAACAAAGAATTGGTGTTTCTCTTTCTCCAATTTCTAGCTGAGGAGGGACTTATAGAATCCGTCTACATGTTATAAATCTTTATATTTTTTGTTAAATATAATTTAATTTGTTTTGTTTCGTTTACTCTCCGCCGTCATAGGATTTTGTATTGATTTTTCGTTTTAATTGATGTTCTAGTCCAAACTTTATATGGAATAGAATATCAATAAAACGAAAAAATAATTAAAAAATCTTTTGACAGAGAGAGCAAAGAAAATGAAACAAATTAAATAAAACTATCACAAAAAAATTAAAAAGATTTATAATTTGTAGGGACTTAATAAGTCTTTCCTCTTCTAGAAATTGGACAACGAGAAACAACAATTCTTCGTTGAGAGCATTTAGATCGTTCATTTCGCTTTAAGACAAAAAAATCGTAGTCACAACAAAGAGAAGCAAATAAAACAAAAGAAAAAATAAACAATGCTAAAATAAGATCATATAAGTTCTTGATGCTTGATTTTATAGACGTGGGTTATGATAAAATTAATAAATATAATTATTAAAATATTGATCAAAATTTAAATAATTATATTTATGAATGTTATAAGACATATACTAACATTATTATTTATAATTGACATGATTTAATTTACATTTTTCTTTGACATATGATAGTAGATTAAAGTAAATATAAATAAGAAGTATGAAGATAGAAAAAGAATGCATCATAGATTAATAATAACTTAACAAATCATTTAACCAAGTCAATGAATCAAATCATTTAACCAAGTCAATGAATGATTGTTACCGTGCCACATAAGAGGTCACTAATTTTTCCAAAAAAATTGATTTAATTTGTATCCAACTATTATTGTTATTTTGGAAAGAAAAATAACATTGGTATTAATTATATATATGTGTAAAATTGTGTTTACGAAGGTTAGACTAAAAATTTGGCATTTATACCATCGGGAAATCATAAGTTTTGGAATTATCTGGTTAATAAAATGATGATTAATGTGTTTCCTAGAGTTAGACATGAAAACTAGTGTTCCTTTGTCGAACAATATGTTATGGCGAAGAATGACAACTATTTGTTATAGGCACGTGGATGAAAAATGTTTCTTGATAAAAAAATTAATTATTTAAACTTTAATCAAAGGTAATAATTATATTTATGCATTTATCAAAAACCTTTTTTTTGTGTTATTTATTTTCTATTTTCTTTCATTTGCTACTCTGCGATGCGGCGTTATCTTGAGAGAAATGACACGACTAGATGTTCTCAACAACGAATTGGTGTTTCTCGTTCTCCAATTTCTAGCTGAGGAGGGACTTATAGAATCCGTCTACATGTTATAAATCTTTATATTTTTTGTTAACTATAATTTAATTTGTTTTGTTTAGTTTACTCTCCGCCGTCATAGAATTTTGTATTGATTTTTAGTTTTAATTGATGTTCTAGTCCAAACTTTATATGGAATAGAATATCAAGTAAAACGAAAAAATAATTAAAAAATCTTTTGACAGGGATAGCAAAGGAAATGAAACAAATTAAATTATAACTATAACAAAAAAAATAAAAATATTTATAATATGTGGGGACTTAATAAGTCTCTCCTCTTCTAGAAATTGGAGAACGAGAAACAACAATTCTTCGTTGAGAGCATTTAGATCGGTCATTTCCCTCAAAATAAAAAAATCGTCGTCATAACAAAGAGAAGCAAATAAAACAAAAGAGAAAATAAACAATATAAGTTCTTGATGATTTATTTTATAGATGTGGGTTATGATAAAATTAATAAATATAATTATTAAAATTTTGATCAAAATTTAAATAATTATATTTATGAATGTTATAAGACATATACTAATATTATTATTTATAATTGACATGATTTAATTTACATTTTTCTTTGACATATGACAATAAATTAAAGTAAATATACATAAGAAGTATGAAAATATAAAAAGAACACATCATAGATTAATAATGACTTAACAAATCATTTAACCAAGTCAATGAATGATTGTTACCGTGCCACATAAGAGTGTCACTAATTTTTCCAAGAAAATTGATTTAATTTGTATCCAACTATTTTTGTTATTTTGAAATAAAAATAACATTGGTATTAATTATATATAGGTGTAAAATTGTGTTTACGAATGTTAGACTAGAAATTTCGCACTTACACTATCGGGGAAATCATAAGTTTTAGAATTATCTGGTAAATAAAATGATGATTAATGTTTTCCTAGAATTAGGCATGAAAATTAGTGTTCCTTTATCGAATCATATGTTACGGCGGCGAAGAATGACAACTATTTTTTATTGGCATGTAAATGAAAAATAATTTTTGATAAAAAAGTAATTTGGTTTCACATAATCACGTTGAAAGTATAACCATTTAATTATTAATATTTAATAGTTGAATCAATTAATATTGATTATTGAGTTACTGACCCGATGAAGAATCACCTAACTCAAATTGTTTTGGGAACTGGATGATCAAACTCAGATGTTATAATGGTCAACCTGAAATATTATCTTTTTTATGAAAAACTTTCACGAAATATTGAAAAAATGAGTGTATTTTAATCAGAAATAAACAAAATAAAGACATTATACCACCGCATACCAAAAGATTAGCAGGTGCATTATACCTGAAATAAGAATAATTTAATTAAATTGATGAATTATATCATTAACCCGACTGAAATGTCTTACCCTAATTTGATTGAGGAGGTGATGACAGACTGAGAAGCATCGTTCTTTGTTGCACCAACTAAGGCCATATTAGTAGGCATAATCTTAACAGGGAAAGTAACAACCGGAACCCTAGCCGGATCAGAGCCGAATCACGAACGGGAACGAAAACGGGAGCATTAACGGAGTCAGAATCAAAGCGGTGAAAAAATATGAGTTGGAGGAGCAAGAGCAAGATTTACGTTTAGGTTTGGAGGAACGAGAACGAAAACGGGAGCCTTAACGGGAGTCAGAATCAAACCTGCGGAAAAACATGAGTAGGAGGAGCAAGAGCAAGATTTACGTTTAGGTTTGAAGGAACGGGAACAAAAACGGGAGCCTTAACAGGAGTCGGAATCAAAGCGGCGGAAAAATATGAGTGGGAGGAGCAAGAGCAAGATTTACGTTTAGGTTTAGAGGAACGGGAACGGGAGCCTTAAAGGGATTCGGAATCAAAGCGGCGGAAAAACAGGAGTTGCAGGAACAAGAGCAAGATTTAGGTTTAGGTTTAGGTTTGAGGAATGCAGACAGGCTAAAGTCCTATATATATGGATTTGGGCAGGATGCCTACACAAATGATCCTATATGGATTTGGGCCCGGATATCTACACAAATTATGCGCCAGTTCAAACTGTATATATCATTTTTACAAAATCCAATTATATTTAAAAAAAGAAATTTATATTATTAATTAATTTTTAATCTAAACAAATGATGCGCCAGTTCAAACTCTATATATAATTAAAAAAAATTCAATTATATTTAAAAAAAGAAATTTATATTATTAATTAATTTTTAATCTAAGTTAGTTTATAGTACATTTTGTTGATCACCCTAAATTTTTTTTTTTGGAAAAGTCAACTTTTAAATAAAAAATATAATCTTATTTGATTTTGAATTATTTAAATAATCTTACAAAATTAAATATTATTTTATTATATTTTTATTCATCAAATCCTTTTTATTTATTAATTAAAAATATGAAATACTTTTTATTTTAAATTATTATTATTTATTTATTATATATATATAATTTTAAAAAATTCAATTAAATTTAAAATATAAATAAATTTCTAATATTAATTAATTTTTAATCTAGTTAGGTTAGTTTATATTACTTTGATGGATCATTCTTCTTATTCTTCCTGACCTTATTTTAGGAGAATGAACTTCTAAAAGAAAAATAGGACATTATTCGATTTTAAGTTATTTAAATAACCCAAACAATTATATATTATTTTACTATTTTTTCATCCATAAATCACTCAGTTTATTAAACAAAAATATTAAATACATTCTATTTAAATTTATTATTATTTTTTATATATATAATATTCTTTTAAATTATTTATCAAAAAAATATCATAATTATCTCAACATCATCACTAGAAAAAAATGAACAAATCTAGGTTAGCTTTCATAATTTTTTTTTAGCTCTCTAGCATTGTCATCTCTCAATTATCTCCATACTCATATATAAAGAGTCATTTAAAAAAAAAAAACTAATATATACAACATAATTATAATAATGGTAATATGGAATTGTCTATAAAAATTGAATAAGTTGTGTATATTTTTTAATATTAAAAATTAGAATTCCAATTTAATATAGTGTAATTTTATATTTCCTAATTCCACTCTTTTTAACTTAAAATTGTAATTTTAATTATTTTTATATGTTTTTTCAAACAAAATAACTTATTATTTAATTATTTAAAACAAGATTAAAGTTTTCAATCCATAACTATTTTTTAAAATTTAGGATTCTAAAATATCAAACCCGATATCTTTTTTTTTAATATTTTAAATTTAGTAAGTTAACATTTTAAATGGTTATTAATCTTGTTGGCAATATAGAATTGAATTAACACAAACAAATTAAAATAGTAAAAATTAATGAAATAATTAATAACAACTAGATCTACATTCTTAAAAACATATTATAAATTCGATTGAAATACATGTCTAGAGCTTTAGTATATTTTTAGTTTTTTTTATGTCAAAATACATCTTAGAGTATCTATTCTCATCAATTTTTATTAAACCAGATATATATGTCTTCACATCTACTCATTCACCACCCAACACTTTATCCTCAAAATATTTCAGGTTGAAATATACATATGAATATTTCTCAAACCTAAATAAAACATAGTCATTTACATTAGATCGAAATTAACAGAGAAAATAATTTTTGTCTTGGATCGTGTTTATATCTTTAAAAACTTTTGTTAATAAACATTAAAATAGATCACAAATAAAAACTCAACCTAAATCTGAAGAGAACTTTATCTCGCAGCTGCTATATATAATCATGTATACAAAAGGATCTATAGAGATTGAGAGATGTATATCTATATATGATCTATAGATAAATAAATACATAATTGAAACTTTAATTTATTTTTTATTTAAAGGTAAATTTAGTTGATTAATTGTGAATATTTTATTCGTGATTAAGTGAAATTATAAACTTTGGACTAGAATATCGGTTAAAACGGAAAATTTATTGAAAAAATCCGATGACGGGGAGGGTGAAATGAAACAAATTAAAGCATAGTCTATAACGAAAAATAGAAAGATTTATAACATGTGACGGATTTCATAAGTCCTCATCAGCTAAAAATTGGAGATTGAGAAACATTAATTCTTCGTTGAGATCATCTAGCCCGGTCATTTTGCTTTAGATAAGAAATTGTTGTCGCGGCGTAGAATAACAAAGGAAACAAAGGAGAAAATAAACAACACAAAAATAAGGTCATATAAGTCTTTGCAAATATAGATTCATTAGCTTTTATTAAATAAAGAGAAATGATTTGGGAAGGAATTTAAATGAGAGATGAAATGATGTGGCTCAATTTGATTACTACAAAAATAAAATAATTACTTTATTTTCTTTCTCCTCATATTTTTTCATTTTTCCAACCAATAGGGTAATATTACATCATTTCTTCACTCATTCTCATCCCTCTCCTAAATTCCCTTTTTATATCATTCCTCTTAAATAAATAAATAGTTCTGATTTATCAAGAAATGTTTGATTAAAGATTATTTAGATTTAATCCAAATCATATTGTCATTCAAATTATTTATTAAAATATTATTATTTTAATTTTAATAATATTTTAAGATATTCAATATCAATTTTATTAATTATCTAAATACTTATTATACCATTGTCATTTAAGTTATGAACTAAAATACTATAATTTTAATTTTAACAATACTTTTAAATATTCAATACAAAATATTTTAAATATCTAGTTAAAAATAATTTATCAAAAAAACAAATTATCTAAAAGAATACAATACTTCAAACAATCACTAAAGAAGTTTTCAAAATATTTTCTTTATCTGTTTAACAATAAAAACTAAAAAAAATCAACTTTTCTATACAAAATTCAGATAGCCTTAAAGATGATTTTGGAGACTCAACCGAAACACGCAATATTCAAATATAGAGAAGACTCAACCGAAGAAGTATATGTTGAACAAGCACCCGGTTTTAAAAATGTTGATCTGACCGGTCATGTATATCGACTAAACAAAGCCCTTTACGGTCTAAAACAAACTCCTAGAGCCTAGTATGATACATTAACATATTTCTTGATCAGACATGACTTCACTTTAGGCTCAGTAGATAAAACCCTATTCAAATACGAGAAGAAGAAACATATCATACTTGTTCAGATATATGTGGATGACATAATTTTCGGTTCTACTGATTCAAAGCTGTGTGATAAATTTTCATCACTAATGACTAACAAGTTTGAAATAAGTATAATGGGAGAATTAAGCTTCTTTCTAGGTCTTCAGGTTAGACAATTGGAAGGAGGAACATTCATCAACCAATCTAAATATGCAAAGGAATTACTAAAGAAATTTGGAATGGTGACATGTTCCTCTGCCTCCACTCCAATGAGCTCCTCAATCAAGCTGGATAAGGATGATGACAGTTAGGGAGTAAACCTGACAGGCTATCGTGGAATCATCGGCTCACTTCTTTACCTAACAACAAGTCGACCGGATATATTATTTGCAGTAGGAGTGTGTGGAAGATTCCAGACCAATCCTAAACAATCTCACTATACAGCCGCTAAACGAATATTGAAATATCTAAAGGGAACACCTGAAGTCGGACTGTGGTATCCAAAGGACTCAAGTTTTAACCTAACTAGCTACTCTGATGCAGACTATGCAGGATGTAAAGTTGATAGAAAAAATATCAGTGGAACATGCCAATTCTTAGGAGATCGGCTCGTTTCATGGTACAGCAAGAAGCAAACATCGGTTGCTACGTCAACCGTAGAAGCAGAATATCTAGCAGCCAGAAGTTGTTGCGCTCAACTTCTATAGATTCAACAGCAACTAAGAGATTTCGGTGTCACCGCCGAAGAATCTCCAATTTTCTGCGACAATACAAGTGCCATAGCCATCACATACAATCCGGTTCTACACTCAAGAACTAAGCACATTGACATACATCATCATTTCATCCGGGAACATGTTCAACAAAAGCACATCCGGTTGGAGTACGTATCAACCAATCAACAAGTAGCCGACATATTCACAAAGCCTCTGCAGGAAGCTAAGTTTTCATTCTTTAGAAATATTCTTGGCCTTACCGATATAAATCAACTTATTTCTTAAAACCGAAATCTTAGTTCTTTAAAAGGAAATATCGGTTCGGACAGACTAAACCATCAGTTCTTCTAAGAATGTCGGAAAATTAAATTTTCATTGTACTTATTGAAAAACCGCATTGCTTATCGGTTGCGGTAAACCGACCAGTTATTTAGTGCCTCACAAAATAACTGCATCAGAACTAATAACTGAAACCAACCGGTTTGGATATACTATGCTCTGGAATATTTGGATTTCCAACAAATATTTGAATAACTGATTGTGTTTGGACGTATCTGTTCTGAAAAGATTCCTTTTCAAAACAAAACATTCATGCCTCAAAAGACGTGAGGATATGATATCTCTCACCGTCTAGGTCTATGACTCATATTCATAGGATAACAATCACCATATATTTGGAAAGATAATTTTATCCAACAGTTACAAGAATACAACGTGCTTTACCCACTAGTTACAATCATCAACTGCCTAATATATATAAGTTAGATACACATCAAACAAATAATCACATATCTAACATATCCTATACCTCCTACTCGAGCAAAATGTCTCACATCTCCTTCCAAAATGTCCTTCAAATTGAGTTTGATTCCGTCCTAGGAACAAATCATTTTGAGATCTACAAAATGATCAAATCAATTGAGAACTCCGGTCAAAGAAACTTTCTGGATGACCGACATATCATTTTTCCTGATACCGTCATGGAATTCTTCCGTAATGCAAGAGTTTTTCGTGGTACCCCTTTCTTTGATACTCTTATTCAGTCCAAGATAAGAGATACCATTTTCGAATTCAACGAGAAAGACTTCGCTCGGTGTTATGACCTTCCAAAAGAAGGTCTCACCGATCTAACTCCATCGGCTGAGCAGAAACTGAGATGTTCCAACACTTTTCTCGTTCTCCTCTTCGTATTGATGATCACGGGGGAAGATCCTCATTGATGTCTGAATATCAGCTGCTCAACGATATTGTCGGAAAATCAATCCTTGGAAAGGATGTTATCAACACCTTTTGTACCAAGTCTTTTGACATCATGACCGCCATCACGAACAAAGTTTCGGTCAACTGGTCAAGGTTGCTTTTTGAAAACCTAATTTGGATGATCTCCACTTGCCACACCGGCTTCATTCCACAAATCAGCACTCTCCTCTTCGATCTCGGTGTTCCTCTTTGTCCGGGCATGGATTAAGCCCACTTCAAATCATGACTGAAGACACGGCTGATTCATTCTTCGACCGCTTTGAGAAAGCTTGGAAGAAGAAGCAGAGAGGCGGTTCTTCCTCCAGCCGCTAAGGACCTATCCTTTCGGACAACCGGTCGTTTTGTTGCATGAATCGGTTGTATATTTTAACTATGTCTGTCTTTTGTATGCTTTAATTAACCTCTGGTCCACATCAGTTTAATATAAATCCTATCTACTTTTGGCATTATTAAACTCTGATCATATGGAAACTACAAAGAATTAATTCAGTTAGTTTCCAACCAGATTCCTTACCTCGGACAAAACAGAATCACCATTTTCCAAGAAAAGCTGTCTTGAAAATATAAAGATTCTTCATACTTTAAAAGCATTAACAAGACACATCATAAATGAAAAAAAAGTCTTCCAATTAATGCTTATGCGTTATTCTCTCTTTAACATACTATTTAAGAGACCTCCCCATTTCTTTTTCAAACACCACAACACACTTTGCCTTCCTGCAAAACTTATAACTTCTATCTCTCTAAACTCTCTTCCGAACAATGTCTCATCCCACACTTAGAAATTACCTATGTGTTAATTTTGATTCCGTGCTCTCATCCGATGACATCGAAATAAAGGAACTCCTCTTTGAATCACTAGTTGATACCGGCCTCCGTGGTTTCCTTGAAGAATCCGAACCAATCCTACTTCCTGAAGTGTTGGAATTTTTCGCCAATGCTTCCTTAATCGAAGATCTTATCATTTCCATCATAAACGATAATGTTATCATTCAGATCTTAGAAGAAACAATCGCTGAGATGTTCAATCTACCTACCGAGGGATTTTTGGACTTTCCTCCTCGGACGGACGAAACTTTTAATGACTATGCTGAACTGTTCTCCATGGATCGTAATCCGGTTCCAAACAACGGCCTCAAAGCCCATCTTGTCCCCCACATCCAAATACTCCACGACATTGTCACTCGATCCATTCTATGCCAGGTTCCGAATCAAAACTACTTCAAAAAGGTATTTGATATGATGACCTACATAATCAGTAACACTCATATTAATTGGGCATCGGTCATCCTTGGAAACCTGAAAACAATGGTTGAAACCAAGAAGAAGATCGGCTACGCCCCTCAGCTAAGTCGGATTATTCTCTCAACCGCTCCTGATCTCGGACCGGGAACACCGGTGAACCCAACGAGCGTTCTCACCAAGGAATTAGTGGAAGAGAAAATGGAAAGGATGGTTCTTAGGTTCTTTCCTTAGGTTCTTAGGTTTCTTTTCTTAAATGGTTCATCTATAAAACCGTTCATGTAGTTTCGGCCGATCCGTCATCAGTCTTTATTTTATCTATCGGTTTTTAATATTACTAAGTCTTTATTTTCATAAATCGATGACCGGTCAAATTCTAAACCTATCATTGAAACCGTACCGCTCAAAGTTGCCACCAATAATTTTGGAGGGAAACTTTGGCGCCCTTTCATCGATGTGACAGCTCACATCTTTTCAATGCGTCGGTTCGCATTCTAAGACGCGCCCCTATGCGGCCTATAAATACAACTTCTCAAATCAAATTCTCATTTCACGCGATCTACTTTCTCTCTCTTACAATCTTTCTCAAAATCTTCAAGCTCTCGATCAAACTCGACATCTTCAACATGGGTCGTGACTCTACTCTCTTCGTCCACATCATTCAAGTTGATTTCGAAGAAATTCGAAACAATGGGTCGGAAGAAGCCCGATATGTCTTAGGGCTAATCTCTACTTCAGGTCTGGAATAGTTTCTAAACGGACCGTTCATCATCTATCAAAATGCGGTCACGGAGTTTTTCGCCAATGCGACTCTAACCGATGAAACCATCACTACGACGGTCGATGGACAAACCGTTGAGATCACAAAGGACCTAATTGGTGAAGTCTTTAACTTACCAACAGAAGGTATTGATGTCACCGAAGGTGGTGATGAAGATGAACGTCTGGCGGTTTGTCTTGACATGTCTTGCACCAACGAATCGATAGTGGTTTCCGGCAAGAAAGGAGATCTAAAACTAGAGTACAGGCCACTATGCGACATCATCTCCAAGTCGATTCAGGCAAGGGGAGGTAATTTCATCAGTCTCACCAGTTTCAAAATTGACACGATGATCGCAATCGTCAAAGGAGAAGCGATAGATTGGGCAGAGGTGATCTTTTCCAACCTCTACGAGATGGTAGATCACGACTCTAACCGGTCTCAGGGGTATGCCGTCCCTCTGGGCAAATTACTACTTCACCTTAACATCCAAACCGGTCCAGGGGTTATTTTACCAAGTAGCAGGATTGTGAAATCTGGCAACTTTATCAACAAGTCAAAGAAAGTCTCGGCAAGTAAGCGTCCGACGACTCAAACAAAGAAAACCAAACAGAAGAAGAAAACTCCGGTGGCAGAAGGAACCGGAAGTGAAAGAACAACATCGGTTCCTCGGGCATCCGGATCTCTAAACATTCCGGCTGATGTTCCAAACCCAAATATTTCAATGGCCAGCATCTCGAGCCGTTCCAAAGACAACTTCGATCATCCGGTCAACACCGCCACATCACTCTCCCATGAAACCGAAGACGAACGGTGAAACATTGCTGACATGGCAAGCAACAAGGGAAAAGAGAAACTAGTCGAGTATGCAGACAACGAGAGGAAGAAACTCCAGAAATGCATGCTGAAACAGAAACTGGTCCGGTCGGTCGACCGAAAACAACAGAAGACGCACTACAAGAGATGGGGATGCCTTTATTCCTAAAGTTTTCAAAAACCTCACAACAGAGGCATATAAACGAAGCGACATATTCTTTAAATGGGCAGCTATGAGAGCGGGAACCGGATTTGCCGATATGTTTCCAGACTGTCCGACACACTTAAAATGGGACACACCGGTAGAATTTGACAACTCGGCTTTTGAGATGGCGAGGACAAGGGATGTCGCAGTTGCTCTTAAGAAAGGACCGCTTGTGGAAGTTCATGCTCGGTTGATGGTGTTCAATAAATCTATTCTTCGCATACAACAACAACCGCAAGAAAGATCCCTTATTGATCAAATGATGCTAGATGCCCTGCAGCAATCGGTACTTGAAATTGAAGAAACAATGACTCGGTTGGAATTAGAGACCGGTCAGGAAAATGACGTTCCGCACCCCACTCGAACAGATCTTAACAATGCGGATGGAATGCAAAGGTAAGAACCTGACGCCGGTCATTCGTCAAGAAAGGAGGCTAATAACTCGCCTCCGCCCACTTCCCCGGCCAGGACTTCCTCCGGTAAGTCCCCCGAAACCCAACATATCAACATTGAAACGGACAATCTGGTGTCCGGTCAGAATGATCCACCGCACAACAATCCTCCGGTAGAGTCTGTCGTTACTAAGTTGATCAGGGAATGCTTCGACAAGTTCTTCCACGAATCTATTACACCGTGGCAAGCTATAATGAAAGAACAGGCAGAATCATCGCACCAGATGATTGAACTTGCGACTCAGCGGATTGAGGCTATTGAAGAAGTAAATGCGGTAACCAACTCCTCTCTAAAAGCGGTTTCGACACAACTTGAAGAACTCATCGCGACTAAGTTGGCAGCCGACGAAGAAAGAGTCAAAGAAAATGAAAGTGCAGCCCGAAAGATTCAGGAAGAAGAAGATGAAAGGATAAGGATTCTAAAGGAACGGGAACAATCGGATGCGGAAATGGCCCGACAGGTCAATGAAGAAGAACAAGCCAATCCGACCGCAACAGAACAGACTCCAAACCCGGTCATTCATGAAACTCGCGGTGAAACAAGAAAGAGAAAGGCAGATGCGAAGAAGGCGGCTCAACAACTGTTAGATGATTGTGCGAATCCAACAGGTGCTCCAACGGTCAACTTGGAGAATTCGGATTCGGATGAAGATGAGGAAGATGCTCCTCCTCTGCAAAAACGGACGCGGGTTGTTCTGATCGTTGCGATGCCTCTTCGTTCCGTACCTCCGAGCTTCTTTCCTCAACAAAATCCGACTCATCAAGCACCTCCTTCAGCGCGGCGTGCACCAACAACCGGTCGCTCGGGCAATCGAGTCTCATCCTCCAGATCGGGTTATGATCCGTGCACTCCAGGAAAAAGGCATAATGATGGATTATATCTGGGAACTCGTAAACAGGGACAATCTAGAATAGAGATCTAACTTCCATTTTCTTTATGTCGTTTTTGGTTTATCTTATGCTTTTAACTTATAATATATATATATATATATGTATTTTTGCAAAACCGGTGATTTTACTTAATGATTTCTCTTTAAAATCGGCCTACTTCTTACATATTACATGGTTTTGAATATTTTAAATAAAATAATCAAAAAAGAGAAATTGGTAGATAAAATTTTTGATAAAATTTTTCTCATAGAACCGAAATTTTTTACCAAACCGAAAACTTTTTAAAACCGATTTTTTTTTTCGAAATCGGTTTTCCAAAAATTTTCAAAGTCCTTTCTAAAAATATCTTTCAAAGTAAAAAACCTCTAAAATAATCACCGGACGCATGGTTTTGAATATTTTAAATAAAATAATCAAAAAGGGAGAAATTGTTAGATAAAATTGACCGGCTAATAAGAACTTAACAAAACAAACCTACTGTGCAGGAACGGTCAGGATTATCAACCGGTCAAGTAACTAAACCAGTGTAAAGAAACAGATGAATAAACTAAAGCTATCCGGATTGAACAGATGAACAACCTGAACGGCTAAAACTCAAACCGGCCAGAAGAGACAAAATCTAGAACCGAAAGTAGTCCGGTTGAATTGCACAACCGGCTAACCTGATAAGTTCGAATAAAGTATTCAACCCAAATCTAACGAGAAGACTACTTAAAGAAAGAAGTCAAAGATATCAAATAGAGAACATGTTACAAATGGGTATATGCAGAAGATGACATCAAAGGATCAGACTGTGATATTGCCATAATGGTGTAAGTCTGATGATATGCTGCAGGGTGCAGAAGATTGCCTGAAGGAACAATTACCATTTTGGTACAAGTCAAAGGAGCAACATCCTAGGTGCAGGAACTGTCCAACCGACAGTTGCCATAATAAAGCAAAGACTAAGTCAGCCGGTCTACTCCATGCCTTGAAAGCCTAAACCGCATTTAATGCAACGCTGAACCGCTGAAGCTATTCGTTGAAGAAATGTGACCGTTGGCACATTTTCACCTATAAAAGAAGAAGCTGAGAAAGTTGAACAAGCAAGGTGACAACTAGAGTGAGAAACAAGTCTTTGAGAAACAAGTGAAGAAGTGCACAGACAAGAACAAGAACAAGTTACAAAGTGTTTATCTCTCTAAGATTCAAAGCTTGAGTGTTTGTGATTTGAGTTACAATTTCTGTGAGAATTGTAAGAGTGATTATCGAGCAGTCAATAAGACTCGATCGTGTATTGTGTTTGCGTATTCCTTAGGGAATATCCTTCTCGTGGTTTGAGAAAAGGGGTGACGTAGGAGTTTATCTCTGAACATTCATAAAAACCTGTGTCTTTAGTATTCACTTTCTGTCGGTTCTACTATCTAGCTGATTCTTCATACTCTAACCGAATCTTCACATTCTAGCCGGTTCCATATTCTAACCGATTCCTACTACCTTAACCGCTTCACTAATTCTCAACCGATATTCTCAAACCGCATTTCTATTCATCATGTATGTGTGTTGCTTCAACCTGAAACAAACCTCTTCCGCTCTTGAACTCGGTTCAAGGGTTTGTGACAGTTTGTGTAGTATTGAAACCGGTGTTAATTCCTAACCGGATTAGCGCCAACCATTGAGTGTTGTTAGATAGTACTACTCGGCTGGACCTCGGTCCGCCATCGGCGATCTAGATCCTAACAATATATGTTTACTCCCACTGAATTTGTGATACACACAATCATCAATTAAATTCCCTCCAAAACCAAATGAGAGAATTACCTCATGAAATTTATGGTACCACTGACGAGACGCTTGTTTGAGCCCATAGATGGATTTCTTTAATTTGTAAACCATATTCCTTGAATCTCCTGACACAAAGTTTTCTGGTTGTACCATATAAATTATTTCATCAATTTCTCCATTGAGAAATGATGTCTTTATATCCATCTGAGGTAGCTACATATCAAAATGTGCAACGAGTGTCATGATTGTTCTAAAAGAGTCTTTAGTTGAAACCGGAGAAAAAGTCTCTTTATAATCAATCCCGTATTTTTGAGTAAAACATTTAGCCACAAGACGTGCTTTATACTTTTCCACATTACCTTTAGAATCCCGTTTGGTTTTAAAAATCCATTTACAACCAACAGGCTTCACCCCTTCTAGTAATTGGACAAGTTCCCAAACTTTATTGTCTTGCATAGATTTATACTCTTCATTCATTGCATCAATCCACTTTGCTGAATTAGAACTATCTATGGCTTGATAAAAGTTTATTGGATCATCTTCCATAATTCCAAGATTATCCTCATGTTCTTAAAGAAATACATATTCATCCGACATAGTACTTCTCCTACTCTTGTGGATTGTCGTAATGGCACTTGTTCTTCAATAATACTTTCTTCTTGAGGTTGTTGAGTTTGTACCTCTGGGAGATCAACATTGTCTTGATTTTCTGGAATTATTCCAATATTATCAATGATCAGATGAGAATCTTGATCATTGTCCATACAAATTCGAATATGAGTCAACTCCTTGTTAACCAAATTAGAAGTTGACTCTTCCTCACAGACAAAATCCTTTATTTGATTCTTTACCCCAAACTTAACATCCTCAAATAATACAGTTGTTCCTATCTCAAAAATTGACTTTAAGTTGGGATCATAAAATTTATAGCCCCTTGATCGTTCAGAATAGCCAATAAAGTAACTACGAACTGTTTTGGGCTCCAATTTATCCATATGAGGCTTATAAGGATTTGCCTCTACTGGACATCCCCAAACATGAAAATGTTTTAGATTGGGTTTTCGCCCTGACCAAAGCTCATAAAGGGTTTTAGTCGTTACTTTTGTTGGCACTCTATTCAAAATGTATGTTGTAGTATTTAGTGCTTCACCCCATAGTGACTTTGGTAAGGATGAATGGCTAACCATACTCCTCACCATATCCTGTAAAGTACGATTTCGTCTTTCTTCTACACCATTTATGCTTGGAGAGCCTGGCATGGTGTACTGAGGAACGATACCACACTCCTATAGGTATTTCGTGAAAGGTCCTGGACGTTGTTCACCTGAACCGTCATACCGACCGTAGTATTCACCACCACGATCGGATTTAACTTTCTTTATCTTTCTGTTGAGTTGATTCAACTTCAACCTTAAATGACTTGAACACATCCAGTGTTTGAGCCTTTTTTCTTGAATAAGAAAAATGTATGCATATCTAGAGAAATCGTCTATATATGATACGAAATATCGCTGACCATTCCAAGAGGGAGCCGGAAACGGCCCACAAACATTTGTATGTATCAACTCAAGTATTTTTGTAGCTCTATATGCATTCAATTTTCTATCTTTGGTTTGTTTTCCTTTAATACATTCAATACATACATTAAAGTCCGTAAAATCAATGGAATTTAGAATTTCATCTGACACAAGACGTTCAACTCTATTTCTAGAGATGTGACCTAAGCGTTTGTGCCATAATGTACCTAAATTATTATTATTTAGCTTTCGTTTATTACCTCTTGACTCCACATTCAGGGTTTCATTATATAAAGCAATTGTATCAAGTAAATAAAGATTGTGTTAGAATTTAAACAATAACCGAGCCTTTCGAGTTCTTTAGTTCAAGAAACAAGTTCTTGATTGTTGGGACCAGAGACGGAATTCAATTCTCAAACGCAGCGGACATAGAGTGAGGAAAGAATTCGAGGTTAAGAGAGAAGAAACCGGGGTGAGAAGAGAATACTACTAGAATACACCTAGCGGTCCAAGAAAAGGGGATGAGGGCCGAGAGATAACTTAGAGCACCAAGTTCCAAAATATTCAATTCATATCCCCAAAAAGTGGGGTGGACATCAGCATTTAAAAGAGGCTGGTTTATCCAAAAGCATTCGGTTACAACTACTTCCAAAATAACATAATTCGGTTTTAAGAGAAATAAGAGAGAAAGGAAACAAATCAGAATTATTCAATAAAAACATAAACTGGCCTACATGCACAATTGGGCCGATAGACGGGTGCATAAAATATTTTAGGACCGAGGTTTTTGATGAGTAGACCGTAACATAATCCCCCCTTCGAGGTTCGTCGCCCTCGACGAAAAGAACGTGGACGGGTCAGCCTCTAATACGCATCTTCAACTTTAAAACTATTGCTTCGGTCGGGTTTCAGAATATTCAGCAAGCTTCGCCGCATAGGACCGGTCTTCTTAAAAAAATTTCGGCAAAATCGCTTCAGTAGTGGAACTGGCCGGGTCCTTGTAGTCTTTTGCGCTGCCGGGTCACTTGCCACTCCTCCCTTTTGAGGAATTTCCGTGCACCCAAGGTCGAGTTTTTCAGTGTTTAGAGCTGGCCTTTGTTGCTGCAATGTCTCCAGCGCCTGGTGCAAAAATAATTTCTTCCAACTTCGATTAAACTCCATACTTGGCTCAAAAATCCAGGCCAAGTCTTTTTTCCGAATCAGCATAACAGCAGCATCAAAGGAGCCATAGCTTTTAATTAGATCGTTAGGAATATCTTTCAAGGTCATTGCCGCGAGTGAAACAGTTTGGCCTTCGGGCTTACTCTTTACTTGCATTTTGGTAGCAACAATATATTCATCTAAGGTCTTTTCCAGCTGGTTTCCATGCATCAAACTGGCATGCGACCGAGGAATCCCCTTTAAGACCGTGGTTCTGTCTTGCTTCTCATAAGATAGGGTCAGCTTTTCAAAGTCCTAAGAAGACGGGCCTAGAGTAATCAACCATTCAATTCCCAACACAATATCATATCCGTCCATAGAAATCACCTTCATTTCTGTTTGGTATTCATTGTCTTCCATCGACCACTTCAAGTCCTTGCAAACACTAGAGTATAACACATTAGACATATCGACCACTCTAACCGATTGCACCCTGGTTGCTATGCTTTGGTGGTCTATTTTCTCCAAAATCCTGTTATTGATAAAATTGTGGGTGCTGCCTGTATCGATCAGGATCACCACCGGCAGGTTCCCAAACTTGCCAAGAATTTGGAGCGTTTGGAAAGCTTTAGACCCGGTCAAGGCATGTAAAGATATGGCTGGTTCATCCCTTGGGCCGAGCAATGAAGGTAGATCATCAAAAACAGGTTCTTGATCGGGTTCTTGGTCTTCTTGATTGGCCGAGACCATGAATAACTTTGATTTACACCTATGGTTTGGTTGCCATTTTTCATTGCAAGAGTAGCATAGGCCCTTCTTTCGTTTTTCATCCATTGAGGCTGGTTCTAATTGCTTAACATGGCTCTGGTTTGCATTTGAAAAGGACCCATATGATGAATTCTTGAAGTCGGTATTGGTGCTCGGCCCGGCTGTGTTGATATTGGATGGTGTGGGCAACAACGGTGCTTCAGCGCTGTACAAGTTACCACTACTCATTAAGGACCGATATGTTGCTTCTTGGACTTTAGCCATGGCCATGGCTTCGTTTAAGGAATCTGGGAATCGCAACCTGATGCAGTTCGCAATCTCTTCCCTTAGACCGGACAAGTAGCAATCTATGACGTATTCTCTTGGCATGCTGTAGAGTTTTTGAGAGATCGACATGTATCGCAGATTATATTCTTGAACCGACCCAACCTATTTTAAATTCAGCAGCTGTCTCATTGGTGTGTCATGTATAGAGGGCCCGAATTGAGTCATAAGGTCTCTTTTGAACACGTCCCAAGATAAGGCTTCCATATGATTTAGGTTTTGAAGATATGACCCGTACTACATTCTTGCTTCGCCAGAAAAGTGAATGGGGGCGATTTCTAATTTAGTGGCATCCTTAGTTTTGTCCACCCTGAAAAATTGCTCGGTAGATATTAGTCAGCCCTCGACATTCGACCCATCAAACCGAGGAAAATCGACCTTGGTTAGCCGAGTAGGAGGAGCATAGTGTTGGTCGCGGTTCTGGCCAGGTGTGGGGGCCTAAATGGTGAAGGACTGTGGCAAAAATTATCATCATAGGGTCTGTGGCGGGGTTCTTGCACATTTCCAGATGCCCCGCTCTCAAAGGCTGCCATACGTTCTTTAGCCGCATCAAATCTTCGGTCTATGGAAGCTTGCATCGCAGCTGTTTGTTGGGACAAGTTTTCAAGAGAGATAACTTAGAGCACCAAGTTCTAAAATATTCAATTCATAGCCCCAAAAAGTGGGGTCGGCATCAGCATTTAAAGAGGCTGGTTTATCTAAAAGCATTCGGTTACAACTACTTCCAAAATAACAGAATTCGGTTTCAAGAGAAATAAGAGAGAAATGAAACAAAACAGAATTATTCAATAAAAAACATAAACTGGCCCACATGCACAATTGGGCCGAGAGACGGGTGCATAAAATATATTAGGACCGAGGTTTTTGATGAGTAGACCGTAACAGATTGTCATAATGCATTAATGAACCGGTTTCAACATCCGAAGTACCAATAGATAACTTAAATTGACCATTTTCAAACAAACTAGAATAACCATGTTTGTCTAAATAACGAATAGAGACCAAATTTCGTTTAAATGAAGGTACAAAAAAAGTATCCTTTAAGTCCAAATAGAAACTAGAACTAAGCAACAATCAAAAGTGTCCAATTGCTTCAACTTCTACCGATTTCCCATCGCCCACAAAGATACGTCTTTCAGCATCACTTGGCTTTCGATAGCTCAGGCAACCCCGTATTGAAATACTGATGTTAGTAGTAGCACCAGAGTCTAACCACCAAGTATTTCCAGGTACTGATGCTAAATTAACTTCAGAACAAACCAGATTAAGAAATGTACCTTCTTTTTCGCGCCATGCACGATATTTAGTACAATCCTTCTTTAGATGTTTAGCCTTATTGCAAAAGAAACAGTCATTGTTAACTTTTTTCTTTGCATTTGGACCCTGAGCAGCATCAACATTTTTCCTTTTCTTGCCCTTATCCCTAGAGGTACTTGCCAGATGAGCACATTCTGTCATTTCTTGCTTTAATCTCTCTTCTTCTTGAACACAATGAGAAATTAGTTCATTCAAGTTCCACGTTTCTTTTTGACAATTAAAACTAACCTTAAAGTGGTTGAATTGAACCAGAAGAGATATTAGAATGAGATGCACAAGTAAATCCTCATGAAAATCAAGCTTTAGTGCCTTAAGTTTTGTTGCAAGATTAGACATCTCTATGATGTACTCCCTTATATTACCATTGCCCTTATACTTCATTGAAATCAAGCTCTTAAGAGTAGTGTTTTTTTCAGCCTTGTCGCTTTTAACAAAGCGCTTTTCAATTTCTACAAGGTAATCTTTAGCATTGGTGGTGTCTTCATACACAACACCCCTAAACACCTCCGGAATTGCACGCTTTATGATCAAAAGACTCATGCGGTTAGAGCGTTCCCATTTCTCAAATTTAGCCTTCTCTTCAGGAGAGCTAATAATCGTAGGAGTAGTGGGTTGCTCTGTCCGTATCGGAAGGTCCATGTCCATGCAACCGAGAACTATCTGAATGTTCTCTTTCCAATTCTTAAAGTTAGAGCCATTAAGGACTAGGACTGAACTTAAGTTGGCATTAATATTTGCAACATTAGCTGAAAACATAATTTACATGGTAACTAACATGCTCAATTCTTTAATTTTCAATCAAATTTAAAATAATCAGTAAATTCCATCCAAAATATCTAGTGCACCATTAAATTCAAGTCTTTGGACAATAAAATTTAACTACTAGTGATATTTTGTTGCAATAATCAAACACTAACAGTAATGCATGACCAATAACAAACATTTCTTTGGAATGATTTGATGAGGAGTGATATGGGGAGGGAATTTGAGGAAGGGAATGGGAGAGGGAATGATGTGTCACTACATCACTGGTTGAAAAAAAGATAAAAGGTGAGGAGAGATAGAAATTTTGTTATTTTTTTGCTAATAAAATATTTTACCGAACTTTCTTTTAATAAAATTAATAAAAAATAATGAAATAAAATTATTTACTTTAAAATAATAGGAATTGAAATAATATCATTTACCAATCCTCAATAATAATATTATTTTCCCAAAAATAAAATATTTTTCCGAATTTTCTTTTTTAATAAAAGATAATGAAATAAAATTATTTTCTTTAAAAAATAGGAATTGAAATAATATGATCCTCAATAATAATATTATTTTCCCAAAAATAAAATATTTTACCGAACTTTCTTTTAATAAAAGATAATGAAATAAAATTATTTCCTTTAAAATAAAAATTGAAATAATATTATTTCCCAAAAATAAAATATTCATCATACATTTCAACTTACGGTTTTCACGTTGGTTGTTAAACAGTTACCTTTAGTGTTTACCAATTAGGGTTTCTCTATACAACAAACTTCAAAATTATGAAAACGATGATTTATTTTCCCCTAAATTCATGACAAGAACAAGTCTCCCTAAATTCATGTATAAGAATAATTCTTTCTAACTCAAGAACAAGTTGAGTTTTGATATCAATTGTTGAATTGATTAAAATAATTCCATAATAAAGTTAAATCATAAACTAGAATACCCTAGATTTTCATTTTTGTTCCTGAGATATGAAACACAAAAGCGGAATATACATACATGGATCATTAGACATGATTAGATGAGATGTTCTTCCAAAAGGGTAGAAATCCTTTAGCCTTATTTCTCCGATGATGGGGATTCAAAGAGAGAGAGCGTGTGATAAAATTAAGTTCACCTTATTTTTATCAACCAAACTTCTCTTATATAATTTCTTCTGCCTTTTGGGGACCATAACCGTCATGACTGCCTTATTACGCTAATTTCTAATTTGGCCCCTCATCAAATTATAAATACCGCAAGGTATCCACAATTTAACATTCATAACAATAACGTCCTTAAGTCAAATCTCAAACATCCTTATATCACATAATATTGACTTATTATAATCAATAACTATATATATTCATTTAAATATATAAATGTCCCTTTAAATTCTAACATAAAGCACTGCACTAGATCTACAATTCGATAGGGAATGATTGACAGGGAAGTTCTCGGAGACGAAGAAGAGATCCTAGCCTTCTAAGACCGTTATTGCTAGAGGTTTATCACATTTCCAGCAAGTGGGTCACCCGGACTACAACTGAGATAGCCTAATTCGGTAGATCCACAATTGGCTCCATATCAGGCCATGGTGATGCTAGTTATGATATATCCACTAAAAATTGGTGACCAAAGTTTCCAACTAACTTGCCTCTAACAATTGAAAATGAGGAAAGCAAAAATCATAACTTTGCAAGAATTTGTGATATTTTCAATATTCTCCAAATTAAAGTAAATAAATAGCAAAAATTGAAAATGACAATAATGAAAGAAAACAATACCAAAATCAAATGTTTTGAACATGCAAGCAAATAAAGGTAAATAAATACCAAAAATGGGCAAAATCTGATAATCAAACATAATGAAATGAAAAATCAATGTTTTGTTTAAATGATTTATCTTATTGATTTGGATATTGGATGGTCATTGGAACAACACAGAGTTGGTTGGGATCATGGATAAGATACGTACTCTCCCCACTTGCCTCCTGCTGGTTTTATGACTTTGACCGAGCCATTACTCAATCCAACCGCAAATTGGTTGGGCTCACATGGATGAGCAGCCAGTGCAACTGATTCCTTTTGATATCTGCATAATAGTTACACATTAAGAATTAGTAATATAATCTTATAATTATTAATAATGTCTTGTTATTATTGTATATAAGCTTGCCAACCTATATATAATTAAATTGTCAAAAATAAAATTATATTTCATGGTAATAAAAATTATTCGATACAAATAAAAAAAAAAATCACCTTGATGGCGGAATCATTGTCAGGGTCTTCCATGCTAACAATTAGACATTGGTCTGGTTCAGTAATTTGTTGAGGCGTTATTATTATTGTATGATCTGGTACATTCACAGTAGTTCTGCTCATGGGCGCATTCACTCCAGACTATCAACATGTCAAATTAACAAAAGTGTAACATAAATATGTTTGTTATAATGTATATATATATATTATTATTTAAACTTTGATTATTTAGTTATATATATACATAAGAAGTAGAAGAAGATTGTTCAACTCTAAGTCTTTTTTGAACTGGATTAAAATCAAATCCCTGTTGAAGATAATGTTCAATATATAATAGCAAGCATATGTATTAATATTAATTAAGTTATATATATCATACCGCCCTTATTGGTACATAATTAGGAGTAGGCCTAATGGGGAGAACAATGGCTGGATCTGGCGTCGGAGCAAGAGGAGGAGATGGGAGTGGAATCACAGCAGTTGGAGGGGGGCAGACATGATCAATGGCTAAACTCCTCGTCTCTGGATTTGGACTCGGATGCCTACATTGCTCATGTTGCCAGTTCAAACTGTATATATTAATGTAATTAGAATGATAAATTAAAACATAAAACATATTCTAATATTAGAAACTTTTTTAGCTCGTACATACCTTTGATGGATTAAAGTTTTAATTCTTCCTGACCTCATGTAAGGAAAAGTGAGCTTGTCGATAAAAACTGGATTAGCTTCTACAAGCTTCTTGAGCTCTAGCATCAACTTTGTACGAGTTGCTCTCGTGTCTCCATAGGTAGACAACAACTCGTGTTCCCTGCACAAGTGTAATAATGAGTTTCTCGACTTAGTTAGGAATCAAGATATTTTGAAGCGATTGTGTTACTAAAAAAATGTTTGTTATATGTAATAGTTCTATCCAATTCTAAGTATAAGAAATACTTTGTAAGGATTAATATGATTTAGAACATCATATATAAAAATAAATATTAATTTATGTCACATGTAATAATAGTATACAAAAACCATAATTGAGCAAAAAAAACAAATTGTTAGGCTAATATATAGCTACATATTTTTGAAAAGAATATGTGCAGGAGAATTACATTGGATGATTTTCTATGTTTGAATTTTATTGACAAATAAAGAAAACATTTAATTTCTCGGTCAATTTATCGTTTTATTAACTAAAATAAGACGATAATATGTACTCTTTTAAACGACAATATGTACTCCTTCTCAAACAATATGATAATGAAAAGACAATATATATACCTCCAACATAATGAGAATCCAAATGAATATCCTTAAAATACATGTTAATGAAACATATAAAGAAGACAAATATTTATACCTTAAAATTGAGGTTGCAAAGTGTTTTTATAAGTGATTATGACCAAACATTTTTTTTTATACTTATCACTTTACAAGTACAACCAAGGCATGTGTATACCCTTTAAAATTATTAGTTTATACACAATGGAAAGACAATTTAATGTTGTTAGGTTATAAATACGATAACACAATTGTTTTATAGAACTGAATCAAATTTGTTGAGAAATTTTCTTTTCAAAAATATAAAAACAATGATTTTGTACCTGAAATTTGATAGGGTTATAAGTTGTGTGATTTGCTTATATAAATCTCCATTCACTTGCTCAAACACTTTTAACTCATTCACTAGTATATCAACTGCAGTGTTCTTATCTTTCCTGTACATGGAGTTGAATTAAACACAAAAATTAGCAATCACAAAATTTCATTAAGGAATTAATAAAAATTAGATCTACATATATAAATAAATGTATTAATTAAATTGATATACCTATCAAGAGCTTCGAGATACTTCTGTTTCCGAATCTCGAAGTATATCTTCATGGAGTGTCTATTTTCATCCAGTCTTGTGAACCGGGACAAATATTTCTCCACTTCTATCCAGTCACCACTCAGCACTTTATTCTCAAAATACTTCATATTGAAATAAATAGATGATTCTTGCTCAAGCCTAAATAAAACACAACCATTTCAGTTTAGATCGGGATTAATAATGATTGAAAAAACCCTAGCATAAACGACATTAATAAACAGATCTCGTTTTATTTATAAGAAATCTCAACATAGATCTAAGAATCTCGCTTAAGCTGTTCATGAATTATGCATAATAAATTATCTATATAGATTGAGATTGAGTAGGTGATTTACCTATAGATAGAGAAATGAATAATTATCTTAATTCTTTTCTGATTAAAGGTGCATTCATTTTGTTTATCATGATTAATTGATTGTGACATTTGCAATTGTCGTGAGATTATAAAGTTTGACGAGAAAATCACCCAAAGATCTAAACACAAAATAAAACAAAACCGCAGTGGAGAGCAAAACAACAAAACATCAACAACAAAGAAAGTACTTGTTGGCGGATTCTGTAAATCCCTCTTCAGCCAAAAATTGGAGAATCGAAAACATCAGATCTTTTTTTAGAGTTTCGGGATCAGTCATTGTTTACGAGAGATAGTGATAGTAAAAAAACGCAAAAGACATGCAAATCTAGATGAAAAAAATGTTAGAGAAGTTCTCAATGTTTTCTTTGCAAAGAGAAGGAGACCATATTTTTATAGTTGGGCAAATTTTCATAAAATAGACTGAACTAAGTGAATATCAGGGCACAGATTGTTCTGAGTTGTCTAAGGCTTGTTTGATCAAGGCTTTTTTATATATTTATTTTGTGTAAATCACTAAATCACATTGCTCATCATGTTTTACTTTTTACTCAACCATCCACTTTATTCTTGGCCTTTAGATTTATTTAATTCATGATTATCTATTTAGATAAAAAAAAAATAGAATAAAAGTTAAATATGTGATTATCTTCTTCTTCTTTTTTTAAAGTCAAACGGACAAATCCTTGTATGATTAGTTATTTGATGAAAAAAATAATGTTTGATATAAAATTGAATGATACTAATTATTTATAACTAAATAAAATTATCAAAATCTATTGTACTAATATTTTATTATTTTAATTAATGACTTTAATAATTTAATTAAAATAATAATATATTATTATATAATTAATTATTTAAAACTAATTGCAAATAACTCATAACAAACCAGCTAAATAAAAGTTAGAGCGGAATAGTGTTCTTTCCCATTTAATCAGTAAAATTTTAGTTTTTTTTTTTGGTTAAATATAGTTGGTGAAGTGACGTTTTAGCATGAAAATTAGCTATGATAATTGTTTTGTTTTAAAAAATAAACAAATAAAATGTTAAAAAACTTGATACATAGAAAGAATTATTAGGAAAAAAAGTGTTACAGCCTAATTTGATAATTTTTATTATTTTAAGAAAAAAAATACATTGTATGATAATAAAGTTATTTACTTTCTTTAAATAGCATACTAGTCTTTTCAAATGCATAATTCATTATATTTCTTTATTTAGTTTAAATTAATTATTTTTTTTAACTAATATAATTTATTTTCTATTAATAAATTATTTCTTTAACTAATATAAGCTATTTCCAATTAATAGAAATATGTGCAATTGAACCAACCTTGTTATATAAAAAAAATGTGTACCGCAAATTTTAAAAGAAAGTAAACTTGGCAATTAATAAAAGTTGATTTTTGCAAATTCGTGATTATCAACGGTTAAATTTAAGATTATCTATTTGGTAAAAATTAAATAGTCGTTGTACGCGCATTCATTTTAATATTAAGATAAAATATGTTTGTCATTTAAAATTATTGATCCTAATTTATTTTTCATAAGTATATAGTTAACTAAGACATTTTTTTATTTAAATTAATCAATACAAATTAAATAAAAATCAATTAAACAAAAAAATAATAGGAGAGTGCAAAGACCAAAATAAAGAAATAAAAATAACTTGTTAGTTGGATTAAAGGTCTTTAGTTCCTAAACAAATCTAATCGTTTCTTATATCTAATTTTCGCCATCAAGTCATCTTGTGAGTGATTATTAACTAATTCTTTATATTAAATATTATTTGAAAATAATTCAGAGCTAGACAGTTACTAAAAAAAGAATAGGGATAGAAAAACATATTTTAGTCTCTCTTTTTATGTAAATTCAAAACAACCATGAATCTCCCAAATGGATCCAAATCCAATTCTAAAAAAACTAAAAAAAAATTACAAATACTTGTCTTGTAATACATACATGATATTTTGGGACATGACCTTTTGCACCAAAAACTCATTTCTAACTCAATTCTTGCAAGCTTTGAGTCCAAGCCTCAGATGTCTTTGATGTACATTGAGTGACCTTGGAGATAATAACTAAACATACATGTGATTTACCTTATAAGGAGTACATATCATTTTTATTAACTCCTTCCATAACAACATCTTGTCTTCCAAACACAATCTTTTCTATTATGCTTATTTAGTTTTAAGTAGTCTTTTCTGAAGTGTCCTTCCTCTTAATAGCGAAAGACTTCACCTTTTCTTTAGTCTTCAACGTAGATTTAGAACTCTCACTGCTATGCCTTCTTTCTCATGATGTTGTTTACCTCTTGCATATATGTCTTCTTCATTTTCTTCTTGCCTACAATCTGTCCTCTTGGTTTGTTCTTTGGATATCAAGTAACTCGTACTTCTTCCACCTCAACCTGACAGTCATCCATACCAACAAGAACTATAACTTGGACATCTTTTGAAAACCTCCCTAGAACTTATCAAGAACCTTCGAATGATCATCCAAACTCTGCAGCTTCCTTTTCTCTCGAACAGTCTCTCTCTGATACAATTTGTTAAGAAAAGATCTAATCTAAACCAAGATAAAAAAATAATATAAAGATAAAGTGGTAACGAGTAATAAAAAACACAAGATATAACAAGGTTCGACCAACAATGCATACATCTTCAAAGAGTCGTCAATTTTATTGATTTTCCATGAAATAATAGTCCATGTAACCCTGAGTTACAATGTCTCTATTTATAGGACTAAATCAAAAGCAAAAAATACTAAACTACTACTCTTAAACCCAATAAAGATTTAAAACCCATTACAATATATAACCTCTAATAAAATATAAGTTAAAAATTCAACCCCTTTAATTATATATTTTTAATTAGGATTTCTTGTTTGTCGGTCTTATCCTGCATGTAAGTAGTAATATGTGAAATAAAGAAGTTCACAACAAAAACCTAAATTATATAAGTTTTACATCTAAGTAAATAACTCTAACTAATATTAACTATTTAATAAACTAATAAAACACCTAAAAACAAGCCACAGTTAATAATAATAATAATAATAATAAAACTACTTTCAACTGAGTTAAAAAGTTTTATCCATATTTTATTCTAACATTCCTTCCTTTAAACTGAAATTTATAAGTTTAGTTTATCTTGTGAATATCAAGAATACCCATCATATCCCTTAACTTATCAAAAGTTTCAAACTTCAAAGCTTTTGTCATAGTCACTTATTCTAACACTCTTTTGTCAAGTCTCTTATTAAATGATATCTCATGTGGATGTGCATATTTCCACCATGCAATACTACGTCCTTCAACAATTTAATAGTTGACACATTGTCATAAAAGAGTAACGTGTTCCTTGAGTGTAGTTAATTTTTCATTGTATTCTTGATCCATATCACTTCACACATACAAGCAATCATTGCCATAAATTCAGTAACGGTGGTAGATAAAGTTACAATATGCTATTTTTTTAAAACCAAGAAATAATTACAGTACCCAATAGGAAGACATAACTTGATGTGATTTTCTTGTCTACATCCCTGCATAGTCGCTATTGGTGTATCCCAAGAATTTCTCATCTCACCACATTTTTATACTGCTGTAGCTCGTAGTTGTTTAATATATATGTTATTTTATAGTATTTCAACTACAAAAAATATTTCAATCTACACATAACATGTTGGTGCGGAAAAATATTATAACTAGGAAAATAGGATTTTATTGATAGAATTCTTAAGTAGCTACAACTCACTTAATTTTGATATGTTGAAAAACTAATGAGTGATTCTCAATTTAAAGGAAAAGATGGAAGGATCTAGAACTCAAATTAAATACAATTTATGACACTAAACAATGCATCTCTTGAGCTTCATCTTCCTTCACGCTTCATCTTCAACTATTGAGCTTCACCATCACATTAAATGTTTTCCAAGATTATTAATTATTTATTATTTGTAACACTCCCTCTTAATTAGTAATCTTGAGTTACTTGTCAATCATGACGGCTTTGGTCATGATATCTGCTGGCTGATCCTCCGTCTTGATAAACCTCATGGAAATTACTTTTTGAGTAACCAAATCTCGAATAAAATGATATTGTAGTTCAATATGTTTGGACCGACCATGAAAAACAGGATTCTTTGTCATTGCAATAGCTGAAATATTGTCACAATGAATAATTGCCGGCTCACATTGCTCAAACTTCATGTCCTTTAAAATTCTTTGAAGCCAAACAGCTTCACAAGCTGCATCAGTACATGATATATACTCTGCTTCGGCTGATGATAATGCCACAGATTTCTGCTTTCTTGAGCTCCATGATATTACATTTGTTCCAAGATAAAAGATATAACCGGAAGTACTTTTTCGATCATCAATCGAGCCTGCCCAATCACTCTCTGTATAAACAACCAACTTACATTCACTTTCCTTTTTGAATTCAATGCCTTGAGTTTTTGTGCCTTTAAGATATCTAAGGATTCTTTTTGCGGCTGCAAAATGAATTTGACTAGGCTCATTCAAAAATCTAGAAAGCAAGTTTACCGAATGTGTGATATCCGGTCTTGTGTTGAGATAGATTAAGGAACCAATCAACTTTCTATAACTAGTTGAGTCAGCTTTCTCACCGTCGTCGTTAACTTGAAATTTTTCATTCAACGCCAGGAGTGGAGAGGGGCTTGCATTGACTCATATTGAATTTCTTGAGCAGATCTTCAATATATTTTTCTTGAGATAGAAAGATTCTTCCTGGACTTTGTTTAACTTGTATGCCAAGAAAATATTTCATGAGTCCCAAGTCTGTCATCTCAAATTCTTTCATCATTTGATTCTTGAAGTCTGCGACCATAGCTTTGTTTGTTCCAAAATAGATGAGATCATCTACATATAAACATACAATCAAGAAATCTTTGTCAATAGTCTTCACATAGAGAGATGATTCACTTGTACTTCGATTAAAGCCTTTCTTGATGAAATAGTTATTGATTTTGCTGTTCCACGCTCGGGGTGCCTGCTTTAACCCATACAATGTTTTGTTTAGTCGATAAACTTTCTTCTCTTTTTCTTTGATCTCAAAACCTTTGGGCTGCTCAACATACACCTCTTCTTGAATTTCTCCATTTAGAAAAACTAATTTTACAACAAGTTGAAATATATTTACCTCCAACTGAGCTGCAATGGCTACACAAGTACGGATTGTCTCCATTCTTGCAACAGGAGCATAAGTTTCTGAGAAGTCAACTCCCGGTTGTTGAGAATAACCCTTTGCGACAAGTTGAGCTTTATATTTTTGAATCAAACCATCCTCACTGTACTTTACTTTGTAGACCCATTTTAAACCAATAGTTTTCTTTCCATCTGGCAAGTCCACGAGTTCCCATGTTGAATTTTTCTCAATTGTAGATAACTCGTCCTTCATTGCCTTTTGCCAATATTCTTTTTGAGAAGCTTCTTGGAATGATTGTGGCTCACAAGAAAATAATCCAAACTCAATTTCATCATAAATGTTTTGAACCATTCTGGTCTTTCTTGGAGGACTATCTAAATCAGATTTTGAGTCTTGTGAAGAAGGTTGAGATGAGCTAGCTTGGGATGTACTAGCTTGGGATGTACTAACTTGGGATGAAATTGGATCAGTAAATGGTTGTGATCCCAAGTCTTCAACTTCTTTCCCCTTCCAATTCCAATTAGCTTTTTCATCGAAAACAACATCTCGAGATACAATAATTTTGTTGGTCAATGGATTCATCAATCGATATCCCTTAGATTCATCACTGTAGCCAATGAACACAAGTTTTTGCCCTTTTTCTTCAAACTTCTCCCGACTTTGAGATGGGATTAGAGCATAAGCAATACTCCCAAATATTTTTAAAATGATCAATGACGGACTTTTTATCATACCAAGCTTCAAATGGAGTCTTATTTTTGACCGCTTTAGTTGGTGATCGATTGAGAATATATAGCTGTGTGAACAGCTTCGGCCCAATATAGATTTGGAATTCCTTTTCCTTTCAGCATGTTTCTCGCCATCTCTACAATCGTACAGTTTTTTCGTTTAGCTACGCCGTTTTGTTGTGGAGATCTATTGACGGTTAATTGTCTTTTGATACCATTTTCTTTGCAATATTCCGTAAAGGAATTTGAGAGATATTCTCCTCCTCAATCAGTTCTCAAGCACTTCATTATATGACCACTTTCCTTTTCAACTAAAGACTTGAATCGTAAGAAAATAGAAAATGCTTCGGACTTTTGATTAAGGAAATAAATCCACATCATTCTTGTATAGTCATCAACAAAGAGAATGAAATACCTCTTATCTCCAGGAGTAGGAGTTTGCATCGGGCCACATATATTAGAATGGACAAGTTCAAGTGGTGTTTTTGCTCGCCATGTAGTTTTGGGAAATGGGAGCTTGTGCATCTTTCCATAAATACAACCTTCACATATATCATTCATCACTTGAATAGAAGGAAGTCCAACCACCATGTTTTTCTCTTTTAACAGCTGAAGTCCCCGTTGATTTAGATGACCATATCGAAGATGCCAAAGCTTAGACAAATCTTCATTTTCCACTTTTAATGCACAATCATTTTTCAATGGAAACGTGAGAGAAAAAGTCTTATCTTTCATTTCGACAGTCGCCACAACCACATTCTTCTTTTTGTCAAATATTTTGCATCTTCCATCATCAAAATATACCGAGAAGTCCTTCTTAATAAGTTGTCCAATACTAAGAAGATTATATAAAATATTAGGGACATAAAGAACATCCGTGATAAGCTTTTTATTACCTCCCGAAGTTGGAACAACAATGGTTCCTTTTCCTTTCGCATCTTGATAAGAACCATCTCCAAGAACAACGGTTGAAGTAATGTCCGAGTTGAGATCCACGAACATATCTTTATTGATGGTCATATGGTTGCTAGCACCGCTATCAAGATATCATTGACTTTTTGACTTCTCTTCACCATTTAGAGAAACAAACATAACGTCATAATCTTCTTTCACAAATTTTGCATCATCTTCTTTCTTCTCCTGATTTTGAAATCGACAATCCCTTTGAGAATGATTAGGGATTTTGCATCTTTTGCATTTGAAATAACAATCTTTTGACTCATGATTTGATTTCTTGCAAATAATACAGGAATAAGAATCACTCGATTGTTGTGGTGCTTTGCCTTTCCAACCGAATGTCTTCTCATTTTTCTTACCAAATTTGTTGTGATGACTTCTTGATTACGCTTATGGTACTTGCTTGGATTTGAAGGCTTCAGTTGATGGAGTACAATAGCGATTAATTCTTTGCTCATGTGCTAGAAGAGATCCAGTCAACTCATATATTGTCATCTTGGACAAATCTTTTGATTCTTCAATCGCAGCAGCAACATGATCGAACTTTTGAGGAAGGCTTCGAAGAACCTTTTCAACAACTTTTTTGTCTTTGATTTCATCTCCGCTGCTTTTTATTTGATTGACAATAGTAGAAACGCGAGAAGAAAAATCTTATACCTTTTCTCGATCCTCCATCTTTAGATTGTCAAAATCTTTTCATAAGACTTGGAGTTTTAATGCGATCGTTTTCTCCGTACCTTGAAATTCCTGTTTCAATATCATCCAAGCATCTTGGGCCTTTTTTACTCCAAAAATCCGAGGGAATATGGTTTTTCCAACTCCTTGTTGAATATAGCGCAAAGCTACTGCATCTCGTTTTTTGAGATCCTTTTCAAATTTCGCGTATCCTTCGTCATCTTCATCGGGCACATCAAGTTCTTCTTCATCTATCATATCCCAAAGACCTAGGGATATGAAAAATGTTTCCATTTGGCTGCTCCAGAATTCATAGAATTCGCCTTCAAAGATAGGAACTTAACTTGAAGAGTATGAGAATAGAGTAGATGACATTTCAAGATTGAAACGTAACCTTGCTCTGATACCAAATTTGTTGGTGCGGAAAAATATTATAACTAGGAAAATAGGATTTTATTGATAGAATTCTTAAGTAGCTACAGCTCACTTAATTTTGATATGTTGAAAAACTAATGAGTGATTCTCAATTTAAAGGAAAAGATGGAAGGATCTAGAACTCAAATTAAATACAATTTATGACACTAAACAATGCATCTCTTGAGCTTCATCTTCCTTCACGCTTCATCTTCAACTATTGAACTTAACCATCACATTAAATGTTTTCCAAGATTATTAATTATTTATTATTTTTAACATAACAGTCATTTCAAATGCCTTCATCATAGACTTTTTAAGAAAATAATAATTTACAACTCGTTATTGCTAGTAAGCAACATATCGTCAACATACTATTATAATATCACTATTCAAGTATGATTTAATGAAAAGAGTAGGCTTAGAAGGACACATTTCAAATCTTTCTTGAATTAAGTATGTCTCGATGAAACTAAACCAGGCCATTGGAGCTTGTTTCGGGTCATATAGACCATTTTATAACTTATATACCTTATGTACCTCGCCTTTTCCACGTACACATCTTCCCGGAGCTAACCATTAAGGAAATTACTCATGACATCAAGTTGAGATATATTACAGGAACTATGAGTTATGATATATTGTATAAGAAAGAAGGTGAATATGAGGAATTAGTGGGATATAAAGGTGCATGAAAATCACATTAAGTTATTTTTTTATTGAGAATTTGCTGAACACGAAAAAAAAACAGGTTTTTGTAATATATTTTTGAGTTTGGTTAAAATTAAGTAGATCAGTTTCACATTATTAATAAATATATCATAATAGGGTCCACCTGAAATATATTTGTCAACATATTTATAATTTTATGTTTATAATTTTCTTTTGTAAAATTTGTGTTTTTCATCTCTTACACACTCACAAATTTCAAGTATTTCCCATATTTCAAATTGACTAGTTCCTCTTTTCGATTATAACTTTCATCATGCTATCCCAAAAATTCGAATTTTTTCCTTCCCTTTTTAGAATTGGCCCGTTTTCCCATTGACTCCCTCCTCTGATCTTGCAGCGTTACTCCTCACTATACAACTCGTTCGTGTCACTATGTAGAGGCACGTTTATTTTTTTGCTAAACTTGTAGACGGATTTTTAATTTAGTTATAATTACTCTTTCTTGTTGATGTCATTTTAATCTAAAATAGAGATGTGGTATTAATTAAATTGAATTAAATTAGGTCGGATCGAGTTTAGTCTGGTCAATCGGATCATCAGGTCAGGGTCGAAATTGGGATCAGATTAGTAACTGAACCAGGTTTTTTGACATGATTTACTAAAATGTTAGATTCAAGTTAGTATTGTTTCACTTTTTAACCCGAACACGCCTTAAATTATCACTCATCATGTCACAACTTTTAAATCAAGTTTGATAGAATTTTGAACATTTTTCTTAAAAAATAAAATAGGCTTAAATTTAAAACACTTCGTTATTTTCTATTATTAAATGTTATTTGAATATGCATACAAAAAACAAAATCTATTACAAACAATATTTTCAAATCAATCCTATAGGTGAATTCAATTTTTGAACAAAACATATCATTAAAATAATTCCATTATACTAAATTTATTATTCATAACAATTATATATCTGAAATGGATCGGTTGGTTACTTAAATGTTTGTTTAGACTTTTAATTCGGATTATAATATATAATTTTTAAAAACAAATCCTAAGTGTTAATCAACTAAAAACAATTAATTTATGTTAAGAGTAATCTTCAATACCTTTTTTATTTATATGCCGAAAAATCCCCTTATGGGAACCACTACATGTGACAAATCAAATATAAAAAGTTCATATATAATATTTCTTAAGATATTTATTTATTTTGTTCGATGAGTACTTGATGTAAACGGTTTATGGTGGAAGTGTCATACAGTACGAGCTGCATTCCATAGGACACGACGATGCGAATTTGGTTTGTGTGGAACTGGACACTCGTGTCCCCACTCCGGAGAGCCTCCTTACCACCCAGGAGATGTAAGAAGAGGGAATTCTTCTAATCCCATGTATCCAAAAACAAAGATATCGTGTATATATATATATATAATTACAAATGCATTTTTTTTAATTAAGATATATTGATATTATTGAGCACGTTCAAGTGATATTATTGAGCACGTTTAAGCATACATGAAAAAGTTAACTTGTGATTTGTTTTTTAATGCCCTTAAGTTTAAATTGCACCTACCAACAACAAAACAACATCACTAATTTATCAACCATTTTTTAAAAAATATTTATTATAAACCAACAATCAAACATAAAAATTGTTATTACCACCACCATCTTAACACTTAACACGGTAAATATGGATAAACGAGTCCTGCATCCCAAACAACATTCATGTTGTTGTCTGGACGATGGAAAGCCACAAATGTTAAAACCCAATGAGGTTTCACAAGCGTCATTATTTCTTGGTAATAACGAATAATTGTTATTTTTCGACATAGCCAAACAAGTAACTTCAGTCTTAATTTTCACGTCCATCGACATATTATTTCTCCTTTTTAAGCCGCCAAATCCGAAAATGCAAATTAATTATTATTTTGACATTAGAAAACGAAAGTATCATGAAACTCTAGTTAGGTATTTCAATCAAATTTATAATATGTTTTTTTGATCAATATATATCTAGTTAATATTAATTATTTGATGAATTTTTTTTATTACTAATTTATTTGTGTTAATTAAATTCCAGATAAACAAACTGCAATGGATATATTAACGAAGGAACTGAAAATGTTCGATCATGGAAAACATGATTTGATTGAACATTTTCATTTCATTAGTATAATTGTAGTTTGATAATCTTGTTTGCAACATATAATTTTGAATTAACACAAATAAATTAATAATAGCAAAAATTCATGAAAATAAATAATAATAACTAGATCTACATTTATCAAAAAATATTATTAATTCGATTGAAATACATATCTAAAACTTCATTATACGGGTGCTTCTTAGATTAATTAATATTGTTTTATTATAGTAGGACCAATTTGTAAACATTATTAAAGTTTAAGGATTATATTTCTTTTATATCAAATATAGATAGCAGAGAGATAGCGGTGGTTGAGGCTATCACTTTTTATTTTGTAACTTCTGTTTTCTCAAATCCCTAATTTGCTCTCTCAAATTCACATGGTATCAGAGCAAGAAGATTGTGAAGATTCAGGAGAATCAAAAGATAAAGAAGAAAGTGATTTTGAATCTTTGATATCTTCGTCGGATTCTTCGGCAAGTTCTTCGAGTGCAGAAGGTGTTCAACGCAGTACAACAATGGTTGGCAAGAAACGGTACGATAACGATCGTTTTAATATTCGAAACTCAGATAATCCAGGGAGTATCATATGCACGACAGTATTCAACGGAGTAAACTATATCGGATGGAGTAGTTGTATTCGTTTAGCCCTAGAAGCAAAATCAAAATTAGGGTTCGTAGATGGGTCGTGTATTGCTCCAACAGAAGCAACTGAGTTCGATCGATGGAAAAAAGTGGACTGCTTGGTTCGATCATGGATCTTGAATACACTTTCAGAAGAGATAAAAGCCAACTACTGACAAACTACTACAGCACTTGATTTGTGGGTTGATATCAAAGAACGGTATCAAGAAAATAATGGCCCGCAAACATTCCAACTTCAAAAGGCGATAAGCAATCTACGACAAGGTACTCTTACACTTGAAAAATATTTTTCTAAATTCAAGAAATTGTGGGATGAGCTATTGGTTTTAGAACCGTTACCGAGTTGCGATTGCGACCCAAGAACTGCTTGCTGTTGTAGAATGACAAAACTAGTTATACAATTAGACATGGCAAATAAGCTTACTCAGTTCCTTATGGGTTTGAATGAATATTACGACAATGCGAGACAGCAAATTCTTCTTATGGATCCTAAGCCAAGTCTTAATCGAGTGTATGCTATGTTACTGAGCATTGAAAGACAAAGAGAAGTCCAGTCTCACATGAACGATCAAACTGAGAACTTTGCCATGTTCATGAAGGACAATTTTGAACAGCATAAAGGACAAAACAATGGAAAGAGTAACAGAGGTAGAGGAGGAAGACAATCTGCAGGAAGAGGAGGAAATCGAGGGTTTACTTATAAAGATCTATATTGTATTAACTGCAAGACAGAGGGGCACAACCAAGAAGGATGTTTTAAGTTGATTGGATATCCTGACTGGTGGAAGGGAAATAAAGAACAAAAACCGAAGAATACAGTCAACCTTTCTAATACGCCTTTCTCTTGTTATGAAGATCAACCAGAATCTTCCTCTAGGTCTTCTGGAAAACTCAACAAAAGTGAGATAGCTGCTGCCTTCAATGAGATGATAAAGAATTACTTTGCCGAAGAAAAAGGAAAAGGAAAAGATACTTTCTACGAAGGTATGTCTTCTATAAAAAAATGTTACAGGTGCATGTAGTCTTAATGTGCATAATAATCATAAAAACAAACTGTTATGGATAATTGATAGTGGCGCTAGTTGTCACATTTGTTCAGATTTGAATGTCATGACTGATGTTAGAACCATAGCTAATGTACCTTTGTTTTTACCTGATGGAACAACTAAGCATGTAAAACAAATTGTTAACATTATACTTTCTGAAAAATTAAAATTATTAGATGTTATGCATGTTCCTGACTTCACATATAATCTAATGTCAGTTTCTAAACTGGCTAAACACAACAATATTATGTGTCAATTTTCTTCTACTGGATGTTTATTGCAAGATCCTAAAGACAACAGCATCATAGGAAAAGGGGAATTGATTCAAAACCTTTACATTCTAGAAAACCTAGGAACAGAAACTGTTATAGAAAATAATACTTTCAATACATGTACTGATTTTTTACTACTACATAGAAGGCTAGGTCATCTTTCTGATGTTGCACTAAAACATGCATATCCTATTAATAAAGATGAAAATGTTCATTGTGATATATGTCCAATTTCCAAACTAAAAAGATTGCCTTTTAAATCTAGTACTTCTAAAACTTTTCAATGTTTTGAATTGATTCACATGGATGTTTGGGGTCCTTACAAAGAAGTTTCTCTTATTGATTGTCCTTGATTATAGCAGATTTACTTGGACATTTATGATTAAAACTAAAAATCATGTTACTCAAACTTTTATTGATTTTCATTCCATGATTAAAACTCAATTTAATCTTCCCATTAAAGTTATTAGAACAGATAATGGAAATGAGTTTGTTAATCATGAATGTCAAAATTTTTTAAGGAAAAATGGGATTTTACACCAAAAGACGTGTGTTTATACACCTCAACAAAATGGGGTAGTTGAACGCAAACACCAACACCTTTTACAAGTGGCTCGATCAATTCTTTTTCAAGCTAAAATGCCACAAGTTTTTTGGCCCTTTTCAATTTTAATGGCCACCCACATCATTAACCGAATTCCTTCTAAAACACTAGAATGGGATAATCCTTTTCACAAACTGTTTAAACAAAAACCAGATTATTCTAATCTTAGAGTATTTGGATGTCTTTGTTATATCAAAAATAATGTTCCATACAAAACAAAATTTGAACCAAGAGGTTCAAAATGTGTCTTTATTGGATATCCCTCTAATCAAAAGGGATACAGAGTTTTTGATTTAAAAAAACAAGTGATTGTTGTTTCAAGAGATATTATTTTTCATGAAAACATTTTCCCCTATTTCAGAACTGAAAATACAACAGAAAAAATAAAAAATTCTTCTCATATATTTGATGAAACTTCTGAAATCTTGGAAGAATCAGAATCTGAAATAGAAAATGATGAAACAGATCAATCTGTTGAAAATATTGTTTTACCAAATGAAGATCCAGTTCTACAAAATACAGATTTTTCAGAAATACCGGTTATTACTGAAACTTCTGTTTTACAAGACGAGGAAAAAAGGGGCATAAGACAAAGAAATCCCCCTATTTGGTTAAATGATTATGTTGTGAATACTACTTCAAAATTATCTGAAAATGATAGAACATTATATACTCCTAATACTTATCCATATGTTTCTAAGTGTGATGATGATGAATATTTAGAATTTTTAGGAAATATTTCTATGGTTAAAGAACCACATTCATATAAAGAAGCTTCAAAATTATCTCACTGGAAACAAGCTATGGAAGAAGAGCTTTTTGCTCTAAAAAAAATGAAACCTGGATTTTAACTCAACTTCCAAAAGGTAAAAAAGCAATCGGATGTCGATGGATTTACAAAACCAAATTAAATCCAAATGGTTCAGTTTCAAAATACAAAGCGCGTTTGGTTGCAAAGGGTTACAATCAAGTAGATGGGATTGATTTTCACAGCAGCTTCTCCCCGGTAGCCAAAACGGTAACAGTCAGATTATTTTTTGCTTTAACTGCTGCTAATAATTGGATTTTGCAGCAATTTGATGTTAACAATGCATTCCTTCATGGTGACATTGAAGAAGATGTATATATGATTCCACCTGAAGGTTATAAGGATGCATCTCCAAACCAGGTTTGTAAACTTAAAAGGAGTTTATATGGTCTAAAACAAGCATCTAGGCAATGGAATTTAGAATTCTCAAAATGTCTTATTGATTATGGTTTTCTACAATCTGTTCATGACAATTGCCTATTTACTTTACAGACTAATAAATCCTTTGTTGCATTATTGGTGTATGTAGATGATATCTTAATTGTTGGAAATGATTTAGACAAAATTAATCTGATAAAACAATATCTTAATAGGAAATTTTCTATTAAAGACTTGGGCAATGCAAAATATTTTTTAGGACTGGAAATACATAGGAAAAAGTCTGGGATATATGTTAATCAACGAAAGTATATTTTAGATATTATGGCTGATACAGGTTTAACTGGTTGTAAATAGGGGTGAGCAAACGGGTAAACCCAACCCGTATTACCCAACCCATATTCAACCCAAATTAAATTTACCCAACCCATAATTCAACCCATATTATTTATTAATATGGGTTGGGTATGGGTTGGGTTGAGTATGGGTTGGGTAACCCAAATTATTTTATTTTTATTTTTTATTTAACATGTATTTCACTCATTTAACACATTTTTATTCGTTTAACACGTTTTCACGTTTTGACATTTTTAATACGTTTTTCACACGTTTAACACGTTTTTGACACGTTTAACACGTTTTTGGCACTCTTAACACATTTTTGACACGTTGAACACGTTTTTCATGTTTTTGGCATGTTTAACACGTTTAACACGTTTTTGACGCGTTTGACACGTTTGACACGTTTTGACACGTTTTTTCACGTTTTCGACACGTTTAACACATTTTGACACATTTTTGGCACGTTTAACACGTTTTAACACGTTTAACACGTTTTGACACGTTTAACATATTTTTCACATTTTTGACATGTTTCACACGTTTTTCACGTTTTTGGCACGTTTTGACACGTTTAACACGTTTTCCACGTTTTGGACACGTTTTGACACGTTTAACACGTTTTCGACACGTTTAATACGTTTTTCACATTATTGACACATTTCACACGTTTTTCACATTTTTGGCACGTTTACCACGTTTAACACGTTTTGACACGTTTAACACGTTTTGACACGTTTAATACGTTTTTCACGTTTAACACGTTTTTGACACGTTTTTCACGTTTTCGACACGTTTAATACGTTTTCGACACGTTTAATACGTTTTTCACACATTCAACACGTTTAACACATTTGACACGTTGGACACTATTTTCATATTTTGACATGATTAACACATTTTAAATACGTTTTGACATGTTTAACATGTTTTTCACGTTTTTCACATTATTAACACGTTTAACACGTTTGTAACATGTTTAACATGTTTTCACATGTTTTTCACGTTTTTGGCACGTTTAACACGTTTTGACACATATTCCACGTTTTTGGCACGCTTAACACGTTTTCCTCGTTTTGGCACATTTTGATACGTTTAATACGTTTTTGACACGTTTAACATGTTTTTTACATTTTTGACACGTTTAATACGTTTTCACATGTTTAATGTCAAACGTGTGAAAAACATATTAAACGTGTCAAAAATGCCAAAAATGTGTTAAACGTGACAAAAACGTGTTAAAATGTCAAAAACGAGTTAAACGTGCCAAAAACGTGAAAAACATGTTAAACTTATCAAAAACGTGTTAAATATGTTTAAAACGTGTTAAACGTGCCAAAAACGTGAAAATTGTGTTAAACTTATAAAAAACGTGTTAACGCGTTAGATATGTTAAAAACGTGTTGAACGTACCAAAAACGTAAAAAACGTGTTAAACTTGTCAAAAACGCGTTAAACGTATTAAACATGTCAAAAACGTGTTCAACGTGACAAAAACGTGAAAAACGTGTTATTAGTGTGAAAATGTGTTAAACATGTCAAAAACGCGTTAAACGTGTCAAAAACGTGTTAAACGTGTCAAAAACGTGAAAACGTGAAAAGCGTGTTAAACGTATGAAAAATGTGTTAAACGTGTTAAACGTGTGAAATGTGTGAAAAACGTGTTAAACGTGTGAAAAACATGTTATAAGTGAAACGTGTTAAAAATATTAAAAACGTGTTAGATGTGTGCAAAACGTGTTAAACGTATGAAAAATATGTTAAACATGTCAAAAACGTGTTCGACTTAAAGTTGGAAGATGATTAGTTTATATTGGATTAATAATAGAGAATTAAACTAAATTTATATAATTTGGGTAATTTGGGTAACCCTAACCCAACCCAAATTAAACCCAACCCAAATTTAACTCAACCCATACTCAACCCAACCCATACTAACCAACCCAAATTAATATTTTGGGTTTGAGTTAGGGTTGGGTTTGGGTAAACCCATATTATGCTCACCCCTAGTTGTAAACCAGCTACAGTCCCAATGATTAAAGGTGTGAAATTAAACTGCAAATCTAGTTCTACTTTGACTGAACCAGAAAAGTTTAGAAGGCTTGTCGGGAGATTAATATATTTAAATTTTACACGACCCGACATTGCCTTTAGCGTTCAACAGCTAAGCCAATTCATGCATGAACCACTGCAAATACATTGGGAAGCAGCCCTTCAAGTAGTGAGATACCTGAAGGGGACACCTTCTTTGGGATTATTTTATCCTAGTAATTCTAACAAGTTACTTGAGAGTTTTTCAGATGCAGATTGGGCGACATGCACAGATAGTCGACGATCACTTACAGGATACTGTATAAAATATGGTGATGCATTAATCTCATGGAAAACGAAAAAACAAAACACAGTTTCTAGATCTTCAGCAGAGGCAGAATATCGTAGCATGACAACCACTGTTTGCGAACTTAAGTGGATTTCTTTTTTACTCAAAGACTTGCAGATTCCAGTACAACTACCAATTCCATTACGCTGTGACAATCAAGCAGCGATTCATATTGCCGAAAACCCAGTCTTTCACGAACGAACCAAGCACTTGGATATAGATTGTCATCTCGTTCGAGACCAATTTAAACAAGGGTTCGTTCTTCCACAACACGTGTACTCAAAAGTCCAACAAGCAGATATTTTTACAAAACCGTTGGAGCATACCGCATTCTATTCACTTAGAGACAAGATGAATCTAAGAGATCTTCATCTTGAGGAGGGGATCTTAGATTAATTAATATTGTTTTATTATAGTAGGACCAATTTGTAAACATTATTAAAGTTTAAGGATTATATTTCTTTTATATCAAATATAGATAGCAGAGAGATAGCGGTGGTTGAGGCTATCACTTTTCATTTTGTAACTTCTGTTTTCTCAAATCCCTAATTTGCTCTCTCAAATTCACAGTGCTGGAATCCGGGAGCCAAAACTAAAACGAGACCAGAACTGGGAATGAAGGGAAGAACGGGAGTTATGAAGATAAAGATACCTCAGATGATAAAGATTCACCAATTCGAACTTGTTTGGAACTGGATAATCAAACTCATAGTTGTTATGAAGGTCACCATTTATACCTGAAATATTATATTTGAAAAACATTCATAAAATATTTTAAAAAATGAGAATATTTTAATAAAATCAATTAACAAAATAAAGACATTAAACCACACATACCAAAAGATTAATAGTACATTATACCTCAAATAAGAAAAATTTAATTAAATTGATGAATTATATCACTACCCGACGGAAAATATCTAACCCTGATTCAATTGAGGTGGTGACAGTAGTAAAGGACCAATAGTAGCAGACTGAGAAGCATCGTTCTTTGTTGCTCGTCCATATTAGTAGAGGCACAGTTTTAACAGGGACAGTAACAACGAGACCGGAACACTAGCCGGACCGGGAGCTGAAACCCGAGAGGGTATAAGAGCTGGAACCCGAACGGGAGTCGAAACTCAAGCGGAAACGAACCAAAGCGGCGAAATAACAGGAGTTGGAGGAACAAGAGCAAGATTTAAGTTTAGGTTTGGAGGAACAAGAGCAAGATTTAAGTTTAGGTTTGGAGGAACGCAGGTTATATATGGATTTGGGCCAAAATTTAGGTTTAGGTTTGGAGGAACACAAAAGGCTAAACTCCTTATATATGGATTTGGGCCCGGATGCCTATGATGTGCCGGTTCAAATTGTATATCTAATTAAAAATATTCAATTATAAGGTTTTTAAGAAAAATTTAAATATTAATTAATATTTAATCTAATTAGTTATTGAAAATTTATCCCATTATTATCTTACAAAAACCAAAATATCGAACATCACATATTTAATAAATAATTTTATACATATAAATAATAAAATTAACCTCTATTTAAATATTTTATATTAATAAAAGTTCACTATAGAAAGAAAAAAAAGTTCACTTACACAAGCAAAATGTCATTTAAACCTACTTACTATACATTTTTTTACTCATTTAGTCTCTTTCATTAAACTATATTTAATTTTTATTTTTTAATTTATATATTTATTTATTAAATATTAATATATTTTTCCTCGTTCTTTTTTATTAATCAATTAATTCTATATTTTTATCTTTTTCAAAAAAAAATTATTATATCTTATTATTAATTATTTTTATTATATATATATATAATAATTTATATATTTTTATTATATATATATATATATATTTAATTTTTTTTATTATATATATATTTTTTAATTTATATATATATATATAAATCTTTATCAATAATTATTTTAACTTTATACTTTTTCTTTTTTTTATATCTTTTTCTTATATTAACATTAACTATTAATGATTTATATTTTCAATAATAAAAATCTTTCAACACAAAAATTAATTAATTAATAGTTAAGAATATAGCAACTCATTCATCAAATAAAAAAATAATAATCAAGTATTAGACAAAACAATGTTACTTACTATTAGTATAAATCATGAATAAAAAAAATAAAGAATTATTAATTATTTTTTTCATACTAAATTAAATAAGAAATAAATCTTTCAAAAATATATTACATTAAAACACAAATTTTATAAATAAAGTATTAAAATATTTTCAAAAATAATAATTTAAAAATTATGAGAAATAAAAATTGATAAAAAAAAAGAAAGATTAAATAAAAAAGAAAAACTAATATAAAAATAATAATAATAAATTTGGAATGAAATAAAATTACTTGACTTAATTAATGAAAAAGAATAAGAGAGAAAATATATTAATATTTAATTAATAAACATATAAATAAATAAATAAAAATAACTCTGTTAATAAAATAGGCTAAATGAGTCAAAATTTTTTATAGTAAATATATTTAAATGACATTTTATTAGTATATATATGTATATGTGAACTTTTTTTCATATATATATATATATATATATATATAATATTTATTTAATTATATTATTATTATTTTTATTAATTACCTTAAAATGAAATTAAAACACAATATAAATTCAATTATAACAAATCATATTATCTAATATAACATTTAAATATTAAATAATTTAAATAAATAAATAATTGTACTTGAAAATAAAATTAATATATTTAAATAATAAATATTAATTAATTTATAAATATACATCAATTAAATTAAATATTTATAAAAAAATTTATTCAACTTACAACAGTATATAAACACATCATCCATAAAACTATATTTTTACATGACATTCAAATTAAGAAAATAATGACAACAAAATTATAAACAACTAAAACATTAGGCTACAATATAAATTAAATTATGGAATTATTTCATTTTAAAAAAAGGTTAATATTAACCTAGGTATAGTTTTTTAATATTTATTTTATTATATATTAAAATTTATTTTAATATAAATTAAATTATTTTATTTAAATAAATTATTATTAATTATCAAATAATATATAAATAAGGGAGTGATAGGAAAGGAATTGATGTGACTTCACTTTTGGTTGAAAAAAATAAGAATAGTGAATAAAAAAATTAATTTATTTTTTTAACCATTTAGATTGTATCAAGTTATTTCATCTCCAAAATCTCTCTATCATTCATCCTTTAGAAGGAGGAGAGGTATAAATAATACTAAAATTTATAAAGTCAATTTTTCATAATTTTAACAAACAAGGATTATTTAAAAAAAACCATATAAAATCCAATTAACTCATTCATCAAAGGAGCTCTAAGTTAGTTTAGAGTACCTTTGATTGATCATTCTCATTATTCTTCCTAACCTTAGAAATTCAAGAACTCAAGAATTCTCAGTAGAAGAAGTAGAACTGCTGAAGATATTTGGGAGATATAACTTCAGACGAAAATGCACTTATTCAATCCAAGAGAGAAATCGAAAGGAATGAAGAGAATAGAAAACTCTATCAAATATGAGATATTTCGTTTGAAAAAGTTACAAGTATAATCAAAATAAAAACGCCATAGGTGCAAATTGATTGTTGTCGATATCTGTAATTCAGTTCATGTTTCACTATCAAATCTAGAAATTGTCTAGAAAATTACTCAAAGATCTAAACACAAAATAAAATAAAACCGCAGTGAAGAACAAAACAACAAAACATCAACAACAAAGAAAGTACTTGTTGGCAGATTTTGTAAATCCCTCTTCAGCCAAATATTGGAGAATCGAAAATATCAGATCTTTTTTTAGAGTTTCGGGATTAGTCATTATTTACGAGAGATAATGATAGTAGAAAAATGCAAAAATATGCAAATGGATCTAGATAAAAAAAAAATGTTAGAGAAGTTCTTAATGTTCTCTTTGCAAAGAGAAGGAGACCATATTTTTGGTTGGGCAAAATTTCATAAAATAGACTGACCTAAGTGAATAACAGGGCACAGATTGTTCTGAGTTGTCTAAGGCTTGTTTGATCAAGGCATTTTTATATATTTACTTTGTGTAAATCACATTGCTCATCAAGTTTTACTTTTTACTCAACCATCCACTTTATTCTTGGCCTTTAGCTTTATTTAATTCATGATTATCTATTTAGATAAAAAAAAAAATAGAATAAAAGTTAAATATGTGATTATCTTCTTCTCTCTTTTTTTAAAGTCAAACGGACAAATCCTTGTTTGATTAGTTATTTGATGAAAAAAATAATGTTTGATATAAAATAGAATGATACTAATTATTTATAACTAAATAAAATTATCAAAATCTATTCTATTAATATTTTATTATTTTAATTAATGACTTTAATAATTTAATTAAAATAATAATATATTATTATATAATTAATTATTTAAAACTAATTGCAAATAACTCATAACAAACCAGCTAAATAAAAGTTAGAGCGGAATAGTGTTCTTTCCCATTTAATCAGTAAAATTTTAGTTTTTTTTTTTTGGCTAAATATAGTTGGTGAAGTGATGTTTTAGCATGAAAATTAGCTATGATAATTGTTTTGTTTTAAAAAATAAACAAATAAAATGTTAAAAAACTTGATACATAGAAAGAATTATTAGGAAAAAAAGTGTTACAGCCTAATTTGATAATTTTTATTATTTTAAGAAAAAAAATACATTGTACGATAATAAAGTTATTTAATTTCTTTAAATAGCATACTAGTCTTTTCAAATGCATAATTCATTATATTTCTTTATTTAGTTTAAATTAATTATTTTTTTTAACTAATATAATTTATTTTCTATTAATAAATTATTTCTTTAACTAATATAAGCTATTTCCAATTAATAGAAATATGTGCAATTGAACCAACTTTGTTATATAAAAAAAATGTGTACCACAAATTTTAAAAGAATGTAAACTTGACAATTAATAAAAGAAATTTAATTTTTACAAATTCGTGATTATGAACTGTTAAATTTAAGATTATCTAGTGGTAAAAATTAAATAGTCGTTGTACGCGCATTCATTTTAATATTAAGATAAATTATTTTTGTCATTTAAAATTATTGATCCTGATTTATTTTTCATAAGTATATAATTAACTAAGACATTTTTTTAAAATTAATAAATACAAATTAAATAAAAATCAATTAAACAAAAAAATAATAGGAGAGTGCAAAGACCAAAATAAAGAAATAAAAATAATTTGTTAGTTGGATTAAAGGTCTTTAGTTCCTAAACAAATCTAACCGTTTCTTATATCTAATTTTCGCCATCAAGTCATCTTGTGAGTGATTATTAACTAATTCTTTATATTAAATATTATTTAAAAATAATTCAGAGCTAGACAGTTATTAAAAAAAAGAATAGGATAGAAAAACATATTTTAGTCTCTCTTTTTATGTAAATTCAAAACAACCACAAATCTCCCAAATGGATCCAAATCCAATTCTAAAAAAACTAAAAAAAAGTTACAAATACTTGTCTTGTAATACATACATGATATTTTGGGACATGACCTTTTGCACCAAAAACTCATTTCCAACTCAATTCTGGTAAGCTTTGAGTCCAAGCCTTAAATGTCTTTATGTATATTGAGTGACCTCGAAGATAATAACTAAATATACATGTGATTAATTATCTTATAAGGAATACATATCATTTTTATTAACTCCTTCCATAACAATTAACTACATTGTTCACCAGAAATGTTTCATATCTTGTCTTCCAATCACAATCTTTTCTGTTATGCTTATTTAGTTTTAAGTATTCTTTTCTGAAGTGTCCTTCCTCTTAATAGCGAAAGACTTCACCTTTTCTTTAGTCTTCAACGTAGATTTAGAACTCTCACTGCTATGCATTCTTTCTCATGATGTTGTTTACCTCTTGCATATATGTCTTCTTCATTTTCTTCTTGCCTACAATCTGCCCTCTTGGTTTGTTCTTTGGATATCAAGTAACTCATACTTCTTCCACCTCAAACCTGACAGTCATCCATACCAACAAGAACTATAACTTGAACATCTTTTGAAAACCTCCCTAGAACTTATCAAGAACCCTCAAATGATCATCCAAACTCTGCAGCTTCCTTTCCTCTCGAACAGTCTCGCTCTCTAATACAATTTGTTAAGAAAATATCTAATCTAAACCAAGATAAACTAACTCTAACTAATATTAACTAATTAATAAACTAATAAAACACCTACAAACAAGCCACAATTAATAATAATAAAACTACTTTCAACTTAGTTAAAAAGTTTTATACATATTTTATTCTAACATTCCTTCCTTTAAACTGAAATTTATAATATTAGTTTATCTTGTGAATATCAAGAATACCCATCATATCCCTTAACTTATCAAAAGCTTCAAACTTCAAAGCTTTTATCATAGTCACTTATTCTAACACTTTTTTTTTGTCAAGTCTCTTATTAAATGATATCTCATGTGGATGTGCATATTTCTACCATGCAATACTACGTCCTTCAACAATTTAAAAGTTGACACATTTTCATAAAAGAGTAACGTATTCCTTGAGTGAATAGTTAATAATTTTCATTGTATTCTTGATCCATATCACTTGACACATACACGCAATCGTTGCCATAAATTCAGTAACGGTAGTAGATAAAGTTACAATAGGCTATTTTTTTTAAACCAAGAAATAATTACAGTACCCAATAGGAAGACATAACTTGATGTGATTTTCTTGTCTACATCCCTGCATAGTTGCTATTGGTGTATCCCAAGAATTTCTCATTTTCACATTTTTATACTACTATAGCTCATAGTTGTTTAATATATATGTTATTTTATAGTATTTCAACTCCAAATAATATTTCAATCTACCCATAACAGTCATTGCAAATGCCTTCATCATAGACTTTTTAAGAAAATAATAATTTACAACTCATTATTTCTAGTAAGCAACATATCGTCAACATACTATTACAATATAACTGTTCAAGTATGATTTAATGAAAAGAGTAGGCTCAGAAGGACACATTTCAAATCTTTCTTGAATTATGTATGTCTCGATACGACTAAACCAGGCCATTGGAGCTTGTTTCAGGTCAAATAGAGCATTTTGTAACTTATATACCTTATGTACCTCGCCTTTTCCACGTACACATCTTCCCGGAGCTAACCATTAAGGAAATTACTCATGACATCAAGTTGAGATATATTACAAGAACTATGAGTTATAGTATATTGTATAAGAAAGGCGGTGAATATGAGGAATTATTGGGATACACAGGTGCATGGAAATCACATTAAGTTATTTTTTTATTGAGAATTTACTAAACACGAAAAAAACAGGTTTTTGTAATATATTTTTGAGTTTGGTTAAAATTAAGTCGATCCGTTTAACATTATTAATAAATATGTCATAATAGGTCCACCTGAAATATATCTACCAACATGTTTATAATTTTCTTTTGTAAAATTTGTGTTTTTCATCTCTTACTCACTCACAAATTTCAAGTATTTCCTATATTTCAAATTGACTAGTTCCTCTTTTTTTTATTATAACTTTCATCATGTTATCTCAAAAAATCGAATTTTTTTCTTCCCTTTTTAGAATTGGCCCGTTTTTCCATTGACTCCCTTCACTGATATTGCAGCGTTGCTTCTCACTGTACAACTGTCACCTCCCTAGACATCAAAGTCGCTTGTAGCCGCCGTTGGTGTCACTATGTAGAGTCACGATTTGTTTTTTTGCTAAACTTGTAGACGGATTTGTAATTTAGTTATAATTACTCTTTCTTGTTGATGTCATTTTAATATAAAATAGAGACGTGATATTAATTAAATTTAATTAAATTAGGTTGGGTCGAGTTTAGTCTGGTCAATCGGATCGTCAGGTCGAAATTGGGATCAGATCAGTAACGAACTCTAGTTTTTTTACATGATTTACTAAAATGTTAGATTCAAGTTAGTATTGTTTCACTTTCCAACTTGTTAACCCGCCTTAAATTATCACCCATCATGTTACAACTTTTAAATCAAGTTTGATAGAATTTTGAACATTTTCTTAAAAAAAATAAAATAAGCTTACATTTAAAACACTTCGTTATTTTCGATTATTAAATGTTATTTGAATATGCATACGAAAAACAAAATCTATTACAAACAATATTTTCAAATCAATCCTATAGGTGAATTCAATTTTTGAACAAAACATACCATTAAAATAATTCCATTGTACTAAATTTATTATTCATAACAATTATATATCTGAAATGGATCGGTTGGTTACTATAAATGTTTGTTTGGACTTTTAATTCAGATTATAATATATATATTTTTTTAAACAAATCCTAAGTGTTAATCAACTAAAAACAACTAATTTATGTTAAGAGTAATCTTCAATACTTTTTTTATTTATATGCCGAAAAATCCCCTTATGGGAACCACTACATGTGACAAAATCAAATATGAAAAAGTTTATAAATAATATTTCTTAAATTATTTATTTATTTTGTTCGGTGAGTACTTAAACGGTTTATGGTGGAAGTGTCATACAGTGCAAGCTGCATTCCATAGGACACGACGATGCGAATTTGGTTCGAGTGGAATTGGACAGGTTCGAGTGGAACTGGACACTCGTGTCCCCGCTCCTCCGGAGAGCCTCCTTACCACCAGGGAGATGTAAGAAGAGGGAATTCTTCTTCTCCCTGTATCAAAAAACAAAGATAATATATATATATATATAATTACAAATGCATTTTCTTTATAAATTAAGATATATTGATATTATTGAGCACGTTCAAGTGATATTATTGAGCACGTTTAAACATACATGAAAAAGTTATCTTGTGATTTGTTTTTTAATGCCCTTAAGTTTAAATTGCACCTACCAACAACAAAACAACATCACTAATTTATCAACTATTTTTTAAAAAATATTTATTATAAACCAACAATCAAACATAAAAATTGTTATCACCGCGACCATCTTAACACTTAACACGGTAAATATGGATAAATGAGTCCTGCATCCCAAACAACATTCATGTTGTTGTCTGATGATGAAAAACCACAATTGTTAAAGCCCAATGATACATCCCAATTTTAGTTTACAAAATTTCTAACAAAAATATTTTTAAGATTTGACCTGTAACCTAATAATACATTTTGTTTTCATGATCGACATTTTTATTTTATTTGTTAAAAAAATAATAAATTTAACTAAAACTTTTATTTTTATTTATTAAATGGGTTGTCTTTGAAATCTACCTAGACTAAAAAGTTTATATTTTCATCAACCACCATCCTATAAATATTTTCATGGATTTGAACAAGTCTAGGAAACATGAAAGCTCATGTAGAATCGTTTTCCACAAATGCTTAGACGAGAGAGAATCGAACAAGAGAATTAAGAATTTTAGATGTCAAGTGATATTGAAGATGACGAGGGTGTAAAGTACTGCACTAGATCTACAATTCGATAGGGAATGACTGAAAGGGAAGTTCTCGGAGACGAAGAAGAGATCCTAGCCTTCTAAGACCGTTATTGCTAGAGGTTTATCACATTTTCAGCAAGTGGGTCACCCGGACTACAACTGAGATAGCCTAGTACGGTAGATCCACAATTGGTTCCATATCAGGCCATGGTGATGCTAGTTATGATATATACACTAAAAATTGGTGACCAAAGTTTCCAACTAACTTGCATATAACAATTGAAAATGAGGAAAGCAAAAATCATAACTTTGCAAGAATTTGTGATATTTTCAATATTCTCCAAATTAAAGTAAATAAATACCAAAAATTGAAAATGACAATAATGAAAGAAACAATACCAAAATCAAATGTTTTGAACATGCAAGCAAATTAAGGTAAATAAATACCAAAAATGGGCAAAATCTGATAATCAAACATAATGAAATGAAAAATCAATGTTTTGTTTAAATGATTTATCTTATTGATTTAGCCAAACAAGTAACTTTGGTCTTAATTTTCACATCCATCGACATATTATTTCTCAAAGGAACACTAGTTTTCAGCCGCCAAATACGAAAATGCACATTGATCATTATTTTGACATTAAAAAACGAAAGTATCATGAAGCTCTAGATAGGTATTTCAATCAAATTTATAATATGTTTTTTAGATCAATATACATCTAGTTAATATTAATTATTTGATGAATTTTTTTTTATTACTAATTTATTTGTGTTAATTAAATTCGATATTACAGATCAGATAAATAAACTGCAATTGATATATTAATGAAGGAACTGAAAATGTTCGATCATGTAATGTTGGAAAACATAATCGAACATTTTCATTTCATTTATTAGTATAACAATTTTAGTTTGATAATCTTGTTTGCAACATATAATTGAATTAACACAAATAAATTAACAATAGCAAAAATTCATGAAATAAATAATAATAACTAGATCTAAATTTATCAAATAATATTATTAATTCGATTGAAATACATATTAAAACTTCATGATATTTTTGTTTTATGATGTTAAAATGTTGATAAATGTGATACATCGATGAAAAACTGAAAACTAGTATTTATTTGAGAAACAATATTTCGTCTTGTGTAAATTTTGAGATTAAAATTATTTGTTTGATTATGGTTAAAAATAAAAACTATTTGGTATTGGATAGTGGGAAAAAATAATTTTGTTTGACATTTTAAAGTTGAAAATATAAATATATAATATTAATAGTTGAGTTATTACCTAGAGATAGTGACACCTGGTTTTTCATTCTCTAGACAATGTATACTAACTTGAACTTGGTTATTCACCCACTTGAACTTTATTCACCAATGAATGCTGTTATGAAGGTCACCCTCTATAACTGGAAAATTATTGTTTTTTTTTAAAAAAAAATCATGAAATAACGAAAAATGAGAGTATTTTAATTAAAAATAAACAAAATAAAGACATTAGTGGACCACGTATACCAAAATATTTAAGAAAAATTTCTTTTTACCTAATTCAATTGAGGAGGTGGTGACAGTAGAGGTGGTGAGACCATATTATTAGGCATAGTCTTAATAGGGACAACATCAACCAGAACCCTAACCGGAGGCGGAACGGAAACTGGTGCTGGAATCCGGGAGCCGAAACTAAAACGAGACCGGAACCGGGAATGGAAGGAAGAACGGGAGTTATGAAGATAAAGATACCTCAGATGATGAAGATTCACCAACTCGAACTTGTTTTGAAACTAGATAATCAAACTCATAGTTGTTATGAAGGTCACCATTTATACCTGAAATATTGTATTTGAAAAACATTCATAAAATATTTTAAAAAATGAGAATATTTTAATAAAATCAATGAACAAAATAAAGACATTAAACCACACATACCAAAAGATTAATAATACATTATACCTGAAATAAGAAAAATTTAATTAAATTGATGAATTATATCACTACCCGACGGAAAATGTCTTACCCTGATTCAATTTTTACTACCCGACGGAAAATGTCTTACCCTAATTCAATTGAGGTGGTGACAGTAGTAAAGGACCAATAGTAGCAGACTGAGAAGCATCGTTCTTTGTTGCTCGTCCATATTAGTAGAGGCACAATCTTAACAGGGACAGTAACAGCGGGAGCCGGAACACTAGCCGGACCGGGAGCGGGAACCCCAGAGGGAATGAGAGCTGGAACCCGAACGGGAGTCGAAACTCAAGCGGAAACGAACCAAAGCGGCGGAATAACAGGAGTTGGAGGAACAAGAGCAAGATTTAAGTTAAGTATGGAGGAACGCAGGTTATATATGGATTTGGGCCAAAATTTAGGTTTAGGTTTGGAGGAACACAAAAGTCTAAACTCCTTATATATGGATTTGGGCCGGATGCCTATGATGTGCCGGTTCAAATTGTATATCTAATTAAAAATATTCAATTCTAAGTTTTTTAAGAAAAATTCAAATATTAATTAATTTTTAATCTAAACAGTTATTGAAATTTTATCTAATTATTAAAAATAAAAAACCAAAATATAGCATCACATATTTAATAAATAATTTTATACATATAAATACCAAAATTAACCTCTATTTAAATATTTTATATTAATAAAAGTTCACTATAAAAAAAAAAAAAAACTCATTAACTCAACCGTATATACTAATAAAATGTTATTTAAACCTACTTAATATAATTTTTTTTTCACTTAATCTCTTTCATTAAACAATATTTAATTTTTATTTTTTAATTTATATATTTATTAATTAAATATTAATATATTTTCCCTCATTCTCTTTTATTCATCAATTAATTCTATATTTTTATCTTTTTTACAAAACAAATTTATTATTTCTTATTATTAATTATTTTTATTATATATATATATATATATATATATATAATAATTTATATATTTTTATTATATATATATATATATTTATTTTTTAATTTATATATTTTTATTATATATATATATATATATATATATTATTTTTTAATTTATATATATATATATGAGCTTCATCCTTAATTATTTTAATTTTATACTTTTTTTATATTAACATTAACTATTAATGATTTATCCTTTTAACAATAAAAATCTTTCAACACAAAAATTAATTAATTAATAGTCAAGAATATAACAACTCATTCATCAAATAACAAAAGAGTAATAATCAAGTGTTAGACAAAACAATGTTCTTACGATTAATATAAGTCATTAATAAAAAAAAAAATAAAGAATTATTATTTATTATTTTTTTCATACTAAATTAAATAAGAAATAAATCTTTTAAAAATATATTACAGTAAAACATAAATTTTATAAATAAATTACTAAAATATTTTTAAAAATAATAATTTAATAATTATGAGAAATAAAAACTGATAAAAAAGGAAGATTAAATAAAAAAGAAAAATTAATATAAAAATAATAAAAAAAAACTTTAGAATGAAATAAATTATCTGATTTAATTAATGAAAAAAATGAGAGAGAAAATATATTAATATTTAATTAATAAATATATAAATAAAAAAAATAACTCTTTTAATAAAAGAGGCTAAATGAGCCCATTACTTTTATAGTAAATATATTTAAATAACATTTTATTAGTATATATATATATATATATATATATATATATATATATATATATATATATTAATAAAATGTCATTTAAATATATTTACTATAAAAATAATTGGCTTATTTAGCTTTTTTTTTATTAAAAGAGTTATTTTTTTATTTATATAATATTTTTTATTTATATTTTTTTATTTATTAATTACCTTAAAAAAAATTAAAACACAATATAAATTAAATTATAACAAACCATATTATCTAATATAACATTTAAATATTAAATAATTTAAATAAATAAATAATTATACTTGAAATAAAATTAATATATTTAAATAACAAGTATTAATTAATTTATAAATATACATCAACTAAATTAAATATTTATAATGACAACAAAATTATAAATAACTAAAACATTAGGTTACAATATAAATTAAATTATGGAATTATTTTATTTTGATAAATGTTAATATTAATCTAGGTATTGTTTTTTAATATTTATTTTATTATATATTAAAATTTATATTAATATAAATTAAATTATTTTTTAAAATAAATTATTATTAATTATCAATTAATATATAAATGAGGGAGGGATAGGAAAGGGATTCATGTGACATCACTTTTGGTTGAAAAAAATAAGAATGGTGAATAAAAAAATTAATTTATTTTTTGAACCATTTAAATTGTATCAAGTTATTCTATCCCCAAATTATATCTCAATCATTCATCCTCTAGAGGGAGGAGAGGGTATAAATAATACTAAAATTTATAAAGTCAATTTTTCATAATTTTTACAAAATTAACTCATTCATCAAAAGAGCTCTAAGTTAGTTTATAATACCTTTGATTGATCATTCTAATTCTTTCTGACCTTTATGTCAAGGAAAAGGGAACTTCTAAAGGTTATACCTTATTCGGTTTTAAGTTATTTAAATAATTCAAGAAATTAAATGTCTATTTATTCATTAAATAAAAATATTAAATATCTTATATTTAAAATTATTATCATTTTATTTATATATATAATACCAAGTCATTTTAAAAATAGCATCATAAATACTTTAAAATGATCATTAATTATCATTTATTTCTCTCTGTATTATTAAAAAAAAAAGGAACAAGCCTTAAGGTTAGCTTTCATAAGTTTCTTAACCTCTATCATTGTCATCTTATAAGTTGCTCTAGGATTTTCATATATAAAAACTCATGTTCCCTTAAAACTAATATATACAAAAGCTCTAGGATTTCCATATATAAAAACTCATGTTCCCTTAAAACTAATATACAGAACAATTGTAATAAGGGTAGGCTGGAATTGACATTAAAATTTGAATTAGTTTGGTATATATTTTAATATTAAGAATTGAAAATAAAATTATAATTATAATTTTAATGAAATTTATTATAAGTGTAATTTTATAGTTCTTAATTTTTTTTTTTTGTAACTAGGAATTATATTTCTTAATTTTTTTTATGTTTTTTCAAATAAAATAATTTAATTTAATCATTTAAAACACAATTAAAGTTTTCAATAGATAACTATTTTTTAATTTAGAATGCTAAAATATCGAACCTATATTTTTTTTATTTAGTAAATTAACATTTTGAACTTTTATATATATATATATATATATATATATATATATATATATATATATATATATATATATATATATATAAATTTAAAATACATCTCACAATAACTTTATTTTTAGTTAAATATATTTTTAATTTTTTTTATTTAGTTTAAAAAAATAAAATTCTTTTTACTTTTTAAATTAATTTTATTAAACTTTTTTATTATTTATTTTCTTTAAACTTTAGTCTTTTTAATCAATAATATCTTTTTTTTTATAAAGAATATAATTATTATTGGATTTTTTTGTTAAACAATAATATTTATTTTTATTTTTATTTAATAATAATGCTATAATATTTAAAAGACAATTAATTATAAAAATAATTATTTTTTATTGACCATAAAATATATAATTTAACTCTTTTTAATCTAAGAAATGATAAGAGATAATTTAAATGATAATTTTGATTTAAGCTGTTACTAATCAAAATTAAGATTTGTTTTACGCGTTTAAACGTAATTTTATTAGAGATTTGCTATTGGGTTTGATGTTTAGTGATACACAGAAAAGTTATATTTGTGATCGATACCTCATAAAATTTTTGTTTTTTGTTTTAGAAAATTGAAACCTTACATTTTTATTTGTCTAATTATTTTTCATAGTTTATGCATATATTTAAATTTAATATTTTAAAATATGAAATAAACATTGATACCTGCTGCTATTGTTGTCGAAATAAAAAATGGTACTTGAAAATATCAATTAAAGGTGTTAGAAAATAAAAATAAATTCAAACAGGACATGTTTTAAAACGCTTTTTTTTGGATTTTTTAAAAATAGTTTAAGACTTTAAATGTTGAAAAATATTTAATTAGTAAATGTTGAAAGCAAACAGGCCTTTGGCCAGCTATTCGGGTCGGGAATTGGGTCAAACACGCGAGTTTGTGCATGATTTGATCCCCGTCCAACAAGTGCGAGCACCTAGACATCACATAGATGATTTGATTGCTCTAGATTTTCTTGGTCGGTGAGAATGTGCCCGATCATACTTTCCTCGATCGAAAGGATGATGCTTGGTAGTCTTATGTAGTAGGCAAAAAAAATTAATTTCATTTGAAATTCTCAAACTCAAACTAATTAGATGAGAATGATCATATGATCAAACTGAAATTTCTTGGTAAAAAATGGGATTTTTCGTCAGATCTTTATGGTTAAATTAGACTTACAAAAAGCTTTCTAATGTTGGTTAGGATTAATTTTAACCATAAAAACATAACTAGCTGTAATATTGTACTTAATTCAAGAACTAAAATTTCAAGTTTTATCTTAAATTTTTAATTTTTGGACAAACATACTTATATGATTCGAAATCAATCCAAAAATGTTCTTAACATCATTTGATATGAGTTAGGAATCTTTTAGCGTCAAGGGCTCAATAACGGAAAACACGATTTCAAAATTTTTAAATTCAAAATTTAGTTTTTCGTATTTAGTTTGATTAGTTTAATTTTAAATCTTGAGATAGCTTATAAAAGTTCTTAGGATCATCTCCAAATTAAGAAATCAATGAATTGTTCCATGACGAAGATCACTCGAACTAAAATGTGAATATTTCAAGTTTTTGTTCATTATATGAATTACATCGTGAATGGAAACACACACTGAGTTAGACTATTGTCATAGCTTTTGGGTGAACCAAAACTAAACTTAGAAATCTTACACCAAATTTTTTCAAAAACTAAAAAGTTTGATAAATTTTAATGACGGATGTAGTTAGAGATTAATTGATGAGTTGGGATTAGTTCCTTGTTGTTTGATCAAGTGGATTGTCAAGAGAAGCATTTATAGATATCCAAGATGGTTGGTTGATAAGTGGATCAAATCCAGGACAAAATACATTAATTGTTTTTGTCTAAACAGATTTCTATCCATTTATGTCATGATTCGACGTAAGTTGATAAAGTGAAATGGTCATCATGCTAGTGTGATCATTTCAGTCTTTGAATCATCCAATGAACAAATCGATCGGAGATTGATTTGATAAAATCTGTAGCAAGAGATTGAGAGTGAAAAGATGACAAGAATAGAAGATTTGTACAAATTGAAAAAAACCCGATAAAGGGATTTCTCATTATTCAAACTTATTTATATTGTCTCAATTACAAAATGAGTAACAAACTATTGTCTCTAGTCTAAATAAGTCCTTAGACTTATATTCGTTATAATATCAGAATGAAAGTTAATTATTCTAACTAATCAATACCAAAATGACTAATGCAGTTAATTAACTGCCTTAACAAATATTTAGCAATTAATTAACTGCCTTAACAAATATTTAACAGTTAATTAACTCTAACAAATTTACTCAAATCATAACAACTTTGTTAAACAATAATTAGAAATAAAATAACTTTATTATTTTATTTCTTCACTCCCTCCTCAAGATGAAAGTCTTTGAGCTTTAGCATAAGCCTTAAATCTTGAAATTGTTTAACATCAAGAGCTTTGATAAATATATCTGCATTTTAAACATTAAAAACAACATATGTTAAAGTAATAAAACCATCTTTGTATTTGTTTCTTACCAAATTACAGTCAATATCGATGTGTTTCGTTCTCTCATGAAACACCGGATTTTGCGTTATATGCATCGCTGCTTTATTGTCACAATACAAAACAATAGGCAGATTAACTTTGATCTGAAAATCAGCATCAAAATCAGCAAGTAAATAAGTCAGCCATTGTAAATCACATACTGTGACAGCCATAGATCTATATGCAGCTTCAGCTGATGATCTAGATATAGTTTGCTGTTTTTTTTTGTTTTCCATGCTACTAGAGCATTGCCAATGTAAATACAATAACCTGTAAGTGATTTTCTAGTATCATAACAAGAAGCCCAATCACTATTAGAATATGCTGAAATAACAAAATCAATCTTAGATGCATAAAAAATGCCTAAGGATGGTGTTCCTTTAAGATATTTAACCACTTTGATAGTAGCCTCAAAATGTGATTTATAAGGTTTATTAATATATTGACTTAATTGTTGTACTGCATATGCAATATCTGTCCTAGTGAAATTCAAATATAGTAAACGATCAATTAATCTTCTATACTTTTCAACGTCACAAAGGGTATCATTCACTGGTTCTTGAACCAATTTGGTATCTCTAGTCATAGGAATAGATGATGGTTTAACAGCAATCAAGGACATATCAGAAACAATGTCAAGAATATATTTTCGCTGGTTAACATAAATTCCATCATCAGTTTGTATAATTTCAAGACCTAAGAAAAGCTTAGCTTTACCCAAATCTTTAATAGGAAATTTTGTATTAATCATATTTTTTATTTCATCAATTTGCTCTATTGAATTCCCTGCTAATAGGATATCATCAACATAAATAATCAAACAAACAATATTAGATCCATCATTTTTGATGAATAAACAATGGTCATTCTCAGATTTTTAAAACCACTTTCAATAAGGATGTTACAAATTTGAAAATGCCAATGTCTAGACGATTGTTTCAAGCCATATATGCTTTTGTTTAATTTACACACTTGTTTTGGTAGTGTTCCTTTTAAACCTTCTGGAACTTTCATATATAAATCTTCTTCAACTAAGTCATGCAAGAAAGCATTATTTACATCTATTTGATGTAAATGTCATTTCTTAGCAGCTGTTAAAGCAAAAAGTAGTCGAATAGTCGAATTTTTAGCTACAGGGGCATATACCTGATGAAAATAAATTCCATCCTTTTGGTTATACCCTTTGCAACTAGTCGGGCTTTACATTTATCAATACTGCCATCAGCATTCAATTTTGTTTTAAAAATTCATCTACAACCTATTATTTTCTTTCCTTTAGGAAGTCCTGTTATAACCCAAGTATTATTTTTATGAAGAACAGTAAGTTCATCATCCATAGCTTTAATCCAATCTGGATTTACCTGCGATCCAGTTATAGAACTTGCTTCAATGCGAGGCTTGCCAGGATTCTCTTCCAAGGCAACAATCACTCGAACAATAGGATAGGGAAGAGGTCTCTCGAGCCTGTTTGTATGAAGTTGGTTCAACAAACTGATCAATGTTGCCCAAGAATTCAATATATTCTTCATTGTTGCAAGTTGATACAAATGGAAATGATGGTGGTAAATAACTTTGTTTTTTATGTACATTTGTCTCAACTTGACTTACAACATAATCCTTCATCCAAACAGGATGTTTTATAAATCTTGAACTTTTTCGAGACACGTATTTTATTCCATCTTGAACAGGTGAATGATTAACTTAATGTTCATCTTGAGAAGCAGAAGTTATTCCTTCACTTGTATTCAATTCAGGTTCAGAATTAGAATTCAAATTTTGATGTTCTGAAATTTCAGTTTGTACATTTTCAAAATCATTATCATAATCTAAATTATCTAATTCTTTTTCAAAGAAATATGGAAAATCAGAAGATTTGTTTCCTTGTAAATTTCTTTGTTTTGGATAATTTTATCAGAAAATGGAAAAATATCTTCATGAAAAATAACATCTCTTGAAATACTTACATTTCCTGTTTCAATATCATAAACTGTATATCCTTTTTTGTTTAAAGGATATCCAATGAAAACACATTTGTTGGCTCTTTTTGAAAACTTTGATTTGTTTGGATAAACATTTGCAGAATAACACAAACGACCAAAAACTTTAAAATAGTTATAATCTGGTTTCTTTCCCGATAGCATTTCAATTGGAGTTTTTCCATTTAAAATGTTAGTGGGAATTCTGTTTATTAGATGAGTTGCAGTCAATAATGAATAAGGCCAAAATTTAGAATCTAAATTAGAATCAATCATTAATGACCTTGCCACTTGAAGTAAATGTTTGTGTTTTCTCTCCACAACACCATTTTGTTGAGGTGAGTAAACACAAGTTGTTTGGTGAATAATTCCTAAGAAATTAAACATTTCAGAACATTTTTCATTTAAAAACTCAGTTCCATTGTCTGATCTAATTATTTTAATAGTTGTGTCATATTGATTTTTAACTAACATAAAAAAATTATGAAGTTTTTCAAACACAAAGACTTTACTTGGCATAAAAGAAATCCAAGTACATCGAGAGTAATCATCAACAATAGTAAGCATGAAAGGTGTATTAAGGATTGATTCCTCTCGATATGGACCCCAAATGTCAATATGAATAAGTTCAAAAATCTTTGACGTTTTAAAAACGCTTTGAACAAAAGGAACTCTTTGCATTTTAGCAACAGGACATGTTGAACAATGAAAAGTTTTATTCATAACAGCAGGAAATACACTTTTTAGAACATTTAAAGCAGGATGTCCTAATCGTTTGTGTAAAAAAAATGAATCAGAAACAACATTTAAAGAAAAATGAACTGCAGATTTGTGATTTTTATTAAAAATTGGACTGTCTTCAATGAAGTACAGATTTCCCATTCTCTTTCCCAGATTTACTTTGAACCTTGTCTCAAGGTCCTGCAAATAACAATCAGATTTTGAGAAAATACAGTTCATTTTGTTATCCTTTGTAAGTTTTGAAACTGCAATTAAACAATATCTAAAAGATGGTGCATATAATACATCTTTTAGTTTCAAACAATCAAGAAGTTTAACAGTTCCTATTTCAGTTACGTTCCTACTTGATCCATCAGCTAAGTACATAATTTTAGGTTCATCAAGTTGTCTTATATATGAAAATGCATTCCTATTATTGCATATATGACAAGATGCTCCTGAATCAATAAGCCACATATTTGATATATTTGTTTGTTCATTAATGCCGAAATCATATTCAAATGAATTAAGAATATAGTTAGGAAACTTACCTGCAGATGAAGAAGATCCATTTGCCTTGGTCTTGACATCTCTCATGTTCTTCAAGAACTGTTTATACATCTTGTATTCATCAATGGAAAGTTCCTGGAAATCATCTTTGTCGTAGTGGCATGAACAGAAGTTGATGGTCTTTTCTTGATCACATTATCCTTTGGTTGTTTCCACCATTCTAGATATCCAATCAACTTAAAGCAGCCATCCTTCATGTGACCTTTGCCTCCACATTGTGTACAACTTGTATTCTTATTCTTATTTGGAGAATGATAAACTCTTTCACCTTCTTCTTTTATCACCATTGCAGATTCTTGAAAATGTTTTTTCTGTCTGGTCCTCTTTTCGACATTCTGAAGCATTGTGAATGATTTATAAACGTCTGGCCATGGATCTTGCATGAGTATTTGATCTTTGACATACTCGTATTTATCATCAAGCCCCATCAGAAATTGAAGAAGCTTAAGTTCTTCATCATCTTGAAGCATTTCTGCTTCAAGAAAGCATCCATCACAATTAACTCGAATTCCTTTGCATCTGCATCTTCTTAGAGGTTTTAACCCCCATCATTTCATCCCACAGCAATCTCACCTTTGAATAGTATTCTTCTAAGTCAAGGTCACCTTGTTGGACGAAACTAATATCCTTTTGAAGGTTGTACCTCCTCGGACCATTGTTGCCTTCATATCTGGACTTGATATCAAGCCACAGATCATGACTGGTTTTCTTGGATTGAAATCTTCTTCCAATTCTTGCCTCTATCGTATTCATAATCTATGCCCTAACTAAGGCATCAACAATACCCCATTGATTTGCATCTTCTTGATCTTTGGGTTCTAGATATAAACCATCAATAAAACCTATCTTAATTTTCGCTTGAAGAGCTAGCCTAATACTTAGACTCCATCTGAAATAAGTTTCCCTTCCAGTAAGAATGGCTGAGGTAATATTTAGGCCTGGATGATCGGCTGGATGTATAATAAGAGGATCATTATTGTATTTCCTTTTTGTAATTGGTTGGTTAGGGTTCTGGTTTGGATTCTGGATGTTAGGGTTAGGGATTTGAGTCATAATTGGTGTACAATTTGGAATTGAAACTCAATTTGACTCTAAAACCATCGGCCTAAGAGTAGTATACATTTCTGCTGGAATTTCAGGAAGTTGAGGTTCAGAACTTACATTGTTATCTGAAGATCCAAAAGCCATTTCTTACTTTGATAGAATTAGTAGATCGTCTTCTTCTTCGCCTAGATTTGCTTTGATACCATGAACAAATCGATCGGAGATCGATTTGATAAAATCTGTAGCAAGAGATTGAGAGTGAAGAGATGACAAGAATAGAGGATTTGCACAAATTGAAAATAACCCGATAAAGGGATTTCTCATTATTCAACCTTATTTATATTGTCTCAATTACAAAATGAGTAACAAACTATTGTCTCTAGTCTAAATAAGTCCTTAGACTTATATTCGTTATAATGTCAGAATGAAAGTTAATTATTCTAACTAATCAATATCAAAATGACTAATGCAGTTAATTAACTTCCTTAACAAATATTTAGCAGTTAATTAACTGCCTTAACAAATATTTAGCAGTTAATTAACTCTAATAAATTTACTCAAATCATAACAATTTTGTTAAACAATAATTAGAAATAAAATAACTTTATTATTTTATTTCTTCATCCAAAATAGTAAAAAAAAAACGAGCAAGTTCCGTTGCTTAAAAATCAAAGAAGGTTACTGTTATGTTCTTATCCGATCAACACCAAGAAGAAGACGAATCAGACAAAACGACATCATTCCGTCCGCGATGAGCGTACTGCGTGTCGAGCATTAGCCTGTTGTTTGTTGATCCACTAAGGCACGAAAGTGCGCGCGTTACTTTCGTTGTAAGAGTGACGTGGTGGGCCGTGGGCTAGTGTCTGTTGGATGATGCTTGGATGACTACTGCTTCATCATTTTGGTTGCACTTGATCAAAATACATTTTAAATTTTAAGACTTGTTTTAATTTGATTTTTCTTTTGTTCTTTTGATTTTATTTTAATCTAAAAATACACAAAATTAACTAATAGATATAAACTTTATTTTGTTTCCTTTTTTATTTTAAGGCTACTTAAATAATTATTTTATGTATTTAAATGAATACAACATTTTTTCAAATAATTATTTAATTTATTTGAGCCATTTTAAAACTAATTTGTGATTAATTAGTACAATAACTATCTCAAATAATTTACTTTAGAATTTATTTTTTTGGGATACAATAATTATCCTAAATAATTATTTTATTTTATTTTGGCTTTTATTTTAATTAATTTAAATTATGATTATAACATTTATTCAAAATAATTATTTAAAATTTATAAATTAGAATAGTAGAATTTTTAGTGTTTATAAATGACCCCTCTTGAATTGGATTGGATTGAATTTGGATATAACAAATTCAGTTTTAGAAAACTTGGGTCCAAGACATAAATGTACTATATTCTTTTACCCAATTTAAGGTTTTTATCATGGGAGTGATGGAAGGATATAACATGGAGGTGGCTGATGTCGGTGTTGTCTTCGCTTTATTACGTGCGTGACAATCATTAAAGAGCTCAAGATGTTCATTCATTCATGGTTATTATTATCTTATATTTTGGTATTTATGCTAACAATGATTGATTTTGACTAGGGCATATTTAGGTGAATCATTATTTATGAATGATTCAGTAAATATATTAACCAATGATATCTGACTGCACAAAAGTCCATAGACCATTTCTATTATTAGATAATGATTTTAAAATATCATTTGCATTGAGATATGGAGTTTAATTTAACGCGAGTTTAAACAAAGTAATCGTGTGGATCATCAATAATTCGTGTTTTTAGAAGTCAGAACTATCGACTAATAGTGGCTTAAAATTTTTGAGATCATTAATGTACAAACGATAATATATATCGATAAATAAGTTTTGATTTGACGTGAATCTTGATATTAATATGTAAATAACTGTGGGTACTATCGAAAGATATATTTTAATTTAATTTGAATCTTGACAAAAATATTCATGTATGTTATTAACAAATACCATTTTTAGGGTAATTATATAAAAATGATCGTGTGGATCCTAACGAAAAAAATGTTTTGATTGGTCATACACAAATGATCTATCTTTTATTTTTGTAGGATTTAAGTGAGCATTTTACTTGGTGCGTCCGATGAAAGGATGGTTCATGGCGCTTTATAGGGTTGGTCATGGTGTTCATCACCTTGATCATGAATTATTTCAACCAAACTTTTTCTTCTATATTCCTTCATTCAAAGTGACCTTCACAACTTGTTTAAATGGCATCAGTCTTAAACTTTTGTCAAAATATGATCATTCTTAGATACTGATTTTAATAAAAGGAAAAGGACACGTTTTTAAATGAAGTGATTTGTCAATTCTTGATAATTGATAATATCAATTTTCTTTTCCGAGAAATGGAATAAATCCTTAATCCATTTAACAAATCATGATATTTTAGATTCAAACATGCAAAATGAAGAGCTGCAATTCAATCCCTCTGAATGGGAAGATATATATATATTTTACATTGTACACTCATGCGTAGGATGATAATGAGTATCCGTATATATACCTGATAATAAAGTTTGGGTATTTTAAATCGAGTTCGGAGTCATGATTAGGCATGGGGAGGGAAAAGTACCCGATTGGATTTGGAGATAAGGAGTGTGCAAAACCAAAATCTAATACATAATACCCGCTTATATTAATATTAAAATGATTTTTTTATTAAGCCTTAAATGTGACCTTTCAAATATCTAATAATGACTAACATTATCATAAATACATAATTTTTTTTTTGTCCACACTCCAATCAAAGTTTACTTTTGTAATATTCCCCAAAATAACATACTTTTCTCTTCATTTTTTTTATTTTCAATTTTTCTTTTAATAACAAAATATTATTTCTCTCTCTTAACTCTTATCTTCATCTTCCATCTTCATTTTATAACTTGTTTTCAAACTTCATTCTAACTTTTATTTAACTTTAATAATAAAAAAGTTGTTATCTTTTTCGACATCTAAAATATAAATGTGTAGGTAAGTAATGTTTTTATTTGTTTTTTAAACATTTTGATATTACTAATTTTAAAGTTATTTATTATTTTATAAAGTTATGTTTTTCTTATTAGAAGTATTTAATCAGGTAATGGAATAACCGATGAATCTGGGATGATGATAGAAATATAGATCTTATCGGAGTCGAGTTCATGATCAGGTAGTAAAATAAAAATCGGGTTCAGGGATGGGTACTTATTACCCAGCGGGTAGGGTACTGGTTTCCATCCCTACATTTGCCTCTTGTATATGACAAAAATTAAAATCTTACCCATCCAAAAGGGGGTGGGCGGGTAAACATTTAGTGCAATACGACACATAATACTTAAATTATTGGAGTCGAAAATTCCAATGCTCCTGTCTCTAAAGGCTGCATAAACCATTCGGCAATCGCATGAATATGTGGCACCTGATATTGCCGGCACAAGATTCCCTTGTGGGACCCACTACACACCACAAAAGAAAATTAAACAATTTAATCATGATAAATAATTTTTTATTTTGTTTAGTAAGTACTTGAAATACAAGGTTCATGGTGGAACTATCATTTATTCCGAGTTGTGTTTCGTGAGACACAGAAATACGAATTTGGTCAGTGTGGAATTGGACACTCGTGGCACCACTATTGGGAGCCTTCTTGCCACCCAGAAGTTATAAGAAGAGAGAATTCTTCTTTTCTTCCCATGTATCCAATCTCCAAAAATAAATCTGTCAATATCATAATATATACATATATAATTAATTACCAATGCTTTTTTTTTTTTTTTAAATTAAGAGAACACAAAAACAGAAAAACAAAACATATTTACTTAACATCAGCACCAGATGAAACCATTAGTCTAGGCATACAGGAAAAAGTTAACCCTGTAATAAATTTGGCATGCCCCTAAGTTCCGATTGAACTTATCAACAACTACACATCATTATTTATGTGGTTAATAAATAATGATGTGTTGTTGTTGATAGGTCTAATCGGAACTTAGGAGTATGCCAAATCTATTACAGAGTTAAACTTTTTCTTGTATTCTTAGACTAATGGTTTTATCGGGTGCTTATGCTCAAGTAATATGTTTTGTTTTTCTGTTTTTGTTTTCTCTTAATTTTAAAAATATGCATTGGTAATTAATTATATATATTATGATATTGACAGATTTATTTTTAGAGTTTGGATAATGGGAGAAGAAGAATTCCCTCTTCTTACATCTCCTGGGTGGTAAAGAGGCTCTCCGGAGCGGGGACACGAGTGTCCAGTTCCACACGGACCAAATTTGCATCGTCGTATCCTATGGAATGCAGCTCGCACTGTGTGACACTTAGCCAAACAAGTAACTTCAGCCTTAATTTTCACGTCCATCGACATATTATTTCTCAAAAGGAACACTAGTTTTCAGCCGCCAAATCCGAAAATGTACATTGATCATTATTTTGACATTAGAAAACAAAAATATTATGAAGCTCTAGATAGGTATTTCAATCAAATTTATAATATGTTTTTTGATCAATATATATCTAGTTAATATTAATTATTTAATTAATTTTTTTTATTACTAATTTATTTGTGTTAATTAAATTCGATATTACAAACCAAATAAACAAACTGCAATTGATATACTAATGAAGGAACTGAAAATGTTCAATTATGTTTACATTTTCATTTCATTCATTAGTATAACAATTTTAGTTTGATAATCTTGTTTGCAATATATAATTGAATTAACACAAATAAATTAACAATAGCAAAAATTCATGAAATAAATAATAATAACTATATCTGCATTTATCAAAATAATATTATAAATTCGATTGAAATACATATCTAAAACTTCATGATATTTTCGTTTTATTATGTTAAAATGTTGATAAATGTGATACATCGATTAATAACTAAAAAACTAGTATTTATTTGAGAAACAATTTTCGGTCATGTGTAAATTTTGAGATTGAAATTATTTGTTTGATTGTGGTTAAAAATAAAAACTATTTGGTATTGGACAGTGAGAAAAAATAATTTTGTTTGACATTTTAAAGTTGAAAATATAAATATATCATATTAATATTTGATAGTTGAGTCATTAGCTTGAGATAGTGACACCTGGTTTTTCATGCTCTACACAATATATACTAACTTGAACTTGGTTATTCACCAACTTGAACTTTATTTGGATGATGTTGTTATGAAGGTCACCCTCTATAACTGGAAAATTATTGTTTTTTTAAAAAAAAAATCATAAAATAACGAAAAATGAGAATATTTTAATTAAAAATAAACAAAATAAAGATATTAGTGGACCACCTATATCAAAATATTTAAGAAAATTTTAATTGAATGGATGAATTATATCATTAACCCGACTTATTTTCTTTTTACCTAATTCGATTGAGGAGGTGGTGACAGTAGTACGTGAAGAACCAACAACAGCAGACAAGAATAATCGTTCTTTGTTGTTCTAGTTAAGACCATATTATTAGGCATAGTCTTAATAGGGACAACATCAACCAGAACCCTAACTAGAGGGGGAGCGGAAACTAAAACGAGACCGGAACTGGGAATGGAAGGAAGAACGGGAGTAATGAAGATAAAGATACCTTAGATGATGAAGATTCACCAACTCGAACTTGTTTTGGAACTGGATAATCAAACTCGTAGTTTGTCGTGGCCCGTTTGATCACGATCTTGAACAGCTTTCTTGGGTAAGTGAATGTAATATCTTATATCCAGAATTGTGTAAGATGAGAATGGGTTGAAGAGAATAAGACAGAAAGTAAAGAAGATCTTGATAATAAAGATGAAGAAAGAAGACGATATATTAGAAGAGATGAAAAGTATAATGTTCAAAGTCATATCCTTTACAGCCATTCTATCCTTTATTTATACTAATATATTTTGATTATTATTACAGGAATTATTATTATTAAAAGCCCAATTAGCTTTAAATTTAAAGGCCCATTTATCTTTTGGCCTTTTAACTAATATTAATTCTAAATGACTGTTTCTGTTTCTGAACAGGTGTCATTTACAGCTTCTAAATCGTTGATTCCCTTGTTATTCTCCAAGATCTGAAGAGTTGTTGGACGGTCACGACATTCCCCTTCTCTTAAAGATCCCCTTGTAGAACGGGGCTTACTTGCAGGAAATCGTGCACAAAAGTCTGGAAATTGAGATCTGAAGAACGTCCAATCTTCCCATGTCGAATCTTCTATAGGGGTATGTGTCCAGTGAACTAGGGCTTGAGCAACACTATGGCCTCTGCGTCTAATCATCCTCCTTTCTAATATATCTTCTGGTTGTAGTTTAATTTCTCCATCTTCTCCAACTAACGGCAATGTTGTTTGTACAGCTTCAAGTGGTCCAATCTTAGCTCGAAGAAGGGAGACATGGAACACCGGATGAATCCTGCAATTTTCAGGTAATTTTAACTTGTAAGCTACTTGCCCTATTTTTTCCAAAACAAGAAAAGGTCCAAAAAACTTAGCAGATAGTTTGATGTTTCTTCGTGTAGCTGCTGTTGTTTGTCGGTATGGTTGGAGTTTTAGGAAAACCCAATCTCCCACTATAAATTGTCGATCTTGTCGATTCCGATCAGCATACTGCTTCATCCGGTTTTGGGCAATGGTTAGATTGTCCTTCATTATCTGGCATATTCGAGTTCTTTCGAGCATGAAGTCTTCTACTGCTCCTACTGAAGTTTTGGTCATTATTCCCAATGGCAGTGGAAGTGGAGCTAATCCGTACAAAGCCTGGTATGGTGTTAGTTTTAATGACGTGTGGAAAGTGGTATTATACCACCACTCTGCTAAAGCCACCCATTTGCTCCATTGTTTTGGTTTGTAGCCGCTCATACATCTCAGGTAAGATTCTAAACATTGATTTACACGTTCAGTTTGTCCATCGGTTTCTGGATGATATGCTGTACTTAATAGAGATTTGATGCCAATAACCTTTAACAAATCCTGCCAAAAAAGACTGATAAATATAGGATCTCTATCTGTCACAATAGTTTGTGGTAGCCCATGTAACCTATAAATGTTTTCAACAAATAAATTTGCAATTTGTGTTGCAGTATAAGGATGTTTTAGTTTGATAAAATGAGCATATTTTGTAAATCGATCTACCACAACTAACAATGTTGTAAAACCGTCTGATATTGGGAGTCCTTCAATAAAGTCCATGGATATGTGTAACCACGGTGTGTCTGGAATTGGTAATGGTTGTAATAGTCCTGCTTTCTTAGAACTTTCATTTTTGAAACGTTGACAAATATCACAATTTTTAATTAGCTCTTGCACTTCTCGTTTAAGTCCTGACCAGAAAAAGTTTCCTTTTACCCTTTGATATGTAGCCTGTATGCCTGAGTGACCTCCTAAACTTGTGTTATGCAGAACATTTAGAATTTCTTCTCTTAGATTTCCTTTACTGCCCACACATATTCTGTTTTTATACTTGATGATATTGCTTTCATTTTTGTATAATGGACATTGATCAGGTTGTGAAGCCAATAAAACTATGATTCTCTGTATTTCTTGGTCTTCTTTGTAGGAATCCTCCACCTCTTTCTGCCAAGTTGACGTAACAGTGGATAACATAGATAATGAAGCCGATTCTCGTCTCGATAGGGCATCTGCAGCCAGGTTGGTTTTTCCCTGTTTATACATTATTGTGTAATTAAACCCAAGTAGTTTAGATAACCATCTTTGCTGTAAAACTGTAGTGATTTTTTGTTCCATTAGAAATTTCAAACTTTGATGATCCGTTCTAATAATAAAGTGTCGCCCATATAAGTAATGTCTCCACTTTGTAACTGCCATCAATACCGCTAGTAGTTCCTTTTCATAAGTAGAGAACCCTAAATGAGCCTTAGATAGGGCTTTGCTTAAATATGCAATAGGTCGCCCCTTCTGCATTAGAACTGCCCCAATTCCATAGTAACACGCATCTGTTTCAACTTCTAAATCAATGTTGAAATCGGGTAATGCTAATACAGGAGTAGTAACGAGTGAATTTTTCAAATCTGTAAATGCCTTTTCTGCATCCTCTGACCATTTAAACATCCCTTTCTTCAAAAGCCCGTGTAGAGGTTTGCTAATAACACCAAAGTTACATACAAACCGCCTATAGTATCCAGCTAGCCCTAGGAAACCTCTTAGAGCCTTTATATTTTTTGGAACTGGCCACTCTTGTATGCAACTGATCTTTTGTGGATCGACCTCAACACCTTGACCACTAACAAAGTGTCCTAGATATTCCAACTTCTTTAATCCAAAAGAACATTTGGACAGTTTAACGAATAAACTATTGGCCTGCAAAATTTTCAACACTTCTTCAAGATGGGATAAATGTAGTTCTAAAGTAGTACTGTAAATGAGAATATCATCAAAAAAAACTAATACTCCCTTTCTTAGCCATTTTCGGAAAATTTCGTTCATGAGTGCTTGAAAAGTTGCAGGTGCATTAGATAATCCAAAAGGCATAACTCGGAATTCATACAACCCTGAATGCGTCCTGAAAGCAGTTTTATGTACATCCTCCTCGCGAACTCGTATCTGATGGTAACCTGCCCGTAGATCCAGCTTTGTGAAAATTGTTGCTCCATGTAGTTCATCCAGCAACTCATCTATTGCAGGTATCGGATACTTGTCTTTAATTGTTATTTCATTCAATTGTCTGTAATCCACACAAAACCTCCAAGTTCCATCTTTCTTTTTGACCAGGATCACTGGAGAGGCAAACGAACTTGTGCTGTTTCTTATAAAACCTGCGGTCTTCATTTCAGCTACTAATGATTCAATTTCACCTTTCTGAACAAAAGGATAACGGTAAGGTCTTTGATTAGGTGGATTCGAACCAGATTTGAGATTGATGGCGTGGTCTGTTATTCGTACAGGTGGAAGATTTTTTGGAATTTCAAAAACCGTCTTATATTTGTTGATCAACCTCTGGATATTTATATCAGGTATTTCTTCTGCCTGTATTATTTTATATTGGTCCAATTTCTCTGTATCTTCAACTTCCATATGATATATCTGACCTATAAAGCATCCCAATCCTTTCTTGATATTCTTGATCATTGTTTCTCCGCTCATCAGTTTAAAAGTACTTTTTTCTTTAGTCCCGTATAAACGTATTTTTGATCCGTTGAGTCTGGCTTTTATACATCTTTCCGAATAATTCAGACTTACTGGTCCAAACTTTGTCATCCAGTCGACTCCTAAAATCATATCACAACCTCCGAGCTTGATTGTCCTTACGTTAAATACGAACTCATATTCTTGCATTCGCCATTTAAGATTTGGTAGAATGTGTCGGCTGTACAGAACTCCCCCCCTGCAATTGTTACCGTTAGTGGATTATCTTCTATAAGTTCACATCCCAATTGTCGAGCGGTCCCTTCATCAATAAAGGACAGAGTACTGCCACTGTCGATTAGTATTGTTACTTTTCTCTTCTTGATTTGTCCCACGATCTTTAGAGTAGAGTTACTTGCAGTACCGTTTATGGTTTGAACAGACAGTTCTCCTCCATCCCCCATTGTATCATCATCTGCTACCTCTTCCAATCTTAGTTTTTCTTCCAACTCATCATCTAATTCAATCATGAACAATTGTCGATTTGCACATATATGACCTTTAGTATATTTTTCATCACATTTAAAACAAAACCCTTTCTGTTTCTTTTCTTGTATCGATGCCCAGTTTACAGATCGAGCATGTTGTTCTGAACTTGAGGTTATTCCCTTATCCTTAGTGGTATTCGTCCATGCTGGTTTTGGATGATTCGTCTTTATGGTATCTCCCGCAGTTCTACTCGGCTGTTTAACAATCTTTGGTAATGGAGCTAAGAATTCATCTTTAGCATTTGCTAGTCGAATTGCTTTGTCTAATGTTTCAGGTTCCAGCAGTTTCAATGCCTCTTTTAATTCATCACGCAAACCACCCAAGAAACTTTGAATATAATATCCTTCACTTTGAGGAACATTCTTGGAAATGACCAATGATCGTAACTCTCTCCACTGGTCAATGTAATCAGTTAGTGTCCCGGTTTGTCTTAGTTGATGAAATTCAATTATAACATTTTGGTGGCCCACTTCTTGAAATGCTAGCAGAACTTCATTAGTAAATTCATCCCACGATTGAATCGTATGATCTACTAAGTAATCTGTGATCCAAATATCAGCTCGTCCCGTAAAAAAATATATAGCATAATTCACTTTTTCGTAATCCTCCATCATGAAATTTCCGAAGAATTGGTTTGCCCTTCGTACCCAACCCCTTGGATTTGTTCCATCAAACTTATCAAGATCGATTCTTGGATTTCTTAATGATAAATTTCCTATTGATTGTAACCCCATCCCTTTTGTTGTATGTGGATCGTATGTTGTTTTAACATAATTATTGTCTGACAGGTTTCCATTCGGTCGTCGGAAGATGCCGTCTCCTAGAGGTGTGTCTTTCCTTCTTGGGTTTGAAGAATTGGTCCCTTTTGCTCTTTCATCCGGTTGATTGGTAGATTTTGGTATTGATTCACAATTTGCTTTTAAATTCTCCAAAAACTGTGATTGCATTGTTTCTAGTCGTCTAGTCGCATCTTGTTGTTGTCTTGCGATTTCTTGTTGGTGTCTTGCGGATTCTTGTTGCATAAACTCAAACTGTTTCGCGTTCTCTTGTTGTAGTAAAGTGAATTGAGAGATAATCTTTGATTCTGTTGTTCTTTGCTATTCTTGAATTACTTGATGTATCTCTTCGACTTTGCTTGTGAGGGTTGCCTCTATATTGTTAATTCGCTCGCCTAATCTTTGAAAATTTTCTTCTGTAGCTTGTGATCTCGTCATATTAACAGCGGAAGTGTTACCGATGATAGATGGCTCTGATACCAATTGTCGTGGCCCGTTTGATCACGATCTTGAACAGCTTTCTTGGGTAAGTGAATGTAATATCTTATATCCAGAATTGTGTAAGATGAGAATGGGTTGAAGAGAATAAGACAGAAAGTAAAGAAGATCTTGATAATAAAGATGAAGAAAGAAGACGATATATTAGAAGAGATGAAAAGTATAATGTTCAAAGTCATATCCTTTACAGCCATTCTATCCTTTATTTATACTAATATATTTTGATTATTATTACAGGAATTATTATTATTAAAAGTCCAATTAGCTTTAAATTTAAAGGCCCATTTATCTTTTGGCCTTTTAACTAATATTAATTCTAAATGACCGTTTCTGTTTCTGAACAGGTGTCATTTACAGCTTCTAAATCGTTGATTCCCTTGTTATTCTCCAAGATCTGAAGAGTTGTTGGACGGTCACGACATAGTTGTTATGAAGGTCACCATTTATACCTGAAATATTATATTTGAAAAACATTCATAAAATATTTTTAAAAAATAAGAATATTTTAATAAAATCAATGAACAAAATAAAGACATTAAACCAAGCATACCAAAAGATTAATAATACATTATACCTGAAATAAGAATATTTTAATTAAATTGATGAATTATATCACTACCCGACTGAAAATGTCTTACCCTGATTCAATTGAGGTGGTGATAGTGGTAAAGGACCAATAGCAGCAGACTGAGAAGCATCGTTCTTTGTTGCTAGTCCATATTAGTAGAGGGAATGAGAGCTGGAACCCGAACGGGAGTCGAAACTCAAGCGGAAACGAACCAAAGGGGCGGAATAACAGGAGTTGGAGGAACAAGAGCAAGATTTAAGTTTAGGTTTGGAGGAACTCAGGTTATATATGGATTTGGGCCAAAATTTAGGTTTAGGTTTGGAGGAACACAAAAGGCTAAACTCCTTATATATGGATTTGGGCCCGGATGCCTATGATGTGCCGGTTCAAATCGTATATCTAATTAAAAATATTCAATTATAAGTTTTTTAAGAAAAATTCAAATATTAATTAATTTTTAATCTAAATAGTTATTGAAATTTTATCTAATTATTATCCAAAAAATCAAAATATAACATCACATATATAATAAATAATTTCGTACATATAAATACCAAAATTAACCTCTATTTAAATATTTTATATTAATAAAAATTCACGTAGGGCCATATACACGTATATATTTATTTGTACCTTTAGCCCAAATTGGTTACAATTTCTGTCATTTAAAATTATACATCCTAATTTATTTTTCTTTAAGTATATATATATATAGTTGACTAAAACAAAATTTATTTATTTTAAATAATCAATACAAGGGAGAATATAATATAAGAGTACAAAGACTAAACTAAATAAATAAATAACTTTTTTTTTGAAGGTCTTTCAAAAGAATAATATATAAAATTAAACGAGTCAACTAGTTTCTCGTATCTAATTTACAACGTCTTCGTCCTAATGACATTGTAACTTTTTGTTTATTGTGATTTGATCAGTTATATCATCAATTTTATTATTAAAATAAAATAATGTTTGTTATTTCAAATAATGCATCCAAATTTATTTTAATAAGTATATAGTTGACTAATGACATATTTATTTATTTTAAATAATTAATACAAAATAAATAAAAAATTGTGTAAGAAAAAACATAATATCAAAGTGCAAATACCAAAATAAATAAATAAAATAATTTGTTTGAAGGGCTTTCAAAATAATAATGTGGTTCCTATACAATCAATCTCTAATTTCCAACATCCCCATTATATAATCATTTTGAGTGATTATTAAATGTCTAATTTGATTATTAAATATGATTAAAAAATTTAACTAGATAATTTACTAAAAAAAAAATGGATAAAGATTCATCTTTTAGTCTCACTCTTCTAGCATCTTAAATTCACAGTTCCCATCAAGCACGATCAATTCCGAAATAACCAATGATCCAATTCCAATTCTACATAAAAGATTTCTCACATTGTATATATACTTCAATTATGCTCATAAAATTTCCCAAATTATTATTTTTATTTTATTTTAGAAGTAATAATCCATTATAAATAAAGTTAATTTCTTAGGATCGAATACTAAATATAAAAATAAAACTCACCAAGGTAGCCCAATTATAAAAGTTAGTTTAAGAGACTAAAATGTCACGAGTTCGATTACAACTAAAAGCGTTTTAAATTGAATCGGAGTTATGGTGGTAGGTGTTATACTGGGAAATTTGATTAAATGACCCTAAAGATGCTCATATTTGTCTTTTTGATCGGCGCATAAAATTAAATGCGCTGGTAACACCTTTATTTTTTTGGACGAAAATGTCCCCGTTGCGAGACGCAACTGGCAATCACGAGACGATTTTTTTTTTAATAAAAAAAAATTGCGTCTCCCGATTGCCGGTTACGTCTCGCGAATGCCGATTGCGTCTCACGAATGTGGACGTCTCGCGACAGGGACAAAATCGTCCCAAAAAAAAGGTGTCATCAGCGCATTTAATTTTATGTGCAGGTCAAAATGTCAAATAAGGCTATCTTTAAAGCCATTTCGTCAAATTTCCTGTCATACTAGTTATCTTTAATTAAAAAAAATCTAAATATAAAAATAAAAATAAAAGTAAACACCAATTAAGAAAAGAATGTAATATATTTTATCCTCGGAAATTTGAAAACTTAATAATTGACTTGAATTTTGCAAGTACTAATTTTAAGGAATTAACAAATATATGTTTGAGTAACGGCTCATTTAGTAATATACGCGCATTTCAAATCAACCTTTAAATTAGAAAAATACAATAGGAGAGAAACAATAAAACATATTCAAGTACTAATGAGTAAATATAAGTAAATCATAAACTTATTATTTATTTTAAAAAATTCTTATTGTATAGACAACCAAATTCTACAACTAAAAAAAATAGTTTACAGTGCATCATCATAACAATATTAATGTTATTCAAAATTAGAAATTTTCTAAAAACCTAACTTATCTATTAGATAGATAATAACACCACACTTTACCATGTCCATATATTTTTATAAATCAATGTCATAATATTGTTATGCCACTTAGATGAATCAATTATTCTAAAAGTATAATTTTATTTGTTTCTGAACATTGTAACATTACATACCACCTGAATACTTGAGCTCTTAGTTGTTTTTTTTCAACGACCTTTTAGTTTTATAAAATCAAACATCCTAATTGTTTCTAGTTTAATAAATAACCATATTTCATTTGTAAATGTCATTCTAAAACCACAATTCTACTTCTTAACTCATTTATTAAAATACTTTGTAAAAGCTTATTTATGATTTCTCCAACCTACATCTCTATGTCAAATATATTCTCTAACTAACATTGACTCTAATGTGATCACATATCTAAGACAATCTTAAGGGATCGATCTATCTAGTTAATATCAAAATACTAACTTTTGGAATTATACTTTGCTCTTCTTCAGTTATGCACAATATACCTACAATTAATTACCAAAGACTAATGCATAATAATAATAATAATAAAGAAAGAAAAAGTAATTCTAGATTATATATGACCTCTAAAGTTACGAACGATTCTTTCATTGATGTCATATTCTTTTGTACCAAACTCATGAAGAATAAGGGTTACATCCATCTAAAAACATATATAGGATATCAACCACCAATTTTAAGAAACTTTCTAAATGTACCAATTGAGAAAGCTTCCTATTAAACAACATAAGCTCTAGTTCTTCATTTATTGTCGGTGTCATCTTTAATAAAGTGCACAAGCTCCGTCATAATCAAATAAACAAAAAGAAAGATAAGTTTATGCAACATACTAGTAAAAAATGTGTTTTTAACAGCGAAATTTTACGGCGGTATTTAAAACCGTAGTTAATACCTTATTTTTAACTGTGGTATATAAAACCGCCTTCAAAAGTCTTACATTTTACTACGGTATATAAAACCGCCTTTAAAAGTCTTATATTTAACTGTGGTATATAAAAACCGTAGTTAAAAGTCTTATCTTTAACTGCGGTTTTTTATACCGTAGTTAGTTTTTTGTTTTTTATACCTCAGTTAAAAGTTTTACGTTTAACTGCGATATATAGATCCACGTTTAAAAGTCTTATATTATTATAAATCATAAAAAAATATTAATAAATTTTAATTTTAATTATTTTAAAAATTGATTGAGATAAGTTTTAAAAAAGAATATTAGATAAATTAATTAAAATATATATACTTGTAAAATATTATTTTATCAAACGTTAGTTCAATAAACATACCTTACATTAATTAACAATGAAAAAAAGAAATAATAAGATATTATATTGAGACTTCATATTTATATATAGTTTTATATATAAATATTAAATCTTATTAATATTTTTCTCTCTCATAATTAATGACTAATTAAATAATAAACTAATTTATCACTAATTACTTTTATAAAATAATATATATATATATATATATATATATATATATATATATATATATATATATATATATATATATTAAGATAAAATATTTATTATTTTTTAACCTTTATATTTGGTATGCACTATTATATTTTTTAAATTATATTTTTTAAGTCAAATAAATTTTAAAAATATAGAAAACTAGTTTTTTTTATTTACATTATTAAAATATGTTTAATGAAGATTTGATATTGTCAAGACTATTTTTTTTTATTAATTAATGGAGATAAATTGTTATCAAATATTTATTTAAATTTTTGTTGTATTATTTTTTAAACATATATTCTAATTATATTCATAAAATAATGTAATATATATATACTAGTATATTTATTAATTAAAATGAAATATTGAAAATATATATATATATATATATATTATATATATAATATATATATATATATATATATTATATAGGACGATGAAAGAGAATGATTTGAAGTTGAAAAAATGAAATAAGGTAACAATGATTTGAAGTTGAAAAAAATAAATAGCGTGTAGAAAATAAAAATGAAAGAGTTGAAAAAAAGAAGGTAAAAATGTATATATAATTTTTTTTTTATAAAAGTAAGTTAAAAATTAAATATTAATTTAATTTTAAAAAGCTAAACAAGATTATTTCGGTGCATTATCTTAGAAATTTAATTAAAATATAAGTTTAAAGAAGTGACTGAGTCAATAATTATATATTATTATAAATTAAATTATTAACCTATTATATCGGTTAAATTTAAATTAAATTTAGTTTCATAATTTTATATATATTTAGTTTATAAATAATACTAAAACTAATATTATATTTTATTAATATTTTTTTCTTTCAATAATTTAATAGACTAATTCATCACTAACTAATTTATAAAATAAAATTTAAAATAATTAAAAAAATCTAGTTTATAAGTTGTATTTATATAACAAATGTCTTATACAAATTAATTTGTTATGTGAATCACAATTATATAAAGATTTTAAATATTTTTTTATTTAAGATTAGTTAATGTAATTATCACAATTATAGTAAATAATTTAATCACATTTATAAATATTATATCTAAATTTCATATAATATATATATATATATATATATTATATTCATTTTAATTGAAAATAAACATTTTATCATTTTAATCAAAATTTATATTTAAATTATGTCTTTTATAAAATAATATATAAATATATATTAAGATAAACTATTTATCATTTTTGTATAAACCTTTATATAATTTAGTATTCACTATTATCTTTTTAAGTGAAATAAATTCTAATATTATGAATAATTAGTCATTTTTATCTCATTTAGATTCTTAAAATATATTTAATAGAGATTTGATATTGTCAATATTATTTTTTTATCGATTAATGGAGATAAATTGTTATCAATTATTTACTTAGCATTTTGTTGTATTATTTTTTTAACTTATATTTTAATTAAATTCTTGAAATAATATAATAAATATATATACTAATTAACATTATTAAGACTTTAAACCGTAATGAAATTAGTTATGAAATTAGTTATAATCACTAATATATTTATTATTATAAAATATATATAGTATTGATTCAATAATTATATATTATTATAAATTTAAATATTAAACTATTATATCGATAAAAAAAAATTAGTTTCATAATTTTATATATATTTAGTTTATAGATAATAATAAAAATAATATTAAATCTTATTAATATTTAATCACTAATTAAATAATAAATTAAATAATAGACTAATTCATCTCAAATTAATTCATATAATTAAATTTTAATTAATAACAAAAGTCTAATTTATAACAAACGTCATAAAAACTAGGTAATTTGTACCGTTCATCACAATTACATAAATATTTTTAATTTTTTTATTTAAGATTAATTTTACATTAAATAATTTAATCATATTTACAAATAATATATCTAAATTTAAAATAATATATATATATATATATATATATATATATATATATATATATATATATATATATATAATATTCATATATTTTAATTGAAGATAAACTCTCTATCATTTTAGTCAAAATTTATATCTAAATTACTTTTATAAAATTATATGTATACATATATATTAAGATAAACTCTTTATCATTTTTGTGTAAACTTTTATAATTTGATATATATATTATGATAAACTCTTTATCAAATAAATTCTAAAAATATGGAAGACTAGTTATTTTTTTATCTAATTTACATTACTAAAATATTTTAATGAAGATTTGATCATTTCAATGACTATTTTTTTATTGATTAATGGAGATAAATTGTCATCAATTATTTATTTAGCATTTTTGTTATATTTGTTTTTGAATTTAGTTTAAACTCAAAGGTATTTGAAATTGTAATTTGTTTAATTATTAATAATATTTTTTGTATTTTAATTTATAAATTATAAAATACAATAAAAATATTTTTGGTTTTTAATTAATGAAAATTAAAAAAAAAATAAAAAATAATTAAGAAAGTGTGTGAAAATATTTATTTTATTTTATTTTAATTTATATTTAGATAAATATTTAGGATGGTTAATAATATGGTAATCATAAGTAATAATAAAAGCAACAGAAAAATATAAACCTTTTAATACGAGAATATAAATATTTTTTATAAAAAATTATTGTATATAAAATTTATAATTATATGACAGTTTTAATTAATATTAGTGTTTATTTTTTATAATATTTATACTTTATAAAATAAAATAAAATTTGTAATATTTAAATATGAATAAAAAAAATATAAGAATTTAATTAATGTATGAAAGGCATATAATATCTTTAAATTATATAATATTTAAATTTATAAATATAATTGAGAATTATTGTATTTAATATTATGTAATTTTTAATTATATAAAATAATAAAAATATTAAGGAATTAAGGGTTATTTATTCCACTTCACTCAGTCCTCCATTTTCTTCTCCACGGTTTCACCTTCCTCTTTTTGTGGAGCTTCAACCTACTCACTATCTAAATTCCCTATTCTCTTTTTGCGCATTATCAACATACCCTATTATCTTTCTAGCGATTCACCTTATGATACATTTGAAGAAGACATTTGAAGAAGATTTCTGATTTGTAAGTATAGTACTTTTGTTTCATCATCCTCCATCTTTTTGAAGAAGATTTCTGATTTGTAAATATAGTACTTTTGTTTCATCATCCTCCATCTTTTTGAAGAAGATTTCTGATTTGTAAATATAGTACTTTTGTTTCATCGTCCTCCATCTTGTAGATAATGATTATTTGTAAGTTTTTAAAGATGTTTTTATTAAGTTGTGTTATAGTGTATTAATAGAAGCATGAAAGAAATTTGGTCATTGAATATAATTAACTTTATTTATTAATTTTAGGTTATCAAAATGTGATTGTCATTGATATAAATTTGAAAAAACTAATGAATGTTCTAAATTCATTTCCTCATTTTTCTCCATGATTTTATCTAAGTGATAGTGATCTCTTTTAAACAAGGACGTCCAATTTAAGACAATGACAAATAGATGGAACAATAAAATTTCTTTGAGTAAATATTTTACTTAGTTCTTGCTTGTGAGAGTAAAAAAATGTAATTGGTTACTAATTGATAAATTTGTATTTGAATCTTTTATAGGTACGGGAGAAGGAAGAAAAGGAAGAAGGAATAAAAGGAAGAGAAGTTGTTTCAAATTTTGGAATTTGATCATTTTTATTGATATAATAATGTTTATTTTGTATGACTTTAAATACTATATAATTATATTTTGATGTAATTATATTTGGATATAATTATATTTTTAGATAATATTATAATATAAAAATGGAGTGTTAATTATATAATATTATTTTGAATGATTTTTATTGTTGCCAATTGACTATTAAATTATTGTGATAAAAATATTGTTTTTATATATAGTCAACTAAAACAGAAGTTAAAAGACTATTACTTACGGTAAAAATATCGCATTTATATATACAACTAAATATTAACTACGGTTTTTGTACCGCTTTTATAGTCACTATTAACTACGGTTTTTAAACCGCAGTTAGAAACTATTACTTGCGGTGAAAATCCCGCCTTTATAAGTAAACAATTTACTACGGTTTTAGAAACCGCAGTTAGAGACTATTAACTGCAGTCTTATAAACCGCAGTTAGAGACTATTAACTGCAGTTTTATAAACCGCAGTTAAAAGCTAGTATCTGCGGTAAATTTACCGCCCTTAATTGTCAAAATCTCTTTAACGACTGAACTATTAACGGCGGTTGACTACGGTAATTTTACCGCCGTAATTGTCTTTTAGCAGCGGTAAATTATGCAATAACGGCGGTAAAAACCGCCCTTAAATGTTACTTTTTTACTAGTGATAAGTATGTTTATGTTCTATTTAAAAAAAGAATTTATGGAATAACCTGTTGGAATTAAGCTAATTCCATTAATGAATGAAAATAAGATTGTAAATAAATAAAATCAAATAAAATTCACACAAATTCAAACGTGAATTAACGGTGAATTTAATCCAAATTATAATTAAATATTAATTGTTTAATTAATATTTAATGCCTAATTAGAAAATTAAAGCATAATGTTAGGATAAACATTTAGCTTTAATTGGCCTATTGGCTAACGTATGGACTCTTCAATTAGCTAGCATTAGCATTGAATGTCTAACATTGCATTTCTGCAAATCAACGTATAGGCTGATGTTAATTAGTTATGGATTAGTTAACAAATGAATGAGCAATATTTATTGCTAATAAACGTTTGGATGGTTTTATTTACAGGTTTAATTTTCAGCAATATATACCCATTCATTATTCATTTTACAAATACTTCATCCTTCATCTTTCTCACTCAAGAATTCCAAAAGCCTTCTTCTTGTTTTGTGAGTGTTATTCGAGTTCTTCGCTCGATATTTTCCGTTGAAACCCGGTGATAGTTCAGGTACTTTATCAAGCTCATTGTGTAGTGATTCCGGTGCTGAATCACTACTAGATTCGTTGTACCCTGGGAGACAGCCATCTGTGACAATCTCTAGCACACGGGGAGACGGTGGAACTGTTTTAAGGGAAATGTGTTTAGCACATGCCTCGAATCAACCATCAAATACGGTGATATTGTTCTTCGTATATCTTATTTTTTTTATTTGTAACATCGTATGTATATATATTTTTCTGTTATTTTTCAAGACAAGATTTCTAACAATCTTAAAACAGTTTTTTTGTGCTAAGCTATTTAAGAGCTTGCACCATCGAATATATTTTTTGTCTTTGATGTTTCAGAAAATACGAGTCGCGGTGTTGCGGAAGAGATAATGTTCATTTCGAAAAAATGAAAAAGATTCATCTTAAGGAATCAACAAATAAAGATAAGTCTTTATTGCATATAAATATGTTTGATTATTAACACATATGTTCTTATGCTGTTAAAGCTTAGTTTTATAAGCTAATATATTTTGATATGAAAATTTTCTCAAGAAACATTAATTTGTATATTCATTATACAAATGTTATATAGAAAATAAATTAGAACACAATAATTTAATTTGTTCTAATCTTATTTAAAGATTTGTTTGGTTATTAAAAATATTAATAATAATGAATGAAAATAAGAAAGTAACTAAGATGTTAGCTTTCAATTTTTATAAAATTTATGGTGTTAAAATTAATTATAATTGAAACATATGGTTTCAGTTTTAAAATAATTAATTATAATATATACCTTCTTTTTAATTAAACAATATAATTAATAAGAATATGGTAGGATGATTTAATAAATAAAGAGAGTTGATATCTTTATTTATACATTGTTTTATATATTACATTTTATTATGGTAATAAGTTATGGTTTTAAATGTGTACATATTCATTGTTTGACAGAGTTTAAGTTAAAAAGAAGAGAAAATTAAGTTTCTCTAAAAAGAAGACAAAAGGTCGTGAACAGTAATATAACATTGAAAGGGTGCATTGGCGTAGTGGTTCAAAGTTTAGACGCAATGATGTGTGGAGGAAAAGAGGTCATGTGTTCGAATCCGATGAGATGATTTCTTTTGTAGAAATTAGATTTGTTAAAATGACAGTGGTCATTGATGTTAAAACCATTCCAATTTCTTGTGTAGAAATTATGAGTTGAATGGGAGTAGTCAATGATTTCTTTATCAGACTTGTTAAAGGTATTGATGTTGAAACCATTCCAATTTCTTGTAGAAATTATGAGATGAATGGATAGTCAATGATTTCTTGGTGAAAATCAGACTCCTTAAAATGACTCTATCCATTGATGTTGGAGATGAATGGTGTAGTTAATGATTTCTTTATAAAATTCAGACTTGAGTCTTGATGTGAAAATCATTATAATTTTCTTGTGTAAAAATTATGAGATTAATAGGTTGATGATGATTTTTATAATATATATATATAAATATATAATATGAATATTGAAATCATTATAATTTCTTATATATAAATTATGAAATGAATTGGGTATCCTAACGATTTCTTATGTAGAAATTTAATTTGTCAAAATAATGTTGTCATTAATATTTTGAGACATTTTAATTTCTTGAGATTAAATAAGTTGTTTGTTTTAGAACTTATTCTAATAATGCATTTAAAGAGACACGACTATGGAAATTAGTCTCGGTGAGAATAATCTACTCAGATTTATTTTGAGCATGCATAGTCGTTTCACGTCGATTATTGTTCAAAACATGGCAATGTAAGTGCTTCGATTAAGATATGAAATATATTTGTAGTTATATTTAATTTGATTATGTGATAATTGATTATTAATATAAATCATGCATATTAGCTAATAATATGATGGTTCATGTTATTCATAATAAGTATGATTATCTAGAAATTTATATATATATAAATTAAGATTTATTTTCTATCTATTTTTATTTTAATAGATAATTTTGAAATTTGTCACAAATCATGTGTTCTTTGATTGACAAAGATTTGTTATAGAATATTAAAGATCATCTAATTAATTAAGAAACAAATAATTGATGACATGAATACTTATAATTATTAGGTTTATATTTGATTAAAGTTAAACGGTCAACATTCTAATTAATTATAATAATTAATTATTATGTATTTTATAAATGTATTTTATATATATGAAATTTTATATATACTTGTTTAAATAATATATGACATATTATTTATTTGATTATGTTTCTAAGTTATTGAATTGAATATAGTTGTTTTTGTCGTGGTGACTAAAATTAAAGAAGCAATAATATATAATATCATATATATGGATATATTAAATTTGGAATAATATAATATATTTGATATACATTATTTAATTGTATCATAAAGATTTATTGGATTTGATATTTTGAAATCAAATAATTACAAGAAAAGTCTTGTTTGATTTGAGAATAATGCGGCAAACGTGCCGATATTGCGGGATGCAAACGTGCAATCGAAAATAAATGTTTAAGCGGCTTCGGTCAAATATGCTTGAAACATTATGATTTCTTTTGTAGAAATCATGTGATATGGTGAATATTTATTTGATTAAATATTATAATTTCTTTTATAGAAATTAAGTGTTGAAATAAATATTTTAATTGATTAAATATTTTAATTTCTTATGTAGAGATTATGTGAAGAATGATTTATATATGAATAAACATTCTAATCTTTTGTATAGAAATTATATTTTATTCAATTAAATATTTATGAATATAGTTATCTTATCCATTGTATGATAAGTATAACAAAAGAAATCTGTAAAAGAAAAGTTTAACAATTTCTTGATTAAAAAATCATTGATTTAAATCATACAAATGTGTGTGATTTAAAAAGGATATCAACACGAATGTGGGGGCAAATATTTTTATTGATTATAACACAAAAATAATTGTGTATATTATGATAAATGTAAAAATAATTTGTTGTTAGAGAAATATGTTCTCTATAAAAGATAAAGTTGCGCAACTTTATAAAAAGAAATAAAATAACAAGAAAATGTCTTGTTTATATTTGCTGAGTTGGTGTTCAAATCGATATTTTAGATTTGAGGATTTTGAAATCAAGAAACGTGTCATATTTTGACATTATTTTCATAAAATTTTGAAGAACCAATGTCTTCAAAAGGATTTTATGAAATAAATGAAAAAGAAAGTTTATAAAGTCTTGATATGACTTATAACAAATTTTATAATAATGATATGAAAATTTGATCATACTTTTATTAAAAAGTGAATGTGACAATTATATATATCATGAAGACAATGAAAATTATTTCATTACGTGTCTTTTATACGATATTTTTATCGTTAAAAATTACGATAAAAATGATTAAATCCATAAAGGATATGAATTGCACTAAACGAAATATCATGTTATTATCAAATGATATATTGATATTATTAAATGAAAGACTTTACGTCTTTAAGTGAATATGTTTACACTTAGAAGTGCAATCTACGTATGGAAATCTTCTAAGAAATTTATGATGGATAGATTAAACGGTAGAATCTATATTTTTGACTTATGTTGAAAAATAAAATATTTTTATGTAAAATATATAATCGTTTACACAAAGGCAGAATAGTTCAAAGACATTTTGTCTACTAGTTAGCCAAGTAAACAATATTTTCATAAAAAATTAAATGATAAGCATGTACGAATAACTATGCTTCTTATTCGAAGATATTTCAAGGTTAACTAAGAATGTACTAACATAAATTTCTAATTATTGTGATAGTAATTAGAAATTGGACAAGCTTAGAGTCAATGACAAGTCTAGACACACACGTCTTAGACGTAATGTCATTAGACTATACTCTCTAATGGAGTTATCAAATTTAACTATGTAAGTCAAAGATAACATTGTGGATCCACTAATCAGATTATTGAATAGAGAGATAGTTTGGAGTCTTTTGAGACATTAGCCTACTATAAGTTGGTATGAAGGAAAACCCAACCTATGCAGACTGGAGATCCAAAGAACTAGGTTCAATGGGACAACCTAATTGTACTGACTTGGAAAGTTATTGTTGAGGATTAATCCTATAATGAAACAATATATATTTTGACGAGGATAAGCATATCGCTTTTAATGATTCTTTGTGAGCAAAGAGATCACCTATGTGAGGGAGAAGTGGGGCCGCTTCGAAAGAATTGCACGGCTCAATTCTAGACCCTCTCACAGAACCAGGCGCGTGTTCCATGGCCAAAACGGACACAACCATGAGAGCTTGACATGTATCAGGGAGAATTCTATGTGAAAGTGTGTAATCGTTTACACAAATGGCAGAATAGTTCAAGGACTTCGAGTCTACTAATCGGCTAGTAAAGTTATATACTTTCATAAGGGAAGGTTCAAAGGGTTACACCTACCTATCCTATGTAGAATTCAACTGTTGAACCTTTCACCGGGTTAATCTTTCAATTTCCATTAATGTGGGGGATTGTTGGAATTAAGCTAATTCCATTAATGAATGGAAATAAGATTGTAAATAAATAAAATCAAATAAAATTCACACAAATTCAAACGTGAATTAACGGTGAATTTAATCCAAATTATAATTAAATATTAATTGTTTAATTAATATTTAATGCCTAATTAGAAAATTAAAGCATAATGTTAGGATAAACATTTAGCTTTAATTGGCCTATTGGCTAACGTATGGACTCTTCAATTAGCTAGCATTAGCATTGAATGTCTAACATTACATTTTTGCAAATCAACGTATATGCTGATGTTAATTAGTTATGGATTAATTAACAAATGAATGAGCAATATTTATTGCTAATAAACGTTTGGATGGTTTTATTTACAGGTTTAATTTTCAGCAATATATACCCATTCATTATTCATTTTACAAATACTTCATCCTTCATCTTTCTCACTCAAGAATTCCAAAAGCCTTCTTCTTGTTTTGTGAGTGTTCTTCGAGTTCTTCGCTCGATATTTTCCGTTGAAACTCGGTGATAGTTCAGGTACTTTATCAAGCTTGTTGTGTAGTGATTCCGGTGCTGAATCACTACTAGGTTCGTTGTACCCTGGGAGACAGCCATCTGTGACAAGCTCTAGCACACGGGGAGACGGTGGAACTGTTTTAAGGGAAATGTGTTTAGCACATGCCTCGAATCAACCATCAAATACGGTGATATTGTTCTTCGTATATCTTATTTTTTTTATTTGTAACATCGTATGTATATATATTTTTCTGTTATTTTTCAAGACAAGATTTCTAACATAACCTACCTTCATTAATTAATGCATCATAGATGTCTTTTGTCGTTATATTTTGTGCTTTCAGAAAGATTGACAAATTCTACGCCTTCTTAAGATCAATAATCTTGATATACTGATAAACAAATTCAAAAGAAGATAGACTATTTCCTCTATTTTGTTGTCGCTTTATTTGCAAGAACATATCTTAATAGAGATTCCATAATTTTCTCATTCACCATTCCATTCACCCTGCCATTGTATAGTAACCAAAGTGTTTGAAATCTTGAGAAACAAAATTATAAAAGATCTCTTTGTCACTTATTAAAAGGATCCAGTTTTAAGTTAACGACATACCGGTATGATAGGATCAACCACAGGGGCGAAGCCAAGTACAAGTCGGCCCGGGCTGTAGCCCGGGTAGCCTTAAACAACCTGTATGTATTTTATATTGAACGACGGTAAATTACCGTAGTTATTGGTTATTTTTCGTCGCTAAAAGGCATTGGTGACAGCAAACTATAAAACTAGCCCGGATAGATTTTTTTAATAAAAAATAAGCCCGGGTAGGTTTCAAATCCTGGCTCCGCCCCTGATCAACCATAATCATATCCCAAAATAATGGCATAAGTTTGGTCTTTTGAAAGTCGTGGTTAAAAGAAAAATCACATCTTCCACCCAAAGAAGAGTGTCTTTCATGGTGAGTTCTAGACGAAGGTTTACACAAAATTTCTAGTCTTGCAACATAGGAGGTGGAGCACGACCACCTTTTGTGGGAGGAGGGGGAACTTGATGTATTGGAGCCTTGGTGGAGCAATAATTCATGTGCTTCTACTTCTGCGGTTAGAAGAGAAGGCTTTCATTGAAGCAACAATGGTAATAGATTGAGACTACCTCCAATATAAGCTGTGGTGTAGAAAGAAGCTCTCAAGTCTAAAACCTATGAATCTTTCGGGCTATTAACTAACAGAAGCAACGCATTAGTGACAATTTCTGTACATGTGTTGACTGCATCATTTTCATCAAAACTGTTCTTCTTCGGTGCTTTGTAGTTCGTTTTCAAATGACCTTACTTACCACATTTCTAGCAATCAAATGTTCGCCCACATTTGGTTGACTCCTCTTGTTCCTCGACATAGACATGTTCTTACCTCAATTGAAATTTCTATCATTACCTTTACCCATGTTTTTAATATTTAGGGCAGAACCTTTGAATGTTTCACAAGAATCAATTTTACGAATCTCTTCAGTAAAAATACGATCTCTAACTTAAAAAATGTTCTTTATGTTCTAAATCTTCATTGCAATTTATTGTCAATTCAAAAAAAATTATCATAATTTAAAATGTCTTACCAAATTCTATCCGAATAGTTGTGAATTTCAAGATACGGGAACAAGGAGGATTATTGGAAATGTTAAGTAGTGTTCGGGACTCTACATCTTGCAACATTATCCGCATATAGAGAAGATTTCTGGTTATTCAACTTCTCTCTCAAACAAACGTGCTGAAATTATGGTGTGGTATCGTAGACTTGGACATCCCATTTTTTTGTATTTGGCTAAAATTCTTCCGAACTTATTTATCAATGAAACCACCACTTCTTTTTATTGTGACACTTGTCAATTTGCCAAACATACTCGATCATCTTACCCAAGCATTGCATATAAACCATTTAAACCATTCTTACTAATTCATAGTGACATGTGGGGACCTTCCCGCACTAAAACCTTAAATGGTAAACGTTGGTTTGTGATCTTTATCGACGACCACACTCGCCTCACTTGGCTCTTCCTAATGAAGGAAAAATCTGAAGTTCTGTCAAATTTTTAAAGATTTCTTTATCTTAATCCAAAATCAATTCCAATCCTCCATCCAAGCCTTCAAAACCGATAACGGACATGACTTTTTTTCTTCAAACCTCGGCGACTTCCTAATATCAAAGGGCATCATCCATTTAAGCTCTTGTGTTAATACTCTGCAACAAAATGGAGTAGCCGAAAGAAAAAACCGTCATCTACTCGAAGTAACTCGAGCTCTCTTAATTGATTCAAATGCTCCCAAAATATATTAGGGAAATGCTATATCCACCTCTACTTACCTCATCAACCGTATGGCATCACGTATTCTTCAATTCCAAAGTACAATTAAAATTATTTTTAAAATATTTCCCGTTTCTAAAATCGCATCCAGACACACCCCACAAAAAAATTTGGATGCACCTTTTTTGTCAAAACTCATAACCACAATCGGGATAAACTCGACCCTCGAGCCACAAAATGTATCTTTCTAGGGTACTTGTCAAATCAGAAAGGATACAAATGTTATTGTCCTCATTCTAAAAAGACTTTCTACTCCATGAATGTCTCATTCTTTGAAGATCATCCCTTCTACCACCATGTTGAGGGGGAGAATCTCTACAATCTTCAACATGATGGTCTTCCCAAAAACATCATCCTTTGTACCTCCATACATGTACCTAAATCTATACTTGAAACCACAATATCATCTTCAATCGAAGTTACATCCGAACCTACAACCATTTCTTCACCAGCATCACATACATTCATACATGTACCAGAATCTGTAATTGAAACCACAATATCATCTCCAATCGAAGCTACAACAAAACCCACAACCACAACCTCACAACCACCTCCTTTTGAAAAAGAGCTAAAAGTCTACATTTGACGAAGAGCACAACTTGCAACCCATCCATGAATCCTCCTTAGGACTGAGTCGAATAGAAATTTCAGGTACGATAGTTAATCATGATATTCCTTCTATTGACTTATCCATTGCTCTCAAGAAATGTGTCAGGTCATGCACAAATCACCTGATCACGAAATTTGTTTCATACAAATGTTTATCGGAGTCATACTAGGCATGAATTGTCGATTACGATAATGTGAAAATAGCTACATCCATTCATGAAGCCTTCGAACAACCAGAATAGAAGTGTGTCGTTAATGAGGAATTGAGGCACTTATAAAAAATCATACATGGTCCCTCTGTGAGCTTCCAAAAAGAAAGAAATCTATCGGATGTAATGGATCTTCAAGATGAAATATAACTCAAACGGAAAGATTGAAAGGTACAAAGCACGCCTAGTCGCCAAAGATTTTCCCAATCATATGGGATAGATTACTTAGAAATATTTGTGTCTGTTTCCAAACTCAACACCATCTGAATACTTCTATCTCTAGCGGCTAACAAAGATTGGGAACTACACCAACTCAACGTAAAAAATGTTTTCCTAAATGAAGACCTTGAAGAAGAAGTCTACATGGACATGCCTCCTAGTATTAGTGTTTCACCTAAAGAAGTTTGTCGCCTCCATAAATCTCTTTATGGTCTCAAAAAATCACCAAGGGCATGGTTCGAAAAATTCTCAATCTCCATCATCGAGAATGGCTTCTCTCAATGCCAAGTCGACCACACAATGTTTGTCAAGATTGCTCCAAATAAAAAGACCACAATCCTCATTGTGTACGTTGATGACATCATTATAATCGGGTACGATGAAAAAAGGAATTCAAAATTTGAAAGAGTTCATTAATAGCCGATTCGACACCAAAGATCTCGGACCCCTCAAATTTTTTCTAGGAATGGAACTTGCTCGATCAAAGAATGAGATCTCCTTATCTCAAAGGAAATACACCATAGACCTTTTAAAGGAAACCGACATGATCGGATGTAAGCCTACTAACACCCCATGGATTCAGTCCACAAACTTGGAAATAACAACGACGATACCCCAACCGACAAAGGTAGATACCAGCTACTCGTTGGGCGACACTTGTACTTATCTCACACTCGTCCCGACATTGGCTTCGTAGTGAGCGTTGTTAGCCAATTCATGAATCGTCCCTCTGAAGATCATATGAACGCAGTTTTCAGAATTCTAAGGTACCTAAAAAGTTCTCCGGGAAAAGGCCTTTTATTCACAAGTAAAGCCGACAAGTCAATTCGTGTGTTCACCGATGCCGATTGGGCTGGGGACATTACTGACAAAAAATCCACCTCTGGATATTGTTCATTTATATGGGGCAACCTCATCACATGGAGAAGCAAGAAACAATTTGTTGTCGCTTGGAGTATTGCCGAAGCTGAGTATCGTTCTCTTGCACTTAGAATTTGTGAAGAAATTTGGATAATGTCGCATCCTTGAAGAGTTAGGATTGCCTCCAGATGGACCTATTCAAATGATGTGTGACAACCAAGTTTCAATCGGTATTGCAAAAAATCCGGTTCATCATGATAGGACCAAACACATTGAAATTGATTGCCACTTTAATTCAGATAATGTCAATAAAGGCTCTATTACACCTCTCTACTTTACATCTCTCAATCAGGTGGCCGACATACTCACCAAAGCTCTTTCCAAGCCGAATTTCGAGAAACTATGTGGCAAGTTGGGCACGTTCAATATCTACTACCTAACTTGAGGGATGTGTAGAATTATCTCTAAACAAATCAATCAATTAGTCTAATTGATTTGCTACTATAAATTGTGATAATATCATTAGAATATAAAATAATATATCTTAAGATATTATCACAATATGATAAATTATGAAAATATTATTATTATTTTATATTATTAGATTAGTTTTCTTATAAGTTCAATGTAATGTCTATATAATAGACATAACCTATGTAACCGAAATCAATTAATTCTAATAAACATCAATACAATTCTACCATCTTTAATAAGCTTAGTTTCTAGCCGAATAAGATTCTTTACAGAGTTGCATGAGCACATTCAAAATCTTTCCAAAATTTCAGCAACATATTTATTTTGACAAATAAAAATACCTCTATTATTTTTTTTTATTTCAACACTCAAAAAAATATCTCAATTCACCCATATCAGTCATTTCAAATGCCTTCATCATAAACCTTTTAAAATAAATAATTTGCAACACATTATTTTCAATAAGTAACATATCGTCAACATACAAGTGGACTATTAAAATATAACTATTCAAATAAGATTTAATAAAAGAGTAGGCTCATAATGATACATTTCAATTCATTCTTGAATGAAGTATGACATGATGCGACTAAACCAGGCCATTGAAGTTTGTTTCAGGCCATATAAAGTTTATTTCTCAAAGCCTTGAGGGTGCTCCGTATACATATCTTCCAATAGCTCACCATGAAGGAAAGCATTATTGACATCAAGTTGAGATATATTAAAGGAACTATGAGCTATGTTATACTGTATAAGAATTGCGGTAAAAATAAGGAATATTTGGGATACACAGATATTGACTATTCTAGAATGTAGAAGACATGAAAATTCTATTGAGAATTTGCTCAAATGTTGTTCGAACTTCGAGTTATCAATTATATCATTTATGGAAAAATAAAACTTATTCGGGGAATTTCTGATACAAGTATTCAATTAGTTTGATCGCACTATATAGGTACTTCTTTACCTTACCATTCTTCATCTCCAATTCTTCAATTTGGCCAATTTGGGCTAGATTGAGATCTTTTTAATTTGGCAGCTCATAAATTCCAGTTTCCACTAAGCTCATAACTCTTTATATCTCAATAGGTTTTCCATCAATTAACTCAAATGGTCGTAGTGAACGTCATCGAAGTGAGGAATCTCATTTCTCTCGTATTTCTCTCACAATTTTGCCTAACACTCGTGTTTCATTCTCAAGTCCTCAACTTGTATTCTCACACTTTACTCAAGTATTATTCTGAAAGACCTTTTTGCTTAATACCAAATAAAATAAAGAAATTCATAACGAAAACCCACACATTTTATTTATGTGGAATAAGCTATTAAATAACTTTTATACCTAACTTAAAATATATAAAATAGAAATCAACTAAATATTATTTATTAAACTAATAAAACTGATAAAAATAAGCAATAATTAATAATAAAACAATTTGTACTAATTCTACAAATCTTATTCATATCTTATTCAACTATATATTTCTTTTATATATAAATATAAAAGAAATATATATATATATTGTGTTGTTTATTTTATTTTATTTTTTTCACATTTTTAATTTATATGAAATAATTATATTTCTGTTTTTCAACACATGAATAGAAAATCATTCTATGTGCAAAAATAAATCATTGAACAACAACAAAAACAACTTCTGCAGCAATAAAATTGAATTAGTATTTCACACTCAATCACTCAGTTTGTTTATATGTTTCATTGGGCTTCTAATTCAAACTTTGGGTACTAACTAACTATGATGGACAATTTTTGACCCGATCAAAAATACGATCACCTGAACACGAAAAAACAAGTTTTTGTCAAGTATTTTTATATTTGGGTCAAAATCACGTAGATAAATATTTCTAAATTGGATCAAATGACCTGAGTTAGAGTCACCAACATGTTTATTATTATTTTTTTTATTTGTGTAACATTTTGTGTTTGTCATTTCTACAAACTTACATTTTAAAAGTATTTCATATATTTCAAATTGACTCATTCCCCCCTTTTGTTCTATCTTGTAGTGGAATGTCCAAAAAAAGTTTGAATTTTTTCCTTTTAATCATTCTTAGATCTTGTAGCGTCGTTGCTCATTGTGCAGTCGTCCACCCATACCTAGTCATCAGAGCTGCTTGTATGGTGTCACTATATAGAATCACTAAGCGGATTTGTGATTTAATTTTATTTGTGTTAATGTAATTTTAATATGAAATTATGAAGTAATTGAGTTAAATCAGGTTGGGTCAAGTTTAGTGAGGTCAATCAGGTTAGGGTCGGAATCAAGATCGGGTCTGTTACAAAGAACCGACCAGATTCATGTTAGATTTTCTTACAGGATTACTAAAGAGGTCAGGTTAACTCGAACTTTGAGCCCGATTTTAATTTACATTCAATCTAATTTTAAAAGGATTATAGTTTTTCAAACTTGTCTATTCTAGCATTCGCAAAATAATGTTAATACAATTCAATTTTTTTGAACACACAAATTAATATCACCAAATAAGCTAAATAAATACCAAAATTTGGAAAATGCCATAATCAAATATAAAAAAAAAAACAAAGTATTATGTTGATGTGAACAACACCATTTTAGAGCTAGTTGGCGGTCTTCAGTTAGATACTCCGGTCCCCTGGTTTGGGCTCTATGATTTTGATAGAGCCATTACTCAAAAATATATACCTAATTCACTTTCATATCTGCTTCATTAATTAATACAAATTAACAATTATTAATAATATATTCTATGATAAGTAATTAATGTCCCCTTATTGTAGAATAAAAAGTTTTACCCCATCAATACACGAGCTTTCATGTAAACATTGGATACAATGTGACACATAATTCTTAAGCTATTGGACTAAAAAAATCCCAAGCTCCCATCTGAAAGGCTGCATAAATCATCAGCCAATCGCATGAATATGTGGCACCCGAGATCCCCTTGCGGGACTCATTACACACGACAAATCAAACAAGAAAAAATTTATAAATAATATTTCAAAACTTATTTATTTTATTTGGTAAGTAGATGAAGTAAACAGTTCGTGGTGGAACGTGAGCTGCGTTCCATGGGACACGACTTTGCGGATTTGGTCAGTGTGAAACTAGACATTGTGTCCCGAGAGTTGTAAGAAGAGGAATTCTTCTTCTCCCATGTATCCAAACTCCAAAAACAATTTCATAATATATATAATTTATTACAAATGTAGTTTTTTTTTTTAAATTAAGAAATAAAACAAACAAAAAGTAATATTAACATTAGTTTAAACATGCATGAAAAAGTTAACCCTGTGATTTGTTTTTCATGGCCCTTATGTTTCAATTGCACCACCAACAATAAAACATCATCATTAATTTACCAACCATTTCTTTAAAATATTTATTATAAACCAACAATCAAACACGAAAATCGCAACTACCGCGTCCATCTTAATATGATAAATATTGATAAATGAGTCTTCCATCCCAAACAACATTATGTTGTTGTCTAGAGAATGAAAAGGCACAAATGTTGAAGTAGGAGAAGGTCTCACAAACATCACTTATCTCTTGGTAATAACTCAATAATCGTTGTTTCAACTATTAACATTAAATAGTTATATCTTCAACGTCATCATTTCAAACAAGTTTACTTTCCTCCACAATCCGATAAAAATAGTTGTCATTCTTCGCCATAGACAAACAAGTAACTTTAGCCTCAAAATTTACGTCTGTCGACATATTGTTCATCAAACGAAACACTAGTTTTCAACCGTCAAACCCTTGGGAAGCACATTAATCTTCATTGTATTTGCTGGTTAATTCCAAAATTTATGATTTCTAAATGTTGGAAGTGACAAAATTTTTGGTCCAGCATTAGTAAACACAAGTCTACCCCACCTACATATAATATTAACATTTTAATTATATATAAGTGGGTAATTTGTGTTTACAAATGTTGGACTAGTAATTTTGTCTTTTTCAATATAAAAAAATCATAAGTTTAGAATTGGTTGGCAAATAAAATGATAATCAAGAGGTTTCCATGGGTTTATCAACTAAAAACTAGTGTTCATTTGAGGAATAATATGTAATCGGACGTAAACTTTGAGACTGGAGTTAGTTGTTTGACTATGACAAAAAATGACAATTATTTCTTATCAACTTGTGAATAAAAAATGTTTGAAATGATGGCATTGAAGGTATAACTATTTAATATTAATATTTAATATTTGAGCAACGATTATTGATTATTAAGTTATTATCATGAGATAGTGAGTAACGCTTATGAGACATGTTCCTTCAACATTTGTGGCTTTTCATCCTCTAAACAACATAAATATACCTCACATGATGAAGATTGTCGCACTTTATACCTGAAATGCTATATTTTTCTGAAAAACATTCATGAAATATTGAAAAATGCGAGTTTTTAAATCAGAAATAAAACAAATAAAGACATTAAACCATGCATACACATTATATCCGAAATAAGAAGAATTTAATTGAATCATGATTAAATATATTAAGTTATTACCAGAAGATATTGAGTGACGTTGGTGAGACTTCCATCTTAAACATTTGTGGTTTTTATCTTCTAGACAACATAAATATACCTCAAATGAAGATTCACCAACTCGAAACTTGTTTTGGCACTAGATGATCAAACTCAGATTTGTTATGAAGGTCCGCCTGCAATATTATATTTTTCTTAAGAACATTCATGAAATATAGAAAAATTAGAATATTTTAATAAAAAATAAACAAAATAAAGACATTAGACCACGCATACCAAAAGATTAACAGTGCATTATACCTGAAATAAGAATTTAATTGAATTGATGAATTATGTTGAGTTATTACTAGAAGATAGTGAGTGCGCTTGTAAGACCTCCTCCTTCAACATATTTGTATTTTTCATTTTCTAAATAACATAAAGATATATGAAGATTCACCAACTCAAACTTAAAGCTGTTATGAAGGTCACCTTTTATACCTGAAATATTATATTTTTCTGAAAAACATTCATGAAATGTTGATAAAATAGTGTATTTTAATCAGAAATAAACAAAATAAAGACATTAAACCACACATACCAAAAGATTAACGGTGCATTATACTTGAAATAAGAATAATTTAATTGATGAATTGTACCAAAAGATTAACAGTGCATCATACCTAAAATAAGAAGAATTTAATTGAATTAATGAATTATATTGAGTTATTACCAAGAGATAGTGAATGACACTTGTGAGACCTCCTCCTTTAACATTTGTGGTTTTCATACTCTAAACAACATAAAGATACCTCAGATGATGAAGATTCACTAACCCCAACTTGTTTTGGACTGCATGATAAAACTCAAAGTTGTTATGAAGATTCTGAAAAACATTTATGAAATATTGAAAACTAGAGAGTATTTTAATCAGAAATAAACAAAATAAAGACGGACCAAGCATACCAAAAGATTAACGGTTGAAATAAGAAGAATTTAATTGAATTGATGAATTATATTGAGTTATTACCGGGAGATAGTGAGTGACACTTGTGAGGCCTCCTCCTTTAACATTTGTGATTTTCATACTCTAGACAACATAAAGATAGATGGTGAAGATTCACTATCTCCAACTTGTTTTGGACTGCATGATCAAACTCAGAGCTGTTATGAAGGTCACCCTTTATAACTAAAATATTTTATTTTTCTGATAAACATTTATGAAATATTGAAAATTGAGAGTATTTTAATCAGAAATAAACAAAATAAATACGTACCAAGCATACCAAAAGATTAACGATTTAAATAAGAATAATTGAATTGATGAATTATATCATTAACTCGACTGAAAATGTCTTACCCTGATTAGATTGAGGTGGTGACCGCAGCAGGCTGAGAAGTGTCGTTCTTTGGGACAGTAACATCCGAAGCCAGAGCCGAAACCCGAGCGGGAACGGGAGCCGAAACTTAGTGGGAGTAGGAGCCCGAACCAAAGCGGCGGAAGAACAGGAGTTGGAGGAGCAAGAGAAAAATTTAGGTTTAAGTTTGGAGGAAGGAAGACATATAAACTCCTCATATATATAGATTTGGGCCCAAATGCCTACACAAATGATGCGCCCGTTCAAACTGTATATATAATTAAAAAGAATCCAATTATATTTTTAAACAAAAAAAAAAATCTAATGTTAATTAATTTTTAATCTAATTAAGTTAATTTATAATAATTTTGAGCATTGTCTTTATTCTTCCTAAACTTATGTCAGGAAAAGTTAATTTAGAAAATGAGTAGACTTGGTTGCTATTTTGAATTATTTAAATAATTCTAAAAAATTAAACATTATTTTATTATCTTTTCATTCATTAAATTACTCTATTTATTAATTAAAAATATTAATAACTTTTAAATTAAAAAAAAAATTAAGTTAAGTTTCTTAATCTCTAACATTGTCATCTTACTAGTTACTCTAGTATCTCCATACTCTTATATAGACTCAGTTTCCATGAAAACTAATATATACAACAAAATTATAATTTAAGATATATTTGGTAACCTAAAATTGGTATTATAACAAAAAAATTTAATCAATTTTAATTCTTAAATTTGGTATACCCATTAATATTAAAAATTATAATTAGAATTAAAATTAAAATTTAATTAAATTTAATATAGTGTAATTTTATAATTAATATTTTTTAATAAATTAATATTTTAAATTAATATATATATATATATATATATATATTAAAAAGTTAACCGGCTAAACTGATATTGTTTTTATTGAAATTTGAAAACTAAACAAAATGTTATTTTAATCGTTTGTGAAACCAATATTTTAATAAAATAAGTAAAATCTATTAAAATTATTTCTATTATATTCTTTTTAAAAAAAAAATTAAGATTAAATTATAATTTTATAATTTTTTAAAATATAGGAATTGAATTGTAATTATTGTCAATTCTTATAAAAATAAAATTTGAATTTCATTCATTCTAATTTTAATCATTCAAACATATCCTAATGAATGATTGTTTAAGTTTGTAAATTCAAATATTTTTTTTATGATATAAATAAAATTTTCAGTTTTTCAGTTAATTTATAGTTTTGTTATTTAAATATATATATATATATATATATATATATATATATTTAATAATAATAAGAACATTTATACCTTATACATACTCACGAGACAAATATTTATACTTGAAAATTAGGGTTACTTACAGTTCTTGTAATATAAAGAGGAGACTTTTTTTTTTGGCTTTCACTTTCTTTATATGTATGAGGAAGATTTATATAAATCTCTCCGACCATATCCAACACTTAAAATTATTTTCGTATTTTTTGGATGAGTTGAATACTAAATCTTTCTCTAACTTCTTCCAACACTTAGATTTATTTTTGTATTTTTTGGGATGAGGTCAATACCAAGATATTTATATAAATCTCTCCTTATTGACCTCGTCCAACACTTAGAATTAATTTTTATTTAATACATTAAATTTATAAATTAATATAAATAATATATAAATGTATAATAGTCTAGATGTATTTGTTCATATATTAAAATATTAAATACTTAAATGTCAGATGTTCCTATTTGTTAATTTAATTTTTTATCTCTTAATAGTTAAGTCATTAAATACATAAAATTCAATATATAGATCTTAATTTTCAGTTTTATCAAATGAAGTCTCGAGTCAACCTAATTTTATTCTCACTCCAAATCCATTCTCACTAAGAGATAACTTCGTTTTTAATGTAAGTTATGTCTACTTGGCTGATTCAAGCATATTACGATTTTTTTTACAATATCTTTATTTCATAATATCTATCATATTATTTACATTTTAACTATTTGACTATCGAATGTTTTCTCTTTTTAAACATCAATATTGTTAATTACTTAGAGATGATTTTGGATACTCAACACAAACATACAATATTTAAATATGGAATAGACTAATGTATAATAATTTTATCGTCGCTTTAGTCTGCAAACATCGTTATTTGGATATGAAACATAACAGATATGTCGTCGTTTAAGAATGAAGTTGAAAAGTCATCTCTAAACAAATGTGAAATTTTTTGTCCATAGTATGACCTAAAATTTAATAAAATAATGTATCATGTATAAGAGAAATTTTGCATATTATTAACTCAAATGGACTGTTTTATAACATTTTAAATGATTTTAGATATTTGGAAAAACTTTGCATATTATCAAAAACTTAGAATTATTTTCGTATTTTTGGGATAAGATCAATATCGAGATATTTATATAAATCTACCCTTATTGCCCTCTTCGAATACTTAGAATTATTTTCGTATTTTTGTGATGACGTCAATACCGAGAGATTTATATAAATCTCTCTCTATTAACCTCTTCCATTACTTAGAATTATTTTCATGTTTTTGAATGAGGTCAATATCAAGAGATTTATATAAATCTCTCTCTCATCTAAGTGTTTTTTGGATAAGGTCAATACATATAAATCTCTCCCTATTGACCTCATTCAAGACTTAGAATTATTTTCGTATGAGGTGACCAATACCAAGAGAATTATATAAATCTCTCCATATTGACCTCATCCAACACTTCAAATTATTTTCGTGTTTTTTGGATGAATCTCTCCCTATTGATCTTTTCCAACACTTAGAATTATTTTTTGTATTTTTTGGATAAAGTCAATACCAAGATATTTATATAAATCTCTCGACCTCATCCAACACTTAGAATTATTATTTATATAAATCTCTCCCTGACTTCATCCAACACTTAGAATTATTTCGTGTTTTTGAGATGAGGTCAATACCAAGATATTTATATAAATCTCTCCCTATTGACCTTATCCAACACTTAGAATTATTTTCGTGTTTTTGAGATAAGGTCAATACCAAGATATTTATATAAATCTCTCCCTATTGACCTCATACAACACTTAAAATTATTTTCGTGTTTTTTGGATGAGAGAGATTTATATAAATCTCTCTCTATTTCTATTGACATTTTTCAACACTTAAAATTATTTTTGTATTTTTGGGATGAGGTCAATACCGAGATATTTATATAAATCTTTCTCTATTGACCTCATCCAACACTTAAATTATTTTCGTGTTTTTGGGATGCAGAGATCAATACCGAGAGATTTATATAAATTTCTCTATTGACCTCATCCAACACTTAAAATTCATATTAACTAATATAAGTAATATATAAATGTATAATAGTCTAGATGTATTTGTTCAGATATTACTTTTAGATATTATTAAATTAACTAAAATATTAAATACTTAAATTTAAGATGTTCCTATTTATTAATTTAATTTTTTTTATCTTTTAATAGTTAAGTCATTAAATACATAAAATTCAGTATATATATCTTAATTTTCAGTTTTATCAAATAAAACCTCGTGTCAAATTAAATTTATTCTCACTCCAAATTCATTCTCACTAAGAGATAACCGCCTTTTTAATGTAAGTTATGTCTACTTGGCCGATTCAAGCATATTACGAATTTTTTTTACGATATCTTTATTTCATAATATTTATCATATTATTTACAATTTAACTATGAAATATTTTCTCTTTTTAAATATCAATATTTTTAATTACTTCAGATGATTTTGGATACTCAACACAAACATACAATATTTTAATATGGAATAGTTTAATGAATAATAATTTTATTGTCGCTTTAGTCTGTAACATCATTATTTGAATATGAAACATAACAGATATGTCGTCGTTTGAGAATGGAGTTGAAAAGTCATCTCAAAACAAATGTGAAAGTTTTTGGCGGTAGTATAACTTAAAATTTAATAAAATGATATACCACATATAAGAGAAATTTTGCATATTTTAAACTCAAATTAACGGTTGTATAACATCTTAAATTATTTTAGATATTTGGAATATATAAAATATAGAAATAATGTATAATGAACCATTTAAAATAAAGTAAATGTGCAGCAATTATATTTATATATATATATATATATAAAAGGAGTGGTATTATTTTTTTTAGAATTATTTTGTTATTTATGTTTTTGTAAATTCTGATTGAAATTTATTTCTATATTGGTTATCATGATTAATGATGGTCAATTATAATATGCCTCACGATTTTGATTCAAATTTTTTGTTTGGGATGATTTTTTTCTAATTTAATGAGTAGTTAACTAGGGATCGAACGTGGATTATAGTTGTGTTTTCTTCCCGAATACTAATAAACACAATTAAATATATAATAATTATTAATATATTTATTTTCATATTTGATTAGTTTTAAGTTTATTTTTTTTATAATAATATAAATCTCAATACTGTATATTATCATATATCATATATATTAAATAAAATAAAATATCTTTTTATCATATACACTTTTTTTTAAATATGGTATAAATGGTGTATCGCGAATTTAATTTTTTTTAAACCGACTCGTTTAACTAGCGTGTTTTTATTGATTCTTAATTCAGACATTTTGCAACTTACCTATGTATCCTATACTAATTATTACATTCTCTATATATGCAATTTATTTATATAATTTTAGAACAAAACAATAAATTTAAAGAATAGAGCCCTATTTTCAAACTGCTATTCAAAATTAATATGGCCAATACTAAAACAAATCCCTTGAAAATCGACAAGTATACAAAGAAGGCTACAACGACGATATTTACCGTCATTATTTTTGATATACCGTTGCCAAATATCAATAGCCACAGTAATTAAGTTCGCCATCATCCGTGATATTGGTTCCATAGCTGAAAATGATAGCAACAGTAATAAATTAATGTGACAGGATGGAAGTGATAATTTATAATTGTCGAGAAATGTATATAAAATACTTTTTTTTTCTTACTAAATCTATTCATAACAGAAAAAAGAGATATTCAAAATATAATTTTCTAATACCAAAACTAAATTATTTACATTAACAAAATAATGAAACATGATATTATTATCGTCAACATACAAGTTGACTATTAAAATATAACTATTCAAATAAGATTTAATAAAAGAGTAGGCTCATAATGATACCTTTCAATTCATTCTTGAATGAAGTATGACTTTATGCGACTAAACCAGGCCATTGGAGTTTGTTTCAGGCAATATAAAGCTTTTTTTCTCGGAGCCTTGAGGGTGCTCTGTACACATATCTTCCAAGAGCTCACCTGATGCTATCACATTGAGCCAGTTACTGGATGAAGGAAAGCATTCTTGACATGAAGTTGAGATATATTAAAAGAACTATGAGTTATATATGTTAATACTATATAAGAATTGCGATAAAAATAAGGAATATTTGGGATACACAAATATTTTGACTATTCTGGATTGTAGGAGACATGAAAAATTATAAGATTAAGTCTTTCTATTGAGAATTTGCTCAAATGTTGTTGTTCGAACTTCGAGTTATCAATTATATCATTTATGGAAAAGGAAAAATTATGCGGGGAATTTCTATACAAGTATTCAATTAGTTTGATCGCACTATATAGGTACTTCTTTACCTTACCGTCCTTCAACTTCAATTTGGCCAATTTGGGCTACATTGAGATCTTTTTAATTTGGAAGCTCAGAAATTCCAGTTTCCACTAAGCTCATAACTCTTTAGATCTCAATAGGTTTTTCATCAATTCATGACTCAAATGGTCGTAGTGAACGTCATCGAAGTGAGGAATCTCATTCCTCTCGTATTTCTCTCACGATTTTGCCTCAAACGTGTTTCATTCTCAAGTCCTCACAACTTGTATTCTCACACTTTACTCATGTATTATTCTGAAAGAGCTTTTTGTTCGATACCAAATAAAATAAAGAAATTCACAACGTAAACCCACACATTTTATTTATGTGGAATAAGCTATTAAATAACTTTTACATCTAACTTAAAAATAGAAATCAACTAAATATTATTATTTATTAAACTAATAAAACTGATAAAAATAAGCACTAATTAATAATAAAACAACTTGTACTAAGTATATATACAAATCTTATTATATCTTATTCAACTATATATTTCTTTCATTGTAAGTTTTTATATATATATATAGTGTTATTTATTTTATTTTATTTTATTCACATTTAAATTTAATTTATATGAAATAATTATATTTCTGTTTTTCAACACATGAATATAAAATCATTTTATGTGTAAAAATAAATCATTCATCAACAACAACAAAAACAACTTCTGCAGCAATAAAATTGAATTAGTATTTCACACTCAATCACTCAGTTTGTTTATATGTTTCATTGGGCTTCTAATTCAAACTTTGGGTACTAACTAACTATGATGAACAATTTTTTACCCAACCAAAAACACGATCACCTGAATACGAAAAAATAAGTTTTGTTAAGTATTTTTATATTTGGGTTAAAATCAAGTCGATCCTGATTAATAAATATGTTAAAATTGGATTCAAATAACCTGAGTTAGACTCACAAACTTGTTTATTATTTTTTTTTTTTTATTTGTGTAACATTTTGTATTTGTCATTTCTACTCACTCACATTTTAAAAGTATTTCATATATTTCAAATTGACTCATTCCCCCTTTCTGTTCTAACGTTTAGTGGGATGTCAAAAAAAAGTTGTAATTTCTTCTTTCCCTTTTCAGAATTGCCCCCCACCCTGACATTTAAAAAAAAATATATTTCAGAATTGCCTCCGTAAATCATTCTCAGATCTTGTAGCGTCGTTGCTCATTGTGCAGCCGTCCACCCATCCTTAGCCATCAGAGCTGCTTGTATTGTGTCACTATATAAAATCACATTTTTTCCTGCTAAACTTGTAAGCAGATTTGTGATTTAATTTTATTCTGTTGATGTAATTTAATATGAAATAGAGATTTTAAGTAATTGAGTTAAATCAGGTTATGTCAAAGTTAGTGAGGTCAATCAGGTCAGGATTGGGTCTGTTACAAAGAACCGATCAAATTCATGTTAGATATTCTTACAGTATTACTAAACAGGTCAGGTTAACTCGACCTCAGTCATTGAAATGTTTGAGCCCGATTTTGATTTACATTCAATTTAATTTTAAAAGGATTATAGTTTTTTGAACTTGTCTATTCTAGCATCCGCAAAATAATGTTAATAAAATCCAATTTTTTGAACACACAAATTAATATCACCAATTAAGCTAAATAAATACCAAAATTTGGAAAATGCCATAATCAAACATAAAAAAAAATGTAAAACCAAAGTATTATGTTTATGTGAACAACACCATTTGAGAGTTAGTTGGCTGTCCTCAGTTAGATACTCCGGTCCCCCACTTGCTTTATGCTGGTTTGGGCTCTATGATTTTGATAGAGCCATTACTCAAAATTGTATACCTAATTCACTTTCATATCTGCATCATTAATTAATACAAATTAACAATTATTAATAATATATTCTATAAGTAATGTCCCCTTAATATAGAATAAAAAGTTTTATCCCATCAATACACGAGCAGACATGTAAACATTGAGTACAATGTGACACAAAATTCTTAAGCTATTGGACTAAAAAAATCCTATACTCCCATCTGAAAGACTGCATCAGCCAATCTCATGAGTATGAGATCCCCTTGTTGACTCATTAAACGTGACAAATCAAATAAGAAAAAATTTATAAATAATATTTTAAAAATTATTTATTTTCTTTGGTAGGTACATGAAGTAAACGGTTCTTGGTGGAACGTGAGCTGCGTTCCTTAGGACACGAGGATGCGGATTTGGTAAGTGTGAAACTAGCCACTCGTCCCGAGAGTTGTAAAGAGAGGGAATTCTTCTTCTCCCATGTATCCAAACTCTAAAAATAAAGCTGTCAATGTCATAATAAATATAATTTATTACAAATGCAGTTTTTAATAAAATAAGAAACAAAACAAACATAAAATAATATTAACATTAGTTTAAACATGCATGAAAAAGTTAACCCTATGATTTATTTTTCATGGCCCTTAAGTTTCAATTGCACCTACCAACAATAAAACATCTTCATTAATTTATCAACCATTTCTTTAAAATATTTATTATAAATCAACAATCAAACACGAAAATTGCCTATTACCGCATCCATCTTTATATGATAAATATTGATAAACGAGTCCTCCATCCCAAACAACGTTATGTTGTTGTCTAGAGAACGAAAAGGCACAAATGTTGAAGTAGGAGAAGGTCTCACAAACATCACTATCTCTTGGTAATAACTCGAGTTAATCGTTGTTTCAACTATTAATATTAAATAGTTATATCTTCAACGTTATCATTTCAAACAAGATTACTTTCCTCCACAAGCCGATAAAAAATAGTTGTCATTCTTTGCCACAGACAAACAAGTAACTTCAGACTCAAAGTTTACGTTCGTCGACATATTGTTCCTCAAACGAACACTAGTTTTCAACTGCCAAAACCCTTGGGAAACACATTAATCTTTATTGTATTTGCTGGTCAAGTCCAAAATTTATGATTTCTCAATGTTTGAAGTGACAAAATTTCTCGTACAGCATTAATAACACAAATCTACCCCACCTTCATATAATATTGACATTTTAATTATATGTAGGTGGGTAATTTTGGGTTTACAAATGCTGCTGGACTAGGTATTTTGTCTCTTACAATATCGAAAAATCATAAGTTTGGAATTGGCCGACAAATAAATTGATGATCAAGAGGATTCCTCGGGTTTGTCAGCTAAAAACTAGTGTTCATTTGAGGATTAATATGTCAACGAGCGTGAACTTTGAGACTGGAGTTACTTGTTTCTTTGTGACAAACAATGACAATTATTTGTTATCTACTTGTGGAAAAAAATTATTATTTGAAATGGTGACATTAAAGGTATAACTATTTAATATTAATATTTGAACAACGATTATTGATTATTAAGTTATTACCCTGAGATAGTGAGTAACACTTGTGAGACATCTTCCTTCAACATTTGTGCATTTTCATCCTTTAGACAACATAAAGATACCTCAAATTATGAAGATTGTCACATTTTACATCTGAAATGTTATATTTTTCTGAAAAACATTCATGAAATATTGAAAAATGAGAATTTAAATCAGAAATAAACAAAATAAAGACATTAGACCACGCATACCAAAAGATTAACGGTGCATTATATCCGAAATAAGAAGAATTTAATTGAATTGGTGAAATATATTGAGTTATTACCTGAAGATATTGAGTGACGTTGGAGAGACTTCCTCCTTCAACATTTGTGGTTTTCATCCTCTAGACAACATAAATATACCTCAGATGAAGATTCACCAACTCGACACTTGTTTTTGGCACCTGAAGTTCAAACTCAGAGTTGTTATGAAGGTCAGTCTGAAATATTATATTTTTTTTCTTAAAATCATTCATGAAATATTGAAAAATGAGAATATTTTAATCAAAAATAAACAAAATAAAGACATTAGACCACGGAAACCAAAAGATTAACGGTGCATTATACCTGAAATAAAAATTTAATTGAATTGATGAATTATGTTGAGTTATTAACAGGAGATAGTTTGTAAGACCTCCTCCTTCAACATATGTGTGTTTTTCATTCTCTAGAGAACATAAAGATACCTCAGATTATGAAGATTCACCAACTCAAACTTGTTTTGGAACTGGATGGTCAAACTTAAAGTTGTTATGAAGGTCACCTTTTATACCTGAAATATTATATTTTTCTAAAAATCATTAATGAAATATTGAAAAAATAGAGTCATTTAATCAGAAATAAATAAAATAAAGACATTAAACCAGGCATACCAAAATATTAATTGTGCATTATACCTGAAATAAGAATAATTTAATTGATGAACTGTACCAAAAGATTAACAGTGCATTATACCTAAAATAAGAAGAATTTAATTGAATTGATGAATTATATTGAGTTATTACCAGGAGATAGTGAGTGACACAAAACTCAGAGTTGTTACGAAGATTAACAGTTGTTATGAAGATTCTGAAAAACATTTATGAAATATTGAAAACTAAGAATATTTTAATCAGAAATAAACAAAATAAATACGGACCAAGCATACCAAAAGATTAACGGTTGAAATAAGAATAATTTAATTGAATTGATGAATTATATCATTAACCCGACTGAAAATGTCTTACCCTGATTAGATTGAGGTGGTGACTGCAGCAGACTGAGAAACGTCGTTCTTTGTTGCTCTAGTAGGTATAGTCTTAACCGGGACAGTAACAGCCGAAGCTAGAGCCGGAGCGGGAGTCGAAACCCGAGCGAGAACAGAAACGGAAGCCGAAACTCAAACAGGAGCCGAAACTCGAGTGGGAGCGGGAGCCCGAACCAAAGCGGCGAAAGAACAGGAGTTGGAGGAGCAAGAACAAAATTTAGGTTTAGGTTTAGAGGAACGCAGAATATAAACTCCTCATATATAGATTTGGGCCCAAATGCCTACACAAATGATGCGCGGTTCAAACTGTATATATAATTTTAAAAAATCCAATTATATTTTTAAACAAAAAAAAAAATCTAATGTTAATTAAAGTTTAATCTAATTAAGTTAGTTTATAATAATTTTTATTGTCTTTATTCTTCCTAAATTTATGTCAGCAAAAGTTAACTTAGAAAATGAGTAGACATGGACATGGTTCCGTTTCGAATTATTTAAATAATTCTAAAAAATTAAATATTATTTTATTATCTTTTCATTTATTAAATCATTCTATTTATTAATCAAAAATATTAATATATTTTAAATTATAAAAAAAAAAACCTAAGTTAGGTTTCATAAGTTTGTTAAACTTTAAATCTTAATTACTTTAGTATTTCCATACTCATATATAATGATTCAGTTTCCATGAAAATTAATATATATATACAAAAAAAAATTATAATTATAAAATTTAGGTCAATTTTAATTCTTAAGTTTAGTATACTCATTAATATTAAAAATTAGAATTAAAATTAGAATCTAATTAAATTTAATATAGTGTAATTTTATAGTTCTTAATTCAATTATTTTAACTAATAATTGGAATTCAAAATTTTATTTTATATTTTTTAAACAAAATAAGTTATTATTTAATCATTTAAAACATGATTAAGATTTTTTAATCAATAATTATTTTTTTATTTTAAGATGCTAAAATATTTTGAACTTTTATATATATATATATATATATATATATATATATATATATATATATATATATATATATATATATATATATATATATATATATATATATATATATATATATATATATATATATATATATATATGGAGATATTTCATAAATCTTTGTTTTCAAATAAAAAGTATAAAAAGTAGTTCTTTATTTTCTTTATTTTTAATATGAATTATCATTCTCGTGTCGATATTTTTTTCACCATCAATTGGTTTTGACAACTAACTCAATCTTCAAATAAAGAATATCTAAAATATTTCTTTATTTTCTCATATTTTTTTTGAATTGTCAATGCCCACGCCGATGTTTCTTTAACTATCGTTTGACTTTTGACAACTAAGTCAATCGTACATCAACACATTACTTTAAATAGTAATACTGAAGTTTATCATTAAGTGTGTGTGAGTATCGAAGTTAAAATTACTCTTAAGACAAACAAAAAACTATAATTTGTAATTTTTTATGCACTACTTTCTTTAGTGATTTTTCTTTTAGGTGCAACATTTGTAATTTCTATAACTTCTTAATTTATCATCTTTTAAGGTATTTGTTAAGTGAACACCATTTATGTTATTTTGTTTCAATGTTTTATTTTTCTTACACACAATATGATGTGAATCATATAGAGACTAAGTCTCTTTTTAAACAACTTCAATTTAAATCAACTAACTTAAGTGTGAATAAGAAAATTCAAATTAGATGCATGATAATACATTAGTATAACTCTAACTTTATGCATTTAATTTTAGAAACAAATAAAAATATATATTATGGTGTGTGTTTTTTATGATATCTTTATTCTAATAATACCTTAGAAATTTTAACCCTTATAGATATAATTCTTTAAAAAAAATAGATACGCCTTAAAATTTAACATATAAAATGAACTTAAGATGTTGAAAAGAAAAACTGTATAAACAGAAGTGTTAACTTAATTAGATAACAAAACAAATGAACAATCATACTCAAATAAATTCAAAATAATTGTACATTTCATCATAGATACCAAACACAACATTAATATTTAGTCTTTGGACATTAAATATTAATTTGTAAACGGTACTCTTTTGTAATAATCAAATATTAACAATAAATCATGTCAAACAATTGATTATCTTTGGATAGTTGAATTATTCACATGAAACACCAAATAATTGTTACATATTTATTACCACATTTTCATAATATTTTTCTGGCCAATTATTTATCTTCATTTGGGCCGATTAAATAACCGCATGAATTACATACACACTACATTTTCACATTAACCTACAAGAGTCTACTTTGGTAGGATATTGCTTCAATTAATTAATTTAATAAATTAATAACTTTTTTACATACTTTAAGTGTGTAACTAGACCAATTATTAAACTTCTTTTGGACCGATTAATAACCGCATAGTTAAAAACACACACGACCGCCTTAATCTTATGAAACAAATATGTTTTATATATTAATAATTTGTACATAATTTAAATATGCAATCCGACCAATTATTAATTTTCCTTTGGGCCGATTAACAATCACATAATTATAATTTAAGTGAGCTTAAAACTGTACCAAATTTTAAATGTGTTATTAACACGGAAAATCTAAATGTTGTTTTATGTATCAAAATCGCATAAATTCTATATGTAACACAAAAGAAATAATTGTGATTTTACTAATCACTGAATGTTAGCAAAGCAAGCTAATCAGCGTGGGTAAGTCATAAAGGAGAGAGGTATACTCCAGTAATTTCGGTTAGTTACTATCTTTCTTGCCATTCGTCTAAGTACCTCACCAATAGAGGGAAAAAAGTAAACAGCTCAAATATGGATTCGGAGACTAACTAATAAGCGAGGAAACAACTTTTCAAACTTATTAAAGGTCAGGTAAGTACATGATAACAAGGAAATCGCGTTTTAAGCAACAAAATTAGGTTAAGTGTAATATATCATGATTCATAATTCATCCAAATATAATATAAATAATTAATTATATATAAATAAGACTACCATACTAAAATTCTAAAATTTTAAATTTAACAATTATTAGATTAATTGATAAATCATGATATATTTTTAATTATTAATAATAAAATAATAATAAATGTTTTATTTCTTTTATTTTTTTCTCTTTATTTTTGAATTTGTCTTAATTTTTCAATAAATTTTTTTATTTTCTTAATTATCAATATATATATATATATAATATTCATATTCTTAATTCTTTTATTATTATTATTATTATATATATATATTAATTATTATTAATATAAATACTCAATACCTTAATTAAGTTATAAAAAATGTATTTATTCAACCATTTTTATATTATTAATTTCATTAAATATATTTGAATATTTATTTATGCAGGGTCTCATGCGTTCTCTTTTAATTTTTAAAAACAAATTATATATATATATATATATATATATATATATATATATATATATATATAAATTATTAATTTGTACATGAATAAATTATTTTATTAAGTTATTTTAGGGAAAATGTTACCTTAATCCTTAATTAAATTGAATAATTATTACTATTATTTTAATTATAATAACAATTCATTATTATTCAAAAATCTAAATTCCTAAATCTATTTATATAATAATGTTTAATTTGAATTTATCGGGTTGAGAGCGGCGGTTAATATGTATATATGTGAGAGTAAATAGATGTTTGGGTCGGATCATGGGTTGACCCGTCCATAAATTTAAAACAATTAAAAATAAAATAAAAAATGTTATACGTATGTTTCGAACTTGCAAGCTAACAAAAACAAATACAATCATTTAACCAACTAAACTAAAAATACTCTATATTTTAAATTATACACAAAATTAATGAACGTGGAATAATCTTAACATTATAAGTTCAACTTTTTAAGTAACTAATATATATATAATGATGCTTAATCTTCAAAGTGTCTGGATTGCCGGGTCGAGAGCTGAGATTAATTTGGATATATATGTGAGAGTAAATAGATATTTAGGTCGGATTGTGAGTTGACCCGTCCATAAACTTAAAATAGTTAATAATAAAATTAAAAATGTTATAGGTATGTTTCGAACTTACAACCTAACAAAACAAGTACAACTTTTTAACAAATTAGACTAATAAGACTTGATATTTTAAATTCAACTCCAAATTTGATAAACGTGAGACATTCCTAACAATATAAGTTCAACTTTTTTACTAACTAATCTATATATATAATTATGCTTAATTTTCAAAGTATTCAGATTTACCGGGTTGAGAGTTGTGGTTAATTTGAATATATATGTGAGAGTAATGGAAACTTGGGTCATATTGTGGGTTGACCTCCCATAAACTTAAAACGGTTATTTATGTTTTGAACTTGTAACTTAACAAAATAAGTACAGTCATTTAATCAAGTGTGATTAAGATGTGGTTTGTTGAGGGATAATAGGCCGATAGCAATTGAAAGTAGTTATAAAATATAAATCAAATATTTGATTAACCAAAGTGTGAGGTCACGATGCTAAATATTAAAATATGAATCAGATATTTTATAGACCAAAGTAAAAGTGTAAGGTCACGAAATAAAAGGCTCATTGAAAATAAATATGTGATGAGATATGTAAGAAGATGTATTATTTTACCGAAGTAAATAAAATATGAAATGAGAGTATTATATTTTTTATTTTAATATATTATTCGTGATGTATTAAGAATTTTTTAATACATATTATTATAATTTTTTGTTTATATTTTTATCCATTTATATCGCACGAGAATTTTCTTAGTTTTATTAATGATAGAATAAATGATTAAATCTGACGAGTCTCATTAGACACAAGTTAGTTTTGATTCAGGAGGGATAGTCACTGTGTGGACTTGGATTTCATCTTCACCTCCAATGTTGTTTATTGACAAACATAATCGTCAAGTCTCCTTCGGTATTATAGCCAACCATGACTATTTTTCTATACTATTCTTACCATATCTTACTTTTGCCTTGAGACATCTTAATTTTTAGTATAACCTTGATATCTCCTACTTTTGCATTGAGATGTCGGCCTTCTAAATCTATATTCACAATGCTGGAGAAGAATAATGTGTCTCCAAAAGAAGACTTTAATTCAATTAAACTTACTTTAACGCGATTGATAGGGTGGTGCATTTACGACAAGATGCATTAATCTATTAGGCTTACCTCACACAATTCTCGTGATTGGTGCATCTATGACAAAATAACTTTAATCTATTAGGCTAGTCTAACGCAATTCTCGTGATTGGTGCATCTACGAAAAAATGTCTTTAATCTGTTAGGTTTTCCTAGCACGATTTTCGTGATCATTGCATATATGATAGAATCGTTAGGATTTCCTAACAGAATTTGTGATTGGTGCATTTACGATAGGATGATTGTAATTTGTTAGGTTTGCCTAATGCAATTCTCGTCTACGATTCTCGTCTACGATTTGATTTGATCGTGTTCTTGACCCTTGTTTGAGGACAAGGGCTCACGAACACTTGTTTGTAGTATGTAACAAATTTGGATACTTGTAGCCCTAAAACGAAATGTGAAGAACACATTCAAGTTCTTTGACTTTTCTTTTATTTTGATACTATGGATGATGGTATGATGTTGGATTTATGTTGTAGATAAGTTAAATGATATTTTTATTCATGTAGATTTCAAATATTGGGGCAAAAATTCTATATATTGTGTTCTTGGTGTTTTTTGGCTAGGACCTTCAACGAGGGCTATCTAACTGAGAGGCCCGACAGTGTCCTATTTCGACCGAGAAAATTATCCACGGCATGTGTTGTGACTACTAGTATGTAACAAATTTAGGTTTAGGTTTGGAGGAAGGAAGACATATAAACTCCTCATATATATATAGATTTGGGCCCAAATGCCTACACAAATGATGCGCCCGTTCAAACTGTATATATAATTAAAAAAAATTCCAATTATATTTTTAAACAAAAAATAAATAAATCTAATATTAATTAATTTTTAATCTAATTAAGTTATATATATATATATATATATATTTAAAAAGTTGAACTTATATTGTTAAAATGTCACGCGTTTATCAAATTTTGGGTTGAATTTATAATATTAATTGTTATTAGCCTAGTTGGTTAAAATGTTATACTTGTTTTGTTAGGTTGCAAATTCGAACCATACCTATAGCATTTTTAATTTTATTTTTAACTGTTTTAAGTTTATGGGCGGGTCAACCCACAATCCGACCCAAGTATCCATTTACTCTCACATATATCCAAATTAACCACAACTCTCGACCTGGCAATTCAGATATTTTAAAAATTATGCATCATTATATATATATAGATTTTGATCATTGTCTTTATTCTTCCTAAACTTATGTCAAGAAAAGTTCTTAGAAAATGAGTAGACATGGTTCGATTTTGAATTATTTAAATAATTCTAAAAAATTAAACATTATTTTATTATCTTTTCATTCATTAAATTACTCTATTTATTAATTAAAAATATCAATAACTTTTAAATTATAAAAAAAAACTAAGTTAAGTTTCTTAAGCTCTAACATTGTCATCTTACTAGTTACTCTAGTATCTCCATACTCTTATATAGACTCAGTATCCATGAAAACTAATATATACAACAAAATTATAATTTAGGATATATTTGGTAACCTAAAATTGGTATTATAACCAAAAAAAAATTGAATCAATTTTAATTCTTAAATTTGGTATACTATTAATATTAAAAATTAGAATTAGAATTAGAATTAAAATCTAATTAAATTTAATATAATTTAATTTTATAATTTCACTCTTTTAAAATTGAATTGGAATTCAAATTTTTATTTTATATTTTTCAAACAATATAACTTATTAATTTTTTGTTGGATAGTTATTTTTATAATTTAGGATGCTAAAATATCGAATATGTCTTTTTTTTTGTTTAATTTTTGTTTAATTTTAGTACATTAATATTTTGAACTTATACCACTTAATAGTTACCACTTAATAGTTAAGTCATTAATAGTTAAGTCATTAAGTACATAAAATTCAGTATATAGATCTTATTTTTCAGTTTTATCAAATAAAGCCTCGAGTCAAATTAAATTTATTCTCATTTCAAATTTATTCTCACTAAGAGATAACCGTCTTTTTAATGTAAGTTATGTTTGCCTGACCGATTCAAGCATATTAGATTTTTTTTTACAATATCTTTATTTCATAATATTTATTATATTATTTACATTTTAACTATGGAATATTTTCTCTTTTTAAACATCAATATTTTTAATTACTTAGGGATGATTTTAGATACTCAACACAAACATACAATATTTAAATATGGAATAGATTAAAGAATAATAATTTTATCGTCGCTTTAGTCTGTAACATCGTTACTTAGATATAAAACATAACAGATATGTCGTCATTTGAGAATGGAGTTGAAAAGTCATCTCAAAACAAATGTGAAATTTTTTGTCCGTAGTATGACCTAAAATTTAATAAAATAATGTATCACGTATAAGAAAATTTTTGTATATTTTTAACTCAAATTGACGATTTTATAACATTTTAAATGATTTTAGATATTTGAAATATATAAAAATAAAAATAATGTATAGTAAACCATTTAAAATAAAATAAATGTACAGTAATTATATATATATATATATATATATATATATATATATATATATATATATATATATATATAAAAAGGAGTGGTATTAGTTTCTTTTTTAGAGTTATTTTCTTATTTATGTTTTTGTAAATTCGGATTTAAATTTATTTGGTTATAATGGGATGAGTTCAATATTGAGAGATTTATATAAATCTTTCCTTATTGACATTTTTCAACACTTAAAATTATTTTCGTGTTTTTGAGGCCGATGTCAATATCAATAGATTTATATAAATCTCTCTCTATTGACCTCATCCAACACTTAGAATTATTTTCGTGTTTTGGGGATGAGGTCAATACAAAGAGATTTATATAAATCCCTCCCTATTGACTTCATCCAACACTTAGAATTATTTTCGTGTTTTTGAGATGAGGTCAATACTAAGATATTTATATAAATCTCTCTATTGACCTCATCAAACACTTATAATTATTTTCGTGTTTTTGGGATGAGGTCAATATCAAGATATTTATATAAATCTCTCCCTATTGACCTCTTCCAACACTTAGAATTATTTTCGTATTTTTGTGATGAGGTCAATACAAAGAGATTTATATAAATCTCTCTCTATTGACCTCTTCCATTACTTAGAATTATTTTCTTGTTTTTGGGATGAAGTTAATATCAAGAGATTTATATAAATCTCTCCCTATTGACATCTTCCAACACTTGAAATTATTTTCATGTTTTTTAATGAGGTCAATAACAAGATATTTATATAAATCTCTCCCTATTGACATCATCTAAGTATTTTTTGGATAAGGTCAATACCGAGAGATTTATATAAATCTCTCCCTATTGACCTCATTCAACACTTAGAATTATTTTCGTGTTTTTTAGATTAGGTCAATACCAAGAGAATTATATAAATCTCTCCCTATTGACCTCATCCAATACTTAGAATTATTTTCGTGTTTTTTGGATGAGATCATTACTGAGAGATTTATATAAATCTCTCCCTATTGACCTTTTCCAACACTTAGAATTATTTTTGTATTTTTTGGATAAGGTGAATACCGAGATATTTATATAAATCTCTCTCTATTGACCTCATCCAACACTTAGAATTATTTTTGTATTTTTTGGATAAGGTGAATACCGAGATATTTATATAAATCTCTCTCTATTGACCTCATCCAACACTTAAAATTATTTTCATGTTTTTGAGATGAGGTCAATATCAAGAGATTTATATAAATCTCTCCTTATTGATCTCATTCAACACTTAAAATAATTTTCGTGTTTTTTGGATGAGGTTAATACCGAGATATTTATATAAATCTTTCCCTATTGACCTCATCTAACACTTAAATTATTTTCGTGTTTTGGGGATGAGATCAATACGGAGAGATTTATATAAATTTTCCCTATTGACCTCATCCAACACTTAGAATTCATTTTTTATTTAATATATTAAATTTATTAACTAATATAAGTAATATATAAATGTATAATAGTTAAATTAACTAAAATAAAAATTCTAAGTAATATATAAATGTATAAATTTCGTGTTTTTTTTAGATATAATTAAATTAACTAAAATATTAAATACTTAAATTTCAGATGTTTCTATTTGTTAATTTAATTTTTTATCTCTTAATACTTAAGTCATTAAAGTCATTAAGTACATAAAATTCCTATATAGATCTTAATTTTCAATTTTATCAAATAAAGCCTGAGTCAAATTAAATTTATTCTCACTCCAAATTCATTCTCACTAAGAGATAACCGCCTTTTTAATGTAAGTTATGTCTACTTGGCCGATTCAAGCGTATTACGAATTTTTTTTACGATATCTTTATTTCATAATATTTATCATATTATTTACATTTTAACTATTTAACTATTGAATATTTTCTCTTTGTAAACATCAATATTTTTAATTACTCCAGATGATTTTGGATAATCAACTTAAACATACAATATTTTAATATGGAATAGATTAATGAATAATAATTTTATCGTCGCTTTAGTCGGTAACATCATTACTTGGATATGAAACATAACAGATATGTCGTCGTTTTAGAATGGAATTTGTTATTTATGATTTTTTAAATTCTGATTGAAATTTATTTCTATATTGATTATCATGATTAATGATGTCAATTATAATATGTCTCACGGTTTTGATTCAAATTTTCTTTATGGGACGATTTTTTTCTAATTTAACGAGTAGTTAACTAGGGATCGAGCGTGGATTATAGTTGTGTTTCTTCCCCGAATACTAATAAACACAATTAAATATATAATAATTATTAATATATTTATTTTTTATATTTGATTATTTTTAACTTTATTTTTTTTATAATAATATAAATCTCAATACTGTATATTTTCATATATCATATATATTAAATAAAATATCATTTTATCATATACACTATTTTTTTAAATACGGTATAAATTGTGTATCGCAAATTTAATTTTTTTTTAAACCGGACTCGTTTAACTAGTGTGTTTTTAGTGATTCTTAATTTAAAATTTGAAATATAAGTATTAATTGTTTCTCTCAAAGATTCTCAACTATTTGGTAGAGATGTTAACAAAATCAATGCACTAAATTTGTCCTCAAAATCAATCTCAATAGATAGTAATCGATACACAATTGTATTAAATTTGTTAAATGAGTAGTGATAGGAGTACTATACTATCAAATATTCTTAAGTTAAAGAGTTTTTTCATTAAATGTATATTGTTGTTAATAGATGGTTTCTCATACATATCGAAAAGAATAAAAGAAGAAAACGAAAGGAGAAGAGAACTTCGTATTTTCCTTTGTTACGTTGTGAGCAACAGTCTTGAAAAACGTCAATTAGACAACTCTCAAAACCTATCTATCAATTAGTTTTCAATCTGTATAAGTAATCTTCAATCTGTGTCCTCCAAAATGCATAATTTTTTTCATCGAATCTTTGATTTCCATATCATATATTGTTCTCGAATATCATCATTTCAAATGCTCTGATCTAACCTAGCAGGTCTAATACAGTTGTTAGGATTTTGATTCCCCATATCTGACATGATTGAAAGGATCTATAAAAACGTAAAAAAAAAAATAAGAATACAAGAAAACACATATTTATAGTGGTTCATTCAAAAGAACTACGTCCACTTCAGTCGCCACCTAATTTCACTATGAAGAAGATATCTCCAACTATCTTTAATATATTAAAGATATTTGTAGGTAGTAGAATTGACCTTCATACCTCCATCATCTTTAATAATCTTAGTTTCTATTAGAATAAGATTCTTTATACAGAGTTACATGAGCCCATTCAAAATCTTTCCAAAATTTCAGCAACATATTTCTTTTGACAAATAAAAGTACCTCTATTTTTTTTATTCCAACACTCAAAAAAATATCTCAATTCATCTATATCAGTCATTTCAAATGCCTTCATCATAGACCTTTTAAAATAAATAATTTGTAACTCATTATTGTCAATAAGCAACATATCGTCAACATACAAGTTGACTATTAAAATATAACTATTCAAATAAGATTTAATAAAAGAGTAGGCTCATAATGATACCTTTCAATTCATTCTTTCATTGTAAGTTTTTTTTTATATATATATATAGTGTTATTTATTTTATTTTATTCACATTTAAACTTAATTTATATGAAATAATTATATTTCTGTTTTTCAACACATAAATATCAATTTTATGTGCAAAAATAAATCATTCATCAACAATAACAAAAACAAACTTATGCAGCAATAAAATTGAATTAGTATTTCACACTCAATCACTCAGTTTGTTTATATGTTTCATTGGGCTTCTAATTCAAACTTTGGGTACTAACTAACTATGACGGACCATTTTTTAACCGACCAAAAACACGATCACATGAATATGAAAAAACAAGTTTTTGTTAAGTATTTTTATATTTGGGTTAAAATCAAGTCTCGATCAATTTAACCTGATTAATAAATATGTCAAAATTTGATTCAAATGACATGAGTTAGACTCACCAACTTGTTTATTATTTTTTTTTATTTGTGTAACATTTTGTATTTGTCATTTCTACTCACCCCCATTTTAAAAGTATTTCATATATTTCAAATTGACTCATTTCCCTTTTCTGTTCTAACTTTTAGTGGGATGTCCAAAAAAAAAGTTGTAATTTCTTCCTTCCCTTTTCAGAATTGTCCCCCACCCTGACATTTTAAAAAAAAAGTATTTCATATATTTCAGAATTGCCTCAGTAAATCATTTTCAGATCTTGTAGCGTCGTTGCCGTCCACCCATCCTTAGCCATCAGAGCCGCTTGTATGGTGTCACTATATAAAATCACATTTTTTCCTAATAAACTTGTAAGCGGATTTGTGATTTAATTTTATTCTGTTGATGTAATTTTAATATGAAATAGAGATTTGAAGTAATTGAGTTAAATCAGGTTGTGTCAAAGTTAGTGAGGTCAATCAGGTCAGGATCGGAATCGAGATCGGGTCTGTTACAAAGAACCGATCAAATTCATGTTAGATATTCTATCATAAGTAATGTCCCCTTAATATCTGCATCATTAATTAATACAAATTAACAATTATTAATAATATATTCTATCATAAGTAATGTCCCCTTAATATAGAATAAAAAGTTTTATCCCATCAATACACGAGCAGGCATGTAAACATTGAGTACAATGTGACACAAAATTCTTAAGCTATTGAACTAAAAAAATCCTATACTCCCATCTGAAAGACTGCATCAGCCAATCTCATGAGTATGAGATCCCCTTGTTGACTCATTAAACGTGACAAATCAAATAAGAAAAAATTTATAAATAATATTTTAAAAATTATTTATTTTCTTTGGTAGGTACATGAAGTAAACGGTTCGTGGTGGAACGTGAGCTGCTTTCCTTGGGACACGAGGATGCGGATTTGGTAAGTGTGAAACTAGCCACTCGTCCCGAGAGTTGTAAAGAGAAGGAATTCTTCCTCCCATGTATCCAAACTCTAAAAACAAAGTTGTCAATATCATAATATATATAATTTATTACAAATGCAGTTTTTAATAAAATAAGAAACAAAACAAACATAAAATAATATTAACATTAGTTTAAACATGCATGAAAAAGTTAACCCTATGATTTGTTTTTCATGGCCCTTAAGTTTCAATTGCACCTACCAACAATAAAACATCTTCATTAATTTATCAACCATTTCTTTAAAATATTTGTTATAAACCAACAATCAAACACGAAAATCGCCTATTACCGCGTCCATCTTTATATGATAAATATTGATAAACGAGTCCTCCATCCCAAACAACGTTATGTTGTTGTCTAGAGAACGAAAAAGCACAAATGTTGAAGTAGGAGAAGGTCTCACAAACATCACTATCTCTTGGTAATAACTCGAGTTAATCGTTGTTTCAACTATTAATATTAAATAGTTATATCTTCAACGTAATCATTTCAAACAAGATTACTTTCCTCCACAAGCCAATAAAAAATAGTTGACATTCTTTGCCACAGACAAACAGGTAACTTCAGCCTCAAAATTTACGTTCGTCGACTTATTGTTCCTCAAACGAACACTAGTTTTCAACTGCCAAAACCCTTGGGAAACACATTAATCTTTATTGTATTGGCTGGTCAAGTCCAAAATTTATGATTTCTCAATGTTTGGAAGTGACAAAATTTCTCGTACAGCATTAGTAAACACAAATCTACCCACCTACATATAATATTGAAATTTTAATTATATGTAGGTGGGTAATTTTGGGTTTACAAATGCTGCTGGTCTAGGTATTTTGTCTCTTAAAATATCGAAAAATCATAAGTTTGGAATTGGCCGACAAATAAATTGATGATCAAGAGGCTTCCTCGGGTTTGTCAGCTAAAAACTAGTGTTCATTTGAGGATTAATATGCCAACGAGCGTGAATTTTGAGACTGGAGTTACTTGTTTGGCTGTGACAAACAATGACAATTATTTGTTATCTGATTGTGGAAAAAAATTATTATTTGAAATGGTGACATTGAAGGTATAACTATTTAATATTAATATTTGAACAACGATTATTGATTATTAAGTTATTACCCTAAGATAGTGAGTAATACTTGTGAGACATCTTCCTTTAACATTTGTGGTTTTTCATCCTCTAGACAACATAAAGATACCTCAAATTATTAAGATTGTCACATTTTATATTTGAAATGTTATATTTTTCTGAAAAACATTCATGAAATATTGAAAAATGAGAATTTAAATCAGAAATAAACAAAATAAAGACATTAGACCACACATACCAAAAGATTAACAATGCATTATATCCGAAATAAGAAGAATTTAATTGAATTGGTGAAATATATTGAGTCGTTACCTGAAGATATTGAGTGACGTTGGTGAGACTTCCTCCTTCAACATTTGTGGTTTTCATCCTCTAGACAACATAAATATACCTCAGATGAAGATTCACCAACTCGAAACTTGTTTTTGGCACCGGATGTTCAAACTCAGAGTTGTTACGAAGGTCAGTCTGAAATATTATATTTTTTTTCTTAAAAACATTCATGAAATATTGAAAAATGAGAATATTTTAATCAAAAATAAACAAAATAAAGACATTAGACCACGGAAACCAAAAGATTAACAGTGCATTATACCTGAAATAAAAATTTAATTGAATTGATGAATTATGTTGAGTTATTACCAGGAGATAGTGAGTGCGTTTGTAAGACCTCCTCCTTCAACATATGTGTGTTTTTCATTCTCTAGAGAACATAAAGATACCTCAGATTATGAAGATTCACCAACTCAAACTTGTTTTGGAACTGGATGGTCAAACTTAAATTGTTATGAAGGTCACCTTTTATACCTGAAATATTATATTTTTTAAAAAAACATTAATGAAATATTGAAAAAATAGAGTTATTTAATCAGAAATAAACAAAATAAATACATTAAACCGGCGTACCAAAATATTAACTGTGCATTATACCTGAAATAAGAATAATTAAATTGAATTGATGAACTGTACCAAAAGATTAACATTGCATTATACCTAAAATAAAAAGTATTTAATTGAATTGATGAATTATATTGAGTTATTACCAGGAGATAGTGAGTGACACTTGTGAGACCTCCTCCTTTAACATTTGTGGTTTTCATACTCTAGACAACATAAAGATACCTCCGATGATGAAGATTCACTATCTCCAACTTGTTTTGGACTGCATGATCAAACTCAGAGTTGTTATGAAGATTAACAGTTGTTATGAAGATTCTGAAAAACATTTATGAAATATTGAAAACTGAGAGTATTTTAATCAGAAATAAACAAAATAAATACGGACCAAGGATACCAAAAGATTAACGGTTGAAATAAGAATAATTTAATTGAATTGATGAATTATATCATTATCCCGATTGAAAATGTCTTACCCTGATTAGATTGAGGTGGTGACTGCAGCAGACCCGAGCGAGAACAGAAACGGAAGCCGAAACCCGAACAGGAGTCGAAACTCGAGTGGGAGCGGGAGCCCGAACCAAAGCGGCGGAAGAACAGGAGTTGGAGGAGCAAAAACAAAATTTAGGTTTAGGTTTAGAGGAACGCAGACATATAAACTCATCATATATAGATTTGGGCCCAGATGCCTACACAAATGATGCGCGGTTCAAACTGTATATATAATTTTAAAAAATCCAATTATATTTTTAAACAAAAAAAAATCTAATGTTAATTAAAGTTTAATCTAATTAAGTTAGTTTATAATAATTTTTATTGTCTTTATTCTTCCTAAACTTATGTCAGCAAAAGTTAACTTAGAAAATGAGTTGACATGGACATGGTTCGGTTGGTTTCGAATTATTTAAATAATTCTAAAAATTTAAATATTATTTTATTATCTTTTCATTTATTAAATCATTCTATTTATTAATCAAAAATATTAATATATTTTAAATTATAAAAAATTAAAAAAAACCTAAGTTAGGTTTCATAAGTTTGTTAAACTTTAAATCTTAATTACTTTAGTATTTCCATACTCATATATAATGATTCAGTTTCCATGAAAATTAATATATATATATATATAAAAAATTATAATTATAAAATTTAGGTAAATTTTAATTCTTAAGTTTAGTATACTTATTAATATTAGAATTAAAAATATAATCTAATTTAATTTAAAATAGTGTAATTTTATAATTCTTAATTCAATTATTTTAATTAATAATTGGAATTTAAATTTTATTTTATATTTTTTAAATAAAATAACTTATTATTTAATAATTTAAAACATGATTAAAAATTTTTAATCAATAATTATTTTTTTAATTTAAGATGCTAAAATATTTTGAACTTTTATATATATATATGGAGATATTTCATAAATCTTTGTTTTCAAATAAAAAGTATAAGAAGTAGTTCTTTATTTTTCTTTATCTTTAATATGAATTATCATTGCTCACGTCGATATTTTTTTCACCATCAATTGGTTTTACAACTAACTCAATCTTCAAATAAAGAATATCTAAAATATTTCTTTATTTTCTCATATTTAATTTGAATTGTCAATGCCCACGCCAATGTTTCTTTAACCATCGATTGACTTTTGACAACTAAGTCAATCGTACATCAACACATTACTTTAAATAGTAATACTGAAGTTTATAATTAAATGTGTGTGAGTATCGAAGTTAAAATTACTATTAGGACAAACAAAAAACTATAATATGTAATTTTTTATGCACCACTTTCTTTAGTGATTTTTCTTTTAGGTGCAACATTTGTAATTTCTATAACTTCTTACTTTATCATCTTTTAAGGTATTTGTTAAGTAAACACCATTTATGTTATTTTGTTTTAATCTTTATTTTTCTTACACACAATATGATGTGAATCATATAGAGACTAAGTCTTCTTTTAAACAACTGCAATTTAAATCACTAACTTAAGTGTGAATAAGAAAATTCAAATTAGATGCATGATAATACATTAGTATAACTATAACGTTAATGCATTTAATATTAGAAACAAATAAAAATATATATTATGGTGTGTTTTTTTATGATATCTTTATTCTAATAATACCCTTAGAAATTTTAACCCTTATAGATATGGTTCTTTAAAAAAAATAGATATCCCTTAAAATTTAACATATAAAATGAACTTAAGATGTTAAAAAAGAAAAACCGTATAAGCAGAAGTGTTAACTTAATTAGATAAAAAAAACAAATGAACAATCATACTCAAATAAATTCAAAATAATTGTATATTTCATCATAAGATACCAAACACAACATTAATATTTAGTCTTTGGACATTAAATATTAATTTGTAAACGGTACTCTTTTGTAATAATCAAATATTAACAATAAATCATGTCAAACAATTGGTTATCTTTGGATAGTTCAATTATTCACATGGCACACCAAATAATTGTTACATATTTAATACCACATTTGCATAATATTTTTCTGGCCAATTATTTATCTTCATTTGGGCCGATTAAATAACCGCATGAATTACATACACACTACATTTTCACCTTAACCTACACAAGAGAGTCTACTTTGGTAGGATATTGCTTCAATTAATTAATTTAATAAATTAATAACTTTTTTACATACTTTAAGTGTGTAACTACACCAATTATTAAACTTCCTTTGGACCGATTAGTAACCGCATAGTTACAAACACACACGACCGTCTTAATCTTATGAAACAAATATGTTTTATAAATTAATATTTTTTACATAATTTAAATATGCAATCCGACCAATTATTAATTTTCCTTTGGGCCAATTAACAATCGTATAATTATAAATTTAAGTGAGCTTAAAATTGTACCAAATTTTAAATGTGTTATTAACACAGAAAATCTAAATGTTGTTTTATGTATCAAAATCGCATAAATTCTATATGTAACACAAAAGAAATAATTGTGATTTTACTAATCACTGAATGTTAGAAAAGCAAGCAAATCAGCGTGGGCAAGTCATAAAGGAGAGAGGTATACTCCAGTATTTTCAGTTAGAGGAAAAAAAAAGTAAACAGCTCAAATATGGATTCGGAAGCCAACTGATAAGCGAGGAAACAACTTTTCAAACTTATTAAGTGTCGGGTCGCATTTTAATCAACAATCATGTTAAGTGTAATATAACATGATTCATAATTCATCCAAATATAATATAATTAATTAATTATATATAAATAAGACTACAATACTAAAATTCTAAATTTTTAAATTTAACCATTATTAAATTAATTGATAAATCATGATATTCTTTAATTATCTTTAATTATAAATTATTATTAATAATAAAATAATAATGAATGTTTTATTTCTTTTATTTTTTTCTCTTTATTCTTGACTTTGTCTTAATTTTCAATAATTTATTATTTTCTTAATTATCAAAATATATATATATATATATATATATATATATATATTATATATATATATAATTTTCAAACCTTGGAATCATATTCTTAATTCTTTTATTATTATTATTATATATATATATATTAATTATTATTAATATAAATAATCAATACCTTAATTAAGTTATAAAAAATGTATTTATTCATCCATTTTTATATTATTAATTTTATTAAATATATTTGAATATTTATTTATGTAGGGTCTCATGCGTTCTCTTTTAATTTTTAGAAACAAATTATATATATATATGCTTAATTTGTACATGAATGTATTATTTTATTAAGTTATTTTAGGGAAAATGTTACCTTAATAATTAATTAAATTGAGTAATTATTACTATTATTTTAATTACAATAACAATTCATTATTATTCAAAAATTTAAATTCCTAAATCTATTTATATAATAATGTTTAATTTGAATTTGTCGGATTGAGAGCGGTGGTTAATATGTATATATTTGAGAATAAATGGATGTTTGGGTCGGATCATGGGTTGACCCGTCCATAAATTTGAAACGATTAAAATAAAATAAAAAATGTTATACGTATGTTTCGAACTTGCAAGCTAACAAAAACAAGTACAATCATTTAACCAACTAAGCTAAAAAGACTATATATTTTAAATTTTACACAAAATGTGATGGACGTGGACTATTCTTAACATTATAAGTTCTAACTTCTTAAGTAACTAATATATATATATATATATATATATATATAATTATGCTTAATTTTCAAAGTTTCGAGATTGCCGGGTCGAGAGCTGTGATTAATTTGGATATATATGTGAGAGTAATATACATTTAGGTCGGATTGTGAGTTGATTAGTCCATAAATTTAAAATGGTTAATAATAAAATTAAAAATGTTATAGGTATGTTTCGAACTTACAGCCTAACAAAACAATTATAACTTTTTAACCAACTAGACTAATAAGACTTGATATTTTAAATTCAACACCAAATTTGATAAACGCGGGAAATTCCTAACAATATAAGTTCAACCTTTTTACTAACTAATCTATATATATAATTATGCTTAATTTTCAAAATATTCGGATTTACCGGGTTGAGAGTTGTGGTTAATTTGAATATATATGTGAGAGTAATGGAAACTTGGGTCAGAATGTGGGTTGACCGCCCATAAACTTAAAACGGTTATTTATGTTTTGAACTTGTAACCTAACAAATAAGTACAGTCCTTTAACCAAGTGTGATTAAGATGTGGTTTGTCGAGGGATAATAGGCCGGTAACAATTGAAAGTGGTTATAAAATATAAATCAAATATTTGATTAACCAAAGTGTGAGGTCACGATGCTAAATATTAAAATATGAATCAGATATTTTATAGACCAAAGTAAAAGTGTAAGGTCACGAGATAAGAGGTTCATTGAAAAAAAATATGTGATGAGATATGTGAGAAGATTTGTTTTTTACCGAATTGAATAAAATATGAAATGAGAGTTTTATATTTTTATTTTTATATATTATTTGTGATGTATTAACAATTTTTTAATATATATTATTATAATTTTTGTTTATATTTTTATCCATTTATATCGCACGAGAATTTTCCTAGTTTTATTAACGATAGAGTAAATGATTAAATCTGACGAGTCTCACGAGATACTTGTGTATAAATCTCTTTACAGGTTGGTTTTGATTCATGAGGGGTAGTCATTGCGTGGACTTGGATTTCATCTTCACCTCCAATGTTGTTTATTGACAAACATAATCGTCAAGTCTCCTTCGGTATTATAGCCAACCATGACTATTTTTCTATACTATTCTTACCAATATCTCTCTTACTTTTGCCTTGAGACATCTTAATTTTTAGTATAACCTTGATATCTCTTACTTTTGCATTTAGATGTCGACCTTCTAAATCTATATTCACAATGCTGGAGAAGAATAATGTGTCTCCAAAAGAAGGCTTTAATTTAATTAAACTTACTTTAACGCGATTGATAGGGTGGTGCATTTACGACAAGATGCATTAATCTGTTAGGCTTACCTAACACAATTCTCATGATTGGTGCATCTATGACAAAATAACTTTAATCTATTAGGCTAGTCTAACGCAATTCTCGTGATTGGTGCATCTACGAAAAAATGTCTTTAATCTGTTAGGTTTTCCTAATGCAATTTTCGTGATCATTTTGCATCTATGATAGAATAGCTTTAATTCGTTAGGATTTCCTAACACAATTAGTGATTGGCGCATTTATGATAGGATGATTGTAATTTGATAGGTTTGCCTAATGCAATTCTCGTCTATGATTTGATTGTGTTCTTGGACCCTTGTTTGAGGACAAGGGTTCACAAACACTTGTTTGTAGTATGTAACAAATTTGGATACTTGTAGTCCTAAAAACGAAATGTGAAGAACACATTCAAGTTCTCTGACTTTCCTTTTATTTTGATATTATGAATGATGGTATGATGTTGGATTTATGTTGTAGATATGTTAAATGATATTTTTATTCTAAGTAGATTTCAAATATTAGGGCTATCGAGAAAGAAGACATCTAACTGAGAGCCCGTGAGAGCCCGACAGTGTCCTATTTTGACCGAGAAAATTATCCACACGAGAATTGGAATCACTAGCATGATTTTCGATCGAGAAAGCGACCATTGATCATTATTGGTCCAACTGTGGCTTTGACAGAGATTTCCGTGTGCGCCCTCGACCGAGTTTTCTGCGCACGATCTTGCCTTCGACCGCGACCCCGACCCAGAGCTTGTTTGGTTTGTTGTATTTTATATTTTTATTTTTTTTTTGGTTTGCATGAATTATTTTTTAAAAATACATAAAAATAATTTTCCAACAAAAATTAAAAAAATCCAGTAAGGTTTGGCTGCGATTTTGACATTTAGATCCATAACTTCATTCTCTTTTTCCAAAATTTGTGAAATCGGTTTTTTTCACAATCAAATTATTTTCAAATATAAAATTGTTTTAGATATTTTGTCACTTTGGACATGCTCATATGATTTGTTTGGATTATTATTATTATTATTATTATTATATATATATATATATGCTTGCTTGTTTCATTAACTCTATTATACATTACTTGTATGTATTCATATGTTATATATTACTCTGGTATGTATTATTATCACAAGAGTCACATACTTAGCCCCTATATTTAACACGGTTAACAAGGTTAAAATCAAATAAAAATTAAAAAAAATTAAAATGTGAGAACATTTTCTAAAAAGGCCAACATAGTAGATTGTATAACTAGACGGGTGGGTGAGAAATAGCGTTGATGCCATTTTCAAATGTAACCAAGCACCGAATCAATTTTATAGAATCTCTAATTCCTTTTGTCTTACACCAAAATATATTTTCTAATTTTACGAAAAATAAATAGGTAGCGACTCTTTTGTCGAAAAATTGTTTTAATCGAAAAAAACTAAAAAGAGATTTAAATTAAATTTATCATTTATTTACCATCTCAGCTGAGAATCGACGAAAATGTAAGTTATGAGATTTATTTAATAAGTCTAATTTAATTATTTTACAAGACTTTCAATTTTTTTGAAGAAAAATTCTTTAAGGACGCAATTCAGAATAATAAAATTGAATTTGGACCATCTTTACTTGGGACCGAAGTATGAGTCAATTATTGGTCAACAAAAATAGGCCGAAATAAATTAAGAATAATATTTATACGTCAATTTTAAAACCTGACCTTTAAAGGTAAAAAGGAAAGAGTTTGTAATAAACTTCATCACCAAATTATAAATATGAAAATATTTAAGAATTGTGCTCCATTTGATAAAAATGTTCAAATATTTTTATTAAATTTAACATTTACACCATTTTAATGAAATTTTAACTTTTAATTTTATAAAATAAATAGATGTCATATCAAAACAATCCATGTTTTCTGATTTAAATTAAATATATATATATATATATATATATATATATTAATCAAATGTCATAATAACGTTGGGAGTAGGGCGGTAAATGAGTCGAGCCGAGCTCAAAAAAATTTTAACTACTCGAACTCGAGCTCGACCGAGTACCAAAATTAAGGCTCGAGATCGAACTCGAACTTGGGAGTGGAATGAAAATATGAGACAAGTCCGCTACATGAAAAAATATTTTTGTTTTATATCCTAATTTTAGTTTACAAAATTGCTAACAAAAATATTTTTAAGATTTGACCCGTAACTTAATAATACATTTTGTTTTCATCTTACTTAATATGATCAACACTTTTATTTTATTTGTTAAGAAAATAATAAATTTAACTAAAACTTTTATTTTTATTTTTATTTATTAAATGGGTTGTCTTTGAAATCTACCTAGACTAAAAACTTTATATTTTCATCAACCACCCTCCTATAAATATTTTTATGGATTTTCGTTTCCCACATATGCTTAGAGGAGAGAGAACCGAACAAGAGAATCAAGAGTTTTAGATGATTTGAGTGATATTGAAAATGACGAGGGTGTAAAGGGTTGGAATTGATTAAAATAATTTCACAATAAACTTAAATCATAAACTATAATACCCTAAATCTTCATTCTTGTTCCTGAGATATGAAAGACAAGAGCGGAATATACATACCTGGATCCTTAGACATGATTAGATGAGATGGTCTTCCAAAAGGGCAGAAATCCTTTAGCCTTATTTCTACGATGATGGGGATTCAGAGAGAGAGAGCGTGTGATAAAATTAAGTTCCCCTTATTTTTATCAACCAAACTTCCCTTATATAATTTCTTCTGCCTTTTAGGGACCATAACCGTCATGACTGCCTTATTACGCTAATTTCCAATTTGGCCCCTCATCAAATTAGAAATACTGCAAGATATTCACAATTTAACATTCATAACAATAACGTCCTTAAGTCAAATCTCAAACATCCTTAGATCACATAATATTGACTTATTATAATCAATGACCATATATATTCGTTTAAATATATAAATGTCCCTTTAAATTCTAACAATCTCCCACTAAACATATATATTTAAAAAATGAATAATATATCCTTATCGTGCACAGTATTGTCATCGATTTTGAGAACATTAACAATCGCGTCCATTAATCATATTAACAATGATCAAGGCGATCTTCGTTGTATCAATCACAACTAAACCTTCAATGGTCACAAATATCAATATGACTAAATGACATAGATTAATCATGAATTTGTGGCATGAAAAATTACATGCAATGTGATATATTCATGTCAATTTTCAACTGGTCCTACATTAACTTTAGTGAGATCAAACTTTAACTTTATTGTAACAAATGCATAAACCGTACAATACTTTATCTGATCAGAAACTGAATTACCTAATATCCATAGAACAAACTGAAAGACAATTGAATTTACAAACTCCCACTTAACCTTGAGATCATCCATCTCTAAAACACCCATGTTAGTAGTGTGTTCATGAAAGACTTTAGGCGGAAAACCCTTTGTCAAGGGATCAACTATCATGGAGTTTGTACCCAAGTGTTCAATAGAAATTTGACCACTTTGTATTCTTTCCTTCACAACTAGGAACTTTATATCGATATATTTTGACTTAATCGAGCTCCTATTGTTATTCGAATATAACACAGCTAAATTATTGTCACAAAATAACCTAAGGGGTCTTTCAATCCCTTTCAAAATACGCAGCTCAGTGACAAAATTCTTTAGTCATATTGCTTGATTTGATGCCTCATAACATGCTACAAACTCTGTTTCCATGGTGGAGAAAGTTGTAAGTCCTTGTTTGGAACTCTTCCAAGAGATCGCTCCACCAGCCAACAAGAATACATAGCCCGAAGTGGATCTTAAACTATCTTGGCATCCCGCAAAATTAGAGTTAGAATACCCAATGATCTCAAGATTGTCCGACCTCCGATATGTGAGCATGTAACTTCTAGTTCTCTTTAGATATCTCATAACCATTTTAGCTGCTTCCCAGTGATCCAAACCTGGGTTGCTCAAATATCTTCCTAATACGCCAACTATGTACGCAATATTTGGACGCGTACAAACTTGAGCATACATTAGACTTCCAACTACCGAAGCATATGGAATCTTTTGCATTTCTTGAATTTCCAAATTTCTTTTAGGGCATTCTTGAAGACTAAATTTGTCTCCCTTAGTAACTGGGGTATTTCCTAATTTACAATCTTGCATGTCATATCTTTTTAAGTACTTTATCAATATAGCTCATCTGTGACAATCCAAGAATTCCTCGAGAACGATCTCGATGTATTTAATTTGGATCCCTAATACAAATGAGGTCTCACCAAGATCTTTCATCTCGAAATTTCTCGACAGAAAAGTCTTAGTTTGGTGCAATAAGCCTATATCATTTGAGGCAAACAAAATTTCATCAGCATATAAAATTATATATATATGTTTACTCCCATTGAATTTGTGATACACACAATCATCAATTAAATTCCCTCCAAAACCAAATGAGAGAATTACCTCATGAAATTTATGGTACCACTGACGAGACGCTTGTTTGAGTCCATAGATGAATTTCTTTAATTAGCAAACCATATTCCTTGAATCTCCTAACACAAAGTTTTCTAGTTGCACCATATAAATTGTTTCATCAATTTCTCCATTGAGAAATGTTGTCTTTACATCCATCTGATGTAGTTCCATATCAAAATGTGCAACGAGTGCCATGATTGTTCTAAAAGAGTCTTTAGTTGAAACCGGAGAAAAAGTCACTTTATAACCAATCCCGTATTTTTGAGTAAAACCTTTAGCCACAAGACGCGCTTTATACTTTTCCACATTACCTTTAGAATCCCGTTTGGTTTTAAAAATCCATTTACAACCAACAGGCTTCACCCCTTTTGGTAATGGGACAAGTTCCCAAACTTTATTGTCTCACGTATATTTATACTCTTCATTCATTGCATCAATCCACTTTTCTGAATTAGAACTATTTATGGCTTGATGAAAGTTTATTGGTTCATCTTCCATAATGCCAAGATTATCCTCATGTTCTTGAAGAAATACATATTCATCCGACATAGTACTTCTCCTTACTCTTGTGAATCACCGTAATGGCACTTCTTCCTCAATAATATTTTCTTCTTGAGGTGGTTGAGTTTGTACCTCTGGGAGATCAACATTGTCTTGATTTTCTGGAATTATTCCAATATTATTAATGATCAGATGAGAATCTTGATCATTGTCCATACAAATCGGAATAGGAGTCAACTCCTTGTTAACCAAATTAGAAGTTGACTCTTCCTCAAAGACAAAATCATTTATTTGATTCTTCACCTCAAACTCAACATCCTTAAAGAATACAGTTGTTCATGTCTCGAAAATTGACTTTAAGTTGGGATCATAAAATTTATAGCTCCTTGATCGTTCAAAATAGCCAATAAAATAACTACTAATTGTGGGGTCCAATTTATCCATATGAGGCTTATAAGGATTTGCCTCGGCTGGACATCCCCAAACATGAAAATGTTTTAGACTGGGTTTTCTCCCTGACCAAAGCTCATAAGAGGTTTTAGTCGTTACTTTTGTTGGTACTCTATTCAAAATGTATGCTGCAGTCTTTAGTGCTTCACCTTAGAGTGACATTGGTAAGGATGAATGGCTAACCATACTCCTCACCATATCCTGTAAAGTACGGTTTTATCTTTCTTCTACACCATTCATGCTTGGAGAGCCTGGCATGATGTACTGAGGAACGATACCACACTCCTCTAGGTATTTGGCGAAAAGCCCTGGACGTTGTTCACTTGAACCGTCATACCGACCGTAGTATTCACCACCACGATCGGATTTAACTTTTTTATCTTTCTATTGAGTTGATTTTTAACTTCAACCTTAAATGACTTGAACACATCCCATGTTTGAGCCTTTTCTTGAATAAGAAAAATGTATGCATATCTAAAAAAATCGTCTATGAATGATACAAAATATCGCTGACCAATCCAAGACGGAGTCGGAAACAGCCCACAAACATCCGTATGTATCAACTCAAGTATTTTTGTAGCTCTATATGCATTCAATTTTTCTATCTTTGGTTTGTTTTCCTTTAATACATTCAATACAGACATTAAAGTCCGTAAAATCAATGGAATTTAGAATCACATCTGACACAAGACGTTCAATTCTATTTCTAGAGATGTGACATAAGCGTTTGTGCCATAATGTACCCGAATTATTATTATTTAGCTTTCGTTTAGTACCTCTTGATTCCACATTCAGGGTTTCATTGTATAAAACAATTGTATCAAGTAAATAAATATTGTCATAATGCATTAATGAACTGGTTCCAACATCCGAAGTACCAATACATAACTTAAATTGACCATTTCCAAACAAACTAGAATAACCATGTTTGTCCAAATAACGAATAGAGGCCAAATTTCGTTTAAACGAAGGTACAATAAAAGTATCCTTTAAGTCCAAATACAAACCAGAACTAAGCAACAATCTAAAGTGTCCATTTGCTTCAACTTTTACCGATTTTCCATCGCCCACAAAGATAAGTCTTTCAGCATCACTTGGCTTTCGATGGCTCGGGCAACCCGTATTGAAATACTGATGTTAGTAGTAGCACCGAAGTTTAACCACCAAGTATTTCTAGGTACTGATGCTAAATTAACTTCAGAACAAACCAGATTAAGAAATGTACCTTCCTTTTCGCGTCATGCACGATATTTAGTACAATCCTTCTTTAGATGTCCAGCCTTATTGCAAAAGAAACAGTCATTGTTAACCTTTTTCTTTGCATTTGGACCCTAGGTAGCATCAACATTCTTCCTTTTCTTGCCCTTATCCCTAGAGGTGCTTGCTAGATGAGCACATTCTGTCCTTTCTTGCTTTAATCTCTCTTCCTCTTGAACACAATGAGAAATTAGTTCATTCAAGTTTCACGTTTCTTTCTAACAGTTAAAACTGATCTTAAAGTGGTTGAATTTAACCGGAAGAGAAATTAGAATGAGATGCACAAGTAAATTCTCATTCAAATCAAGCTTTAGTGCCTTAAGTTTTGATGCAAGATTAGACATCTCTATGATGTACTCCCTTATATTACCATTGCCCTTATAATTCATTGAAATCAAGCTCTTAAGAGTAGTGCTTGTTTCAGCCTTATTGCTTTTAACAAAGCGCTTTTCAATTTCTGCAAGGTAATCTTTAGCATTGGTGGTGTCTTCAGACACAGCACCCCTGAACACCTCCGGAATTGCACGCTTTATGATCATAAGACTCATGCGGTTAGAGCATTCCCATTTCTCAAATTTAGCCTTCTCTTCAGGAGAGCTAATAACCGTAGGAGTAGTGGGTTGCTATGTCCGTATCGCAAGGTCCATGTCCATGCAACCGAGAACTATCTGAATGTTCTCCTTCCAATCCTTAAAGTTAGAGCCATTAAGGAATGGGACTGAACTTAAGTTGGCATTAATATTTGCAACATTAGCTGAAAACATAATTTACATTGTAACTAACATGCTCAATTCTTAATTTTCAATCAAATTTAAAATAATCAGCAAATTTCATCCAAAATATCTAGTGCACCATTAAATTCAAGTCTTTGGACAATGAAATTTAACTGCTAGTGATATTTTGTTGCAATAATTAAACACTAACAATAATGCATGACCAATAACAAATCTTTCTTTGGAATGATTTGATATTCTCATGAAAAAATCTTTATAATTGTTACGTGCTTATTATCACAGGTAATTGTGAACTTCGGTCAACTAGTAACCTTTCTTTGGCCGATTATGTAGTCACATTAAAATTTACCATTACAAACATTCAAAATTCGAACTTAAACAAACTAAATCATAAATCAGAGAGGTCACTTTGGTGACGTCATAACTTAACTTATTTAATTTAATAAGATTAAAACCTAAATAAAATTAAAAGAGTTCTACTCTTTCTTATATTAATTTAAGTAAATAAATAATATTATTTCTTAAAAAATCCTAAATTGAATAATATTATTTTATCCGAATATTATTTTCCAAAAAATAAAATATTTTACCGAACTTTGATAATGAAATAAAATTATTCCCTTTAAAATAAGAATGAATTTAAATAATATTATTTTCCAAAAATAAAATATTTTATCTAATGAAATAAAATTATTACCTTTAAAATAGGAATTGAAATAATATTATTTTTGAAATAATATTATTTATTTTTCCGAACTTTCTTTTAATAATTTAATAAAAGATATGAAATAAAATTATTTTCTTTGAATTGAAATAATATTATTTTCCCAAAAATAAAATATTTTACCGAACATTCTTTTAATAAAAAGATAATTAAATAAAATTATTTCAAGGAATTGAAATAATATTATTTCCCAAAAATAAAATATTCATCATACATTTCAACTTAAGGTTTTTAAACTGTTACCTTTCAACTTATGATTGCAGAACTTCAATTTAGGGTTTAGGATAGAGGGTTTCTCTATACAACAAACTTCAAAATTATAAACCAATGATTTATTTTCCCCTAAATTCATGAAAAAACAAGTCTCCCTAAATTCATGTATAAGAATAAGTCTTTCTAATTCAAGAACAAGTTGGGCTCTTATACCAATTGTTGGAATTGATTAAAATAATTTCACAGTAAACTTAAATCATAAACTATAATACCCTAGATCTTCATTCTTGTTCCTGAGATATGAAAAACAAAAACGGGATATACATACCTAGATCCTTAGACATGATTAGATGAGATGGTCTTTCAAAAGGGCAGAAATCTTTTAGCCTTATTTCTCCGATGATGGGGATTCAGAGAGAGAGCTTGTGATAAAATTAAGTTCACCTTATTTTTATCAACCAAATTTCCCTATATAATTTCTTCTGCCTTTTGGGGACCATAACCGTTATGACGGCCTTATTACGCTAATTTCTAATTTGGCCCCTCATTAAATTAGAAATACCGCAATGTATCCACAATTTAACATTCATAACAATAACGTCCTTAAGTCAAATCTCAAACATCCTTAGATCACATAATATTGACTTATTATAATCAATGACGACCATATATATTCATTTAAATATATAAATGTTCCTTTAAATTCTAAACATAAAGTACGGGAATGACTGACAGGGAAGTTCTCGGAGACGAAGAAGAGATCCTAGCCTTCTAAGACCGTTATTGCTAAAGGTTTATCACATTTTCAGCAAGTGGGTCACCCCGACTACAACTGAGATAGCCTAGTACGGTAGATCCACAATTGTCTCCATATCAGGCCATGGTGATGCTAGTTATGATATATCCACTAAAAATTGGTGACCAAAGTTTCCAACTAACTTGCCTCTAACAATTGAAAATGAGGAAAGAAAAAATCATAACTTTGCAAGAATTTGTGATATTTTCAATATTCTCCAAATTAAAGTAAATAAATAGCAAAAATTGAAAATGACAATAATGAAAGAAAACAATACCAAAATCAAATGTTTTGAACATGCAAGCAAATAAAGGTAAATAAATACCAAAAATGGGCAAAATCTGATAATCAAACATAATGAAATGAAAAATCAATGTTTTGTTTAAATGATTTATCTTATTGATTTGGATATTGGATGGTCATTGGAACAACACAGAGTTGGTTGGGATCATGGATAAGATACGTACTCTCCCCACTTGCCTCCTGCTGGTTGTATGACTTTGACCGAGCCATTACTCAATCCAACCGCAAATTGGTTGGGCTCACATGGATGAGCAGCCAGTGCAACTGATTCCTTTTGATATCTGCATAATAGTTACACATTAAGAATTAGTAATATAATCTTATAATTATTAATAATGTTTTGTTATTATTGTATATAAGCTTGCCAACCTATATATAATTAAATTGTCAAAAATAAAATTATATTTCATGGTAATAAAAATTATTCGATACAAATAAAAAAAAAATCACCTTGATGGCGGAATCATTGTCAGGGTCTTCCATGGTAACAATTAGACATTGGTCTGGTTCAGTAATTTGTTGAGGCGTTATTATTATTGTATGATCTGGTACATTCACAGTAGTTCTGCTCATGGGCGCATTCACTCCAGACTATCAACATGTCAAATTAACAAAAGTGTAACATTAATATGTTTGTTACAATGTATATATATATTATTATTTAAACTTTGATTAATTAATTATATACATAAGAATTAAGTAGAAGAAGATTGTTCAACTCTAAGTCTTTTTGGAACTGGATTAAAATAAAATCCCTGTTGAAGATAATGTTCAATATATAATAGCTAGCATATGTATTAATATTAATTAAGTTATATATATCATACCGCCCTTATTGGTACATAATTAGGAGTAGGCCTAATGGGGAGAACAATGGCTGGATCTGGCGTCGGAGCAAGAGGAGGAGATGGGAGTGGAATCACAGCAGTTGGAGGGGGGCAGACATGATCAATGGCTAAACTCCTCGTCTCTGGATTTGGACTCGGATGCCTACATTGCTCATGTTGCCAGTTCAAACTGTACATATTAATGTAATTAGAATGATAAATTAGAACATAAAACATATTCTAATATTAGAAACTTTTTTTAGCTCGTACATACCTTTGATGGATTAAAGTTTTAATTCTTCCTGACCTCATGTGAGGAAAAGTGAGCTTGTCGATAAAAACCGGGTTAGTTTCTACAAGCTTCTTGAGATCTAGCATCAACTTCGTACGAGTTGCTCTCGTGTCTCCATAGGTAGACAACAACTCATGTTCCCTGCACAAGCGTAATAATGAGTTTCTCGACTCAGTTAGGAATCAATTCTAAGTATAAGAGATACTTTGTAAGGATTTATATGATTTAGAACATCATATATGAAAATAAATATTAATTTATGTCACATGTAAGAATAGTATACAAAAACCATAATTGAGCAAAAAAAAACAAATTGTTAGGCTAATATATAGCTACATATTTTTGAAAATAATATGTACAGGAGAATTACATTGTATGATTTTCTATGTTTGAATTTTATTGACAAATAAAGAAAACATTTAATTTCTCGGTCAATTTATCGTTTTATTAACTAAAATAAGACGATAATATATACTTTTTTAAACTACAATATGTACTCCTTTTCAAACAATATGATAATGAAAAGACAATATATATACATCCAACATAATGAGAATCCAATTGAATATCTTTAAAATACATGTTAATGAAACATATAGAGAGACAAATATTTATACCTTAAAATTGAGGTTGCGAAGTGTTTTTATAAGTGATAATGACCAAACATTTTTTTTTTATACTTATCACTTTACAAGTACAACCAATGCATGTGTATACCCTTTAAAATTATTAGTTTATACACAATGGAAAGACAATTTAATGTTGTTAGGTTATAAATACGATAACACAATTGTTTTATAGAACTGAATCAAATTGAGAAATTTTCTTTTCAAGAATATAAAAACAATGATTTTGTACCTGAAATTTGATAGGGTTATAAGTTGTGTGATTTGCTTATATAAATCTCCATTCACTTCCTCAAACACTTTTAACTCATTCACTAGTATATCAACTGCAATGTTCTTATCTTTTCTGTACATGGAGTTGAATTAAACACAAAAATTAGCAATCACAAAATTTCATTAAGGAATTAATAAAAATTAGATCTACATATATAAAAAATGTATTAATTAAATTGATATACCTATCAAGAGCTTCGAGATACTTCTGTTTCCGAATCTCGAAGTATATCTTCATGGAGTGTCTATTTTCATCCAGTCTTGTGAACCGGGACAAATATTTCTCCACTTCTATCCAATCACCACTCAGCACTTTATTCTCAAAATACTTCATATTGAAATAAATAGATGATTCTTGCTCAAGCCTAAATAAAACACAACCATTTCAGTTTAGATCGGGATTAATAATGATTGAAAAAAACCTAGCATAAACGACATTAATAAACAGATCTCGTTTTATTTATAAGAAACCTCAACATAGATCTAAGAATCTCGCATAAGTTGTTCATGAATTATGCATAATAAATTATCTATATAGATTGAGATTGAGTAGGTTTATATCTATGATTTACCTATAGATAGAGAAATGAATAATTATCTTAATTCTTTTCTGTTTAAAGGTGCATTCATTTTGTTTATCATGATTAATTGATTGTGACATTTGCAATTGTCGTGAGATTATAAAGTTTGACGAGAAAATCACTCAAAGATCTAAACAAAACCCTAGTGGAGAGCAAAACAACGAAACATCAACAACAAAGAAAGTACCTGTTGGCAGATTCCGTAAATCCCTCCTCAGCTAAAAATTGTAGAATCAAAAACATCATATCTTTTTTTAGAGTTTCGGGATCAGTCATTGTTTACGAGAGACAGTGATAGTAAAAAAACGCAAAAGATATGCAAATCGAGATAAAAAAAATGTTACAGAAGTTCTCAATGTTTTCTTTGCAAAGAGAAGGAGACCATATTTTTATAGTTGGGCAAAATTTCATAAAATAGACTGACCTAAGTGAATATCAGGGCACAGGTTGTTCTGAGTTGTCTAAAGCTTGTTTAATCAAGGCTTTTTTATATATTTATTTTGTGTAAATCACATTGCTCATCAATTTTTACTTTTTACTACAACAACCATCCACTTTATTCTTGGCCTTTAGCTTTATTTAATTCATGATTATCTATCTAGATTAAAAAAAAAAGTTAAATATGTGATTATCTTTTTTTTTTTTAAGTCAAACGGACAAATCCTTGTTTGATTAGTTATTTGATGAAAAAAATAATGTTTGTAATTATTTATAACTAAATAAAATTATCAAAATCTATTGTATTAATATTTTATTATTTTAATTACTGACTTTAATAATTTAATTAAAATAATAATATATTATTATATAATTAATTATTAAAACTAATTGCAAATAACTCATAACAAACCAGCTAAATAAAAGTTAGAGCGGAGTAGTGTTCTTTCCAATTTAATCAGTAAAATCTTAATTTTTTTTTTTTTAAAATATAGTTGGTGAAGTGACGTTTTAGCATGAAAATTAGTTATGATAATTATTTTGTTTAAAAAAATAAACAAATAAAATGTTAAAACTTGATACATAGAAAGAATTATTAGGAAAAAAAGTGTTACAGCCTAATTTGATAATTTTTATTATTTTAAGAAAAAAAATACATTGTATGATAATAAAGTTATTTAATTTCTTTAAATAGCATACTAGTCTTTTCAAATGCATAATTCATTATATTTCTTTATTTAGTTTAAATTAATTATTTTTTTTAACTAATATAATATATTTTCTATTAATAAATTATTTCTTTAACTAATATAAGCTCTTTCCAATTAATAGAAATATGTGCAATTGAACCAACATTCTTATATATAAAAAATGTGTATGCAAATTTCAAAACAAAGTAAACTTCGCAGTTAATAGAAGAAATTTAATTTTTACAAATTGGTGATTATTAACGGTTAAGTTTTAGATTATCTATTTGGTAAAAAAATAAATAGGCGTTTTACGCGCATTCATTTTAATATTAAGATAAAATATGTGTCATTTAAAATTATTGATTCTAATTTATTTTTCATAAGTATATAGTTAACTAAGACATTTTTTTATTTAAATTAATCAATACAAATTAAATAAAAATCAATTAAACAAAAACATAATAGGAGAATGCAAAGACCAAAATAAAGAAATAAAAATAACTTGTTAGTTGGATTAAAAGTCTTTAGTTCCTAAACAAATCTAACCGTTTCTTATATCTAATTTTCGTCATCAAGTCATCTTGTGAGTGATTATTAACGAATTCTTTATATAGACCGTTACTTAAAAAAAGAATAGGGATCGAAAAACATATTTTAGTCTCTTTTTTTTTTGTAAATTCAAAACAACCACGAATCTCCCAAGTAATCAATGGATCCAAATTCAATTCTAAAAAAAACTAAAAAAAAAAATTACAAATACTTGTCTTGTAATACATACATGCTATTTTGGGACATGACCTTTAAATGATATTCATTTACTTTTTCAAATTTCAAATTCTTTCTTAATATGATTATTTTTATTTTTTAATTCATAATTTTAAAAGATTTGGAGCCAAATATTCATATAAGATCTTATTGGACGAGATTAAAATTAATTATTTGCGTTTCATTTTTGTCTTGCGGGCCAAATTACAGCCTAATAGATGAATCAAACATGGACCAAAAGAACCAAGTCCAGCCTACAGCCAAACTCACTATAGCCCAAAGAACCAGCCAATGTAAAGGGTCCAGAGTCCAGACAGATGCGGCCCAGATAAGTTTGAGGTGAAAATATATTATTATTTTTTTATAAATAAAAAAAGATTACATTTGATTGTTGTGCAGGAATAATTTTTTTATAAATATTTTTTTAATAAAATCAATTCTGAATTATTTCATAAATAAATCCTTTTAAAATTAATAAAATAATTTATTTTTATGAATTAATTCTTTTTAAAAATAAAATTCTTCTTATAAACTAATAAGATAATTCCTAAATAAAATAAATGAATTTTAGTTTGGGTCAATAATTTTGTTGGACTAAAACTAAAATAAAAACTGATCTAATTTCATCCACAGAATTATTTCATTTATAAATTGTACATTTAGTTTCATTATAAACTCGTTTAAATTCATGTTAGGATTAGTTAATTATTATACTTAAAGTTCCTAGACACATATTATTATAGATGGTTAAAAATGTAAATGTTATAACGGGACGCGATAGATGACGTAAGCAATAAAGAACGACACAGATTTTAACGTGGTTCACCAAGATAAAACTTGGCTACGTCCACCAAAAAGAGAGAATCTTATTACGAGATCAGAACAAAGATTACAACCGTATAAACTAGGGTTATGACACGAGTTTATATAACACTCGGTCTCCCGAAACCCTAACAGTTACAGAACTGGGACTGGAAATGATGCTCTCAAGGCAAAGACTTCGACTTTCTAAAGTGTCCGACTTCACCTTTAAATAGTGTTCATCTAGGTCAACACAATATTTTGGCAAATAATCTCCAAAATATTATCACAATACTTTCCTAGTTATATTACCATAATAAAAGATCATATTTCCTTTTGTGTTAATCTTATTTCCTTAAATCAAGATTACACACCAAAAATATATATTTTCCTTTTGTTCAATATTCTCTTTCCTTGCATCATCAATTCAAGACATCTCAACAAATCTCTACCTTGACTTTAATTCCCTCAAATGCCCTAAATGCATTAATCAATGCCCAAATATTTTATCTCCTCTCTCTAATCCAGAGTTGTCATATGACAACTTAACAGATGCATTCGTCAATGCTAGATGGCCCAGATGCACTCGCCGGTGCCGGATGACCCAGATGTACTCGCCGGTGTCAGATGGCCCAAAAGCACTCGCTAGTGTTGGATGGCCCAGACGCACTCGCCGGTGTCGGATGGCCCTGATGCACACGTCGGTGCTGGATGGCTCAGATGCACTCACCGGTGTTAGATGGCCTAAAAGCACTCACCAATGTCGGATGGCCTAAAAGCACTCACCGGTGTTGGATGGCCCAGATGCACTCGCCGATGTTGGATGGCCTATAAGAACTCGACGGTGTCGGATGGCCTAGAAGCACTCGCTAGTGTTGGATGGCCCAGATGCACTCACTAGTGTTGGATGGCCTAGATGCACTCGCCGGTGTCGGATGGCCCAGAAGCACTTGTTGGTGATGGATGGCCCAGATGCACTCGCCGGTGTCGGATGGGCCAGAAGCACTCACAGGTGTCGGATGACCCAGATGCACTCGCCAGTACCGGATGGCCCAGATGCACTCGCCGGTGCCAAATGGCCTAGAAGCACTCGCCGGTGCCGGATGGCCCAAATGCAATCGCCGGTGTCTGATGGTCCAAATGCACTCGCCGGTGTCGGATGACCTAGAAACACTCGTCGGTGTCAGATGACCCAGACGCACTCGTCGGTGTCGGATGACCCATATGCACTTGTCTCTCTTTTCTAGATCCAAAGTTGTCTCCAAGATAGCTTAACATCTTTTTAGTGGGATGTCCAAAAAAAAAGTTGTAATTTCTTCCTTCCCTTTTCAGAATTGTCCCCCACCCTGACATTTAAAAAAAAAAGTATTTCATATATTTCAGAATTGCCTCAGTAAATCATTTTCAGATTTTGTAGCGTCGTTGCCGTCCACCCATCCTTAGCCATCAGAGCCGCTTGTATGGTGTCACTATATAAAATCACATTTTTTCCTGATAAACTTGTAAGCGGATTTGTGATTTAATTTTATTCTGTTGATGTAATTTTAATATGAAATAGAGATTTGAAGTAATTGAGTTAAATCAGGTTGTGTCAAAGTTAGTGAGGTCAATCAGGTCAGGATCGGAATCGAGATCGGGTCTGTTACAAAGAACCGATCAAATTCATGTTAGATATTCTATCATAAGTAATGTCCCCTTAATATCTGCATCATTAATTAATACAAATTAACAATTATTAATAATATATTCTATCATAAGTAATGTCCCCTTAATATAGAATAAAAAGTTGTATCCCATCAATACACGAGCAGGCATGTAAACATTGAGTACAATGTGACACAAAATTCTTAAGCTATTGAACTAAAAAAATCCTATACTCCCATCTGAAAGACTGCATCAGCCAATCTCATGAGTATGAGATCCCCTTGTTGACTCATTAAACGTGACAAATCAAATAAGAAAAAATTTATAAATAATATTTTAAAAATTATTTATTTTCTTTGGTAGGTACATGAAGTAAACGGTTCGTGGTGGAACGTGAGCTGCTTTCCTTGGGACACGAGGATGCGGATTTGGTAAGTGTGAAACTAGCCACTCGTCCCGAGAGTTGTAAAGAGAGGGAATTCTTCCTCCCATGTATCCAAACTCTAAAAACAAAGTTGTCAATATCATAATATATATAATTTATTACAAATGCAGTTTTTAATAAAATAAGAAACAAAACAAACATAAAATAATATTAACATTAGTTTAAACATGCATGAAAAAGTTAACCCTATGATTTGTTTTTCATGGCCCTTAAGTTTCAATTGCACCTACCAACAATAAAACATCTTCATTAATTTATCAACCATTTCTTTAAAATATTTGTTATAAACCAACAATCAAACACGAAAATCGCCTATTACCGCGTCCATCTTTATATGATAAATATTGATAACCGAGTCCTCCATCCCAAACAACGTTATGTTGTTGTCTAGAGAACGAAAAAGCACAAATGTTGAAGTAGGAGAAGGTCTCACAAACATCACTATCTCTTGGTAATAACTCGAGTTAATCGTTGTTTCAACTATTAATATTAAATAGTTATATCTTCAACGTTATCATTTCAAACAAGATTACTTTCCTCCACAAGCCAATAAAAAATAGTTGACATTCTTTGCCACAGACAAACAGGTAACTTCAGCCTCAAAATTTACGTTCGTCGACTTATTGTTCCTCAAACGAACACTAGTTTTCAACTGCCAAAACCCTTGGGAAACACATTAATCTTTATTGTATTGGCTGGTCAAGTCCAAAATTTATGATTTCTCAATGTTTGGAAGTGACAAAATTTCTCGTACAGCATTAGTAAACACAAATCTACCCCACCTACATATAATATTGAAATTTTAATTATATGTAGGTGGGTAATTTTGGGTTTACAAATGCTGCTGGACTAGGTATTTTGTCTCTTAAAATATCGAAAAATCATAAGTTTGGAATTGGCCGACAAATAAATTGATGATCAAGAGGCTTCCTCGGGTTTGTCAGCTAAAAACTAGTGTTCATTTGAGGATTAATATGCCAACGAGCGTGAATTTTGAGACTGGAGTTACTTGTTTGGCTGTGACAAACAATGACAATTATTTGTTATCTGATTGTGGAAAAAAATTATTATTTGAAATAGTGACATTGAAGGTATAACTATTTAATATTAATATTTGAACAACGATTATTGATTATTAAGTTATTACCCTAAGATAGTGAGTAATACTTGTGAGACATCTTCCTTTAACATTTGTGGTTTTTCATCCTCTAGACAACATAAAGATACCTCAAATTATTAAGATTGTCACATTTTATATTTGAAATGTTATATTTTTCTGAAAAACATTCATGAAATATTGAAAAATGAGAATTTAAATCAGAAATAAACAAAATAAAGACATTAGACCACACATACCAAAAGATTAACAATGCATTATATCCAAAATAAGAAGAATTTAATTGAATTGGTGAAATATATTGAGTCGTTACCTGAAGATATTGAGTGACGTTGGTGAGACTTCCTCCTTCAACATTTGTGGTTTTCATCCTCTAGACAACATAAATATACCTCAGATGAAGATTCACCAACTCGAAACTTGTTTTTGGCACCGGATGTTCAAACTCAGAGTTGTTACGAAGGTCAGTCTGAAATATTATATTTTTTTTTCTTAAAAACATTCATGAAATATTGAAAAATGAGAATATTTTAATCAAAAATAAACAAAATAAAGACATTAGACCACGGAAACCAAAAGATTAACAGTGCATTATACCTGAAATAAAAATTTAATTGAATTGATGAATTATGTTGAGTTATTACCAGGAGATAGTGAGTGCGTTTGTAAGACCTCCTCCTTCAACATATGTGTGTTTTTCATTCTCTAGAGAACATAAAGATACCTCAGATTATGAAGATTCACCAACTCGAAACTTGTTTTGGAACTGGATGGTCAAACTTAAATTGTTATGAAGGTCACCTTTTATACCTGAAATATTATATTTTTTAAAAAAACATTAATGAAATATTGAAAAAATAGAGTTATTTAATCAGAAATAAACAAAATAAATACATTAAACCGGCGTACCAAAATATTAACTGTGCATTATATCTGAAATAAGAATAATTAAATTGAATTGATGAACTGTACCAAAAGATTAACATTGCATTATACCTAAAATAAAAAGTATTTAATTGAATTGATGAATTATATTGAGTTATTACCAGGAGATAGTGAGTGACACTTGTGAGACCTCCTCCTTTAACATTTGTGGTTTTCATACTCTAGACAACATAAAGATACCTCCGATGATGAAGATTCACTATCTCCAACTTGTTTTGGACTGCATGATCAAACTCAGAGTTGTTATGAAGATTAACAGTTGTTATGAAGATTCTGAAAAACATTTATGAAATATTGAAAACTGAGAGTATTTTAATCAGAAATAAACAAAATAAATACGGACCAAGGATACCAAAAGATTAACGGTTGAAATAAGAATAATTTAATTGAATTGATGAATTATATCATTATCCCGATTGAAAATGTCTTACCCTGATTAGATTGAGGTGGTGACTGCAGCAGACTGAGAAACGTCGTTCTTTGTTGCTCTAGGAGTCGAAACCCGAGCGAGAACAGAAACGGAAGCCGAAACCCGAACAGGAGTCGAAACTCGAGTGGGAGCGGGAGCCCGAACCAAAGCGGCGGAAGAACAGGAGTTGGAGGAGCAAAAACAAAATTTAGGTTTAGGTTTAGAGGAACGCAGACATATAAACTCCTCATATATAGATTTGGGCCCAGATGCCTACACAAATGATGCGCGGTTCAAACTGTATATATAATTTTAAAAAATCCAATTATATTTTTAAACAAAAAAAAAAATCTAATGTTAATTAAAGTTTAATCTAATTAAGTTAGTTTATAATAATTTTTATTGTCTTTATTCTTCCTAAACTTATGTCAGCAAAAGTTAACTTAGAAAATGAGTTGACATGGACATGTCGGTTGGTTTCGAATTATTTAAATAATTCTAAAAATTTAAATATTATTTTATTATCTTTTCATTTATTAAATCATTCTATTTATTAATCAAAAATATTAATATATTTTAAATTATAAAAAATTAAAAAAAACCTAAGTTAGGTTTCATAAGTTTGTTAAACTTTAAATCTTAATTACTTTAGTATTTCCATACTCATATATAATTTCAGTTTCCATGAAAATTAATATATATATATAAAAAATTATAATTATAAAATTTAGGTAAATTTTAATTCTTAAGTTTAGTATACTTATTAATATTAGAATTAAAAATATAATCTAATTTAATTTAAAATAGTGTAATTTTATAATTCTCAATTCAATTATTTTAATTAATAATTGGAATTTAAATTTTATTTTATATTTTTTAAATAAAATAACTTATTATTTAATAATTTAAAACATGATTAAAATTTTTTAATCAATAATTATTTTTTTAATTTAAGATGCTAAAATATTTTGAACTTTTATATATATATATGGAGATATTTATGAGCATTACGTTCATGCATAACTTCCATACCAAGGTTAGCACGGTTAATGATATCAGCCCAAGTATTAATTACACGTCCTTGACTATCAACTACAGACTGGTTGAAATTCATAAATCTTTGTTTTCAAATAAAAAGTATAAGAAGTAGTTCTTTATTTTTCTTTATCTTTAATATGAATTATCATTGCTCACGTCGATATTTTTTTCACCATCAATTGGTTTTGACAACTAACTCAATCTTCAAATAAAGAATATCTAAAATATTTCTTTATTTTCTCATATTTAATTTGAATTGTCAATGCCCACGCCAATGTTTCTTTAACCATCGATTGACTTTTGACAACTAAGTCAATCGTACATCAACACATTACTTTAAATAGTAATACTGAAGTTTATAATTAAATGTGTGTGAGTATCGAAGTTAAAATTACTATTAGGACAAACAAAAAACTATAATATGTAATTTTTTATGCACCACTTTCTTTAGTGATTTTTCTTTTAGGTGCAACATTTGTAATTTCTATAACTTCTTACTTTATCATCTTTTAAGGTATTTGTTAAGTAAACACCATTTATGTTATTTTGTTTTAATCTTTATTTTTCTTACACACAATATGATGTGAATCATATAGAGACTAAGTCTTCTTTTAAACAACTGCAATTTAAATCACTAACTTAAGTGTGAATAAGAAAATTCAAATTAGATGCATGATAATACATTAGTATAACTATAACGTTAATGCATTTAATATTAGAAACAAATAAAAATATATATTATGGTGTGTTTTTTTATGATATCTTTATTCTAATAATACCCTTAGAAATTTTAACCCTTATAGATATGGTTCTTTAAAAAAAATAGATATCCCTTAAAATTTAACATATAAAATGAACTTAAGATGTTAAAAAAGAAAAACCGTATAAGCAGAAGTGTTAACTTAATTAGATAACAAAACAAATGAACAATCATACTCAAATAAGTTCAAAATAATTGTATATTTCATCATAAGATACCAAACACAACATTAATATTTAGTCTTTGGACATTAAATATTAATTTGTAAACGGTACTCTTTTGTAATAATCAAATATTAACAATAAATCATGTCAAACAATTGGTTATCTTTGGATAGTTCAATTATTCACATGGCACACCAAATAATTGTTACATATTTAATACCACATTTGCATAATATTTTTCTGGCCAATTATTTATCTTCATTTGGGCCGATTAAATAACCGCATGAATTACATACACACTACATTTTCACCTTAACCTACACAAGAGAGTCTACTTTGGTAGGATATTGCTTCAATTAATTAATTTAATAAATTAATAACTTTTTTACATACTTAATAAAATGGAGTAGCCGAAAGAAAAAACCGTCATCTACTCGAAGTAACTCGAGCTCTCTTAATTGATTCAAATGCTCCCAAAATATATTAGGGAAATGCTATATCCACCTCTACTTACCTCATCAACCGTATGGCATCACGTATTCTTCAATTCCAAAGTACAATTAAAATTATTTTTAAAATATTTCCCGTTTCTAAAATCGCATCCAGACACACCCCACAAAAAAATTTGGATGCACCTTTTTTGTCAAAACTCATAACCACAATCGGGATAAACTCGACCCTCGAGCCACAAAATGTATCTTTCTAGGGTACTTGTCAAATCAGAAAGGATACAAATGTTATTGTCCTCATTCTAAAAAGACTTTCTACTCCATGAATGTCTCATTCTTTGAAGATCATCCCTTCTACCACCATGTTGAGGGGGAGAATCTCTACAATCTTCAACATGATGGTCTTCCCAAAAACATCATCCTTTGTACCTCCATACATGTACCTAAATCTATACTTGAAACCACAATATCATCTTCAATCGAAGTTACATCCGAACCTACAACCATTTCTTCACCAGCATCACATACATTCATACATGTACCAAAATCTGTAATTGAAACCACAATATCATCTCCAATCGAAGCTACAACAAAACCCACAACCACAACCTCACAACCACCTCCTTTTGAAAAAGAGCTAAAAGTCTACATTTGACGAAGAGCACAACTTGCAACCCATCCATGAATCCTCCTTAGGACTGAGTCGAATAGAAATTTCAGGTACGATAGTTAATCATGATATTCCTTCTATTGACTTATCCATTGCTCTCAAGAAATGTGTCAGGTCATGCACAAATCACCTGATCACGAAATTTGTTTCATACAAATGTTTATCGGAGTCATACTAGGCATGAATTGTCGATTACGATAATGTGAAAATACCTACATCCATTCATGAAGCCTTCGAACAACCAGAATAGAAGTGTGTCGTTAATGAGGAATTGAGGCACTTATAAAAAATCATACATGGTCCCTCTGTGAGCTTCCAAAAAGAAAGAAATCTATCGGATGTAATGGATCTTCAAGATGAAATATAACTCAAACGGAAAGATTGAAAGGTACAAAGCACGCCTAGTCGCCAAAGATTTTCCCAATCATATGGGATAGATTACTTAGAAATATTTGTGTCTGTTTCCAAACTCAACACCATCTGAATACTTCTATCTCTAGCGGCTAACAAAGATTGGGAACTACACCAACTCAACGTAAAAAATGTTTTCCTAAATGAAGACCTTGAAGAAGAAGTCTACATGGACATGCCTCCTAGTATTAGTGTTTCACCTAACGAAGTTTGTCGCCTCCATAAATCTCTTTATGGTCTCAAACAATCACCAAGGGCATGGTTCGAAAAATTCTCAATCTCCATCATCGAGAATGGCTTCTCTCAATGCCAAGTCGACCACACAATGTTTGTCAAGATTGCTCCAAATAAAAAGACCACAATCCTCATTGTGTACGTTGATGACATCATTATAATCGGGTACGATGAAAAAAGGAATTCAAAATTTGAAAGAGTTCATTAATAGCCGATTCGACACCAAAGATCTCGGACCCCTCAAATTTTTTCTAGGAATGGAACTTGCTCGATCAAAGAATGAGATCTCCTTATCTCAAAGGAAATACACCATAGACCCTTTAAAGGAAACCGACATGATCGGATGTAAGCCTACTAACACCCCATGGATTCAGTCCACAAACTTGGAAATAACAACGACGATACCCCAACCGACAAAGGAAGATACCAGCTACTCGTTGGGCGACACTTGTACTTATCTCACACTCGTCCCGACATTGGCTTCGTAGTGAGCGTTGTTAGCCAATTCATGAATCGTCCCTCTGAAGATCATATGAACGCAGTTTTCAGAATTCTAAGGTACCTAAAAAGTTCTCCGGGAAAAGGCCTTTTATTCACAAGTAAAGCCCACAAGTCAATTCGTGTGTTCACCGATGCCGATTGGGCTGGGGACATTACTGACAAAAAATCCACCTCTGGATATTGTTCATTTATATGGGGCAACCTCATCACATGGAGAAGCAAGAAACAATTTGTTGTCGCTTGGAGTAGTGCCGAAGCTGAGTATCGTTCTCTTGCACTTAGAATTTGTGAAGAAATTTGGATAATGTCGCATCCTTGAAGAGTTAGGATTGCCTCCAGATGGACCTATTCAAATGATGTGTGACAACCAAGTTTCAATCGGTATTGCAAAAAATCCGGTTCATCATGATAGGACCAAACACATTGAAATTGATTGCCACTTTAATTCAGATAATGTCAATAAAGGCTCTATTACACCTCTCTACTTTACATCTCTCAATCAGGTGGCCGACATACTCACCAAAGCTCTTTCCAAGCCGAATTTCGAGAAACTATGTGGCAAGTTGGGCACGTTCAATATCTACTACCTAACTTGAGGGATGTGTAGAATTATCTCTAAACAAATCAATCAATTAGTCTAATTGATTTGCTACTATAAATTGTGATAATATCATTAGAATATAAAATAATATATCTTAAGATATTATCACAATATGATAAATTATGAAAATATTATTATTATTTTATATTATTAGATTAGTTTTCTTATAAGTTCAATGTAATGTCTATATAATAGACATAACCTATGTAACCGAAATCAATTAATTCTAATAAACATCAATACAATTCTACCATCTTTAATAAGCTTAGTTTCTAGCCGAATAAGATTCTTTACAGAGTTGCATGAGCACATTCAAAATCTTTCCAAAATTTCAGCAACATATTTATTTTGACAAATAAAAATACCTCTATTATTTTTTTTTATTTCAACACTCAAAAAAATATCTCAATTCACCCATATCAGTCATTTCAAATGCCTTCATCATAAACCTTTTAAAATAAATAATTTGCAACTCATTATTGTCAATAAGTAACATATCGTCAACATACAAGTGGACTATTAAAATATAACTATTCAAATAAGATTTAATAAAAGAGTAGGCTCATAATGATACATTTCAATTCATTCTTGAATGAAGTATGACATGATGCGACTAAACCAGGCCATTGAAGTTTGTTTCAGGCCATATAAAGTTTATTTCTCAAAGCCTTGAGGGTGCTCCGTATACATATCTTCCAATAGCTCACCATGAAGGAAAGCATTATTGACATCAAGTTGAGATATATTAAAGGAACTATGAGCTATGTTATACTGTATAAGAATTGCGGTAAAAATAAGGAATATTTGGGATACACAGATATTGACTATTCTAGAATGTAGAAGACATGAAAATTCTATTGAGAATTTGCTCAAATGTTGTTCGAACTTCGAGTTATCAATTATATCATTTATGGAAAAATAAAACTTATTCGGGGAATTTCTGATACAAGTATTCAATTAGTTTGATCGCACTATATAGGTACTTCTTTACCTTACCATTCTTCATCTCCAATTCTTCAATTTGGCCAATTTGGGCTAGATTGAGATCTTTTTAATTTGGCAGCTCATAAATTCCAGTTTCCACTAAGCTCATAACTCTTTATATCTCAATAGGTTTTCCATCAATTAACTCAAATGGTCGTAGTGAACGTCATCGAAGTGAGGAATCTCATTTCTCTCGTAATTCACATTTAAATTTAATTTATATGAAATAATTATATTTCTGTTTTTCAACACATGAATATAAAATCATTTTATGTGTAAAAATAAATCATTCATCAACAACAACAAAAACAACTTCTGCAGCAATAAAATTGAATTAGTATTTCACACTCAATCACTCAGTTTGTTTATATGTTTCATTGGGCTTCTAATTCAAACTTTGGGTACTAACTAACTATGATGGACAATTTTTGACCCGATCAAAAATACGATCACCTGAACACGAAAAAACAAGTTTTTGTCAAGTATTTTTATATTTGGGTCAAAATCACGTAGATAAATATTTCTAAATTGGATCAAATGACCTGAGTTAGAGTCACCAACATGTTTATTATTATTTTTTTATTTGTGTAACATTTTGTGTTTGTCATTTCTACAAACTTACATTTTAAAAGTATTTCATATATTTCAAATTGACTCATTCCCCCCTTTTGTTCTATCTTGTAGTGGAATGTCCAAAAAAAAGTTTGAATTTTTTCCTTTTAATCATTCTTAGATCTTGTAGCGTCGTTGCTCATTGTGCAGTCGTCCACCCATACCTAGTCATCAGAGCTGCTTGTATGGTGTCACTATATAGAATCACTAAGCGGATTTGTGATTTAATTTTATTTGTGTTAATGTAATTTTAATATGAAATTATGAAGTAATTGAGTTAAATCAGGTTGGGTCAAGTTTAGTGAGGTCAATCAGGTTAGGGTCGGAATCAAGATCGGGTCTGTTACAAAGAACCGACCAGATTCATGTTAGATTTTCTTACAGGATTACTAAAGAGGTCAGGTTAACTCGAACTTTGAGCCCGATTTTAATTTACATTCAATCTAATTTTAAAAGGATTATAGTTTTTCAAACTTGTCTATTCTAGCATTCGCAAAATAATGTTAATACAATTCAATTTTTTTGAACACACAAATTAATATCACCAAATAAGCTAAATAAATACCAAAATTTGGAAAATGCCATAATCAAATATAAAAAAAAAAACAAAGTATTATGTTGATGTGAACAACACCATTTTAGAGCTAGTTGGCGGTCTTCAGTTAGATACTCCGGTCCCCTGGTTTGGGCTCTATGATTTTGATAGAGCCATTACTCAAAAATATATACCTAATTCACTTTCATATCTGCTTCATTAATTAATACAAATTAACAATTATTAATAATATATTCTATGATAAGTAATTAATGTCCCCTTATTGTAGAATAAAAAGTTTTACCCCATCAATACACGAGCTTTCATGTAAACATTGGATACAATGTGACACATAATTCTTAAGCTATTGGACTAAAAAAATCCCAAGCTCCCATCTGAAAGGCTGCATAAATCATCAGCCAATCGCATGAATATGTGGCACCCGAGATCCCCTTGCGGGACTCATTACACACGACAAATCAAACAAGAAAAAATTTATAAATAATATTTCAAAACTTATTTATTTTATTTGGTAAGTAGATGAAGTAAACAGTTCGTGGTGGAACGTGAGCTGCGTTCCATGGGACACGACTTTGCGGATTTGGTCAGTGTGAAACTAGACATTGTGTCCCGAGAGTTGTAAGAAGAGGAATTCTTCTTCTCCCATGTATCCAAACTCCAAAAACAATTTCATAATATATATAATTTATTACAAATGTAGTTTTTTTTTAAATTAAGAAATAAAACAAACAAAAAGTAATATTAACATTAGTTTAAACATGCATGAAAAAGTTAACCCTGTGATTTGTTTTTCATGGCCCTTATGTTTCAATTGCACCACCAACAATAAAACATCATCATTAATTTATCAACCATTTCTTTAAAATATTTATTATAAACCAACAATCAAACACGAAAATCGCAACTACCGCGTCCATCTTAATATGATAAATATTGATAAATGAGTCTTCCATCCCAAACAACATTATGTTGTTGTCTAGAGAATGAAAAGGCACAAATGTTGAAGTAGGAGAAGGTCTCACAAACATCACTTATCTCTTGGTAATAACTCAATAATCGTTGTTTCAACTATTAACATTAAATAGTTATATCTTCAACGTCATCATTTCAAACAAGTTTACTTTCCTCCACAATCCGATAAAAATAGTTGTCATTCTTCGCCATAGACAAACAAGTAACTTTAGCCTCAAAATTTACGTCTGTCGACATATTGTTCATCAAACGAAACACTAGTTTTCAACCGTCAAACCTTTGGGAAGCACATTAATCTTCATTGTATTTGCTGGTTAATTCCAAAATTTATGATTTCTAAATGTTGGAAGTGACAAAAATTTTGGTCCAGCATTAGTAAACACAAGTCTACCCCACCTACATATAATATTAACATTTTAATTATATATAAGTGGGTAATTTGTGTTTACAAATGTTGGACTAGTAATTTTGTCTTTTTCAATATAAAAAAATCATAAGTTTAGAATTGGTTGGCAAATAAAATGATAATCAAGAGGTTTCCATGGGTTTATCAACTAAAAACTAGTGTTCATTTGAGGAATAATATGTAATCGGACGTAAACTTTGAGACTGGAGTTAGTTGTTTGACTATGACAAAAAACGTAAACTTTGAGACTGGAGTTAGTTGTTTGACTATGACAAAAAATGGCAATTATTTCTTATCAACTTGTGAATAAAAAATGTTTGAAATGATGGCATTGAAGGTATAACTATTTAATATTAATATTTAATATTTGAGAAACGATTATTGATTATTAAGTTATTATCATGAGATAGTGAGTAACGCTTATGAGACATGTTCCTTCAACATTTGTGGCTTTTCATCCTCTAAACAACATAAATATACCTCACATGATGAAGATTGTCGCACTTTATACCTGAAATGCTATATTTTTCTGAAAAACATTCATGAAATATTGAAAAATGCGAGTTTTTAAATCAGAAATAAAACAAATAAAGACATTAAACCATGCATACACATTATATCCGAAATAAGAAGAATTTAATTGAATCATGATTAAATATATTGAGTTATTACCAGAAGATATTGAGTGACATTGGTGAGACTTCCATCTTAAACATTTGTGGTTTTTATCTTCTAGACAACATAAATATACCTCAAATGAAGATTCACCAACTCGAAACTTGTTTTGGCACTAGATGATCAAACTCAGATTTGTTATGAAGGTCCGCCTGAAATATTATATTTTTCTTAAAAACATTCATGAAATATAGAAAAATTAGAATATTTTAATAAAAAATAAACAAAATAAAGACATTAGACCACGCATACCAAAAGATTAACAGTGCATTATACCTGAAATAAGAATTTAATTGAATTGATGAATTATGTTGAGTTATTACTAGAAGATAGTGAGTGCGCTTGTAAGACCTCCTCCTTCAACATATTTGTATTTTTCATTTTCTAAACAACATAAAGATATATGAAGATTCACCAACTCAAACTTAAAGCTGTTATGAAGATCACCTTTTATACCTGAAATATTATATTTTTCTAAAAAACATTCATGAAATGTTGATAAAATAGTGTATTTTAATCAGAAATAAACAAAATAAAGACATTAAACCACACATACCAAAAGATTAACGGTGCATTATACTTGAAATAAGAATAATTTAATTGATTAATTGTACCAAAAGATTAACAGTGCATCATACCTAAAATAAGAAGAATTTAATTGAATTAATGAATTATATTGAGTTATTACCAAGAGATAGTGAATGACACTTGTGAGACCTCCTCCTTTAACATTTGTGGTTTTCATACTCTAAACAACATAAAGATACCTCAGATGATGAAGATTCACTAACTCCAACTTGTTTTGGACTGCATGATAAAACTCAAAGTTGTTATGAAGATTCTGAAAAACATTTATGAAATATTGAAAACTAGAGAGTATTTTAATCAGAAATAAACAAAATAAAGACGGACCAAGCATACCAAAAGATTAACGGTTGAAATAAGAAGAATTTAATTGAATTGATGAATTATATTGAGTTATTACCGGGAGATAGTGATTGACACTTGTGAGGCCTCCTCCTTTAACATTTGTGATTTTCATACTCTAGACAACATAAAGATAGATGGTGAAGATTCACTATCTCCAACTTGTTTTGGACTGCATGATCAAACTCAGAGCTGTTATGAAGGTCACCCTTTATAACTAAAATATTTTATTTTTCTGATAAACATTTATGAAATATTGAAAATTGAGAGTATTTTAATCAGAAATAAACAAAATAAAGACGTACCAAGCATACCAAAAGATTAACGATTTAAATAAGAATAATTGAATTGATGAATTATATCATTAACTCGACTGAAAATGTCTTACCCTGATTAGATTGAGGTGGTGACCGCAGCAGGCTGAGAAGTGTCGTTCTTTGGGACAGTAACATCCGAAGCCAGAGCCGAAACCCGAGCGGGAACGGGAGCCGAAACTTAGTGGGAGTAGGAGCCCGAACCAAAGTGGCGGAAGAACAGGAGTTGGAGGAGCAAGAGAAAAATTTAGGTTTAGGTTTGGAGGAAGGAAGACATATAAACTCCTCATATATATAGATTTGGGCCCAAATGCCTACACAAATGATGCGCCCGTTCAAACTGTATATATAATTAAAAAGAATCCAATTATATTTTTAAACAAAAAAAAAAATCTAATGTTAATTAATTTTTAATCTAATTAAGTTAGTTTATAATAATTTTGATCATTGTCTTTATTCTTCCTAAACTTATGTCAGGAAAAGTTAATTTAGAAAATGAGTAGACTTGGTTGCTATTTTGAATTATTTAAATAATTCTAAAAAATTAAACATTATTTTATTATCTTTTCATTCATTAAATTACTCTATTTATTAATTAAAAATATTAATAACTTTTAAATTAAAAAAAAATTAAGTTAAGTTTCTTAATCTCTAACATTGTCATCTTACTAGTTACTCTAGTATCTCCATACTCTTATATAGACTCAGTTTCCATGAAAACTAATATATACAACAAAATTATAATTTAAGATATATTTGGTAACCTAAAATTGGTATTATAACAAAAAAATTGAATCAATTTTAATTCTTAAATTTGGTATACCCATTAATATTAAAAATTATAATTAAAATTAAAATTAAAATTTAATTAAATTTAATATAGTGTAATTTTATAATTAATATTTTTTAATAAATTAATATTTTAAATTAATATATATATATATATATATATATATATATTAAAAAGTTAACCGGCTAAACTGATTGTTTTTATTGAAATTTGAAAACTAAACAAAATGTTATTTTAATCGTTTGTGAAACCAATATTTTAATAAAATAAGTAAAATCTATTAAAATTATTTCTATTATATTCTTTTTAAAAAAAAAATTAAGATTAAATTATAATTTTATAATTTTCTAAAATATAGGAATTGAATTGTAATTATTGTCAATTCTTATAAAAATAAAATTTGAATTTCATTAATTCTAATTTTAATCATTCAAACATATCCTAATGAATGATTGTTTAAGTTTGTAAATTCAAATATTTTTTTTATGATATAAATAAAATTTTCAGTTTTTCAGTTAATTTATAGTTTTGTTATTTAAATATATATATATATATATATATATTTAATAATAATAAGAACATTTATACCTTATACATACTCACGAGACAAATATTTATACATGAAAATTAGGGTTACTTACGGTTCTTGTAATATAAAGAGGAGACTTTTTTTTTGGCTTTCACTTTCTTTATATGTATGAGGAAGATTTATATAAATCTCTCCGACCATATCCAACACTTAAAATTATTTTCGTATTTTTTGGATGAGTTGAATACTAAATCTTTCTCTAACTTCTTCCAACACTTATATTTATTTTTGTATTTTTTGGGATGAGGTCAATACCAAGATATTTATATAAATCTCTCCTTATTGACCTCGTCCAACACTTAGAATTCATTTTTATTTAATACATTAAATTTATAAATTAATATAAATAATATATAAATGTATAATAGGCTAGATGTATTTGTTCATATATTAAAATATTAAATACTTAAATGTCAGATGTTCCTATTTGTTAATTTAATTTTTTATCTCTTAATAGTTAAGTCATTAAATACATAAAATTCAATATATAGATCTTAATTTTCAGTTTTAAGTCAAATGAAGTCTCGAGTCAACCTAATTTTATTCTCACTCCAAATCCATTCTCACTAAGAGATAACTTCGTTTTTAATGTAAGTTATGTCTACTTGGCTGATTCAAGCATATTACGATTTTTTTTTACAATATCTTTATTTCATAATATCTATCATATTATTTACATTTTAACTATTTGACTATCGAATGTTTTCTCTTTTTAAACATCAATATTTTTAATTACTTAGAGATGATTTTGGATACTCAACACAAACATACAATATTTAAATATGGAATAGACTAACGTATAATAATTTTATCGTCGCTTTAGTCTGCAAACATCGTTATTTGGATATGAAACATAACAGATATGTCGTCGTTTAAGAATGAAGTTGAAAAGTCATCTCTAAACAAATGTGAAATTTTTTGTCCATAGTATGACCTAAAATTTAATAAAATAATGTATCATGTATAAGAGAAATTTTGCATATTATTAACTCAAATGGACTGTTTTATAACATTTTAAATGATTTTAGATATTTGGAATATATAAAAGAGAAGTGATAGAGAGAGGGAATTTGGTGAGGGAATGACTTCACATCACCTTCATTGGTTGAAAAATGTAAAAGTGGGAGGAAAGAGAGAAAAAAGAGAAATTATTTGATGTTTTCAGCTAATAAGATTATGCCAAGTCATTCCCTCACCAAATTCCCTCACCTAATTATTTCTCTGTATAAAAATAAAAATACTATATAGTGAACAATTTAATATATATATATATATATATATATATATATATATATATATATATATATATATATATATATATAAAAGGAGTGGTATTAGTTTTTTTTATAATTATTTTGTTATTTATGTTTTTGTAAATTCTGATTGAAATTTATTTGGTTATAATGGGATGAGGTATCAAGAGATTTATATAAATCTTTTTTTATTGACCTTTTCCAACACTTAAAATTATTTTCATGTTTTTGGAGATAAATTTATATAAATCTCTCTCTATTGACATCATCTATGTATTTTCGGGATAAAGTCAATAAAGAGATTTATATAAATCTCACCTTATTGACCTCATCTAACACTTATAATTATTTTTTTGTTTTAGGGATGAGATCAATACCAAGAGATTTATATAAATCTCTCTCGATTGACCTTATCCAACACCTAGAATTATTTTCGTGTTTTTGGGATGAGGTAAATACGAAGAAATCTCTCCCTATTTACCTCATCTAACACTTAGAATTATTTGTGTTTTTGAGATGAGGTCAATGCTAAGAGATTTATATAAATCTCCCTATTGACCTCATCAAAAACTTAGAATTATTTTCGTATTTTTGGGATAAGGTCAATATCGAGATATTTATATAAATCTATCCTTATTGCCCTCTTCGAATACTTAGAATTATTTTCGTATTTTTGAGATGACGTCAATACCGAGAGATTTATATAAATCTCTCTCTCTATTAACCTCTTCCATTACTTAGAATTATTTTCATGTTTTTGAATGAGGTCAATATCAAGAGATTTATATAAATCTCTCTCTCATCTAAGTGTTTTTTGGATAAGGTCAATACATATAAATCTCTCCCTATTGACCTCATTCAAGACTTAGAATTATTTTCGTGTTTTTGAGATGAGGTGACCAATACCAAGAGAATTATATAAATCTCTCCATATTGACCTCATCAAACACTTAAAATTATTTTCGTATTTTTTGGATGAATCTCTCCCTATTGATCTTTTCCAACACTTAGAATTATTTTTGTATTTTTTGGATAAAGTCAATACCAAGATATTTATATAAATCTCTCGACCTCATCCAACACTTAGAATTATTATTTATATAAATCTCTCCCTGACCTCATCCAACACTTAGAATTATTTCGTGTTTTTGAGATGAGGTCAATACCAAGATATTTATATAAATCTCTCCCTATTGACCTTATCCAACACTTAGAATTATTTTCGTGTTTTTGAGATAAGGTCAATACCAAGATATTTATATAAATCTCTCCCTATTGACCTCATACAACACTTAAAATTATTTTCGTGTTTTTTGGATGAGAGAGATTTATATAAATCTCTCTCTATTTCTATTGACATTTTCCAACACTTAAAATTATTTTTGTATTTTTGGGATGAGGTCAATACCGAGATATTTATATAAATCTTTCTCTATTGACCTCATCCAACACTTAAATTATTTTCGTGTTTTTGGGATGCAGAGATCAATACCGAGAGATTTATATAAATTTCTCTATTGACCTCATCCAACACTTAAAATTCATATTAACTAATATAAATAATATATAAATGTATAATAGTCTAGATGTATTTGTTCAGATATTACTTTTAGATATTATTAAATTAACTAAAATATTAAATACTTAAATTTAAGATGTTCCTATTTATTAATTTAATTTTTTTTATCTTTTAATAGTTAAGTCATTAAATACATAAAATTCAGTATATATATCTTAATTTTCAGTTTTATCAAATAAAACCTCGTGTCAAATTAAATTTATTCTCACTCCAAATTCATTCTCACTAAGAGATAACCGCCTTTTTAATGTAAGTTATGTCTACTTGGCCGATTCAAGCATATTACGAATTTTTTTTACGATATCTTTATTTCATAATATTTATCATATTATTTACAATTTAACTATGAAATGTTTTCTCTTTTTAAATATCAATATTTTTAATTACTTCAGATGATTTTGGATACTCAACACAAACATACAATATTTTAATATGGAATAGTTTAATGAATAATAATTTTATTGTCGCTTTAGTCTGTAACATCATTATTTGAATATGAAACATAACAGATATGTCGTCGTTTGAAAATGGAGTTGAAAAGTCATCTCAAAACAAATGTGAAAGTTTTTGGCGGTAGTATAACTTAAAATTTAATAAAATGATATACCACATATAAGAGAAATTTTGCATATTTTAAACTCAAATTAACGGTTGTATAACATCTTAAATTATTTTAGATATTTGGAATATATAAAATATAGAAATAATGTATAATGAACCATTTAAAATAAAGTAAATGTGCAGCAATTATATTTATATATATATATATATATATATATATATATATATATATATATATATATATATATATATATATATATATATAAAAGGAGTGGTATTATTTTTTTTAGAATTATTTTGTTATTTATGTTTTTGTAAATTCTGATTGAAATTTATTTCTATATTGGTTATCATGATTAATGATGGTCAATTATAATATGTCTCACGATTTTGATTCAAATTTTCAGTTTGGGATGATTTTTTTCTAATTTAACGAGTAGTTAACTAGGGATCGAACGTGGATTATAGTTGTGTTTTCTTCCCGAATACTAATAAACACAATTAAATATATAATAATTATTAATATATTTATTTTCATATTTGATTAGTTTTAAGTTTATTTTTTTTATAATAATATAAATCTCAATACTGTATATTATCATATATCATATATATTAAATAAAATAAAATATCTTTTTATCATATACACTTTTTTTTAAATATGGTATAAATGGTGTATCGCGAATTTAATTTTTTTTAAACCGACTCGTTTAACTAGCGTGTTTTTATTGATTCTTAATTCAGACATTTTGCAACTTACCTATGTATCCTATACTAATTATTACATTCTCTATATATGCAATTTATTTATATAATTTTAGAACAAAACAATAAATTTAAAGAATAGAGCCCTATTTTCAAACTGCTATTCAAAATTAATATGGCCAATACTAAAACAAATCCCTTGAAAATCGACAAGTATACAAAGAAGGCTACAACGACGATATTTACCGTCATTATTTTTGATATACCGTTGCCAAATATCAATAGCCACAGTAATTAAGTTCGCCATCATCCGTGATATTGGTTCCATAGCTGAAAATGATAGCAACAGTAATAAATTAATGTGACAGGATGGAAGTGATAATTTATAATTGTCGAGAAATGTATATAAAATACTTTTTTTTTCTTACTAAATCTATTCATAACAGAAAAAAGAGATATTCAAAATATAATTTTCTAATACCAAAACTAAATTATTTACATTAACAAAATAATGAAACATGATATTATTATCGTCAACATACAAGTTGACTATTAAAATATAACTATTCAAATAAGATTTAATAAAAGAGTAGGCTCATAATGATACCTTTCAATTCATTCTTGAATGAAGTATGACTTTATGCGACTAAACCAGGCCATTGGAGTTTGTTTCAGGCAATATAAAGCTTTTTTTCTCGGAGCCTTGAGGGTGCTCTGTACACATATCTTCCAAGAGCTCACCTGATGCTATCACATTGAGCCAGTTACTGGATGAAGGAAAGCATTCTTGACATGAAGTTGAGATATATTAAAAGAACTATGAGTTATATATGTTAATACTATATAAGAATTGCGATAAAAATAAGGAATATTTGGGATACACAAATATTTTGACTATTCTGGATTGTAGGAGACATGAAAAATTATAAGATTAAGTCTTTCTATTGAGAATTTGCTCAAATGTTGTTGTTCGAACTTCGAGTTATCAATTATATCATTTATGGAAAAGGAAAAATTATGCGGGGAATTTCTATACAAGTATTCAATTAGTTTGATCGCACTATATAGGTACTTCTTTACCTTACCGTCCTTCAACTTCAATTTGGCCAATTTGGGCTACATTGAGATCTTTTTAATTTGGAAGCTCAGAAATTCCAGTTTCCACTAAGCTCATAACTCTTTAGATCTCAATAGGTTTTTCATCAATTCATGACTCAAATGGTCGTAGTGAACGTCATCGAAGTGAGGAATCTCATTCCTCTCGTATTTCTCTCACGATTTTGCCTCAAACGTGTTTCATTCTCAAGTCCTCACAACTTGTATTCTCACACTTTACTCATGTATTATTCTGAAAGAGCTTTTTGTTCGATACCAAATAAAATAAAGAAATTCACAACGTAAACCCACACATTTTATTTATGTGGAATAAGCTATTAAATAACTTTTACATCTAACTTAAAAATAGAAATCAACTAAATATTATTATTTATTAAACTAATAAAACTGATAAAAAATAAGCACTAATTAATAATAAAACAACTTGTACTAAGTATATATACAAATCTTATTATATCTTATTCAACTATATATTTCTTTCATTGTAAGTTTTTATATATATATATAGTGTTATTTATTTTATTTTATTTTATTCACATTTAAATTTAATTTATATGAAATAATTATATTTCTGTTTTTCAACACATGAATATAAAATCATTTTATGTGTAAAAATAAATAATTCATCAACAACAACAAAAACAACTTCTGCAGCAATAAAATTGAATTAGTATTTCACACTCAATCACTCAGTTTGTTTATATGTTTCATTGGGCTTCTAATTCAAACTTTGGGTACTAACTAACTATGATGAACAATTTTTTACCCAACCAAAAACACGATCACCTGAATACGAAAAAATAAGTTTTTGTTAAGTATTTTTATATTTGGGTTAAAATCAAGTCGATCCTGATTAATAAATATGTTAAAATTGGATTCAAATAACCTGAGTTAGACTCACAAACTTGTTTATTATTATTTTTTTTTTATTTGTGTAACATTTTGTATTTGTCATTTCTACTCACTCACATTTTAAAAGTATTTCATATATTTCAAATTGACTCATTCCCCCTTTCTGTTCTAACGTTTAGTGGGATGTCAAAAAAAAGTTGTAATTTCTTCTTTCCCTTTTCAGAATTGCCCCCCACCCTGACATTTAAAAAAAAATATATTTCAGAATTGCCTCCGTAAATCATTCTCAGATCTTGTAGCGTCGTTGCTCATTGTGCAGCCGTCCACCCATCCTTAGCCATCAGAGCTGCTTGTATTGTGTCACTATATAAAATCAGATTTTTTCCTGCTAAACTTGTAAGCAGATTTGTGATTTAATTTTATTCTGTTGATGTAATTTAATATGAAATAGAGATTTTAAGTAATTGAGTTAAATCAGGTTATGTCAAAGTTAGTGAGGTCAATCAGGTCAGGATTGGGTCTGTTACAAAGAACCGATCAAATTCATGTTAGATATTCTTACAGTATTACTAAACAGGTCAGGTTAACTCGACCTCAGTCATTGAAATGTTTGAGCCCGATTTTGATTTACATTCAATTTAATTTTAAAAGGATTATAGTTTTTTGAACTTGTCTATTCTAGCATCCGCAAAATAATGTTAATAAAATCCAATTTTTTGAACACACAAATTAATATCACCAATTAAGCTAAATAAATACCAAAATTTGGAAAATGCCATAATCAAACATAAAAAAAATGTAAAACCAAAGTATTATGTTTATGTGAACAACACCATTTGAGAGTTAGTTGGCTGTCCTCAGTTAGATACTCCGGTCCCCCACTTGCTTTATGCTGGTTTGGGCTCTATGATTTTGATAGAGCCATTACTCAAAATTGTATACCTAATTCACTTTCATATCTGCATCATTAATTAATACAAATTAACAATTATTAATAATATATTCTATAAGTAATGTCCCCTTAATATAGAATAAAAAGTTTTATCCCATCAATACACGAGCAGACATGTAAACATTGAGTACAATGTGACACAAAATTCTTAAGCTATTGGACTAAAAAAATCCTATACTCCCATCTGAAAGACTGCATCAGCCAATCTCATGAGTATGAGATCCCCTTGTTGACTCATTAAACGTGACAAATCAAATAAGAAAAAATTTATAAATAATATTTTAAAAATTATTTATTTTCTTTGGTAGGTACATGAAGTAAACGGTTCTTGGTGGAACGTGAGCTGCGGATTTGGTAAGTGTGAAACTAGCCACTCGTCCCGAGAGTTGTAAAGAGAGGGAATTCTTCTTCTCCCATGTATCCAAACTCTAAAAACAAAGCTGTCAATGTCATAATAAATATAATTTATTACAAATGCAGTTTTTAATAAAATAAGAAACAAAACAAACATAAAATAATATTAACATTAGTTTAAACATGCATGAAAAAGTTAACCCTATGATTTATTTTTCATGGCCCTTAAGTTTCAATTGCACCTACCAACAATAAAACATCTTCATTAATTTATCAACCATTTCTTTAAAATATTTATTATAAATCAACAATCAAACACGAAAATTGCCTATTACCGCATCCATCTTTATATGATAAATATTGATAAACGAGTCCTCCATCCCAAACAACGTTATGTTGTTGTCTAGAGAACGAAAAGGCACAAATGTTGAAGTAGGAGAAGGTCTCACAAACATCACTATCTCTTGGTAATAACTCGAGTTAATCGTTGTTTCAACTATTAATATTAAATATTTATATCTTCAACGTTATCATTTCAAACAAGATTACTTTCCTCCACAAGCCGATAAAAAATAGTTGTCATTCTTTGCCACAGACAAACAAGTAACTTCAGCCTCAAAGTTTACGTTCGTCGACATATTGTTCCTCAAACGAACACTAGTTTTCAACTGCCAAACCCTTGGGAAACACATTAATCTTTATTGTATTTGCTGGTCAAGTCCAAAATTTATGATTTCTCAATGTTTGAAGTGACAAAATTTCTCGTACAGCATTAATAACACAAATCTACCCCACCTTCATATAATATTGACATTTTAATTATATGTAGGTGGGTAATTTTGGGTTTACAAATGCTGCTGGACTAGGTATTTTGTCTCTTACAATATTGAAAAATCATAAGTTTGGAATTGGCCGACAAATAAATTGATGATCAAGAGGATTCCTCGGGTTTGTCAGCTAAAAACTAGTGTTCATTTGAGGATTAATATGTCAACGAGCGTGAACTTTGAGACTGGAGTTACTTGTTTCTTTGTGACAAACAATGACAATTATTTGTTATCTACTTGTGGAAAAAAATTATTATTTGAAATGGTGACATTAAAGGTATAACTATTTAATATTAATATTTGAACAACAATTATTGATTATTAAGTTATTACCCTGAGATAGTGAGTAACACTTGTGAGACATCTTCCTTCAACATTTGTGCCTTTTCATCCTTTAGACAACATAAAGATACCTCAAATTATGAAGATTGTCACATTTTACATCTGAAATGTTATATTTTTCTGAAAAACATTCATGAAATATTGAAAAATGAGAATTTAAATCAGAAATAAACAAAATAAAGACATTAGACCACGCATACCAAAAGATTAACGGTGCATTATATCCGAAATAAGAAGAATTTAATTGAATTGGTGAAATATATTGAGTTATTACCTGAAGATATTGAGTGACGTTGGAGAGACTTCCTCCTTCAACATTTGTGGTTTTCATCCTCTAGACAACATAAATATACCTCAGATGAAGATTCACCAACTCGACACTTGTTTTTGGCACCTGAAGTTCAAACTCAGAGTTGTTATGAAGGTCAGTCTGAAATATTATATTTTTTTTCTTAAAATCATTCATGAAATATTGAAAAATGAGAATATTTTAATCAAAAATAAACAAAATAAAGACATTAGACCACGGAAACCAAAAGATTAACGGTGCATTATACCTGAAATAAAAATTTAATTGAATTGATGAATTATGTTGAGTTATTAACAGGAGATAGTTTGTAAGACCTCCTCCTTCAACATATGTGTGTTTTTCATTCTCTAGAGAACATAAAGATACCTCAGATTGTGAAGATTCACCAACTCAAACTTGTTTTGGAACTGGATGGTCAAACTTAAAGTTGTTATGAAGGTCACCTTTTATACCTGAAATATTATATTTTTCTAAAAATCATTAATGAAATATTGAAAAAATAGAGTCATTTAATCAGAAATAAATAAAATAAAGACATTAAACCAGGCATACCAAAATATTAATTGTGCATTATACCTGAAATAAGAATAATTTAATTGATGAACTGTACCAAAAGATTAACAGTGCATTATACCTAAAATAAGAAGAATTTAATTGAATTGATGAATTATATTGAGTTATTACCAGGAGATAGTGAGTGACACTAAACTCAGAGTTGTTACGAAGATTAACAGTTGTTATGAAGATTCTGAAAAACATTTATGAAATATTGAAAACTAAGAGTATTTTAATCAGAAATAAACAAAATAAATACGGACCAAGCATACCAAAAGATTAACGATTGAAATAAGAATAATTTAATTGAATTGATGAATTATATCATTAACCCGACTGAAAATGTCTTACCCTGATTAGATTGAGGTGGTGACTGCAGCAGACTGAGAAACGTCGTTCTTTGTTGCTCTAGTAGGTATAGTCTTAACCGGGACAGTAACAGCCGAAGCTAGAGCCGGAGCGGGAGTCGAAACCCGAGCGAGAACAGAAACGGAAGCCGAAACCCAAACAGGAGCCGAAACTCGAGTGGGAGCGGGAGCCCGAACCAAAGCGGCGGAAGAACAGGAGTTGGAGGAGAAAGAACAAAATTTAGGTTTAGGTTTAGAGGAACGCAGAATATAAACTCCTCATATATAGATTTGGGCCCAAATGCCTACACAAATGATGCGCGGTTCAAACTGTATATATAATTTTAAAAAATTCAATTATATTTTTAAACAAAAAAAAAAATCTAATGTTAATTAAAGTTTAATCTAATTAAGTTAGTTTATAATAATTTTTATTGTCTTTATTCTTCCTAAATTTATGTCAGCAAAAGTTAACTTAGAAAATGAGTAGACATGGACATGGTTCCGTTTCGAATTATTTAAATAATTCTAAAAAATTAAATATTATTTTATTATCTTTTCATTTATTAAATCATTCTATTTATTAATCAAAAATATTAATATATTTTAAATTATAAAAAAAAAACCTAAGTTAGGTTTCATAAGTTTGTTAAACTTTAAATCTTAATTACTTTAGTATTTCCATACTCATATATAATGATTCAGTTTCCATGAAAATTAATATATATATACAAAAAAAAAATTATAATTATAAAATTTAGATCAATTTTAATTCTTAAGTTTAGTATACTCATTAATATTAAAAATTAGAATTAAAATTAGAATCTAATTAAATTTAATATAGTGTAATTTTATAGTTCTTAATTCAATTATTTTAACTAATAATTGGAATTCAAAATTTTATTTTATATTTTTTAAACAAAATAAGTTATTATTTAATCATTTAAAACATGATTAAGATTTTTTAATCAATAATTATTTTTTTATTTTAAGATGCTAAAATATTTTGAACTTATATATATATATATATATATATATATGGAGATATTTCATAAATCTTTGTTTTCAAATAAAAAGTATAAAAAGTAGTTCTTTATTTTCTTTATTTTTAATATGAATTATCATTCTCGTGTCGATATTTTTTTCACCATCAATTGGTTTTGACAACTAACTCAATCTTCAAATAAAGAATATCTAAAATATTTCTTTATTTTCTCATATTTTTTTTGAATTGTCAATCCCCACGCCGATGTTTCTTTAACTATCGTTTGACTTTTGACAACTAAGTCAATCGTACATCAACACATTTACTTTAAATAGTAATACTGAAGTTTATCATTAAGTGTGTGTGAGTATCGAAGTTAAAATTACTCTTAAGACAAACAAAAAACTATAATTTGTAATTTTTTATGCACTACTTTCTTTAGTGATTTTTCTTTTAGGTGCAACATTTGTAATTTCTATAACTTCTTACTTTATCATCTTTTAAGGTATTTGTTAAGTGAACACCATTTATGTTATTTTGTTTCAATATTTTATTTTTCTTACACACAATATGATGTGAATCATATAGAGACTAAGTCTCTTTTTAAACAACTGCAATTTAAATCAACTAACTTAAGTGTGAATAAGAAAATTCAAATTAGATGCATGATAATACATTAGTATAACTCTAACGTTATGCATTTAATTTTAGAAACAAATAAAAATATATATTATGGTGTGTGTTTTTTATGATATCTTTATTCTAATAATTCCTTAGAAATTTTAACCCTTATAGATATAATTCTTTAAAAAAAATAGATACGCCTTAAAATTTAACATATAAAATGAACTTAAGATGTTGAAAAGAAAAACTGTATAAACAGAAGTGTTAACTTAATTAGATAACAAAACAAATGAACAATCATACTCAAATAAATTCAAAATAATTATACATTTCATCATAGATACCAAACACAACATTAATATTTAGTCTTTGGACATTAAATATTAATTTGTAAACGGTACTCTTTTGTAATAATCAAATATTAACAATAAATCATGTCAAACAATTGATTATCTTTGGATAGTTGAATTATTCACATGAAACACCAAATAATTGTTACATATTTATTACCACATTTTCATAATATTTTTCTGGCCAATTATTTATCTTCATTTGGGCCGATTAAATAACCGCATGAATTACATACACACTACATTTTCACATTAACCTACAAGAGTCTACTTTGGTAGGATATTGCTTCAATTAATTAATTTAATAAATTAATAACTTTTTTACATACTTTAAGTGTGTAACTAGACCAATTATTAAACTTCTTTTGGACCGATTAATAACCGCATAGTTAAAAACACACACGACCGCCTTAATCTTATGAAACAAATATGTTTTATATATTAATAATTTGTACATAATTTAAATATGCAATCCGACCAATTATTAATTTTCCTTTGGGCCGATTAACAATCACATAATTATAAATTTAAGTGAGCTTAAAACTGTACCAAATTTTAAATGTGTTATTAACACGGAAAATCTAAATGTTGTTTTATGTATCAAAATCGCATAAATTCTATATGTAACACAAAAGAAATAATTGTGATTTTACTAATCACTGAATGTTAGCAAAGCAAGCTAATCAGCGTGGGTAAGTCATAAAGGAGAGAGGTATACTCCAGTAATTTCGGTTAGTTACTATCTTTCTTGCCATTCGTCTAAGTACCTCACCAATAGAGGGAAAAAAGTAAACAGCTCAAATATGGATTCGGAGACTAACTAATAAGCGAGGAAACAACTTTTCAAACTTATTAAAGGTCAGGTAAGTACATGATAACAAGGAAATCGCGTTTTAAGCAACAAAATTAGGTTAAGTGTAATATATCATGATTCATAATTCATCCAAATATAATATAAATAATTAATTATATATAAATAAGACTACCATACTAAAATTCTAAAATTTTAAATTTAACAATTATTAGATTAATTGATAAATCATGATATATTTTTAATTATTAATAATAAAATAATAATGAATGTTTTATTTCTTTTATTTTTTTCTCTTTATTTTTGAATTTGTCTTAATTTTTCAATAAATTTTTTTATTTTCTTAATTATCAATATATATATATATATATATATATATATATATAATATTCATATTCTTAATTCTTTTATTATTATTATTATTATATATATATTAATTATTATTAATATAAATACTCAATACCTTAATTAAGTTATAAAAAATGTATTTATTCAACCATTTTTATATTATTAATTTCATTAAATATATTTGAATATTTATTTATGTAGGGTCTCATGCGTTCTCTTTTAATTTTTAAAAACAAATTATATATATATATATATATATATATATATATATATATATATATAAATTCTTAATTTGTACATGAATAAATTATTATATTAAGTTATTTTAGGGAAAATGTTACCTTAATCCTTAATTAAATTGAATAATTATTACTATTATTTTAATTATAATAACAATTCATTATTATTCAAAAATCTAAATTCCTAAATCTATTTATATAATAATGTTTAATTTGAATTTATCGGGTTGAGAGCGGCGGTTAATATGTATATATGTGAGAGTAAATAGATGTTTGGGTCAGATCATGGGTTGACCCGTCCATAAATTTAAAACAATTAAAAATAAAATAAAAAATGTTATACGTATGTTTCGAACTTGCAAGCTAACAAAAACAAATACAATCATTTAACCAACTAAACTAAAAATACTCTATATTTTAAATTATACACAAAATTTAATGAACGTGGAATAATCTTAACATTATAAGTTCAACTTTTTAAGTAACTAATATATATATAATGATGCTTAATCTTCAAAGTGTCTGGATTGCCGGGTCGAGAGCTGAGATTAATTTGGATATATATGTGAGAGTAAATAGATATTTAGGTCGGATTGTGAGTTGACCCGTCCATAAACTTAAAATAGTTAATAATAAAATTAAAAATGTTATAGGTATGTTTCGAACTTACAACCTAACAAAACAAGTACAACTTTTTAACAAATTAGACTAATAAGACTTGATATTTTAAATTCAACTCCAAATTTGATAAACGTGAGACATTCCTAACAATATAAGTTCAACTTTTTTACTAACTAATCTATATATATAATTATGCTTAATTTTCAAAGTATTCAGATTTACCGGGTTGAGAGTTGTGGTTAATTTGAATATATATGTGAGAGTAATGGAAACTTGGGTCATATTGTGGGTTGACCTCCCATAAACTTAAAACGGTTATTTATGTTTTGAACTTGTAACTTAACAAAATAAGTACAGTCATTTAATCAAGTGTGATTAAGATGTGGTTTGTTGAGGGATAATAGGCCGATAGCAATTGAAAGTAGTTATAAAATATAAATCAAATATTTGATTAACCAAAGTGTGAGGTCACGATGCTAAATATTAAAATATGAATCAGATATTTTATAGACCAAAGTAAAAGTGTAAGGTCACGAAATAAAAGGCTCATTGAAAATAAATATGTGATGAGATATGTAAGAAGATGTATTATTTTACCGAAGTAAATAAAATATGAAATGAGAGTATTATATTTTTTATTTTAATATATTATTCGTGATGTATTAAGAATTTTTTAATACATATTATTATAATTTTTTGTTTATATTTTTATCCATTTATATCGCACGAGAATTTTCTTAGTTTTATTAATGATAGAATAAATGATTAAATCTGACGAGTCTCATTAGACACAAGTTAGTTTTGATTCAGGAGGGATAGTCACTGTGTGGACTTGGATTTCATCTTCACCTCCAATGTTGTTTATTGACAAACATAATCGTCAAGTCTCCTTCGGTATTATAGCCAACCATGACTATTTTTCTATACTATTCTTACCAATATCTTACTTTTGCCTTGAGACATCTTAATTTTTAGTATAACCTTGATATCTCCTACTTTTGCATTGAGATGTCGGCCTTCTAAATCTATATTCACAATGCTGGAGAAGAATAATGTGTCTCCAAAAGAAGACTTTAATTCAATTAAACTTACTTTAACGCGATTGATAGGGTGGTGCATTTACGACAAGATGCATTAATCTATTAGGCTTACCTCACACAATTCTCGTGATTGGTGCATCTATGACAAAATAACTTTAATCTATTAGGCTAGTCTAACGCAATTCTCGTGATTGGTGCATCTACGAAAAAATGTCTTTAATCTGTTAGGTTTTCCTAGCACGATTTTCGTGATCATTGCATATATGATAGAATCGTTAGGATTTCCTAACAGAATTTGTGATTGGTGCATTTACGATAGGATGATTGTAATTTGTTAGGTTTGCCTAATGCAATTCTCGTCTACGATTTGATTTGATCGTGTTCTTGACCCTTGTTTGAGGACAAGGGCTCACGAACACTTGTTTGTAGTATGTAACAAATTTGGATACTTGTAGCCCTAAAACGAAATGTGAAGAACACATTCAAGTTCTTTGACTTTTCTTTTATTTTGATACTATGGATGATGGTATGATGTTGGATTTATGTTGTAGATAAGTTAAATGATATTTTTATTCATGTAGATTTCAAATATTGGGGCAAAAATTCTATATATTGTGTTCTTGGTGTTTTTTGGCTAGGACCTTCAACGAGGGCTATCTAACTGAGAGGCCCGACAGTGTCCTATTTCGACCGAGAAAATTATCCACGGCATGTGTTGTGACTACTAGTATGTAACAAATTTAGGTTTAGGTTTGGAGGAAGGAAGACATATAAACTCCTCATATATATATAGATTTGGGCCCAAATGCCTACACAAATGATGCGCCCGTTCAAACTGTATATATAATTAAAAAAAATTCCAATTATATTTTTAAACAAAAAATAAATAAATCTAATATTAATTAATTTTTAATCTAATTAAGTTATATATATATATATATATATATATATATATATATATATATTTAAAAAGTTGAACTTGTTAAAATGTCACGTGTTTATCAAATTTTGGGTTGAATTTATAATATTAATTGTTATTAGCCTAGTTGGTTAAAATGTTATACTTGTTTTGTTAGGTTGCAAATTCGAACCATACCTATAGAATTTTTAATTTTATTTTTAACTGTTTTAAGTTTATGGGCGGGTCAACCCACAATCCGACCCAAGTATCCATTTACTCTCACATATATCCAAATTAACCACAACTCTCGACCTGGCAATTCAGATATTTTAAAAATTATGCATCATTATATATATATAGATTTTGATCATTGTCTTTATTCTTCCTAAACTTATGTCAGGAAAAATTCTTAGAAAATGAGTAGACATGGTTCGATTTTGAATTATTTAAATAATTCTAAAAAATTAAACATTATTTTATTATCTTTTCATTCATTAAATTACTCTATTTATTAATTAAAAATATCAATAACTTTTAAATTATAAAAAAAAACTAAGTTAAGTTTCTTAAGCTCTAACATTGTCATCTTACTAGTTACTCTAGTATCTCCATACTCTTATATCCATGAAAACTAATATATACAACAAAATTATAATTTAGGATATATTTGGTAACCTAAAATTGGTATTATAACCCAAAAAAAATTGAATCAATTTTAATTCTTAAATTTGGTATACCTATTAATATTAAAAATTAGAATTAGAATTAGAATTAAAATCTAATTAAATTTAATATAATTTAATTTTATAATTTCACTCTTTTAAAATTGAATTGGAATTCAAATTTTTATTTTATATTTTTCAAACAATATAACTTATTAATTTTTTGTTGGATAGTTATTTTTATAATTTAGGATGTTAAAATATCGAATATGTCTTTTTTTTTGTTTAATTTTTGTTTAATTTTAGTACATTAATATTTTGAACTTATACCACTTAATAGTTAAGTCATTAATAGTTAAGTCATTAAGTACATAAAATTCAGTATATAGATCTTATTTTTCAGTTTTATCAAATAAAGCCTCGAGTCAAATTAAATTTATTCTCATTTCAAATTTATTCTCACTAAGAGATAACCGTCTTTTTAATGTAAGTTATGTTTCCCTGACCGATTCAAGCATATTAGATTTTTTTTTACAATATCTTTATTTCATAATATTTATTATATTATTTACATTTTAACTATGGAATATTTTCTCTTTTTAAACATCAATATTTTTAATTACTTAGGGATGATTTTAGATACTCAACACAAACATACAATATTTAAATATGGAATAGATTAAAGAATAATAATTTTATCGTCGCTTTAGTCTGTAATATCGTTACTTAGATATAAAACATAACAGATATGTCGTCATTTGAGAATGGAGTTGAAAAGTCATCTCAAAACAAATGTGAAATTTTTTGTCCGTAGTATGACCTAAAATTTAATAAAATAATGTATCACGTATAAGAAAATTTTTGCATATTTTTAACTCAAATTGACGATTTTATAACATTTTAAATGATTTTAGATATTTGAAATATATAAAAATAAAAATAATGTATAGTGAACCATTTCAAATAAAATAAATGTACAGTAATTATATATATATATATATATATATATATATATATATATATATATATATATATATATATAAAAAAAGGAGTGGTATTAGTTTCTTTTTTAGAGTTATTTTCTTATTTATGTTTTTGTAAATTCGGATTTAAATTTATTTGGTTATAATGGGATGAGTTCAATATTTAGAGATTTATATAAATCTATCCTTATTGACATTTTTCAACACTTAAAATTATTTTCGTGTTTTTGAGGCCGATGTCAATATCAATAGATTTATATAAATCTCTCTCTATTGACCTCATCCAACACTTAGAATTATTTTCGTGTTTTGGGGATGAGGTCAATACAAAGAGATTTATATAAATCCCTCCCTATTGACCTCATCCAACACTTAGAATTATTTTCGTGTTTTTGAGATGAGGTCAATACTAAGATATTTATATAAATCTCTCTATTGACCTCATCAAACACTTATAATTATTTTCGTGTTTTTGGGATGAGGTCAATATCAAGATATTTATATAAATCTCTCCCTATTGACCTCTTCCAACACTTAGAATTATTTTCGTATTTTTGTGATGAGGTCAATACAAAGAGATTTATATAAATCTCTCTCTATTGACCTCTTCCATTACTTAGAATTATTTTCTTGTTTTTGGGATGAGGTTAATATCAAGAGATTTATATAAATCTCTCCCTATTGACATCTTCCAACACTTGAAATTATTTTCATGTTTTTTAATGAGGTCAATAACAAGATATTTATATAAATCTCTCCCTATTGACATCATCTAAGTATTTTTTGGATAAGGTCAATACCGAGAGATTTATATAAATCTCTCCCTATTGACCTCATTCAACACTTAGAATTATTTTCGTGTTTTTTAGATTAGGTCAATACCAAGAGAATTATATAAATCTCTCCCTATTGACCTCATCCAATACTTAGAATTATTTTCGTGTTTTTTGAATGAGGTCATTACTGAGAGATTTATATAAATCTCTCCCTATTGACCTTTTCCAACACTTAGAATTATTTTTGTATTTTTTGGATAAGGTGAATACCGAGATATTTATATAAATCTCTCTATTGACCTCATCCAACACTTAGCATTATTTTCATGTTTTTGAGATGAGGTCAATATCAAGAGATTTATATAAATCTCTCCTTATTGATCTCATTCAACACTTAAAATAATTTTCGTGTTTTTTGGATGAGGTTAATACCGAGATATTTATATAAATCTTTCCCTATTGACCTCATCTAACACTTAAATTATTTTCGTGTTTTGGGGATGAGATCAATACCGAGAGATTTATATAAATTTTCCCTATTGACCTCATCCAACACTTAGAATTCATTTTTTATTTAATATATTAAATTTATTAACTAATATAAGTAATATATAAATGTATAATAGTTAAATTAACTAAAATAAAAATTCTAAGTAATATATAAATGTATAAATTTCGTGTTTTTTTTAGATATAATTAAATTAACTAAAATATTAAATACTTAAATTTCAGATGTTTCTATTTGTTAATTTAATTTTTTATCTCTTAATACTTAAGTCATTAAAGTCATTAAGTACATAAAATTCCTATATAGATCTTAATTTTCAATTTTATCAAATAAAGCCTGAGTCAAATTAAATTTATTCTCACTCCAAATTCATTCTCACTAAGAGATAACCGCCTTTTTAATGTAAGTTATGTCTACTTGGCCGATTCAAGCGTATTACGAATTTTTTTTACGATATCTTTATTTCATAATATTTATCATATTATTTACATTTTAACTATTTAACTATTGAATATTTTCTCTTTGTAAACATCAATATTTTTAATTACTCCAGATGATTTTGGATAATCAACTTAAACATACAATATTTTAATATGGAATAGATTAATGAATAATAATTTTATCGTCGCTTTAGTCGGTAACATCATTACTTGGATATGAAACATAACAGATATGTCGTCGTTTTAGAATGGAATTTGTTATTTATGATTTTTTAAATTCTGATTGAAATTTATTTCTATATTGATTATCATGATTAATGATGTCAATTATAATATGTCTCACGGTTTTGATTCAAATTTTCAGTATGGGACGATTTTTTTCTAATTTAACGAGTAGTTAACTAGGGATCGAGCGTGGATTATAGTTGTGTTTCTTCCCCGAATACTAATAAACACAATTAAATATATAATAATTATTAATATATTTATTTTTCATATTTGATTATTTTTAACTTTATTTTTTTTATAATAATATAAATCTCAATACTGTATATTTTCATATATCATATATATTAAATAAAATATCTTTTTATCATATACACTATTTTTTTAAATACGGTATAAATTGTGTATCGCAAATTTAATTTTTTTTTAAACCGGACTCGTTTAACTAGTGTGTTTTTAGTGATTCTTAATTTAAAATTTGAAATATAAGTATTAATTGTTTCTCTCAAAGATTCTCAACTATTTGGTAGAGATGTTAACAAAATCAATGCACTAAATTTGTCCTTAAAATCAATCTCAATAGATAGTAATCGATACACAATTGTATTAAATTTGTTAAATGAGTAGTGATAGGAGTACTATACTATCAAATATTCTTAAGTTAAAGAGTTTTTTCATTAAATGTATATTGTTGTTAATAGATGGTTTCTCATACATATCGAAAAGAATAAAAGAAGAAAACGAAAGGAGAAGAGAACTTCGTATTTTCCTTTGTTACGTTGTGAGCAACAGTCTTGAAAAACGTCAATTAGACAACTCTCAAAACCTATCTATCAATTAGTTTTCAATCTGTATAAGTAATCTTCAATCTGTGTCCTCCAAAATGCATAATTTTTTTCATCGAATCTTTGATTTCCATATCATATATTGTTCTCGAATATCATCATTTCAAATGCTCTGATCTAACCTAGCAGGTCTAATACAGTTGTTAGGATTTTGATTCCCCATATCTGACATGATTGAAAGGATCTATAAAAACGTAAAAAAAAAAATAAGAACACAAGAAAACACATATTTATAGTGGTTCATTCAAAAGAACTACGTCCACTTCAGTCGCCACCTAATTTCACTATGAAGAAGATATCTCCAACTATCTTTAATATATTAAAGATATTTGTAGGTAGTAGAATTGACCTTCATACCTCCATCATCTTTAATAATCTTAGTTTCTATTAGAATAAGATTCTTTATACAGAGTTACATGAGCCCATTCAAAATCTTTCCAAAATTTCAGCAACATATTTCTTTTGACAAATAAAAGTACCTCTATTTTTTTTATTCCAACACTCAAAAAAATATCTCAATTCATCTATATCAGTCATTTCAAATGCCTTCATCATAGACCTTTTAAAATAAATAATTTGTAACTCATTATTGTCAATAAGCAACATATCGTCAACATACAAGTTGACTATTAAAATATAACTATTCAAATAAGATTTAATAAAAGAGTAGGCTCATAATGATACCTTTCAATTCATTCTTTCATTGTAAGTTTTTTTTATATATATATATATAGTGTTATTTATTTTATTTTATTTTATTCACATTTAAACTTAATTTATATGAAATAATTATATTTCTGTTTTTCAACACATAAATATCAATTTTATGTGCAAAAATAAATCATTCATCAACAATAACAAAAACAAACTTCTGCAGCAATAAAATTGAATTAGTATTTCACACTCAATCACTCAGTTTGTTTATATGTTTCATTGGGCTTCTAATTCAAACTTTGGGTACTAACTAACTATGACGGACCATTTTTTAACCGACCAAAAACACGATCACCTGAATATGAAAAAACAAGTTTTTGTTAAGTATTTTTATATTTGGGTTAAAATCAAGTCTCGATCAATTTAACCTGATTAATAAATATGTCAAAATTTGATTCAAATGACATGAGTTAGACTCACCAACTTGTTTATTATTTTTTTTTATTTGTGTAACATTTTGTATTTGTCATTTCTACTCACTCCCATTTTAAAAGTATTTCATATATTTCAAATTGACTCATTTCCCTTTTCTGTTCTAACTTTTAGTGGGATGTCCAAAAAAAAAGTTGTAATTTCTTCCTTCCCTTTTCAGAATTGTCCCCCACCCTGACATTTAAAAAAAAAAGTATTTCATATATTTCAGAATTGCCTCAGTAAATCATTTTCAGATCTTGTAGCGTCGTTGCCGTCCACCCATCCTTAGCCATCAGAGCCGCTTGTATGGTGTCACTATATAAAATCACATTTTTTCCTGATAAACTTGTAAGGGATTTGTGATTTAATTTTATTCTGTTGATGTAATTTTAATATGAAATAGAGATTTGAAGTAATTGAGTTAAATCAGGTTGTGTCAAAGTTAGTGAGGTCTCCTTAGCCATCAGAGCCGCTTGTATGGTGTCACTATATAAAATCACATTTTTTCCTGATAAACTTGTAAGGGATTTGTGATTTAATTTTATTCTGTTGATGTAATTTTAATATGAAATAGAGATTTGAAGTAATTGAGTTAAATCAGGTTGTGTCAAAGTTAGTGAGGTCAATCAGGTCAGGATCGGAATCGAGATCGGGTCTGTTACAAAGAACCGATCAAATTCATGTTAGATATTCTATCATAAGTAATGTCCCCTTAATATCTGCATCATTAATTAATACAAATTAACAATTATTAATAATATATTCTATCATAAGTAATGTCCCCTTAATATAGAATAAAAAGTTGTATCCCATCAATACACGAGCAGGCATGTAAACATTGAGTACAATGTGACACAAAATTCTTAAGCTATTGAACTAAAAAAATCCTATACTCCCATCTGAAAGACTGCATCAGCCAATCTCATGAGTATGAGATCCCCTTGTTGACTCATTAAACGTGACAAATCAAATAAGAAAAAATTTATAAATAATATTTTAAAAATTATTTATTTTCTTTGGTAGGTACATGAAGTAAACGGTTCGTGGTGGAACGTGAGCTGCTTTCCTTGGGACACGAGGATGCGGATTTGGTAAGTGTGAAACTAGCCACTCGTCCCGAGAGTTGTAAAGAGAGGGAATTCTTCCTCCCATGTATCCAAACTCTAAAAACAAAGTTGTCAATATCATAATATATATAATTTATTACAAATGCAGTTTTTAATAAAATAAGAAACAAAACAAACATAAAATAATATTAACATTAGTTTAAACATGCATGAAAAAGTTAACCCTATGATTTGTTTTTCATGGCCCTTAAGTTTCAATTGCACCTACCAACAATAAAACATCTTCATTAATTTATCAACCATTTCTTTAAAATATTTGTTATAAACCAACAATCAAACACGAAAATCGCCTATTACCGCGCCCATCTTTATATGATAAATATTAATAAATGAGTCCTCCATCCCAAACAACGTTATGTTGTTGTCTAGAGAACGAAAAAGCACAAATGTTGAAGTAGGAGAAGGTCTCACAAACATCACTATCTCTTGGTAATAACTCGAGTTAATCGTTGTTTCAACTATTAATATTAAATAGTTATATCTTCAACGTTATCATTTCAAACAAGATTATTTTCCTCCACAAGCCAATAAAAAATAGTTGACATTCTTTGCCACAGACAAACAGGTAACTTCAGCCTCAAAATTTACGTTCGTCGACTTATTGTTCCTCAAACGAACACTAGTTTTCAACTGCCAAAACCCTTGGGAAACACATTAATCTTTATTGTATTGGCTGGTCAAGTCCAAAATTTATGATTTCTCAATGTTTGGAAGTGACAAAATTTCTCGTACAGCATTAGTAAACACAAATCTACCCACCTACATATAATATTGAAATTTTAATTATATGTAGGTGGGTAATTTTGGGTTTACAAATGCTGCTGGACTAGGTATTTTGTCTCTTAAAATATCGAAAAATCATAAGTTTGGAATTGGCCGACAAATAAATTGATGATCAAGAGGCTTCCTCGGGTTTGTCAGCTAAAAACTAGTGTTCATTTGAGGATTAATATGCCAACGAGCGTGAATTTTGAGACTGGAGTTACTTGTTTGGCTGTGACAAACAATGACAATTATTTGTTATCTGATTGTGGAAAAAAATTATTATTTGAAATGGTGACATTGAAGGTATAACTATTTAATATTAATATTTGAACAACGATTATTGATTATTAAGTTATTACCCTAAGATAGTGAGTAATACTTGTGAGACATCTTCCTTTAACATTTGTGGTTTTTCATCCTCTAGACAACATAAAGATACCTCAAATTATTAAGATTGTCACATTTTATATTTGAAATGTTATATTTTTCTGAAAAACATTCATGAAATATTGAAAAATGAGAATTTAAATCAGAAATAAACAAAATAAAGACATTAGACCACACATACCAAAAGATTAACAATGCATTATATCCAAAATAAGAAGAATTTAATTGAATTGGTGAAATATATTGAGTCGTTACCTGAAGATATTGAGTGACGTTGGTGAGACTTCCTCCTTCAACATTTGTGGTTTTCATCCTCTAGACAACATAAATATACCTCAGATGAAGATTCACCAACTCGAAACTTGTTTTTGGCACCGGATGTTCAAACTCAGAGTTGTTACGAAGGTCAGTCTGAAATATTATATTTTTTTTCTTAAAAACATTCATGAAATATTGAAAAATGAGAATATTTTAATCAAAAATAAACAAAATAAAGACATTAGACCACGGAAACCAAAAGATTAACAGTGCATTATACCTGAAATAAAAATTTAATTGAATTGATGAATTATGTTGAGTTATTACCAGGAGATAGTGAGTGCGTTTGTAAGACCTCCTCCTTCAACATATGTGTGTTTTTCATTCTCTAGAGAACATAAAGATACCTCATATTATGAAGATTCACCAACTCAAACTTGTTTTGGAACTGGATGGTCAAACTTAAATTGTTATGAAGGTCACCTTTTATACCTGAAATATTATATTTTTTAAAAAAACATTAATGAAATATTGAAAAAATAGAGTTATTTAATTAGAAATAAACAAAATAAATACATTAAACCCGCGTACCAAAATATTAACTGTGCATTATACCTGAAATAAGAATAATTAAATTGAATTGATGAACTGTACCAAAAGATTAACATTGCATTATACCTAAAATAAAAAGTATTTAATTTTATTGATGAATTATATTGAGTTATTACCAGGAGATAGTGAGTGACACTTGTGAGACCTCCTCCTTTAACATTTGTGGTTTTCATACTCTAGACAACATAAAGATACCTCCGATGATGAAGATTCACTATCTCCAACTTGTTTTGGACTGCATGATCAAACTCAGAGTTGTTATGAAGATTAACGGTTGTTATGAAGATTCTGAAAAACATTTATGAAATATTGAAAACTGAGAGTATTTTAATCAGAAATAAACAAAATAAATACGGACCAAGGATACCAAAAGATTAACGGTTGAAATAAGAATAATTTAATTGAATTGATGAATTATATCATTATCCCGATTGAAAATGTCTTACCCTGATTAGATTGAGGTGGTGACTGCAGCAGACTGAGAAACGTCGTTCTTTGTTGCTCTAGGAGTCGAAACCCGAGCGAGAACAGAAACGGAAGCCGAAACCCGAACAGGAGTCGAAACTCGAGTGGGAGCGGGAGCCCGAACCAAAGCGGCGGAAGAACAGGAGTTGGAGGAGCAAAAACAAAATTTAGGTTTAGGTTTAGAGGAACGCAGACATATAAACTCCTCATATATAGATTTGGGCCCAGATGCCTACACAAATGATGCGCGGTTCAAACTGTATATATAATTTTAAAAAATCCAATTATATTTGTAAACAAAAAAAAAAATCTAATGTTAATTAAAGTTTAATCTAATTAAGTTAGTTTATAATAATTTTTATTGTCTTTATTCTTCCTAAACTTATGTCAGCAAAAGTTAACTTAGAAAATGAGTTGACATGGACATGGTTCGGTTGGTTTTGAATTATTTAAATAATTTTAAAAATTTAAATATTATTTTATTATCTTTTCATTTATTAAATCATTCTATTTATTAATCAAAAATATTAATATATTTTAAATTATAAAAAATTAAAAAAAACCTAAGTTAGGTTTCATAAGTTTGTTAAACTTTAAATCTTAATTACTTTAGTATTTCCATACTCATATATAATGATTCAGTTTCCATGAAAATTAATATATATATAAAAAAAATTATAATTATAAAATTTAGGTAAATTTTAATTCTTAAGTTTAGTATACTTATTAATATTAGAATTAAAAATATAATCTAATTTAATTTAAAATAGTGTAATTTTATAATTCTCAATTCAATTATTTTAATTAATAATTGGAATTTAAATTTTATTTTATATTTTTTAAATAAAATAACTTATTATTTAATAATTTAAAACATGATTAAAAATTTTTAATCAATAATTATTTTTTTAATTTAAGATGCTAAAATATTTTGAACTTTTATATATATATATGGAGATATTTCATAAATCTTTGTTTTCAAATAAAAAGTATAAGAAGTAGTTCTTTATTTTTCTTTATCTTTAATATGAATTATTATTGCTCACGTCGATATTTTTTTCACCATCAATTGGTTTTGACAACTAACTCAATCTTCAAATAAAGAATATCTAAAATATTTCTTTATTTTCTCATATTTAATTTGAATTGTCAATGCCCACGCCAATGTTTCTTTAACCATCGATTGACTTTTGACAACTAAGTCAATCGTACATCAACACATTACTTTAAATAGTAATACTGAAGTTTATAATTAAATGTGTGTGAGTATCGAAGTTAAAATTACTATTAGGACAAACAAAAAACTATAATATGTAATTTTTTATGCACCACTTTCTTTAGTGATTTTTCTTTTAGGTGCAACATTTGTAATTTCTATAACTTCTTACTTTATCATCTTTTAAGGTATTTGTTAAGTAAACACCATTTATGTTATTTTGTTTTAATCTTTATTTTTCTTACACACAATATGATGTGAATCATATAGAGACTAAGTCTTCTTTTAAACAACTGCAATTTAAATCACTAACTTAAGTGTGAATAAGAAAATTCAAATTAGATGCATGATAATACATTAGTATAACTATAACGTTAATGCATTTAATATTAGAAACAAATAAAAATATATATTATGGTGTGTTTTTTTATGATATCTTTATTCTAATAATACCCTTAGAAATTTTAACCCTTATAGATATGGTTCTTTAAAAAAAATAGATATCCCTTAAAATTTAACATATAAAATGAACTTAAGATGTTAAAAAAGAAAAACCGTATAAGCAGAAGTGTTAACTTAATTAGATAACAAAACAAATGATCAATCATACTCAAATAAATTCAAAATAATTGTATATTTCATCATAAGATACCAAACACAACATTAATATTTAGTCTTTGGACATTAAATATTAATTTGTAAACGGTACTCTTTTGTAATAATCAAATATTAACAATAAATCATGTCAAACAATTGGTTATCTTTGGATAGTTCAATTATTCACATGGCACACCAAATAATTGTTACATATTTAATACCACATTTGCATAATATTTTTCTGGCCAATTATTTATCTTCATTTGGGCCGATTAAATAACCGCATGAATTACATACACACTACATTTTCACCTTAACTTACACAAGAGAGTCTACTTTGGTAGGATATTGCTTCAATTAATTAATTTAATAAATTAATAACTTTTTTACATACTTTAAGTGTGTAACTACACCAATTATTAAACTTCCTTTGGACCGATTAGTAACCGCATAGTTACAAACACACACGACCGTCTTAATCTTATGAAACAAATATGTTTTATAAATTAATATTTTGTACATAATTTAAATATGCAATCCGACCAATTATTAATTTTCCTTTGGGCCAATTAACAATCGTATAATTATAAATTTAAGTGAGCTTAAAATTGTACCAAATTTTAAATGTGTTATTAACACAGAAAATCTAAATGTTGTTTTATGTATCAAAATCGCATAAATTCTATATGTAACACAAAAGAAATAATTGTGATTTTACTAATCACTGAATGTTAGAAAAGCAAGCAAATCAGCGTGGGCAAGTCATAAAGGAGAGAGGTATACTCCAGTATTTTCAGTTAGAGGAAAAAAAAAGTAAACAGCTCAAATATGGATTCGGAAGCCAACTGATAAGCGAGGAAACAACTTTTCAAACTTATTAAGTGTCGGGTCGCATTTTAATCAACAATCATGTTAAGTGTAATATAACATGATTCATAATTCATCCAAATATAATATAATTAATTAATTATATATAAATAAGACTACAATACTAAAATTCTAAATTTTTAAATTTAACCATTATTAAATTAATTGATAAATCATGATATTCTTTAATTATCTTTAATTATAAATTATTATTAATAATAAAATAATAATGAATGTTTTATTTCTTTTATTTTTTTCTCTTTATTCTTGACTTTGTCTTAATTTTCAATAATTTATTATTTTCTTAATTATCAAAATATATATATATATATATATATATATATATTATATATATATATATAATTTTCAAACCTTGGAATCATATTCTTAATTCTTTTATTATTATTATTATATATATATATTAATTATTATTAATATAAATAATCAATACCTTAATTAAGTTATAAAAAATGTATTTATTCATCCATTTTTATATTATTAATTTCATTAAATATATTTGAATATTTATTTATGTAGGGTCTCATGCGTTCTCTTTTAATTTTTAGAAACAAATTATATATATATATATATATATATATATATATATATATATATATGCTTAATTTGTACATGAATGTATTATTTTATTAAGTTATTTTAGGGAAAATGTTACCTTAATAATTAATTAAATTGAGTAATTATTACTATTATTTTAATTACAATAACAATTCATTATTATTCAAAAATTTAAATTCCTAAATCTATTTATATAATAATGTTTAATTTGAATTTGTCGGATTGAGAGCGGTGGTTAATATGTATATATTTGAGAATAAATGGATGTTTGGGTCGGATCATGGGTTGACCCGTCCATAAATTTGAAACGATTAAAATAAAATAAAAAATGTTATACGTATGTTTCGAACTTGCAAGCTAACAAAAACAAGTACAATCATTTAACCAACTAAGCTAAAAAGACTATATATTTTAAATTTTACACAAAATGTGATGGACGTGGACTATTCTTAACATTATAAGTTCAACTTTTTAAGTAACTAATATATATATATATATATATATATATATATATATATATATATATATATATATATATATATATATATATATAATTATGCTTAATTTTCAAAGTGTCGAGATTGCCGGGTCGAGAGCTGTGATTAATTTGGATATATATGTGAGAGTAAATATACATTTAGGTCGGATTGTGAGTTGATCAGTCCATAAATTTAAAATGGTTAATAATAAAATTAAAAATGTTATAGGTATGTTTCGAACTTACAGCCTAACAAAACAATTATAACTTTTTAACCAACTAGACTAATAAGACTTGATATTTTAAATTCAACACCAAATTTGATAAACGCGGGAAATTCCTAACAATATAAGTTCAACCTTTTTACTAACTAATCTATATATATAATTATGCTTAATTTTCAAAATATTCGGATTTACCGGGTTGAGAGTTGTGGTTAATTTGAATATATATGTGAGAGTAATGGAAACTTGGGTCAGAATGTGGGTTGACCGCCCATAAACTTAAAACGGTTATTTATGTTTTGAACTTGTAACCTAACAAATAAGTACAGTCCTTTAACCAAGTGTGATTAAGATGTGGTTTGTCGAGGGATAATAGGCCGGTAACAATTGAAAGTGGTTATAAAATATAAATCAAATATTTGATTAACCAAAGTGTGAGGTCACGATGCTAAATATTAAAATATGAATAAGATATTTTATAGACCAAAGTAAAAGTGTAAGGTCACGAGATAAGAGGTTCATTGAAAAAAAATATGTGATGAGATATGTGAGAAGATTTGTTGTTTTACCGAATTGAATAAAATATGAAATGAGAGTTTTATATTTTTATTTTTATATATTATTTGTGATGTATTAACAATTTTTTAATATATATTATTATAATTTTTGTTTATATTTTTATCCATTTATATCGCACGAGAATTTTCCTAGTTTTATTAACGATAGAGTAAATGATTAAATCTGACGAGTCTCACGAGATACTTGTGTATAAATCTCTTTACAGGTTGGTTTTGATTCATGAGGGGTAGTCATTGCGTGGACTTGGATTTCATCTTCACCTCCAATGTTGTTTATTGACAAACATAATCGTCAAGTCTCCTTCGGTATTATAGCCAACCATGACTATTTTTCTATACTATTCTTACCAATATCTCTCTTACTTTTGCCTTGAGACATCTTAATTTTTAGTATAACCTTGATATCTCTTACTTTTGCATTTAGATGTCGACCTTCTAAATCTATATTCACAATGCTGGAGAAGAATAATGTGTCTCCAAAAGAAGGCTTTAATTTAATTAAACTTACTTTAACGCGATTGATAGGGTGGTGCATTTACGACAAGATGCATTAATCTGTTAGGCTTACCTAACACAATTCTCATGATTGGTGCATCTATGACAAAATAACTTTAATCTATTAGGCTAGTCTAACGCAATTCTCGTGATTGGTGCATCTACGAAAAAATGTCTTTAATCTGTTAGGTTTTCCTAATGCAATTTTCGTGATCATTTTGCATCTATGATAGAATAGCTTTAATTCGTTAGGATTTCCTAACACAATTAGTGATTGGCGCATTTATGATAGGATGATTGTAATTTGATAGGTTTGCCTAATGCAATTCTCGTCTATGATTTGATTGTGTTCTTGGACCCTTGTTTGAGGACAAGGGTTCACAAACACTTGTTTGTAGTATGTAACAAATTTGGATACTTGTAGTCCTAAAAACGAAATGTGAAGAACACATTCAAGTTCTTTGACTTTCCTTTTATTTTGATATTATGAATGATGGTATGATGTTGGATTTATGTTGTAGATATGTTAAATGATATTTTTATTCTAAGTAGATTTCAAATATTAGGGCTATCGAGAAAGAAGACATCTAACTGAGAGCCCGACAGTGTCCTATTTTGACCGAGAAAATTATCCACACGAGAATTGGAATCTCTAGCATGATTTTCGATCGAGAAAGCGACCATTGATCATTATTGGTCCAACTGTGGCTTTGACCGAGATTTCCGTGTGCGCCCTCGACCGAGTTTTCTGCGCACGATCTTGCCTTCGACCGCGACCCCGACCCAGAGCTTGTTTGGTTTGTTGTATTTTATATTTTTATTTTTTTTTTGGTTTGCATGAATTATTTTTTAAAAATACATAAAAATAATTTTCCAACAAAAATTAAAAAAATCCAGTAAGGTTTGGCTGCGATTTTGACATTTAGATCCATAACTTCATTCTCTTTTTCCAAAATTTGTGAAATCGGTTTTTTTCACAATCAAATTATTTTCAAATATAAAATTGTTTTAGATATTTTGTCACTTTGGACATGCTCATATGATTTGTTTGGATTATTATTATTATTATTATTATTATTATATATATATATATATGCTTGCTTGTTTCATTAACTCTATTATACATTACTTGTATGTATTCATATGTTATATATTACTCTGGTATGTATTATTATCACAAGAGTCACATACTTAGCCCCTATATTTAACACGGTTAACAAGGTTAAAATCAAATAAAAATTAAAAAAAATTAAAATGTGAGAACATTTTCTAAAAAGGCCAACATAGTAGATTGTATAACTAGACGGGTGGGTGAGAAATAGCGTTGATGCCATTTTCAAATGTAACCAAGCACCGAATCAATTTTATAGAATCTCTAATTCCTTTTGTCTTACACCAAAATATATTTTCTAATTTTACGAAAAATAAATAGGTAGCGACTCTTTTGTCGAAAAATTGTTTTAATCGAAAAAAACTAAAAAGAGATTTAAATTAGATTTATCATTTATTTACCATCTCAGCTGAGAATCGACGAAAATGTAAGTTATGAGATTTATTTAATAAGTCTAATTTAATTATTTTACAAGACTTTCAATTTTTTTGAAGAAAAATTCTTTAAGGACGCAATTCAGAATAATAAAATTGAATTTGGACCATCTTTACTTGGGACCGAAGTATGAGTCAATTATTGGTCAACAAAAATAGGCCGAAATAAATTAAGAATAATATTTATACGTCAATTTTAAAACCTGACCTTTAAAGGTAAAAAGGAAAGAGTTTGTAATAAACTTCATCACCAAATTATAAATATGAAAATATTTAAGAATTGTGCTCAATTTGATAAAAATGTTCAAATATTTTTATTAAATTTAACATTTACACCATTTTAATGAAATTTTAACTTTTAATTTTATAAAATAAATAGATGTCATATCAAAACAATCCATGTTTTCTGATTTAAATTAAATATATATATATATATATATATATATTAATCAAATGTCATAATAACGTTGGGAGTAGGGCGGTAAATGAGTCGAGCCGAGCTCAAAAAAATTTTAACTACTCGAACTCGAGCTCGACCGAGTACCAAAATTAAGGCTCGAGATCGAACTCGAACTTGGGAGTGGAATGAAAATATGAGACAAGTCCGCTACATGAAAAAATATTTTTGTTTTATATCCTAATTTTAGTTTACAAAATTGCTAACAAAAATATTTTTAAGATTTGACCCGTAACTTAATAATACATTTTGTTTTCATCTTACTTAATATGATCAACACTTTTATTTTATTTGTTAAGAAAATAATAAATTTAACTAAAACTTTTATTTTTATTTTTATTTATTAAATGGGTTGTCTTTGAAATCTACCTAGACTAAAAACTTTATATTTTCATCAACCACCCTCCTATAAATATTTTTATGGATTTTCGTTTCCCACATATGCTTAGAGGAGAGAGAACCGAACAAGAGAATCAAGAGTTTTAGATGATTTGAGTGATATTGAAAATGACGAGGGTGTAAAGGGTTGGAATTGATTAAAATAATTTCACAATAAACTTAAATCATAAACTATAATACCCTAAATCTTCATTCTTGTTCCTGAGATATGAAAGACAAGAGCGGAATATACATACCTGGATCCTTAGACATGATTAGATGAGATGGTCTTCCAAAAGGGCAGAAATCCTTTAGCCTTATTTCTACGATGATGGGGATTCAGAGAGAGAGAGCGTGTGATAAAATTAAGTTCCCCTTATTTTTATCAACCAAACTTCCCTTATATAATTTCTTCTGCCTTTTAGGGACCATAACCGTCATGACTGCCTTATTACGCTAATTTCCAATTTGGCCCCTCATCAAATTAGAAATACTGCAAGATATTCACAATTTAACATTCATAACAATAACGTCCTTAAGTCAAATCTCAAACATCCTTAGATCACATAATATTGACTTATTATAATCAATGACCATATATATTCGTTTAAATATATAAATGTCCCTTTAAATTCTAACAATCTCCCACTAAACATATATATTTAAAAAATGAATAATATATCCTTATCGTGCACAGTATTGTCATCGATTTTGAGAACATTAACAATCGCGTCCATTAATCATATTAACAATGATCAAGGCGATCTTCGTTGTATCAATCACAACTAAACCTTCAATGGTCACAAATATCAATATGACTAAATGACATAGATTAATCATGAATTTGTGGCATGAAAAATTACATGCAATGTGATATATTCATGTCAATTTTCAACTGGTCCTACATTAACTTTAGTGAGATCAAACTTTAACTTTATTGTAACAAATGCATAAACCGTACAATACTTTATCTGATCAGAAACTGAATTACCTAATATCCATAGAACAAACTGAAAGACAATTGAATTTACAAACTCCCACTTAACCTAGAGATCATCCATCTCTAAAACACCCATGTTAGTAGTGTGTTCATGAAAGACTTTAGGCGGAAAACCCTTTGTCAAGGGATCAGCTATCATGGAGTTTGTACCCAAGTGTTCAATAGAAATTTGACCACTTTGTATTCTTTCCTTCACAACTAGGAACTTTATATCGATATATAACACAGCTAAATTATTGTCACAAAATAACCTAAGGGGTCTTTCAATCCCTTTCAAAATACGCAGCTCAGTGACAAAATTCTTTAGTCATATTGCTTGATTTGATGCCTCATAACATGCTACAAACTCTGTTGCCATGGTGGAGAAAGTTGTAAGTCCTTGTTTGGAACTCTTCCAAGAGATCGCTCCACCAGCCAACAAGAATACATAGCCCGAAGTGGATCTTAAACTATCTTGGCATCCCGCAAAATTAGAGTTAGAATACCCAATGATCTCAAGATTGTCCGACCTCCGATATGTGAGCATGTAACTTCTAGTTCTCTTTAGATATCTCATAACCATTTTAGCTGCTTCCCAGTGATCCAAACCTGGGTTGCTCAAATATCTTCCTAATACGCCAACTATGTACGCAATATTTGGACGCGTACAAACTTGAGCATACATTAGACTTCCAACTGCCGAAGCATATGGAATCTTTTGCATTTCTTGAATTTCCAAATTTCTTTTAGGGCATTGTTGAAGACTAAATTTGTCTCCCTTAGTAACTGGGGTATTTCCTAATTTACAATCTTGCATGTCATATCTTTTTAAGTACTTTATCAATATAGCTCATCTGTGATAATCCAATAATTCCTCGAGAACGATCTCGATGTATTTAATTTGGATCCCTAATACAAATGAGGTCTCACCAAGATCTTTCATCTCGAAATTTCTCGACAGAAAAGTCTTAGTTTGGTGCAATAAGCCTATATCATTTGAGGCAAACAAAATTTCATCAACATATAAAATTATATATATATGTTTACTCCCATTGAATTTGTGATACACACAATCATCAATTAAATTCCCTCCAAAACCAAATGAGAGAATTACCTCATGAAATTTATGGTACCACTGACGAGACGCTTGTTTGAGTCCATAGATGAATTTCTTTAATTAGCAAACCATATTCCTTGAATCTCCTAACACAAAGTTTTCTAGTTGCACCATATAAATTGTTTCATCAATTTCTCCATTGAGAAATGTTGTCTTTACATCCATCTGATGTAGTTCCATATCAAAATGTGCAACGAGTGCCATGATTGTTCTAAAAGAGTCTTTAGTTGAAACCGGAGAAAAAGTCACTTTATAACCAATCCCGTATTTTTGAGTAAAACCTTTAGCCACAAGACGCGCTTTATACTTTTCCACATTACCTTTAGAATCCCGTTTGGTTTTAAAAATCCATTTACAACCAACAGGCTTCACCCCTTTTGGTAATGGGACAAGTTCCCAAACTTTATTGTCTTACGTATATTTATACTCTTCATTCATTGCATCAATCCACTTTTCTGAATTAGAACTATTTATGGCTTGATGAAAGTTTATTGGTTCATCTTCCATAATGCCAAGATTATCCTCATGTTCTTGAAGAAATACATATTCATCCGACATAGTACTTCTCCTTACTCTTGTGAATCACCGTAATGGCACTTCTTCCTCAATAATATTTTCTTCTTGAGGTGGTTGAGTTTGTACCTCTGGGAGATCAACATTGTCTTGATTTTCTGGAATTATTCCAATATTATTAATGATCAGATGAGAATCTTGATCATTGTCCATACAAATCGGAATAGGAGTCAACTCCTTGTTAACCAAATTAGAAGTTGACTCTTCCTCAAAGACAAAATCATTTATTTGATTCTTCACCTCAAACTCAACATCCTCAAAGAATACAGTTGTTCATGTCTCGAAAATTGACTTTAAGTTGGGATCATAAAATTTATAGCTCCTTGATCGTTCAAAATAGCCAATAAAATAACTACTAATTGTGGGGTCCAATTTATCCATATGAGGCTTATAAGGATTTGCCTCGGCTGGACATCCCCAAACATGAAAATGTTTTAGACTGGGTTTTCTCCCTGACCAAAGCTCATAAGAGGTTTTAGTCGTTACTTTTGTTGGTACTCTATTCAAAATGTATGCTGCAGTCTTTAGTGCTTCACCTTAGAGTGACATTGGTAAGGATGAATGGCTAACCATACTCCTCACCATATCCTGTAAAGTACGGTTTTATCTTTCTTCTACACCATTCATGCTTGGAGAGCCTGGCATGATGTACTGAGGAACGATACCACACTCCTCTAGGTATTTGGCGAAAAGCCCTGGACGTTGTTCACTTGAACCGTCATACCGACCGTAGTATTCACCACCACGATCGGATTTAACTTTTTTTATCTTTCTATTGAGTTGATTTTTAACTTCAACCTTAAATGACTTGAACACATCCCATGTTTGAGCCTTTTCTTGAATAAGAAAAATGTATGCATATCTAAAAAAATCGTCTATGAATGATACAAAATATCGCTGACCAATCCAAGACGGAGTCGGAAACAGCCCACAAACATCCGTATGTATCAACTCAAGTATTTTTGTAGCTCTATATGCATTCAATTTTTCTATCTTTGGTTTGTTTTCCTTTAATACATTCAATACAGACATTAAAGTCCGTAAAATCAATGGAATTTAGAATCACATCTGACACAAGACGTTCAATTCTATTTCTAGAGATGTGACATAAGCGTTTGTGCCATAATGTACCCAATTATTATTATTTAGCTTTCATTTAGTACCTCTTGATTCCACATTCAGGGTTTCATTGTATAAAACAATTGTATCAAGTAAATAAATATTGTCATAATGCATTAATGAACTGGTTCCAACATCCGAAGTACCAATAGATAACTTAAATTGACCATTTCCAAACAAACTAGAATAACCATGTTTGTCCAAATAACGAATAGAGACCAAATTTCGTTTAAACGAAGGTACAATAAAAGTATCCTTTAAGTCCAAATACAAACCAGAACTAAGCAACAATCTAAAGTGTCCATTTGCTTCAACTTTTACCGATTTTCCATCGCCCACAAAGATAAGTCTTTCAGCATCACTTGGCTTTCGATGGCTCGGGCAACCCGTATTGAAATACTGATGTTAGTAGTAGCACCGGAGTTTAACCACCAAGTATTTCTAGGTACTGATGCTAAATTAACTTCAGAACAAACCAGATTAAGAAATGTACCTTCCTTTTCGCGTCATGCACGATATTTAGTACAATCCTTCTTTAGATGTCCAGCCTTATTGCAAAAGAAACAGTCATTGTTAACCTTTTTCTTTGCATTTGGACCCTAGGTAGCATCAACATTCTTCCTTTTCTTGCCCTTATCCCTAGAGGTGCTTGCTAGATGAGCACATTCTGTCCTTTCTTGCTTTAATCTCTCTTCCTCTTGAACACAATGAGAAATTAGTTCATTCAAGTTTCACGTTTCTTTCTAACAGTTAAAACTGATCTTAAAGTGGTTGAATTTAACCGGAAGAGAAATTAGAATGAGATGCACAAGTAAATTCTCATTCAAATCAAGCTTTAGTGCCTTAAGTTTTGATGCAAGATTAGACATCTCTATGATGTACTCCCTTATATTACCATTGCCCTTATAATTCATTGAAATCAAGCTCTTAAGAGTAGTGCTTGTTTCAGCCTTATTGCTTTTAACAAAGCGCTTTTCAATTTCTGCAAGGTAATCTTTAGCATTGGTGGTGTCTTCAGACACAGCACCCCTGAACACCTCCGGAATTGCACGCTTTATGATCATAAGACTCATGCGGTTAGAGCATTCCCATTTCTCAAATTTAGCCTTCTCTTCAGGAGAGCTAATAACCGTAGGAGTAGTGGGTTGCTATGTCCGTATCGCAAGGTCCATGTCCATGCAACCGAGAACTATCTGAATGTTCTCCTTCCAATCCTTAAAGTTAGAGCCATTAAGGAATGGGACTGAACTTAAGTTGGCATTAATATTTGCAACATTAGCTGAAAACATAATTTACATTGTAACTAACATGCTCAATTCTTAATTTTCAATCAAATTTAAAATAATCAGCAAATTTCATCCAAAATATCTAGTGCACCATTAAATTCAAGTCTTTGGACAATGAAATTTAACTGCTAGTGATATTTTGTTGCAATAATTAAACACTAACAATAATGCATGACCAATAACAAATCTTTCTTTGGAATGATTTGATATTCTCATGAAAAAATCTTTATAATTGTTACGTGCTTATTATCACAGGTAATTGTGAACTTCGGTCAACTAGTAACCTTTCTTTGGCCGATTATGTAGTCACATTAAAATTTACCATTACAAACATTCAAAATTCGAACTTAAACAAACTAAACCATAAATCAGAGAGGTCACTTTGGTGACGTCATAACTTAACTTATTTAATTTAATAAGATTAAAACCTAAATAAAATTAAAAGAGTTCTACTCTTTCTTATATTAATTTAAGTAAATAAATAATATTATTTCTTAAAAAATCCTAAATTGAATAATATTATTTTATCCGAATATTATTTTCCAAAAAATAAAATATTTTACCGAACTTTGATAATGAAATAAAATTATTCCCTTTAAAATAAGAATGAATTTAAATAATATTATTTTCCAAAAATAAAATATTTTATCTAATGAAATAAAATTATTACCTTTAAAATAGGAATTGAAATAATATTATTTTTGAAATAATATTATTTATTTTTCCGAACTTTCTTTTAATAATTTAATAAAAGATATGAAATAAAATTATTTTCTTTGAATTGAAATAATATTATTTTCCCAAAAATAAAATATTTTACCGAACATTCTTTTAATAAAAAGATAATGAAATAAAATTATTTCAAGGAATTGAAATAATATTATTTCCCAAAAATAAAATATTCATCATACATTTCAACTTAAGGTTTTTAAACTGTTACCTTTCAACTTATGATTGCAGAACTTCAATTTAGGGTTTAGGATAGAGGGTTTCTCTATACAACAAACTTCAAAATTATAAACCAATGATTTATTTTCCCCTAAATTCATGAAAAAACAAGTCTCCCTAAATTCATGTATAAGAATAAGTCTTTCTAATTCAAGAACAAGTTGGGCTCTTATACCAATTGTTGGAATTGATTAAAATAATTTCACAATAAACTTAAATCATAAACTATAATACCCTAGATCTTCATTCTTGTTCCTGAGATATGAAAAACAAAAACGGGATATACATACCTAGATCCTTAGACATGATTAGATGAGATGGTCTTTCAAAAGAGCAGAAATCTTTTAGCCTTATTTCTCCGATGATGGGGATTCAGAGAGAGAGCTTGTGATAAAATTAAGTTCACCTTATTTTTATCAACCAAACTTCCCTATATAATTTCTTCTGCCTTTTTGGGACCATAACCGTTATGACGGCCTTATTACGCTAATTTCTAATTTGGCCCCTCATCAAATTAGAAATACCGCAATGTATCCACAATTTAACATTCATAACAATAACGTCCTTAAGTCAAATCTCAAACATCCTTAGATCACATAATATTGACTTATTATAATCAATGACGACCATATATATTCATTTAAATATATAAATGTTCCTTTAAATTCTAAACATAAAGTACGGGAATGACTGACAGGATAGTTCTCGGAGACGAAGAAGAGATCCTAGCCTTCTAAGACCGTTATTGCTAAAGGTTTATCACATTTTCAGCAAGTGGGTCACCCCGACTACAACTGAGATAGCCTAGTACGGTAGATCCACAATTGTCTCCATATCAGGCCACGGTGATGCTAGTTATGATATATCCACTAAAAATTGGTGACCAAAGTTTCCAACTAACTTGCCTCTAACAATTGAAAATGAGGAAAGCAAAAATCATAACTTTGCAAGAATTTGTGATATTTTCAATATTCTCCAAATTAAAGTAAATAAATAGCAAAAATTGAAAATGACAATAATGAAAGAAAACAATACCAAAATCAAATGTTTTGAACATGCAAGCAAATAAAGGTAAATAAATACCAAAAATGGGCAAAATCTGATAATCAAACATAATGAAATGAAAAATCAATGTTTTGTTTAAATGATTTATCTTATTGATTTGGATATTGGATGGTCATTGGAACAACACAGAGTTGGTTGGGATCATGGATAAGATACTCTCCCCACTTGCCTCCTGCTGGTTGTATGACTTTGACCGATCCATTACTCAATCCAACCGCAAATTGGTTGGGCTCACGTGGATGAGCAGCCAGTGCAACTGATTCGTTTTGATATCTGCATAATAGTTACACATTAAGAATTAGTAATATAATCTTATAATTAATTATTAATAATGCCTTGTTATTATTGTATATAAGCTTGCCAACCTATATATAATTAAATTGTCAAAAATAAAATTATATTTCATGGTAATAAAAATTATTCGATACAAATAAAAAAAAAATCACCTTGATGGCGGAATCATTGTCAGGGTCTTCCATGGTAACAATTAGACATTGGTCTGGTTCAGTAATTTGTTGAGGCGTTATTATTATTGTATGATCTGGTACATTCACAGTAGTTCTGCTCATGGGCGCATTCACTCCAGACTATCAACATGTCAAATTAACAAAAGTGTAACATAAATATATTTGTTATAATGTATATATATATTATTATTTAAACTTTGATTATTTAGTTATATATATACATAAGAAGTAGAAGAAGATTGTTCAATTCTAAGTCTTTTTTGAACTGGATTAAAATAAAATCCCTGTTGAAGATAATGTTCAATATATAATAGCTAGCATATGTATTAATATTAATTAAGTTATATATATCATACCGCCCTTATTGGTACATAATTAGGAGTAGGCCTAATGGGGAGAACAATGGCTGGAGCTGGCGTCGGAGCAAGAGGAGGATATGGGAGTGGAATCACAGCAGTTGGAGGGGGGCAGACATGATCAATGGCTAAACTCCTCGTCTCTGGATTTGGACTCGGATGCCTACATTGCTCATGTTGCCAGTTCAAACTGTATATATTAATGTAATTAGAATGATAAATTAAAACATAAAACATATTCTAATATTAGAAACTTTTTTAGCTCGTACATACCTTTGATGGATTAAAGTTTTAATTCTTCCTGACCTCATGTAAGGAAAAGTGAGCTTGTCTATAAAAACTGGATTAGCTTCTACAAGATTCTTGAGCTCTAGCATCAACTTTGTACGAGTTGCTCTCGTGTCTCCATAGGTAGACAACAACTCGTGTTCCCTGCACAAGTGTAATAATGAGTTTCTCGACTTAGTTAGGAATCAAGATATTTTCAAGCGATTGTGTTACTAAAAAAATGTTTGTTATATGTAATAGTTCTATCCAATTCTAAGTATAAGAAATACTTTGTAAGGATTAATATGATTTAGAACAACATATATAAAAATAAATATTAATTTATGTCACATGTAATAATAGTATACAAAAACCATAATTGAGCAAAAAAAACAAATTGTTAGGCTAATATATAGCTACATATTTTTGAAAATAATATGTGCAGGAGAATTACATTGGATGATTTTCTATGTTTGAATTTTATTGACAAATAAAGAAAACATTTAATTTCTCGGTCAATTTATCGTTTTATTAACTAAAATAAGACGATAATATGCACTCTTTTAAACGACAATATGTACTCCTTCTCAAACAATATGATAATGAAAAGACAATATATATACCTCCAACATAATGAGAATCCAAATGAATATCCTTAAAATACATGTTAATGAAACATATAAAGAAGACAAATATTTATACCTTAAAATTGAGGTTGCAAAGTGTTTTTATAAGTGATTATGACCAAACATTTTTTTTTTATACTTATCACTTTACAAGTACAACCAAGGCATGTGTATACCCTTTAAAATTATTAGTTTAAACACAATGGAAAGACAATTTAATGTTGTTAGGTTATAAATACGATAGCACAATTGTTTTATAGAACTGAATCAAATTTGTTGAGAAATTTTCTTTTCAAAAATATAAAAACAATGATTTTGTACCTGAAATTTGATAGGGTTATAAGTTGTGTGATTTGCTTATATAAATCTCCATTCACTTTCTCAAACACTTTTAACTCATTCACTAATATATCAACTGCAGTGTTCTTATCTTTCCTGTACATGGAGTTGAATTAAACACAAAAATTAGCAATCACAAAATTTCATTAAGGAATTAATAAAAATTAGATCTACATATATAAATAAATGTATTAATTAAATTGATATACCTATCAAGAGCTTCGAGATACTTCTGTTTCCGAATCTCGAAGTATATCTTCATGGAGTGTCTATTTTCATCCAGTCTTGTGAACCGGGACAAATATTTCTCCACTTCTATCCAGTCACCACTCAGCACTTTATTCTCAAAATACTTCATATTGAAATAAATAGATGATTCTTGCTCAAGCCTAAATAAAACACAACCATTTCAGTTTAGATCGGGATTAATAATGATTGAAAAAACCCTAGCATAAACGACATTAATAAACAGATCTCGTTTTATTTATAAGAAATCTCAGCATAGATCTAAGAATCTCGCTTAAGCTGTTCATGAATTATGCATAATAAATTATCTATATAGATTGAGATTGAGTAGGTGATTTACCTATAGATAGAGAAATGAATAATTATCTTAATTCTTTTCTGATTAAAGGTGCATTCATTTTGTTTATCATGATTAATTGATTGTGACATTTGCAATTGTCGTGAGATTATAAAGTTTGACGAGAAAATCACCCAAAGATCTAAACACAAAATAAAACAAAACCGCAGTGGAGAGCAAAATAACAAAACATCAACAACAAAGAAAGTACCTGTTGGCGGATTCTGTAAATCCCTCTTCAGCCAAAAATTGGAGAATCGAAAACATCAGATCTTTTTTTAGAGTTTCGGGATCAGTCATTGTTTACGAGAGATAGTGATAGTAAAAAAACGCAAAAGATATGCAAATCTAGATGAAAAAAATGTTAGAGAAGTTCTCAATGTTTTCTTTGCAAAGAGAAGGAGACCATATTTTATAGTTGGGCAAATTTTCATAAAATAGACTGAACTAAGTGAATATCAGGGCACAGATTGTTCTGAGTTGTCTAAGGCTTGTTTGATCAAGGCTTTTTTATATATTTATTTTGTGTAAATCACTAAATCACATTGCTCATCATGTTTTACTTTTTACTCAACCATCCACTTTATTCTTGGTCTTTAGATTTATTTAATTCATGATTATCTATTTAGATAAAAAAAAAAATAGAATAAAAGTTAAATATGTGATTATCTTCTTCTTCTTTTTTTAAAGTCAAACGGACAAATCCTTGTTTGATTAGTTATTTGATGAAAAAAATAATGTTTGATATAAAATTGAATGATACTAATTATTTATAACCAAATAAAATTATCAAAATCTATTGTATTAATATTTTATTATTTTAATTAATGACTTTAATAATTTAATTAAAATAATAATATATTATTATATAATTAATTATTTAAAACTAATTGCAAATAACTCATAACAAACCAGCTAAATAAAAGTTAGAGCGGAATAGTGTTCTTTCCCATTTAATCAGTAAAATTTTAGTTTTTTTTTTGGTTAAATATAGTTGGTGAAGTGACGTTTTAGCATGAAAATTAGCTATGATAATTCTTTTGTTTTAAAAAATAAACAAATAAAATGTTAAAAAACTTGATACATAGAAAGAATTATTAGGAAAAAAAGTGTTACAGTCTAATTTGATAATTTTTATTATTTTAAGAAAAAAATACATTGTATGATAATAAAGTTATTTAATTTCTTTAAATAGCATACTAGTCTTTTCAAATGCATAATTCATTATATTTCTTTATTTAGTTTAAATTAATTGTTTTTTTAACTAATATAATTTATTTTCTATTAATAAATTATTTCTTTAACTAATATAAGCTATTTCCAATTAATAGAAATATGTGCAATTGAACCAACCTTGTTATATAAAAAAATGTGTACCGTAAATTTTAAAAGAAAGTAAACTTGACAATTAATAAAAGAAATTTGATTTTTGCAAATTCGTGATTATCAACGGATAAATTTAAGATTATCTATTTGGTAAAAATTAAATAGTCGTTGTACGCGCATTCATTTTAATATTAAGATAAAATATGTTTGTCATTTAAAATTATTGATCCTAATTTATTTTTCATAAGTATATAGTTAACTAAGACATTTTTTTATTTAAATTAATCAATACAAATTAAATAAAAATCAATTAAACAAAAAAATAATAGGAGAGTGCAAAGACCAAAATAAAGAAATAAAAATAACTTGTTAGTTGGATTAAAGGTCTTTAGTTCCTAAACAAATCTAACCGTTTCTTATATCTAATTTTCGCCATAAAGTCATCTTGTGAGTGATTATTAACTAATTCTTTATATTTAAATATTATTTGAAAATAATTCAGAGCCAGACAGTTACTAAAAAAAGAATAGGGATAGAAAAACATATTTTAGTCTCTCTTTTTATGTAAATTCAAAACAACCATGAATCTCCCAAATGGATCCAAATCCAATTCTAAAAAAACTAAAAAAAAGTTACAAATACTTGTCTTGTAATACATACATGATATTTTGGGACATGACCTTTTGCACCAAAAACTCATTTCTAACTCAATTCTTGCAAGCTTTGAGTCCAAGCCTCAGATGTCTTTGATGTACATTGAGTGACCTCGGAGATAATAACTAAACATACATGTGATTTACCTTATAAGAAGTACATATCATTTTTATTAACTCCTTCCATAAAGACATCTTGTCTTCCAAACACAATCTTTTCTATTATGCTTATTTAGTTTTAAGTAGTCTTTTCTGAAGTGTCCTTCCTCTTAATAGTGAAAGACTTCACCTTTTCTTTAGTCTTCAACGTAGATTTAGAAATCTCACTGCTATGCCTTCTTTCTCATGATGTTGTTTACCTCTTGCATATATGTCTTCTTCATTTTCTTCTTGCCTACAATCTGTCCTCTTGGTTTGTTCTTTGGATATCAAGTAACTCGTACTTCTTCCACCTCAACCTGACAGTCTTCCATACCAACAAGAACTATAACTTGGACATCTTTTGAAAACCTCCCTAGAACTTATCAAGAACCTTCGAATGATCATCCAAACTCTGCAGCTTCCTTTCCTCTCGAACAGTCTCTCTGATACAATTTGTTAAGAAAAGATCTAATCTAAACCAAGATAAAAAAAAAGATATAAAGATAAAGTGGTAACGAATAATAAAAAACACAAGATATAACAAGGTTCGACCAACAATGCATACATCTTCAAAGAGTCGTCCATTTTATTGATTTTCCATGAAATAATAGTCCATGTAACCCTAAGTTACAATGTCTCTATTTATAGGACTAAATCAAAAGCAAAAAAATACTAAACTACTACTCTTAAACCCAATAAAAATTTAAAACCCATTACAATATATAACCTCTAATAAAATATAAGTTAAAAATTCAACCCCTTTAATTATATCTTTTTAATTAGGATTTCTTGTTTGTCGGTCTTATCCTGCATGTAAGTAGTAATATATGAAATAAAGAAGTTCACAACAAAATCCTAAATTATATAAGTTTTACATCTAAGTAAATAACTCTAACTAATATTAACTATTTAATAAACTAATAAAACACCTAAAAACAAGCCACAGTTAATAATAATAATAATAATAATAATAATAAAACTACTTTCAACTGAGTTAAAAAGTTTTATCCATATTTTATTCTAACATTCCTTCCTTTAAACTGAAATTTATAAGTTTAGTTTATCTTGTGAATATCAAGAATACCCATCATATCCCTTAACTTATCAAAAGTTTCAAACTTCAAAGCTTTTGTCATAGTCACTTATTCTAACACTCTTTTCTCTTTTGTCAAGTCTCTTATTAAATGATATCTCATGTGGATGTGCATATTTCCACCATGCAATACTACGTCCTTCAACAATTTAATAGTTGACACATTGTCATAAAAGAGTAACGTATTCCTTGAGTGTAGTTAATAATTTTCATTGTATTCTTGATCCATATCACTTGACACATACAAGCAATTGTTGCCATAAATTCAGTAACGGTGGTAGATAAAGTTACAATATGCTATTTTTTTAAAACCAAGAAATAATTACAGTACCCAATAGAAAGACATAACTTGATGTGATTTTCTTGTCTACATTCCTGCATAGTCGCTATTGGTGTATCCCAAGAATTTCTCATTTCACCACATTTTTATACTACTGTAGCTCGTAGTTGTTTAATATATATGTTATTTTATAGTATTTCAACTACAAAAAATATTTCAATTTACACATAACATGTTGGTGTAGAAAAATATTATAACTAGGAAAATAGGATTTTATTGATAGAATTCTTAAGTAGCTACAGCTCACTTAATTTTGATATGTTGAAAAACTAATGAGTGATTCTCAATTTAAAGGAAAAGATGGAAGGATCTAGAACTCATATTAAATACAATTTATGACACTAAACAATGCATCTCTTGAGCTTCATCTTCCTTCACGCTTCATCTTCAACTATTGAGTTTCACCATCACATTAAATGTTTTCCAAGATTATTAATTATTTATTATTTTTAACACTCCCTCTTAATTAGTAATCTTGAGTTTCTTCTTGAATTTGTCGAACTTGTCAATCATGACGGCTTTGGTCATGATATCTGCTGGCTGATCCTCCGTCTTGATAAACCTCATGGAAATTACTTTTTGAGTAACCAAATCTCGAATAAAATGATATTGTAGTTCAATATGTTTGGACCGACCATGAAAAACAGGATTCTTTGTCATTGCAATAGCTGACATATTGTCACAATGAATAATTGTCGGCTCACATTGCTCAAACTTCATGTCCTTTAAAATTCTTTGAAGCCAAACAGCTTCACAAGCTGCATCAGTACATGATATATACTCTGCTTCGGCTGATGATAATGCCACAGATTTCTGCTTTCTTGAGCTCCATGATATTACATTTGTTCCAAGATAAAAGATATAACCGGAAGTACTTTTTCGATCATCAATCGAGCCTGCCCAATCACTATCTGTATAACCAACCAACTTACATTCACTTTCCTTTTTGAATTCAATGCCTTGAGTTTTTGTGCCTTTAAGATATCTAAGGATTCTTTTTGCGGCTGCAAAATGAATTTGACTAGGCTCATTCAAAAATCTAGAAAGCAAGCTTACCGAATGTGTGATATTCGGTCTTGTGTTGAGATAGATTAAGGAACCAATCAACTTTCTATAACTAGTTGAGTCAGCTTTCTCACCGTCGTCGTTAACTTGAAATTTTTCATTCAACGCCAGAAGTGGAGAGGGGCTTGCATTGAATCATATTGAATTTCTTGAGCAGATCTTCAATATATTTTTCTTGAGATAGAAAGATTCTTCCTGAACTTTGTTTAACTTGTATGCCAAGAAAATATTTCATGAGTCCCAAGTCTGTCATCTCAAATTCTTTCATCATTTGATTCTTGAAGTCTGCCACCATAGCTTTGTTTGTTCCAAAATAGATGAGATCATCTACATATAAACATACAATCAAGAAATCTTTGTCAATAGTCTTCACATAGAGAGATGATTCACTTGTACTTCGATTAAAGCCTTTCGTGATGAAATAGTTATTGATTTTGCTGTTCCACGCTCGGGGTGCCTGCTTTAACCCATACAATGTCTTTTTAGTCGATAAACTTTCTTCTCTTTTTCTTTGATCTCAAAATCTTCGGGCTGCTCAACATACACCTCTTCTTGAATTTCTCCATTTAGAAAAGCTGATTTTACAACAAGTTGAAATATATTTACCTCCAACTGAGCTGCAGTGGCTACACAAGTACAGATTGTCTCCATTCTTGCAACAGGAGCATAAGTTTCTGAGAAGTCAACTCCCGGTTGTTGAGAATAACCCTTTGCGACAAGTTGAGCTTTATGTTTTTGAATCAAACCATCCTCACTGTACTTTACTTTGTAGACCCATTTTAAACCAATAGTTTTCTTTCCATCTGGCAAGTCCACGAGTTCCCATGTTGAATTTTTCTCAATTGTAGATAACTCGTCCTTCATTGCCTTTTGCCAATATTCTTTTTGAGAAGCTTCTTGGAATGATTGTGGCTCACAAGAAAATAATCCAAACTCAATTTCATCATAAATGTCTTGAACCATTCGGGTCTTTCTTGGAGAACTATCTAAATCAGATTTTGAGTCTTGTGAAGAAGGTTGAGATGAGCTAGCTTGGGATGTACTAGCTTGGGATGTACTAACTTGGGATGAAATTGGATCAGTAAATGGTTGTGATCTCAAGTCTTAAACTTCTTTCCCCTTCCAATTCCAATTAGCTTTTTCATCGAAAACAACATCTCGAGATACAATAATTTTGTTGGTCAATAGATTCATCAATCGATATCCCTTAGATTCATCACTGTAGCCAATGAACACAAGTTTTTGCCCTTTTTCTTCAAACTTCTCCCGACTTTGAGATGGGATTAGAGCATAAGCAATACTCCCAAATATTTTAAAATGATCAATGACGGACTTTTTATCATACCAAGCTTCAAATGGAGTCTTATTTTTGACCGCTTTGGTTGGTGATCGATTGAGAATATATAGCTGTGTGAACAGCTTCGGCCCAATATAGATTTGGAATTCCTTTTCCTTTCAGCATGTTTCTCGCCATCTCTACAATCGTACGGTTTTTTCGTTTAGCTACGCCGTTTTGTTGTGGAGATCTATTGACGGTTAATTGTCTTTTGATACCATTTTCTTTGCAATATTCCGTAAAGGAATTTGAGAGATATTCTCCTCCACAATCAGTTCTCAAGCACTTCATTATATGACCACTTTCCTTTTCAACTAGAGACTTGAATCGTAAGAAAATAGAAAATGCTTCGGACTTTTGATTAAGGAAATAAATCCACATCATTCTTGTATAGTCATCAACAAAGAGAATGAAATACCTCTTATCTCCAGGAGTAGGAGTTTGCATCGGGCCACATATATCATAATGGACAAGTTCAAGTGGTGTTTTTGCTCGCCATGTAGTTTTGGGAAATGGGAGCTTGTGCTCTTTCCATAAATACAACATTCACATATATCATTCATCACTTGAATAGAAGGAAGTCCAACCACCATGTTTTTCTCTTTTAACAGCTGAAGTCCCCGTTGATTTAGATGACCATATCGAAGATGCCAAAGCTTAGACAAATCTTCATTTTCCACTTTTAATGCACAATCATTTTTCAATGGAAACGTGAGAGAAAAAGTCTTATCTTTCATTTCGACAGTTGCCACAACCACATTCTTCTTTTTATCAAATATTTTGCATCTTCCATCATCAAAATATACCGAGAAGTCCTTCTTAATAAGTTGTCCAATACTAAAAAGATTATATAAAATATTAGGGACATAAAGAACATCAGTGATAAGCTTTTTATTACCTACCGAAGTTGGAACAACAATGGTTCCTTTTCCTTTCGCATCTTGATAAGAACCATCTCCAAGAACAACGGTTGAAGTAATGTCCGAGTTGAGATCCACAAACATATCTTTATTGCTGGTCATATGGTTGCTAGCACCGCTATCAAGATACCATTGACTTTTTTACTTCTCTTCACCATTTAGAGAAACAAACATAACGTCATAATCTTCTTTCACAAATTTTGCATCATCTTCTTTCTTCTCCTGATTTTGAAATCGACAATCCCTTTGAGAATGATTAGGGATTTTGCATCTTTTGCATTTGAAATAACAATCTTTTGACTCATGATTTGATTTCTTGCAAATAATACAGGAATAAGAATCACTCGATTGTTGTGGTGCTTTGCCTTTCCAACCGAATGTCTTCTCATTTTTCTTACCAAATTTGTTGTGATGACTTCTTGAATACGCTTATGGTACTTGCTTGGATTTGAAGGCTTCAGTTGATGGAGTACAATAGCGATTAATTCTTTGCTCGTGTGCTAGAAGAGATCCAGTCAACTCATATATTGTCATCTTGGACAAATCTTTTGATTCTTCAATCGCAGCAGCAACATGATCGAACTTTTGAGGAAGGCTTCGAAGAACCTTTTCAACAACTTTTTTGTCTTTGATTTCATCTTCGCTGTTTTTTATTTGATTGACAATAGTAGAAACGCGAGAAGAAAAATCTTATACCTTTTCTCGATCCTCCATCTTTAGATTGTCAAAATCTTTCCATAAGGCTTGGAGTTTTAATGCGATCGTTTTCTCCGTACCTTGATATTCCTGTTTCAATATCATCCAAGCATCTTGGGCCTTTTTTACTCCAAAAATCCGAGGGAATATGGTTTTTCCAACTCCTTGTTGAATATAGCGCAAAGCTACTGCATCTCGTTTTTTGAGATCCTTTTCAAATTTCGCGTATCCTTCGTCATCTTCATCGGGCACATCGAGTTCTTCTTCATCTATCATATCCCAAAGACCTAGGGATATGAAAAATGTTTCCATTTGGCTGCTCCAGAATTCATAGAATTCGCCTTCAAAGATAGGAACTTAACTTGAAGAGTATGAGAATAGAGTAGATGACATTTCAAGATTGAAACGTAACCTTGCTCTGATACCAAATTTGTTGGTGCGGAAAAATATGATAACTAGGAAAATAGGATTTTATTGATAGAATTCTTAAGTAGCTACAGCTCACTTAATTTTGATATGTTGAAAAACTAATGAGTGATTCTCAATTTAAAGGAAAAGATGGAAGGATCTAGAACTCAAATTAAATATAATTTATGACACTAAACAATGCATCTCTTGAGCTTCATCTTTCTTCACGCTTATCTTCAACTATTGAGCTTCACCATCACATTAAATGTTTTCCAAGATTATTAATTATTTATTATTTTTAACATAACAGTCATTTCAAATGCCTTCATCATAGACTTTTTAAGAAAATAATAATTTACAACTCGTTATTGTTAGTAAGCAACATATCGTCAACATACTATTATAATATCACTATTCAAGTATGATTTAATGAAAAGAGTAGGCTCAGAAGGACACATTTCAAATCTTTCTTGAATTAAGTACGTCTCGATGCAACTAAACCAGGCCATTGGAGCTTGTTTCGGGTCATATAGACCATTTTATAACTTATATACCTTATGTACCTCGCCTTTTCCACGTACACATCTTCCCGGAACTAACCATTAAGGAAATTACTCATGACATCAAGTTGAGATATATTACAGGAACTATGAGTTATGATATATTGTATAAGAAAGAAGGTGAATATGAGGAATTAGTGGGATATAAAGGTGCATGAAAATCACATTAAGTTATTTTTTTATTGAGAATTTGCTGAACACGAAAAAAACAGGTTTTTGTAATATATTTTTGAGTTTGGTTAAAATTAAGTAGATCAGTTTAACATTATTAATAAATATATCATAATAGGGTCCACCTGAAATATATTTGTCAACATATTTATAATTTTATGTTTATAATTTTCTTTGGTAAAATTTGTGTTTTTCATCTCTTACACACTCACAAATTTCAAGTATTTCTCATATTTCAAATTGACTAGTTCCTCTTTTCGATTATAACTTTCATCATGCTATCCCAAAAATTCGAATTTTTTCCTTCCCTTTTTAGAATTGGCCCGTTTTCCCATTGACTCCCTCCTCCGATCTTGCAGCGTTGCTGCTCACTATACAACTGTCACCTCCCTAGACATCAAAGTCACTTGTAGCCTCCGTTCGTGTCACTATGTAGAAGCACGTTTATTTTTTTGCTAAACTTGTAGACGGATTTTTAATTTAGTTATAATTACTCTTTCTTATTGATGTCATTTTAATCTAAAATAGAGATGTGATATTAATTAAATTGAATTAAATTAGGTCGGATCGAGTTTAGTCTGATCAATCGGATCATCAGGTCAGGGTCGAAATTGGGATCAGATCAGTAACCGAACCAGGTTTTTTGACATGATTTACTAAAATGTTAGATTCAAGTTAGTATTGTTTCACTTTTTAACCCTAACACGCCTTAAATTATCACTCATCATGTCACAACTTTTAAATCAAGTTTGATAGAATTTTGAACATTTTTCTTAAAAAATAAAATAGGCTTAAATTTAAAACACTTCGTTATTTTCGATTATTAAATGTTATTTGAATATGCATACAAAAAACAAAATCTATTACAAACAATATTTTCAAATCAATCCTATAGGTGAATTCAATTTTTGAACAAAACATATCATTAAAATAATTCCATTATACTAAATTTATTATTCATAACAATTATATACCTGAAATGGATCGGTGGGTTACTTAAATGTTTGTTTAGACTTTTAATTCGGATTATAATATATAATTTTTAAAAACAAATACTAAGTGTTAATCAACTAAAAACAATTAATTTATGTTAAGAGTAATCTTCAATACGTTTTTTATTTATATGCCGAAAAATCCCCTTATGGGAACCACTACATGTGACAAATCAAATATAAAAAGTTCATATATAATATTTCTTAAGATATTTATTTATTTTGTTCCATGAGTACTTGATGTAAACGGTTTATGGTGAAAGTGTCATACAGTACGAGCTCCATTCCATACGACACGACGATGCGAATTTGGTTTGTGTGGAACTGGACACCCGTGTCCCCACTCCGGAGAGCCTCCTTACCACCCAGGAGATGTAAGAAGAGGGAATTCTTCTTCTCCCATGTATCCAAAAACAAAGATATCGTGTATATATATATATAATTACAAATGCATTTTTTTTAATTAAGATATATTAATATTATTGAGCACGTTCAAGTGATATTATTGAGCACGTTTAAGCATACATGAAAAAGTTAACTTGTGATTTGTTTTTTAATGCCCTTAAGTTTAAATTGCACCTACCAACAACAAAACAACATCACTAATTTATCAACCATTTTTAAAAAAATATTTATTATAAACCAACAATCAAACATAAAAATTGTTATTACCACCACCATCTTAACACTTAACAGGATAAATATAGATAAACGAGTCCTGCATCCCAAACAACATTCATGTTGTTGTCTCATGATGAAAAACCACAATTGTTAAAGCCCAATGATACATCCCAATTTTAGTTTACAAAACTGCTAACAAAAATATTTTTAAGATTTGACCTGTAACCTAATAATACATTTTGTTTCCATGATCAACATTTTTGTTTTATTTGTTAAAAAAATAATAAATTTAACTAAAACTTTTATTTTTATTTATTAAATGGGTTCTTTGAAATCTACCTAGACTAAAAACTTTATATTTTCATCAACCACCATCCTATAAATATTTTCATGGATTTGAACAAGTCTAGGAAACATGAAAGCTCATGTAGAATCGTTTTCCACAAATGCTTAGACGAGAGAGAACCGAACAAGAGAATTAAGAATTTTAGATGATTCGAGTGATATTGAAGATGACGAGGGTGTAAAGTACTGCACTAGATCTACAATTCGATAGGGAATGACTGAAAGGGAAGTTCTCGGAGACGAAGAAGAGATCCTAGCCTTCTAAGACCGTTATTGCTAGAGGTTTATCACATTTTCAGCAAGTGGGTCACCCGGACTACAACTGAGATAGCCTAGTACGGTAGATCCACAATTGGTTCCATATCAGGCCATGGTGATGCTAGTTATGATATATCCACTAAAAATTGGTGACCAAAGTTTCCAACTAACTTGCATCTAACAATTGAAAATGAGGAAAGCAAAAATCATAACTTTGCAAGAATTTGTGATATTTTCAATATTCTCCAAATTAAAGTAAATAGATACCAAAAGTTGAAAATGACAATAATGAAAGAAACAATACCAAAATCAAATGTTTTGAACATGCAAGCAAATTAAGGTAAATAAATACCAAAAATGGGCAAAATCTGATAATCAAACATAATGAAATGAAAAATCAATGCTTTGTTTAAATGATTTATCTTATTGATTTAGCCAAACAAGTAACTTTAGTCTTAATTTTCACATCCATCGACATATTATTTCTCAAAGGAACACTAGTTTTCAGGCGCCAAATACGAAAATGCACATTGATCATTATTTTGACATTAGAAAACGAACGTATCATGAAACTCTAGAAAGGTATTTCAATCAAATTTATAATATGTTTATTAGATCAATATACATCTAGTTAATATTAATTATTTGATGAATTTTTTTTACTAATTTATTTGTGTTAATTAAATTCGATATTACAGATCAGATAAATAAACTGCAATTGATATATTAATGAAGTAACTGAAAATGTTCGATCATGTAATGTTGGAAAACATGATCGAACATTTTCATTTCATTTATTAGTATAACAATATCAGTTTGATAATCTTGTTTGCAACATATAATTGAATTAACACAAATAAATTAATAATAGCAAAAATTCAAGAAATAAATAATAATAACTAGATCTAAATTTATCAAATAATATTATTAATTCGATTGAAATACATATTAAAATTTCATGATATTTTTGTTTTATAATATTAAAATGTTGATAAATGTGATACATCGATGAAAAACTGAAAATTAGTATTTATTTGAGAAACAATGTTTCGTCTTGTGAAAATTTTGAGATTGAAATTATTTGTTTGATTATGGTTAAAAATAAAAACTATTTGGTATTGGATAGTGAGAAAAAATAATTTTGTTTGACATTTTAAAGTTGAAAATATAAATATATAATATTAATAGTTGAGTTATTACCTAGATCGAGATAGTGACACCTGGTTTTTCATTCTCTAGACAATATATACTAACTTGAACTTGGTTATTCACCCACTTGAACTTTATTCACCAATCGATGCTGTTATGAAGGTCACCCACTATAACTGGAAAATTATTGTTTTTTTAAAAAAAAATCATGAAATAACGAAAAATGAGAGTATTTTAATTAAAAATAAACAAAATAAAGACATTAGTGGACCACGTATACCAAAATATTTAAGAAAAATTTCTTTTTACCTAATTCGATTGAGGAGGTGGTGACAGTAGAGGTGGTGAGACCATATTATTAGGCATAGTCTTAATAGGGACAACATCAACCAGAACCCTAACCGGAGACGGAACGGAAACTGGTGCTGGTATCCGGGAGCCGAAACTAAAACGAGACCGGAACCGGGAATGGAAGGGAAGAACGGGAGTTATGAAGATAAAGATACCTCAGATGATGAAGATTCACCAACTCGAACTTGTTTTGGAACTGGATAATCAAACTCATAGTTGTTATGAAGGTCACCATTTATACCTGAAATATTGTATTTGAAAAACATTCATAAAATATTTTAAAAAAAATGAGAATATTTTAATAAAATCAATGAACAAAATAAAGACATTAAACCACACATACCAAAAGATTAATAATACATTATACCTGAAATAAGAAAAATTTAAGTAAATTGATGAATTATATCACTACCCGACGGAAAATGTCTTAGACCATCTCCAACGGGCACCCATAATGCGTTTGGGGTGCCCTTTTTTGCTCCAACCCAACTGCAAAAAAAAACTCAAAATGAGTTTTTTTACCATCTCTCCTCCAACCAAACGCATATATGCGTTTGGAATGTACATACCCCATTTTGAGCATTTTTAAAAAATGGCCCTCAGGTTATATTATTTTTTATAACTTTTAATTTTTTTACATTTAAATTAATCCTTCAACTTATATTTTTTTTTTTATTTTTAAGATAAAAAGTTAAATTGTTTTCTAAATATATAATTAAATCATTAAATTTATTATATTTATTATATTTGAAATTTAATCTAATTTATTTTATATTTTATAATTTACTTTATATTTTTAACTTATATTTTATAATTTTAGTTTTATAAATTATCTTATAATATGTTAACAATGTTTGTTTTAATATAATATGTTTGTTTATTTAAATATATTAGAATTATTTTGTTGTTTATGAATTATTGATATATAATTAATTTTATTTTAATTTTATTAAATGAAAGAAAAAAGATTGGGGTTAAATATGTAAAGTTGATAAATATATAGATAATATTAATTAGGTTAAAAAGTTAGTGTGAGAAAGAAATATTCTAAGAATATTCTTTTGGGTTTGAGAATGGGTTTTTGGGTTGGAGATGAATTACTGTTTGATGGGATGTTTACTGCCTTTTGGGTTTGAGAATGGGTTTATGGGTTGGAGATGGTCTTACCCTGATTCAATTTTTACTACCCGACCGAAAATGTCTTACCCTAATTCAATTGAGGTGGTGACAGTAGTAAAGGACCAATAGTAGAAGACTGAGAAGCATCGTTCTTTGTTGCTCGTCCATATTAGTAGAGGCACAATCTTAACAGGGACAGTAACAGCGGGAGCCGGAACACTAGCCGGACCACTAGCTGGACCGGGAGCGAAACACGAGAGGGAATAAGAGCTGGACCCGAACGGGAGTCGAAACTCAAGCGGGAACGAACCAAAGCGGCGGAATAACAGGAGTTGTAGGAACAAGAGCAAGATTTAAGTTTAGGTTTGGAGGAACGCAGGTTATATATGGATTTGGGCCAAAATTTAGGTTTAGGTTTGGAGGAACACAAAAGGCTAAACTCCTTATATATGGATTTGGGCCGGATGTCTATGATGTGCCGGTTCAAATTGTATATCTAATTAAAAATATTCAATTATAAGTTTTTTTAAGAAAAATTCAAATATTAATTAATTTTTAATCTAAACAGTTATTGAAATTTTATCTAATTATAATAAATAAAAAACCAAAATATAGCATCACATATTTAATAAATAATTTTATACATATAAATACCAAAATTAACCTCTATTTAAATATTTTATATTAATAAAAGTTCACTAAAAAAAAAAAAAAAAAAAAAAACTTATTAACTCAACCGTATATACTAATAAAATATTATTTAAACCTACTTAATATAATTTTATGAGTAGTGATAGAGAGAGAGGGAATTTGGTGAGGGAATGACTTGGCATCACCTTCAGTTAGAAAATGTAGAAGATTATGCCAAGTAATTCCCTTACCAAATTCCATCACCTAATCATTTCTCTAAATTTTTTTTCATTTAATCTCTTTCATTAAACAATATTTAATTTTTATTTTTTAATTTATATATTTATTAATTAAATATTAATATATTTTCCCTCATTCTCTTTTATTCATCAATTAATTTTATATTTTTATCTTTTTTACAAAACAAATTTATTATTTCTTATTATTAATTATTTTTATTATATATATATATATATATTTATTTTTTAATTTATATATTTTTATTATATATATATATATATATATATATATGAGCTTGTTCATTAATTATTTTAACTTTATACTTTTTCTTTTTTTCTTATATTAACATTAACTATTAATGATTTATTCTTTTAACAATAAAAATCTTTCAACACAAAAATTAATTAATTAATAGTCAAGAATATAACAACTCATTCATCAAATAACAAAAGAGTAATAATCAAGTGTTAGACAAAATAATGCTTTTACTATTAGTATAAGTCATTAATAAAAAAATAAATAAATAATTATTTATTATTATTTTTTTCATACTAAATAAGAAATAAATATTTCAAAAATATATTACAGTAAAACATAAATTTTATAAATAAATTACTAAAATATTTTTAAAAATAATAATTAAAAAATGATGAGAAATAAAAACTGATAAAAAAGGAAGATTAAATAAAAAAGAAAAACTAATATAAAAATAATAAAAAAAACTTTAAAATGAAATAAATTTATCTGGTTTAATTAATGAAAAAAAATAAGAGAGAAAATATATTAATATTTAATTAATAAATATATAAATTAAGAAAAATAACTCTTTTAAGAAAAGAGGCTAAATGAGTTACTTTTATAGTAAATATATTTAATTAAAAGAGTTATTTTTTTATTTATATAATATTTTTTTATTTATATTTTTTTTTATTAATTACTTTAAAATAAAATTAAAACACAATATAAATTCAATTATAATAAACCATATTATCTAATATAACATTTAAATATTAAATAATTTAAATAAATAAATAATTATACTTGAAATAAAATTAATATATTTAAATAACATTTTATTAGTATATATATATATATATATATATATATATATATATATATATATATATATATATATATATTAATAAAATGTCATTTAAATATATTTACTATAAAAATAATTGGTAAATTTAGCCTTTTTTATTAAAAGAGTTATTTTTTTTATTTATATAATATTTTTTTATTTTTATTTTTTTATTTTTATTAATTACCTTAAAAGAAAATTAAAACACAATATAAATTCAATTATAATAAACCATATTATCTAATATAACATTTAAATATTAAATAATTTAAATAAATAAATAATTATACTTGAAATAAAATTAATATATTAAATAACAAGTATTAATTAATTTATAAATATACATCAACTAAATTAAATAATTATAAAGAAATTTATTCAACTTACAACAATATATAAACACATCATCCATAAAACTATATTTTTATGTGACATTCAAATTAAGAAAATAATGACAACAAAATTATAAACAACTAAAACATTAGGTTACAGTATAAATTAAATTATGGAATTATTTTATTTTGATAAATGTTAATATTAATCTAGGTATTGTTTTTTAATATTTATTTTATTATATATTAAAATATATATTAATATAATTTAAATTATTTTTTTAAAATAAATTATTATTAATTATCAATTAATATATAAATGAGGGAGGGATAGGAAAGGGATTGATGTGACATCACTTTTGTTCGAAAAAAATAAAAATGATGATTAAAAAAAATTGATTTATTTTTTAAACCATTTAAATTTTATCAAGTTATTCCATCTCCAAATTATATCTCAATCATTCATCCTCTAGAGGGAGGAGAGGGTATAAATAATACTAAAATTTATAAAGTCAATTTTTCATAATTTTTACAAAATTAACTCATTCATCAAAGGAGCTCTAAGTTAGTTTATAGTACTTTTGATTGATCATTCTCATTCTTTCTGACCTTATGTCAAGGAAAATGGAACTTCTAAAGGTTATACCTTATTCGGTTTTAAATTATTTAAATAATTCAAGAAATTAAATGTCTATTTATTCATTAAATAAAAATATTAAATATCTTATATTTAAAATTATTATCATTTTATTTATATATATAATACCAAGTCATTTTAAAAATAGCATCATAAATACTTTAAAATGATCATTAATTATCATTTATTTCTCTCTGTATTATTAAAAAAAAAAGAACAAGTCTTAAGGTTAGCTTTCATAAGTTTCTTAACCTCTAGCATTGTCATCTTATAAGTTGCTCTAGGATTTTCATATATAAAAACTCATGTTCCCTTAAAACTAATATATACAAAAGCTTTAGGATTTCCATATATAAAAACTCATGTTCCCTTAAAACTAATATGCAGAAGAATTGTAATAAGTGTATGCTGTAATTGACATTAAAAATTAAATAAGTTTGGTATATACTTTAATATTAAGAATTGAAAATAAAATTATAATTATAATTTTAATGAAATTTATTATAGTGTAATTTTATAGTTCTTAATTTTACTTTTTTTTGTAACTTGGAATTATATTTCTTAACTTTTTTTTTATGTTTTTTCAAATAAAATAACTTAATTTAATTATTTAAAACACAATTAAAGTTTTCAATAGATAACTATTTTTTAATTTAGAATGCTAAAATATCGAACCTATCTTTTTTTTTTATTTAGTAAATTAACATTTTGAACTTTTATATATATATATAAATTTAAAATACATCTCACACTAACTTTATTTTTAGTTAAATGTATTTTTATTTTTTTTATTTAGTTTAAAAAAATAAAATTCTTTTTACTTTTTAAATTAATTTTATTAAACTTTTTTATTATTTATTTTCTTTAAACTTTAGTCTTTTTAATCAATAATATCTTTTTTTATAAAGAATATAATTATTATTGGATTTTTTTGTTAAACAATAATATTTATTTTTATTTTTATTTAATAATAATGCTATAATATTTAAAAGACAATTAATTATAAAAATAATTAATTTTTATTGACCATAAAATATATAATTTAACTCTTTTTAATCTAAGAAATGATAAGAGATAATTTAAATGATAATTTTGATTTAATCTGTTACTAATCAAAATTAAGATTTGTTTTACGCGTTTAAACGTAATTTTATTAGAGATTTTTTATTGGGTTTGATGTTTAGTGATACACAGAAAAGTTATATTTGTGATCAATACCTCATAAAATTTTTGTTTTTTGTTTTAGAAAATTGAAACTTTACATTTTTATTTGTCTAATTATTTTTCATAGTTTATGCATATATTTAAATTTAATATTTTAAAATATGAAATAAACATTGATACCTGCTGCTGCTGTTGTTGTCCAAATAAAAAATGGTACTTGAAAATATCAATTAAAGGTGTTAGAAAATAAAAATAAATTCAAACAGGCCATTTTTTAAAACGCTTTTTTTTGGATTTTTTAAAAATAGTTTAAGACTTTAAATGTTGAAAAATATTTAATTAGTAAATGTTGAAAGCAAACAGGCCTTTGGCCAGCTATTCGGGTCGGGAATTGGGTCAAACACGCGGGTTTGTGCATGATTTGATCCCCGTCTAGACATCACAGAGATGATTTGATTGCTCTAGATTTTCTTGGTCGGTGAGAATGTGCCCGATCATACTTTCCTCGGTCGAAAGGATGATGCTTGGTAGTCTTATGTAGTAGGCAAAAAAAAAATTAATTTCATTTGAAATTCTCAAACTCAAACTAATTAGAAGAGAATGATCATATGATCAAACTGAAATTTCTTGGTAAAAAATGGGATTTTTTGTCAGATCTTTATGGTTAAATTAGACTTACAAAAAGCTTTCTAATGTTGGTTAGGATTAATTTTAACCATAAAAACATAACTAGTTGTAATATTGTACTTAATTCAAGAACTAAAATTTCAAGTTTTATCTTAAATTTTTAATTTTGGACAAACATACTTATATGATTCGAAATCAATCCAAAAATGTTCTTAACATCATTTGATATGAGTTAGGAATCTTTTAGCGTCAAGGGCTCAATAACGGAAAACACGATTTCAAAATTTTTAAATTCAAAATTTAGTTTTTCGTATTTAGTTTGATTAGTTTAATTTTAAATCTTGAGATAGCTTATAAAAGTCCTTAGTATCATCTCCAAATTAAGAAATCAATGAATTGTTCCATGATGAAGATCACTCGAACTAAAATGTGAATATTTCAAGTTTTTGTTCATTATATGAATTACATCGTGAATGGAAACATACACTAAGTTAGACTCTTGTCATAGCTTTTGGGTGAACCAAAACTAAACTTAGAAATCTTACACGAAATTTTTTCAAAAACTAAAAAGTTTGATAAATTTTAATGACGGATGTAGTTAGAGATTAATTGATGAGTTGGGATTAGTTCCTTGTTGTTTGATCAAGTGGATTGTCAAGAGAAGCATTTATAGATATCCAAGATGGTTGGTTGATAAGTGGATCAAATCCAGGACAAAATACATTAATTGTTTTTGTCTAAACAGATTTCTATCATTTATGTCATGATTCGACTTAAGTTGATAAGTGAAATGGTCATCATGCTAGTGTGATCATTTAAGTCTTTGAATCATCCAATGAACAAATCGATCGGAGATTGATTTGATAAAATCTATAGCAAGAGATTGAGAGTGAAGAGATGACAAAAATAGAGGATTTGTACAAATTGAAAATAACCCGATAAAGGGATTTCTCATTATTCAACCTTATTTATATTGTCTCAATTACAAAATGAGTAACAAACTATTGTCTCTAGTCTAAATAAGTCCTTAGACTTATATTCGTTATAATGTCAGAATGAAAGTTAATTATTCTAACTAATCAATACCAAAATGACTAATGTAGTTAATTAACTGCCTTAACAATTATTTAGCAGTTAATTAACTGCCTTAACAAATATTTAGCAGTTAATTAACTCTAACAAATTTACTCAAATCATAACAACTTTGTTAAATAATAATTAGAAATAAAATAACTTTATTATTTTATTTCTTCACTACCTCCTCAAGATGGAAGTCTTTGAGCTTTAGCATAAGCCTTAAATCTTGAAATTGTTTAACATCAAGAGCTTTGATAAATATATCTGCATTTTGAACATTAAAAGCAACATATGTTAAAGTAATAAAACCATCTTTGCATTTGTTTCTTACCAAATGACAGTCAATATCGATCAATATCGATGTGTTTCGTTCTCTCATGAAACACCGGATTTTGCGTTATATGCATCGCTGCTTTATTGTCACAATACAAAACAATAGGCAGATTAACTTTGATCTGAAAATCAGCATCAAAATCAGCAAGTAAATAAGTCAACCATTGTAAATCACATGTTGTGACAGCCATAGATCTATATTCAGCTTCAGCTGATGATCTAGATATAGTTTGCTGTTTTTTTTTGTTTTCCATGCTACTAGAGCATTGCCAATGTAAATACAATAACCTGTAAGTGATTTTCTAGTATCATAACAAGAAGCCCAATCACTATCAGAATATGTTGAAATAACAAAATCATTCTTAGATGCATAAAAAATGCCGAAGGATGGTGTTCCTTTAAGATATTTAACCACTTTGATAGCAGCCTCAAAATGTGATTTATAAGGTTTATTAATATATTGACTTAATTGTTGTACTGCATATGCAATATCTGGCCTAGTGAACAAATATAGTAAACGATCAATTAATCTTCTATACTTTTCAACGTCACAAAGGGTATCATTCACTGGTTCTTGAACCAATTTGGTATCTCTATTCATAGGAATAGATGATGGTTTAACAGCAATCAAGGACATATCAGAAACAATGTCAAGAATATATTTTCGCTGGTTAACATAAATTCCATCATCAGTTTGTATAATTTCAAGACCTAAGAAAAACTTAACTTTACCCAAATCTTTAATAGGAAATTTGGTATTAATCATATTTTTTATTACATCAATTTTCTCTATTGAATTCCCTGCTAATAGGATATCATCAACATAACAAACAATATTAGATCCATCATTTTTTATGAATAAACAATGGCCATTCTCAGATTTTTTAAAACCACTTTCAATAAGGATGTTACAAATTTGAAAATGCCACTGTCTAGACGATTGTTTCAAGCCATATATGCTTTTGTTTAATTTACACACTTGTTTTGGTAGTGTTCCTTTTAAACCTTCTGGAACTTTCATATATAAATCTTCTTCAACTAAGCCATGCAAGAAAGCATTATTTATATCTATTTGATGTAAATGTCATTTCTTAGCAGCTGTTAAAGCAAGAAGTAGTCGAATAGTCAAATTTTTAGCTACAGGGGCATATACCTGATGAAAATCAATTCCATCCTTTTGGTTATACCCCTTTGCAACTAGTCGGGCTTTACATTTATCAATACTGCCATCAGCATTCAATTTTGTTTTAAAAATCCATCTACAATCTATTATTTTCTTTCCTTTAGGAAGTTCTGTTATAACCCAAGTATTATTTTATGAAGAACAGTAAGTTCATCATCCATAGCTTTAATCCAATCTGGATTTAAAATTGCCTGTTTGTATGAAGTTGGTTCAACAAACTAATCAATGTTGCCCAAGAATTCAATATATTCTTCATTGTTGCAAGTTGATACAAATGGAAATGATGGTGGTAAATAACTTTGTTTTTTAATTACATTTGTCTCAACTTGACTTACAACATAATCCTTCATCCAAACAGGTTGTTTTATAAATCTTGAACTTTTTCGAGACACGTATTTTATTCCATCTTGAACAGGTGAATGATTAACTTCATGTTCATCTTGAGAAGCAGAAGTTATCCCTTCACTTGTATTCAATTCAGGTTCAGAATTAGAATTTAAATTTTGATGCTCTGAAATTTCAGTTTGAACATTTTCAAAATCATTATCATAATCTAAATTATCTAATTCTGTTTCAAAGAAATATGGAAAATCAGAAGATTTGTTTCCTTGTAAAATTTCTTTGTTTTAGATAATTTTATCAAAAAATGGAAAAATATCTTCATGAAAAATAACATCTCTTGAAATACTAACATTTCCTGTTTCAATATCATAAACTGTATTGTAGACACTCATTTTTCACACCTAATTTTATAGTTTATAGTTTTCATAAATCTGAGTCTATAAAATTTTCTCGAATTCATTCACGGACTCATTGCACGATTTATATTAAAGACGATTATTTTTAGAACAATTGAGTTTTGAAAATAATTGATTTTGGATTCTTAATAAAGTTAAGGTAGTAATTTGTCTATGTTACAACACTTAGAGAAGTTATTATACTTAAAATATTCAAGGTTTTATTTAATTAATTACTTGGGTATTTATAAAAAAATAAAAATTAAAAAAATTATTTACAAAATATATATTAACGTTTTTTATAAAATTTCGTATATTTTGTTTTCTTTTAATTAGATTAGTTTGTTAGATTAGTTAGATTAGATTTTACAATTTGATTAAGTTAGTTAGTATTTTATTATAATTATAATTGTTCCTTAGAAATAGGAATAATTAATAATAATACAATTGCTTTTTTTTAATTGTTTGTTTTAATTTTATTTCTTTTGTAGGATAGAGGGAAATGGGTCAATCCAAGATCCACATGCAATATCCAGATCAGATTTGTGAATAGAGATAGGAAGATCCAAATCAAAGGCAAATCAACCCAAAGTAAGGCCAAAGAAAGGATCCAATTGACGGATCCGACCGGTCACCCGACCGGTCACCCGACTAATGGACCGACCCATGCCCAAGATTCGACCCATGAAATCAAATGTTAAAAGAGTTAGGTGAAGGCAACGGTCATCTTCTTCTTGATGGTGACAACCAGGGGCGGAGCCACCAAGGGGGCTAGGGTGGGCTCCAGCCCCACCCAGGTTATTAAAATATTTTTTTTATTATGGTGGGCTCCACCCAATGAAATTAAAAAAAAAAAACAAAGTGAATAAAAGTCCCCTCTAAAGAATGATCAAACTTCTCATCCAGTTAAAATATTTTTTTGATTATGGTGGGCTCCACCCAATTAAATTAAAAAACATCCGGCGGATATTGTTATATTATTATATTATATTATATAATATATTATAGTTTTTCTTATAAAGATGCCCACAATTGTTCTTTTTTTCTTAAACGTTTAATACATACATCAAATCTTTTGAGCATATATGATCGATGATTGTTACCGGAGGAAGTGGAAGTTGAACTAATGTTACGCATTGCAAGATCGGCTTAACTCTCCTCCTTCATTACATGTTTCATTCTCTTAATCTCTTTTATCTGTAATATGTTCTGTTATATTTCAAATTCTGATCAACAATCAATCGCAAACTAATCAAAGCACCACTATCAATTTGATGTATTTGTTGCTGCAATAGATTTTCAAATTGAAGAGCTCAATAGTAGATTCAAGGACGAGGCAGTCGAACTTCTTAAGCTCAGTGGTGCTTTGGAACCTAAAGACAACTTTAAACTTCTTAATGTTGATCACATCTATCAACTTGCTGAGAAATTCTATCATCTAGATTTTGATGCACAAGATTTGCACCACTTGAGAACACAATTGGCTCAATATGAGTTTGACATGCCCGTCAATGAAAGATTTCAGAATTTATCAACTATTTCTGAATTATGTCGAAGATTAGTTGAGACAAATAAGTCAAAAACCTACAATTTGATCGATAGGTAATTTTATCATTTGTTATAATCTATGAAATATAGTTATATTGTTTACTTATACTAATATATTTATTTAATTGACAGGTTGATTCGTCTTGTTTTAACTCTTCCCGTTTCTACAGCAACAACGGAACGAGCATTTTCAGCTATGAAGCTCGTGAAAACAACTCTTCGTAACAAGATGGAAGAAGAGTTTTTAACAGATTCTATGATCGTCTATATTGAACGAGAGTTGTTTGAAAACATTGATAATGATACAATAATTAAAGAATTTTATTCTAAGAAGAATAGAAGGGCACAACTTCAATAATGTGTGTTTTAAATGTTTTGAATGTACTATTTTGTTTCATAATTTCATAAAGTAAATGTTCATACATCTTTTATTTTATATGTTTGAATTTATTAATTTATTGTATCAATTACATGGAAAAAAAAAACGAACATAGAAAGTTAAATCTGAGGTGCAAGTTGGAGTCAGCCCCAGGTAATTTTTCATCCTGGCTCCGCCCACAAATCTTGAAATGACGATTCTATCATGTGCGGTCAAAAGAAAATAAAAAAAGTTGCTAAAAAAGAGGAGGAAGTGGCAAGAGAGAAAGTTTCAACGTGTGTAGAAGAAAAGATTGAAGACTTGGTTATTTTTTAATTATAAAATTAAAATGACCAAGTAATACATCATTATTAAATAAAGATTAAATCTCATTGGATTGAAAACTTGATTTAGTGACATGTCAAGTGGAGATTGCTCCATTATTTTAAACATTTGTAAATGTTTAAAATAGTTTTCTTTCCAACGGTCAAGTTTTTTAAATGGGCCTTTGGGCCCTAGGGTTTCATAGCTTTGCCTATAAATACCCCTCTTAACACCCTAGCAAAGGGACTTGAATTTTCGACCTTGACCTTCACCTTTCACTCTCTTTTCACATTGCACTCTTTTCACATTATTTTCAAGAGCCAAAATTTTAATATTAAAGTGCCCTTAGGCTGCCCCTTTTGAAGAAAAAGAGTTGATACACTTGATAGGCTGCCCCTTTTGAAGAAAAAGAGTTGATACACTTGAGTCAAGAAAGCAACCATCTTTGTAAGCTTCTTGACTCTACCTTTAGTTTTGTCTTTAATAAGATTGCTTTTGGTCTTTCTATTATATATCTTTAATAAGATTGTTTTTGGTCTTTTATTATATAATATGATTGTATGTATAATTATTTTTGGTCTCTTTTCACATTGCACTCTTTTCACATTATTTTCAAGAGCCAAAATTTTAATATTAAAGTGCCCTTAGGCTGCCCCTTTTGAAGAAAAAGAGTTGATACACTTGATAGGCTGCCCCTTTTAAGAAAAAGAGTTGATACACTTGAGTCAAGAAAGCAACCATCTTTGTAAGCTTCTTGACTCTACCTTTAGTTTTGTCTTTAATAAGATTGCTTTTGGTCTTTCTATTATATATCTTTAATAAGATTGTTTTTGGTCTTTTATTATATAATATGATTGTATGTATAATTATTTTTGGTCTCTTTTCACATTGCACTCTTTTCACATTATTTTCAAGAGCCAAAATTTTAATATTAAAGTGCCCTTAGGCTGCCCCTTTTGAAGAAAAAGAGTTGATACACTTGATAGGCTGCCCCTTTTAAGAAAAAGAGTTGATACACTTGAGTCAAGAAAGCAACCATCTTTGTAAGCTTCTTGACTCTACCTTTAGTTTTGTCTTTAATAAGATTGCTTTTGGTCTTTCTATTATATATCTTTAATAAGATTGTTTTTGGTCTTTTATTATATAATATAATTGTATGTATAATTATTAATTAGGTCTTTAACTTTATGTATGTTTTATGTAAATTTTAAACCTAACATGTAAATATAATATAACTAAAAAAACTTTAAGGGCTTGAATTTGAAGAACCCTAAGAAAAAATTCCGTATAGTTTTATAATTATTATATTATTATTATTTGAATAATTAGATCTAATATTAAACTTTCTAAGTAAAAAAAAATAATAATAAAAAAAATAATTTCTTTGTACAGTTTTATTATTATATTATTATTATTTGAATAATTAGATATGTTATTAATAAATTTCTATAAAACTTTAGAGCCATTTGATTTTGAAGAACTAAATAAAAAAAATAAAAATAAAACAATTTGTTTTCTTTGTACAATTTTATTTTATTTTATTTTATTTTATTTTATTTATTTATTTATTTTATTTATTTATTTATTTATTATTATTTTTATTATTATTATTATTATTACTTTTATTATTATTATTTTTATTTTATTATTATTATTATTATTATTTATTTATTTATTTATTTATTTATTATTTTTTTTATGCAAACCCTTTAATGCTTAAAATGGAAAAAGTTCTAATATGTAAAGCGTAAAAATGTTTTAAAAAAAGGCCAAAACTAATTAGTAGAGACCTTAGGGGCGTTGTGGGACATAGTGTCTAAAAAACCCTTTCCCACACGTAACCGAACGCCGAACTCAAATCTCTTAAATTCCTAATTTTTAAAATTAGGTGGCGACTCTCTAGTCGTGAGAGTAATTAATAAAAAAAGTTAAAAAAAGCCTATGACACACTTACCATTAAAAAACTCCCAATCTCTCCCAGATTCGACGGGAAGGTAAGATATGGAGTTGTCTATAAAGCCTTAATTTTAAAACTTCAAACTTTAAAATTAATTCCCCTCACGTTTTCAAAAAATAAAATTTTTTAAAGAGTGTACCAGATTTTTTAAACTAATGATCAAAATTTTTTTAAAAAAATCGATCACAATTTTCTGGCGACTCTTCTGGGGATATTCGACGTTTGACTTGAAAGTAATTTTGGCCAAGTATTTAAACTTTCTTACGTTTTAATTCATACTCCATGTTCACATTAATTGATTATTTGCATGAGACTTGGAGCTCCAATGTGAAGGTGTGTGGTATACATCGTTGGATGAAGCTCACACATCTATATTTTATGTGCTAAGGGTAGTCAATGTGAATGACACCCTCAACCCTTGCCTTGAAGGCTTTTGTGTGATTTGAGAGTTGAGAAAAACAATAGGAAAAAACCCGGATTAACCCTCTCTTCTTTTCAAATATCCCCTACTATTGAAAATGAGGGATTTTGAAATAGAGGTGAGGGGGATGTCCAATTGAGAGCTCTCCTTACATCGAGAGATCCCTTTTGGGATAGTATCCTTGTCGGTGGAACAACTCTCTCTTAAGCCATTTCCAACTTTAGAACAAAAATCCTAAAAGCCAATTCTACCAAGCCGTTGCCTCGTCTCGTCCTGTCGATCAACAAAGCCACGTCACGAAGCCCTTTTACTTGACTACTATATATGATAAATACATGTATGCATATAGATATTTCTAGGCGCTCAATTTATCCATTCAAAGTTTTAAAAATTCCATGAAACATATGAACAATTCCGAAATTTTGAGGATAAACCTAATAACTTTAAAAGAGTAAAATCGAGGAAACCTAGAAAAGCTAAAAGAAGAATCTAATGTAACTAGTTTTCTTTCTTTGTGTCTTTACTACTCAGATTTTAAGCGCAAGATCTAATCAAGAAAGAGGCGTGAGACACAAAGACGATCAAGAGAGACGCATGAGGCGCAAAGACGATCAAGAAAGACGAAAAGACTTGAAGATTCGAAGACTTAGACTAAATTTCCTTATGCTTGAAATGTAAATCTCTTTATGAAGATACATGAGCGACATTGTAACGAAAGGATGAGAGGTGCTTGCTTTCTTTTCTTATTTTATTTTATGACTTGAGTTTGTGATTTTATCCATGACACTTAGGATTTTAATAAAATAACTCATTCTTATTTTACTCATCCTTTTCTACATGTTTTACATTGTGAATGGGTAAATTGAGCGTCTATCGCGTGTTAGGGATTATGTGCATACGAGCAACGCATTGCTTGTTTTACTTGATAAAGGGGTTCGAACTGACTTTGTTCTCTTGAACACAACATACTCATATTCATAATAATTTACAATGACTAACCCATAAAAAAGGTTCAATGAGTCAGTTCATCTAAAGCTAGACGATCTTCGTAATACACTGATACAATTGGGGAATCAGCTTGAAGACCTCACAACAGAAGTCGAAACTTATGCGACAATCGAACCCCTTAATCCGAAAAGCTTACGAGAAGAAAGAGAAAAGGTAATCAAGGCATTCATGGACGGTTGGAAAGCTGCAGAAAGGTCTATTCAAAACAAGAGCCATGCAAGCACGTCAAACTCGAGGACAAAAATTTACTCATCAAAAGAACCCATTTCACCTAAACAAAGTCAACAATCATCACAAGCAAGGAGTGCCACTACTGCTCCACCTTGTAGAAAATTTGACGACTTGGGGATTTCATTGTCGAAGGTCTTAAGGAATTTGTTGCGGAAGAAGTTGATTCAAACGTTAACACCGGAACGTGGGAGAGAAGTAATGAGCAAGTTCGCAAATGAGTGGTGAGGATATCACTAGACTAGAGGGCATTCCACTAATTATTGTTTCCCTCTCAAACAAAAGTTTCAAGATCTGATCGACGCTAAGATCATCCCAAAGCTCCGAAGAATGAAGGCAGACATCGTGTATAAGATCAAGGAGGAAGTTCAGAAACAGCTCGACGCAGGATTCCTTGAAGTGGTAGATTACCCAGAGTGGATCGCCAATGTAGTTCTAGTCGCAAAGAAAGATGGAAAGATCCGAGTGTGTGTAGACTATCGGGATCTCAACAAAGCAAGCCCTAAAGACAACTTTCCACTACCACACATCGACGTGCTAGTGGATCATGCAGCAGGCCATCAACTCCTATCATTCATGGACGGATTCTCAGGTTACAACCAAGTACTGATGGCTCATGAAGACAAGGAGAAGACAACGTTCATCACAGAAGTCGGAACATTTTGTTATCGGGTCATGCCTTTTGGGCTGAAGAACGCAGGAGCAACGTATCAACGAGCTGCCACGATGATTCTTCACGATATGATCCACAAGGAGGTAGAAGTCTATGTCGATGATATGATTGTCAAATCAAAAGATCGAGAAGGGAACATCCAAAATCTTGACAAATTCTTATAACGCATCAGGAAGTTCCAACTTAGGCTCAACCCAAAGAAGTGCACATTTGGAGTGATAGCAGGAAAGATGTTAGGCTTCTTAATTACACAAAGAGGAATTGAGGTTGATCCGAGCAAGATAGAAGCGATCACGGCAATGCGACCTCCACGAAGCGAGAAAGAAGTGCGAGGCTTTCTGGGAAAGATCCAGTATATAAGTCGATTCATAAACAAGTTGACTATGACATGTGATCCTTTGTTTAAACTTTTAAGGAAAAATGAAAGATTCGTTTGGGATGATGCTTGTCAGAAAGCATTCGAGAAGATAAAGGCATACCTCAAGAATCCTCCCATTCTTATGCCGCCAAGACCAGGCATACCGCTAATCCTATACTTAATAGTCACGGAAAACGCAATGGGTAGTCTACTAGCCCAAGAAAACGAGGAAAAGATGGAAGTCGCAGTCTACCACATAAGCAAGCGCATGACGGGCTACGAACTTAATTACTCGCCAGTAGAAAAGGTGTGTTGGGCTCTAGCTTGGGTCACTAAGAGGCTAAGGCATTACATGCAAGCCCACACAGTCAAGTTAGTATCAAGAGTCGATCCAATTCGTCATTTATTCCTGAAAACGCTTTTGTCTCCGAGGTTAGATAAGTGGATGATGATGATATCAGAGTACGACATCGTATACACAATTCAGAAATCTATCAAGGGGAGCATTGTAGCAGATTTTCTCGCAGACCAACCAATCGAAGTTGAAGACGAAGAGGAGTTAGCATTCCCAGACGACGAAGTGATGACTATTAACCCTACAACATGGAAGCTATTATTCGATGGAGCTTCAGGAAAACAAGGTTATGGCATCGGGATACTACTCATCGATCATATGGGAACATACAACCCAATCTCAGTCAAGCTCGAATATCAAGTGACTAACAATGAGGCAGAGTATGAAGCGTGCATCTCTGGCTTGAAGATTGCTCATGAAAAAGGAGCGAGACGTCTAGAAGTAGTAGGAGACTTAAACTTAGTCATTTCACAAGCTAATGGTGAATGGCAAGTCAAAGGAGACAACCTCAAACCCTACCATCAACACTTATCGACTCTAATAGAAAAGTTTGAACATGTAACATTCACACATGCTCCGAGAAGTCAAAATTGATTCGCAGACGCTTTGGCCACGTTAACAGCCATGACGCAAATTCCAGAAGGAATCAAAATCAAGCCTTTGAAGATTCGTCAGAAACAGAAACGAGACTTCGAGAAGAGGACGATTGCCAACACCGAAGTGGCGCCCAAACCTTGGTTCGAACCTCTACAGAAGTACGTTGAGCATGGAAAGTATCCTTCACACTTCCAAAAGAAAGAGAGGAGAGCTCTACGCCAATACGCAACTAACTACGTGCTACTCGCAGGAAAGCTATATCGACGCTCCTTTGACGGTCAGAACATGTTATGCATCGACCAACCTCAAGCATCACAGATCATGGAGGAAGTACATGCAGGAACATGTGGCCCACACATGAACGGATCAGCACTCGCTAAGAAGATCCTTCGCTTTGGCTATTATTGGCAGAATATGGAACAAGAATGTGTAGAATATGTTAAGAAGTGTCATCAATGTCAAGTTTACGCGAACTTGAAGGACACCCCAGCATCTCTACTTTACAACATGACTTCACCATGGCCATTCTCGACATGGGGAATAGATATCATCGGGAAAATTTATCCTCACGCTTCAAACGGACACGAATTCATCCTAGTGGCTATCGATTATTTCACCAAGTGGGTCGAAGCTCAATCATATAAGGTTCTCAAGTAATCACATGTTGCCAAGTTCATACGAAACAACATCATTGCACGTTATGGAGTTCCTCATGCTTTGATCTCAGACAATGGTGGACACTTCCGGGGAGAAGTACTCAAAGTACTAGATGAATACATGATTGAACACCACAAATCCTCACCTTATCGTCCTCAAACGAACGGCGCAGTAGAGGCAGCGAACAAGAACATCGTCACTATCATCAAGAAGATGACTCAGACATACAAGGATTGGCACGAGAAGCTTCCATACGCCTTATGGGGATATAGAACAACCATTCGAACGTCAACGGGAGAAACGCCATTTGCATTGGTCTACGGAATGGATGTAGTGCAACCTATCGAAATCGAAGTTCCTACTTTAAGAGTTTTACTCGAGACACAAGTAGTGGAGGAAGATTGGTGTAAGTCACGGTACAATCAGCTAGCCCTTATGGAAGACAAGAGGTTAGACGCATTATGTCACACGCAAACATACCAAAGAAGAATAACCAGAGCTTTCAACAAGAAGGTGAAACCTAGGAACATTCAAGAAGGCGATTTAGTTCTAAAGAAGAACTTACGGATACTAGACCATAGAGGGAAATTCCAAACACCATGGGAAGGACCCTACCTCGTCAAGAAGGTCTTTTCAGGTGGCGCCACGAGATTGACCACCTTGGATGGAGAAGAACTCTCAGCACCCTTCAATGTCGACATGCTAAAAAGATACTTCATTTAAAGCATGCGTGTTGAATCCCATACACCAAAGTTCATAACTTCACAAGTTGTGAACTACGTCAGACCTGATCTCTCTCGAGAGTACGTAGGCAGCCCATCTAGGGTGCGGTCACCACTATCAATTATCGACGGAAATTGATAGACATTTCGTATTACATGCATTCATTACACATACATCAAAGTTCATAACTTCATAAGCTGTGAACTACATCAGATCTGATTTCTCTCGAGAGTACGTAGGCAGCCCATCCAGGGTGCGGTCACCACTATCAATTATCGACAGAAATTGATAGACACTTCGCATTACATGCATTCATTACACATACATCAAAGTTCATAACTTCACAAGTTGTGAACTACGTCAGACCTAATCTCTCTCGAGAGTACGTAGGCAACCCATCCAGGGTGCGGTCACCACTATCAATTATCGAAAGAAGCTGATAGACATTTCATTTCACATAACATACATTCATTGCTCATTACATACATCAAAGTTCATAACTTCACAAGTTGTGAACTACGTGAGACTTGATCTCTCTCGAGAGTACGTAGGCAACCCATCCAGGGTGCGGTCACCACTGTCAATTATCGAAAGAAGTTGATAGACATTTCATTTCACAACACATCGCATACATTCATTGCATATACATTAAAAAGGGAGTTAATCACACTCTGAGTTGACTCCTAAACCAAAAACTCTTAGTCAATACTAGGGGCATTTTTATTAAAATAAAAATGACTACAAGATCCTCACAGAGTCCCACTTGAGAAAATATAACGCCCAAAGCTAAAGTATTTTTCTCTTCGACTTATGATCTCAAAAGATTTTCAAAACATTCACACATACACAAACATTTTTCACAAGCATGTGCATGGAACTACGTTGGACCTGAATTCCCCTAGCTATGGGATACGTAGGCAGCTTGTATGAGCCCGGTCCTAAACATTTTCAAAAATCAAACCCTGTATCGACATTAGGGGCATTTTATGAAAATGAAATGATTGAAAGATCCCCAAAGAGTTAAAGCCAACGAGAAATTGGGATCACAAATCTATCCAAAACAATCAAACCTCTTGTGTCGAAACTAGGGGCATTTGTGGAAGATAAAAAAAAAGATAGACCCCTGATTTTTTTCTAATGCCAAGCGAACTGATGAGCGAGTGCAAGAAATAAGTAGGGATGCGGGAAAATACGTTTCTCCCCAATGGATGTCTCTTGACGAACTAATGTAACTAGTGGAATCCGAGTAAAGCGCTTCGCAAACGGATCTATCTCGAGCCTAGACAAAAGCTTAAACTACTGATGTTTAAGAGGGAGCTCATAAAAGATGAATGCCCAAACTCGGAACCATGTCATCAACAAAGGCGATGTCTCGTCTCAATTGGAGGTCAAGTGCCAAAGATCTAAGACCTCAAGAAAAGTAAAATCAATTAAACAAAGACTGTGTTGGTTGAGATATGAAATACAATACTGTTGTTCATTTAGATTCTATCTAATTGCTAAGCAAGAACAAAGTGTTTGAATCTTTCAGATACACCCCGGTCATAAAGAAAAGAGGCCGAATAAAATAGAAAAATACTCGTAGAGGTTGAGATATTGAAATCACCATTTGTTGTTCATCTAGACTCTTGTCTAAATTGCCAATGCAAGAACAAGAATGTACCGATTCTATTAAATATACACTGAGTATAAAAGAGCCCAAGGCAATAGAATCTTAAGCACATTGACCTCCGAATTCGAGAAGCGAGGCTCAACCTCATGACGCATGGTTGAAAGATTAAGCATTCGAGCGAACAAATCCCTCGAAAAACTCAGGGCAAAACGTCTCGGCGAAAGACAAGTCCCCAAAAGTGACAGCATGAATCTCGAAGAACATCGATTACATGTGGTTTCCTCTCGACACACTCTAAGGAAGAAAGTATGGAACCGATTCTTGAAAATATTTCAAGACCGTTGAAGAAGACGCTAGTGCTTTGAAAATTAAGGAAGTCTAACTTCGAACTTAATCACTAATCAGAATTGTGATTAAAAAGTATTTCGCTAAACTGACCAGCGATACTCAAATCCATATAATCACTAAGCAAAATTGTGATTAAAAAGTGTTTCGCTAAACTGACCAACGGCACTTAAATCTATATAATCACTAAGCAGAATTGTGATTAAATAGTATTCGCTAAACTGACCAGCAATACTTAAATCTATATAATCACTAAGCAGAATTGTGATTAAATAGTATTTCGCTAAATTGACCAGCGATACTCAAATCCATATAATCACTAAGCAGAATTGTGATTAAATAGTATTTCGCTAAACTGACCAGCGACACTTAAATCTATATAATCACTAAGTAGAATTGTGATTAAATAGTATTTCGCTAAACTGACCAGCGATACTCAAATCTATATAATCACTAAGCAGAATTGTGATTAAAAAGTGTTTCGCTAAACTGACCAGCGGCACTTAAATCTATATAATCACTAAGCAGAATTGTGATTAAATAGTATTCGCTAAACTGACCAGCAATACTTAAATCTATATAATCACTAAGCAGAATTGTGATTAAATAGTATTTCGCTAAATTGACCAGCGATACTCAAATCCATATAATCACTAAGCAGAATTGTGATTAAAAAGTGTTTCGCTAAACTGACCAGCGGCACTTAAATCTATATAATCACTAAGCAAAATTGTGATTAAATAGTATTCGCTAAACTGACCAGCAATACTTAAATCTATATAATCACTAAGCAGAATTGTGATTAAATAGTATTTCGCTAAATTGACCAGCGATACTTAGATTCATACTAATCACTAATCAGAATTGTGATTAAAAAGTTTTTCGCTAAATTGACCAGCGATACTCAAATCCATATAATCACTAAGCAGAATTGTGATTAAAAAGTGTTTCGCTAAACTGACCAGCGACACTTAAATCTATATAATCACTAAGCAGAATTGTGATTAAATAGTATTTCGCTAAACTGACCAGCGATATTTAAATCTATATAATCACTAAGCAGAATTGTGATTAAATAGTATTTCGCTAAACTGACCAGCGATACCTAAATCTATAATAATCATTAAGTAGAGTTGTGATTAAATAGTATTTTTCGCTAAACTGACCAGCGATACTTAAACCTATATAATCACTAAGCAGAATTGTGATTAAAAAGTGTTTCGCTAAACTGACCAGCGACACTTAAATCTATATAATCACTACGCAGAATTGTGATTAAATAGCATTCGCTAAACTGACCAGCGACACTTAAATCTATATAATCACTAAGTAGAATTGTGATTAAATAGTATTTCGCTAAAAAAATACAATCAGCAAACTAAGTCAAGATGTGTACTCATGTACAATCCAAAGACTAGGCGAGTTGTGTAGAAATATGGTCGAAACCATCAGGCTCGATCTACACGATCGATAAACCAAGAGCGATGCATATTCTAAACAAAGGTGAATCGTCAACGAGTGGATGATAAACCGACTTTGAAGAATGAAGGGTAAATTACACGGGTCTCCCGAGAGACTCGTCAGGTTTGTTCTCTTTTCATTCAAGGAAGCCAAAAATAAACTATAAATTGGGTGTTTTCAAAACGCAGTGCCTATTTTCAAGCTTGGACATGCATTTTTTCTAAACCGAGTGTTTTCTACAAATTTTGTCCAAGAGGGGCATTCTGTAGACACTCATTTTTCACACATAATTTTATAGTTTATACTTTTCATAAATCTGAGTCTATAAAATTTTCTCGAATTCATTCACGGACTCGTTGCACGATTTATATTAAAGACGATTATTTTTAGAACAATTGAGTTTTGAAAATAATTGATTTTGGATTCTTAATAAAGTTAAGGTAGTAATTTGTCTATGTTACAACACTTAGAGAAGTTATTATACTTAAAATATTCAAGGTTTTATTTAATTAATTACCTTGGGTATTTATAAAAAAATAAAAATTAAAAAAATTATTTACAAAATATATATTAACGTTTTTTATAAAATTTCGTTAGGTATATTTTGTTAGATTAGTTTGTTAGATTAGTTAGATTAGATTTTGCAATTTGATTAAGTTAGTTAGTATTTTATTATAATTATAATTGTTCCTTAGAAATAGGAATAATTAATAATAATACAATTGCTTTTTTTTAATTGTTTGTTTTAATTTTATTTTTTTTGTAGGATAAAGGGAAATGGGTCAATCCAAGATCCACATGCAATATCCAGATCAGATTTGTGAATAGAGATAGGAAGATCCAAATCAAAGGCAAATCAACCCAAAGTAAGGCCAAAGAAAGGATCCAATTGACGGATCCGACCGGTCACCCGACTAATGGACCGACCCATGCCCAAGATTCGACCCATGAAATCAAATGTTAAAAGAGTTAGGTGAAGGCAACGGTCATCTTCTTGATGGTGACAACCACAAATCTTGAAATGACGATTCTATCATGTGCGGTCAAAAGAAAATAAAAGAAGTTGCTAAAAAAGAGGAGGAAGTGGCAAGAGAGAAAGTTTCAACGTGTGTAGAAGAAAAGATTGAAGACTTGGTTATTTTTTAATTATAAAATTAAAATGACCAAGTAATACATCATTATTAAATAAAGATTAAATCTCATTGGATTGAAAACTTGATTTAGTGACATATGTCAAGTGGAGATTGCTCCATTATTTTAAACATTTATAAATGTTTAAAATAATTTTCTTTCCAACGGTCAAGTTTGTTAAATGGGCCTTTGGGCCCTAGGGTTTCATAGTTTTGCCTATAAATACCCCCTTAACACCCTAGCAAAGGGACTTGAACTTTCGACCTTGACCTTCACTTTTCTCTCTCTTTTCACATTGCACTCTTTTCACATTATTTTCAAGAGCCAAAATTTTAATATTAAAGTGCCCTTAGGCTGCCCCTTTTGAAGAAAAAGAGTTGATACACTTGAGTCAAGAAAGCAACCATCTTTGTAAGCTTCTTGACTCTACCTTTAGTTTTGTCTTTAATAAGATTGCTTTTGGTCTTTCTATTATATATATTTAATAAGATTATTTTGGTCTTTTATTATATAATATGATTGTATGTATAATTATTAATTAGGTCTTTAACTTTATGTATGTTTTATGTAAATTTTAAACTAACATGTAAATATAATATAACTAAAAAAAGTTTAATAAAAAAAAAACTGTTTTCTTTGAATAAACTTTAAGGGCTTTTGAAATTGAAGAACCTAAGAAAAAATTCCGTATAGTTTTGTAATTATTATATTATTATTATTTGAATAATTAGATATGTTATTAATAAATTTCTATAAAACTTTAGAGCCATTTGATTTGATTTTGAAGAGACTAAGTAAAAAAAAAAAATAAAACTTTTGTTTTCTTTGTACAATTTTATTTTATTTTATTTTATTTTATTTTATTTATTTATTTTATTTATTTATTTATTTATTATTATAATTTTTATTATTATTATTATTTTTATTTTTATTATTTTTATTTTATTATTATTATTATTATTATTTATTTTTTTATTTATTTTTTTATTATTTTTTTTTATGCAAACCCTTTAATCTTTAATGCTTAAAATGGAAAAAGTTCCGTAAAAATGTTTTAAAAAAAGGCCAAAACTAATTAGTAGAGACCCTAGGGGCGTTGTGGAACATAGTGTCTAAAAAACCCTTTCCCACACGTAACCGAACGCCGAACTAAAATCTCTTAAATTTCTAATTTTTAAAATTAAGTGGCGACTCTCTAGTCGTGAGAGTAATTAATAAAAAAAGTTAAAAAAGGCCTATGACACACTTACCATTAAAAAACTCTCAATCTCTCCCAGATTCGACGAGAAGGTAAGATATGGAGTTGTCTATAAAGCCTTAATTTTAAAACTTCAAACTTTAAAATTAATTTCCCTCACGTTTTCAAAAAATAAAATTTTTTAAAGAGTGTCCCAGATTTTTTAAACTAATGATCAAAATGTTTTTTAAAAAAATCGATCACATGTATATCCTTTTTTGTTTAAAGGATATGCAATGAAAACACATTTGTTGGCTCTTTTTGAAAACTTTGATTTGTTTGGATAAACATTTGCAGAATAACACAAACGACCAAAAACTTTAAAATAGTTATAATCTGGTTTCTTTCCCGATAGCATTTCAATTGGAGTTTTTCCATTTAAAATATTAGTGGGAATTCTGTTTATTAGATGAGTTGCAGTCAATAATGAATAAGGCCAAAATTTAGAATCTAAATTAGAATCAATCATTAATGACCTTGCCACTTGAAGTAAATGTGTGTGTTTTCTCTCCACAACACCATTTTGTTGAGGTGAGTAAACACAAGTTGTTTGGTGAATAATTCCTAAGAAATTAAACATTTCAGAACATTTTTCATTTAAAAACTTAGTTCCATTGTCTAATCTAATTATTTTAATAGTTGTGTCATATTGATTTTTAACTAACATAAAAAAATTATGAAGTTTTTCAAACACAAAGACTTTACTTGGCATAAAAAAAATCCAAGTACATCGAGAGTAATCATTAACAATAGTAAGCATGAAAGGTGTGTTAAGGATTGATTCCTCTCGATATGGACCCCAAATGTCAATATGAATAAGTTCAAAAATCTTTGACGTTTTAAAAACGCTTTGAACAAAATGAACTCTTTGCATTTTAGCAACAGGACATGTTGAACAATGAAAAGTTTTATTCATAACAGCAGGAAATACACTTTTTAGAACATTTAAAGCAGGATGTCCTAATCGTTTGTGTAAAAGAAATGAATCAGAAACAAAATTTAAAGAAAAATGAACTGCAAATTTGTGATTTTTATTAAAAATTGGACTGTCTTCAATGAAGTACAGATTCCCCATTCTCTTTCTTTGAACCTTGTCTCAAGGTCCTGCAAATAACAATCAGATTTTGAGAAAATACAGTTCATTTTGTTATCCTTTGTAAGTTTTGAAACTGCAATTAAACAATATCTAAAAGATGGTGCATATAATACATCTTTTAGTTTCAAACAATCAAGAAGTTTAACAGTTCCTATTTCAGTTATGTTCCTACTTGATCCATCAGCTAAGTACATAATTTTAGGTTCATCAAGTTGTCTTATATATGAAAATGCATTCCTATTATTGCATATATGACAAGATGCTCCTGAATCAATAAGCCACATATTTGATATATTTGTTTGTTCATTAATACTGAAATCATATTCAAATGAATTAAGAATATAGTTAGGAAACTTACCTGCAGATGAAGAAGATCCATTTGCCTTGGTCTTGACATCTCTCATGTTCTTCAAGAACTGTTTATACATCTTGTATTCATCAATAGAAAGTTCCTGGAAATCATCTTTGTTTGCAGTGGCATGAACAGAAGTTGATGGTCTTTTCTTGATCACATTATCCTTTGGTTGTTTCCACCATTCTGGATATCCAATCAACTTAAAACAACCATCCTTCATGTGACCTTTTCCTCCACAGTGTGTACAACTTATACTCTTATTCTTGTTTGGAGGATGATATACTCTTTCACCTTCTTCTTTTATCACCATTGCAGATTCTTGAAAATGTTTTTTCTGTCTGGTCCTCTTTTCGACATTCTGAAGCATTGTGAATGATTTATAAACGTCTGGCCATGGATCTTGCATGAGTATTTGATCTTTGACATACTCGTATTTATCATCAAGCCCCATCAGAAATTGAAGAAGCTTAAGTTCTTCATCATCTTGAAGCATTTCTGCTTCAAGAAAGCATCCATCACAATTAACTCAAATTCCTTTGCATCTGCATCTTCTTAGAGGTTTTAACCCCATCATCTCATCCCACAGCAATCTCACCTTTGAATAGTATTCTTCTAAGTCAAGGTCACCTTGTTGGACGAAGCTAATATCCTTTTGAAGGTTGTACCTCCTCGGACCATTGTTGCCTTCATATCTGGACTTGATCTCAAGCCACAGATCACGACTGGTTTTCTTGGATTGAAATCTTCTTCCAATTCTTGCCTCTACCGTATTCATAATCCATGCCCTAACTAAGGCATCAACAATACCCCATTGATTTGCATCTTCTTGATCTTTTGGTTCTGGATATAAACCATCAATAAAATCTATCTTAATTTTCGCTTGAAGAGCTAGCCTAATACTTAGACTCTATCCGAAATAAGTTTCCCTTCCAATAAGAATGGTGATATTATGAGAACTATACGTATACAATATGTAATCTAGGGTTGACAGTACCTTAGTAACTACCGATAAGATGAGAGAAGTAGAGAATGAGAATAATTGCAGATCTGCAATTGATAGGTTGAAGAGATTGAATTAGAAGAAGAGATTAGACGAGATGCAGAATGGGAATAGGAAGAGTTAATCAGGGTTACCTGAAGAGTCAATTCATCAGTCGTGGTTTTTATTCCAGTTCAGCAAGTATTTAAGGCAGAATCATTCACCCCTTTACATGACTCTCTAACTTCCTTTGTCAGCTGGCAAGGCCAGCTGTTATTACTCTTCTGTTATAACTAATGCAGTTACTCAACTGCTACAAGAACTTTCATATGCTGTGTAACAGCTTATTCCAGACTAAAACCCTGTTGTGTGAATACAGCTTATTAACAACGAAATTACCGAACCTGCCGACTTCGTTAACAATCCGTCGACTTATTAAGGGTTAGAAAACCTAACCCTAAAATCCTCTCGTAACATTAGCCTCCCCATCAACACTTGTTCGCCCACGAACAAGTTGATTGAAAGAAGCTGTGTCTCCCACCGTCAACACAAATTGAGGATACTTTGTCATCAACCATGACTCTTCCTCCCAGCTAGCATCATCATCTGAAGCGTTAGACCACCTGATCAGGAATTGTCCCATACTGACTCCATCCTTCCAAACAATTCTCTCATCTAGAATTGCCACTGGTTCCACAAGGTTGTCCTCTTGTAAGATAGGAATATGAGGATTGGCTATTGCATTTCCCCTCGTAACATTAACCTCCCCTTCAATATTTGTTCGACCACGAACAACACAATTAAAAAAAGAAGCCAACTTATTTCGAACAAACCAAAATTTTGGAAATTCATGTTCCAACCAAGATTCATTCTCCCCTGTAGATAATAAATGAAGGTTTAACTGACACTCCCAAGTATCAGGTGGCTCTTCAAACCACACAAATTGTTTCAAAATATCTCCCAATTGTAAGGCATAAGAACAATTGCAAAACTCTACATCTGGTGGTTCTTCAAACCATAATAAGTATTTGCATCTCATCCATGTTTTATGCCATAAAATTTTCTGAAAGCAAGATCCAACATCTTGAGATTTCTCGAACCACAAAATCTGGACGCAATTTGTACTTGGCGCTAAGTATGCTTGAGAAATGGGATCAAACGACAACATCTTATCTTCAAGGCCCAAAACATCTTCAAATATTTCTTTAAATTTTACTTCTCCCAAGTCAACCCGATAATGATCTTCTTTTCCAACGTAGGTTGTCTTCGCATTCTCTTTGTCATCGTACACTTGTGATACTTGCAAATAAATAATCGAAGAACTTAAATTATCGTAGATTTCTTCATCGAGACTGAGATTGTCGTGTTTGATATCATGAGTATTTCAAGTCTCCATTTCTTTTCCATAACAAAAGTCTTCAACAGGAGGTGCGTCTTCCACTTTAGAACAATCATCATTAAAAGAGGTTTCGTCTTTGTTTAGAGCCGAATATGTCAATGGGGAAGGCATCGATTATGAATGTGTCAATGTGGAATGTGTCGATTGTCCAACATCTTCTACAGGTTGCTTGTCATCTTCCAGTAACTCATCGGATTCGACTATCAATTTTTGACTATCGTTTTCCCCCTTTTGCCTTGTTATTTCTTCATCGGCCTTTTATTTCTGTCTTTTAATTTCATCAGCGATCCTCCATGATTTTAACAAGTCGGTTATTTGTTGACACTGTTCCGCGATTACCTTCCACGATTCTGGTTGCACTTTCTTTTGTATATGTCGTGGATCGTCCCTGACACATGACCCAAACTCACGTCGCAATAGTTGTTTTAGCTCTTTCCACGTCAATCCTCTGCTAAGAGTTTTCATGACCACGTGTTCCCTAAGCCATCGTAGTGCCTTTTCCCTCATGTGACTTGTCGCAAGATGAACCTCTTCTTCTTCAAGTGTGTCGTTAACCCGAAAAAAACTTTCTGCCTCATAAATCCAGTCTTCAACATCTTCAACATTTTCTCCAAAGAATTTTGGAAAATTCATTTTGACAACTCACTGCATTTTATTCATTCATACGTCTGACTATGTTTATGATTTTCATTCAACTATCCGTCGATACGTGTTTCCACCATATTGCCAAGAATGTCGCTCTAATACCAATGATATTATGAGAACTATACGTATACAATATGTAATCTAGGGTTGACAGTACCTTAGTAACTGCCGATAAGATGAGAGAAGTAGAGAATGAGAATAATTGCAGATCTGCAATTGATAGGTTGAAGAGATTGAATTAGAAAAAGAGATTAGACGAGATGCAGAATGGGAATAGGAAGAGTTAATCAGGGTTACCTGAAGAGTCAATTCATCAGTCGTGGTTTCTATTCCAGTTCAGCAAGTATTTAAGGCAGAATCATTCACCCCTTTACATGACTCTCTAACTTACTTTGTCAGCTGGCAAGGCCAGCTGTTACTACTCTTCTGTTATAACTAATGCAGTTACTCAACTGCTACAAGAACTTTCATATGTTGTGTAACAGCTTATTCCAGACTAAAACCCTGTTGTGTGAATACAGCTTATTAACAACGAAATTACCGAACCTGCCGACTTCGTTAACAATCCGTCGACTTATTAAGGGTTAGAAAACCTAACCCTAAAATCCTCTCGTAACAAATGGCTGAGGTAATATTTAGGCCTGGATGATTGGTTGGATGTATAAGAAGAGGATCATTGTTGTATTTCCTTTTTGTAATTGGTTGGTTAGGGTTCTGGTTTGGATTCTGGATGTTAGGGTTAGGGATTTGAGTCATAGTTGGTGTACAAGTTGGAATTGAAACTCAATTTGACTCTAAAACCATCGGCCTAAGAGTAGTATACATTTCTGCTGGAATTTCAGGAAGTTGAGGTTCAGAACTTACATTGTTATCTGAAGATCCAAAAGCCATTTCTTACTTTGATAGAATTAGTAGACCGTCTTCTTCTTCGCCTAGATTTGCTCTGATACCATGAACAAATCGATCGGAGATCGATTTGATAAAATCTGTAGCAAGAGATTGAGAGTGAAGAGATGACAAGAATAGATGATTTGCACAAATTGAAAATAACCCGATAAAGGGATTTCTCATTATTCAACCTTATTTATATTGTCTCAATTACAAAATGAGTAACAAACTATTGTCTCTAGTCTAAATAAGTCCTTAGACTTATATTCGTTATAATGTCAGAATGAAAGTTAATTATTCTAACTAATCAATACCAAAATGACTAATGCAGTTAATTAACTTCCTTAACAAATATTTAGCAGTTAATTAACTGCCTTAACAAATATTTAGCAGTTAATTAACTCTAACAAATTTACTCAAATCATAACAACTTTGTTAAACAATAATTAGAAATAAAATAATTCATCCAAAATGGTAAAAAAAAAAAGAGCAAGTTCCGTTGCTTAAAAATCAAAGAAGGTTACTATTATGTTCTTATCCGATCAACACCAAGAAGAAGACGAATCAGACAAAACGACATCATTCCGTACGCGATGAGCGTACTGCGTGTCGAGCATTAGCCTGTTGTTTGTTGATCCACTAAGGCACGAAAGTGCGCGTTACTTTCGTTGTAAGAGTGACGTGGTGGGCCGTGGGCTAGTGTCTGTTGGATGATGCTTGGATGACTACTGCTTCATCATTTTGGTTGCACTTGATCAAAATACATTTTAAATTTTAAGACTTGTTTTAATTTGATTTTTCCTTTATTCTTTTGATTTTATTTTAATCTAAAAATACACAAAATTAACTAATAGATATAAACTTTATTTTGTCTCCTTTTTTTATTTTAAGGCTACTTAAATAATTATTTTATGTATTCAAATGAATATAACATTTTTTTCAAATAATTATTTAATTTATTTCAGCCATTTTAAAACTAATTTGTGATTAATTAGTACAATAACTATCTCAAATAATTTACTTTAGAATTTAATTTTTTTGGGATACAATAATTATCCTAAATAATTATTTTATTTTATTTTGGCCTTTATTTTAATTAATTTAAATTATGATTATAACATTTATTCAAAATAATCATTTAAAATTTATAAATTAGAATAGTAGAATTTTTAGTGTTTATAAATGACCCCTCTTGAATTGGATTGGATTGAATTTGGATATAACAAATTCAGTTTTAGAAAACTTGGGTCCAAGACATAAATGTACTATATTCTTTTACCCAATTTAAGGTTTTTATCATGGGAGTGATGGAAGGATATAACATGGAGGTGGCTGATGTCGGTGCTGTCTTCGCTTTATTACGTGCGTGACAATCATTAAAGAGCTCAAGATGTTCATTCATGGTTATTAGTATCTTATATTTTGGTATTTATGCTAACAATGATTGATTTTGACTAGGGCATATTTAGGTGAATCATTATTTATGAATGATTCAGTAAATATATTAACCAATGATATCTGACTGCACAAAAGTCCATAGACCATTTCTATTATTAGATAATGATTTTAAAATATCATTTGCATTGAGATATGGAGTTTAATTTAACGCGAGTTTAAACAAAGTAATCGTGTGGATCATCAATAATTCGTGTTTTCAGAAGTCAGAACTATCGACTAATAGTGGCTTAAAATTTTTGAGATCATTAATGTACAAACGATAATATATATCGATAAATAAGTTTTGATTTGACGTGAATCTTGATTTTAATTTAATTTGAATCTTGACAAAAATATTTATGTATGTTATTAACAAATACCATTTTTAGGGTAATTATATATAAATGATCGTGTGAATCCTAACGAAAATATGTTTTGATTGGTCATACACAAATGATCTATCTTTTATTTTTGTTGGATTTAAGTGAGCATTTTACTTGGTGCGTCTGATGAAAGGATGGTTCATGGCACTTTATAGTGTTGGTCATGGTGTTCATCACCTTGATCATGAATTATTTCAACCAAAGTTTTTCTTCTATTCCTTCATTCAAAGTGACCTTCACAACTTATTTAAATGGCATAAGTAGTGGACTTTTGTCCAAATATGATCATTCTTAAATACTGATTTTAATAAAAGGAAAAGGACACGTTTTTAAATGAAGTGATTTCTCAATTCTTGATAATTGATATAACCAATTTTCTTTTTGGAGAAATGGAATAAAACCTTAATTCATTTAACAAATCATGATATTTTAGATTCAAATATGCAGAATGAAGAGCTGCAATTCAATCCCTCTGTATGGGAACATATATATTTTCCATTGTACACTCATGCGTAGGATATATAATGAGTATCCGTATATATACCTGATAATAAAGTTTGGGTATTTTAAATCGAGTTTGGAGTCATGATTAGGCATGAGGAGGGAAAAGTACCCGATTGGATTTGGGGATAAGGAGTGTGCAAAACCCGCTTATATTAATATTAAAATAATTTTTTTATTAAGCCTTAAATGTGACCTTTCAAATATCTAATAATGACTAACATTATCATAAATACATAATTTATTTTGTTTTTGTCCACACTCCAATCAAACTTTATTTTTGTAATATTCCCCAAAATAACATACTTTTCTCTTCATTTTTTTCATTTTCAACTTTTCCTTTAATAACAAAATATAATTTATCTCTCTTTACTCTTATCTTCATCTTCCATCTTTATTTTATAACTTGTTTTTAAACTTCATTCTAACTTTTATTTAACTTTAATAATAAAAAAGTTGTTATCTTTTTCGACATCTAAAATATAAATGTGTAGGTAAGTAGTGTTTTAATTTGTTTTTTAAACATTTTGATATTACTAATTTTAAAGTTATTTATTATTTTATAAAGTTATGTTTTTCTTATTAGAAGTATTTAATCGGGTAATGGAATAACCGATGAATCTGGGATGAGGATAGAAATAAAGATCTTATCGGAGTCGAGTTAATGATCAGGTAGTAAAATAAAAATCGGGTTCAGGGATGGGTACCTTATTACCCAGCGGGTAGGGTACTTATTACCATTCCTACAATTGCCTCTTGTATACACAAAATTTTGAATATAATTAATGACTAACCGTGTATTATGATGTTTCTAAAAACTTAGACAAGGAAAGTGCAATATAATTCCTCTATAAGAAGATCATCACAATCACTATCATCCGTATTCACTAAAACGACTGGTGATGACCACATAGTATGGATTATGGAATTCCTCCTACTTAGTATCCACTAAATATTGATGACTAAAATGTCCATCATTTGAAAATGAGGAAAGCATAAATCATAACTTTGCAAACCCAAAATAAAGTAAATAAATAGCAAAAATTGAAAATGACAATAATGAAAGAAAACAATACCAAAATCAAATGTTTTGAACATGCAAGCAAATAAAGGTAAATAAATACCAAAAATGGGCAAAATCTGATAATCAAACATAATGAAATGAAAAATCAATGTTTTGTTTAAATGATTTATCTTATTGATTTGGATATTGGATGGTCATTGGAACAACACAGAGTTGGTTGGGATCATGGATAAGATACTCTCCCCACTTGCTTCCTGCTGGTTGTATGACTTTGACCGAGCCATTACTCAATCCAACCGCAAATTGGTTGGGCTCACATGGATGAGCAGCCAGTGCAACTGATTCGTTTTCATATCTGCATAGTTACACATTAAGAATTAGTAATATAATCTAATAATTATTAATAATGTCTTGTTATTATTGAATATGACCAAAATTAAAATCTTACCCATCCAAAAGATTAATAATGTCTTGTTATTATTGAATATGACCAAAATTAAAATCTTACCCATCCAAAAGAGGGGTGGACGGGTAAACATTTAGTGCAATAAGACACATAATATTTAAATTATTGGAGTCGAAAATTCCAATGCTCCCGTCTCTAAAGGCTGCATAAACCATTAGGCAATCGCATGAATATGTGGCACCTGATATTGCCAACCAAAAGTTCCCTTGTGGGACCCACTACACACCACAAATCATTGAACAAAAAAATTAAACAATTTAATCATGATAAACAATTTTTTATTTTTAAGTACCTGAAATACAAGGTTCATAGTGGAGCCATCATATACGGAGAGTTGCATTGTTCCGTGAGACACAAGAATACGGATTTGGTCAATGTGGAATTGGACACTCGTGGCACCACTATTGGGAGCCTCTTTACCACCCCGGGAGTTTTAAGAAGAGAGAATTCTTCTTTACCCATGTATCCGATCTCCAAAAATAAATCTAACAATATCATAATATATATAATTAATTACCAATGATTTTTTTAAAATTAAGAGAAAACATAAACAGAAAAACAAAACATATTACTTAAGTATCAACACCAGATGAAACCTTTAGTCTAAGCATACAAGGAAAAAGTTAACTTTGTAATAGATTTGGCATGCCTCTAAATTCCGATTGGACCTATCAACAACAATACGTCATTATTTATTAACCACATAAATAATGATGTTTTGTTGTTTATAGGTCCAATCGAAACTTAGGGGTCATGCCAAATCTATTACAGAGTTAACTTTTAACTGTATGCTTAGACTAATGGTTTCATCTGGTGCTGATGCTCAAGTAATATATTTTGTTTTTCTTTTTTTGTTATTTATAATTTTAAAAATATACATTGCTAATTAATTATATATATTAAAATATTGGCAGATTTGGCAGATCTATTGGCAGAATTCTCTCTTCTTACTTCTCCCGGGTGGTAAGGAGGCTCTCCGAAGCAAGCAGGGACAAGAGTGTCTAGTTCCACACAGACCAAATTCGCATCGTCGTATCCTATGGAATGCAGTGCGCACTGTATGACATTTAGCCAAACAAGTAACTTCAGTCTTAATTTTCACATCCATCGACATATTATTTCTCAAAGGAACACTAGTTTTCAGCCGCCAAATACGAAAATGTACATTCATCATTATTTTGACATTAGAAAACGAAAGTATCATGAAGCTCTAGATAGGTATTTCAATCAAATTTATAATATGTTTTTTAGATCAATATACATCTAGTTAATATTAATTATTTGATGGATTTTTTTTATTACTAATTTATTTGTGTTAATTAAATTCGATATTACAGATCAGATAAACAAACTGCAATTGATATATTAATGAAGGAACTAAATATGTTCGATCATGTAATGTTGGAAAACATGATCGAACATTTTCATTTCATTCATTAGTATAACAATTTTAGTTTGATAATCTTGTTTGCAACATATAATTAAATTAACACAAATAAATTAACAATAGCAAAAATTCATGAAATAAATAATAATAACTAGATCTAAATTTATCAAATAATATTATTAATTCGATTGAAATACATATTAAAACTTCATGATATTTTCGTTTTATGATGTTAAAATGTTGATAAATGTGATACATCGATTAAAAACTGAATACTAGTATTTATTTGAGAAACAATATTTCGTCTTGTGTAAATTTTGAGATTGAAATTATTTGTTGATTATGGTTAAAAATAAAAACTATTTGGAATTGGATAGCGGGAAAAAATAATTTTGTTTGTCATTTTAAAGTTGAAAATATAAATATATAATATTAATATTTGATAGTTGAGTTATTACCTAGAGATACTAGAGATAGTGACACCTGGTTCTTCATTCTCTAGACAATATATACTAACTTGAACTTGGTTATTCACCAACTTGAACTTTATTTGGATGATGCTGTTATGAATGTCACCCCTCTATCACTGGAAAATTATTGTTTTTTTTTTAAAAAAATCATGAAATAACAAAAAATGAGAGTATTTTAATTAAAAATAAACAAAATAAAGACATTAGTGGACCACGTATACCAAAATATTTAAGAAAATTTTAATTGAATTGATGAATTATATCATTAGGCATAGTCTTAATAGGGACAACATCAACCAGAACCCTAACCAGAGGGGGAGCGGAAACGGGTGCTAGAATCAGGGAGGAGCCGAAACTAAAACGAGACCGGAACTGGGAATGGAAGGGAAGAACGGGAGTTATGAAGATAAATATACCTCAGATGATGAAGATTGACCAACTCGAACTTGTTTTGGAACTGGATAATCAAACTCATAGTTGTTACGAAGGTCACCATTTATATCTGAAATATTATATTTGGAAAACATTCATAAAATATTTTAAAAAATGAGAATATTTTAATAAAATCAATGAACAAAATAAAGACATTAAACCACACATACCAAAAGATTAATAGTACATTATACCTGAAATAAGAAAATTTTAATTAAATTGATGAATTATATCACTACCCGACGGAAAATGTCTTACCCTGATTCAATTTTTACTAACCGACGGAAAATGTCTTACCCTGATTCAATTGAGGTGGTGACAGTGGTAAAGGACCAATAGTAGCAGACTGAGAAGCATCGTTATTTGTTGCTCGTCCATATTAGTAGAGGGACATTAATAGCGGGAGCCGGAACACTAGCCAGACCGGGAGCGGAAACCCGAGAAGGAATAAGAGATAGAACCCGAACGGGAGTCCAAACTCAAGCGGAACGAACCAAAGCGGCGGAATAACAGGAGTTGGAGGAACAAGAGCAAGATTTAAGTTTAGGTTTGGAGGAACGCAGGTTATATATGGATTTGGGCCAAAATTTAGGTTTAGGTTTAGATTTGGAGGAACACAAAAGGCTAAACTCCTTATATATGGATTTGGGCCCGGATGCCTATGATGTGCCGGTTCAAATTGTATATCTAATTAAAAATATTCAATTATAAGTTTTTTAAGAAAAATTCAAATATTAATTAATATTTATTATTGAAAATTTATCCCATTATTATCTTAAAAAAACCAAAATATCAAGCATCACATATTTAATAAATAATTTTATACATATAAATAACAAAATTAACCTCTGTTTAAATATTTTATATTAATAAAAGTTCACTATAAAAATTAAAAAAAAAAAAACTTAATTACTCAACCGTATATACTAATAAAATGTTATTTAAACCTACTTAATATAAATTTTTTTCTCATTTAGTCCCTTTCATTAAACTAAATTTAATATTTATTTTTGAATTTATATATTTATTAATTAAATATTAATATATTTTCCCTCATTATCTTTTATTCATCAATTAATTCTATAGTTTTATCTTTTTTACAAAAAAAATTATAATATCTTATTATTAATTATTTTTATTATATATATATATATATTTATTTTTTAATTTATATATTTTTATTTTATATATATATATATATATTATATTTTTTAATTTATATATATATATACATATATATATATATATATATACAATTATATTTTTTTTTTTTATTTTTTTCTTATATTACTATTAACTATTAATAATTTATCATTTTAACAATAAAAATCTTTCAACGCACAAATTAATTAATTAATTAATAGTCAAGAATATAACAACTTATTCATCAAATAACAAAATAGTAATAATCAAGTGTTAGTTCTTACTATTAGTATAATTCATTAATAAAAAAATAAATAAAGAATTATTAATTATTATTTTTTTTATACTAAATTAAATAAGAAATAAATCTTTCAAAAATATATTACAGTAAAACACAAATTTTATAAATAAATTACTAAAATATTTTTAAAAATAATAATTTAAAAATTATGAGAAATAAAAATTGATAAAAAAGGAAGATTAAATAAAAAAAAAACTAATATAAAAATAATAAAAAAAACTTTAAAATGAAATAAATTTATCTGGCTTAATTAATGAAAAGATGAGAGAGAAAATATATTAATATTTAATTAATAAATATATAAATAAAAAATAACTCTTATAATAAAAGAGGCTAAATGAGTCAATTACTTTTATAGTAAATATATTTAAATGACATTTTATTAGTATATATATATATATATATATATATATATATTAATATATATATTAATAAAATGTCATTTAAATATATTTACTATAAAAATAATTGGCTAATTTAGCCTCTTTTATTATAAGAGTTATTTTTTTTATTTATATAATATTTTTTTTTTATTTTTATTAATTACCTTAAAAGTAAATTAAAACACAATATAAATTCAATTATAACAAACCATATTATCTAATATAACATTTAAATATTAAATAATTTAAATAAATAAATAATTATACTTAAAATAAAATTAATATATTTAAATAACAAGTATTAATTAATTTATAAATATACATCAACTAAATTAAATATTTATAAAGAAATTTATTCAACTTACAACAATATATAAACACATCATCCATAAAACTATATTTTTACTTGACATTCAAATTAAGAAAATAATGACAATAAAATTATAAACAACTAAAACATTAGGCTACAATATAAATTAAATTATGGAATTATTTTATTTTGATAAATGTTAATATTAATTTAGGTATTGTTTTTTAATATTTATTTTATTATATATTAAAATTTATATTAATATAAATTAAACTATTATTTTTAAATAAATTATTATTAATTACCAATTAATATATAAATGAGAGAGTGATAGGAAAGGGATTGATGTGACATCACTTTTGGTTGAAAAAAATAAGAATGGTGAATAAAAAAAATTGATTTATTTTTTAAACCATTTAAATTGTATCAAGTTATTCCATCCCCAAATTGTATCTCAATCATTCATCCTCTAGAGGAAGAGGGTATAAATAATACTAAAATTTATAAAGTCAATTTTTCATAATTCATCAAAGGAGCTCTAAGTTAGTTTATAGTACCTTTGATTGATCATTCTCCTTATTCTTTTGGACCTTATGTCAAGGAAAAGGGAACTTCTAAAGGTTATACCTTATTCGGTTTTAAGTTATTTAAATAATTCAAGAAATTAAATGTCTATTTATTCATTAAATAAAAATATTAAATATCTTATATTTAAAATTATTATAATTTTATTTATATATATAATACCAAGTCATTTTTAAAATAACATCATAAATACTTTAAAATGATCATTAATTATCATTTATTTCTCTCTGTATTATTAAAAAAAAAAAAAACAGAACAAGTCTTAAGGTTAGCTTTCATAAGTTTTTTAAGCTCTAGCATTGTCATCTTATGAGTTGCTCTAGGATTTTCATATATAAAAACTCATGTTTCTTAAAACTAATATACAGAAGAATTGTAATAAGGGTATGCTGGAATTGACATTAAAAATAAAAAATTGAATAAGTTTGGTATATACTTTAATATTAAGAATTAAAAGTAAAATTATAATTATAATTTTAATGAAATTTATTATAGTGTAATTTTATAGTTCTTAATTTTATTTTATTTGTAACTCGGAATTATATTTCTTAATTTTTTTTTATGTTTTTTCAAATAAAATAACTTAATTTAATCATTTAAAACACAATTAAAGTTTTCAATAGATAACTATTTTTTAATTTAAATGCTAAAATTTCGAACCTATATTTTTTTTCTTTTTTTAATTTAGTAAATTAATATTGTAAACTTTTATATATATATATATATATATATATATATATATATATATATATATATATATATATATATATATATATATATATTTTGAAAATACATCTCACAATAACTTTATTTTTAGTTAAATGTATTTTTAATTTTTTTTTTATTTAGTTTAAAAAAATAAAATTCTTTTTACTTTTTAAACTAATTTTATTAAACTTTTTTATTATTTATTTTCTTTAAACATTAGTCTTTTTAATCAATAATATCTTTTTTTTATAAAGAATATAATTATTATTGGATTTTTTTGTTAAACAATAATATTTATTTTTATTTTTATTTAATAATAATACTATAATATTTAAAAGACAATTAATTATAAAAATAATTAATTTTTATTGACCATAAAATATATAATTTAACTCTTATTAATCTAAGAAATGATAAGAGATAATTTAAATGATAATTTTGATTTAAGCTGTTACTAATCAAAATTAAGATTTGTTTTACGCGTTTAAACGTAATTTTATTAGAGATTTTCTATTGGGTTTGATGTTTAGTGATACACATAAAAGTTATATATGTGATCGATACCTCATACAATTTTTGTTTTTTTAGTTTTAGAAAATTGAAACCTTACATTTTTATTTGTCTAATTATTTTTCATAGTTTATGCATATATTTAAATTTAATATTTTAAAATATGAAACAAACATTGATACCTGCTGCTATTGTTGTCGAAAAAAAAATTGGTACTTGAAAATATCAATTAAAGGTGTTAGAAAATAAAAATAAATTCAAATAGGCCATTTTTTAAAACGCTTTTTTTTCGAATTTTTTAAAAATAGTTTAAGGCTTTAAATGTTGAAAAATATTTAATTAGTAAATGTTGAAAGCAAACAGGCCTTTGGCCAGCTATTCGGGTCGGGAATTGGGTCAAACACGCGGGTTTGGGCATGATTTGATCCCCGTCCAACAAGTGCGAGCACCTAGACATCACAGAGATGATTTGATTGCTCTAGATTTTCTTGGTCGGTGAGAATGTGCCCGATCATACTTTCCTCGGTCGAAAGGATGATGCTTGGTAGTCTTATGTAGTAGGCAAAAAAAAAATCAATTTCATTTGAAATTCTCAAACTCAAACTAATTAGATGAGAATGATCATATGATCAAACTGAAATTTCTTGGTAAAAAATGGGATTTTTCGTCAGATCTTTATGGTTAAATTAGACTTACAAAAAGCTTTCTAATGTTGGTTAGGATTAATTTTAACCATAAAAACATAACTAGCTGTAATATTGTACTTAATTCAAGAACTAAAATTTCAAGTTTTATCTTAAATTTTTAATTTTTGGACAAACATACTTTATATAATTCGAAATCAAACCAAAAATGTTCTTAACATCATTTGATATGATTTAGGAATCTTTTAGCGTCAAGGCCTCAATAACGAAAAACACGATTTCAAAATTTTTAAATTCAAAATTTAGTTTTTCGTATTTAGTTTGATTAGTTTAATTTTAAATCTAGAGATAGCTTATAAAAGATCTTAGGATCATCTCCAAATTAAGAAATCAATGAATTGTTCCCTGATGAAGATCACTCGAACTAAAATGTGAATATTTCAAGTTTTTGTTCATTATATGAATTACATCGTGAATGGAAACATACACTGAGTTAGACTCTTGTCATAGCTTTTGGGTGAACCAAAACTAAACTTAGAAATCTTACACGAAATTTTTTCAAAAACTAAAAAGTTTAATAAATTTTAATGACGGATGTAATTCGAGATTAATTGATGAGTTGGGATTAGTTCCTTGTTGTTTGATCAAGTGGATTGTCAAGAGAAGCATTTATAGATATCCAAGATGGTTGGTTGATAAGTGGATCAAATCCAGGACAAAATACATTAATTGTTTTTGTCTAAACAGATTTCTATCCATTTATGTCATGATTCGACGTAAGTTGATAAGTGAAATGGTCATCATGCTAGTGTGATCATTTCAGTCTTTGAATCATCCAATGAACAAATCGATCGGAGATTGATTTGATAAAATCTGTAGCAAGAGATTGAGAGTGAAGAGATGACAAGAATAGAGGATTTGTACAAATTGAAAATAACCCGATAAAGGGATTTCTCATTATTCAACCTTATTTATATTGTCTCAATTACAAAATGAGTAACAAACTATTGTCTCTAGTCTAAATAAGTCCTTAGACTTATATTCGTTATAATGTCAGAATGAAAGTTAATTATTTTAACTAATCAATACCAAAATGACTAATGCAGTTAATTAATTGCCTTAACAAATATTTATCAGTTAATTAACTCTAACAAATTTACTCAAATCATAACAACTTTGTTAAACAATAATTAGAAATAAAATAACTTTATTATTTTATTTCTTCACTCCCCCCTCAAGATGGAAGTCTTTGAGCTTTAGCATAAGCCTTAAATCTTGAAATTGTTTAACATCAAAAGCTTTGATAAATATATCTGCATTTTGAACATTAAAAGTAACATATGTTAAAGTAATAAAACCATCTTTGTATTTGTTTCTTACCAAATGACAGTCAATATCGATGTGTTTCGTTCTCTCATGAAACACCAGATTTTGCGTTATATGCATCGCTGCTTTATTGTCACAATACAAAACAATAGGCAGATTAACTTTGATCAAAATCAGCAAGTAAATAAGTCAGCCATTGTAAATCACATACTGTGACAACCATAGATCTATATTCAGCTTCAGCTGATGATCTAGATATAGTTTGCTGTTTTTTGTTTTCCATGCTACTAGAGCATTGCCAATGTAAATACAATAATCTGTAAGTGATTTTCTAGTATCATAACAAGAAGCCCAATCACTATCAGAATATGCTGAAATAATAAAATCATTCTTAGATGCATAAAAAATGCCTAAGGATGGTGTTCCTTTAAGATATTTAACCACTTTGATATCAGCCTCAAAATGTGATTTATAAGGTTTATTAATATATTGACTTAATTGTTGTACTGCATATGCAATATCTGGCCTAGTGAAATTCAAATATAGTAAACGATCTGTTACGAGAGGATTTTAGGGTTAGGTTTTCTAACCCTTAATAAGTCGACAGATTGTTAACGAAGTCGGCAGGTTCGGTAATTTCGTTGTTAATAAGCTGTATTCACACAGCAGGTTTTTTAGTCTGGAATAAGCTGTTACACATCATATGAAAGGTCTTGTAGCAGTTGAGTAACTGCATTAGTTATAACAGAAGGGCAGTAACAGCTGGTCTTGCCAGCTGACAAAGGCAGTTTGAGAGTCTTGTAAAGGGGGGAATGATCCTGCCTTAAATACTTGCTGAACTAAAATAGAAACCACGACTGATGAATTGACTCTTCAGGTAACCCTGATTAACTCTTCCTATTCTCATTCTACATCTCGTCTAATCTCTTCTTCTAATTCAATCTCTTCTTCCTATCAATTGCAGATCTGCAATTATTCTCATTCTCTACTCCTCCAATCTCTCATCTTATCGGCACATTTTATCGGCAGTTACTAAGGTACTGTCAAACCTAGATTTCATATTATATACGTATAGTTTTCATAATATCATTGGTATCAGAGCGACATTCTTGGCAATATGGTGGAAACACGTATCGACGGATAGTTGAATGAAAATCATAAACATAGTCAGGCGTATGAATGTATAAAGTGCAGTGAGTTGTCAAAATGAATTTTCCAAAATTCTTTGGAGAAAATGTCGAAGATGTTGAAGATTGGATTTATGAGGCAGAAAGATTTTTTCGGGTTAACGACACACTTGAAAAAGACGAGGTTCATCTTGCGACAAGTCACATGAGGGAAAAGGCACTACGATGGCTTAGGGAACACGTGGTCATGAAAACTCTCAGTAGAGGATTGACGTGGGGAGAGCTAAAACAACTATTGCGACGTGAGTTTGGGACATGTGTCAGGGACGATCCACGACATATACAAAAGAAAGTGCAACGAGAACCGTGGAAGGTAATCACGGAACAGTGTCAACAAATAACCGACTTGTTAAAATCATGGAGGATCGCTGATGAAATTAAAAGACAGAAACAAAATGCCGATGAAGAAATAACAAAGCAAAAGTGGGAAAACGATCGTCAAAAATTGATAGTCAAATCCGATGAGTTACTGGAAGATGACAAGCAACCTGTAGAAGATGTTGGACAATCGATACATTCCATATTGACACATTCACAATCGATTCCTTCCCCATTGACATATTCGGCTCTAAACAAAGACGAAACCTCTTTTAATGATGATTGTTCTAAAGTGGAAGACGCACCTCCTGTTGAAGACTTTTGTTATGGAAAAGAAATGGAGACTTCAAATACTCATGATATCAAACACGACAATCTCAGTCTCGATGAAGAAATCTACGATAATTCAAGTTCTTCGATTATTTATTTGCAAGTCTCACAAGTGTACGATGACAAAGAGAATGCGAAGACAACCTACGTTGGAAAAGAAGATCATTATCGGGTTGACTTGGGAGAAGTAAAATTTAAAGAAATATTTGAAGATGTTTTGGGCCTTGAAGATAGGATGTTGTCGTTTGATCCCATTTCTCAAGCATACTTAGCGCCAAGTCCAAATTGCGTCCAGATTTTGTGGTTCGAGAAATCTCAAGATGTTGGATCTTGCTTTCAGAAAAATTTATGGCATAAAACATGGATGAGATGCAAATACTTATTATGGTTTGAAGAACCACCAGATGCAGAGTTTTGCAATTGTTCTTATGCCTTACAATTGGGAGATATTTTGAAACAATTTGTGTGGTTTGAAGAGCCACCAGATACTTGGGAGTGTCAGCTAAACCTTCATTTATTATCTACAGGGGAGAATGAATCTTGGTTGGAACATGATTTTCCAAAACTTTGGTTTGTTGGAAATAAGTTGACTTCTTCTTTTAATTGTGTTGTTCGTGGTCAAACAAATATTGAAGGGGAGGCTAATGTTACGAGGGGAAATGCAGTAGCCAATCCTCATATTCCTATCCTACAGGAGGACAGCCTTGTGGAACCAGTGGCAATACTAGATGAGAGAATTGTTTGGAAGGATGGAGTCAGTATGGGACAATTCCTGATCAGGTGGTCTAACGCTTCAGATGATGATGCTAGCTGGGAGGAAGAGTCATGGTTGATGACAAAGTATCCTCAATTTGTGTTGACGGGGGGAGACACAGCTTCTTTCAATCAACTTGTTCATGGGCGAACAAGTGTTGATGGGGAGGCTAATGTTACGAGAGGATTTTAGGGTTAGGTTTTCTAACCCTTAATAAGTCGACAGATTGTTAACGAAGTCGGCAGGTTCGGTAATTTCGTTGTTAATAAGCTGTATTCACACAGCAAGTTTTTTAGTCTGGAATAAGCTGTTACACAGCATATGAAAGGTCTTGTAGCAGTTGAGTAACTGCATTAGTTATAACAGAAGGGCAGTAACAGCTGGTCTTGCCAGCTGACAAAGGCAGTTAGAGAGTCTTGTAAAGGGGGGAATGATCCTGCCTTAAATACTTGCTGAACTAAAATAGAAACCACGACTGATGAATTGACTCTTCAGGTAACCCTGATTAACTCTTCCTATTCTCATTCTACATCTCGTCTAATCTCTTCTTCTAATTCAATCTCTTCTTCCTATCAATTGCAGATCTGCAATTATTCTCATTCTCTACTCCTCTAATCTCTCATCTTATCGGCACATTTTATCGGCAGTTACTAAGGTACTGTCAAACCTAGATTTCATATTGTATACGTATAGTTTTCATAATATCACGATCAATTACTCTTCTATACTTTTCAACGTCACAAAGGGTATCATTCACTGGTTCTTGAACCAATTTGGTATCTCTAGTCATAGGAATAGATGATGGTTTAACAGAAATCAAGGACATATCAGAAACAATGTCAAGAATATATTTTCGCTGGTTAACATAAATTCCATCATCAGTTTGTATAATTTCAAGACCTAAGAAAAACTTAGCTTTACCCAAATCTTTAATAGGAAATTTGGTATTAATCATATTTTTTATTTCATCAATTTGCTCTATTGAATTCCCTGCTAATAGGATATCATCAACATAAATAAGCAAACAAACAATATTAGATCCATCATTTTTGATGAATAAACAATGGTCATTCTCAGATTTTTTAAAATCACTTTCAATAAGGATGTTACAAATTTGAAAATGCCAGTCTAGACGATTGTTTCAAGCCATATATGCTTTTGTTTAATTTACACACTTGTTTTGGTAGTGTTCTTTTTAAACCTTCTGGACTTTCATATATAAATCTTCTTCAACTAAGCCATGCAAGAAAGCATTATTTACATCTATTTGATGTAAATGCCATTTCTTAGCAGCTGTTAAAGCAAGAAGTAGTCGAATAGTCGAATTTTTAGCTACAGGGGCATATACCTGATGAAAATCAATTCCATCCTTTTGGTTATACCCCTTTGCAACTAGTCGGGCTTTACATTTATCAATATTGCCATCAGCATTCAATTTTGTTTTAAAAATCCATCTACAACCTATTATTTTCTTTCCTTTAGGAAGTTCTGTTATAACCCAAGTATTATTTTTATGAAGAACAGTAAGTTCATCATCCATAGCTTTAATCCAATCTGGATTTAAAATTGCCTGTTTGTATGAAGTTGGTTCAACAAACTGATCAATGTTGCCCAAGAATTCAATATATTCTTCATTGTTGTAAGTTGATACAAATGGAAATGATGGTGGTAAATAATTTTGTTTTTTATTTACATTTGTCTCAACTTGACTTACAACATAATCCTTCATCCAAACAGGTTGTTTTATAAATCTTGAACTTTTTCGAGACACGTATTTTATTCCATCTTGAACAGGTGAATGATTAACTTCATGTTCATCTTGAGAAGCAGAAGTTATCCCTTCACTTGTATTCAATTCAGGTTCAGAATTAGAATTCAAATTTTGATGTTCTGAAATTTCAGTTTGAACATTTTCAAAATCATTATCATAATCTAAATTATCTAATTATGTTTCAAAGAAATATGGAAAATCAGAAGATTCGTTTCCTTGTAAAATTTCTTTGTTTTGGATAATTTTATCAGAAAATGGAAAAATATCTTCATGAAAAATAACATCTCTTGAAATACTAACATTTCCTGTTTCAATATCATAAACTGTATATCCTTTTTTGTTTAAAGGATATCCAATGAAAACACATTTGTTGGCTCTTTTTGAAAACTTTGATTTGTTTGGATAAACATTTACAGAATAACACAAACGACCAAAAACTTTAAAATAGTTATAATCTGGTTTCTTTCCCGATAGCATTTCAATTGGAGTTTTTCCATTTAAAATGTTTGTGGGAATTCTGTTTATTAGATGAGTTGCAGTCAATAATGAATAAGGCCAAAATTTAGAATCTAAATTAGAATCAATCATTAATGACCTTGCCACTTGAAGTAAATGTTTGTGTTTTCTCTTCACAACACCATTTTGTTGAGGTGAGTAAACACAAGTTGTTTGGTGAATAATTCCTAAGAAATTAAACATTTCAGAACATTTTTCATTTAAAAACTCAGTTCCATTGTCTGATCTAATTATTTTAATAGTTGTGTCATATTGATTTTTAACTAACATAAAAAAATTATGAAGTTTTTCAAACACAAAGACTTTACTTGGCATAAAAAAAATCCAAGTACATCGAGAGTAATCATCAACAATAGTAAGCATGAAAGGTGTGTTAAGGATTGATTCCTCTCGATATGGACCCCAAATGTCAATATGAATAAGTTCAAAAATCTTTGACGTTTTAAAAATGCTTTGAACAAAAGGAACTTTTTGCATTTTAGCAACATGACATGTTGAACAATGAAAAGTTTTATTCATAACAGCAGGAAATACACTTTTTAGAACATTTAAAACAGGATTTCCTAATCGTTTGTGTAAAAGAAATGAATCAGAAACAACATTTAAAGAAAAATGAACTACAGATTTGTGATTTTTATTAAAAATTGGACTGTCTTCAATGAAGTACAGATCCCCCATTCTCTTTCCCAGATTTACTTTGAACCTTGTCTCAAGGTCCTGCAAATAACAATCAGATTTTGAGAAAATACAGTTTATTTTGTTATCCTTTGTAAGTTTTGAAACTGCAATTAAACAATATCTAAAAGATGGTGCATATAATACATCTTTTAGTTTCAAACAATCAAGAAGTTTAACAGTTCCTATTTCAGTTATGTTCCTATTTGATCCATCAGCTAAGTACATAATTTTAGGTTCATCAAGTTGTCTTATATATGAAAATGCATTCCTATTATTGCATATATGACAAGATGCTCCTGAATCAATAAGCCACATATTTGATATATTTGTTTGTTCATTAATGCTGAAATCATATTCAAATGAATTAAGAATATAGTTAGGAAACTTACCTGCAGATGAAGAAGATCCATTTGCCTTGGTCTTGACATCTCTCATGTTATTCAAGAACTGTTTATACATCTTGTATTCATTAATGGAAAGTTCCTGGAAATCATCTTTGTCTGCAGTGGCATGAACAAAAGTTGATGGTCTTTTCTTGATCACATTATCCTTTGGTTGTTTCCACCATTCTTGATATCCAATCAACTTAAAGCAGTCATCTTTCATGTGACCTTTGCCTCCACAGTGTGTACAACTTGTACTCTTATTTTTGTTTGGAGGATGATAAACTCTTTCACCTTCTTCTTTTATCACCATTTGCAGATTCTTGAAAATGTTTTTTCTGTCTGGTCCTCTTTTCGACATTCTGAAGCATTGTGAATGATTTATAAACTTCTGGTCATGGATCTTGCATGAGTATTTGATCTTTGACATACTCGTATTTATCATCAAGACCCATCAGAAATTGAAGAAGCTTAAGTTCTTCATCATCTTGAAGCATTTCTGCTTCAAGAAAGCATCCATCACAATTAACTCAAATTCCTTTGCATCTGCATCTTCTTAGAGGTTTTAACCCCATCATCTCATCCCACAGCAATCTCACCTTTGAATAGTATTCTTCTAAGTCAAGGTCACCTTGTTGGACGAAACTAATATCCTTTTGAAGGTTGTACCTCCTCGGACCATTGTTGCCTTCATATTTGGACTTGATATCAAGCCACAGATCATGACTGGTTTTCTTGGATTGAAATCTTCTTCCAATTCTTGCCTCTATCGTATTCATAATCTATGCCATAACTAAGGCATCAACAATACCCCATTGATTTGCATCTTCTTGATCTTTTGGTTCTGGATATAAACCATCAATAAAACCTATCTTAATTTTCGCTTGAAGAGCTAGCCTAATACTTAGACTCCATCCGAAATAAGTTTCCCTTCCAGTAAGAATGGCTGAGGTAATATTTAGGCCTGGATGATCGGCTGGATGTATAATAAGAGGATCATTATTGTATTTCCTTTTTGTAATTGGTTGGTTAGGGTTCTGGTTTGGATTCTGGATGTTAGGGTTAGGGATTTGAGTCATAGTTGGTGTACAATTTGGAATTGAAACTCAATTTGACTCTAAAACCATCGGCCTAAGAGTAGTATACATTTCTGCTGGAATTTCAGGAAGTTCAGGTTCAGAACTTACATTGTTATCTGAAGATCCAAAAGTCATTTCTTACTTTGATAGAATTAGTAGATCGTCTTCTTCTTCGCCTAGATTTGCTCTGATACCATGAACAAATCGATCGGAGATCGATTCGATAAAATCTGTAGCAAGAGATTGAGAGTGAAGAGATGAAAAGAATAGAGGATTTGCACAAATTAAAAATAACCCGATAAACGAATTTCTCATTATTCAACCTTATTTATATTGTCTTAATTACAAAATGAGTAACAAACTATTGTCTCTAGTCTAAATAAGTCCTTAGACTTATATTCGTTATAATGTCAGAATGAAAGTTAATTATTCTAACTAATCAATACCAAAATGACTAATGCAGTTAATTAACTTCCTTAACAAATATTTAGCAGTTAATTAACTGCCTTAACAAATATTTAGCAGTTAATTAACTCTAACAAATTTACTCAAATCATAACAACTTTGTTAAACAATAATTAGAAATAAAATAACTTTATTATTTTATTTCTTCATCCAAAATGGTAAAAAAAACGAGCAAGTTTCGTTGCTTAAAAATTAAAGAAGGTTACTGTTATGTTCTTATCCGATCAACACCAAGAAGAAGACGAATCAGACAAAACGACATCATTCCGTCCGCGATGAGCGTACTGCGTGTCGAGCATTAGCCTGTTGTTTGTTGATCCACTAAGGCACGAAAGTGCGCGTTACTTTCGTTGTAAGAGTGACGTGGTGGGCCGTGGGCTAGTGTCTGTTGGATGATGCTTGGATGACTACTGCTTCATCATTTTGGTTGCACTTGATCAAAATACATTTTAAATTTTAAGACTTGTTTTAATTTGATTTTTCCTTTATTCTTTTGATTTTATTTTAATCTAAAAATACACAAAATTAACTAATAGATATAAACTTTATTTTGTTTCCTTTTTTATTTTAAGGCTACTTAAATAATTATTTTATGTATTCAAATGAATACAACATTTTTTTCAAATAATTATTTAATTTATTTGAGCCATTTTAAAACTAATTTGTGATTAATTATTACAATAACTATCTCAAATAATTTACTTTAGAATTTATTTTTTTGGGATACAATAATTATCCTAAATAATTATTTTATTTTATTTTGGCTTTTATTTTAATTAATTTAAATTATGATTATAACATTTATTCAAAATAATTATTTAAAATTTATAAATTAGAATAGTAGAATTTTTAGTGTTTATAAATGACCCCTCTTGAATTGGATTGGATTGAATTTGGATATAACAAATTCAGTTTTAGAAAACTTGGGTCCAAGACATAAATGTACTATATTCTTTTACCCAATTTAAGGTTTTTATCATGGGAGTGATGGAAGGATATAACATGGAGGTGGCTGATGTCGGTGTTGTCTTCGCTTTATTACGTGCGTGACAATCATTAAAGAGCTCAAGATGTTCATTCATTCATGGTTATTATTATCTTATATTTTGGTATTTATGCTAACAATGATTGATTTTGACTAGGGCATATTTAGGTGAATCATTATTTATGAATGATTCAGTAAATATATTAACCAATGATATCTGACTGCACAAAAGTCCATAGACCATTTCTATTATTAGATAATGATTTTAAAATATCATTTGCATTGAGATATTGAGTTTAATTTAACGCGAGTTTAAACAAAGTAATCGTGTGGATCATCAATAATTCGTGTTTTCAGAAGTCGGAACTATCGACTAATAGTGGCTTAAAATTTTTGAGATCATTAATGTACAAACGATAATATATATCGATAAATAAGTTTTGATTTGACGTGAATCTTGATATTAATATGTAAATAATTGTGGGTACTATCGAAAGATATATTTTAATTTAATTTGAATCTTGACAAAAATATTCATGTATGTTATTAACAAATACCATTTTTAGGGTAATTATATAAAAATGATCGTGTGGATTCTAACGAAAAATATGTTTTGATGTCATACACAAATGATCTATCTTTTATTTTTGTAGGATTTAAGTGAGCATTTTACTTGGTGCGTCCGATGAAAGGATGGTTCATGGCGCTTTATAGGGTTGGTCATGGTGTTCATCACCTTGATCATGAATTATTTCAACCAAAGTTTTTCTTCTATATTCCTTCATTCAAAGTGACCTTCACAACTTGTTTAAATGGCATCAGTCTTAAACTTTTGTCAAATTATGATCATTCTTAGATACTGATTTTAATAAAAGGAAAAGGACACGTTTATAAATGAAGTGATTTCTCAATTCTTGATAATTGATATAATCAATTTTCTTTTCCGAGAAATGGAATAAATCCTTAATTCATTTAACAAATCATGATATTTTAGATTCAAACATGCAAAATGAAGATCTGAAATTCAATCCCTCTGAATGGGAAGATATATATTTTACATTGTACACTCATGCGTAGGATGATAATGAGTATCCGTATATATACCTGATAATAAAGTTTGGGTATTTTAAATTGAGTTCGGAGTCATGATTAGGCATGAGGAGGGAAAAGTACCCGATTGGATTTGGAGATAAGTAGTGTGTAAAACCAAAATCTAATACATATTACCCGCTTATATTAATATTAAAATGATTTTTTTATTAAGCCTTAAATGTGACCTTTCAAATATCTAATAATGACTAACATTATCATAAATACATAATTTATTTATTTTTGTCCACACTCCAATCAAACTTTATTTTTGTAATATTCCCCAAAATAACATACTTTTCTCTTCATTTTTTTATTTTCAATTTTTCTTTTAATAACAAAATATTATTTCTCTCTCTTAACTCTTATCTTCATCTTCCATCTTCATTTTATAACTTGTTTTCAAACTTTATTCTAACTTTTATTTAACTTTAATAATAAAAAAGTTGTTATCTTTTTCGACATCTAAAATATAAATGTGTAGGTAAGTAATGTTTTTATTTGTTTTTTAAACATTTTGATATTACTAATTTTAAAGTTATTTATTATTTTATAAAGTTATGTTTTTCTTATTAGAAGTATTTAATCGTGTAATGAAATAACCGATGAATCTGGGATGAGGATAGAAATAGAGATCTTATCGGAGTCGAGTTCATGATCAGGTAGTAAAATAAAAATCGGGTTCAGGGATGGGTACCTTATTACCCAGCGGGTAGGGTACTGGTTGCCATCCCTACACAAAGTTTTAAATATAATTAATGACAAACCGTGTAGTATGATGTTTCTAAAAACTTAGACAAGGAAAGTGCAATATAATTCCTCTATAAGAAGATCATCACCATCACTATCATCCGTATTCAGTAAAACGACTGGTGATGACAACATAGTATGGAATTCCTCCTACTTAGTATCCACTAAATATTGATGACTAAAATGTCCAACATTTGAAAATGAGGAAAGCATAAATCATAACTTTACAAACCCAAAATAAAGTAAATAAATACCAAAAATTGAAAATGACAATAATGAAAGAAAACAATACCAAAATCAAATGTTTTGAACATGCAAGTAAATGAAGGTAAATAAATACCAAAAATGGGCAAAATCTGATAATCAAACATAATGAAATGAAAAATCAATGTTTTGTTTAAATGATTTATCTTATTGATTTGGATATTGGATGGTCATTGGAACAACACAGAGTTGGTTGGGATCATGGATAAGATACTCTCCCCACTTGCCTCCTGCTGGTTGTATGACTTTGACCGATCCATTACTCAATCCAACCGCAAATTGGTTGGGCTCACGTGGATGAGCAGCCAGTACAACTGATTCGTTTTGATATCTGCATAATAGTTACACATTAAGAATTAGTAATATAATCTTATAATTATTAATAATGTCGTGTTATTATTGTATATGGCAAAAATTAAAATCTTACCCATCCAAAAGAGGGGTGGGCGGGTAAACATTTAGTGCTACGACACATAATACTTAAATTATTGGAGTCGAAAAATTCAATGCTCCCGTCTCTAAAGGCTGCATAAACCATTCGGCAATCGCATGAATATGTGGCACCTGATATTGCCGGCACAAGATTCCCTTGTGGGACCCACTACACACCACAAATCATTGAAGAAAAGAAAATTAAACAATTTAATCATGATAAACAATTTTTAATTTTGTTTAGTAAGTACCTGAAATACAAGGTTCATAGTGGAACCATCATATATTCCGAGTTGCGTTCCGTGAGACACAAGTATACGAATTTGGTCAGTCTGGAACTGAACACTCGTGGCACCACTATTGGGAATAGTGGAACCATCATATATTCCGAGTTGCGTTCCGTGAGACACAAGTATACGAATTTGGTCAGTCTGGAACTGAACACTCGTGGCACCACTATTGGGAGCCTTCTTACCGTCCGGAAGTTATAAGAAGAGAGAATTCTTCTTTTTCCAATGTATTCAAACTCCAAAAATAAATCTTCCAATGTCATGGTATATATATAATTAATTACCAATGCATATTTTTAAAATTCAGAGAAAACAAAAACAGAAAAACAAAACATATTACTTAGCATCAGCACCAGATGAAACCTTAGTCTAAGCATACAGGAAAAAGTTAACCCTGTAATAGATTTGGCATAACCCCTAAGTTGCGATTGAACCTATCAACAACTACACATTATTATTTATGTGATTAATAAATAATGATGTGTTGTTGTTGATAGGTCTAATCGGAACTTAGGAGTCATGCCAAATCTATTACAGGGTTAACTATTTCTTATATGCTTAGACTAATGGTTTCATCTAGTACTGATGCTCAAGTAATATGTTTTGTTTTTCTGTTTTTGTTTTCTCTTAATTTTAAAAATATGTATTGATAATTAATTATATATATTAAGATATTGACAGATTTATTTTTGGAGTTTAAATACATGGGAGAAGAAGAATTCTTTTTCTTACATCTCCCGGGTGGTAAAGAGGCTCTCTAGAGCGGGGACACGAGTGTCTAGTTCCACACAGACCAAATTTGCATCGTCGTATCCTATGGAATGGAGCTCGCACTATATGACACTTAGCCAAACAAGTAACTGCAGTCTTAATTTTCACGTCCATCGACATATTATTTCTCAAAAGGAACACTAGTTTTCAGCTGCCAAATCCGAAAATGTACATTGATCATTATTTTGATATTAGAAAACGAAAATATCATAAAGCTCTAGATAGGTATTTCAATCAAATTTATAATATGTTTTTTTGATCAATATACATCTAGTTAATATTAATTATTTGATTATTTTTTTTATTACTAATTTATTTGTGTTAATTAAATTCGATATTACAAACCAGATAAACAAACTGCAATTGATATACTAATGAAGGACTGAAAATGTTTGATCATGTAATATTGAAAAAATGATCGAACATTTTCATTTCATTCATTAGTATAACAATTTTAGTTTGATAATCTTGTTTGCAACATATAATTGAATTAACACAAACAAATTAACAATAGCAAAAATTATGAAATAAATAATAATAACTATATCTACATTTATCAAAAAATATTATAAATTCGATTGAAATACATATCTAAAACTTCATGATATTTTCGTTTTATTTTGTTAAAATGTTGATAAATGTGATACATCGATTAATAACTAAAAAACTAGTATTTATTTGAGAAACAATATTTCGTCATGTGTAAATTTTGAGATTGAAATTATTTGTTTGATTATGGTTAAAAATAAAAACTATTTGGTATTGGATAGTGAGAAAAAATAATTTTGTTTGACATTTTAAAGTTGAAAATATAAATATATCATATTAATATTTGATAGTTGAGTCATTAGCTAGAGATAGTGACACTTGGTTTTTCATGCTCTAGACAATATATACTAACTTGAACTTGGTTATTCACCAACTTGAACTTTATTTGGATGATGTTGTTATGAAGGTCACCCTCTATAACTTGAAAATTATTGTTTTTAAAAAAAAAATCATGAAATAACGAAAAATGAGAATATTTTAATTAAAATAAACAAAATAAAGATATTAGTGGACCACCTATATCAAAATATTTAAGAAAAATTTAATTGAATGGATTAATTATATCATTAACCCGACTTATTTTCTTTTTACCTAATTCGATTGAGGAGGTGGTGACAGTAGTACGTGACCATATTATCGTTCTTTGTTGTTCTAGCTAAGACCATATTATTAGGCATAGTCTTAATAGGAACAACATCAACCATAACCCTAACCAGAGGGGGAGCGGAAACTAAAACGAGACCGGAACTGGGAATGGAAGGAAGAACGGGAGTTATGAAGATAAAGATACCTCAGATGATGAAGATTCACCAACTCGAACCTGTTTTGGAACTGGATAATCAAACTCATAGTTGTTATGAATGTCACCATTTATACCTGAAATATTATATTTGAAAAACATTCATAAAATATTTTAAAAAATGAGAATATTTTAATAAAATCAATGAACAAAATAAAGACATTAAACCATGCATACCAAAAGATTAATAGTACAATATACCTGAAATAAGAAAAATTTAATTAAATTGATGAATTATATCACTACCCGAGGGAAAATATCTTACCCTGATTCAATTGAGGTGGTGACAGTAGTAAAGGACCAATAGTAGCAGACTGAGAAGCATCGTTCTTTGTTGCTCGTCCATATTAGTAGAGGCACAGTCTTAACAGGGACAGTAACAGCGGGAGCCGGAACACTAGCCGGACCGGGAGCGGGAACCCCAGAGGGAATGAGAGCTGGAACCCGAACGGGAGTCGAAACTCAAGCGGAAACGAACCAAAGCGGCGGAATAACAGGAGTCGGAGGAACAAGAGCAAGATTTAAGTTTAGGTTTGGAGGAACGCATGTTATATATGGATTTGGGCCAAAATTTAGGTTTAGGTTTGGAGGAACAAGAGCAGGCTTTAAGTTTAGGTTTGGAGGAACGCAGGTTATATATGGATTTGGGCCAAAATTTAGGTTTAGGTTTGGAGGAACACAAAAGGCTAAACTCCTTATATATGGATTTGGGCCCGGATGCCTATGATGTGCCGGTTCAAATTGTATATCTAATTAAAAATAATCAATTATAAGTTTTTTAAGAAAAATTCAAATATTAATTAATTTTTAATCTAAATAGTTATTGAAATTTTATCTAATTATTATCAAAAAAAAAAAAAAAAATCAAAATATAACATCACATATTTAATAAATAATTTTATACATATAAATACCAAAATTAACCTCAATTTAAATATTTTATATTAATAAAAATTCCTTTAATATATATAAAGAAAATGTCACATAGATGTATATATTTGTACCATTAGCCCACTTAGTCGGGTACAATTTCTATCGTTTAAAATTATACATCATAATTTTTTTCTTAAGTATATATATAGTTGACTAAAACAAATTTATTTATTTTAAATAATCAATATAAGGGAAAATATAATATAAAAGTACAAAGACTAAAATAAATAAATAAATAATTTTTTTTTAAGGTCTTTCAAAAGAATAATATATAAAATTAAACGAATCAACTAGTTTCTCGTATCTAATTTACAACATCTTCATCGTAATGACATTGTAACATTTTGTTTATGTGATTTGATAAGTTATATCATCAATTTTATTATTAAAATAAAATAATGTTTGTTATTTCAAATAATGCATCCAAATTTATTTTAATAAGTATATAGTTGACTAATGACATATTTATTTATTTTAAATAATTAATACAAAATAAATAAAAAATTGTGTAAGAAAAAACATAATATCAAAGTGCAAATACCAAAATAAATAAATAAAATAATTTGTTTGAAGGGCTTTCAAAATAATAATGTGGTTCCTATACAATCAATCTCTAATTTCCAACATCCCCATTATATAATCATTTTGAGTGATTATTAAATGTCTAATTTGATTATTAAATATGATTAAAAAATTTAACTAGATAATTTACTTAAAAAAAAAAATTGGAAAAAGATTCATCTTTTAGTCTCACTCTTCTAGCATCTTAAATTCACAGTTCCCATCAAGCACGATCAATTCCGAAATAACCAATGGATCCAATTCCAATTCTACATAAAAGATTTCCCACATTGTATATATACTTCAATTATGCTCATAAAATTTCCCACATTATTATTTTTATTTTATTTTAGAAGTAATAATCCATTATAAATAAAGTTAATTTCTTAGGATTGAATACTAAATATAAAAATAAAACTCACCAAGGTAGCCCAATTATAAAAGTTAGTTTAAGAGACCAAAATGTCACGAGTTCGATTCCAAATAAAAGCATTTTGAATTGAATCGGAGTTATGGTGGTGGGTGTTATATTGGGAAATTTGACTAAATGACCCTAAAGATGTTCATATTTGTCTTTTTGATCGGCGCATAAAATTAAATGCACTGGTGACACCTTTATTTTTTTGGACAAAATATCTCCGTTGCGAGACGCAACTGGCAATCACGAGACGACTTTTTTTTTAAATAAAAAAAAATTGCGTCTCCCGATTGCCGGTTGCGTCTCGCGAATGCCGGTTGCGTCTCGCGACAGGGACAAAATCGTCCCAAAAAAAAGGTGTCACCAACGCATTTAATTTTATGTGCGGGTCAAAATGTCAAATAAGGCTATCTTTAAAGTCATTTCGTCAAATTTCCCGTCATACTAGTTATCTTTAATTAAAAAAATCTAAATATATATAAAAAAAAAGTAAACACCAATTAAGAAAAGAATGTAATATATTTTATCCTCTGAAATTTGAAAACTTAATAATTGACTTGAATTTTGCAAGTACTAATTTTAAGGAATTAACAAATATGTGTTTGAGTAACGACTCATTTAGTAATATATGCGCATTTCAAATCAACCTTTAAATTAGCAAAAAATAGTAGGAGAGAAACAATAAAACATATTCAAGTACTAATGAGTAAATATAAGTAAATCATAAACTTATTTTTTTTTAAAATTCTTATTGTATAGACAACCAAATTCTAAAACTAAAAAAAATAGTTTACAGTGCATCATCATAATAATATTAATGTTATTCAAAATTAGAAATTTTCTAAAAACCTAACTTATCTATTAGATAGATAATAACACCACACTTTACCATGTCCATATATTTTTTTTACAAATCAATATCATAATATTGTTATGCCACTTAGATGAATCAATTATTCTAAAAGTATAATTTTATTTGTTTCTGAACATTGTAACATTACATACCACCTGAATACTTGAGCTCTTAGTTTTTTTTTTCAACGACCTTTAAGTTTTATAAAATCAAACATCCTAATTGTTTCTAGTTTAATAAATAACCATATTTCATTTGTAAATGTCATTCTAAAACCACAATTCTACTTCTTAACTCATTTATTAAAATACTTTGTAAAAGCTTATTTATGATTTCTCCAACCTACATCTCTATGTCAAATATATTCTCTAACTAACATTGACTCTAATGTGATCACATATCTAAGACAATCTTAAGGGATCGATCTATCTAGTTAATATCAAAATACTAACTTTTGGAATTATACTTTGCTCTTCTTCAGTTATGCACAATATACCTACAATTAATTACCAAAGACTAATGCATAATAATAATAATAATAATAATAATAAAGAAAGAAAAAGTAATTCTAGATTATATATGACCTCTAAAGTTACAAACGATTCTTTCATTGATGTCATATTCTTTTGTACCAAACTCATGAAGAATAAGGGTTACATCCATCTAAAAACATATATAGGATATCAACCACCAATTTTAAGAAACTTTCTAAATGTACCAATTGAGAAAGCTTCCTGTTAAACAACATAAGCTTTATAGTTCTTCATTTATTGTGGGTGTCATCTTTAATAAAGTGCACAAGCTCTGTCATAATCAAACAAACAAAAAGAAAGATAAGTTTATGCAACATAAGTATGTTTGTGTTCTATTTTAAAAAAAGAATTTATGGAATAACCTACCTTCATTAATTAATGCATCATAGATGTCTTTTGTCGTTATATTTTGTGCTTTCAGAAAGATTGAAAAATTCTACGCCTTCTTAAGATCAATAATCTTGATATACTGATAAACAAATTCAAAAGAAGATAGACTATTTCTTCTATTTTGTTGTTGCTTTATTTGCAAGAACATTATCTTAATAGAGATTCCATAATTTCCTCATTCACTATCCTATTCACCCTTCCATTGTATAGTAACCAAAGTGTTTGAAATCTTGAGAAACAAAATTATAAAAAATCTCTTTGTCACTTATTAAAAGGATCCAGTTTTAAGTTAACGACAGATCGGTATGATAGGATCAACCATAATCATATCCCAAAATAATGGCTTAAGTTTGGTCTTTTGAAAGTCGTGGTTACAAGAAAAATCACATCTTCCACCCAAAGAAGAGTGTCTTTCATGGTGAGGTCTAGACGAAGGTTTACACAAAATTTCAAGTCTTGCAACATAGGAGGTGGAGCACGACCACCTTTTGTGGGAGGAGGAGGAACTTGATGTATTGGAGCCTTGGTGGAGCAATAATTCATGTGCTTCTACTTCTGCGGTTAGAAGAGAAGGCTTTCATTGAAGCAGCAATGGTAATAGATTGAGACTACCTCCAATATGAGCAGTGGTGTAGAAAGAAGCTCCCGAGTCTAAAACCTATGAATCTTTCGGGCTATTAACTAACAGAAGCAACGCATTAGTGACAACTTATGTACATGTGTTGACTGCATCATTTTCATCAAAACTGTTCTTCTTCGGTGCTTTGTAGTTCGTTTTCAAATGACCTTACTTACCACAATTCTAGCAATCAAATGTTCGTCCACATTTGGTTGACTCCTCTTGTTCCTCGACATAGACATGTTCTTACCTCAATTGAAATTTCTATCATTACCTTTATCCATGTTTTTAATATTTAGGGCAGAACCTTTGAATGTTTCACAAGAATCAATTTTACGAATCTCTTCAGTAAAAATACGATCTCTAACTTAAAAAATGTTCTTTATGTTCTAAATCTTCATTGCAATTTATTGTCAATTCAAAAAATTTATCATAATTTAAAATGTCTTACCAAATTCTATCCGAATAGTTGTGAATTTCAAGATACGGGAACGGGGAGGATTATTGGAAATGTTAAGTAGTGTTCGGGACTCAACATCTTGCAACATTATCCGCATATAGAGAAGATTTATGGTTATTCAACTTCTCTCTCAAACAAACGTGCTGAAATTATGGTGTGGTATCGTAGACTTGGACATCCCATTTTTTTTGTATTTAGCTAAAATTCTTCCGAACTTATTTATCAATGAAACCACCACTTCTTTTTATTGTGACACTTGTCAATTTGCCAAACATACTCGATCATCTTATCCAAGCATTACATATAAACCATTTAAACCATTCTTACTAATTCATAGTGACATGTGGGGACCTTCCCGCACTAAAACCTTAAATGGTAAACGTTGGTTTGTAATCTTTATCGACGACCACACTCGCCTCACTTGGCTCTTCCTAATGAAGGAAAAATCTGAAGTTCTGTCAAATTTTTAAAGATTTCTTTATCTTAATCCAAAATCAATTCCAATCCTCCATCCAAGCCTTCAAAACCGATAACGGACGTGACTTTTTTTCTTCAAACCTCGGCGACTTCCTAATATCAAAGGGCATCATCCATTTAAGCTCTTGTGTTAATACTCTGCAACAAAATGGAGCAGCCGAAAGAAAAAACCGTCATCTACTCGAAGTAACTCGAGCTCTCTTAATTGATTCAAATGCTCCCAAAATATATTGGGGAAATGCTATATCCACCGCTACCTACCTCATCAACCGTATGGCATCACGTATTCTTCAATTCCAAAGTACAATTAAAATTATTTTAAAACTATTTCCCGTTTCTAAAATCGCATCCAGACACCCCACAAAAAAATTTGGATGCACCTTTTTTGTCAACACTCATAACCACAATTGGGATAAACTCGACCCTCGAGCCACGAAATGTATCTTTCTAGGGTACTTGTCAAATCAGAAGGGATACAAATGTTATTGTCCTCATTCTAAAAAGACTTTCTACTCCATGAATGTCTCATTTTTTGAAGATCATCCCTTCTACCACCATGTTTAGGGGGAGAATCTCTACAATCTTCAACATGATGGTCTTCCCAAAAACATCATCCTTTGTACCTCCATACATGTACCCGAATCTATACTTGAAACCACAATATCATCTTCAATCGAAGTTACATCCGAACCTACAACCATTTCTTCACCAGCATCACATACATTCATACATGTACCAGAATCTGTAATTGAAACCACAATATCATCTCCAATCGAAGCTACAACAAAACTCACAACCACAACCTCACAACCACCTCCTTTTGAAAAAGAGCTAAAAGTCTACATTTGACGAAGAGCGCAACTTGCACCTGTCCATGAATCCTCCTCAGGACTGAGTCGAATAGAAATTTCAGGTACGATAGTTAATCATGATATTCCTTCTATTGACTTATCCATTTCTCTCAAGAAAGGTGTCAGGTCATGCACAAATCACCCGATCACGAAATTTGTTTCATACAAATGTTTATCGGAGTCATACTAGGCATGAATTGCCGATTACGATAATGTGAAAATACCTACATCCATTCATGAAGCCTTCGAACAACCAGAATAGAAGTGTGTCGTTAATGAGGAATTGAGGCACTTATAAAAAATCATACATGGTCCCGCTGTGAGCTTCCAAAAAGAAAGAAATCTATCGGATGTAATGGATCTTCAAGATGAAATATAACTCAAACGGAAAGATTGAAAGGTACAAAGCACGCCTAGTCGCCAAAGATTTTCCCAATCATATGGGATATATTACTTAGAAATATTTGTGCCTGTTGCCAAACTCAACACCATCTGAATACTTCTATCTCTAGCGGCTAACAAAGATTGGGAACTACACCAACTCAACGTAAAAAATGTTTTCCTAAATGGAGACCTTGAAGAAGAAGTCTACATGGACATGCCTCCTAGTATTAGTGTTTCACCTAACGAAGTTTGTCGCCTCCATAAATCTCTTTATGGTCTCAAACAATCACCAAGGGCATGGTTCGAAAAATTCTCAATCTCCATCATCGAGAATGGCTTCTCTCAATGCCAAGTCGACCACACAATGTTTGTCAAGATTGCTCCAAATAAAAAGACCACAATTCTCATTGTGTACGTTGATGACATCATTATAATCGGGTACGATGAAAAAAGGAATTCAAAATTTGAAAGAGTTCATTAATAGCTGATTCGACACCAAAGATCTCGGACCCCTCAAATTTTTTCTAGGAATGGAACTTGCTCGATCAAAGAAGGAGATCTGCTTATCTCAAAGGAAATACACCATAGACCTTTTAAAGGAAACCGACATGATCGGATGTAAGCCTATTAACACCCCCATGGATTCAGTCCACAAACTTGGAAATAACAACGACGATACCCCAACCGACAAAGGTAGATACCAGCTACTCGTTGGGCGACACTTGTACTTATCTCACACTCGTCCCGACATTGACTTCGTAGTGAGCGTTGTTAGCCAATTCATGAATTGTCCCTCTGAAGATCATATGAACGCAGTTTTCAGAATTCTAAGGTACTTAAAAAGTTCTTCGGGAAAAGGCCTTTTATTCACAAGTAAAGCCGACAAGTCAATTCGTGTGTTCACCGATGCCGATTGGGCTGGGGACATTACCGACAAAAAATCCACCTCTGGATATTGTTCATTTGTATGGGGAAACCTCATCACATGGAGAAGCAAGAAACAATTTGTTGTCGCTTGGAGTAGTGCCGAAGCTGAGTATCGTTCTCTTGCACTTAGAATTTGTGAAGAAATTTGGATAATGCCGCATCCTTGAAGAGTTAGGATTGCCTCCAGATGGACCTATTCAAATGATGTATGACAACCAAACTTCAATCAGTATTGCAAAGAATCCGGTTCATCATGATAGGACCAAACACATTGAAATTGATTGCCACTTTAATTCAGATAATGTCAATAAAGGCTCTATTACACCTCTCTACGTTACATCTCTCAATCAGGTGGCCGACATACTCACCAAAGCTCTTTCCAAGCCGAATTTCGAGAAACTATGTGGCAAGTTGGGCACGTTCAATATCTACTACCTAACTTGAGGGGATGTGTAGAATTATCTCTAAACAAATCAATCAATTAGTCTAATTGATTTGTTACTATAAATTGTGATAATATCATTAGAATATAAAATAATATATCTTAAGATATTATCACAATATGATAGATTATGATAATATTATTATTATTTTATATTATTAGATTAGTTTTCTTATAAGTTCAATGTAATGTCTATATATAATAGACATAACCTATGTAACCGAAATCCATTAATTCTAATAAACATCAATACAATTTCTCTCTCTTTATAATTTTACCATCTTTAATAAGCTTAGTTTTTAGCCGAATAAGATTCTTTAGAGAGTTGCATTAGCACATTCAAAATCTTTCCAAAATTTCAGCAACATATTTATTTTGACAAATAAAAATACCTCTATTATATTTTTTTATTTCAACACTCAAAAAAATATCTCAATTCACCCATATCAGTCATTTCAAATGCCTTCATCATAAACCTTTTAAAATAAATAATTTGCAACTCATTATTGTCGATAAGCAACATATCGTCAACATACAAGTGGACTATTAAAATATAACTATACAAGTGGACTATTAAAATATAACTATTCAAATAAGATTTAATAAAAGAGTAGGCTCATAATGATACATTTCAATTCATTCTTGAATGAAGTGTGACATGATGAGACTAAACCAGGCCATTGAAGTTTGTTTCAGGCCATATAAAGTTTATTGCTCAAAGCCTTGAGGGTGCTCCGTATACATATTTTCCAATAGCTCACCATGAAGAAAAGCATTCTTGACATCAAGTTGAGATATATTAAAGGAACTATGAGCTATGTTATACTGTATAAGAATTGCGGTAAAAATAAGGAATATTTGGGATACACAGATATTGACTATTCTAGAATGTAGAAGACATGAAAAACATATCAGATTAAGTCTTTCTATTGCGAATTTGCTCAAATGTTGTTCGAACTTCGAGTTATCAATTATATCATTTATGGAAAAATAAAACTTCTTCGTGGAATTTTTGATACAAGTATTCAATTAGTTTGATCGCACTATATAGGTACTTCTTTACCTTACCATCCTTCATCTCCAATTCTTCAATTTGGCCAATTTGGCCAATTTGAGATCTTTTTAATTTGGCAGCTCAGAAATTCCAGTTTCCACTAAGCTCATAACTCTTTAGATCTCAATAGGTTTTCCATCAATTAACTCAAATGGTCATAGTGAACGTCATCGAAGTGAGGAATCTCATCTCTCTCGTATTTCTCTCACAATTTTGCCTAACACTCGTGTTTCATTCATCTCTCTCGTATTTCTCTCACAATTTTGCCTAACACTCGTGTTTCATTCTCAAGTCCTCAACTTGTATTCTCACACTTTACTCAAGTATTATTCTGAAAGACCTTTTTGCTTAATACCAAATAAAATAAAGAAATTCACAACGAAAACCCACACATTTTATTTATGTGGAATAAGCTATTAAATAACTTTTACACCTAACTTAAAATATATAAAATAGAAATCAACTAAATATTATTTATTAAACTAATAAAACTGATAAAAATAAGCAATAATTAATAATAAAACAATTTGTACTAATTCTACAAATCTTATTCATATCTTATTCAACTATATATATATATATATTGTGTTGTTTATTTTATTTTATTTTTTTCACATTTTTAATTTATATGAAATAATTATATTTCTGTTTTTCAACACATGAATAGAAAATCATTTTATGTGCAAAATAAATCATTCATGAACAACAACAAAAACAACTTCCGCAGCAATAAAATTGAATTAGTATTTCACACTCAATCACTCAGTTTGTTTATATGTTTCATTGGGCTTCTAATTCAAACTTTGGGTACTAACTAACTATGATGAACAATTTTTGACCCGACCAAAAATACGATCACCTGAACACGAAAAAACAAGTTTTTGTCAAGTATTTTTATATTTGGGTCAAAATCATGTAGATAAATATTTCAAAATTGGATCAAATGACCTGAGTTAGAGTCACCAACATGTTTATTATTATTTTTTTTATTTGTGTAACATTTTGTGTTTGTCATTTCTACAAACTCACATTTTAAAATTATTTCATATATTTCAAATTGACTCGTTCCCCCTTTTGTTCTATCTTGTAGTGGAATGTCCAAAAAAAGTTTGAATTTCTTCGTTTTAATCATTCTTAGATCTTGTAGCGTCATTGCTCATTGTGCAGTCGTCCACCCATACCTAGTCATCAGAGCTGCTTGTATGGTATCACTATATAGAATCACATTTTTTTCCTGCTAAATTTGTAAGCGGATTTGTGATTTAATTTTATTTGTGTTAATGTAATTTTAATATGAAATTATGAAGTAATTGAGTTAAATCAGGTTGGGTCAAGGTTAGTGAGGTCAATCAGGTTAGGGTCGGAATCGAGATCGGGTCTGTTACAAAGAACCGACCAGATTCATGTTAGATATTCTTACAGGATTACTAAAGAGGTCAGGTTAACTCGAACTTTGAGCCCGATTTTGATTTACATTCAATTTAATTTTAAAAGGATTGTAGTTTTTCGAACTTGTCTATTCTAGCATTCGCAAAATAATGTTAATACAATTCAATTTTTTGAACACACAAATTAATATCACCAAATAAGCTAAATAAATACCAAAATTTGGAAAATGCCATAATCAAATATATATAAAAAAAAAACAAAGTATTATGTTGATGTGAACAACACCATTTTAGAGCTAGTTGGCGGCCCTCAGTTAGATACTCCGGTCCCCTGGTTTGGGCTCTATGATTCTGATAGAGCCATTACTCAAAAATATATACCTAATTCACTTTCATATCTGCTTCATTAATTAATACAAATTAACAATTATTAATAATATATTCTATGATAAGTAATGTCCCCTTATTATAGAATAAAAAGTTTTACCCCATCAATACACGAGCTTTCATATAAACATTGGATACAATGTGACACATAATTCTTAAGCTATTGGACTAAAAAAATCCTATGCTCCCATCTGAAAGGCTGCATAAATCATCAGCCAATCGCATGAATATGTGGCACCCGAGATCCCCTTGTGGGACTCATTACACACGACAAATCAAACAAGAAAAAATTTATAAATAATATTTCGAAAATTATTTATTTTATTTGATAAGTACATGAAGTAAACAGTTCGTGGTGGAACGTGAGCTGTGTTGCATGGGACACGACTATGCGGATTTGGTCAGTGTGAATCTAGACATTGTGTCCCGAGAGTTGTAAGAGAGGAATTCTTCTTCTCCCATGAATCCAAACTCCAAAAACAATGTCATAATATATATAATTTATTACAAATGTAGTTTTTTTTTAAATTAAGAAATAAAACAAACAAAAAGTAATATTAACATTAGTTTAAACATGCATGAAAAAGTTAACCATGTGATTTGTTTTTCATGGCCCTTATGTTTCAATTGCACCACCAACAATAAAACATCATCATTAATTTATCAACCATTTCTTTAAAATATTTATTATAAACCAACAATCAAACACGAAAATCGCCACTACCGCGTCTATCTTAATATGATAAATATTGATAAATGAGTCTTCCATCCCAAACAACATTATGTTGTTGTCTAGAGAATGAAAAGGCACAAATGTTGAAGTAGGAGAAGGTCTCACAAACATCACTTATCTCTTGGTAATAACTCAATAATCGTTGTTTCAACTATTAACATTAAATAGTTATATCTTCAACGTCATCATTTCAAACAAGTTTACTTTCCTCCACAATCCAATAAAAATAGTTGTCAAATCTTCGCCATAGACAAACAAGTAACTTCAGCCTCAAAATTTACGTCCGTCGACATATTGTTCCTCAAACGAAACACTAGTTTTCAACTGTCAAACCCTTGAGGAGCACATTAATCTTCATTGTATTTGCTGGTTAATTCCAAAATTTATGATTTCTAAATGTTGGAAGTGACAAAAATTTTGGTCCAGCATTAGTAAACACAAGTCTACCCCACCTACATATAATATTAACATTTTAATTATATATAAGTGGGTAATTTGTGTTTACAAATGTTGGACTAGTAATTTTGTCTTTTTCAATATCAAAAAATCATAAGTTTAGAATTGGTTGGCAAATAAAATGATAATCAAGAGGCTTCCATGGGTTTATCAACTAAAAACTAGTGTTCATTTGAGGAATAATATGTCAACGGACGTAAACTTTGAGACTGGAGTTAGTTGTTTGATTATGAAAAAAAATGACAATTATTTCTTATTAGCTTGTGAATAAAAAATGTTTGAAATGATGGCATTGAAGGTATAACTATTTAATATTAATATTTAATATTTGAGCAACGATTATTGATTATTAAGTTATTATCATGAGATAGTGAGTAACGCTTGTGAGACATGTTCCTTCAACCACTAGTGAAAAAATAAGTTTCTGTAACGATGATTAGTAACGGTGGTCGAACGCCCACACTGATATTTTTTATCAGTAACGGCTTTACAAGACCGTTACTGATAAAAACATATCAGTAACGGCGATTGAAGACCGTTACTAATGCAATACAACTGTAACGGTTAAATAAAGGAACCGTTACAGATAGTAGCTCCATAAATTTCTTTTTCCGATTTATACGTATCGGTAACGGCGTTAGAGAGCCGTTACTGATACGACCTCACTTTACAGTTTTTGGGATGGGTTATTTGTAACGGTTGTCTGATTAAGCCGTCACTGATATCTTATCTGTAACGGTTATTCATTTACCGTTACAGATATGAAGCCGTTCTTCATCATCCCTTACACTATCTGTAACGGTTTAAGAATAGCCGTTACAGATATTAAGCCGCCTTTTCATCATCTCTTCCACTATCTGTAACGGTTGTTGAAAAAACCGTTACAGATAGTAGTTTATTAGTTGTATTTTTGGGAAGGTTATCTGTAACGGTTGCTTCAAAGACCGTTACTAATGTGTTATCTGTAACGGTTTTATCAATAACCGTTACAGATAGTGTTAAAAGAAGTTGAAAAGACAGTTTGATATCTGTAACGGTTTATGAATAACCGTTACAGATAACTCATAAATAAACCCGCGAACTTCTTTCTCTTCTTTCTTTTCTTTCTTTTCTTCCTCCGCGCTTTCTCCTCTTCTTCCCGATCATTCGTCGCCCGTCCGTTCCAATCGCCGCCAGGTCCGTTCAAGTCGTCTCTCTCCCGTTCAAGTCGCCGTCCGTCCGTTCCAATCGCCGCCAGGTAAGTTTCTTCTCTTTTTTCTTCCTCACCGATCAATAGCTCCGTCGATCATCGAATCAAAAACTGCCACCCGCCGCCGATCAATCTTCCTCCCAGGTACTAAACTCTCTTCTCCCTTGATGAGTAAACTCGATTGTGAATGATATTGATAAATCATTGTTACATTTGGTCATCCTAGGTTAGTTCTCTGATTAGTCATCCTAGGTTAGTTCTCTGATTATAGTCATCCTTGTTAAATTTGATGGATTGTTATATTGATAAACAGTACCTAGCTTGAATTATAGCGGTTTTTGAAGGGATTTCGAAAGTTTCTGAAGCAATTTGAATTTTGAGGTATTTAGATCTTACATATACTTGTAATTGATGAATAGACTTAATTCAATGTAGAACCATGGATTATTAGATTATCATATGTTATGATTCTATCTGGAAATCATTGATTTAGGTCTTTGTGGCTGCAGAATAATCTTGAATTTGCTTAGAACTGTAGTTTAGTAGGTTAAAGATTCATGTCACCTGTCTTTCTGGTCTGATTTGTTTGATACTTTTACTACTGCAATGCAATTGAGATTGAAAAAGATTGTGATTTTGTTGAATTATTGCATATTCTCTCACTTTCTAGCCTTAACTGAATTGAATATCTGTTTTTCATGTATAAATTATGTTCAGAATTCTTGATTGGCATGGTATATATACAAATGATGCTTTAGATGCTAACATCACTTAGATGATTTTGATTTTGGTTTACGTTTTTGGGCTATGTATTTTCTGTCAACATAATCAACACTATTGTTTGCAGAAATTCTGAATTTCCCCGTTTAAACTGATCAAATCGTTATTCACTGTCGTTTGAACGGTATAATCAGGTATTCAATCATGTTACTTCTTATATATGTTGATCTGTTGAGTTAGGTTTTCATTTTCACTTTTTGCGTTTGAACTGTTGAATCAGGTTGCATTAATTTCAATTCGATCGGGGTTTGAATTTGCCATTGTCTTTGTTGCCGCGGATTGTAGTTTGCACTTCAAAATTCAGGTTAGTTCTTATTTACAATCAATGTTAGATTGTTATAAGTAGATTAGTGATGTTAGGTTAGTGGATAATTTGTATGTTAGGTTAGTGGATAATTTGTATGTTAGGTTAGTGGATAATTTGTATGTTAGGTTAGTGGATAATTTGTATGTTAGGTTAGTGGATAATTTGTATATATGTTAGATTATCGATGGATTGATAGATCAAGTTAGATTATTTGTATGTTAGGTTAGTGGATAATTTGTATGTTAGGTTATTGGATAATTTGTATATATGTTAGACTATCGATGGATTGATAAATTAAGTTAGATTATTATTGGATTGATAAATTAAGTTAGATTATTTGTATGTTAGATTATTGATGGATTGTTGGTTTATTTGATTAAGTTAGATTATAGAATTATTAGATTAATAAATGATTTGTATGTTAGGTTATTGATGTTAGATTGTTGGATTATTAATTTGTATGTTAGGTTAGATGGAAATCCCAGACAAAACATGGATGACTATACTTCGTACCGATCCTAAATATAGTGAGGGGGTTGACAAATTCATAGAATTTGCTGAAAGGTCTACGGGTAGATCATCGATTGCATGTCCTTGTGTAAGGTGTGCAAATCGAGTATATGAGAATAAGAGTGTTGTTAGATCCCATCTAATTGTATACGGCATAAGACAAAATTATGGTTTTTGGTATTTTCACGGTGAAAAGAGATCAATTGGACGTCAACTTGTAAATGATGTTACCGAGAATGTGGAGGAAGATGAATCAGATGATGAAATTGAAGACGAACCGATCAATGAACCACCAAATAACGAGACTACTATCATGGAAGACGAACCTGTTGAAGTTTGTGAGGATCATGTAATGGAAGATATTATTGTTGAGGATCATCTAATGGAAGATATTATTGGTGATTTGTACCCTAATGTCAACATTGATAATGAACGGGCGAGTGAAAATGAGCCTCCCATTGATGATGCTAATACGTTTTACAAATTGTTGGACGATTCGAAACTACCTTTGTATGAAGGTTCTCGCATTTCCAAAGCCTCAACTCTTCTTAAACTTCTTCACATAAAGAATGTAGGTCAGTGGACAAACACGTCATTTGATTTATTGTTGAGTTTATTGAAGGAGGAAATACTGCCAATTCATAATCAACTACCGAACTCGTATTATGAGTGCAAGAAATTTATTAAAGACATGGGTCTATCGTACGAAACAATTGACGCGTGTAAGAATGATTGCATGCTTTTTCGTAAAGAGGATAAGGATTTGCAGCAATGTAAAGTTTGTGGGCTTTCTAGGTGGAATGTCAATAAATCTAATGGTGCAATTCGAACGAAGGTGAATGGTAAGTATATACCCAACAAGTCTCTGCGCTATTTTCCATTAAAACCGAGGTTGCAAAGATTATACATGTGTTCCAAAACTGCTCCACACATGACTTGGCATAAAGATAACAATCCCGAAGATGATGTGTTGAGGCATCCTGCTAATTCAATGACATGGAAGACCTTTGATAACTTGTACCCAAATTTCTCAACAGAACCTCGAAATGTGCGACTTGGTTTGGCTAGTGATGGTTTTCAACCTTTTGCTAGCGGAAAAACATCGTACAGCATTTGGCCAGTGATTCTCATCCCTTACAACGTCTCTCCTACCACATGTATGGATAAAAACAATTTTCTTCTTTCAATGCTCATTCCAGGACCAAAAAGTCCCGGTGATTGTATAGACGTATTTCTAGAGCCACTTATTGAAGAGTTGACGGAATTGTGGAATACCGGTGTGAAGACATACGATGCAAGCAGAAAACAATATTTTAATCTACGGGCAGCTCTCATGTGGACTATTAATGATTTTCCGGCTTATGCAAATTTGTCTGGATGGAGTACAAAGGGTAAATTGGCATGTCCTTCTTGTAATCAGAACACCGCGTCTTTGAGGTTAACAAATTGCCAGAAGGAGTGTTACATGAATCATCGACGATTCCTCCCGTCTAATCATCGATGGCGCAAAGAGACCGATACGTTTGACGGGCATACAGAGCATAGAGATCCTCCTGTACTATTATCGGGTTTCGAAATTCAATTGCAAGCGCGAGATCTAAAGGAAATTTGTTTGACAAAGTACCTGCCTAAGAAAACAAAAGTTATACATGAATCCCGAGGTGATAATTGGAACAAATTCAGTATATTCTTTCAATTGCCTTACTGGAAATCTTTGATGTTGAGACATAATTTGGATGTAATGCATATTGAGAAGAATATATGTGATAGTTTGTTGGGAACTTTAATGAATTTCAAAGAAAAGACCAAGGATGGAATAAAAGCAAGGAAAGATTTGGTCATAATGAACATAAAACATTCCTTACATCCGGTTGAAGTTGATGGTGTTCTTCGGTGTCCGCCGGCCCCCTATGCATTGTCCTCAGAACATAAGAAACGTTTATGTCAGTTTTTGAAAGATATTAAAATGCCCGACGGTTTTTGTTCAAATATTGGGGCGTGTGTAAACATGGAGGAGAAAAAAATATCAGGATTGAAGAGTCACGATTGTCACATTCTATTACAATATCTCCTTCCACTAGCTACACGTGGCCTACTTCCCGATGATGTGTACGATGCCGTGGTGAATTTAGCAAAGTTCTTTCGGTTGCTTTGTCAAAAAAGTTTACAACGCGGGCAATTGGAAACATTACATGACGACATTGTCTTGACACTTTGCAAATTGGAGAAGATCTTTCCACCTTCTTTTTTTGATATAATGGTGCATTTGCCAGTTCATTTAGCTTTTGAAGCTTGTCTTGGAGGGCCCGTTCAGTATCGATGGATGTATCCAGTTGAACAGTTGAACAATATATGAGCACACTCAAGAAATACCTTAGGAACAGGAACTTTCCAGAAGGATCAATCAGCGAGAGTTACCTTTTGAATGAGAGTATGAGCATGTGTGCCCGATATTTGGACGATCAAGAGTCAAATGATGAATCCATAAATACAAGTACAACATTCTCCATTTTCATCACTATGGAAGACTTATCTAATGGCACATCCTACACATATGAACCGGGTGATCGTGAGCGTGCTCATTGGTACATTTTAAAAAATTGTCGCGAAGCTGAAGAATATTATAAGTAAGTCCATTAATGTCATTAATGTCCTTATGAGCTATGATTTAAATAATAATTTCATCTGTCATTTGGGCAGCGATTTCGTTCAATCATGCCCTCCTAATATTTCCAATGAGGCTCGGGATAAACAATACGTTAGATATTTCCAAGAAAGAGTAAGTAATCGTGCTATCAATTTTCTTTTTTAGTATATGACAATTAGTTTAACAATAATTTCTAATGAATATATAGGTGGAGCAACTAACCGATCAATCCGATAGGACAACGAATCTTAAGATTTTAGGACGTGGGCCTACATTGTATGCAAAGAAATATAACTCGTGCAAAATAAATGGGTACAAGTTTAACACTGAAAAACATGACGAGAGCTTGACTACCCAAAATAGCGGGGTTTTGGTTGTTGGTAATAATGGGACCGAGACTATTAACTACTATGGAGTGATCAATGAAATCATAGAAGTGATATTCTTTTGTGGAAGACGAGTGATTCTTTTCAAATGCAAATGGTTTGATGTTTATCACAAAGATCGGGGCATTAAAGTTGATAAGTATGGTTATGTTAGTATAAATATCAACAGGATTCTACAGACTCAATTAAATGAACCATTCATAATGGCAAGCCAAGCACAACAAGTCTTTTACTCTACAGATATGGCATCAAGGCTTGAATGGAAAATTGTGACACCAATAAATCCTCGTTATTCTAATTAAGGTTGAATTAATTTCTATGAAGGGTTACTTGTAAATTCGTCTTATAAACATGACATTCAATATTTGCAGCTATCATGGCACCGAAAAGAATGCAAGGTCAGAGTTTAAGCAGCGCGCTACACGAGCTTGTACGAAGGACCGAGGAGCATTCAGAAGATCCCGTGCAATTGTGTCAATCTGTCGGGGAAATTGATTTGGACCTTGATGATGTTATGAATGTTGATAGTGTACCCAACACTATCCCCGGTGATGATGATGATGATGATGAGACACAGCCCCCGTCTGAGGAGCAAGATGGAGGTACTTGTGTTTTTGCTTAAGTTAGTTGTTGTGATCCTACATAATTTTTTGTTTCATTTTAGGATCTATTTCGAGAAGGAGACGGGGCAAGAACAAGAATAAAGCTGTTGGTAGATTGCAAGCGGGGCAAAAGATGACTCTGAAATTTAACCCTGTTGATGGTAAACCAATGTGCGAGAATAGGACAGCTTGGTCGAGGCATATTGGGAGTGTCATTCGAGACTCCAATGCACTACCTCATAGGACTTTGCGTTGGTCGGACCTGAGCTCCACACAGCTAGATCACATATGGATGGCTATCACGGTATATAACTTTTTATATTATTAAGTCCATTATGTATTCAACACAATCTATAATCGTATTTTAATGAAAACTATTTAGGATCCTTTCGTGGCTGTGGGGGATGACATCAACAAATATCGAAGACAAAGCTTATTTCAAGCCAACAAATTATGGGATAGATGGAGATGTCATTGGAACACCATGTACATTAAATCCCGTGAAGGTGACGAGCAAGCGATTAGGGCAAATCCCCCTCCCGAGATCGAAATTAGTGATTGGAATTATCTACTTGATCGTCGCTTTCTCACGCCGGAATTCAAGGTAAATTAATGTGTTTATAAATAGCTCTTACATTAATCATTCATTAAACACAAATGTTTTCTTATTTGCAGAAAACAAGTGCTGTGAATGCGCAAAATAGGTCGCATGTTGTGTACAAGAATCATGCGGGCAGCATCTCATTTTCTCAAGTGGAGAAGCAAATGGTTCGTTTTATCATTGAATAACAAAGTTTATAAAGTTATTAAGTTTTTATTAATAATTAAATTTGTACAGGAGAAGACTACCGGTACGTCGCCTAATTTTGCAGAATTATTTCTGCACACTCATACAAAGAAACCGACTCTGCAAGATCCAAATCCGGAGGTTCCCCCTATTATTCAAGAAAAAGTGGTAAGTCGTGTTTATTAGTTATATTTCTTTTATTTATTTTATGTATGTATGTAATCGAATGTAATTTGTGTTTGTAGACTGCCTTGCGAACTGCTATAGAAGAAGACCCGAATAGAAATGAATTGCAGTTGGCTGAGTGCGCATTCGGGTCTCAGGGACATGGGCGAGTTGTGGGTTTGGGCTCCGGTGTCACACCTAGATCTTTTAGACCTGATGCTCGGGGTGGTACTAGCACACAGCGCGGTGACACGCAAAACGCACTTTTACTTGAGGAGATACAGAGGATGCGAGAGGAGCGTGAAGCTGAGAAGCTTCAGTCACGGAGAGAGCGCGAAGAAGCCTTAATGGAGCGTCAAATGGAGCGTGAGGAAGCACAAAGGCAGCGTGAAATGGAGCGCGCAGAGTTATTGATGCAGCGTGAAGATGAACGTGAAGAATCTCGAAGAGAGCGTGATAGAATGCGGGATGAGATGCTTGAGATGAGAGCGACAATGAACTTCTTATTATCCAGGATTCCCCGTGATCAACTTCCACCTGCCCCTCCCACTCGAGATGATGCCCCTCCTACTTAGAGATGATCCCCTTCCTCGTGATCGTCGCTTCTGGTTAGTTGAATGTAATTTGAATTACATTAATTAATGGTTTTTGTGAATTTGTGATACGATTGTAGTTTTTGGATGGATTGTAGTTTTTGGATGGATTGTAGTTTGTGGATGATTATTGTTTTGAATTAATGATTGTAGTTTTGGGTTTTTGGTTATTGATGATTGTGTGCTTTTTGGTTTTTTGTTATTGGTTATTGATTGAGGTTTTAAATAGGTAAAAATTTGTAAAAAAAAAAAAAACCATTAGGGTTTAGTAACGGTTAAATAATTTCAAATACCGTTACTATAAATCTATCTGTAACGGTTTAAGAAACAAAAAACCGTCACAGAAACGACACAAGCATCTGTAACGGTTTTCGAAAACCGTTACAGATACTAAAGCATTTCAGTAACGGTTTTTAGCCGGCTAAAACCGTTACTGTTGTCCCATTACTATCTGTAACGGTTTTCGAAAACCGTTACAGATGCTTGTGTCGTTTCTGTGACGGTTTTTAGCCGGCTAGAACCGTTACTGTTATTACATGACTATCAGTAACGGCGTTCGAAAACCGTTACTGATACTAGTTCATTTTCTGTAACGTAATTTTTAGTAACGATTGGTAACGGTTTTATTTGCCGTTACAAATAAGTTTCAGTAACGGCTTTAGATGCTTTCAGTAACGGTTTTAGCCCTTACTAATGCCCCTTTTTCTACTAGTGAACATTTGTGGCTTTTCATCCTCTAAACAACATAAATATACCTCAAATGATGAAGATTGTCGCACTTTATACCTGAAATGTTATATTTTTCTGAAAAACATTCATGAAATATTGAAAAATGAGAGTTTTTAAATCAGAAATAAACAAAATAAAGACATTAAACCACGCATACACATTATATCCAAAATAAGAAGAATTTAATTGAATCATGATTTAATATATTGAGTTATTACCAGAAGATATTGAGTGACGTTGGTGAGACTTCCATCTTCAACATTCGTGGTTTTCATCTTCTAGACAACATAAATATACCTCAAATGAAGATTCACCAACTCGAAACTTGTTTTGGCACTAGATGATCAAACTCAGATTTTTTATGAAGGTCAGCCTGAAATATTATATTTTTCTTAAAAACATTCATGAAATATAGAAAAATTAGAATATTTTAATCAAAAATAAACAAAATAAAGACATTAGACCACGCATACCAAAAGATTAACGGTGCATTATACCTGAAATAAGAATTTAATTGAATTGATGAATTATGTTGAGTTATTACCAAGAGATAGTGAGTGACATATTTGTGTTTTTCATTTTCTAAACAACATAAAGATATATGAAGATTCACCAACTCAAACTTAAAGCTGTTATGAAGGTCACCTTTTATACCTGAAATATTATATTTTTCTGAAAAACATTCATGAAATGTTGATAAAATAGTGTATTTTAATCAGAAATAAACAAAATAAAGACATTAAACCACAGATACCAAAAGATTAACGGTGCATTATACTTGAAATAAGAATAATTTAATTGATGAATTGTACCAAAAGATTAACAGTGCATTATACCTAAAATAAGAAGAATTTAATTGAATTGATGAATTATATTGAGTTATTACCAAGAGATAGTGAGTGACACTTGTGAGACCTCCTCCTTTAACATTTGTGGTTTTCATACTCTAAACAACATAAAGATACCTCAGATGATGAAGATTCACTAACTCCAACTTGTTTTGGACTGCATGATAAAACTCAGAGTTGTTATGAAGATTCTGAAAAAAAACATTTATGAAATATTGAAAAGTGAGAGTATTTTAATCAGAAATAAACAAAATAAAGACGGACCAAGCATACCAAAAGATTAACGGTTGAAATAAGAAGAATTTAATTGAATTGATGAATTATAGTGAGTTATTACCGGGAGATAGTGAGTGACACTTGTGAGGCCTCCTCCTTTAACATTTGTGATTTTCATACTCTAGACAACATAAAGATAGATGGTGAAAATTCACTATCTCCAACTTGTTTTGGACTGCATGGTCACCCTTTATAACTAAAATATTTTATTTTTCTGATAAACATTTATGAAATATTGAAAATTGAGAGTATTTTAATCAGAAATAAACAAAATAAAGACGTACCAAGCATACCAAAAGATTAACGGTTTAAATAAGAATAATTGAATTGATGAATTATATCATTAACTCGACTGAAAATGTCTTACCCTGATTAGATTGAGGTGGTGACCGCAGCAGACTGAGAAGTGTCGTTCTTTGTTGCTCTGGTAGGCATAGTCTTAACTGGGACAGTAACATCCGAAGCCAGAGCCGAGCGGAAACGGGAGCCAAAACTTAGTGGGAGTAGGAGCCCGAACCAAAGCGGCGGAAGAACAGGAGTTGGAGGAGCAAGAGAAAATTTTAGGTTTAGGTTTGTAGGAAGGAAGACATATAAACTCTTCATATATATAGATTTGGGCCCAAATGCCTACACAAATGATGCGCCCGTTCAAACTGTATATATAATTAAAAAAAATCCAATTATATTTTTAAACAAAAAAAAATCTAATGTTAATTAATTTTTAATCTAATTAAGTTAGTTTATAATAATTTTGATCATTGTCTATATTCTTCCTAAACTTATGTCAGGAAAAGTTAATTTAGAAAATGAGTAGAAATGGTTGCGATTTTGAATTATTTAAATAATTCTAAAAAATTAAACATTATTTTATTATCTTTTCATTCATTAAATTACTCTATTTATTAATTAAAAATATTAATAACTTTTAAATTATTAAAAAACTAAGTTAAGTTTCTTAAGCTCTAACATTGTCATCTTACTAGTTACTCTAGTATCTCCATACTCTTATATAGACTCAGTTTCCATGAAAACTAATATATACAACAAAATTATAATTTAAGATATATTTGATAACCTAAAATTGGTATTATAACAAAAAAATTGAATCAATTTTAATTCTTAAATTTGGTATACACATTAATATTAAAAATTAGAATTAGAATTAAAATCTAATTAAATTTAATATAGTGTAATTTTATAATCACTCTTTTCAAATGAAATTGGAATTCAAAATTTTATTTTATATTTTTCAAACAAAATAACTTATTAAAGTTTTAATTGATAATTACTTTTATAATTTAGGATACTAAAATATTGAAGATGTTTTATATATATATATATATTAAAAAGTTAACCGGCTAAACTAATATTGTTTTTATTGAAATTTGAAAACTAAACAAAATGTTATTTTAATCATTTGTGAAACCAATATTTTAATAAAATAAGTAAAATATATTAAAATTATTTCTATTATATTCTTTTTTAAAAATAAAAATTAAGATTAAATTATAATTTTTTAATTTTTTAAAATATAGGAATTGAATTGTAATTATTGTCAATTCTTATAAAAATAAAATTTGAATTTCAATAATTCTAATTTTACTCATTCAAACCTATCCTAATCAATGATTGTTTAAGTTTGTAAATTCAAATATTTTTCCTAATCAATGATTGTTTAAGTTTGTAAATTCAAATATTTTTATATGATATAAATAAAATTTTCAATTTTTCAGTCAATTTATAGTTTTGTTATTTAAATATATATATATTTAATAATAATAAGAACATTTATACCTTATACTCACGAGACAAATATTTATACTTGAAAATTAGGGTAAAATTAGGGTTACTTACAGTTCTTGTAATATAAAGAGGAGACATTTTTTTTTGGCTTTCACTTTCTTTATATGTATGAGTAAGATTTATATAAATCTCTCCATATTGACCTTATCCAACACTTAGAATTATTTTCGTATTTTTTGGATGAGTTGAATACTAAATCTCTCTAACCTCTTCCAACACTTAAAATTATTTTTGTATTTTTTGGATGAGTTCTATTGAGAGATTTGTGTAAATCTTGAAGAAATAAAATAATAAAGTTATTTTATTTCTAATTATTGTTTAACAAAGTTGTTATGATTTGAGTAAATTTGTTAGAGTTAATTAACTGCTAAATATTTGTTAAGGCAGTTAATTAACTACATTAGTCATTTTGGTATTGATTAGTTAGAATAATTAACTTTTATTCTGACATTATAACGAATATAAGTCTAAGGACTTATTTAGACTAGAGACAATAGTTTGTTACTCATTTTGTAATTGAGACATATAAATAAGGTTGAATCATGAGAAATCCCTTGATCAGGTTATTTTCAATTTGTGCAAATCCTCTATTCTTGTCATCTCTTCACTCTCAATCTCTTGCTACAGATTTTATCAAATCGATCTCCGATCGATTTGTTCATGGTATTAGAGCAAATCTAGGAGAAGAAGAAGACGATCTACTGATTCTATCAAAGTAAGAAATGGCTTCTGGATCTTCAGATAACATTGTAAGTTCTGAACCTCAACTTCTTGAAATTCCAGCAGAAATGTATACTACTCTTAGGCCGATGGTTTTAGAGTCAAATAGAGTTTCAATTCCAACTTGTACACCAACTATGACTCAAATCCCTAACCCTAACATCCAGAATCCAAACCAGAACCCTAACCAACCAATTACAAAAAGGAAATACAACAATGATCCTTTTCTTATACATCCAGCCGATCATCCAGGCCTAAATATTACCTCAGCCATTCTTACTGGAAGGGAAACTTATTTCGGATGGAGTCTAAGTATTAGGCTAGCTCTTCAAGCGAAAATTAAGATAGGTTTTATTGATGGTTCATATCCAGAACCAAAAGATCAAGAAGATGCAAATCAATGGGGTATTGTTGATGCCTTAGTTAGGGCATGGATTATGAATACGATAGAGGCAAGAATTGGAAGAAGATTTCAATCCAAGAAAAACAGTCGTGATCTGTGGCTTGAGATCAAGTCCAAATATGAAGGCAACAATGGTCCGAGGAGGTACAACCTTCAAAAGGATATTAGCTTCGTCCAACAAGGTGACCTTGACTTAGAAGAATACTATTCAAAGGTGAGATTTCTGTGGGATGAGATGATGGGGTTAAAACCTCTAAGAAGATGCAGATGTAAAGGAATTCGAGTTAATTGTGATGGATGCTTCCTTGAAGCAGAAATGCTTCAAGATGATGAAGAACTTAAGCTTCTTCAATTTCTGATGGGGCTTGATGATAAATACGAGTATGTCAAAGATCAAATACTCATGCAAGATCCATGGCCAGACGTTTATAAATCATTCACAATGCTTTAGAATGTCGAAAAGAGGACCAGACAGAAAAGGCATTTTCAAGCATCTGCAATGGTGATAAAAGAAGAAGGTGAAAGAGTTTATCATCCTCCAAACAAGAATAAGAGTGCAAGTTGTACACACTGTGGAGGCAAAGGTCACATGAAGGATGGATGCTTTAAGTTGATTGGATATCCAGAATGGTGGAAACAACCAAAGGATAATGTGATCAAGAAAAGACCATCAACTTCTGTTCATGCCACTACAGACAAAGATGATTTTCAGGAACTTTCCATTGATGAATAGAAGAGGTATAAACAGTTCTTCAAGAACATGAGAGATGTCAAGAACAAGGAAAATGGATCTTCTTCATCTGCAGGTAAGTTTCCTAACTATATTCTTAATTCATTTGAATATGATTTCAGCATTAATGAACAAACAAATATATCAAATATGTGGCTTATTGATTCAGGAGCATCTTGTCATATATGCAATAATAGGAATGCATTTTCATATATAAGACAACTTGATTAACCTGGAATTATGTACTTAGCTGATGGATCAAGTAGGAACATAACTGAAATAGGAACTGTTAAACTTCTTGATTGTTTGAAACTAAAAGATGTATTATATGCACCATCTTTTAGATATTGTTTAATTGCAGTTTCAAAACTTACAAAGGATAACAAAATGAACTGTATTTTCTCAAAATCTGATTGTTATTTGTTATTTGCAGGACCTTGAGACAAGGTTCAAAGTAAATCTGGGAAAGAGAATGGGGAATCTGTACTTCATTGAAGACAGTCCAATTTTTAATAAAAATCACAAATCTGCAATTCATTTTTCTTTAAATGTTGTTTCTGATTCATTTCTTTTACACAAACGATTAGGACATCTTGCTTTAAATGTTCTAAAAAGTGTATTTCCTGCTGTTATGAATAAAAATTTTCATTGTTCAACATGTCCTGTTTCTAAAATGCAAAGAGTTCCTTTTGTTCAAAGCATTTCTAAAACGTCAAAGATTTTTGAACTTATTCATATTGACATTTGGGGTCCATATCGAGAGGAATCAATCCTTAACACACCTTTCATGCTTACTATTGTTGATGATTACTCTCGATGTACTTGGATTTTTTTTATGCCAAGTAAAGTCTTTGTGTTTGAAAAACTTCATAATTTTTTATGTTAGTTAAAAATCAATATGACACAACTATTAAAATAATTAGATCAGACAATGGAACTGAGTTTTTAAATGAAAAATGTTCTGAAATGTTTAACTTTTTAGGAATTATTCACCAAACAACTTGTGTTTACTCACCTCAACAAAATGGTGTTGTGGAGAGAAAACACAAACATTTACTTCAAGTGACAAGGTCATTAATGATTGATTCTAATTTAGATTCTAAATTTTGGCCTTATTCATTATTGACTACAACTCATCTAATAAACAGAATTCCCACTAACATTTTAAATGGAAAAGCTCCAATTGAAATGCTATCGGAAAAAAACCAGATTATAATTATTTTAAAGTTTTTGGTTGTTTATGTTATTCTACAAATGTTTATCCAAACAAATCAAAGTTTTCAAAAAGAGCCAACAAATGTGTTTTCATTGAAACAGAATTAGATAATTTAGATTATGATAATGATTTTGAAAATGTTCAAACTGAAATTTCAGAACATCAAAATTTGAATTCTAATTCTGAACCTGAATTGAATACAAGTGAAGGGATAACTTCTGCTTCTCAAGATGAACATGAAGTCAATCATTCACCTGTTCAAGATGAAATAAAATACGTGTCTCGAAAAAGTTCAAGATTTATAAAACAACCTGTTTGGATGAAGGATTATGTTGTAAGTCAAGTTGAGACAAATGTAAATAAAAAACAAAGTTATTTACCACCATCATTTCCATTTGTATCAACTTGCAACAATGAAGAATATATTGAATTCTTGGGCAACATTGATCAGTTTGTTGAACCAACTTCATACAAACAGGCAATTTTAAATCCAGATTGGATTAAAGCTATGGATGATGAACTTATTGCTCTTCATAAAAATAATACTTGGGTTATAACAGAACTTCCTAAAGGAAAGAAAACAATAGATTGTAGATGGATTTTTAAAACAAAATTGAATGTTGATGGCAGTATTGATAAATGTAAAGCCCGACTAGTTGCAAAGGGGTATAACCAAAAGGATGGAATTGATTTTCATCAGGTATATGCCCCTGTAGATAAAAATTCGACTATTCGACTACTTCTTGCTTTAACAGATGCTAATAAATGACATTTACATCAAATAGATGTAAATAATGCTTTTTGCATGGATTAGTTGAAGAAGATTTATATATGAAAGTTCCAGAAGGTTTAAAAGGAACACTACCAAAAACAAGTGTGTAAATTAAACAAAAGCATATATGGCTTGAAACAATCGTCTTGACAGTGGCATTTTCAAATTTGTAACATCCTTATTGAAAGTGGTTTAAAAAAATCTGAGAATGACCATTGTTTATTCATAAAAAATGATGGATCTAATATTGTTTGTTTGCTTATTTATGTTGATGATATCCTATTAGCAGGGAATTCAATAGAGCAAATTGATGAAATAAAAAATATGATTAATACCAAATTTCCCATTAAAGATTTGGGTAAAGCTAAGTTTTTCTTAGGTCTTGAAATTATACAAACTGATGATGGAATTTATGTTAACCAGCGAAAATATATTCTTGACATTGTTTCTGATATGTCATTGATTGCTGCTAAACCATCATCTATTCCTATGATTAGAGATACCAAATTGGTTCAAGAACCAGTGAATGATACCCTTTGTGACGTTGAAAAGTATAGAAGATTAATTGGTCGTTTAATATATTTGAATTTCACTAGGCCAGATATTGCATATGCAGTACAACAATTAAGTCAATATATTAATAAACCTTATAAATCACATTTTGAGGCTGCTATCAAAGTGGTTAAATATCTTAAAGGAACACCATCCTTAGGCATTTTTTATGCATCTAAGAATGATTTTGTTATTTCAGCATATTCTGATAGTGATTGGGCTTCTTGTTATGATACTAGAAAATCACTTACAGGTTATTGTATTTACATTGACAATGCTCTAGTAGCATGGAAAACAAAAAAACAACAAACTATATCTAGATCATCAGCTGAAGCTGAATATAGATCTATGGCTGTCACAGTATGTGATTTACAATGGCTGACTTATTTACTTGCTGATTTTCAGATCAAAGTTAATCTGCCTATTGTTTTGTATTGTGACAATAAAGCAGCGATGCATATAACGCAAAATCCGGTGTTTCATGAGAGAACGAAACACATCGATATTGACTGTCATTTGGTAAGAAACAAATACAAAGATGGTTTTATTACTTTAACATATGTTGCTTCTAATGTTCAAAATGCAGATATATTTACCAAAGCTCTTGATGTTAAATAATTTCAAGATTTAAGGCTTATGCTAAAGCTCAAAGACTTTCATATTGAGGGGGGAGTGAAGAAATAAGATAATAAAGTTATTTTATTTCTAATTATTGTTTAACAAAGTTGTTATGATTTGAGTAAATTTGTTAGAGTTAATTAACAGCTAAATATTTGTTAAGGCAGTTAATTAACTGCATTAGTCATTTTGGTATTGATTAGTTATAATAATTAACTTTCATTTTGACATTATAACGAATATAAGTCTAAGGACTTATTTAGACTAGAGACAATAGTTTGTTACTCATTTTGTAATTGAGACAATATAAATAAGGTTGAATAATGAGAAATCCCTTGATCGGGTTATTTTCAATTTGTGCAAATCCTCTATTCTTGTCATCTTTTCACTCTCAATCTCTTGCTACAGATTTTATCAAATCGATCCCCGATCGATTTGTTCACTCCATATTGACTTCATCTAAGTATTTTTTGAGATGAGGTCAATACCGAGATATTTATATAAATCTCTCCCTATTGACCTCATCCAACACTTAGAATTCATTTTTATTTAATATATTAAATTTATTAATTAATATAAATAATATATAAATGTATAGTAGTCTAGATGTATTTGTTCATATATTAAAATATTAAATACTTAAATGTCAGATGTTCCTATTTGTTAATTTAATTTTTTTATCTCTTAATAGTTAAGTCATTAAATACATAAAATTCAATAAATAGATCTTAATTTTCAGTTTTATCAAATGAAGCCTCGAGTCAACCTAAATTTATTCTCACTCCAAATCCATTCTCACTAAGAGATAACTTCGTTTTTAATGTAAGTTATGTCTACCTGGCCGATTCAAGCATATTATGATTTTTTTTTACAATATCTTTATTTCATAATATCTATCATATTATTTACATTTTAACTATTTGACTATTGAATGTTTTCTCTTTTTAAACATCAATATTTTTAATTACTTAGAGATGATTTTGGATACTCAACACAAACATACAATATTTAAATATGGAATAGACTAATGTATAATAATTTTATCGTCGCTTTAGTCTGCAAACATCGTTATTTGGATATGAAACATAACAGATATGTCGTCGTTTAAGAATGAAGTTGAAAAGTCATCTCAAAAAAACAAATGTGAAATTTTTTGTCCGTAGTATGACCTAAAATTTAATAAAATAATGTATCATGTATATGAGAAATTTTGCATATTATTAACTCAAATGGACTGTTTTATAACATTTTAAATGATTTTAGATGTTTGGAATATATAAAAGAGGAGTGATAGAGAGAGAAAATTTGGTGAGGGAATGACTTGACATCACCTTCATTGATTGGAAAATGTAAAAGTGGGAGGAAAGAGAGAAAAGAGAGAAATTATTTAATTTTTTCAACGCCAAGTTATTCCCTCACCAAATTTCCTCACCTAATCATTTCTCTATATAAAAATAAAAATACTATATAGTGAACATTTTAATATATATATATATATATAAATATAAATAAATAAAAGGAGTGGTATTAGTTTTTTTTATAATTATTTTGTTATTTATGTTTTTGTAAATTATGATTGAAATTTATTTGGTTATAATGGGATGAGGTATCAAGAGATTTATATAAATCTTTTCTTATTGACCTTTTTCAACACTTAAAATTATTTTCGTGTTTTTGGAGACGAGGTCAATACCGATAAATTTATATAAATCTCTCTCTATTGACATCATCTATGTATTTTCGGGATAAGGTCAATAAAGAGATTTATATAAATCTCACCTTATTGCCCTCATCCAACACTTATAATTATTTTCGTGTTTTAGGGATGAGATCAATACCAAGAGATTTATATAAATCTCTCTCGATTGACCTTATGCAGCACCTAGAATTATTTTCGTGTTTTTGGGATGATGTAAATACGAAGAAATCTCTCCCTATTTACCTCATCTAACACATAGAATTATTTTCGTGTTTTTGAGATGAGGTCAATGCTAAGAGATTTATATAAATCTCCCTATTGACCTCATCAAACACTTAGAATTATTTTCGTGTTTTTGGGATAAGGTCAATATCGAGATATTTATATAAATCTATCCTTATTTCCCTTTTCCAACACTTAGAATTATTTTCGTATTTTTGTGATGAGGTCAATACCGAGAGATTTATATAAATCTCTCTCTATTGACCTCTTCCATTACTTAGAATTATTTTCATGTTTTTGAATGAGGTCAATATCAAGAGATTTATATAAATCTTTCCCTCATCTAAGTGTTTTTTTGGATAAGGTCAATACATATAAATCTCTCCCTATTGACCTCATTCAACACTTAGAATTATTTTTGTGTTTTTGAGATGAGGTGATCAATACCAAGAGAATTATATAATTCTCTCCATATTGACCTCATCCAACACTTAAAATTATTTTTGTGTTTTTTGGATGATGTCAATACCGAGAGATTTATATAAATCTCTTCATATTGATCTTTTCCAACACTTAGAATTATTTTTGTATTTTTTGGATAAAGTCAATACCGAGAGATTTATATAAATCTCTCCCTATTGACCTCATCCAACACTTTGAATTATTTTCGTGTTTTTGAGATGAGGTCAATACCAAGATATTTATAATAAATCTCTCCCTATTGACCTTATCCAACACTTACAATTATTTTTGTATTTTTGAGATGAGATCAATACCAAGATATTTATATAAATCTCTCCCTATTGACCTCATCCAACACTTAAAATTATTTTCGTGTTTTTTGGATGAGAGAGATTTATATAAATCTCTCTCTATTTACCTTTTTCAACACTTAGAATTATTTTTGTATTTTTGGGATGAGGTCAATACCGAGATATTTATATAAATATCTCCCTATTGACCTCATCCAACACTTAAATTATTTTCGTGTTTTTTGGATGCATGAGATCAATAACGAGAGATTTATATAAATTTCTCTCTATTGACCTCATCCAACACTTAAAATTCATTTTTATTTAATATATTAAATTTATTAACTAATATAAGTAATATATACATGTATAATAGTCTAGATGTATTTGTTCATATATTACTTTTAGATATTATTAAATTAACTAAAATATTAAATACTTAAATTTCAAATGTTCCTTTTTATTAATTTAATTTTTTATCTCTTAATAGTCAAGTCATTAAATACATAAAATTCAGTATATAGATCTTAAGTTTTATCAAATAAAACCTCGAGTCAAATTAAATTTATTCTCACTCCAAATTCATTCTCACTAAGAGATAACCAACCGCCTTTTTAATGTAAGTTATGTCTACTTGGCCGATTCAAGCATATTACGAATTTTTTTTACGATATCTTTATTTTATAATATTTATCATATTATTTACATTTTAACTATTTAACTATTGAATATTTTCTCTTTTTAAATATCAATATTTTTAATTACTTCAGATGATTTTGGATACTCAACACAAACATACAATATTTTAATATGAAATAGTTTAATGAATAATAATTTTATCGTCGCTTTAGTCTGTAACATCATTATTTGGATATGAAACATAACAGATATGTCGTCGTTTGAGAATGGAGTTGAAAAGTCATCTCAAAACAAATGTGAAAGTTTTTGCCGGTAGTATAACTTAAAATTTAATAAAATGATATACCACATATAAGAGAAATTTTGCATATTTTAAACTCAAATTAACGATTGTATAACATTTTAAATTATTTTAGATATTTGGAATATATAAAATATAGAAATAATGTATAATGAACCATTTAAAATAAAGTAAATGTGCAGCAATTATATATATAAATAAAAGGAGTGGTATTATTTTTTTTAGAATTATTTTGTTATTTATGTTTTTTTAAATTCTGATTGAAATTTATTTCTATATTGGTTATCATGATTAATGATGGTCAATTATAATATGCCTCACGGTTTTGATTCAAATTTTCTGTTTGGGATGATTTTTTTCTAATTTAACATGTAGTTAACTAGGGATCGAACGTGGATTATAGTTGTGTTTTCTTCCCGAATACTAATAAACACAATTAAATATATAATAATTATTAATATATTTATTTTCATATTTGATTAGTTTTAAGTTTATTTTTTTTATAATAATATAAATCTCAATACTGTATATTATCATATATCATATATATTAAATAAAATAAAATATCTTTTTATCATATACACTTTTTTTAAATATGGTATAAATGGTGTATCGCGAATTTAATTTTTTTTAAACCGACTCGTTTAACTAGCGTGTTTTTACTGATTCTTAATTCAGACATTTTGCAACTTACCTATGTATCCTATACTAATTATTACATTCTCTATATATGCAATTTATTTATATAATTTTAGAACAAAACAATAAATTTAAAGAATAGAGCCCTATTTTCAAACTGCTATTCAAAATTAATATGGCCAATACTAAAACAAATCCCTTGAAAATCGATAAGTATACAAAGAAGGCTACAACGACGATATTTACCGTCATTATTTTTGATATACCGTTGCCAAATATCAATAGCCACAGTAATTAAGTCCGCCATCATCCGTGATATTGGTTCCATAGCTGAAAATGATAGCAACAGTAATAAATTAATGTGACAGGATGGAAGTGATAATTTATAATTGTCGAGCAATGTATATAAAATACTTTTTTTTTCTTACTAAATCTATTCATAACAGAAAAAAGAGATATTCAAAATATAATTTTCTAATACCAAAACTAAATTATTTACATTAACAAAATAATGAAACATGATATTATTATCCATTACATAGCTTTTTCATTACTACAAAAATAAATTATATATAAGTTTGAACTCTAACAATTTGCTCGCCTTCCCAAAAATTCATTTCTTAATACCTCCCAGGAAAAGACCAATAATTAATGAGAAAGATAAAATGTTAAATTATGATCTTATTAATATTAATTAAATTTGAAATAATTATCCCACCCTTAGAAATTATCACTATTATAAGGTATAAATCATATAATGAATTGGGAAGTATTTACTTGCTTTATTTTCTTCAAGATCCCATATGGACGAGAATCAAACCCCTAATTTCATTCTACATATTCAATAACACAAAAAAGATGATAATAAAGTTGTTGAAAATAATGAATGAGTCATCATTGGGTAACGTATAAGTGGCTTGGGGAATATAAATATTTCCACCTTGGTTAATGTCTAAGTCAAACATGGGAAGTGGAATAGTGGTTTGAGTAATGTAAAGGTTCCTAGGGAAGTGTAAAGGTTTATTGTATACCCTATATAAATAGGGTTCTCCCCCTCTCATGTAATCAATAATAATATATAATATATTACAACTTTTCTCTACATGGTATCAGAGCGGGTACTTGTGTCCTGACTCTCTTTCAGCACTATCTTTACTTTCTCATATTCCTTTTTAGCATTGTTGTGCTGTTTAGTTTGAAATTTCAGAGTATTTTCTATTTTTGTTAAACACGACAACGACCACTTTCGAGAGAAATATTTTTGATGGGCACTCAACCGGGAGGATGACCTCGGTTCTTTTGAATGAAAAGAGCTACATCACTTGGGCGCGGTCAACAACTATTTTTTTCAAAGGGAAGCTCAAATTTGGCCATATTTCTGGGACATCAACGCAACCAACCATATCAGAGAAATTCACTAAGGAAGATCAAAAAAGGGCCAAGGAATGGGAAGCCCATGACTATCAAATCATGAGTTGGCTTCTAAATTCCATGGAGCCGAGAATTTCCGAATTTTTCTTGGGCAAAAATTCAGCAAAAAAAATTTGGGATTCGGTCAAGAAAAGATATGGAAATACTCAAAATTATACTCACATATATCAACTGAAATCTGAAATCCAGTCCCTCAAAAAGGGATAGAAGTCGGTTACCGAAATTGTTGGTGAGTTAACCAGAAGACGAGAAGAACTCATGATGTACTTACCTCGTACCAACGATGAGAATATCTTGCAAGAGCGAGATGAACAAGAAGGGATATACCAGTTGCTTGCCTCCCTCGATCCGAGTTGGGACGCCATCCGTGCTCAAATCCTCATGACGTCTACTCTTCCAAATTTTGATGATGTTGTCTCAAGGCTACAACAAGAGGAGATACGGAGAAGCACCATGGGAGGTGAGGGGCAAACAACAGGTGAAAATCAAGCATTTTTTGGTCACAAATCCCAAAATTTTCAACGAACTAGCAATCTCTTCTGTAATCATTGTAAGAAACAGGGTCATGCTAAGGAGTTTTGCTTCAAACTCTATCCTCATCTTCGTGCGGCAAAGAAGAATGGCGAAGAAAAAGGTAGAAATTTTAATGGGATAAACCGAAAGGATTTCTCGCTCAAAACAATGGAGGAGAAAGCAATGATCAAATGGGCTGGAATACTAGGCCAACTACTAGACAACACAACTTTAACATATCAGCAGGGTCAAACAATCAAACAAATTTCAATAATCGTTTTGATCAGTTTACCAAATTCATGCAAACACATGAGGCTCGGTCCACATCCAAAGTGAACCCAGGTATTTTTTTCAAAATATTTTACATATTTTTGCAAAAATCTTAATTATTGGGTAGTTGATTCAGGAGCCTCAAATTATATGACTAGAAATAAAAATAATTTTTTGGATTTTTCCATTAAAAATTCACAATAAAGTGTTAAAACAGCTAATGATTCAAATATGCCTATCTTAGGAACTGGGTTTATCATAGTATTTTCAAAAAATGTTGATAATGTTCTTTATGTTCCACAATTATCTTCTAACTTATTATCTGTTAGCAAAATAACTAAAGATCTTAAATGTCTTGTTATTTTTTATAATGAATGTGTTGTGTTTCAGGACAAGTTGACAGGAATGAAGATTGGTGAAGGACAACTTGTCAACGATATTTATATTGTTGATCTTTCTAGATGTGCTTTCAATTCATACACTAATTTTGAGCAAGATTTATGGCATCAAAGGCTAGGACATCCTTCTAATAAATTTGTAAAACATCTTTTTCGAATAGATAATTTTTGTTCAAATTGTGATATTTGTCAATTTTCAAATCAAACCAAACTTCCTTTTCCCATCTCTACAAATAAAACCAAATCTCCTCTCGAATTGATACATTCAGATGTATGGAGTCCTTCACCTATCGATTCGTATAATAATTTTAGATATTATGTTAGCTTCATCGATGATTTCTCACGAACAACTTGGATTTATCTTTTAACTTCAAAGGTGGAAGTGTATGAATTTTTTTTGGAATTTAATTCATTAGCATAAAATCATTTTAATGCCACAATTAAAAACTTTCGATCTGATAATGGTACTGAATACATTAACTCAAAATTTTCAAACTTCTTTAAATCAAAGGGCATTGTTCATCAAAAAACTTGTCCTCATACACCTGCCCAAAATGGAGTTGCTGAACGAAAAAATAGACACCTTCTTGAGGTAACCCGAGCTTTACTTTTCCAGTCTAATGTCCCTAAGAGATTTTGGTCTGATGCCCTTCTCTCTGCGGTTCACCTTATAAATAGAATTCCTACCTCTGTATTGAATGGAAAAGCTCCACTCAATGTCTTAAATAACAAAGAAATCTCTTATGAACATTTGTGTGTTTTCGGTTGCACATGTTTTGTTCACACTAGTCGCACCGATAAACTTAGTACAACTTCCATTAAAGCTTTGTTTCTTGGATATTCAACGACTCAAAAATGGTACAAATGTTATGATTTTGAAACTAATAAAATTTACATATCTAGAAATGTTATATTTAGAGAGCATGAGCCATTTTTCAAAGAAAAAATTAATGATTATGATTCTTTTAACGATTTTATCCCTACTCTTAACACTTTTACAGATGTAACTATAGGAAATGAAGCATTAAGGTCATGCTCATGCTCAGGGGGAGATGAGGTACCAAGGACCAAAGATAACATGGAATCCGATATCATGTCAAGGGGAGAATTAGAGAGTTCAACCTATTCAAGAGAAAATTAGGAGTCACATGGTTCGGAAAATCCATCAGAACAAGAAAGACAACCTATTTTAGAAGAAGTTCGTGAAAACCTATCAGGATATGAGGGTGTAAGGAGAACCGTGCGTCCTAGCCAACCACCTGCAAAACTTGATGACTATATTTCTTATAAGGTATCCTACCCTATTCAACAATTTTTATCTTATGAAAAAATTTCTCCAACACATTTTAATTTTTTAACTTGTTTAGATAACATTGAGCCTAAAAATTTTCAAGAAGTTGTTTCTAATCCTCTATGGCAACAAGCTATGTGTGAGGAACTAGAAACACTTGAAAAAAATCATACTTGGGATATTGTTGTTCCTCCTATAGGAAAAAGACCTGTCGGCTGTAAATTGGTATATAAAATAAAATATGATAGTAATGGTAAAATAGATAGATACAAGGCATGTCTTGTAGCAAAGGGATATACTCAAACATATGGTATAGATTATGAGGAAACATTTGCCCCCGTAGCCAAAATGAACACGGTTAGAATTCTTTTATCGATTGCCACTAATAAAAATTGGAATATTATTCAAATGGATGTAAAAAATGCTTTTCTCCAGGGTGATTTAGAGGAGGAGGTGTATATGGATCTTCCCCCAGGTTACAAAGACAACAACTTGAGTTCTAAACTTGTTTGTAAACTTAATAAAGCTATATATGGATTAAAACAATCTCCCCGTGCTTGGTATGCTAAATTAAGTAATGCTCTTCTTCAAAATGGATTCACAAAAAGTACAGCAGATTCCTCCCTATTTATTAAAAATTTCTCTCTTTTTGTTCTTATATATGTTAATGATATTATAATTACTGAGAACAATGACGAAGAAATAAATAAAGTTAAAAAGTATTTACAAAAAACTTTTGATATCAAAGACTTAGGTATTCTTAAATATTTTCTTGGAGTAGAGATAGCCCATTCACAAAAAGGGTTATTCTTGTCTCAAAGAAAATATACTTTAGATTTATTAAATGAAACAGGGAAGTTGGGATTAAAGCCAACTTATACTCCAATGGACACCACTACTAAACTTAATTCTGAAGATGGTGAGTTGTTAGTGGATATTGGCAGGTATCAAAGGTTAGTTGGCAAACTTATATATTTAACCGTCACTAGACCAGATATTACTTTTTCGGTTAGTGCAGTGAGCCAGTTTATGCATTCTCCATGAACAAGTCATCTAAAAACAGTCGAAAGAATACTTCGATATCTTAAGGCTACTCCGGGACAAGGAATCTGGCTTAAAAGAAATCAGTGATTAAACATCATTGGATACTCGGATGCAGACTGGGCAGGAAGTTCTGATAGAAAATCAACCACTGGATTCTGTACAATTGTTTGCAAGAATTTAGTCACTTGGCGCAGCAAGAAGCAAAACGTGGTTGCAAGATCCAGCGCTGAAGTAGAATACCGGACTATGGCTACTACAGCTAGCGAACTTATTTGGATTAAGCATCTACTCCAAGATATGGGGATATCTCATAGTGAACCGATGAAAATTTATTGCGACAACCAAACATCACGACATATCGTATCTAATCCCGTTTTTCATGAACGAACGAAACATATTGAAGTTGACTGTCACTTTATCATGGAAAATGTACAATCTGGCCAAATTGAAACACCTTACGTAATGAGTAAGAACCAGTTGGCCGACATCTTCACGAAGTCTCTAGATAGAACCTCATTCGACCACATTCTTGACAAGTTAGGAGTTTTCAATCTATTCACTCCTAACTTGAGGGGGAGTGTTGGAAATAATGAACGAGTCATCATTGGGTAACGTATAAGTGGCTTGGGGAATATAAATATTTCCACCTTGGTTAATGTCTAAATCAAACATGGGAAGTGGAGTAGTGGTTTGAGTAATGTAAAGGTTCTTAGGGAAGTGTAAAGGTTTCTTGTATATTGTATATAAATAGGGCTCTCCCCCTCTCATGTAATCAATATAATAATATAGAATATATTACAACTTTTCTCTACAAAAGTAAAGGTACATCTAAAAAATAATTTACAATAATATTTTTTCGGTGCTTTGTAGTTCATCTTCAAGTGACCCTACTTACCACATTTCTAGCAATCAAATGTTCGTCCACACTTGGTTGACTCCTCTTGTTCCTCGGCATAGACATGTTCTTACCTCAATTGAAATTTTATCATTACATTTACCTCAGTTTTCAATATTTAGGGCAGAACCTTTGAACGTTTCACAAGAATCAATTTTACGAATCTCTTCAGTAAAAATACGATCTCTAACTTTAATAAATTTAGAATTTATAATTTCAAATATAAGTATTAATTGTTTCTCTCAAAAATTCTCAACTATTTGGTAGAGATGTTAACAAAATCAATGCACTAAATTTGTCCCCAAAATTAATCTCAATAGATAGTAATTGATACACAATTGTATTAAATTTGTTAAATGAGTAGTGATAGGAGTACTATCAACTATTCTTAAGTTAAAGAGTTTTTTCATTAAATGTATCTTGTTGTTAATAGATGATTTCTCATACATATCGAAAGTGCTTTAATTAGACTCATGGCGGTCTTTGAAAAGAGACATACCAGAAAAGAATAAAAGAAGAAAACGAAAGGAGAAGAGAACTTCATATTTTTCTTTGTTACGTTGTGAGCAACAGTCTTGAAAAGCGTCAATCAGACAACTCTCAAAACCTATCTATCAATGAGTTTTCATTCAGCTTCGTCCATCTTCTATAGTTTCTCACTCAAAAGAATATAAAGTTTATTTCCGTATAAGTAATCTACAATCTGTGTCCTCCAAAATGCATAATTTTTCCATCTTGCCATATCATATATTGTTCTCGAATGTCATCATTTCAAATGCTCTGATCTAACCTAGCATATTTTATACCAGTTGTTAGGATTTGGATTCCCCATATCTGACATGATTGAAAGGATCTATAAAAACGTAAAAAAAATAAGAACACGAGAAAACACATATTTATAGTGGTTCATTCAAAAGAACTACGTCCACTTCAGTCGCCACCTAATTTCACTATGAAGAAGATTGTAGGTAGTAGAATTGACCTTCATACCTCCATAATCTTTAATAATCTTAGTTTCTATTAGAATAAGATTCTTTATACAGAGTTACATGAGCCCATTCAAAATCTTTCCAAAATTTCAGCAATATATTTCTTTTGACAAATAAAAGTACCTCTATTTTTTTTATTTCAACACTCAAAAAAATATCTCAATTCATCTATATCAGTCATTTCAAATGCCTTCATCATAAACCTTTTCAAATAACTAATTTGCAACTCATTATTGTCAATAAGCAACATATGGTCAACATACAAGTTAACTATTAAAATATAACTATTCAAATAAGATTTAATAAAAGAGTAGGCTCATAATGATACCTTTCAATTCATTCTTGAATGAAGTATGACTTTATGCGACTAAACCAGGCCATTGGAGTTTGTTTCAGGCAATATAAAGTTTTTTTCTCGAAGCCTTGAGGGTGCTCTGTACACATATCTTCCAAGAGCTCACCTGATGCTATCACATTGAGCCAGTTACTGGATGAAGGAAAGCATTCTTGACACGAAGTTGAGATATATTAATAGAACTATGAGTTATGTTATACTGTATAAGAATTGCGATAAAAATAACGAATATTTGGGATACACAGATATTGACTATTCTGGATTGTAGAAGACATGAAAAAATATCAGATTTAGTCTTTCTATTGTCTTTCTATTGAGAATGTGCTCAAATGTTGTTCGAACTTCGAGTTATCAATTATATCATTTATGGAAAAGGAAAACTTATGCGGGGAATTTCTGATACAAGTATTCAATTAGTTTGATCACACTATATAGGTACTTCTTTACCTTACCGTCCTTCAACTTCAATTCTTTCAATTTGAACAATTTGGGCTACATTTAGATCTTTTTAATTTGGAAGCTCAGAAATTCCAGTTTCCACTAAGCTCATAACTCTTTAGATCTCAATAGGTTTTTCATCAATTCATGACTCAAATGGTCGTAGTGAACGTCATCGAAGTAAGGAATCTCATTCCTCTCGTATTTTTCTCACGATTTTGCCTCAAACGTGTTTCATTCTCGAGTCCTCACAACTTGTATTCTCACACTTTACTCATGTATTATTCTGAAAGAGCTTTTTGTTCGATACCAAATAAAATAAAGAAATTCACAACAAAAACCCACACATTTTATTTATGTGGAATAAGCTATTAAATAACTTTTACATCTAACTTAAAATATATAAAATAGAAATCAACTAAATATTATTTATTAAACTAATAAAACTTATAAAAATAAGCACTAATTAATAATAAAACAATTTGTACTAAGTATATATACAAATCTTATTATATCTTATTCAATTATATATTTCTTTCATTGTAAGTTTTTTTTTACATATATATATAGTGTTTTTATTTTATTTTATTCACATTTAAACTTAATTTATATGAAATAATTATATTTCTGTTTTTCAACACATGAATATCAATTTTATGTGCAAAAATAAATCATTCATCAACAATAACAAAAACAAACTTATGCAGCAATAAAATTGTATCACTCAGTTTGTTTATATGTTTCATTGGGCTTCTAATTCAAACTTTGGGTACTAACTAACTATCATGGACCATTTTTTACCCGACCAAAAACACGATCACCTGAATATGAAAAAACAAGTTTTTGTTGAGTATTTTTATATTTGGGTTAAAATCAAGTCTCGATCCATTTACCATTTAACCTGATTAATAAATATGTCAAAATTTGATTCAAATGACCTGAGTTAGACTCACCAACTTGTTTATTATTATTTTTTATTTGTGTAACATTTTGTATTTGTCATTTCTACTCACTCACATTTTAAAAGTATTTCATATATTTCAAATTGACTCATTCCCCCTTTCTGTTCTAACTTTTAGTGGGATGTCCAAAAAAAAAGTTGTAATTTCTTCCTTCCCTTTTCAGAATTTCCCCACCCTGACATTTAAAAAAAAAGTATTTCATATATTTCAGAATTGCCTCCTAAATCATTCTCAAATCTTGTAGCGTCGTTGCTCATTGTGCAGCCTGTTGGAATTTTAAACTAATTCATAAATTTCATTAATGAATGGAAATGAGAATTTGGGTAGATAAAATCAAATGAAATTCAAACGAAATTCACATAAAATTCAAACGTGAATTAAAGTGAAATTTGATCCAAATAATTAAATTATTTTGTTAATGATGTAATTAACATTTAATGGCTTGAAAAACAATTATCAAATTAAATATGTTTAATTTTGTTAATTGTCATTGTAACCTTCATGATATTATTGCTATCAATTTATTAGCAAGAAAATCATGTAACGTGTATTTTCTATCGAAGAGAAAATACAAAGGGCAATGAAGAGGCAATCAAGGTCAGCCGTTGGATCAAAGATTAATGGTTGATTTTATTTTTATGAAAGTTTAACTTTTCAACAATATAAAACCCCTCATCTCTAATCTCAAATTTTTACATTATCTTATATTTTTTCTCACACTAGAATTCCAAAAGTCTTATTCATGTTTTGTGAGTGTTCTTCGAGTTCTTTGTTCGAATTTTCCGTTGAAACCCGGTGATAGTTCAGGTACTTTATCAAGCTCGTTGTGTAGTGATTTCGGTGCTGAATCACTACTAGATTCGTTGTACCCTGGGAGACAGCCATCTGTGATAAGCTCTAGCACATGGGGAGACAGTGGAACTGTTTTAAGGGAAATGTGCTAAGCACATGCCTCGAATCAACAATTTATTCGGTGATATTATTTTTCATATATTTTATTTATTTCATCTATTTGTAACATAATTTATATATATATTTCTGTTATTTTTCAAGACAAGAATACTAACACAGCCGTCCACCCATCCTTAGCCATCAGAGCCGCTTGTATGGTGTCACTATATAAAATCACATTTTTTCCTGCTTAACTCGTAAGCGAATTTGTGATTTAATTTTATTCTGTTGATGTAATTTTAATATGAAATAGAGATTTAAAGTAATTGAGTTAAATCGGGTTGTGTCAAAGTTAGTGAGGTCAATCAGGTCAGAATCGGAATCGAGATCGGGTTTATTACAAAGAACCGATAATATTCATATTAGATATTCTTACAGTATTACTAAACAGGTCAGGTTAACTCGACCTCAGTCATTGAAATGTTTGAGCCCGATTTTGATTTACATTCAATTTAATTTTAAAAGGATTATAGTTTTTTGAACTTGTCTATTCTAGCATCCGCAAAATAATGTTAATAAAATCCAATTTTTTGAACACACAAATTAATATCACCAATTAAGCTAAATAAATACCAAAATTTGGAAAATGCCATAATCAAACATAAAAAAATGTAAAACCAAAGTATTATGTTTATGTGAACAACACCATTTGAGAGCTAGTTGGCTGTCCTCAGTTAGATACTCCGGTCCCCCACTTGCTTTATGCTGGTTTGGGCTCTATGATTTTGATAGAGCCATTACTCAAAATTGTATACCTAATTCACTTTCATATCTGCATCATTATAATTAATACAAATTAACAATTATTAATAATATATTCTATCATAAGTAATGTCCCCTTAATATAGAATAAAAAGTTGTATCCCATCAATACACGAGCTGGCATGTAAACATTGAGTACAATGTGACACAAAATTCTTAAGCTATTGGACTAGAAAAATCCTATACTCCCATCTGAAAGACTGCATCAGCCAATCTCATGAGTATGAGATCCCCTTGTTGACTCATTAACAAATCAAATAAGAAAAAATTTATAAATAATATTTTAAAAATTATTTATTTTCTTCATGTAGGTACATGAAGTAAACGGTTCGTGGTGGAAGTGAGCTGCTGCGTTCCTTGGGACACGAGGATGCGGATTTGGTTGTAAAAAGAGGGAATTATTCTTCTCCTATGTATCCAAACTCTAAAAACAAAGCTGTCAATGTCATAATATATATAATTTATTACAAATTCAGTTTTTTATAAAATAAGAAACAAAACAAACATAAAATAATATTAACAATAGTTTAAACATGCATGAAAAAGTTAACCCTATGATTTGTTTTTCATGGTCCTTAAGTTTCAATTGCACCTACCAACAATAAAACATCTTCATTAATTTATCAACCATTTCTTTAAAATATTTATTATAAATCAACAATCAAACACGAAAATCGCCTATTACCGCATCCATCTTTATATGATAAATATTGATAAACGAGTCCTCCATCCCAAACAACGTTACGTTGTTGTCTAGAGAACGAAAAGGCACAAATGTTGAAGTAAGAGAAGGTCTCACAAACATCACTATCTCTTGGTAATAACTCGAGTTAATCGCTGTTTCAACTATTAATATTAAATAGTTATATCTTCAACGTTATCATTTCAAACAAGATTACTTTCCTCCACAAGCCGATAAAAAATAGTTGTCATTCTTTGCCACAGACAAACAAGTAACTTCAGCCTCAAAGTTTACGTTCGTCGACATATTGTTCCTCAAACGAACACTAGTTTTCAACTGCCAAAACCCTTGGGAAACACATTAATCTTTATTGGATTTGCTGGTCAAGTCCAAAATTTATTATTTCTCAATGTTTGGAAGTGACAAAATTTCTCGTACAACATTAGTAAACACAAATCTACCCCACCTACATATAATATTGACATTTTAATTATATGTAGGTGGGTAATTTTGGGTTTACAAATGCTGCTGGACTAGGTATTTTGTCTCTTACAATATCGAAAAATCATAAATTTGGAATTGGCCGACAAATAAATTGATGATCAAGAGACTTCCTCGGGTTTGTCAGCTAAAAACTAGTGTTTATTTGAGGATTAATATGTCAACGAGCGTGAACTTTGAGACTGGAGTTACTTGTTTGGCTGTGACAAACAATGACAATTATTTGTTATCTGCTTGTGAAAAAAAATTATTATTTGAAATGGTGACATTGAAGGTATAATTATTTAATATTAATATTTGAACAACGATTATTGATTATTAAGTTATTACCCTGAGATAGTGAGTAACACTTGTGAGACATCTTCCTTCAACATTTGTGGCTTTTCATCCTTTAGACAACATAAAGATACCTCAAATGATGAAGATTGTCACATTTTATATCTGAAATGTTATATTTTTCTTAAAAACATTCATGAAATATTGAAAAAATGAGAATATTTTAATCAAAAATAAACAAAATAAAGACATTAGACCACGGAAACCAAAATATTAACTGTGCATTATACCTGAAATAAGAATAATTAAATTGATGAACTGTACCAAAAGATTAACAGTGCATTATACCTAAAATAAAAAGAATTTAATTGAATTGATGAATTATATTGAGTTAATACCCGGAGATAGTGAGTGACACTTGTGAGACCTCCTCCTTTAACATTTGTGGTTTTCATACTCTAGACAACATAAAGATACCTCCGATGATGAAGATTCACTATCTCCAACTTGTTTTGGACTGCATAATCAAACTCAGAGTTGTTATGAAGATTCTGAAAAACATTTATGAAATATTGAAAACTGAGAGTATTTTAATCAGAAATAAACAAAATAAATACGGACCAAGGATACCAAAAGATTAACGGTTGAAATAAGAATAATTTAATTGAATTGATGAATTATATCATTATCCCGACTGAAAATGTCTTACCCTGATTAGATTGAGGTGGTGACTGCAGCAGACTGAGAAACGTTCGTTCTTTGTTGCTCTAGTAGGTATAGTCTTAACCGGGACAGTAACAGCCGAAGCTAGAGCCGGAACGGGAGTCGAAACCCGAGCGAGAACAGAAACGGAAGCCAAAACCCGAACAGGAGTCGAAACTCGAGTGGGAGCGGGAGCCCGAACCAAAGCGGCGGAAGAATAGGAGTTGGAGGAGCAAGAACAAAATTTAGGTTTAGGTTTAGAGGAACGCAGACATATAAACTCCTCATATATAGATTTGGGCCCAGATGCCTACACAAATGATGCGCGGTTCAAACTGTATATATAATTTTAAAAAATCCAATTATATTTTTAAACAAAAAAAAAATTCTAATGTTGATTAAAGTTTAATCTAATTAAGTTAGTTTATAATAATTTTTATTGTCTTTATTCTTCCTAAACTTATTTCAGTAAAAGTTAACTTAGAAAATGAGTAGACATGGACATGGTTCGGTTAGTTTCGAATTATTTAAATAATTCTAAAAAAATAAATATTATTTTATTATCTTTTCATTTATTAAATCATTCTATTTATTAATCAAAAATATTAATATATTTTAAATTATAAAAATTTTAAAAAAAAAAAACCTAAGTTAGGTTTCATAAGTTTGTTAAACTATAAATCTTAATTACTTTAGTATTTCCATACTCATATATAATGATTCAGTTTCCATGAAAATTAATATATATATATATATAAAAAAAAAATTATAATTATAAAATTTAGGTAAATTTTAATTCTTAAGTTTAGTATACTTATTAATATTAAAAATTAAAATTATAATCTAATTAAATTTAATATAGTGTAATTTTATAATTCTCAATTTAATTATTTTAATTAATAATTAAAATTTAAATTTTACGTTATATTTTTTAAATAAAAAATCTTATTATTTAATAATTTAAAATATGATTAAAATTTTTTAATCAATAATTATTTTTTTAATTTAAGATGCTAAAATATTTTGAACTTTTATATATATAAATGGAGATATTTCATAAATCTTTGTTTTCAAATAAAAAGTATAAGAAGTAGTTCTTAATTTTCTTTATTTTTAATATTAATTATCATTGCTCGCGTCCATATTTTTTTCACCATCAATTGGTTTTGACAACTAACTCAATCTTCAAATAAAGAATATCTAAAATATTTCTTTATTTTCTCATATTTAATTTGAATTGTCAATGCCCACGCAGATGTTTCTTTAACCATCGTTTGACTTTTGACAACTAAGTCAATCATACATCAACACATTTACTTTAAATAGTAATACTGAAGTTTATCATTAAATGTGTGTGAGTATCGAAGTTAAAATTACTATTAGGACAAACAAAAAACTATAATATATAATTTTTTATGCACCACTTTTTTAGCGATTTTTCTTTTAGGTGCAACATTTGTAATTTCTATAACTTCTTACTTTATCATCTTTTAAGGTATTTGTTAAGTAAACACCATTTATGTTATTTTGTTTTAATCTTTATTTTTCTTACACACAATATGATGTGAATCATATAGAGACTAAGCCTCCTTTTAAACAACTGCAATTTAAATCACTAACTTAAGTGTGAATAAGAAAATTCAAATTAGATGCATGATAATACATTAGTATAACTCTAACTTTAATGCATTTAATATTATAAACAAATAAAAATATATATTATGGTGTTTTTTTTAATGATATCTTTATTCTAATAATACCCTTAAAAATTTTAACCCTTGTAGATATGATTCTTTAAAAAAAATAGATACGCCTTAAAATTTAACATATAAAATGAATTAGATAACAAAACAAATGAACAATCATACTCAAATAAATTTAAAATTATTGTACATTTCATCATAAGATACCAAACACAACATTAATATTTAGTCTTTGGACATTAAATATTAATTTGTAAACGGTACTCTTTTGTAGTAATCAAATATTAACAATAAATCATGTCAAACAATTGGTTATCTTTGGATAGTTCAATTATTCACATGGCACACCAAATAATTGTTACATATTTATTACCACATTTGCATAATATTTTTATGGCCAATTATTTATCTTCATTTGGGCCGATTAAATAACCGCATGAATTACATACACACTACATTTTCACTTTAACCTACACAAGAGAGTCTACTTTGGTAGGATATTGCTTCAATTAATTAATTTAATAAATTAATAACTTTTTTACCTACTTTAAGTGTGTAACTAGACCAATTATTAAACTTCCTTTGGACCGATTAATAACCGCATAGTTACAAACACACACGATCGTCTTAATCTTATGAAACAAATATGTTTTATAAATTAATATTTTGTACATAATTTAAATATGCAATCCGACCAATTATTAATTTTCCTTTGGGCCGATTAACAATCGTATAATTATAAATTTAAGTGAGTTTAAAACTGTACCAAATTTTAAATGTGTTATTAACACGGAAAATCTAAATGTTGTTTTATGTATCAAAATCGCATAAAATCTTTATGTAACACAAAAGAAATAATTGTGATTTTACTAATCACTGAATGTCAGTCAAGCAAGCTAATCAGCGCGGGCAAATCATAAAGGAGAGAGGTATACTCCAGTATTTTCAGTTAGTTACTATCTTTCTTGCCTTTCGTCTAAGTACCTCACCAATAGAGGGAAAAAAATAAATAGCTCAAATATGGATTCGGAAGCCAACTGATAAGCGAGGAAACAGCTTTTCAAACTTATTAAATGTGGGGTCGCATTTTAATCAACAATCATGTAAAGTGTAATATAACATGATTCATAATTCATCCAAATATAATATAATTAATTAATTATATATAAATAAGACTACCATACTAAAATTCTAAATTTTTAAATTTAACAATTATTAAATTAATTGATAAATCATGATATTCTTTAATTATAAATTATTATTAATAATAAAATAATAATGAATGTTTTATTTCTTTTATTTTTTTCTCTTTATTCTTAACTTTGTCTTAATTTTCAATAATTTTTTATTTTCTTAATTATCAATATATATATATATATATATATATATATTATATAATTTTCAAACCTTGGAATCATATTCTTAATTATTTTATTATTATATATATATATATTAATTATTATTAATATAAATAATCAATACCATAATTAAGTTATAAAAAAGGTATTTATTCATCCATTTTTATATTATTAATTTCATTAAATATATTTGAATATTTATTTATGTAGGGTCTCATGCATTCTCTTTTAATTTTTAGAAACAAATTATATATATATATATATATATATATATATATATATATATATATATATATATATATATATATATATAGGCTTAATTTGTACATGAATGTATTATTTTATTAAGTTATTTTAGGGAAAATGTTACCTTAATAATTAATTAAATTGAATAATTATTATTATTATTTTAATTATAATTACAATTCATTATTATTCAAAAATCTAAATTTCTAAATCTATTTATATAATAATGTTTAATTTGAATTTGTCGGATTGAGAGCGGGGGTTAATATATATATATTTGAGAATAAATGGATGTTTGTGTCGGATCATGGGTTGACCCGTCCATAAATTTGAAACGATTAAAAGAAAATAAAAAATGTTATACGTATGTTTCAAACTTGCAAACTAACAAAAACAAGTACAATCATTTAACCAACTAAGCTAAAAAGACTATATATTTTAAATTTTACACAAAATTTGATGAACGTGGAATATTCTTAACATTATAAGTTCAACTTTTTAAGTAACTAATATATATATATATATATATATATATATATATATATATAATTATGCTTAATTTTCAAAGTGTCGAGATTGTCGGGTCGAGAGCTGTGATTAATTTGGATATATATGTGAGAGTAAATAGATATTTGGGTCGGATTGTGAGTTGATCCGTCCATAAACTTAAAATGGTTAATAATAAAATTAAAAATGTTATAGGTATGTTTCGAACTTACAGTCTAACAAAACACGTATAATTTTTTAACCAACTAGACTAATAAGACTTGAAATTTTAAATTCAACACCAAATTTGATAAACGCGAGACATTCCTAACAATATAAGTTCAACATTTTTACTAACTAATCTATATATATAATTATGCTTAATTTTCAAAGTATTCGGATTTACCGGGTTGAGAGTTGTGGTTAATTTAAATATATATGTGAGAGTAATGGAAACTTGGGTCAGATTGTGGGTTGACCGCCCATAAACTTAAAACGGTTATTTATGTTTTGAACTTGTAACCTAACAAAATAAGTACAGTCCTTTAACCAAGTGTGATTAAGATGTGGTTTGTCGAGGGATAATAGGCCGGTAACAATTGAAAGTGGTTATAAAATATAAATCAAATATTTGATTGACCAAAGTGTGAGGTCACGATGCTAAATATTAAAATATGAATCTGATAATTGATAGACCAAAGTAAAAGTATAAGGTCACTAGATAAGAGGTTCATTGAAAAAAAATATGTGATGAGATATGTGAGAAGATTTGTTGTTTTACTGAATTGAATAAAATATGAAATGAGAGTGTTCTATTTTTATTTTTATATATTATTTGTGATGTATTAAGAATTTTTTAATATATATTATTATAATTTTTTTGTTTATATTTTTATCCATGTATATCGCACGAGAATTTTCCTAGTTTTATTAACGATAGAGTAAATGATTAAATCTGACGAGTCTCACGAGATACTCGTGTATAAATCTCTTTACAAGTTGGTTTTGATTCACGAGGGGTAGTCACTGCGTGGACTTGGATTTCATCTTCACCTCCAATGTTGTTTATTGACAAACATAATCGTCAAGTCTCCTTCGGTATTATAGCCAACCATGACTATTTTTCTATACTATTCTTACCAATATCTCTCTTACTTTTGCCTTGAGACATCTTAATTTTTAGTATAACCTTGATATCTCTAACTTTTGCATTTAGATGTCGACCTTCTAAATCTATATTCACAATGCTGGAGAAGAATAATGTGTCTCCAAAAGAAGGCTTTAATTCAATTAAACTTACTTTAACGCGATTGATAGGGTGGTGCATTTACGACAAAATGCATTAATCTGTTAGGCTTACCTAACACAATTCTCGTGATTGGTGCATCTATGACAAAAATAACTTTAATCTATTAGGCTAGTCTAACGCAATTCTCGTGATTGGTGCATCTACGAAAAAAAGTCTTTAATCTGTTAGGTTTTCCTAATGCAATTTTCGTGATCATTTTGCATCTATGATAGAATAGCTTTAATTCGTTAGGATTTCCTAACACAATTAGTGATTGGCGCATTTATGATAGGATGATTGTAATTTGATAGGTTTGCCTAATGCAATTCTCGTCTATGATTTGATCGTGTTCTTGGACCCTTGTTTGAGGACAAGGGCTCACGAACACTTGTTTGTAGTATGTAACAAATTTGGATACTTGTAGCCCTAAAAACGAAATGTGAAGAACACATTCAAGTTCTTTGACTTTCCTTTTATTTTGATACTATGGATGATGGTATGATGGTATGATGGTATGATGTTGGATTTATGTTGTAGATATGTTAAATGATATTTTTATTCTAAGTAGATTTCAAATATTAGGGCCATCGAGAAAGAAGACATCTAACTGAGAGCCCGACAGTGTCCTATTTTGACCGAGAAAATTATCCACACGAGAGTTGGAATCTCTAGCATGATTTTCGACCGAGAAAGCGACCATTGATCATTATTGGTCCAACTGTGGCTTTGACCGCGACCGAGTTTTCTGCGCACGATCTTGCCTTCGACCGCGACCCTGACCCAGAGCTTGTTTGGTTTGTTGTATTTTATATTTTTATTTATTTTTCTTTTTTTTTGGTTTGCATGAATTATTTTTTAAAAATACATAAAAATAATTTTCCAACAAAAATTAAAAAAATCCAGTAAGGTTTGGCTGCGATTTTGACATTTAGATCCATAACTTCATTCTCTTTTTCCAAAATTTGTGAAATCGGTTTTTTTCACAATCAAATTATTTTCAAATATAAATTTGTTTTTTTACATTGTTTTAGATATTTTGTCACTTTGGACACATATGATTTGTTTGGATTATCTAATATATATATATATATATATATATATATATATATATATATATATATATATATATATATATATATATATATATATATATATATATATATGCTTGCTTGTTTCATTAACTCTATTATACATTACTTGTATGTATTCATATGTTATATATTACTCTGGTATGTATTATTATCACAAGTCACATACTTAGCCCCCTATAATTAACACGGTTAACAAGGTTAAAATCAAATAAAAATTTAAAATAAAATAAAATGTGAGAACATTTTCTGAAAAGGCCAACATAATAGATTGTATAACTAGACGGGTGGGTGAGAAATAGCGTTGATGCCATTTTCAAATGTAACCAAACACCGAACCAATTTTATAGAATCTCTAATTCCTTTTGTCTTACACCAAAATATATTTTCTAATTTTACGGAAAAAAAATAGGTAGCGACTCTTTTGTCGAAAAATTGTTTTAATCGAAAAAAACTAAAAAGAGATTTAAATTAAATTTATCATTTATTTATTTACCATCTCAGCTGAAAATCGACGAAAATGTAAGTTATGAGATTTATTTAATAAGTCTAATTTAATTATTTTACAAGACTTTCAATTTTTTGAAGAAAAATTCTTTAAGGACGTAATTCAGAATAATAAAATTGAATTTGGACCAACTTTACTTGGGACCAAAGTATGAGTCAATTATTGGTCAACAAAAATAGTTGTTAGGCCGAAATAAATTAAGAATAATATTTATACGTCAATTTTAAAATCTGACCTTTAAAGGTAAAAAGGAAAGAGTTTGTAATAAACTTCATCACCAAATTATAAATATGAAAATATTTAAGAATTGTGCTCAATTTGATAAAAATGTTCAAATATTTTTATTAAATTTAACATTTACACCATTTTAATGAAATTTTAACTTTTAATTTTATAAAATAAATAGATGTCATATCAAAACAATCCATGTTTTCTGATTTAAATTAAATATATATATATATATATATATATATATATATATATATTAATCAAATGTCATAATAACGTTGGGAGCAGGGCTATAAATGAATCGAGCCGAGCTCAAAAAATTTTTAACTACTCGAACACGAGCTCGACCGAGTACCAAAATTAAGGCTCGAGATCGAACTCAAAATAAGTGTTCGAAGTCGAACTTGGGAGTGGAATGAAAATATGAGACAAGTCCGCTACGTGAAAAAATATTTTTGTTTTATATCCTAATTTTAGTTTACAAAATTGTTAACAAAAATATTTTTAAGATTTGACCCGTAACCTAATAATACATTTTGTTTTCATCTTACTTAATATGATCAACACTTTTATTTTATTTGTTAAGAAAATAATAAATTTAACTAAAACTTTTATTTTTATTTATTAAATGGGTTGTCTTTGAAATCTACCTAGACTAAAAACTTTATATTTTCATCAACCACCCTCCTATAAATATTTCATGGATTTTCGTTTTCCACCTATGCTTAGAAGAGAGAGAATCGAACAAGAGAATCAAGAGTTTTAGATGATTTGAGTGATATTGAAAATGACGAGGGTGTAAAGGGATGAAATTGATTAAAATAATTTCACAATAAACTTAAATCATAAACTATAATACCCTAAATCTTCATTCTTGTTCCTGAGATATGAAAGACAAAAGCGGAATATACATACCTGGATCCTTAGACATGATTAGATGAGATGGACTTCCAAAAGGGCAGAAATCATTTAGCCTTATTTCTACGATGATGGGGATTCAGAGAGAGAGAGCGTGTGATAAAATTAAGTTCACCTTATTTTTATCAACCAAATTTCCCTTATATAATTTCTTCTGCCTTTTAGGGACCATAACCGTCATGACTGCCTTATTACGCTAATTTCCAATTTGGCCCCTCGTCAAATTAGAAATACCGCAAGATATTCACAATTTAACATTCATAACAATAACGTCCTTAAGTCAAATCTCAAACATCCTTAGATCACATAATATTGACTTATTATAATCAATGACCATATATATTCATTTAAATATATAAATGTCCCTTTAAATTCTAACAATCTCCCACTAGACATATATATTTAAAAAATGAATAATATATCCTTATCGTGCACAGTATTGTCATCGATTTTGAGAACATTAACAATCGCGTCCATTAATCATATTAACAATGATCAAGGCGATCTTCGTTGTATCAATCACAAGTCACAACTAAACCTTCAATGGTCACAAATATCAATATGAGTAAATGACATAGATTAATCATGAATTTGTGGCATGAAAAATTACATGCAAGGTGATCTATTCATGTCAATTTTCAACTGGTCCTACATTAGCTTTAGTGAGATCAAACTTTAACTTTATTGTACAAAATGCATAAACCGTACAATACTTTATCTTATCAGAAACTGAATTATCTAAATATCCATAGAACAAACTGAAAGACAATTGAATTTACAAACTCTCACTTAACCTAGAGATCATCCATCTCTAAAACACCCATGTTAGTAGTGTGTTCATGAAAGACTTTAGGCGGCAAATCCTTTGTCAAGGGATCAGATATCATGGAGTTTGTACCCAAGTGTTCTATAGAAATTTGACCACTTTGTATTCTTTCCTTCACAACTAGGAACTTTATATCGATATATTTTGACTTAGTCGAGCTCCTATTGTTATTCGAATATAACACAACTGAATTATTGTCACAAAATAACCTAAGGGGTCTTTCAATCCCTTTCAAAATACGCAGCTCAGTGACAAAATTCTTTAGTCATATTGCTTGATTTGATGCCTCATAACATGCTACAAACTCTGTTGCCATGGTGGAGGAAGCTGTAAGTCCTTGTTTGGAACTCTTCCAAGAGATCGCTCCACCAGCCAACAAGAATACATAGCCCGAAGTGGATCTTAAACTATCTTGGCATCCCGCAAAATTAGAGTCAGATTTTCAGAATACCCAATGATCTCAAGATTGTCCGACCTCCGATATGTGAGCATGTAACTTCTAGTTCTCTTTAGATATCTCATAACCCTTTTAGCTACTTCCCAGTGATCCAAACCTGGGTTGCTCAAATATCTTCCTAATACGCCAACTATGTACGCAATATCTGGACGCGTACAAACTTGAGCATACATTAGACTTCCAACTGCCGAAACATATGGAATCTTTTGCATTTCTTGAATTTCCAAATTTCTTTTAGGGAATTGTTGAAGACTAAATTTGTCTCCCTTAGTAACTGGGGTATTTCCTAATTTACAATCTTGCATGCCATATCTTTTAAGTACTTTATCGATATAGCTCATCTGTGACAATCCAAGAATTCCTCGAGAACGATCTCGATGTATTTAATTTGGATCCCTAATACAAATGAGGTCTCACCAAGATCTTTCATCTCGAAATTTCTCGACAGAAAAGTCTTAGTTTGGTTCAATAAGCCTATATCATTTGAGGCAAGCAAAATTTCATCAACATATAAAATTATATATATATATGTTTACTCCCATTGAATTTGTGATACACACAATCATCAATTAAATTCCCTCCAAAACCAAATGAGAGAATTACCTCATGAAATTTATGGTACCACTGATGAGACGCTTGTTTGAGCCCATAGATGAATTTCTTTAATTAGCAAACAATTTTCCTTGAATCTCCTAACACAAAGTTTTCTGGTTGCACCATATAAATTGTTTCATCAATTTCTCCATTGAGAAATGTTGTCTTTACATCCATCTGATGTAGTTCCATATCAAAATGTGCAACGAGTGCCATGATTGTTCTAAAAGAGTCTTTAGTTGAAACCAGAGAAAAAGTCTCTTTATAATCAATCCCGTATTTTTGAGTAAAACCTTTAGCCACAAGACGTACTTTATACTTTTCCACATTACCTTTAGAATCCCGTTTGGTTTTAAAAATCCATTTACAACCAACAGGCTTCACCCCTTTTGGTAATGGGACAAGTTCCCAAACTTTATTGTCTTGCGTATATTTATACTCTTCATTCATTGCATCAATCCACTTTTCTGAATTAGAACTATTTATGGCTTGATGAAAGTTTATTGGATCATCTTCCATAATGTCAATATTATCCTCATGTTCTTGAAGAAATACATATTCATCCGACATAGTATTTTTTCTTACTCTTGTGGATCACCGTAATGGCACTTCTTCCTCAATAATATTTTCTTCTTAAGGTGGTTGAGTTTGTACCTCTGGGAGATCAACATTGTCTTGATTTTCTGGAATTATTCTAATATTATTAATGATCTGATGAGAATCTTGATCATTGTCCATACAAATCGGAATAGGAGTCAACTCCTTGTTAACCAAATTAGAAGTTGACTCTTCCTCAAAGACAAAATCATTTATTTGATTCTTCACCCCAAACTCTACATCCTCAAAGAATACAGTTGTTCATGTCTCGAAAATTGACTTTAAGTTGGGATCATAAAATTATAGCTCCTTGATCGTTCAAAATAGCCAATAAAATAACTACTAACTGTGGGGTCCAATTTATCCATATGAGGCTTATAAGGATTTACCTCGGCTGGACATCCCCAAACATGAAAATGTTTTAGACTGGGTTTTCTCCCTGACCAAAGCTCATAAGAGGTTTTAGTTGTTGTTTTTGTTGGTCCTCTATTCAAAATGTATGCTGCAGTCTTTAGTGCTTCACCCTAGAGTGACATTGGTAAGGATGAATGGCTAACCATACTCCTCACCATATCCTGTAAAGTACAGTTTCGTCTTTCTGCTACACCATTCATGCTTGGAGAGCCTGGCATGGTGTACTGAGGAACGATACCATACTCCTCTAGGTATTTGGCGAAAAGCCCTGGACGTTGTTCACCTGAACCGTCATACCGACCGTAGTATTCACCACCACGATCGGATTTAACTTTCTTTATCTTTCTGTTGAGTTGATATTCAACTTCAACCTTAAATGACTTGAACACATCCCATGTTTGAGCCTTTTCTTGAATAAGAAAAATGTATGCATATCTAAAAAAATCGTCTATGAATGATACAAAATATCGCTGACCATTCCAAGACGGAGTCGGAAACAGCCCACAAACATCCGTATGTATCAACTCAAGTATTTTTGTAGCTCTATATGCATTCAATTTTCTATCTTTGGTTTGTTTTCCTTTAATACATTCAATACAGACATTAAAGTCCGTAAAATCAATGGAATTTAGAATCACATCTGACACAAGACGTTCAATTCTATTTCTAGGGATGTGACATAAGCGTTTGTGCCATAATGTACCCGAATTATTATTATTTAGCTTTCGTTTAGTACCTCTTGATTCGACATTCAGGGTTTCATTGTATAAAACAATTATATCAAGTAAATAAAGATTGTCATAATGCATTAATGAACTGGTTCCAACATCCGAAGTACCAATAGATAACTTAAATTGACCATTTCCAAACAAACTAGAATAACCATGTTTGTCCAAATAACGAATAGAGACCAAATTTCGTTTAAACGAAGGTACAATAAAAGTATCCTTTAAGTCCAAATATAAACCAGAACTAAGCAACAATCTAAAGTGTCCATTTGCTTCAACTTTTACCGATTTTTCATCGCCCACAAAGATACGTCTTTCAGCATCCACTTTCGGTAGCTCGGGCAACCCGTATTGAAATACTGATGTTAGTAGTAGCACCGGAGTCTAACCACCAAGTATTTCCAGGTACTGATGCTAAATTAACTTCAGAACAAACCAGATTAAGAAATGTACCTTCCTTTTCGCGTCATGCACGATATTTAGTACAATCCTTCTTTAGATGTCCAGCCTTATTGCAAAAGAAACAGTCATTGTTAATATTTTTCTTTGCATTTGGACCCTGAGAAGCATCAACATTCTTCCTTTTCTTGCCCTTATCCCTAGAGGTGCTTGCCAGATGAGCACATTCTGTCCTTTCTTACTTTAATCTCTCTTCCTCTTGAACACAATGAGAAATCAGTTCATTCAAGTTCCACGTTTCTTTCTAAGTTTCTTTCTAACAGTTAAAACTGATCTTAAAGTGGTTGAATTTAACCAGAAGAGAAATTAGAATGAGATGCACAAGTAAATCCTCATTCAAATCAAGCTTTAGTGCCTTAAGTTTTGATGCAAGATTAGACATCTCTATGATGCACTCTCTTATATTACCATTGCCCTTATAATTCATTGAAATCAAGCTTTTAATAGTAGTGCTTGTTTCAGCCTTATTTCTTTTAACAAAGCGCTTTTCAATTTCTGCAAGGTAATCTTTAGCATTGGTGGTGTCTTCAGACACAGCACCCCTGAACACCTCCGGAATTGCACGCTTTATGATCATAAGACTCATGCGGTTAGAGCATTCCCATTTCTCAAATTTAGCCTTCTCTTCAGGAGAGCTAATAACCGTAGGAGTAGTGGGTTGCTATGTCCGTATCGCAAGGTCCATGTCCATGCAACCGAGAACTATCTGAATGTTCTCCTTCCAATCCTTAAAGTTAGAGTCATTAAGGAATGGGACTGAACTTAAGTTGGCATTAATATTTGCAACATTAGCTGAAAACATAATTTACATTGTAACTAACATGCTCAATTCTTAATTTTCAATCAAATTTAAAATAATCAGCAAATTCCATCCAAAATATCCAGTGCACCATTAAATTCAAGTCTTTGGACAATGAAATTTAACTGCTAGTGATATTTTGTTGCAATAATTAAACACTAACAATAATGCATGACCAATAACAAACCTTTCTTTGGAATGATTTGATATTCTCATGAAAAAATCTTTATAATTGTTACGTGCTTATTATCACAGGTAATTGTGAACTTCGGTCAACTAGTAACCTTCCTTTGGGCCGATTATGTAGTCACATTAAAATTCACCATTACAAACATTCAAAATTCGAACTTAAACAAACTAAATCATAAATCAGAGAGGTCACTTTGGTGACGTCATAACTTAACTTATTTAATTTAATAAGATTAAAACCTAAATAAAATTAAAAGAGTTCTACTCTTTCTTATATTAATTTAAGTAAATAAATAATATTATTTCTTAAAAAATCCTAAATTGAATAATATTATTTTATCCGAATATTATTTTCCAAAAAATAAAATATTTTACCGAACTTTGATAATTTTGATAATTGAGATAAAATTATTCCCTTTAAAATAATTTAAAATAAGAATGAATTTAAATAATATTATTTTTCAAAAATAAAATATTTTACATGAAATAAAATTATTTCCTTTAAAATAGGAATTATTATTTTTGAAATAATATTATTTCCCAAAAATAAAATATTTTTCCAAACTTTCTTTTAATAATTTAATAAAAGATATGAAATAAAATTATTTTCTTTGAATTGAAATAATATTATTTTCCCAAAAATAAAATATTTTACCGAACATTCTTTTAATAAAAAGATAATGAAATAAAATTATTTCAAGGAATTGAAATAATATTATTTCCCAAAAATAAAATATTCATAGGTTTTTAAACTGTTACCTTTCAACTTATGATTGCAGAACTTCAATTTAGGGTTTACGATAGAGGGTTTCTCTATACAACAAACTTCAAAATTATAAACCAATGATTTATTTTCCCCTAAATTCATGACAAGAACAAGTCTCCCTAAATTATAAGAATAAGTCTTTCTAATTCAAGAACAAGTTGGGCTCTTATACCAATTGTTGGAAGATTAAAATAATTTCACAATAAACTTAAATCATAAACTATAATACCCTAGATCTTCATTCTTATTCCTGAGATATGAAAGACAAAAACGGGATATACATACCTAGATCCTTAGACATGATTAGATGAGATGGTCTTTCAAAAGGGCAGAAATCTTTTAGCCTTATTTCTCCGATGATTGGGGATTGAGAGAGAGAGCGTGTGATAAAATTAAGTTCACCTTATTTTTATCAACCAAACTTCCCTATATAATTTCTTCTGACTTTTGGGGACCATAACCGTTATGACTGCCTTATTACGCTAATTTCTAATTTGGCCCCTCATCAAATTAGAAATACCGCAAGGTATCCATAATTTAACATTCATAACAATAACGTTCTTAAGTCAAATCTCAAACATCCTTAGATCACATAATATTGACTTATTATAATCAATGACCATATATATTCATTTAAATATATAAACGTTCCTTTAAATTCTAGTACTGCACTAGATCTACAATTCGATAGGGAATGACTCACAGGGAAGTTCTCGGAGACGAAGAAGAGATCCTAGCCTTCTAAGATCATTATTGCTAAAGGTTTATCACATTTTCAGCAAGTGGGTCACCCCGACTACAACCGAGATAGCCTAGTACGGTAGATCCACAAGTGGGTCCATATCAGGCCATGGTGATGCTAGTTATGATATATTCACTAAAAATTGGTGACCAAAGTTTCCAACTAACTTGCATCTAACAATTGAAAATGAGGAAAGCAAAAATCATAACTTTGCAAGAATTTGTGATATTTTCAATATTCTCCAAATTAAAGTAAATAAATACCAAAAATTGAAAATGACAATAATGAAAGGAAACAATACCAAAATCAAATGTTTTGAACATGCAGGCAAATTAAGGTTAATAAATACAAAAGATGGGCCAAATCTGATAATCAAACATAATGAAATGAAAAATCAATGTTTTGTTTAAATGATTTATCTTATTGATTTGGATATTGGATGGTCATTGGAACAACACAGAGTTGGTTGGGATCATGGATAAGATACTCTCCCCACTTGCCTCCTGCTGGTTGTATGACTTTGACCGAGCCATTACTCAATCCAACCTATAAATGACATGGATGAGCAGCTAGTGCAATTGATTCCTTTTGATATCTGCATAATAGTTACACATTAAGAATTAGTAATATAATCTTATAATTATTAATAATGTCTTGTTATTATTGTATATAAGCTTGCCAACCTATATATAATTAAATTGTCAAAAATAAAATTATATTTCATGGTAATAAAAATTATTCGATACAAATAAAAAAAAAAATCACATTGATGGCGGAATCATTGTCAGGGTCTTCCATGGTAACAATTAGACATTGGTCTGGTTCAGTAATTTGTTGAGGCGTTATTATTATTGTATGATCTGGTACATTCACAGTAGTTCTGCTCATGGGCGCATTCACTCCAGACTATCAACATGTCAAATTAACAAAAGTGTAACATTAATATGTTTGTTATAATGTATATATATATATATATTATTATTTAAACTTTGATTATTTAGTTATATATATACATAAGAAGTAGAAGAAGATTGTTCAACTATAAGTCTTTTTTGAACTGGATTAAAATCAAATCCCTGTTGAAGATAATGTTCAATATATAATAGCTAGCATATGTATTAATATTAATTAAGTTATATATATCATACCGCCCTTATTGGTACATAATTAGGAGTAGGCCTAATGGGGAGAACAATGGCTGGATCTGGCGTCGGAGCAAGAGGAGGAGATGGGAGTGGAATCACAGCAGTTGGAGGGGGGCAGACATGATCAATGGCTAAACTCCTCGTCTCTGGATTTGGACTCGGATGCCTACATTGCTCATGTTGCCAGTTCAAACTGTATATATTAATGTAATTAGAATGATAAATTAAAACATAAAACATATTCTAATATTAGAAACTTTTTTAGCTCGTACATACCTTTGATGGATTAAAGTTTTAATTCTTCCTGACCTCATGTAAGGAAAAGTGAGCTTGTCGATAAAAACTGGATTAGCTTCTACAAGCTTCTTGAGCTCTAGCATCAACTTTGTACGAGTTGCTCTCGTGTCTCCATAGGTAGACAACAACTCGTGTTCCCTGCACAAGTGTAATAATGAGTTTCTCGACTTAGTTAGGAATCAAGATATTTTCAAGCGATTGTGTTACTAAAAAAATGTTTGTTATATGTAATAGTTCTATCCAATTCTAAGTATAAGAAATACTTTGTAAGGATTAATATGATTTAGAACATCATATATAAAAATAAATATTAATTTATGTCACATGTAATAATAGTATACAAAAACCATAATTGAGCAAAAAAAACAAATTGTTAGGCTAATATATAGCTACATATTTTTGAAAAGAATATGTGCAGGAGAATTACATTAGATGATTTTCTATGTTTGAATTTTATTGACAAATAAAGAAAACATTTAATTTCTCGGTCAATTTATCGTTTTATTAACTAAAATAAGACGATAATATGTACTCATTTAAACGACAATATGTACTCCTTCTCAAACAATATGATAATGAAAAGACAATATATATACCTCCAACATAATGAGAATCCAAATGAATATCCTTAAAATACATGTTAATGAAACATATAAAGAAGACAAATATTTATACCTTAAAATTGAGGTTGCAAAGTGTTTTTATAAGTGATTATGACCAAACATTTTTTTTTATACTTATCACTTTACAAGTACAACCAAGGCATGTGTATACCCTTTAAAATTATTAGTTTATACACAATGGAAAGACAATTTAATGTTGTTAGGTTATAAATACGATAACACAATTGTTTTATAGAACTGAATCAAATTTGTTGAGAAATTTTCTTTTCAAAAATATAAAAACAATGATTTTGTACCTGAAATTTGATAGGGTTATAAGTTGTGTGATTTGCTTATATAAATCTCCATTCACTTGCTCAAACACTTTTAACTCATTCACTAGTATATCAACTGCAGTGTTCTTATCTTTCCTGTACATGGAGTTGAATTAAACACAAAAATTAGCAATCACAAAATTTCATTAAGGAATTAATAAAAATTAGATCTACATATATAAATAAATGTATTAATTAAATTGATATACCTATCAAGAGTTTCGAGATACTTCTGTTTCCGAATCTCGAAGTATATCTTCATGGAGTGTCTATTTTCATCCAGTCTTGTGAACCGGGACAAATATTTCTCCACTTCTATCCAGTCACCACTCAGCACTTTATTCTCAAAATACTTCATATTGAAATAAATAGATGATTCTTGCTCAAGCCTAAATAAAACACAACCATTTCAGTTTAGATCGGGATTAATAATGATTGAAAAAACCCTAGCATAAACGACATTAATAAACAGACCTCGTTTTATTTATAAGAAACCTCAACATAGATCTAAGAATCTCGCTTAAGTTGTTCATGAATTATGCATAATAAATTATCTATATAGATTGAGATTGAGTACGTGATTTACCTATAGATAGAGAAATGAATAATTATCTTAATTCTTTTCTGATTAAAGGTGCATTCATTTTGTTTATCATGATTAATTGATTGTGACATTTGCAATTGTCGTGAGATTATAAAGTTTGACGAGAAAATCACCCAAAGATCTAAACACAAAATAAAACAAAACCGCAGTGGAGAGCAAAACAACAAAACATCAACAACAAAGAAAGTACCTGTTGGCAGATTCTGTAAATCCCTCTTCAGCCAAAAATTGGAGAATCGAAAACATCAGATCTTTTTTTAGAGTTTCGGGATCAGTCATTGTTTACGAGAGATAGTGATAGTAAAAAAACGCAAAAGATATGCAAATCGAGATGAAAAAAATGTTAGAGAAGTTCTCAATGTTTTCTTCGCAAAGAGAAGGAGACCATATTTTATAGTTGGGCAAATTTTCATAAAATAGACTGAACTAAGTGAATATCAGGGCACAGATTGTTCTGAGTTGTCTAAGGCTTGTTTGATCAAGGCTTTTTTATATATTTATTTTGTGTAAATCACTAAATCACATTGCTCATCATGTTTTACTTTTTACTCAACCATCCACTTTATTCTTGGCCTTTAGCTTTATTTAATTCATGATTATCTATTTAGATAAAAAAAAATAGAATAAAAGTTAAATATGTGATTATCTTCTTCTTCTTTTTTTAAAGTCAAACGGACAAATCCTTGTTTGATTAGTTATTTGATGAAAAAAATAATGTTTGATATAAAATTGAATGATACTAATTATTTATAACTAAATAAAATTATAAAAATCTATTCATTAATATTTTATTATTTTAATTAATGACTTTAATAATTTAATTAAAATAATAATATATTATTATATAATTAATTATTTAAAACTAATTGCAAATAACTAATAACAAACCAGCTAAATAAAAGTTAGAGCGGAATAGTGTTCTTTCCCATTTAATCAGTAAAATTTTAGTTTTTTTTTTTGGTTAAATATAGTTGGTGAAGTGACGTTTTAGCATGAAAATTAGCTATGATAATTGTTTTGTTTTAAAAAATAAACAAATAAAATGTTAAAAAACTTGATACATAAAAAGAATTATTAGGAAAAAAAGTGTTACAGCCTAATTTCATAATTTTTATTATTTTAAGAAAAAAAATACATTGTATGATAATAAAGTTATTTAATTTCTTTAAATATCATACTAGTCTTTTCAAATGCATAATTCATTATATTTCTTTATTTAATTTAAATTAATTATTTTTTTTTAACTAATATAATTTATTTTCTATTAATAAATTATTTCTTTAACTAATATAAGCTATTTCCAATTAATAGAAATATGTGCAATTGAACCAACCTTGTTATATAAAAAAAATGTGTACCGCAAATTTTATAAGAAAGTAAACTTGGCAATTAATAAAAGAAATTTGATTTTTGCAAATTCGTGATTATCAACGGTTAAATTTAAGATTATCTATTTGGTAAAAATTAAATAGTCGTTGTACGCGCATTCATTTTAATATTAAGATAAAATATGTTTGTCATTTAAAATTATTGATCCTAATTTATTTTTCATAAGTATATAGTTAACTAAGACATTTTTTTATTTAAATTAATCAATACAAATTAAATAAAAATCAATTAAACAAAAAAATAATAGGAGAGTGCAAAGACCAAAATAAAGAAATAAAAATAACTTGTTAGTTGGATTAAAGGTCTTTAGTTCCTAAACAAATCTAACCGTTTCTTATATCTAATTTTCTCCATCAAGTCATCTTGTGAGTGATTATTAACTAATTCTTTATATTAAATATTATTTGAAAATAATTCAGAGCTAGACAGTTACTAAAAAAAGAATAGGGATAGAAAAACATATTTTAGTCTCTCTTTTTATGTAAATTCAAAACAACCATGAATCTCCCAAATGGATCCAAATCCAATTCTAAAAAAACTAAAAAAAAGTTACAAATACTTGTCTTGTAATACATACATGATATTTTGGGACATGACCTTTTGCACCAAAAACTCATTTCTAACTCAATTCTTGCAAGCTTTGAGTCCAAGCCTCAGATGTCTTTGATGTACATTGAGTGACCTCGGAGATAATAACTAAACATACATGTGATTTACCTTATAAGGAGTACATATCATTTTTATTAACTCCTTCCATAACAACATCTTGTCTTCCAAACACAATCTTTTCTATTATGCTTATTTAGTTTTAAGTAGTCTTTTCTGAAGTGTCCTTCCTCTTAATAGCGAAAGACTTCACCTTTTCTTTAGTCTTCAACGTAGATTTAGAACTCTCACTGCTATGCCTTCTTTCTCATGATGTTGTTTACCTCTTGCATATATGTCTTCTTCATTTTCTTCTTGCCTACAATCTGCCCTCTTGGTTTGTTCTTTGGATATCAAGTAACTCGTACTTCTTCCACCTCAACCTGACAGTCATCCATACCAACAAGAACTATAACTTGGACATCTTTTGAAAACCTCCCTATAACTTATCAAGAACCTTCGAATGATCATCCAAACTCTGCAGCTTCCTTTCCTCTCGAACAGTCTCTCTCTGATACAATTTGTTAAGAAAAGATCTAATCTAAACCAAGATAAAAAAAATATAAAGATAAAGTGGTAACGAGTAATAAAAAACACAAGATATAACAAGGTTCGACCAACAATGCATACATCTTCAAAGAGTCGTCCATTTTATTGATTTTCCATGAAATAATAGTCCATGTAACCCTGAGTTATAATGTCTCTATTTATAGGACTAAATCAAAAGCAAAAAATACTAAACTACTACTCTTAAACCCAATAAAGATTTGAAACCCATTACAATATATAACCTCTAATAAAATATAAGTTAAAAATTCAACCCCTTTAATTATATCTTTTTAATTAGGATTTCTTGTTTGTCGGTCTTATCCTGCATGTAAGTAGTAATATGTGAAATAAAGAAGTTCACAACAAAAATCTAAATTATATAAGTTTTACATCTAAGTAAATAACTCTAACTAATATTAACTAATTAATAAACTAATAAAACACCTAAAAACAAGCCACAGTTAATAATAATAATAATAATAATAATAAAACTACTTTCAACTGAGTTAAAAAGTTTTATCCATATTTTATTCTAACATTCCTTCCTTTAAACTGAAATTTATAAGTTTAGTTTATCTTGTGAATATCAAGAATACCCATCATATCCCTTAACTTATCAAAAGTTTCAAACTTCAAAGCTTTTGTCATAGTCACTTATTCTAACACTCTTTTGTCAAGTCTCTTATTAAATGATATCTCATGTGGATGTGCATATTTCCACCATGCAATACTACGTCCTTTAATAGTTGACACATTGTCATAAAAGAGTAACGTATTCCTTGAGTGTAGTTAATAATTTTCATTGTAATCGTTGCCATAAATTCAGTAACGGTGGTAGATAAAGTTACAATAGGCTATTTTTTTAAAACCAAGAAATAATTACAGTACCCAATAGGAAGACATAACTTGATGTGATTTTCTTGTCTACATCCCTGCATAGTCGCTATTGGTGTATCCCAAGAATTTCTCATTTCACCACATTTTTATACTACTGTAGCTCGTAGTTGTTTAATATATATGTTATTTTATAGTATTTCAACTACAAAAAATATTTCAATCTACACATAACATGTTGGTGCGGAAAAATATTATAACTAGGAAAATAGGATTTTATTGATAGAATTCTTAAGTAGCTACAGCTCACTTAATTTTGATATGTTGAAAAACTAATGAGTGATTCTCAATTTAAAGGAAAAGATGGAAGGATCTAGAACTCAAATTAAATACAATTTATGACACTAAACAATGCATCTCTTGAGCTTCATCTTCCTTCACGCTTCATCTTCAACTATTGAATGTTTTCCAAGATTATTAATTATTTATTATTTTTAACACTCCCTCTTAATTAGTAATCTTGAGTTTCTTCTTGAATTTGTCGAACTTGTCAATCATGACGGCTTTGGTCATGATATCTGCTGGCTGATCCTCCGTCTTGATAAACCTCATGGAAATTACTTTTTGAGTAACCAAATCTCGAATAAAATGATATTGTAGTTCAATATGTTTGGACCGACCATGAAAAACAGGATTCTTTGTCATTGCAATAGCTGACATATTGTCACAATGAATAATTGCCGGCTCACATTGCTCAAACTTCATGTCCTTTAAAATTCTTTGAAGCCAAACAGCTTCACAAGCTGCATCAGTACATGATATATACTCTGCTTCGGCTGATGATAATGCCACGGATTTCTGCTTTCTTGAGCTCCATGATATTACATTTGTTCAAGATAAAAGATATAACCGGAAGTACTTTTTCGATCATCAATCGAGCCTGCCCAATCACTATCTGTATAACCAACCAACTTACATTCACTTTCCTTTTTGAATTCAATGCCTTGAGTTTTTGTGCCTTTAAGATATCTAAGGATTCTTTTTGCGGCTGCAAAATGAATTTGACTAGACTCATTCAAAAATCTAGAAAGCAAGCTTACCGAATGTGTGATATCCGGTCTTGTGTTGAGATAGATTAAGGAACCAATCAACTTTCTATAACTAGTTGAGTCAGCTTTCTCACCGTCGTCATTAACTTGAAATTTTTCATTCAACGCCAGGAGTGGAGAGGGGCTTGCATTGACTCATATTGAATTTCTTGAGCAGATCTTCAATATATTTTTCTTGAGATAGAAAGATTCTTCCTGGACTTTGTTTAACTTGTATGCCAAGAAAATATTTCATGAGTCCCAAGTCTGTCATCTCAAATTCTTTCATCATTTGATTCTTGAAGTCTGCCACCATAGCTTTGTTTGTTCCAAAATAGATGAGATCATCTACATATAAATATACAATCAAGAAATATTTGTCAAAAGTCTTCACATAGAGAGATGATTCACTTGTACTTCGATTAAAGCCTTTCTTGATGAAATAGTTATTGATTTTGCTGTTCCACGATCGGGGTGCCTGCTTTAACCCATACAATGTCTTTTTAGTCGATAAACTTTCTTCTCTTTTTCTTTGATCTCAAAACCTTCGGGCTGCTCAACATACACCTCTTCTTGAATTTCTCCATTTAGAAAAGCTGATTTTACAACAAGTTGAAATATATTTACCTCCAATTGAGCTGCAATGGCTACACAAGTACGGATTGTCTCCATTCTTGCAACAGGAGCATAAGTTTCTGAGAAGTCAACTCCCGGTTGTTGAGAATAACCCTTTGCGACAAGTTGAGCTTTATGTTTTTGAATCAAACCATCCTCACTGTACTTTACTTTGTAGACCCATTTTAAACCAATAGTTTTCTTTCCATCTGGCAAGTCCACGAGTTCCCATGTTGAATTTTTCTCAATTGTAGATAACTCGTCCTTCATTGCCTTTTGCCAATATTCTTTTTGAGAAGCTTCTTGGAATTATTGTGGCTCACAAGAAAATAATCCAAACTCAATTTCATCATAAATGTCTTGAACCATTAGGGTCTTTCTTGGAGGACTATCTAAATCATATTTTGAGTCTTGTGAAGAAGGTTGAGATGAGCTAGCTTGGGATGTACTAGCTTGGGATGTACTAACTTGGGATGAAATTGGATCAGTAAATGGTTGTGATCCCAAGTCTTCAACTTCTTTCCCCTTCCAATTCCAATTAGCTTTTTCATCGAAAACAACATCTCGAGATACAATAATTTTGTTGGTCAATGGATTCATCAATCGATATCCCTTAGATTCATCACTGTAGCCAATGAACACAAGTTTTTGCCCTTTTTCTTCAAACTTCTCCCGACTTTGAGATGGGATTAGAGCATAAGCAATACTCCCAAATATTTTAAAATGATCAATGACAGACTTTTTATCATACCAAGCTTCAAATGGAGTCTTATTTTTGGCCGCTTTGGTTGGTGATCGATTGAGAATATATAGTTGTGTGAACAGCTTCGGCCCAATATAGATTTGGAATTCCTTTTCCTTTCAGCATGTTTCTCGCCATATCTACAATCGTACGGTTTTTTCGTTCAGCTACGCCGTTTTGTTGTGGAGATCTACTGACGGTTAATTGTCTTTTGATACCATTTTCTTTGCAATATTCCGTAAAGGAATTTGAGAGATATTCTCCTCCACAATCAGTTCTCAAACACTTCATTATATGACCACTTTCCTTTTCAACTAGAGACTTGAATCGTAAGAAAATAGAAAATGCTTCGGACTTTTGATTAAGGAAATAAATCCACATCATTCTTGTATAGTCATCAACAAAGAGAATGAAATACCTCTTATCTCCAGGAGTAGGAGTTTGCATCGGGACACATATATCAGAATGGACAAGTTCAAGTGGTGTTTTTGCTCGCCATGTAGTTTTGGGAAATGGGAGCTTGTGCATCTTTCCATAAATACAACCTTCACATATATCATTCATCACTTGAATAGAAGGAAGTTCAACCACCATGTTTTTCTCTTTTAACAGCTGAAGTCCCCGTTGATTTAGATGACCATATCGAAGATTCCAAAGCTTAGACAAATCTTCATTTTCCACTTTTAATGCACAATCATTTTTCAATGGAAACGTGAGAGAAAAAGTCTTATCTTTCATTTCGACAGTTGCCACAACCACATTCTTCTTTTTGTCAAATATTTTGCATATTCCATCATCAAAATATACCGAGAAGTCCTTCTTAATAAGTTGTCCAACACTAAGAAGATTATATAAAATATTAGGGACATAAAGAACATCCGTGATAAGCTTTTTATTACCACCCGAAGTTGGAACAACAATGGTTCCTTTTCCTTTCGCATCTTGATAAGAACCATCTCCAAGAACAACGGTTGAAGTAATGTCCGAGTTGAGATCCACGAACATATCTTTATTGCTGGTCATATGGTTGATAGCACCGCTATCAAGATACCATTGACTTTTTGACTTCTCTTCATCATTTAGAGAAACAAACATAACGTCATAATCTTCTTTCACAAATTTTGCATCATCTTCTTTCTTCTCCTGATTTTGAAATCGACAATCCCTTTGAGAATGATTAGGGATTTTGCATCTTTTGCATTTGAAATAACAATCTTTTGACTCATGATTTGATTTCTTGCAAATAATATAGGAATAAGAATCACTCGATTGTTGTGGTGCTTTACCTTTCCAACCGAATGTCTTCTCATTTTTCTTACCAAATTTGTTGTGATGACTTCTTGAATACGCTTATGGTACTTGCTTGGATTTGAAGGCTTCAGTTGATGGAGTACAATAGCGATTAATTCTTTGCTCATGTGCTAGAAGAGTTCCAGTCAACTCATATATTGTCATCTTGGACAAATCTTTTGATTCTTCAATCGCAGCAGCAACATGATCGAACTTTTGAGGAAGGCTTCGAAGAACCTTTTCAACAACTTTTTTGTCTTTGATTTCATCTTCGCTGCTTTTTATTTGATTGACAATAGTAGAAACGCGAGAAGAAAAATCTTATACCTTTTCTCGATCCTCCATCTTTAGATTGTCAAAATCTTTCCATAAGGCTTGGAGTTTTAATGCGATCGTTTTCTCCATACCTTGAAATTCCTGTTTCAATATCATCCAAGCATCTTGGGCCTTTTTTACTCCAAAAATCCGAGGGAATATGGTTTTTCCAACTCCTTGTTGAATATAGCGCAAAGCTACTGCATCTCGTTTTTTGAGATCCTTTTCAAATTTCGCGTATCCTTCGTCATCTTCATCGGGCACATCGAGTTCTTCTTCGTCTATCATATCCCAAAGACCTAGGGATATGAAAAATGTTTCCATTTGGCTCCTCCAGAATTCATAGAATTCGCCTTCAAAGATAGGAACTTAACTTGAAGAGTATGAGAATAGAGTAGATGACATTTCAAGATTGAAACGTAACCTTGCTCTGATACCAAATTTGTTGGTGCGGAAAAATATTATAACTAGGAAAATAGGATTTTATTGATAGAATTCTTAAGTAGCTACAGCTCACTTAATTTTGATATGTTGAAAAACTAATGAGTGATTCTCAATTTAAAGGAAAAGATGGAAGGATCTAGAACTCAAATTAAATACAATTTATGACACTAAACAATGCATCTCTTGAGCTTCATCTTCCTTCACGCTTCATCTTCAACTATTGAATGTTTTCCAAGATTATTAATTATTTATTATTTTTAACATAACAGTCATTTCACCTTCATCATATACTTTTTAAGAAAATAATAATTTACAACTCGTTATTGCTAGTAAGCAACATATCGTAACATACTATTATAATATCACTATTCAAGTATGATTTAATGAAAAGAGTAGGCTCAGAAGGACACATTTCAAATCTTTCTTGAATTAAGTATGTCTCGATGCAACTAAACGAGGCCATTGGAGCTTGTTTCGGGTCATATAGACCATTTTATAACTTATATACCTTATGTACCTCGCCTTTTCCACGTACACATCTTCCCGGAGCTAACCATTAAGGAAATTACTCATGACATCAAGTTGAGATATATTACAGAAACTATGAGTTATGATATATTGAAAAAGAAAGAAGGTGAATATGAGGAATTAGTGGGATATAAAGGTGCATGAAAATCACATTAAGTTATTTTTTTATTGAGAATTTGCTGAACACGAAAAAAAACAGGTTTTTGTAATATATTTTTAAGTTTGGTTAAAATTAAGTAGATCAGTTTAACATTATTAATAAATATATCATAATAGGGTCCACCTGAAATATATTTGTCAACATATTTATAATTTTATGTTTATAATTTTCTTTTGTAAAATTTGTGTTTTTCATCTCTTACACATTCACAAATTCAAGTATTTCCCATATTTCAAATTGACTAGTTCTTCTTTTCGATTATAACTTTCATCATGCTATCCCAAAAATTTGGATTTTTTCCTTCCCTTTTTAGAATTGGCCCGTTTTCCCATTGACTCCCTCCTCTGATCTTGCAGCGTTGCTGCTCACTATACAACTGTCACCTCCCTAGACATCAAAGTCACTTGTAGCCTCCGTTCGTGTCACTATGTAGAGGCACGTTTATTTTTTTGCTAAACTTGTAGACGAATTTTTAATTTAGATATAATTACTCTTTCTTGTTGATGTTATTTTAATCTAAAATAGAGATGTGATATTAATTAAATTGAATTAAATTAGGTCGGATCGAGTTTAGTCTGTCAATCGGATCATCAGGTCAGGGTCGAAATTGGGATCAGATCAGTAACCGAACCAGGTTTTTTGACATGATTTACTAAAATGTTAGATTCAAGTTAGTATTGTTTAACTTTTTAACCTGAACGCCTTAAATTATCACTCATCATGTCACAACTTTTAAATCAAGTTTGATAGAATTTTGAACATTTTTTTTAAAAAATAAAATAGGCTTAAATTTAAAACACTTCGTTATTTTCGATTATTAAATGTTATTTGAATATGCATACAAAAAAACAAAATCTATTACAAACAATATTTTCAAATCAATCCTACAGGTGAATTCAATTTTTGAACAAAACATACCATTAAAATAATTCCATTGTACTAAATTTATTATTCATAACAATTATATATCTGAAATGGATCGGTTGGTTACTATAAATGTTTGTTTGGACTTTTAATTCGGATTATAATATATATTTTTTTAAACAAATCCTAAGTGTTAATCAACTAAAAACAACTAATTTATGTTAAGAGTAATCTTCAATACTTTTTTTATTTATATGCCGAAAAATCCCCTTATGGGAACCACTACATGTGACAAAATCAAATATGAAAAAGTTTATAAATAATATTTCTTAAATTATTTATTTATTTTGTTCGGTGAGTACTTGAGGTAAACGGTTTATGGTGGAAGTGTCATACAGTGCAAGCTGCATTCCATAGGACACGACGATGCGAATTTGGTTCGAGTGGAACTGGACACTCGTGTCCCCGCTCCTCCGGAGAGCCTCCTTACCACCAGGGAGATGTAAGAAGAGGGAATTCTTCTTCTCCCTGTATCCAAAAACAAAGATATTATATATATATAATTACAAATGCATTTTTTTTTTATAAATTAAGATATATTGATATTATTGAGCACGTTCAAGTGATATTATTGAGCACGTTTAAGCATACATGAAAAAGTTAACTTGTGATTTGTTTTTTAATGCCCTTAAGTTTAAATTGCACCTACCAACAACAAAACAACATCACTAATTTATCAACCATTTTTTAAAAAATATTTATTATAAACCAACAATCAAACATAAAAATTGTTATTACCACCACCATCTTAACACTTAACACGGTAAATATAGATAAATGAGTCATGCATCCCAAACAACATTCATGTTGTTGTCTGGATGATGGAAAGCCACAAATGTTAAAACCCAATGAGGTTTCACAAGCGTCATTATTTCTTGGTAATAACGAATAATTGTTATTTTTCGACATAGCCAAACAAGTAACTTCAGTCTTAATTTTCACGTCCATCGACATATTATTTCTCCTTTTTAAGCCGCCAAATCCGAAAATGCAAATTAATTATTATTTTGACATTAGAAAACGAAAGTATCATGAAGCTCTAGATAGGTATTTCAATCAAATTTATAATATGTTTTTTTGATCAATATATATCTAGTTAATATTAATTATTTGATGAATTTTTTTTATTACTAATTTATTTGTGTTAATTAAATTCCAGATAAACAAACTGCAATGGATATATTAACGAAGGAACTGAAAATGTTCGATCATGATCATGGAAAACATGATTTGATTGAACATTTTCATTTCATTAGTATAACAATTGTAGTTTGATAATCTTGTTTGCAACATATAATTTTGAATTAACACAAATAAATTAATAATAGTAAAATTCATGAAATAAATAATAATAACTAGATCTACATTTATCAAAAAATATTATTAATTCGATTGAAATACATATCTAAAACTTCATTATACGGGTGCTGGAATCCGGGAGCCAAAACTAAAACGAGACCAGAACTGGGAATGGTAGGGAAGAACGGGAGTTATGAAGATAAAGATACCTCAAATGATGAAGATTCACCAATTCGAACTTGTTTTGGAACTGGATAATCAAACTCATAGTTGTTATGAAGGTCATCATTTATACCTGAAATATTATATTTGAAAAACATTCATAAAATATTTTAAAAAATGAGAATATTTTAATAAAATCAATTAACAAAATAAAGACATTAAACCACACATACAAAGATTAATAGTACATTATACCTCAAATAAGAAAAATTTAATTAAATTGATGAATTATATCACTACCCGACGGAAAATATCTAACCCTTATTCAATTGAGGTGGTGACAGTAGTAAAGGACCAATAGTAGCAGACTGAGAAGCATCGTTCTTTGTTGCTCGTCCATATTAGTAGAGGCAGAGTTTTAACAGGGACAGTAACAACGGGACCGGAACACTAGCCGGACCGGGATCTGAAACCCGAGAGGGTATAAGAGCTGGAACCCGAACGGGAGTCGAAACTCAAGCGGGAACGAACCAAAGCGGCGGAATAACAGGAGTTGGAGGAACAAGAGCAAGATTTAAATTTAGGTTTGGAGGAACACAGGTTATATATGGATTTGGGCCAAAATTTAGGTTTAGATTTGGAGGAACACAAAAGGCTAAACTCCTTATATATGGATTTGGGCCCGGATGCCTATGATGTGCCGGTTCAAATTGTATATCTAATTAAAAATATTCAATTATAAGTTTTTTAAGAAAAATTTAAATATTAATTAATATTTAATCTAATTAGTTATTGAAAATTTATCCCATTATTATCTTACAAAAACCAAAATATCGAGCATCACATATTTAATAAATAATTTTATACATATAAATAACAAAATTAACCTCTATTTAAATATTTTATATTAATAAAAGTTCACTATAGAAAGAAAAAAAAGTTCACTTACACCAGCAAAATGTCATTTAAAACTACTTACTATACATTTTTTTACTCATTTAGTCTCTTTCATTAAACTATATTTAATTTTTATTTTTTAATTTATATATTTATTAATTAAATATTAATATATTTTCCCTCGTTCTTTTTTATTAATCAATTAATTCTATATTTTTATCTTTTTCAAAAAAAATTATTATTTCTTATTATTAATTATTTTTATTATATATATATATATATTTAATTATATTTTTATTATATATATATATATATTTAATTATTATATTTTTATTATATATATATATTTTAATTTATATATATATATATATATATATATATATAAATAAATCTTCATCAATAATTATTTTAACTTTATACTTTTTCTTTTTTTTATATCTTTTTCTTATATTAACATTAACTATTAATGATTTATATTTTCAACAATAAAAATCTTTCAACACAAAAATTAATTAATTAATAATCAAGAATATAGCAACTCATTCATCAAATAAAAAAAATAATAATCAAGTATTAGACAAAACAATGTTACTTACTATTAGTATAAGTCATTATTAAAAAAAATAAAGAATTATTATGAATCATACTAAATTAAATAAGAAATAAATCTTTCAAAAATATATTACAGTAAAACACAAATTTTATAAATAAATTATTAAAATATTTTCAAAAATAATAATTTAAAAATTATGAGAAATAAAAATTGATAAACAAAAAGAAAGATTAAATAAAAACGAGAAACTTATATAAAAATAATAATAATAAATTTGGAATGAAATAAAATTACTTGGCTTAATTAATGAAAAAAATAAGAGAAAAATATATTAATATTTAATTAATAAACATATAAATAAATAAATAAAAATAACTTTGTTAATAAAATAGGCTAAATGAGTCAATTTTTTTATAGTAAATATATTTAAATGACATTTTATTAGTATATATGTATATGTGAACTTTTTTTCATATATATATAATATTTATTTAATTATATTTTTATTATTTTTATTAATTACCTTAAAATGAAATTAAAACACAATATAAATTCAATTATAACAAATCATATTATCTAATATAACATTTAAATATTAAATAATTTAAATAAATAAATAATTGTACTTGAAAATAAAATTAATATATTTAAATAATAAATATTAATTAATTTATAAATATACATCAATTAAATTAAATATTTATAAAGAAATTTATTCAACTTACAACGGTATATAAACACATCATCCATAAAACTATATTTTTACATGATATTCAAATTAAGAAAATAATGACAACAAAATTATAAACAACTAAAATATTAGGCTACAATATAAATTAAATTATGGAATTATTTCATTTTAAAAAAAGGTTAATATTAACCTAGGTATAGTTTTTTAATATTTATTTTATTATATATTAAAATTTATTTTAATATAAATTAAATTATTTTATTTAAATAAATTATTATTAATTATCAAATAATATATAAATAAGGGAGTGATTGGAAAGGAATTGATGTGACTTCACTTTTGGTTGAAAAAAATAAGAATAGTGAATACAAAAATTAATTTATTTTTTTAACCATTTAGATTGTATCAAGTTATTTCATCTCCAAAATCTCTCTATCATTCATCCTCTGGAGGGAGGAGAGGTATAAATAATACTAAAATTTATAAAGTCAATTTTTCATAATTTTGACAAACAAGGATTATTTAAAAAAACCACATAAAATCCAATTAACTCATTCATCAAAGGAGCTCTAAGTTAGTTTACAGTACCTTTTATCGATCATTCTCATTATTCTTCCTAACCTTAGAAATTCAAGAACTCAAGAATTCTCAGTGGAATAAGTAGAACTGTTGAAAATATTTGGGAGATATATAACTTCAGACGAAAATGCACTCATTCAATCCAAGAGAGAAATCGAAAGGAATGAAGAGAATAGAAAACTCTATTAGATATGAGATATTTCGTTTGAGAAAGTTACAAGTATAATCAAAATAAAAACGCTATAGGTGCAAATTGATTGTTGTCGATATCTGTAATTCAGTTCATGTTTCACTATCAAATCTAGAAATTGTCTAGAAAAAATCACTCAAAGATCTAAACACAAAATAAAATAAAACCGCAGTGGAGAACAAAACAACAAAACATCAACAACAAAGAAAGTACTTGTTGGCAGATTCTGTAAATCCCTCTTCAGCCAAATAATGGAGAATCGAAAATATCAGATCTTTTTTTAGAGTTTCGGGATCAGTCATTATTTATGAGAGATAATGATAGTAAAAAAATGCAAAAATATGCAAATCGATCGAGATAAAAAAAAATGTTAGAAAAGTTCTTAATGTTTTCTTTGCAAAGAGAAGGAGACCATATTTTTATAGTTGGGCAAAATTTCATAAAATAGACTGACCTAAGTGAATAACAGGGCACAGATTGTTCTGAGTTGTCTAAGGCTTGTTTGATCAAGGCATTTTTATATATTTACTTTGTGTAAATCACATTGCTCATCAAGTTTTACTTTTTACTCAACCATCCACTTTATTCTTGGCCTTTAGCTTTATTTAATTCATGATTATCTATTTAGATAAAAAAAAAAAATAGAATAAAAGTTAAATATGTGATTATCTTCTTCTCTCTTTTTTTAAAGTCAAACGGACAAATCCTTGTTTGATTACTTATTTGATGAAAAAAATAATGTTTGATATAAAATTGAATGATACTAATTATTTATAACTAAATAAAATTATCAAAATCTATTCTATTTTAATATTTTATTATTTTAATTAATGACTTTAATAATTTAATTAAAATAATAATATATTATTATATAATTAATTATTTAAAACTAATTGCAAATAACTCATAACAAACCAGCTAAATAAAAGTTAGAGCGGAATAGTGTTCTTTCCCATTTAATCAGTAAAATTTTTGTTTTTTTTTTGGCTAAATATAGTTGGTGAAGTGACGTTTTAGCATGAAAAATAGCTATGATAATTGTTTTGTTTTAAAAAATAAACAAATAAAATGTTAAAAAACTTGATACATAGAAAGAATTATTAGGAAAAAAAGTGTTACAGCATAATTTGATAATTTTTATTATTTGAAGAAAAAAAATACATTGTACGATAATAAAGTTATTTAATTTCTTTAAATAGCATAGTAGTCTTTTCAAATGCATAATTCATTATATTTCTTTATTTAGTTTAAATTAATTATTTTTTTTAACATATAATTTATTTTCTATTAATAAATTATTTCTTTAACTAATATAAGCTATTTCCAATTAATAGAAATATGTGCAATTGAACCAACCTTGTTATATAAAAAAAATGTGTACCGCAAATTTTAAAAGAAAGTAAACTTGGCAATTAATAAAAGAAATTTGATTTTTGCAAATTCGTGATTATCAACAGTTAAATTTAAGATTATCTATTTGGTAAAAATTAAATAGTCGTTGTACGCGCATTCATTTTAATATTAAGATAAATTATTTTTGTCATTTAAAATTATTGATCCTAATTTATTTTTCATAAGTATATAGTTAACTAAGACATTTTTTTATTTAAATTAATCAATACAAATTAAATAAAAATCAATTAAACAAAAAAATAATAGGAGAGTGCAAAGACCAAAATAAAGAAATAAAAATAATTGGTTAGTTGGATTAAAGGTCTTTAGTTCCTAAACAAATCTAACCGTTTCTTATATCTAATTTTCGCCATCAAGTCATCTTGTGAGTGATTATTAACTAATTTTTTATATTAAATATTATTTAAAAATAATTCAGAGCTAGACAGTTACTAAAAAAAGAATAGGATAGAAAAACATATTTTAGTCTCTCTTTCTATGTAAATTCAAAACAACCACAAATCTCCCAAATGGATCCAAATCCAATTCTAAAAAAACTAAAAAAAAGTTACAAATACTTGTCTTGTAATACATACATGATATTTTGGGACATGACCTTTTGCACCAAAAACTCATTTCCAACTCAATTCTGTTAAGCTTTGAGTCCAAGCCTTAAATGTCTTTTGATGTATATTGAGTGACCTCGAAGATAATAACTAAATATACATGTGATTTACCTTATAAGGAATACATATCATTTTTATTAACTCCTTCCATAACAACTAAAGTACATTGTTCACCAGAAATGTTTCATATCTTGTCTTCCAAACACAATCTTTTCTGTTATGCTTATTTAGTTTTAAGTAGTCTTTTCTGAAGTGTCCTTCCTCTTAATAGCGAAAGACTTCACCTTTTCTTTAGTCTTCAACGTAGATTTAGAACTCTCACTGCTATGCATTCTTTCTCGTGATGTTATTTACCTCTTGCATATATGTCTTCTTCATTTTCTTCTTGCCTACAATCTGCCCTCTTGGTTTGTTCTTTGGATATCAAGTAACTCATACTTCTTCCATCTCAAACCTGACAGTCATCCATACCAACAAAACTATAACTTGAACATCTTTTGAAAACCTCCCTAGAACTTATCAAGAACCCTCAAATGATCATCCAAACTCTGCAGCTTCCTTTCCTCTCGAACAGTCTCGCTCTCTGATACAATTTGTTAAGAAAATATCTAATCTAAACCAAGATAAACTAACTCTAACTAATATTAACTAATTAATAAACTAATAAAACACCTAAAAACAAGCCACAATTAATAATAATAAAACTACTTTCAACTTAGTTAAAAAGTTTTATACATATATTATTTTAACATTCCTTCATTTAAACTGAAATTTATAATATTAGTTTATCTTGTGAATATCAAGAATACCCATCATATCCCTTAACTTATCAAAAGCTTCAAACTTCAAAGCTTTTGTCATAGTCACTTATTCTAACACTTTTTTTTGTCAAGTCTCTTATTAAATGATATCTCATGTGGATGTGCATATTTCTACCATGCAATACTACGTCCTTCAACAATTTAAAAGTTGACACATTTTCATAAAAGAGTAACGTATTCCTTGAGTGAATAGTTAATAATTTTCATTGTATTCTTGATCCATATCACTTGACACATACAAGCAATCGTTGCCATAAATTCAGTAACGGTGGTAGATAAAGTTACAATAGGCTATTTTTTTTAAACCAAGAAATAACTACAGTACCCAATAGGAAGACATAACTTGATGTGATTTTCTTGTCTACATCCCTGCATAGTTGCTATTGGTGTATCCCAAGAATTTCTCATTTTCACCACATTTTTATACTACTATAGCTCATAGTTGTTTAATATATATGTTATTTTATAGTATTTCAACTCCAAAAAATATTTCAATCTACCCATAACAGTCATTGCAAATGCCTTCATCATAGACTTTTTAAGAAAATAATAATTTACAACTCATTATTGCTAGTAAGCAACATATCGTCAACATACTATTACAATATAACTGTTCAAGTATGATTTAATGAAAAGAGTAGGCTCAGAAGGACACATTTCAAATCTTTCTTGAATTATGATGCGACTAAACCAGGCCATTGGAGCTTGTTTCAGGTCAAATAGAGCATTTTGTAACTTATATACCTTATGTACCTCGCCTTTTCCACGTACACATCTTCCCGGAGCTAACCATTAAGGAAATTACTCATGACATCAAGTTGAGATATACTATGAGTTATAGTATATTGTATAAGAAAGGCGGTGAATATGAGGAATTATTGGGATACACATGTGCATGAAAATCACATTAAGTTATTTTTTTATTGAGAATTTGCTAAACACGAAAAAAACAGGTTTTTGTAATATATTTTTGAGTTTGGTTAAAATTAAGTCGATCCGTTTAACATTATTAATAAATATGTCATAATAGGTCCACCTGAAATATATCTACCAACATGTTTATAATTTTCTTTTGTAAAATTTGTGTTTTTCATCTCTCACTCACTCACAAATTTCAAGTATTTCCTATATTTCAAATTGACTAGTTCCTCTTTTTTTATTATAACTTTCATCATGTTATCCCAAAAATTCAATTTTTTTCCTTCCCTTTTTAGAATTGGCCCGTTTTTCCATTGACTCCCTTCTCTGATATTGCAGCGTTGCTCTCACTGTACAACTGTCACCTCCCTAGACATCAAAGTCGCTTGTAGCCGCCGTTGGTGTCACTATAGAGTCACGTTTATTTTTTTTCTAAACTTGTAGACGGATTTGTAATTTAGTTATAATTACTCTTTTTTGTTGATGTCATTTTAATATAAAATAGAGATGTGATATTAATTAAATTGAATTAAATTAGGTTGGGTCGAGTTTAGTCTGGTCAATCGGATCGTCAGGTCGAAATTGGGATCAGATCAGTAACGAACTCTGGTTTTTTGACATGATTTACTAAAATGTTAGATTCAAGTTAGTATTGTTTCACTTTCCAACTTGTTAAGCCGAACACGCTTTAAATTATCACCTATCATGTTACAACTTTTAAATCAAGTTGATAGAATTTTGAACATTTTTCTTAAAAAAATAAAATAGGCTTACATTTAAAACACTTCGTTATTTTCGATTATTAAATGTTATTTGAATATGCATACGAAAAACAAAATCTATTACAAACAATATTTTCAAATCAATCCTATAGGTGAATTCAATTTTTGAACAAAACATACCATTAAAATAATTCCATTGTACTAAATTTATTATTGGAAGATTGAGATCACATTCTTGTTAGCAGCCTCATAGGGTAGCCCCACAGAGCATAGGGTAGCTTCTCATGCCAATCCCTATATGTTTGTGTGATTTTCTTCAAGATTGAGATCACATTCTTGTTAGCAGCCTCGACTGCCCCGTTGGTTTGCGGTCGATATGGTGAAGACTTATGATGCTCGATTTTGAATTCTCTTAAAAGTTCGAGCACATTACCTTGAAAGTGTCGTCCATTATCGGAAATCATCGAATGGGGAACCCCGTATCGACTAATGATATTATTGCGAATGAACTTTGCCACGTGGGAGGATTTGAGGATTTTGAATGAAGAAGCCTTAATCGATAGCGACCAATATGAATTCATGGCCATTGGATGCGTGAGGGTGGATTTTCCCAATAATGTCGATTCCCCATGTAGAAAATGGCCATGGAGAAATCATGTTATAGAGGAGAGAAGCGAGAGTATGCTTTAGATTAGCATAAATTTGACACTGGTGACACTTCTTGACGAACGCAATGCAATCTTGTTCCAAGTTCTGCCAAAAGTAGCCTAGCCGAAGAACTTTCTTAGCAAGAGCCATGCCATTCATGTGGGAACCGCAATTCCCAGCATGCACTTCTTCCATGATGGTAGTAGACTCCGCCTGATCTACACAAAGCATGTTTTGTCCATCAAAAGATCGTCGATAGAGACATCCCGCCACAACCACATAGCTAGTGGCAAACTGACGGAGAGCGCGTCGCTCTTTCTTCTGAAAGTGGGCAGGGTATTCCCCCCTTTCGATATATGATTGAATGGGCTCGAACCAAGGTTTGCTTGAGATACGAGCGTTAGCCACCACTAGTTTCTCATAGATGCGATTGCACCTCTTTTGGATTTTGAGTGGCTTGATCTTGATTCCTTTGGGAATTTGAGTCATTGCCGCGAGAGTTGCAAGGGCGTCAGCGAAACAGTTGACTCCTTGAAGCATGGATGAAAACAACACTTTCGAATTTGGCGATTAAACGCATGAGAAAAGAATGATAAGGTTTAAGATTGTCGCCTTTGACCTGCCAATCCCCATTGGCTTGTGAGATTACAAGATTCGAGTCTCCAATAACCTCCAATCTGCTAATCCTCTTCTCGCTAGCTAACTTGATCCCAGCAATGCATGCTTCGTACTCAGCCTCGTTGTTGGTGACACTATAACTCAACTTAACAGAAGTAGGATTATACGTGCCAGCAGGATCGATCAAAAGGATACCAATGTCGTAACCCTGTCTGCCCGATGCGCCATCGAACATTAACTTCCACGTTTCGGATTGAACAACCATGATCTCATCATCTGGAAAGACCATCTCTTCGTCATCGTCTCCAACGGTGATTGGTTGATCAGCTAGGAAATCAGCCACTATGCTCCCCTTGATTGACTTTTGCACGGTATACGTGATGTCATATTCTGAAATCATCATCATCCATTTAGCAAGACGCGGCGAAAGAAGAGTTCTTTGAAACAAGAAACGAATGGGATCGAGTCTTGACACTAGCTTGATTGGGTGGGCTTGCATGTAGTGGCGCAACCTCTTCGTTACTCAGGCTAGTGCCCAACATACTTTTTCCACAGAAGAATAGTTCAACTCGTAACCGGTCATCCTTTTGCTGAGGTAGTAGACAGCTACTTCCTCTTTGTTCTCGTTCTCTTGGGCCAACATGCTCCCCATGGATGACTCGGTGACGGTGAGATAAAGAATCAAAGGAACTCCTGGCCTCGGAGACATGAGGATATGAGGGGATTGCAAATAAGCTTTCACCTTATCAAAGGCGTGTTGACAAGCGTCACTCCAGACGAATTTTTTATCCTTCTTCAGAAGCTTGAAGAGAGGATCGCAAGTGGAAGTGAGCTTACTGATGAAGCGACTAATGTACTGGATTTTCTCGAGAAATCCTCGAACCTCTCGCTCGTTCCGGGGTGTTGGCATGGCCGTGATGGCTGCAGTTTTGCTAGGGTCGACTTCTATTCCTCTCTGAGTAATTAGAAATCCCAGCATCTTACCGGCAGTGACACCGAATGTGCATTTCTTTGGGTTTAAACGAAGTTGGTATTTCCGAATCCTTTGAAGGAACTTCTCTAGGTTTACAATGTGTCCCGCTTGATTCCTGGATTTGACAATCATATCATCGACGTAGACTTCGACTTCCTTGTGGATCATGTCGTGGAGAATAGTGGTGGCCGCCCTCTGATACGTGGCTCCAGCGTTCTTCAGCCCGAAAGGCATTACGCGGTAGCAGAAGGTGCCAACTTCAGTGAAAAAAATAGTCTTTTCTTTGTCCTCAGGCGCCATCAAAACTTGATTATAGCCTGAGAAACCATCCATGAATGATAGGAGTTCATGACCAGCCGTGTGGTCAACCAACACGTCAATGTGTGGGAGTGGGAAATTATCTTTACGCCTAGCTTTGTTGAGATCACGATAGCCCACGCACACACAAATTTTTCCATCTTTCTTATCCACGGGGACCACATTGGCGACCCATTCTGGATATTCGACAACATCCAGAAAGTCGGCTTCCAATTGTTTCTACACCTCTTCTTTAATCTTTTAGACCATGTCGGGTTTTATACGTCGGAGCTTCTGCTTGACAGGCTTGGCATCCGGGTACAACGGAATACGATGTTGGACAATTTCGGGGTCAATGCCCGGCATGTCTTTATAGGACCATGTAAAGACATCTTTGTTAAGCTTCAACAACTCAACTAGATGATGACGCTCGTTTTCATCTAGGCTTTGGCCTATCAAGACTATTTTTGGGTCCTCTTCCGAATTCAAATTACTTTCAATAGTTTCTTCCGAAGAAGAGACTTGATTTTCATTTTCTAAAAATCGTTTCGTTTCAAATGAAAAATCGTTATCAGAAAAGCACATCATTTGAATTCAAAGAAGAATCATGCATTGCATTAAAATCGACACTAGAATCTTCAATAACGACATCCAACTCAGAAATGAAAGGAGAGTAGGGGAGTGAGAATCAACTGGAGTTTTAACAAGATGGAAAAGAATGAAGAAGAAGAAGAAGAAGAGGAAGCGACAAAAGAAGACTCTTGTTTGGTGAACTTTTCGGATATGACCTCTTCAATTATTGTTTTCCTAGTGTCGAGGACAAGTGCCATGGTGGATATGGGAACTTGTTTAGATGTGGGTGCCATCTCTTCATTGTCACTTGAATCGTTTGAGTCGGAATTGATCAATACATCAGGGTCGGCTTCCATTGAACATGGCCTCGGAGCACTCCTTGACAGCTTCCAACTTCGCGGGGATGTATGGGGCTCTCGGAAAAACTCCCTAAGTCCACTCGTGAAATATGATTCTTCTTACTTTCGGAATTGACGTCGATGGTCCCCTCTACTATTGGCTGATGAAGCGAAAGTGCATAGACAATGGCATTAGCATGCTCTGCGGGAATCAAGACAGATGTAGCGGTCTCCCACATTCACTGATAACCGGAGTAGAGCTCCTAAAAGAAAGGGCTCTCATCGTTGGGAGAGGCGTACATTCAGAAAGACGTTTGGACCATGCCGAATTGGCGAAATAAATGGGTGATGTCGTAGATGGTGATCATTTCCAACTCTAGAATCATGATAAACGAGAGACCACCCATCTAGAACCTCACGACATCGAAGTGATACTACAAGATTGATGAAAAGGATATGATGGTCGTCTAAGATACTAGTGACCATCATGGTCTTTAAAAAGTCTTTCCCGCTACATGGGGCGAATATAGGGTAAAGATAGAGTGGGGAGTCGGGCGAAGATTATCTATCCACCACTCAAACAATAGCACAAGGGGAGACTCCTACTGAGAATAGTGTGCCGATTCCGAAGATAACTCTTGGTGACCCTAAAGGTCTCCACTAGGATGAGACCGGCTAGGCTCTGAGTGTGGGTTGCCACGGAATGGACGACCCCAACAAGGCGAAGTGACAGGAGCGTCCCCTTAGAGGGACGCAACAAGAAATAGGCTACCAATATAAGCATGTCCTACCTCCAATGGACTGTGCAACGTAAGTGCGAGTACACCTAGAGAAATTAAGAAGTAGATGTCTCATCACGTAGTCTAGTGGGGGATCAGTAACAAGTCCTCAGATGTGGGCCGAAGAATAGCTTGGAAGTCTTCCATAGTAGGGAATATGTGCACCCCACCAATGATGAATGTCCGGGATGCTGTGCTCCAACGCCCTTGCATGTGCACTATAAGCCGCTCGTCTATCATGATGCTCATCAAATGTAGAATCTCATTCACACCAAAGGGTGCAAATGTGAGAGTGTTATCTTTGAACAACTTTCTAAAACTCCTTAGACTTTCTTCTGATATGTGCATGACGCTCTTTGGAACACAAGTTTATTAAACTCTCACATTTTAACACTCCCTTATCCCTTTTTTTAACTTAGCCCTATGAACATCTACGTTTTTTTAGTAGCATGCTAAACATTCATCCCTAAGCATTGTGGTTGGCTTACAGCGTGGAGAACGATGTAATCAAGAAGAAGTAAGATGAGAGAGACTAATGTATCTTAGTGTTTCAAGCGATACATTTTTGGGCACACAGCCTGTCGGTGTAGTTAGTATCCTATAGATACTCCTTGACTACACGACTTCGAAGTAAAATGAGCGTTTGAGCCCGTTCATGTGCGAACAATGTTTATGACAACGCTTCTGTTTGCACACCCCTTCAATTAAAAGCGTCGAGCTTTGTCGGGTTTTACCCTCATGCAATTTGAACAAACAAACAATCAAGCAAATGTGAATACAAAATTCACATTGTTCACGGGTTCTCACACCCTCAAGCAAAATGTTGTGAAGTTATAAACGTAACATCCTACGAAATTTTTGGGTTAGTTTGGCCAACTACATGTTTTGAGCTAAACATCTTAGGTAATCCCCAGCAGAGTCGCCAGTTTTCTGTACGCGTTCATTTTCGTTCCCTTCCGATTTTCTGGCGCGTGTGCCCATTTTTTAATTGGTTGGCTGTTAATTGGCATACGCTCCATTTTTTTTCGAATTGAATTGGCCCGTACAGGTTTTAAATCAATACATTCGCAAATATATCGATCTAATTGACTTGAGAGTCGCCACTTTAGTTTACTTCCCAAAGAAACTAAAGAAAAGAAAAATCAGAGATTCATTTTAAGAGTCCGGTGTTTGGTTACGTATTAGGAAAGGGCCTACGGCGCTATGTCCTATATGCTTGTCTTTACAGACAGTCTCTACTCCTAAGTAATTGGCCATATGATGTTTGAAAGATTATTACGTTTTCATTCTGAGTTCAGAACTCTTTTGCTTGTGTGAGAAATCTTGATCATTTTGCAAGGGGCTAGTCCTATTCATGGGGTGTTTGAAGAGGACAAAGTATTGAAAAGCATTGAAGCATTGAAAAGCATTGAAGCATTGAAAAGCATCGAAGAGCATATAGCAAAGTTCTCAAGAAAAATAAGAGTCACGATTCCAGAGGAAGGACATACAAGTATGAACGACAAGGACAAAGTATCGGGTTGAAGATTGGAAATATTACGCTCTTTGGACAAAGGAGAGAAGATGATAAAATAACTCAAGGTCCCAAGTGTTCCCAATTTTTTTTCTTAGAATTTTCAGAGTTAAGGAAAACTCTGAGTACAACTCATTAAAATGAGCCATTTTAAAAAATAATTCCCAAAATTCCCAAAAATTTCATATGATAGTCGAAAATATTATTAGGAGCTCATAGGAATCGAGTTTGGAATTTTCGGAGTTATAGAACCCCCGATATGACACTACAAAGATAGACATTTTTCCAAACGGGCCCTAAAAATTCCGGGAAAAATTATTTTCGAAAAAAAAATAATATTTTGGAGTTTTTGGGAAAATTTGAGAATTTTTTAAAGTGGTTTGAATGTTAGAATCCTCATTTTAAAGTCGTTTGTAAAACTTGAGAAACAAACAGGGCCTTAAGTTAATTTTATTTTTAGTTTTTTTTTAAAAAAAAAAATAAATTAAAAATAAAAGCAAAAGAAAGTTTATGGTTCAATTGAAAGGAAGAAAAGGGTTCAAGGACTACTTTAATTTCGAATTAATAAATTAATTCGAAATTAAAGTTTTCAGGTTATTTTAAAAATAAAAGAGGTCCAGGGACCTCTTTGTAACTTCAACAGAAGTTGGGGAAATCGAAATAGAAGAAAAGAAAATGAAGCCACCGTCGGCCTCCTTTCTGTCTCCGGCGACCCTGCACCTGCAACTGAAGACTGCATGAAGACGAATACTTCGCCATTCCGTTCATCTCGCAGGGGTTCCGTCCCCATCCTCTGTTGTGACTCATTCGGTCGATTCGAACAGATCCCGATCTCAAGTAGAAGGGATCGACATTGTTTCCCCAAATGGCGATACCGGATCAGAGTCACCTTTCCTTGACAACGAGATTTCAATTGAAGAACAGCCACAAAAAGAGAAACTAAAAGAAAGAAAACAGCCCGTCTGCCCTTCCTTTCGATCGACGAGGACATTCACAGTTTTCTCAAAACGAAACTGAGACTTTGGATAGAACGTACTCTAATCAAGTTCTATGACTACGCTAAATCCAGACTAACACCTATCAATTGATTATTCAGCCAACAATCCAAATCAAAATACAGTAACACAGTATCAAACTAAACAAATTTCATATGCAAACCTGCAATTTAATATCCATAGTTAAATGGTATCTAAACTGTCCCTAACACAATCTATCAGCTAGGAAGTTAACCAAACAAATAGAACATGCAACCATAGCAATCAACAAATTCATTGAACAATCAAATGGATTCTTAAACAGATAAACGACATCTGTGTACATAATTGATGCTTCAATCATTGAATAAAGATCTACATTGTTGTAGGAGTTACCTGAATGGCAAATTCAGACGAAGTAGACTGAAGAATGAGAAACAGATAGACTGAAATTGAAAGAACTCTGGCCGGAATCTGCTGTTGTTCTTCGTATGAGTTTGCTGCAACGGCTTCTTCTTCCTGCTCTATTGAATCTTGCTTCTTCTTCGACAGAACGGAGCCTCCAAGAATGGGATTCGTCTAAGAAATCTCAAATGGAACTGCCATTTTCTCTCTCAAGAATTGGATTGAAAACCTCTCCAGAAAACTCAAAAATTCTCCACCAAACTGAACTGAAAACCGTCCCCCTTTTAACTGAAAACTGCCTCTTCCATCTCTCAAACTGAAAAACCTTTATCTTCTTTTGCACAGGGACCCATTTGTAATTTTTAGAAAAATTCAAGGGCACGCTCGGAATAATAAAAACAATATATATTTTCCTTTTTTTCTTTCCGTTTTTTCCTTTTCCATTTTTCTTTCTTTGCACCTTCACACTAAATGAATCCCCCTGGCCTCGTTTTTGCTCAGAAAATTGTGAAAATTTTATGGTCAATTCTTAACATCACGAACGTGAATCTCCTTTTTGAATGAACCCAAAAGGACCTTCCTATCCAAAGTTATGATATTTTAAAGTCACCCCTCCATTTAAATCTTTTCAATCCCGCGGTTTTCACTTTCATAACTTTAATAGCCCATAACTTTGTGCACAAAGCTTTCTCCACAATGAGGTTAGTATCATTGGAAAGGCAAGACTCTTGCCTACATCCCCATGTTCTCCTTTGCTTACGAAATGGTCCGTGTTGGTCAGGAGACTAGCCTCACAAAAACGTGTCGGTTCACGCATCACCTTCGCTGTGGGCGACTTGGACTGAGCTTCAGGGAGAACTGGGAGAAGTATTTGGTGTCGTTGGAAAGATAATTCAAAGGTCTTTCCAACGGTAGCTCATACACTGAAGATGGATCATTGGTGCAAAAGATATGATTTTTAGAAGTTCAACATAGCTTCAGCTAGCTCCCAGGATTTGAATCGGTAGTTTTTCCTTCTTTTTGAGCATTTTCTGCACGAATTTGCAAACAATAATATTATACTCAAAATTCAAGATTTTTCAAAACGTACAACATGAACGTGTCACGGGTTGGGAAAATAGAGTCGTTATGAAATTCGACCTTTGGATCGTTATCTTTTAAGCTTTACCGGGTCAGTTTTCCACGAGGTGATTCTATTTTTGTTTTCCCGGTTCAATAAAAAAACATGAGTATTATTTCGGGCCGGGTTTTTTTGTTAGGTACCTAGGGTGTAAAAATGGGGTGTCTACAGAAACAAAACAGAATTATTCAATAAAAAACATAAACTGGCCCACATGCACAATTGGGCCGAGAGACGGGTGCATAAAATATTTTAGGACCGAGGTTTTTGATGAGTAGACCGTAACAGATTGTCATAATGCATTAATGAACCGGTTTCAACATCCGAAGTACCAATAGATAACTTAAATTGACCATTTTCAAACAAACTATAATAACCATGTTTGTCCAAATAACGAATAGAGACCAAATTTCGTTTAAATGAAGGTACAAAAAAAGTATCCTTTAAGTCCAAATAGAAACTAGAACTAAGCAACAATCAAAAGTGTCAAATTGCTTCAACTTCTACCGATTTTCCATCGCCCACAAAGATACGTCTTTCAGCATCACTTGGCTTTCGATAGCTCAGGCAACCCCGTATTGAAATACTGATGTTAGTAGTAGCACCAGAGTCTAACCACCAAGTATTTCCAGGTACTGATGCTAAATTAACTTCAGAACAAACCAGATTAAAAAATGTACATTCCTTTTCGCGCCATGCACGATATTTAGTACAATCCTTCTTTAGATGTTCAGCCTTATTGCAAAAGAAACAGTCATTGTCAACTTTTTTCTTTGCATTTGGACCCTGAGCAGCATCAACATTTTTCCTTTTCTTGCCCTTATCCCTAGAGGTGCTTGCCAGATGAGCACATTCTGTCATTTCTTGCTTTAATCTCTCTTCTTCTTGAACACAATGAGAAATTAGTTCATTCAAGTTCCACGTTTCTTTCTGACAATTAAAACTAACCTTAAAGTGGTTGAATTGAACCAGAAGAGATATTAGAATGAGATGCACAAGTAAATCCTCATGCAAATCAAGCTTTAGTGCCTTAAGTTTTGTTGCAAGATTAGACATCTCTATGATGTACTCCCTTATATTACCATTGCCCTTATACTTCATTGAAATCAAGCTCTTAAGAGTAGTGTTTTTTTCAGCCTTATCGCTTTTAACAAAGCGCTTTTCAATTTCTACAAGGTAATCTTTAGCATTGGTGGTGTCTTCATACACAACACCCCTGAACACCTCCGGAATTGCACGCTTTATGATCATAAGACTCATGCGGTTAGAGCGTTCCCATTTCTCAAATTTAGCCTTCTCTTCAGGAGAGCTAATAATCATAGGAGTAGTGGGTTGCTCTGTCCGTATCGGAAGGTCCATGTCCATGCAACCGAGAACTATCTGAATGTTCTCTTTCCAATTCTTAAAGTTAGAGCCATTAAGGACTAGGACTGAACTTAAGTTGGCATTAATATTTGCAACATTAACTGAAAACATAATTTACATGGTAACTAACATGCTCAATTCTTTAATTTTCAATCAAATTTAAAATAATCAGTAAATTTCATCCAAAATATCTAGTGCACCATTAAATTCAAGTCTTTGGACAATAAAATTTAACTACTAGTGATATTTTGTTGCAATAATCAAACACTAACATTAATGCATGACCAATAACAAACATTTCTTTGGAATGATTTGATGAGGAGTGATATGGGGAGGGAATTTGAGGAAGAGAATGGGAGAAGGAATGATGTGTCACTACATCACTGGTTGGAAAAAAGATAAAAGGTGAGGAGAGATAGAAATTTTGTTATTTTTTTGCTAATAAAATATTTTACCGAACTTTCTTTTAATAAAATTAATAAAAAATAATGAAATAAAATTATTTACTTTAAAATAATAGGAATTGAAATAATATCATTTACCAATCCTCAATAATAATATTATTTTCCCAAAAATAAAATATTTTTCCGAATTTTCTTTTTTAATAAAAGATAATGAAATAAAATTATTTTCTTTAAAAAATAGGAATTGAAATAATATGATCCTCAATAATAATATTATTTTCCCAAAAATAAAATATTTTACCGAACTTTCTTTTAATAAAAGATAATGAAATAAAATTATTTCCTTTAAAATAAAAATTGAAATAATATTATTTCCCAAAAATAAAATATTCATCATACATTTCAACTTACGGTTTTCACGTTGTTAAACAGTTACCTTTAGTGTTTACCAATTAGGGTTTCTCTATACAACAAACTTCAAAATTATGAAAACGATGATTTATTTTCCCCTAAATTCATGACAAGAACAAGTCTGCCTAAATTCATGTATAAGAATAAGTCTTTCTAACTCAAGAACAAGTTGGGTTTTGATATCAATTGTTGAATTGATTAAAATAATTCCATAATAAAGTTAAATCATAAACTAGAATACCCTAGATTTTCATTCTTGTTCCTGAGATATGAAACACAAAAGCGGAATATACATACATGGATCATTAGACATGATTAGATGAGATGTTCTTCCAAAAGGGTAGAAATCCTTTAGCCTTATTTCTCCGATGATGGGGATTCAAAGAGAGAGAGCGTGTGATAAAATTAAGTTCACCTTATTTTTATCAACCAAACTTCTCTTATATAATTTCTTCTGCCTTTTGGGGACCATAACCGTCATGACTGCCTTATTACGCTAATTTCTAATTTGGCCCCTCATCAAATTATAAATACCGCAAGGTATCCACAATTTAACATTCATAACAATAACGTCCTTAAGTCAAATCTCAAACATCCTTATATCACATAATATTGACTTGTTATAATCAATAACTATATATATTCATTTAAATATATAAATGTCCCTTTAAATTCTAACATAAAGCAGTGCACTAGATCTACAATTCGATAGGGAGTGATTGACAGAGAAGTTCTCGGAGACGAAGAAGAGATCCTAGCCTTCTAAGACCGTTATTGCTAGAGGTTTATCACATTTCCAGCAAGTGGGTCACCCGGACTACAACTGAGATAGCCTAATTCGGTAGATCCACAATTGGCTCCATATCAGGCCATGGTGATGCTAGTTATGATATATCCACTAAAAATTGGTGACCAAAGTTTCCAACTAACTTGCCTCTAACAATTGAAAATGAGGAAAGCAAAAATCATAACTTTGCAAGAATTTGTGATATTTTCAATATTCTCCAAATTAAAGTAAATAAATAGCAAAAATTGAAAATGACAATAATGAAAGAAAACAATACCAAAATCAAATGTTTTGAACATGCAAGCAAATAAAGGTAAATAAATACCAAAAATGGGCAAAATATGATAATCAAATATAATGAAATGAAAAATCAATGTTTTGTTTAAATGATTTATCTTATTGATTTGGATATTGGATGGTCATTGGAACAACACAGAGTTGGTTGGGATCATGGATAAGATACGTACTCTCCCCACTTGCCTCCTGCTGGTTGTATGACTTTGACCGAGCCATTACTCAATCCAACCGCAAATTGGTTGGGCTCACATGGATGAGCAGCCAGTGCAACTGATTCCTTTTGATATCTGCATAATAGATACACATTAAGAATTAGTAATATAATTTTATAATTATAAATAATATCTTGTTATTATTGTATATGACAAAAATTAAAATCTTACCCATTCAAAAGAGGGGTGGGCGGGTAAACATTTAGTGTCGTAATACGACGCATAATACTTAAATTATTGGAGTCGAAAATTCCAATGCTCCTGTCTCTAAAGGCTGCATAAACCATTCGGCAATCGCATGAATATGTGGCACCTGATATTGCCGGCACAAGATTCCCTTGTGGGACCCACTACACACCACAAATCATTGAAGAAAAGAAAATTAAACAATTTAATTTTTTATTTTGTTTAGTAAGTACCTGAAATACAAGGTTCATGATGGAACTATCATTTATTCCGAGTTGTGTTCCGTGAGACACAGAAATACGAATTTGGTCAGTGTGAAATTGGACACTCGTGGCACCACTATTGGGAGCCTTCTTGCCACCCAGAAGTTATAAGAAGAGAGAATTCTTCTTTTCCCATGTATCCAATCTCCAAAAATAAATCTGCCAATATCATAATATATATATATATATATAATTAATTAATTACCAATACTTTTTTAAAATTAAGAGAACACAAAAACAGAAAAACAAAACATATTACTTAACATCAGCACCAGATGAAACCATTAGTTTAGGCATACATGAAAAAGTTAACCCTGTAATAGATTTGGCATGGCCCTAAATTCCGATTGAACTTATCAACAACTACACATCATTATTTATGTGGTTAATAAATAATGATGTGTTGTTGTTGATAGGTCTAATTGAAACTTAGGAGTCATGTCAAATCTATTACAGAGTTAACTTTTTCCTGTATGCTTAGACTAATGGTTTCATCGGGTGCTTATGCTCAAGTAATATGTTTTGTTTTTCTGTTTTTGTTTTCTCTTAATTTTAAAAATATGCATGGGTAATTAATTATATATATTATGATATTGACAGATTTATTTTTGGAGTTTGGATAATGGGAGAAGAAGAATTCCCTCTTCTTACATCTCCAAGGTGGTAAAGAGGCTCTCCGGAGGGGGACACGAGTGTCCAGTTCCACACGGACCAAATTTGCATCGTCGTATCCTATGGAATGAAGCTCGCACTATGTGACACTTAGCCAAACAAGTAACTTCAGCCTTAATTTTCACGTCCATCGACATATTATTTCTCAAAAGGAACACTAGTTTTCAGCCGCCAAATCCGAAAATGTACATTGATCATTATTTTAACATTTATTAAACAAAAATATTATGAAGCTCTAGATAGGTATTTCAATCAAATTTATAATATGTTTTTTTGATCAATATATATCTAGTTAATATTAATTATTTGATTAATTTTTTTTATTACTAATTTATTTGTGTTCATTAAATTCGATATTACAAACCAAATAAACAAACTACAATTGATATACTAATGAAGGAACTGAAAATGTTCAATCATGTTTACATTTTCATTTCATTCATTAGTATAACAATTTTAGTTTGATAATCTTGTTTGCAACATATAATTGAATTAACACAAATAAATTAACAATAACAAAAATTCATGAAATAAATAATAATAACTATATTTACATTTATCAAAATAATATTATAAATTCAATTGAAATACATATCTAAAACTTCATGATATTTTTGTTTTATTATGTTAATATGTTGATAAATGTGATACATCGATTAATAACTAAAAAACTAGTATTTATTTGAGAAACAATATTTCGTCATGTGTAAATTTTGAGATTGAAATTATTTGTTTGATTATGGTTAAAAATAAAAACTATTTGGTATTGGATAGTGAGAAAAAATAATTTTGTTTGACATTTTAAAGTTGAAAATATAAATATATCATATTAATATTTGATAGTTGAGTCATTAGCTAGAGATAGTGACACCTGGTTTTTCATGCTATAGACAATATATACTAACTTGAACTTGGTTATTCACCAACTTGAACTTTATTTGGATGATGTTGTTATGAAGGTCACCCTCTATAACTGGAAAATTATTGTTTTTTTTAAAAAAAGATCATGAAATAACGAAAAATGAGAATATTTTAATTAAAAATAAACAAAATAAAGATATTAGTGGACCACTTATATCAAAATATTTAAGAAAATTTTAATTGAATGGATGAATTATATCATTAACCCGACTTATTTTCTTTTTACCTAATTCGATTGAGGAGGTGGTGACAGTAGTACGTGAAGAACCAACAACAGCAGACAAGAATAATCGTTCTTTGTTGTTCTAGCTAAGACCATATTATTAGGCATAGTCTTAATAGGAACAACATCAACCAGAACCCTAACCAGAGGGGGAGCGGAAACTAAAACGAGACCGGAACTGGGAATGGAAGGAAGAACGGGAGTTATGAAGATAAAGATACCTCAGATGATGAAGATTCACCAACTCGAACCTGTTTTGGAACTGGATAATCAAACTCATAGTTGTTATGAATGTCACCATTTATACCTGAAATATTATATTTGAAAAACATTCATAAAATATTTTAAAAAATGAGAATATTTTAATAAAATCAATGAACAAAATAAAGACATTAAACCATGCATACCAAAAGATTAATAGTACAATATACCTGAAATAAGAAAAATTTAATTAAATTGATGAATTACCCGACGGAAAATATCTTACCCTGATGATTCAATTGAGGTGGTGACAGTAGTAGCAGACCAATAGTAGAGGCACAGTCTTAACAGGGACAGTAACAGCGGGAACGGGAACCCCAAAAGGAATGAGAGCTGGAACCCGAACGGGAATGAGAGCTGGAACCCGAACGGGAATGAGAGTTGGAACCCGAACGGGAGTCGAAACTCAAGCGGAAACGAAACCAAAGCGGCGGAATAACAGGAGTAGGAGGAACAAGAGCAAGATTTAAGTTTAGGTTTGGAGGAAGCGCAGGTTATATATGGATTTGGGCCAAAATTTAGGTTTAGGTTTGGAGGAACACAAAAGGCTAAACTCCTTACATATGGATTTGGGCCCGGATGCATGTGCCGGTTCAAATTGTATATCTAATTAAAAATATTCAATTATAAGTTTTTTAAGAAAAATTCAAATATTAATTAATTTTTAATCTAAATAGTTATTGAAATTTTATCTAATTATTATCCAAAAAATCAAAATATAACATCACATATTTAATAAATAATTTTATACATATAAATACCAAAATTAACCTCTATTTAAATATTTTATATTAATAAAAATTTACGTTAATATATATAGAGAAAAGGTCATATACACGTATATATTTATTTGTACCATTAGCCCAAATTGGTTACAATTTCTGTCATTTAAAATTATACATCCTAATTTATTTTTCTTTAAGTATATATATATATAGTTGACTAAAACAAATTTATTTATTTTAAATAATCAATACAAGGGAGAATATAATATAAGAGTACAAAGACTAAACTAAATAAATAAATAACTTTTTTTTTAAGGTCTTTCAAAAGAATAATATATAAAATTAAACGAATCAACTAGTTTCTCGTATCTAATTTACAACATCTTCATCGTAATGACATTGTAACTTTTTGTTTATTGTGATTTGATCAGTTATATCATCAATTTTATTATTAAAATAAAATAATGTTTGTTATTTCAAATAATGCATCCAAATTTATTTTAATAAGTATATAGTTGACTAATGACATATTTATTTATTTTAAATAATTAATACAAAATAAATAAAAAATTGTGTAAGAAAAAACATAATATCAAAGTGCAAATACCAAAATAAATAAATAAAGTAATTTGTTTGAAGGGCTTTCAAAATAATAATGTGGTTCCTATACAATCAATCTCTAATTTCCAACATCCCCATTATATAATTTTGAGTGATTATTAAATGTCTAATTTGATTATTAAATATGATTAAAAAATTTAACTAGATAATTTACTAAAAAAAAAAAAAAATTGGATAAAGATTCATCTTTTAGTCTCACTCTTCTAGCATCTTAAATTCACAGTTCCCATCAAGCACGATCAATTCCGAAATAACCAATGGATCCAATTCCAATTCTACATAAAAGATTTCCCACATTGTATATATACTTCAATTATGCTCATAAAATTTCCCTCATTATTATTTTTATTTTATTTTAGAAGTAATAATCCATTATAAATAAAGTTAATTTCTTAGGATTGAATACTAAATATAAAAATAAAACTCACCAAGGTAGCCCAATTATAAAAGTTAGTTTAAGAGACAAAATGTCACGAGTTCGATTCCAACTAAAAACGTTTTAAATTGAATCGGAATTATGGTGGTGGGTGTTATACTGGGAAATTTGACTAAATGACCCTAAAGATGCTCATATTTGTCTTTTTGACCGGCGCATAAAATTAAATGCGCTGGTGACACCTTTATTTTTTTGGACGAAAATGTCCCCGTTGCGAGACGCAACTGACAATCACGAGACAATTTTTTTTTTAAATAAAAATAAAATTGCATCTCCCGATTGCCGGTTGCGTCTCGCGAATGCCGATTGCGTCTCGCGAATGTGGACGTCTCGCGACAGGGACAAAATCGTCCAAAAAAAAGGTGTCACCAGCGCATTTAATTTTATGTGCGGGTCAAAATGTCAAATAAAGCTATCTTTAAAGCCATTTCGTTAAATTTCCCGTCATACTAGTTATCTTTAATTAAAAAAAATCTAAATATAAAAATAAAAATAAAAGTAATTAAACACCAATTAAGAAAAGAATGTAATATATTTTATCCTCTGAAATTTGAAAACTTAATAATTGACTTGAATTTTGCAAGTACTAATTTTAAGGAATTAACAAATATGTGTTTGAGTAACGGCTCATTTAGTAATATATGCGCATTTCAAATCAACCTTTAAATTAGCAAAAAATTGTAGGAGAGAAACAATAAAACATATTCAAGTACTAATGAGTAAATATAAGTAAATCATAAACTTATTATTTTTTTAAAAAAATTCTTATTGTATAGACAGCCAAATTCTAAAACTAAAAAAATTAGTTTACAGTGCATCATCATAATAATATTAATGTTATTCAAAATTAGAAATTTTCTAAAAACCTAACTTATCTATTAGATAGATAATAACACCACACTTTACCATGTCCATATATTTTTTATAAATCAATATCATAATATTGTTATGCCACTTAGATGAATCAATTATTCTAAAAGTATAATTTTATTTGTTTCTGAACATTGTAACATTACATACCACCTGAATACTTGAGCTCTTAGTTTTTTTTTTCAACGACCTTTTAGTTTTATAAAATCAAACATCCTAATTGTTTCTAGTTTAATAAATAACCATATTTCATTTGTAAATGTCATTCTAAAACCACAATTCTACTTCTTAACTCATTTATTAAAATACTTTGTAAAAGCTTATTTATGATTTCTCCAACCTACATCTCTATGTCAAATATATTCTCTAACTAACATTGACTCTGTTAGAAATCTTGTCTTGAAAATAACAGAAAATATATATAAAATGGTGTTACAGATAAATAAAAATAAATAAGATATACAAAGAACGAAATCACCGATTGAGATGTTGATTCGAGGCATGTGCTTAGCACATTTCCCTTAAAACAGTTCCACCGTCTCCTGTTTGTGCTAGAGCTTATCGTAGATGGCTGTCTCCCAGGGTACAACGAATCTAGTAGTGATTCAGCACCAGAATCACTACACAACGAACTTGACCAACGTACCTGAACTATCACCGGGATCAAAGCAGAATTGTGTGAAGCCACAATTAAAATGATCAATGGAAGATTTTTCTGAAAAACTAAGAAGTAGCTAGCTTCTTGTGATGTTGAAAATAAAACCAATTAAAATTCATTTAGGGTGATTGAAAGATATAAACTATGTAATTCTGCCATTGTTATATATCGTCTTCACAACGTGTGATCAATTGAGATATATAAAGATAAATTAGCCAATCAACATAATGACTAATTTTTTTTTTTAACGTAGGAATAAAATCAATTAATGCAATCAATTGCATTTTCATCAATTGCATGTGAAAGGTTTCAAACGTATGCATTTATCATTGCATTTGATTGAAGATTTCTCATTTGCACATTGATATTAATACCCATTTAATTGACTCATTCAATTAATATTTAATCCAAATATATTATTTATTTTTATGCAATAAAATGCATTATGCAAATAAATTAAACCCCACTTGGATTAATGGAAAATGCTACATTTTGCTATTTTACCAATGTGGACAAATCCACTAACTCGATTTTATTCTTGGGACTCACCCATTCTCAGAATTGTTTTTGAATTCTCATTTCCATTCATATAATGGAAATAATCTACATAGACTAAATTCCAACAATCCCCCACATGAATGGAAATTGAAAGATTAACCCGGTGAAGGTTCAACAGTTGAATTCTACATAGGATAGGTAGGTGTAACCCTTTGAACCTTCCCTTGTGAAAGCATATAACTTTACTAGCTGATTAGTAGACTCGATGTCCTTGAACTATTCTGCCTTTTGTGTAAACGATTACACACTTTCACATAGAATTCTCCCTGATACATGTCAAGCTCTCATGGTTGTGTCCATTTTGACCATGGAACACGCGCCTGGTTCTGTGAGAGGGTCTAGAATTGAGCCGTGCAATTCCTTCGAAGCGGCCCCACTTCTCCCTCACATAGGTGATCTCTTTTCTCACAAAGAATCATTAAAAGCGATATGCTTATCCTCGTCAAAATATATATTGTTTCATTATAGGATTAATCCTCAACAATAACTTTCCAAGTTAGTACAATTAGGTTGTCCCATTGAACCTAGTTCTTGGGATCTCCAGTCTGGATAGGTTGGGTTTTCCTTCATACCAACTTATAGTAGGCTAATGTCTCAAAAGACTTCAAACTATCTCTCTATTCAATAATCTGATTAGTGGATCCACAATGTTATCTTTGACTTACATAGTCAAATTTGATAACTCCATTAGAGAGTATAGTCTAATGACATTATGTCTAATTTGATAACTCCATTAGAGAGTATAGTCTAATGACATTATGTCTAAGACGTGTATGTCTAGACTTGTCATTGACACTAAGCTTGTCCAATTTCAAATTACTATCACAATAATTAGAAATTTCTGTTGGTACATTCTTAGTTAACCTTGGAACATCTTCTAATAAGAAGCATAGTCATTCGTACATGCTTTAATCATTTTTTTTTTATGAAAATATTGTTTACTTGGCTAACTAGTAGACAAAATGTCTTTGAACTATTCTGCCTTCGTGTAAACGATTATATATTTTACATAAAAATATTTTATTTTTCGACATAAGTCAAAAATATAGATTATAACGTTTAATATATCTATCATAAGTTTCTTAGAAGATTTCCATACGTAGATTGCACTTCTAAGTGTAAACATATTCACTTTTAGACATAAAGTCTTTTATTTAATAATATCAATATATCATTTGACAACAACATGATATTTCGGTTAGTGCAATTCATATCCTTAATGGAATTAATCATTTTTATCGTAATTTTCAACGATAAAAATATCGTACAAAAGACACGTAATGAAATAATTTTCATTGTCTTCATGATATATAAAATTGTCACATCCACTTTTTTAATAAAAGTATGATCAAATTTTCATATCATTATTTATAAAATTTGTTATAAGTCATATCAAGACTTTATAAACTTTCATTTTCATTTATTTCATAAAATCCTTTTGAAGATATTGGTTTTTCAAAGTTTTATGAAAATAATGTCAAAATATGACACGTCTCTTGATTTCAAAATCTTCAAATCTAAAATATCGATTTGAACACCAACTCAGCAAATATAAACAAGATATTTTCTTGTTATTTTATTTCTTTTTATAAAGTTGTGCAACTTTATCTTTTATAGAGAACATATTTCTCTGACAACAAATAATTTTTACATTTATCATAATATACACAATTATTTTTGTGTTATAATCAATAAAAAATATTTGCCCCCACATTCGTGTTGGTATCCTTTTTAAATCACACACATTTGTATGATTTAAATCAATGATTTTCTAATCAAGAAATTGTCACATAGTTCTTTTACAGATTTCTTTTGTTATACTTATCATACAATTAATAAGATAACTATATCATAAATATTTAATTGAATAAAATATAATTTTTATACAAGAGATTAGAATGTTTATTCATATATAAATCATTCTTCACATAATCTCTACATAAGAAATTAAAAATATTTAATCAATTAAAATATTTATTTCAACACTTAATTTCTATAAAAGAAATTAGAATATTTAATCAAATAAATATTCACCATGTTATATTATTTCTACAAAAGAAATCATAATTTTTCAAGCATCTTTGGCCGAAGCCGCTTAAACATTTATATTGGTTGCACGTTTGCATCCCATAATATCGGCACGTTTGCCATATTATTTCTCAAATCAAACACAACTTTTCTTGTAATTATTAAATTTCAAAAAACATCAAATTAAACAATTCTTTATGAAGAAATTGAACCATGTATATCAAATATATAATCTAATAATATAATCAAATCATATGTCATATATATTATAATTAATTTATATATCTTTAAGCAAATACCTTTCTAAAATACATCAATAATTGACCATTCATCTCAAATCAATTATAGAATAACTAATTATTATAAATAATTTATCATGTCATTAATTCGTCAATTTCTTAATTATTAATGACTTTTAACTTTCCACATGAGTTATTGTATACGAAAAGACACAATAATTTTATGAAAAAGTTTAGTATTTTCTATTAAAATAATATTTATTCACGTGTGTATATAAATAACAAGTTAATCATATATATTATGAATTAACACAAATTATCATATTATCAACTAATATGCATGTTATATATATAAGCAATCACTTAGAAACGCAACATATAACAACAAATGTACTTCATATAATTACTCGAAGTAATTATATTATCGTTCTTTGATCGATAATTCATGTGAAGCAACAATACTCAAACCAAATCTCGTTAGATTATTCTCACCAAGATCATTTTTACGAAGATAATTATGACTCATATAGTCGTCTCTTTGAACGCATTAATATAATGATCTTTAACACAAATGACATTCATTTTATGTCATCAAATGACTAATCACACAAGTTCTATAAAAGAAATTAAAATGCTTCAAAATATAAATGACAAAGTCATTTTAGCAAATTAAATTTCTACACAAGAAATCGGTTAAGTGTCCCAATTCATTTCATAATTTCCACACAAGAAATTAGAATGGTTTCAACATCAATGACTAAAATCATTTTAACTAGTCAGATTTCTACAAAGAAATCATTGATCATTCCATTCATCTCATAATTTCTACAGAAGAAATTGGAATGGTTTCAACGTAAATGACTAATGTCATTTTATCACATCCGATTTCTACAAAAGAAATCTACGTAAATGACTAATGTCATTTTATCACATCCGATTTCTACAAAAGAAATCTACGTAAATGACTAATGTCATTTTATCACATCTGATTTCTACAAAAGAAATCAACGTAAATGACTAATGTCATTTTATCACGTCAGATTTTTACAAAAAAAAAAAAAGAATCATCTCATCAGCCAGATTTGAACAGGGAACCTCCCTTCCGTCACGCACCATTGCATATAAACTTTGAACCACTGCGCCAATGCGCCATTTCGTTATTGTACCGCTTTTATGACCTTTTGTCTTCTTTCTAGAGACAACTTATACTTCATATTTGATTAGACTCTGTCAACCAATGAATATATACACATTTAAAACGATAACTTATTACCATAATAAAATGTAATATATAAAACAATGTATAAATAAAGATATGTATAAATAAAGATATCATCTCTCTTTATTTATTAAATCATCCTACCATATTCTTATTAATTATATTGCTTAATTAAAATGAAGGTATATATTATAATTAATTATTTTAAAACTGAAACCATATGTTTCAATTATAATTAATTTTAACACCATAAATTTTATAAAAATTGAAAGCTAACATATTAGTTACTTTTTATTTTTATTCATTATTATTAATAATTTTAATAACCAACAAACATTTATTTAAAAATAAAATAAATTATTGTTTTCTAATTTATTTTCTAGAAAACTTTTGTATAATAAATATACATCATTTTTCTTTAGAATATTAGCTTATAAATGTAAGCTTTCATACAAATAATATTAATAATAATTAACATTATATATATATACAATAAAGACTTATCTTTATTTGTAGATTTTTCTATTCCTTTAGATTAACAACTTTATCTTGTCGAAATAATCGATCATCTGGTTTATAACATCATAACTCGTATTCCTGAAACATCAAAGACAAAAATTTCGATGGCACAAGCTACTAAATAACTTAGCACATGAAACTGTTTTAAGATTGTTAGAAATCTTGTCTTGAAAATAACAGAAAATATATATAAAATGGTGTTACAGATAAATAAAAATAAATAAGATATACAAAGAACGAAATCACCGATTGAGATGTTGATTCGAGGCATGTGCTTAGCACATTTCCCTTAAAACAGTTCCACCGTCTCCTGTTTGTGCTAGAGCTTATCGTAGATGGCTGTCTCCCAGGGTACAACGAATCTAGTAGTGATTCAGCACCAGAATCACTACACAACGAACTTGACCAACGTACCTGAACTATCACCGGGATCAAAGCAGAATTGTGTGAAGCCACAATTAAAATGATCAATGGAAGGTTTTTCTGAAAAACTAAGAAGTAGCTAGCTTCTTGTGATGTTGAAAATAAAACCAATTAAAATTCATTTAGGGTGATTGAAAGATATAAACTATGTAATTCTGCCATTGTTATATATCGTCTTCACAACGTGTGATCAATTGAGATATATAAAGATAAATTAGCCAATCAACATAATGACTAATTTTTTTTTTTAACGTAGGAATAAAATCAATTAATGCAATCAATTGCATTTTCATCAATTGCATGTGAAAGGTTTCAAACGTATGCATTTATCATTGCATTTGATTGAAGATTTCTCATTTGCACATTGATATTAATACCCATTTAATTGACTCATTCAATTAATATTTAATCCAAATATATTATTTATTTTTATGCAATAAAATGCATTATGCAAATAAATTAAACCCCACTTGGATTAATGGAAAATGCTACATTTTGCTATTTTACCAATGTGGACAAATCCACTAACTCGATTTTATTCTTGGGACTCACCCATTCTCAGAATTGTTTTTGAATTCTCATTTCCATTCATATAATGGAAATAATCTACATAGACTAAATTCCAACCGACTCTAATGTGATCACATATCTAAGACAATCTTAAGGAATCGATCTATCTAGTTAATATCAAAATACTAACTTTTGGAATTATACTTTGCTCTTCTTCAGTTATGCACAATATACCTACAATTAATTACCAAAGACTAATGCATAATAATAATAATAATAATAATAATAAAGAAAGAAAAAGTAATTCTAGATTATATATGACCTCTAAAGTTACGAACGATTCTTTCATTGATGTCATATTCTTTTGTACAAAACTCATGAAGAATAAGGGTTACATCCATCTAAAAACATATATAGGATATCAACCACCAATTTTAAGAAACTTTCTAAATGTACCAATTGAGAAAGCTTCCTGTTAAACAACATAAGCTTTAGTTCTTCATTTATTGTCGGTGTCATCTTTAATAAAGTGCACAAGCTCTGTCATAATCAAACAAACAAAAAGAAAGATAAGTTTATGCAACATAAGTATGTTTGTGTTCTATTTAAAAAAAGAATTTATGGAATAACCTACCTTCATTAATTAATGCATCATAGATGTCTTTTGTCGTTATATTTTGTGCTTTCAGAAAGATTGACAAATTCTACGCCTTCTTAAGATCAATAATCTTGATATACTGATAAACAAATTCAAAAGAAGATAGACTATTTCCTCTATTTTGTTGTTGCTTTATTTGCAAGAACATTATCTTAATAGAGATTCCATAATTTCCTCATTCACTATCCTATTCACCCTTCCATTGTATAGTAACCAAAGTGTTTGAAATCTTGAGAAACAAAATTATAAAAAATCTCTTTGTGACTTATTAAAAGGATCCAGTTTTAAGTTAACGACAGATCGGTATGATAGGATCAACCATAATCATATCCCAAAATAATGGCTTAAGTTTGGTCTTTTGAAAGTCGTGGTTACAAGAAAAATCACATCTTCCACCCAAAGAAGAGTGTCTTTCATGGTGAGTTCTAGACGAAGGTATACACAAAATTTCAAGTCTTGCAACATAGGAGGTGGAGCACGACCACCTTTTGTGGGAGGAGGAGGAACTTGATGTATTGGAGCCTTGGTGGAGCAATAATTCGTCTTTTCAATAAGAAGAACGAGGCTCGTCTCCAGATGCTTGAAAACGAGTTGGCAGCCGCAAAGCAAATCGGATCTGTCTCGGAGTTCTTTCTTAAGGTAAAGAACATATGCTCAGAAATTTCTTTATTGAATCCAGATGAGAAAATTTCAGAGGCTCGAACAAAGAGACATATTGTTCGAGGACTTCGACCCGAATATACACCATTCATCACCTCGATTCAAGGTTGGGCTCAACAACCTTCACTCGAGGAGTTTGAAAATCTCTTGTCATCTCAAGAGTCGTTGGCCGCACAAATGGCTGGAACGAGTATAAAGGAGGAGTCGAATAGTGCGTTGTTCGTGAAGAAATCGAGCTAGAAAAAGAGAAAGTCGAAGAAGGAAGAAACAGGTCAAGATTCTTCAAATACTCCTAAGAAGTCCCTTTAAGTATTTCAGGTGTGGCAAGACTGGACACTTCAAGAGAGACTGTCGAGTAAATTTGAATGGAAATTTTGCTGGTTCAAATCTCGGAGAAAAGTCTAACCAGCGTGTTGAGGAGGACTGGGACAAGGTTTTTCATGTCGATGTGACGACTTCGAAGGAAAAAAAAACAGAGCTTCTCATGGTAAACAGGAGATCGATCAAAGGTGGATCGTCGATTCAGGGTGCGGACATCATATTACTGGAGATGATTTTGTGTTCTCATCGAGTCGAGTTCATAATGGGGGCGGTGGCATTGTCACGGAAGATAACTCGGTTCACGAAGTTAAAAGGGAAGGATCAGTTGTCATTGAAAGCGATAAAGGAGAACCTATTACTCTGAAGAATGTCTACCACGTTCCAGGAATTCAGAAGAATCTCTTCTCGGTTGCAAATGCTGTAGATGCAGGAAATTTAGTGTTGTTCGGTCCAAATGATGTGAAGTTCTTAAGGAACGTGAAAGAAATCAAGGCGGATGTGGTCTGAACTGGAACTCGGGTAAATGATTTCTTTGTCCTTTCAGCTTCAAATTCATACATAGAAAAGGTGAACGACAAAAGCACCTCTTTTCTATGGCATGCAAGACTTGGGCATGTCAATATGACTAAGCTCAGTGTTATGTCTCGAAAGAAACTTGTCGAAGGTCTACCTGAAGATCTGAGAATTGAGGAGGGCAGTGTGTGTGAAGGATGTCAATATGGGAAGGCTCATCGACTTCCATTCGACAACTCTATATCGAGAAGTAAGGGTCCTTTGGATCGAGTTCATAGTGACTTGATGGGACCAACTCGAACTGCCTCATACTCGGGAAGTAAATATATGTTGTTGTTTGTGGATGATTTCTTCAGGTTCACTTGGGTGTACTTTGTGAAAGAGAAGTCTGAAGTGTTCTCTAAATTTCTCAAGTTCAAGGAGACGGTAGAAGGAGAACAAGAAAGGAAAATTCGAGTATTGCGGACAGACAATGGTGGGGAATTTTGCTCAAAAGAGTGTGAACTGTTTTGTAGGCAAAATGGCATAAAAAGAGAACTCTCCTGCCCTGAGACCCCGCAACAGAATGGGATAGCCGAAAGGAAGATTCGACACCTAACAGAGACTTGTAAGTCTTGGTTGCATATGAAGAATATACCAAGGCAGTTATGGGCAGAAGGTATGAGTTGTGCTGCTCATGTCATCAATCGAGTTCCCCTTAGCCCGAATGAGTTCAAATCTCCATTCGAGATGCTTTTTGGTTTTAAGCCAAATGTTAAACATTTTCGAGTTTTTGGATCTACTTGTTATGTCCATATTCCAGACTCGAGAAGGAGCAAATTGGATGCGAAGGCAGTCAAATGCGTGTTTGTCGGCTATGACCAGAGAAGGAAAGGGTGGCGGTGTATGGATCCGTCAACTCACAAATGCACTGTGTCGAGAGATGTTGTTTTCGACGAAATTTCTTCGTACTATATGAAGGATGTTGAAGAAACTGTTCAGACTGATCTTCCCATTCCCACGTCTACGGGAAGCTCCTATAGTAGTGATAATAGTGACAGGGGGAGCCCTGACATAGCTCAAGATACTTCAGTCGATGAAGGAGCCAAAGGTGAAAGTTTACCAGGAAGTCCACATCAGGAAGAATCAAGTCAACAACAGAATGGGGAATCTCGACCAAAAAGGAACATTGTAAGGCCCCTTCGATTTAGGGATGATAATTTTGTAACAAGCTTCTATTGTTTCTTGGAAAACGCAAGAGACGACGAAGAACCCACTTCTTATAATGAAGCAAAAAATGTCAATGAATGGGTGACAGCAATGGAGGAGGAAATGCATGCTCTCAAGAAGAATGAGACATGGGACGTTGTTCCGAAGCCTCCTGATACTCAAACAGTCACATGTAAGTGGGTGTATCGAATAAAGCGAAAGGCTGATGGAAGCATAGATCGATACAAAGCTAGATTGGTCGCTCGAGGATTCTCACAGAAGTATGGAGAAGATTACGAGGAGACATTCAGCCCAGTTGTGAAGATGACGTCAATTCGCACTGTGTTGGCCTTAGCAGCAAGTTCTCGATGGAATTTGTGGCAATTGGATGTCAAGAATGCATTTCTCTACGGAGAACTTCATCGTCCAATATATATGGAACAACCACCTGGATTCGAGAAGACTGATGGTTCCCAGTTGGTCTGTAGACTTAAGAAGGCACTATATGGATTAAAGCAAGCCCCGCGTGCTTGGTATGGAAAGATTGCGGAATATCTTCAATTTTGTGGGTACAAGACTTCAGAATCCGACTCAAGTCTATTTATAAAGAAGAATCATGGACAGATAGTGGTGATGCTTCTTTATGTGGATGACATAATCTTGACGGGCAGTAACTATGATGAGGTTGCTCGTCTACAAGATGAGCTCTCGCTTCGTTTTGAGATGAAGAAGCTTGGTGAACTTGAAACCTTCCTTGGTCTGCAAATCGAAAATTTCGATAAAGGGTTGTTTGTATCGCAGATCAACTATGCAAAGAAGTTGGTAGAAAAATTTGGTATGACTGATGGAAAAAAGAGCTATACTCCTCTCGACGTAAATCCCAGACTTAGTCGAGACGAAGGAACATGTCTACCAGATCCTCGTCCTTATCGTGCTCTTGTGGGAAGTTTGATTTATCTGACTATAACAAGGCCTGACATTGCTTATGCAGTTGGAGTGGTGAGTCGATACATGCAGGAGCCAAGGAAACCACACCTCGAAGAAGCGAAGAAAATTTTGAAGTATATTAATACCTCGCTAGATATTGGTCTACTATATGAGAAAGATGCGAAATTTGTCTTGCAAGGATATGCAGATGCTGACTTTGCTGGAGATCGAGACGATCGAAGGTCCACATCTGGGTTTGTTTTTCTTTGTGGAAACACTAGCATATCTTGGAGTAGTAGGAAACAAGGATCGGTATCCTTGTCTACAACAGAAGCGAAATACAAAGCATCAACTCACGCAGCACAGGAGTGCATATGGCTTCGTAGACTCTGGGAGGATTTTCATGTCAAGTTTGATCATCCAGTTCCTATACATGGAGATAATTTGAGTGCTATTAAATTGACTTCAAATCCTGTGTTTAATGCGAGGACAAAACACATTGAGTTGGAGCATCACTTTATTCGTGAAAAAGTACTAGAGGGAATCATTGAGATGATTGCAGTAAGAAGTGAAGACAATGTTGCTGATATCTTCACAAAAGCACTTCCTAAAGGTCCGTTCGAAAATCTACGATCTAAGTTGGGCCTAGTTCATCGGGCATCACTTTAAGGGGGAGTGTTAGAAATTAAAGTAATGATAATAATAATAATTAAGGAGTCTTTAGTTGTTAAAGAGAGCCTCTTGGATTGTCCAAGACTCTTGATCTTATCTAGTAATGAGACTCTTCATGTCTTTTGTTTAATGTCTTAGTTATGCTTTATTTTATTTGAGGATTGTAATCGTGTTCTTATTTACATCAATTTTAATAGACAGATTCTCATTCCAGTTTGTTTTTCATTCTCTAATTTTCTATTCACTTTCATATATATTTCTTCACTGTTCAATCATCGAAGTCCTGAGTGTGACTTCGTTACATGGTGGTGGAGACATTTAGATCTTTTTAATTTGGAAGCTCAGAAATTCCAGTTTCCACTAAGCTCATAACTCTTTAGATCTCAATAGGTTTTTCATCAATTCATGACTCAAATGGTCGTAGTGAACGTCATCGAAGTGAGGAATCTCATTCCTCTCGTATTTCTCTCACGATTTTGCCTCAAACGTGTTTCATTCTCGAGTCCTCACAACTTGTATTCTCACACTTTACTCATGTATTATTCTGAAAGAGCTTTTTGTTCGATACCAAATAAAATAAAGAAATTCACAACGAAAACCCACACATTTTATTTATGTGGAATAAGCTATTAAATAACTTTTACATCTAACTTAAAATATATAAAATAGAAATCAACTAAATATTATTTATTAAACTAATAAAACTGATAAAAATAAGCACTAATTAATAATAAAACAATTTGTACTAAGTATATATACAAATATTATTATATCTTATTCAACTATATATTTCTTTCATTGTAATTTTTTTTTACATATATATAGTGTTATTTATTTTATTTTATTTTATTCACATTTAAACTTAATTTATATAATTATATTTCTGTTTTTCAACACATGAATATCAATTTTATGTGCAAAAATAAATCATTCATCAACAATAACAAAAACAAACTTATGCAGCAATAAAATTGTCAGTTTGTTTATATGTTTCATTGGGCTTCTAATTCAAACTTTGGGTACTAACTAACTATGATGGACCATTTTTTACCCGACCAAAAACACGATCACCTGAATATGAAAAAACAAGTTTTTGTTGAGTATTTTTATATTTGGGTTAAAATCAAGTCTCGATCCATTTAACCTGATTAATAAATATGTCAAAATTTGATTCAAATGATCTGAGTTAGACTCACCAAACTTGTTTATTATTTTTGTTTTATTTGTGTAACATTTTGTATTTGTCATTTCTATTCACTCACATTTTAAAAGTATTTCATATATTTCAAATTGACTCATTCCCCCTTTCTGTTCTAACTTTTAGTGGGATGTCCAAAAAAAAAAGTTGTAATTTCTTCCTTCCCTTTTCAGAATTGCCCCCCACCCTGACATTAAAAAAAAAGTATTTCATATATTTCAGAATTGCCTTAAATCATTCTCAGATCTTATAGCGTCGTTGCTCATTGTGCAGCCGTCCACCCATCCTTAGCCATCAGAGCCGCTTGTATGGTGTCACTATATAAAATCACATTTTTTCCTGCTTAACTTGTAAGCGATTTTGTGATTTAATTTTATTCTGTTGATGTAATTTTAATATGAAATAGAGATTTGAAGTAATTGAGTTAAATCAGGTTGCGTCAAAGTTAGTGAGGTCAATCAGGTCAGAATCGGAATCGAGATTGGGTCTATTACAAAGAACCGATCAGATTCATGTTAGATATTCTTACAGTATTACTAAATAGGTCAGGTTAACTCGACCTCATTCATTGAAATGTTTGAGCCCGATTTTGATTTACATTCAATTTAATTTTAAAAGGATTATAGTTTTTTGAACTTGTCTATTCTAGCATCCGCAAAATAATGTTAATAAAATCCAATTTTTTGAACACACAAATTAATATCACCAATTAAGCTAAATAAATACCAAAATTTGGAAAATGCCATAATCAAACATAAAAAAAAATGTAAAACCAAAGTATTATGTTTATGTGAACAACACCATTTGAGAGCTAGTTGGCTGTCCTCAGTTAGATACTCCGGTCCCCCACTTGCTTTATGCTGGTTTGGGCTCTATGATTTTGATAGAGCCATTACTCAAAATTGTATACCTAATTCACTTTCATATCTGCATCATTAATTAATACAAATTAACAATTATTAATAATATATTCTATCATAAGTAATGTCCCCTTAATATAGAATAAAAAGTTATATCCCATCAATACACGAGCTGGCATGTAAACATTGAGTACAATGTGACACAAAATTCTTAAGCTATTGGACTAGAAAAATCCTATACTCCCATCTGAAAGACTGCATCAGCCAATCTCATCAGTATGAGATCCCCTTGTTGACTCATTACACGTGACAAATCAAATAAGAAAAAATTTATAAATAATATTTTAAAAATTATTTATTTTCTTTGGTAGGTACATGAAATAAACGGTTCATGTGGTTCGTGAGCTGCTGCGTTCCTTGGGACACGAGGGTGCGGATTTGGTTGTAAAAAAAGGGAATTCTTCTTCTCCTATGTATCCAAACTCTAAAAACAAAGCTGTCAATGTCATAATATATATAATTTATTACAAATGCAGTTTTTTTATAAAATAAGAAACAAAACAAACATAAAATAATATTAACAATAGTTTAAACATGCATGAAAAAGTTAACCCTATGATTTGTTTTTCACGGCCCTTAAGTTTCAATTGCACCTACCAACAATAAAACATCTTCATTAATTTATCAACCATTTCTTTAAAATATTTATTATAAATCAACAATCAAACACGGAAATCGCCTATTACTGCATCCATCTTTATATGATAAATATTGATAAACGAGTTCTCCATCCCAAACAACGTTATGTTGTTGTCTAGAGAACGAAAAGGCACAAATGTTGAAGTAAGAGAAGGTCTCACAAACATCACTATCTCTTGGTAATAACTCGAGTTAATCGTTGTTTCAACTATTAATATTAAATAGTTATATCTTCAACGTTATCATTTCAAACAAGATTACTTTCCTCCACAAGCCGATAAAAAATAGTTGTCATTCTTTGCCACAGACAAACAAGTAACTTCAGCCTCAAAGTTTACGTTCGTCGACATATTGTTCCTCAAACAAACACTAGTTTTCAACTGCCAAAACCCTTGGGAAACACATTAATCTTTATTGTATTTGCTGGTCAAGTCCAAAATTTATGATTTCTCAATGTTTGGAAGTGACAAAATTTCTCGTAATTTATGATTTCTCAATGTTTGGAAGTGACAAAATTTCTCGTACAGCATTAGTAAACACAAATCTACCCCACCTACATATAATATTGACATTTTAATTATATGTAGGTGGGTAATTTTGGGTTTACAAATGCTGCTGGACTAGGTATTTTGTCTCTTACAATATCGAAAAATCATAGTAGATTGTATAACTAGACGGGTGGGTGAGAAATAGCGTTGATGCCATTTTCAAATGTAACCAAGCACCGAATCAATTTTATAGAATCTCTAATTCCTTTTGTCTTACACCAAAATATATTTTCTAATTTTACGAAAAATAAATAGGTAGCGACTCTTTTGTCGAAAAATTGTTTTAATCGAAAAAAACTAAAAAGAGATTTAAATTAAATTTATCATTTATTTACCATCTCAGCTGAGAATCGACGAAAATGTAAGTTATGAGATTTATTTAATAAGTCTAATTTAATTATTTTACAAGACTTTCAATTTTTTTGAAGAAAAATTCTTTAAGGACGCAATTCAGAATAATAAAATTGAATTTGGACCATCTTTACTTGGGACCGAAGTATGAGTCAATTATTGGTCAACAAAAATAGGCCGAAATAAATTAAGAATAATATTTATACGTCAATTTTAAAACCTGACCTTTAAAGGTAAAAAGGAAAGAGTTTGTAATAAACTTCATCACCAAATTATAAATATGAAAATATTTAAGAATTGTGCTCCATTTGATAAAAATGTTCAAATATTTTTATTAAATTTAACATTTACACCATTTTAATGAAATTTTAACTTTTAATTTTATAAAATAAATAGATGTCATATCAAAACAATCCATGTTTTCTGATTTAAATTAAATATATATATATATATATATATATTAATCAAATGTCATAATAACGTTGGGAGCAAGGCTGTAAATGAGTCGAGCCGAGCTCAAAAAAAATTTAACTACTCGAACTCGAGCTCGAGCTCGACCGAGTACCAAAATTAAGGCTCGAGATCGAACTCAAAATAAGTGTTCGAACTCGAACTTGGGAGTGGAATGATAATATGAGACAAGTCCGCTACATGAAAAAATATTTTTGTTTTATATCCTAATTTTAGTTTACAAAATTGTTAACAAAAATATTTTTAAGATTCCTAATAATACATTTTGTTTTCATCTTACTTAATATGATCTAACACTTTTATTTTATTTGTTAAGAAAATAATAAATTTAACTAAAACTTTTATTTTTATTTATTAAATGGGTTGTCTTTGAAATCTACCTAGACTAAAAACTTTATATTTTCATCAACCACCCTCCTATAAATATTTTCATGGATTTTCATTTTCCACCTATGCTTAGAAGAGAGAGAACCGAACAAGAGAATCAAGAGTTTTAGATGATTTGAGTGATATTGAAAATGACGAGGGTGTAAAGGGTTGGAATTGATTAAAATAATTTCACAATAAACTTAAATCATAAACTATAATACCCTAAATCTTCATTCTTGTTCCTGAGATATGAAAGACAAAAGCGGAATATACATACCTGGATCCTTAGACATGATTAGATGAGATAGTCTTCCTAAAGGGCAGAAATCCTTTAGCCTTATTTCTACGATGATGGGGATTCAGAGAGAGAGAGCGTGTGATAAAATTAAGTTCACCTTATTTTTATCAACCAAACTTCCCTTATATAATTTCTTCTTCCTTTTAGGGACCATAACCGTCATGACTGCCTTATTACGCTAATTTCCAATTTGGCCCCTCATCAAATTAGAAATACCGCAAGATATTCACAATTTAACATTCATAACAATAACGTCCTTAAGTCAAATCTCAAACATCCTTAGATCACATAATATTGACTTATTATAATCAATGACCATATATATTCATTTAAATATATAAATGTCCCTTTAAATTCTAACAATCTCCCACTAGACATACATATTTAAAAAATGAATAATATATCGTTATCGTGCACAGTATTGTCATCGATTTTGAGAACATTAACAATCGCGTCCATTAATCATATTAACAATGATCAAGGCGATCTTCGTTGTATCAATCACAACTAAACCTTCAATGGTCACAAATATCAATATGAGTAAATGACATAGATTAATCATGAATTTGTGGCATGAAAAATTACATGCAAGGTGATCTATTCATGTCAATTTTCAACTGGTCCTACATTAGCTTTAGTGAGATCAAACTTTAACTTTATTGTACAAAATGCATAAACCGTATAATACTTTATCTGATCAGAAATTGAATTATCTAAATATCCATAGAACAAACTGAAAGACAATTGAATTTACAAACTCTCATTTAACCAAGAGATCATCCATCTCTAAAACACCCATGTTAGTAGTGTGTTCATGAAAGACTTTAGGCGGCAAATCCTTTGTCAAGGGATCAGATGTCATGGAGTTTGTACACAAGTGTTCTATAGAAATTTGACCACTTTGTATTCTTTCCTTCACAACTAGGAACTTTATATCGATATATTTTGACTTAGTCGAGCTCCTATTGTTATTCGAATATAACACAACTGAGTTATTGTCATAAAATAACCTAAGGGGTCTTTCAATCCCTTTCAAAATACGCAGCTCAGTGACAAAATTCTTTAGTCATATTGCTTGATTTGATGCCTCATAACATGCTACAAACTCTGTTGTCATGGTGGAGGAAGCTGTAAGTCCTTGTTTGGAACTCTTCCAAGAGATCGCTCCACCAGCCAACAAGAATACATAGCCCGAAGTGGATCTTAAACTATCTTGGCATCCCGCAAAATTAGAGTTAGAATACCCAATGATCTCAAGATTGTCCGACCTCCGATATGTGAGCATGTAACTTCTAGTTCTCTTTAGATATCTCATAACCCTTTTAGCTGCTTCCCAGTGATCCAAACCTGGGTTGCTCAAATATCTTCCTAATACGCCAACTATGTACGCAATATCTGGACGCGTACAAACTTGAGCATACATTAGACTTCCTACTATCGAAACCTATGGAATCTTTTGCATTTCTTGAATTTCCAAATTTCTTTTAGGGCATTGTTGAAGACTAAATTTGTCTCCCTTAGTAACTGGGGTATTTCCTAATTTACAATCTTGCATGCCATATCTTTTAAGTACTTTATCGATATAGCTCATCTGTGACAATCCAAGAATTCCTCGAGAACGATCTCGATGTATTTAATTTGAATCCCTAATACAAATGAGGTCTCACCAAGATCTTTCATCTCGAAATTTCTCGACAGAAAAGTCTTAGTTTAGTTCAATAAGCCTATATCATTTGAGGCAAGCAAAATTTCATCAACATATAAAATTATATATATATGTTTACTCCCATTGAATTTGTGGTACACACAATCATCAATTAAATTCCCTCCAAAACCAAATGAGAGAATTACCTCATGAAATTTATGGTACCACTGACGAGACGCTTGTTTGAGCCCATAGATGAATTTCTTTAATTAGCAAACCATATTCCTTGAATCTCCTAACACAAAGTTTTCTGGTTGCACCATATAAATTGTTTCATCAATTTCTCTATTGAGAAATGTTGTCTTTACATCCATCTGATGTAGTTCCATATCAAAATGTGCAACGAGTGCCATGATTGTTCTAAAATAGTCTTTAGTTGAAACCGGAGAAAAAGTCTCTTTATAATCAATCCCGTATTTTTGAGTAAAACCTTTAGCCACAAGACGTACTTTATAATTTTCCACATTACCTTTAGAATCCCGTTTGGTTTTAAAAATTCATTTACAACCAACAGGCTTCACCCCTTTTGGTAATGGGACAAGTTCCCAAACTTTATTGTCTTGCGTATATTTATACTCTTCATTCATTGCATCAATCCACTTTTCTGAATTAGAACTATTTATGGCTTGATGAAAGTTTATTGGATCATCTTCCATAATGCCAAGATTATCCTCATGTTCTTGAAGAAATACATATTCATCCGACATAGTATTTCTCCTTACTCTTGTGGATCACCGTAATGACACTTCTTCCTCAATAATATTTTCTTCTTGAGGTGGTTGAGTTTGTACCTCTGGGAGATCAAAATTGTCTTGATTTTCTGGAATTATTCCAATATTATTAATGATCAGATGAGAATCTTGATCATTGTCCATACAAATCGGAATAGGAGTCAACTCCTTGTTAACCAAATTAGAAGTTGACTCTTCCTCAAAGACAAAATCATTTATTTGATTCTTCACCCCAAACTCTACATCCTTAAAGAATACAGTTGTTCATGTCTCGAAAATTGACTTTAAGTTGGGATCATAAAATTTATAGCTCCTTGATCGTTCAAAATAGCCAATAAAATAACTACTAACCGTGGGGTCCAATTTATCCATATGAGGCTTATAAGGATTTGTCTCGGCTGGACATCCCCAAACATGAAAATGTTTTAGACTGGGTTTTCTCCCTGACCAAAGCTCATAAGAGGTTTTAGTCGTTGCTTTTGTTGGTACTCTATTCAAAATGTATGCTGCAGTCTTTAGTGCTTCACCCTAAATTGACATTGGTAAGGATGAATGGCTAACCATACTCCTCACCATATCTTGTAAAGTACGGTTTCGTCTTTCTACTACACCATTCATGCTTGGAGAGCCTGGCATGGTGTATTGAGGAACGATACCACACTCCTCTAGGTATTTGGCGAAAAGCCCTGGACGTTGTTCACCTGAACCGTCATACCGACCGTAGTATTCACCACCACGATCGGATTTAACTTTCTTTATCTTTCTGTTGAGTTGATTTTCAATTTCAACCTTAAATGACTTGAACACATCCCATGTTTGAGCCTTTTCTTGAATAAGAAAAATGTATGCATATCTAAAAAAATCGTCTATGAATGATAAAAAATATCGCTGACCATTCCAAGACGGAGTCGGAAACAACCCACAAACATCCGTATGTATCAACTCAAGTATTTTGTAGCTCTATATGCATTCAATTTTCTATCTTTGGTTTGTTTTCCTTTAATACATTCAATACAGACATTAAAGTCCGTAAAATCAATGGAATTTAGAATCACATCTGACACAAGACGTTCAATTCTATTTCTAGAGATGTGACATAAGCGTTTGTGCCATAATGTACCCGAATTATTATTATTTAGCTTTCGTTTAGTACCTCTTGATTCGACATTCAGGATTTCATTGTATAAAACAATTGTATCAAGTAAATAAAGATTGTCATAATGTATTAATGAACTGGTTCCAACATCCGAAGTACCAATAGATAACTTAAATTGAACATTTCCAAACAAACTAGAATAACCATGTTTGTCCAAATAACGAATAAAGACCAAATTTCGTTTAAACGAAGGTACAATAAAAGTATCCTTTAAGTCCAAATATAAACCAGAACTAAGCAACAATCTAAAGTGTCCATTTGCTTCAACTTTTACCGATTTTCCATCGCCCACAAAGATACGTCTTTCAGCATCACTTGGCTTTCGGTAGCTCGGGCAACCCGTATTGAAATACTGATGTTAGTAGTAGCACCGGAGTCTAACCACCAAGTATTTCCAGGTACTGATGCTAAATTAACTTCAGAACAAACCAGATTAAGAAATGTACCTTCCTTTTCGCGTCATGCACGATATTTAGTACAATCCTTCTTTAGATGTCCAGCCTTATTGCAAAAGAAACAGTCATTGTTAACATTTTTCTTTGCATTTGGACCCTGAGCAGCATCAACATTCTTCCTTTTCTTGCCCTTATCCCTAGAGGTGCTTGCCAGATGAGCACATTCTATCCTTTCTTACTTTAATCTCTCTTCCTCTTGAACACAATGAGAAATTAGTTCATTCAAGTTTCACGTTTCTTTCTAACAGTTAAAACTGATCTTAAAGTGGTTGAATTTAACCGGAAGAGAAATTAGAATGAGATGCACAAGTAAATCCTCATTCAAATCAAGCTTTAGTGCCTTAAGTTTTGATGCAAGATTAGACATCTCTATGATGTACTCCCTTATATTACCATTGCCCTTATAATTCATTGAAATCAAGCTCTTAATAGTAGTGCTTGTTTCAGCCTTATTTCTTTTAACAAAGCGCTTTTCAATTTCTGCAAGGTAATCTTTAGCATTGGTGGTGTCTTCAGACACAGCACCCCTGAACACCTTCGGAATTACACGCTTTATGATCATAAGACTCATGCGGTAAGAGCATTCCCATTTCTCAAATTTAGCCTTCTCTTCAGGAGAGCTAATAACCGTAGGAGTAGTGGGTTGCTATGTCCGTATCGCAAGGTCCATGTCCATGCAACCGAGAACTATCTGAATGTTCTCCTTCCAATCCTTAAAGTTAGAGCCATTAAGGAATGGGACTGAACTTAAGTTGGCATTAATATTTGCAACATTAGCTGAAAACATAATTTACATGGTAACTAACATGCTCAATTCTTAATTTTCAATCAAATTTAAAATAATCAGCAAATTCCATCCAAAATATCCAGTGTACCATTAAATTCAAGTCTTTGGACAATGAAATTTAACTGCTAGTGATATTTTGTTGCAATAACTAAACACTAACAATAATGCATGACCAATAACAAACCTTTCTTTGGAATGATTTGATATTCTCATGAAAAAATCTTTATAATTGTTACGTGCTTATTATCACAGGTAATTGTGAACTTCGGTCAACTAGTAACCTTCCTTTGGGCCGATTATGTAGTCACATTAAAATTCACCATTACAAACATTCAAAATTCGAACTTAAACAAACTAAATCATAAATCAGAGAGGTCACTTTGGTGACGTCATAACTTAACTTATTTAATTTAATAAGATTAAAACCTAAATAAATTCTTATATTAATTTAAGTAAATAAATAATATTATTATTTCTTAAAAAAATCCTAAATTGAATAATATTATTTTATCCGAATATTATTTTCCAAAAAATAAAATATTTTACCGAACTTTGATAATTTTGATAATGAGATAAAATTATTCCCTTTAAAATAAGAATGAATTTAAATAATATTATTTTTCAAAAATAAAATATTTTACATGAAATAAAATTATTTCCTTTAAAATAGGAATTGAAATAATATTATTTTTGAAATAATATTATTTCCCAAAAATAAAATATTTTTCCGAACTTTCTTTTAATAATTTAATACAAGATATGAAATAAAATTATTTTCTTTGAATTGAAATAATATTATTTTCCCAAAAATAAAATATTTTACCGAACATTCTTTTAATAAAAAGATAATGAAATAAAATTATTTCAAGTAATTGAAATAATATTATTTCCCAAAAATAAAATATTCATCGTACATTTCAACTTAAGGTTTTTAAACTGTTACCTTTCAACTTATGATTGCAGAACTTCAATTTAGGGTTTACTATAGGTTTCTCTATACAATAAACTTCAAAATTATAAACCAATGATTTATTTTCCCCTAAATTCATGACAAGAACAAGTCTCCATAAATTCATGTATAAGAATAAGTCTTTCTAATCCAAGAACAAGTTGGGCTCTTATACCAATTGTTGGAATTGATTAAAATAATTTCACAATAAACTTAAATCATAAACTATAATACCCTAGATCTTCATTCTTGTTCCTGAGATATGAAAGACAAAAACGGGATATACATACCTAGATCCTTAGACATGATTAGATGAGATGGTCTTTCAAAAGGGCAGAAATCTTTTAGCCTTATTTCTCCGATGATGGGGGATTCAGAGAGAGAGCGTGTGATAAAATTAAGTTCACCTTATTTTTATCAACCAAACTTCCCTATATAATTTCTTCTGACTTTTGGAGACCATAACCGTTATGACTGCCTTATTACGCTAATTTCTAATTTGCCCCTCATCAAATTAGAAATACCGCAAGGTATCCACAATTTAACATTCATAACAATAACGTCTTTAAGTCAAATCTCAAACATCCTTAGATCACATAATATTATATTGACTTATTATAATCAATGACCATATATATTCATTTAAATATATAAATGTTTCTTTAAATTCTAAACATAAAGTACTGCACTAGATCTACAATTCGATAGGGAATGACTGACAGGGAAGTTCTCGGAGACGAAGAAGAGATCCTAGCCTTCTAAGACCGTTATTGCTAAAGGTTTATCACATTTTCAGCAAGTGGGTCACCCCGACTACAACTGAGATAGCCTAGTACGGTAGATCCACAATTGGCTCCATATCAGGCCATGGTGATGCTAGTTATGATATATTCACTAAAAATTGGTGACCAAAGTTTCCAACTAACTTGCATCTAACAATTGAAAATGAGGAAAGCAAAAATCATAACTTTGCAAGAATTTGTGATATTTTCAATATTCTCCAAATTAAAGTAAATAAACACCAAAAATTGAAAATGACAATAATGAAAGGAAACCATACCAAAATCAAATGTTTTGAACATGCAAGCAAATTAAGGTTAATAAATACCAAAAATGGGCCAAATCTGATAATCAAACATAATGAAATGAAAAATCAATGTTTTGTTTAAATGATTTATCTTTTTGATTTGGATATTGGATGGTCATTGGAACAAGACAGAGTTGGTTGGGATCATGGATAAGATACTCTCCCCACTTGCCTCCTGCTGGTTGTCTGACTTTGACCGAGCCATTACTCAATCCAACCGCAAATTGGTTGGGCTCACATGGATGAGCAGCCAGTGCAACTGATTCGTTTTCATATCTGCATAGTTACACATTAAGAATTAGTAATATAATCATATAATTATTAATAATGTCTTGTTATTATTGTATATAAGCTTGCCAACCTATATATAATTAAATTGTCAAAAATAAAATTATATTTCATAGTAATAAAAATTATTCGATACAAATAAAAAAAAAAAAATCACCTTGATGGCGGAATCATTGTTAGGGTCTTCCATGGTAACAATTAGACATTGGTCTGGTTCAGTAATTTGTTGAGGCGTTATTATTATTGTATGATCTGGTACATTCACAGTAGTTCTGCTCATGGGCGCATTCACTCCAGACTATCAACATGTCAAATTAACAAAAGTGTAACATTAATATGTTTGTTATAATGTATATATATATATTATTATTTAAACTTTGATTATTTAGTTATATATATACATAAGAAGTAGAAGAAGATTGTTCAACTCTAAGTCTTTTTTGAACTGGATTAAAATCAAATCCCTGTTGAAGATAATGTTCAATATATAATAGCTAGCATATGTATTAATATTAATTAAAAGTTATATATATCATACCGCCCTTATTGGTACATAATTAGGAGTAGGCCTAATGGGGAGAACAATGGCTGGAGCTGGCGTCGGAGCAAGAGGAGGATATGGGAGTGGAATCACAGCAGTTGGAGGGGGGCAGACATGATCAATGGCTAAACTCCTCGTCTCTGGATTTGGACTCGGATGCCTACATTGCTCATGTTGCCAGTTCAAACTGTATATATTAATGTAATTAGAATGATAAATTAAAACATAAAACATATTCTAATATTAGAAACTTTTTTAGCTCGTACATACCTTTGATGGATTAAAGTTTTAATTCTTCCTGACCTCATGTAAGGAAAAGTGAGCTTGTCGATAAAAACTGGATTAGCTTCTACAAGCTTCTTGAGCTCTAGCATCAACTTTGTACGAGTTGCTCTCGTGTCTCCATAGGTAGACAACAACTCGTGTTCCCTGCACAAGTGTAATAATGAGTTTCTCGACTTAATTAGGAATCAAGATATTTTCAAGCGATTGTGTTACTAAAAAAATGTTTGTTATATGTAATAGTTCTATCCAATTCTAAGTATAAGAAATACTTTGTAAGGATTAATATGATTTAGAACATCATATATAAAAATAAATATTAATTTATGTCACATGTAATAATAGTATACAAAAACCATAATTGAGCAAAAAAAACAAATTGTTAGGCTAATATATAGCTACATATTTTTGAAAAGAATATGTGCAGGAGAATTACATTAGATGATTTTCTATGTTTGAATTTTATTGACAAATAAAGAAAACATTTAATTTCTCGGTCAATTTATCGTTTTATTAACTAAAATAAGACGATAATATGTACTCTTTTAAACGACAATATGTACTCCTTCTCAAACAATATGATAATGAAAAGACAATATATATACCTCCAACATAATGAGAATCCAAATGAATATCCTTAAAATACATGTTAATGAAACATATAAAGAAGACAAATATTTATACCTTAAAATTGAGGTTGCAAAGTGTTTTTATAAGTGATTATGACCAAACATTTTTTTTTATACTTATCACTTTACAAGTACAACCAAGGCATGTGTATACCCTTTAAAATTATTAGTTTATACACAATGGAAAGACAATTTAATGTTGTTAGGTTATAAATACGATAACACAATTGTTTTATATAACTGAATCAAATTTGTTGAGAAATTTTCTTTTCAAAAATATAAAAACAATGATTTTGTACCTGAAATTTGATAGGGTTATAAGTTGTGTGATTTGCTTATATAAATCTCCATTCACTTGCTCAAACACTTTTAACTCATTCACTAGTATATCAAGTGCAGTGTTCTTATCTTTCCTGTACATGGAGTTGAATTAAACACAAAAATTAGCAATCACAAAATTTCATTAAGGAATTAATAAAAATTAGATCTACATATATAAAAAATGTATTAATTAAATTGATATACCTATCAAGAGCTTCGAGATACTTCTGTTTCCGAATCTCGAAGTATATCTTCATGGAGTGTCTATTTTCATCCAGTCTTGTGAACCGGGACAAATATTTCTCCACTTCTATCCAATCACCACTCAGCACTTTATTCTCAAAATACTTCATATTGAAATAAATAGATGATTCTTGCTCAAGCCTAAATAAAACACAACCATTTCAGTTTAGATCGGGATTAATAATGATTGAAAAAAACCTAGCATAAACGACATTAATAAACAGATATCGTTTTATTTATAAGAAACCTCAACATAGATCTAAGAATCTCGCATAAGCTGTTCATGAATTATGCATAATAAATTATCTATATAGATTGAGATTGAGTAGGTTTATATCTATGATTTACCTATAGATAGAGAAATGAATAATTATCTTAATTCTTTTCTGTTTAAAGGTGCATTCATTTTGTTTATCATGATTAATTGATTGTGACATTTGCAATTGTCGTGAGATTATAAAGTTTGACGAGAAAATCACTCAAAGATCTAAACAAAACCGCAGTGGAGAGCAAAACAACGAAACATCAACAATAAAGAAAGTACCTGTTGGCAGATTCCGTAAATCCCTCCTCAGCCAAAAATTGTAGAATCAAAAACATCATATCTTTTTTTAGAGTTTCGGGATCAGTCATTGTTTACGAGAGATAGTGATAGTAAAAAAACGCAAAAGATATGCAAATCGAGATAAAAAAAAAATGTTACAGAAGTTCTCAATGTTTTCTTTGCAAAGAGAAGGAGACCATATTTTTATAGTTGGGCAAAATTTCATAAAATAGACTGACCTAAGTGAATATCAGGGCACAGGTTGTTCTGAGTTGTCTAAGGCTTGTTTGATCAAGGCTTTTTTATATATTTATTTTGTGTAAATCACATTGCTCATCAATTTTTACTTTTTACTACAACAACCATCCACTTTATTCTTGGCATTTAGCTTTATTTAATTCATGATTATCTATTTAGATTAAAAAAAAAAAGTTAAATATGTGATTATCTTTTTTTTTTTTAAGTCAAACGGACAAATCCTTGTTTGATTAGTTATTTGATGAAAAAAATAATGTTTGATGTAAAATTGAATGATATTAATTATTTATAACTAAATAAAATTATCAAAATCTATTGTATTAATATTTTATTATTTTAATTACTGACTTTAATAATTTAATTAAAATAATAATATATTATTATATAAATAATTATTAAAATTAATTGCAAATAACTCATAACAAACCAGCTAAATAAAAGTTAGAGCGGAATAGTGTTCTTTCCCATTTAATCAGTAAAATCTTAGTTTTTTTTTTTTTTTTTTAAATATAGTTGGTGAAGTGACGTTTTAGCATGAAAATTAGTTATGATAATTGTTTTGTTTAAAAAAATAAACAAATAAAATGTTAAAACTTGATACATAGAAAGAATAATTAGGAAAAAAAAAGTGTTACAGCCTAATTTGATAATTTTTATTATTTTAAGAAAAAAAATACATTGTATGATAATAAAGTTATTTAATTTCTTTAAATAGCATACTAGTCTTTTCAAATGCATAATTCATTATATTTCTTTATTTAGTTTAAATTAATTATTTTTTTTAACTAATATAATATATTTTCTATTAATAAATTATTTCTTTAACTAATATAAGCTCTTTCCAATTAATAGAAATATGTGCAATTGAACCAACATTCTTATATAAAAAAAAATGTGTACGCAAATTTCAAAACAAAGTAAACTTCGCAGTTAATAGAAGAAATTTAATTTTTACAAATTGGTGATTATTAACGGTTAAGTTTTAGATTATCTATTTGGTAAAAAAATAAATAGGCGTTTTACGCGCATTCATTTTAATATTAAGATAAAATATGTGTCATTTAAAATTATTGATTCTAATTTATTTTTCATAAGTATATAGTTAACTAAGACATTTTTTTATTTAAATTAATCAATACAAATTAAATAAAAATCAATTAAACAAAAACATAATAGGAGAATGCAAAGACCAAAATAAAGAAATAAAAATAACTTGTTAGTTGGATTAAAAGTCTTTAGTTCCTAAACAAATCTAACCGTTTCTTATATCTAATTTTCGTCGTCAAGTCATCTTGTGAGTGATTATTAACGAAATTCTTTATATAGACCGTTACTTAAAAAAAAGAATAGGGATCGAAAAACATATTTTAGTCTCTCTTTTTATGTAAATTCAAAACAACCACGAATCTCCCAAGTAATCAATGGATCCAAATTCAATTCTAAAAAAAACTAAAAAAAAAAAAATTACAAATACTTGTCTTGTAATACATACATGCTATTTTGGGACATGACCTTTAAATGATATTTATTTACTTTTTCAAATTTCAAATTCTTTCTTAATATGATTATTTTTATTTTTTAATTTATAATTTTAAAAGATTTGGAGCCAAATATTCATATAAGATCTTATTGGACGAGATTAAAATTAATTATTTGCGTTTCATTTTTGTCTTGCGGGCCAAATTACAGCCTAATAGATGAATCAAACATGGACCAAAAGAACCAAGTCCAGCCTACAGCCAAACTCACTATAGCCCAAAGAACCAGCCAATGTAAAGGGTCCAGAGTCCAGACAGATGCGGCCCAGATAAGTTTGAGGTGAAAATATATTATTATTTTTTTATAAATAAAAAAAGATTACATTTGATTGTTGTGCAGGAATAATTTTTTTATAAATATTTTTTTAATAAAATCAATTCTGAATTATTTCATAAATAAATCCTTTTAAAATTAATAAAATAATTTATTTTTATGAATTAATTCTTTTTAAAAATAAAATTCTTCTTATAAACTAATAAGATAATTCCTAAATAAAATAAATGAATTTTAGTTTGGGTCAATAATTTTGTTGGACTAAAACTAAAATAAAAACTGATCTAATTTCATCCACAAAATTATTTCATTTATAAATTGTACATTTAGTTTCATTATAAACTCGTTTAAATTCATGTTAGGATTAGTTAATTATTATACTTAAAGATCCTAGACACATATTATTATAGATGGTTAAAAATGTAAATGTTATAATGGGACGCGATAGATGACGTAAGCAATAAAGAACGACACAGATTTTAACGTGGTTCATCAAGATAAAACTTGGTTACGTCCACCAAAAAGAGAGAATCTTATTACGAGATCAGAACAAAGATTACAACCGTATAAACTAGGGTTATGACACGAGTTTATATAACACTCGGTCTCTCGAAACCCTAACAGTTACAGAACTGGGACTGGAAACGATGCTCTCAAGGCAAAGACTTCGACTTTCTGAAGTGCCCGACTTCACCTTTAAATAGTGTTCAGCTAGGTCAACACAATATTTTGACAAATAATCTCCAAAATATTATCACAATACTTTCCTAGTTATATTACCATAATAAAAGATCATATTTCCTTTTGTGTTAATCTTATTTCCTTAAATCAAGATTACACACCAAAAAGATATACTTTCCTTTTGTTCAATATTCTCTTTCCTTGCATCATCAATTCAAGACATCTCAACAAATCTCTACCTTGACTTTAATTCCCTCAAATGCCCCAAATGCATTAATCAATGCCCAAATGTTTTATCTCCTCTCTCTGATCCAGAGTTGTCATATGACAACTTAACAGATGCATTCGTCAATGCTAGATGGCCCAGATGCATTCGTCAATGCTAGATGGCCCAGATGCATTCGTCAATGCTAGATGGCCCAGATGCACTCGCCGGTGCCGGATGACCTAGATGTACTCGCCGGTGTCGGATGGCCCAAAAGCACTCGCTAGTGTTGGATGGCCCAGACGCACTCGCCGGTGTCGGATGGCCCTAATGCACACGTCGGTGTTGGATGGCTCAGATGCACTCACCGGTGTTAGATGGCCTAAAAGCACTCACCAATGTCGGATGGCCCAAAAGCACTCACCGGTGTTGGATGGCCCAGATGCACTCGCCGATGTTGGATGGCCTAGAAGAACTCGCCGGTACCGGATGGCCCAGATGTACTCACCGGTGTCGAATGGCCTAGAAGCACTCGCTAGTGTTGGATGGCCCAGATGCACTCGCTAGTGTTGGATGGCCTAGATGCACTCGCCGGTGTCGGATGGCCTAGAAGCACTTGTTGGTGACGGATGGCTCAGATGCACTCGCCGGTGCCGGATGGCCCAGAAGCACTCACAGGTGTCGGATGACCCAGATGCACTCGCCAGTGCCAGATGGCCCAGATGCACTCGCCGGTGCCAAATGGCCTAGAAGCACTCGCCGGTGCCGGATGGCCCAAATGCAATCGTTAGTGTCTGATGGTCCAAATGCACTCGTCGGTGTCGGATGGCCCAGAAACACTCGTCGGTGCCAGATGACCCAGATGCACTCGTCGGTGTCGGATGACCCATATGCACTTGTCTCTCTTTTCTAGATCTAGAGTTGTCTCCAAGATAGCTTAACATCTTCTTAGGTAACCAAAATATTCAAGTCTACTCAGCACTAAACATATTATAAAAGTTAATTTTTCTATTTCATAAAACTACACTAGACTAGATATTACATATTGTAATGTCGTTTTATCCCCCCGGTCCATGTCCCGTTCCATTGCTTATCACGTGTTTGTGAGACACGTGGCAATATGGAAGGACTACCGCGAGGCAGCTCGAGGTTCAATGATTTCAACCTTGATTTGAGTACGAGGCATCTTTTAAAATGAAACATTTAATTTTTAAAAGATTTTGAGAATACCTGGAGCAGTAATAAATTAATTATGTAAAATAATTAATCTTTTGTTCAAACATTAATAATTTAGGAGGCTGAATAACAATTTAACCTGGCCCGATTTAAATCAATTAAACATAACCAATTTAAAGATTATTCATTTGAAAATCAGAGTCGCCAAGAGATTTTATGAAAATCAATAAAATGATACGTGTAAAAACGTATTTATACCAGAGTTTCTGAAAAAAGTGGTTCGTTGTCTATTTACGCTCGGGAAAGAGCTTTCGCGCTATGTCCTCTACGCCCGCCTAAGGACGTTTTTCAAAATCCTTCTAAAATAGACAAAGTCTGGCTTCTATAAATCTAATTATAACATTCATTATCTTTAATTAGTAGTCCAGGGGTCCTAAATGAGGATAGACTTTAAATAATTGTACAAAATTATTTAAAGGAGGTGTGTACCTGTTGCGTTGGGGTTCAGATTTAACAAAACCTGAAAATATCAGAAAAATATGTTAGAGAGTATAACCAAACAAGACCTAGCAAAAGAAAATTGCTTTGGGAAACATCCCAGAGAATCTTGAGAGTTACTTTATGACCTTGAAAATACCAATTTTTAGAAAATGGGGGCTTGGTTCCAAAATAGTTTTGGATTTTTGAAAATTGGAACCAAACGGGCCTAAGGATTAAACCCTAGGTTCGAGTCCGATCTTGTCAATTTGGGCTTAGTAAGGTTGAAGAGGTTAAATTTTGAGTAAGGGTTCGGACTTAGTCCTAGGGCTATAACGGTCTTAGGTTAAGTGGGGGTTTGATACTAGGCTAGGGCTAGGGTTTGGCCTAGGCTAAGATGAGGCTAGGTTTAGTTGTTAGTCCTAGGTTAGGTGTCAAGGTCAATCCTAGGTCAAGTGGCAAGGTTTGTCCTAGGTTAATTAGGTCTAGGCTAGTTTTTTTGGCCCTAAGCTAACTCTCTCGGTCGGGTGGCTCGGTCGTGGACGGTTTCCTCGGTTGCGCGACTCGGTCCTGGCCTGTTTTTCTCGGTCCGAAGGCAAAATTTCAGGGCCTGGTGTTCTTGTTTTGGTCTGAAACTTCAGAAGGCCATAACTTTTGATTGGGATGTCCAAATCACAATCCGTAAGTTGCACTAGGTTCATATGATCATGAAGAACAAAAGCCCTAACATAAATCACAATTTTGAAAATCATAAGAGAATCAATTTTAAAACACCATTTTTAGGTCAAATTTTGGGATCTTTTAAATTAGGCGATTTCAAGGCCTGATTTTTGTTCCATTAGCTTTGAAATGATGAATATAGTTAATCCATACCAAAACAAGAACATCATTAAAATGGTTTTTGAAGATTGAATCAAAATCTAACTTTTTTTCAAAAACCAAATTTGATCAAACATGATCAAAATGGTGGAACAGTTACTTGGAATTCATCCCTACATGTTAATAATAATGTATAGCTACTAATTGAATCAAAAATCCAACTTAGAAGCAAGAACATGAAATTTCAAAAATTCAGATTTTTAACTTTTTTTTTCCAAAATTTCAATTTGATCAAACATGATCAAAACATGATTACAGTTACTTATAAATCATCTAATCATGTATACAAACATGTAATTCAACTAATTGAACCAACAAAATCAGATTAAAAGCAAGAACACAAAGTTTTGAAATTCAAATTTTCAAACTTTTTTCTCAAATTTCAATTTTGATCAAACATAATCAAAACTTGATTACAGTTGTTTGGAAATGATTCAAACATGTTTATAAACATGTATAGCAACAATCTGGACCAAAAAATCCAGATTTAAACCAAGAACACGACATTTCAAAAAAATCAAATTTTCAAACTGATTTTTGCAAAATTTTGTTCTAGGTTGATTTGATCGGTTTTCTTTCAACAAAAAGCTTACACATGATATATATAATGATTTTATACAAAGAAATCACACTATCAAGCATAAAAACACGACCAAAGTGATCAAACAATAAAATTTGAAGAATTTCAAATTTTTGATACAAATCGAAAATCAAGACTTTTTGAATCATACCAACAGCTGGAAAACGTTCTTGGGCAGTGTTGGAGGTGATCCAGAAGCCTGGATCGAAGCTTGGCTCACCGGAGAAAGTTCTACAGAAAACTGTTCTTGGTCGGAAATTGCAGGTCTTCGATTGAGGCGATTTGATGTGTAATTCTTGGTTATTGTTTGATGGATTGGTATTAGGATGGTAGGGGAGTATTTATAGGGTGTAAAGGTCGGTTGTAGAAGGCAAATTCGACTTGATTTTGATCGCCGACGTTCTTATCCCTAAAATCTTATCTAGCAGCTAGCAGCCATATCCCAGGGAAGATAAGGCTTTTAAATAAGGGGGAAACGTAGGCGCTGACGAGGGGATCACGTGGGCGAAAAAATCAACGGATTTGATCGCCTGTATCCGAAGTTAAAGCTTCTAGAAGGTTTGACGCCGACGATGATCGTGAATCCGGCGACCCTGCATCTCAACGAAGAAGATGAACAAAACGACGTCGTTTTGAGTAACGGAACGCTGAGTTCCGTCTGGTTCCGTCAGCGGTCAGCCTGGTTGACTAACGGGGTTAGTCTGTCCCGTTAGTTGATCCGGTGCGGGCGCGCGCGCGTGGTTCCGCTACAGCTGGATTTCTGGCGCGCTCTGGGCTGTCGGATGAGATCTGGGCGCTCATCTGATGGTCCAAGATCCTGCTGCAAAGTTTAAACATAAAATCAGCCACACAGGATTATGCAATTTTATATTTTATTTAAAAGGTTATTAAAATTCGAATTTAATTCCTTTCAAATCCATTTTTTCGCCAAAAAAATCACAAAAAATATTTCTAGAATCATAATAACAATTATGATCATATTTTATTTTTTTCGGAATTTTTGGGAATTTTGGGGTATTTTATTTAATTGGTTTAAGTCATGAATTAAACATAAATCATGAATAAATCCTAATTAAATATTTTTAACCCCTTCCTTGGTCTAATTTGGGCAAAATATATACAAATATTTTATCCTCAAATTATTTTTGGAAAGTTTCTTTAATTAAGGTTTAATTATCACAATAATTAATCTTTAATTAAGTTTTAATTCCTTTTTTCAAGTTATTTTGAATATAAAAATTATTTTAATATTATTAAACATAATAATATTATTTTGCAAATAGGGTAAGTCAAATTTTCATGCTTACACATATATTGTTCAATAATTATCTCAATTCATACAAAAACCTCTCTTATGTCATTAGAATGCAGCTTTGTACTTAGTTAAATACTTACAAAATACTTAAACATCATAGAATTTCAAAGAGGGCAATGAAAAATGATATGATTCTGCGACTCCACATTGTTTATTCAAAAAACCCTACTTATTATGAGACTCATTTCCTTTTTTATCATCTATCATCAATTATAATAATGTCATTAATCATTTTCCACTCTCCTAAAAAAACAAAACAAAATTGAGATGGAATGGCAAGAACCAATGGTATTGAGTCCTCCTTATTAATATAATAATATTGACTCCTTATTAATATAATGATAAAATTGTTTTCCACTAAATTTGATTTCGATTTCTCTTTAACAAGAATTTTGTCAGCTTTTTACTTTTTATTATTAATCATACACCAAGAATTTTGTCATCTTTTTATTATTTATTATTATTTCTACAAAAAGTATTCGCAGCTCTTACCAGTAAGAATGTCCAATTGAAAAACAAATATAAAAATTAACAAACAATCTATTAGAACTATTAATATATAATGTTCCTTTGACCGGGGCGGTCTACCAACATCAGCGGCACCCTTATATGAACTATTTATTTCTCTTTTTTTTATATTTTATTTGATTCAATTTGTATTTTATTTTGATCATGTGCTTATTATATTCAGTTTTATTTATTTTAGCTAGCTGGTTTGATTTTCAATTTTTTAGATCATTAACTTAAAATATTAAATATATATTTACAAAATTATTAACATATTTTTAACTGCCGTAAAAATTAATTTTGTTATATATTATTATTTTATATTAATTAAATATATTTTTTTTTATTTATGGGCATATGAATAAGTAGTTATTTAAGGGGAATTTGAGCAAATGGCCCTAAAAAGGGACCTAAATGTATATGGTGTGTTACTAATTTAAATAGCGTTGGTGACCCTATTTTTTTTAATGACAATTGTACCCTTGCGTAACGCAACTCCAGTTGCGTGACGCAATCGATTTTTTTTTTTTTTTTTTTAAATTTTTTTTTTTTTGGTATCGCGGGTGCGTGACGCATCGGGGGTTGCGTGACGCGATTGCGTAACGCAACTGAGGTGCGTGACGCGATTGCGTAACGCAACTGGGGTGTGTGACGCGATTGCGTAACGCAACTGGGGTGCGTGACGCGATTGCGTAACGCAACTGGGGTGCGTGACGCGATTGCGTAACGCAACTGGGGTTGCGTGTCGCAACTGGGCATTTTCGTCAAAAAATTTCATAATTAAAATTTTTTGAAAAATAAAAAATTGCGTCACGCAACCTGAGGATGTATGACGCAGTAGGGGCATTTTCGTCCAAAAAAAAAAAGGGGAGTCACCATCGCTATTAAATTTAGTGGCCCACACCATATGCATTTAGGCCCCTTTTTAGGGCCATTTGCTCAAATTCCCCGTCATTTAATAGATTGATTTATCCAAAGTTAATATCATATTTTTAGTCTATAGGGTTTAATCATTGGATAAACTTATGATAAAGTATTATTAATATATAAGAAAGTTGTCACTTTAAATGTTTAATTTTGAATATCTAATTTTAGTGAAGGACTTAAGAGTAATATCTTTACAAGTATAAGGACTATTTTGTAACTTTACAACTAATGTTGACATCTCCTTATATAATGTCTTAGCAACATAACGAAAATGACTAATGCCAGAAAACATTTATATATCAAAGAAAGTTTTGTCGCTGCCAATTTTAGGTGCCGATTTTGTTAGGGTTCGGATTTGGCTTCAACCCCCACCCCGTTTTTCAATTTAATTTATTATTTGTTTCTTTTCTAAAATAAAATGAAGAAACTCATTTCTTTTATCCATAATTTTCCTTTAATTTGTACAAGTCTAAAAAAAAATTCAATAAATCTGTCCATCCTGGTAATAGTGCATTCTGCTCTGGCATCAGCCAAAACCACCATTATGATGTCAATATGTCATCACTATGAATAATTATTTGTAAGATGATGAGAGAACGTTTACCTGTTATATTTGGCACATAATTGACCTTTGTATAATATTATAGCCTTTCATTTCATATACTTATAAATAGATCTAAATAAATTATGCAAATAACAGAAAATTAAACATGACCCTATTGAAGATGTTGCCTGAAGACTGTCTACACACGATCCTATCATTAGCTTCACCAAAAGATGTTTGTTCTTTCTCTCTTGTCTCTTCATTTTCACATATCGTCGCCAATCATGATGTTGTTTGGGAGAAATTCCTACCGTCCGATTATCGTGAAATTATGGGGAGAGCTATCCCTATTCATCGCCCTATCGAATTCTCTTCCATGAAAGATCTTTACTTTCGCCTTTGTGACGAACCCCTTCTCATAGATAACGGTAACCAGGTAGGTAACGGATTAACTTATTTGAAATTTATTCATATATTATATATAATTAGAGTTTGGATTGATTTGAGATATTGATTTGCAGAGCTTCTCTTTGGAAAGATCAACAGGAAAGAAGTGTTACATGTTGTCAGCTAAACTACTTTCTATTACTTGGGGAGATGATCCAATGAGTTGGGCATGGATATCTTCGTATCCCAATTCAAGGTAAATTGTCTTTATGATTTTCACTCATTAAGATTCATGTTTTTTTAGAAAGAATCTTAAATGCATATAATATAATGTATGTAGGTTTGAAAAGACAGCATATTTGAGGTCAATGTGCTGGTTAGGAATAAAAGGGAAGATCAAAACCAATATCCTATCTCCAAACACGACATATGGAGCTTATCTGGTACTCAATATCAGCCACAATTCTTACGGTCTCGATGTCATTCCGTCTGAGACATCCATGGAGGTCGGAGAGAAGGTGGTTAGTCGTGGCTCGGTTTACCTCTGCCGGAATGAGGTGGACATGGTGAAGCAGAGGAGTGGCGACCTGCCGGCGAAAAGAGAGGATGGGTGGTTAGAGGTAGAGCTGGGAGAGGTGTTTATTGGGGAAGAAGGGAATGATGATGAAGAATTGAAGATGAGTCTTATGGAAATGAAAGGTTATCAATTGAAAGGTGGACTTGTTGTTCAAGGAATTGAAATTCGACCTAAGTATTTGCCCAAATACCTAAACTAAATATGCTGGATCCCTTCTTTATCATTGACAATATGAAGCCAAGAATAACACATGCATTTGCCTCTATTATAATATTTATGTCTATTTAATAATATATATTAATTCATTATTTTATTATAAAATATAAGATAATAAAATATGTTAATTTCTTTTTTAAATAATTAATACAATAATATTATGAAGTAGATAATTGATTAAACATGACTACCAAACCAATGTGTCAAGGACGTTTATGCCTAACTTTCATACCAAAGTTAACACGGATAATAATATCAGCCCAAATATTAAATATACGTTCTTATACGCAATCCACAACAATAAATTTGAAATGGTTGAAAATGAGAGATCTTCGTTCTTCAAACAAACATCAAGTATTACAGACCTAACTTAACTTAATGCTTTAGAGAACCATTACAATAAAATTAATTATTTTAATATATTTATAATTATTTAAAACAATAATAATTTCAAATAAATTATGTTTAAATAATAATTTTATTTAAACCTTTTATTTAATAAAATTCAAATTTATATATTAAGTATTTATATTACATTTTGGTTTAGAATAAATATTTACTATATAAATTACCAATTAAATTAAATAAATAATAATAATTTAAAATAATATATTTTGAGATTTTATTTTAAAATAGTTTATAAGGTTAATAGATCTAAATTTATATATATAATTTATTTATAATATATTCTTAAAATATATAATAATGTTCTTTTAATATTATGAGCTTACTTTAATAATATATATGTATATTTTTAAAATAACATTGTATTATAAATAAAATTATATCTATGAATTAAAATTGTTAAATATTATTAAAAATTCAAAATAGAATTTTATATATAATTTATTTGTAATATTATGAAATCTTCTTTTTAAATAATGATTTAAAAAATATTAGATAATAAAAAAACTGTTTTTTGTTACCCTGGGAAACTAACATCATCATACTGAAAGTCATTAATTACTTTCACTGTTTCACTCATATTTAAACATTATATATTTTAATAATATATTATAAATAGAAATATTATATATAAATTTAGAATTACTAATCTTATATATTAAAAAAATTAATATAAAATTAGTATCTCAATAAATTTTATTATAAATAGATATAAAAAATAGAATTTTTAATCTTGTTAAAATTTAAAAATAATTTATTTGAATTATTATTGCTTTTAATAATTATAAATAATATATATATATATATTAACATTATTATTTTTATTTCAAAATTCTAAAATAATAATTTCAAACTATTTTATTACATTTTACTTTATAATAATTTAATTAAGTTAAAATATTAAATATATATTATTAAAAAAATGTTATACAGTAAAGTTGCAATGGCCTAATTGCATGTTTGACGTGGAAATGACTTGAATTAAAAAGATATATATATCTTCGGTGGCATGTTTTTAAGTAACATGTCAGAAATTAACACTAATAATAAAAAAAATTCAAAGTTGATATATATATATATATATATATCGGCGAGTCCAAATCAGTGGCCTAATGACTCATTTAAAAATAATAATTTTCCTATCCCTCTTGCTTTCATTACCGTTAGTTTGAATCAATAAAAAAAACATTGTTTTGGGTCAGTTCATTTTTTTTAGAAAGGGGCAGGTATTTATTTAAATAGAATATTTATAGGTTGTAAAAATATCGGACACATCCAATTAAGTTAATAATATATATATATATATGTATGGTATTACTCCTAAAATATATATCATCTTTTCAACTTTAATTTTACAAAAATCTCCCTCAAACTTTTAATATTCTTTGAATAGAATCCTCTATTAAATATTTGGTTTAAACATTACCTGCAAACTCATCTTATGCTCATTTAAAAATAATCATATTTTAAGTTTAGATATGTACAATTAGAATTGTGTTAAAATTTTATTGTTATGTTGGGTTAAATTATAGAATTCTCTTTAAAAAATATGTACATTAATTTTCTCAAATTTAATACAGTTTTCATCTTTAGTACGAAGTTGAATCAATTTAATTATTGTTATTATATGCACAATGTCAGGCTGTCGGCCTCGAGAATTAGCTGCCCCATCTTAGGTAGAAAACGTGGAAAAGAAAATTTTGATACCCTAATTTTAATTTTAAAAAAATAGTTTAAAAATTATATTTTTATTGAGAATTGAACCCATAATTAAATAAAATATATTTTTTTTCATCTTAAACCACTGTACTATACACTATTTTGTTAAAATCTAATCAATTTAACTAAAATTGTATATTTTTTTTATTAAATGGGACATGATGATTTCATAAATGAGTTAGATGAATTGAAACAATTGCTTTCAAGAAGTTTACAAACTTTTGAATTCCTTCCATTATCATTATTTTTAAAATCAAATTCTTTTTTATTAGTATTTATATTTAAAAGGTGATATGGGAGAGAATTTGTGGGGAATGAGAGAGGAATAAAATGGCATCATCTTATTGGTTAGAAAATGAAAAATGTGAAAAAAAGAAAGAAAAAAAAAATTATTTTATTTTTTTGACCAATCAGATTGTGTTATGTCATTCTCTCACAAATTCACTTCACTAATCATTTCTCTTATTTTTATTTAACTGATAAAATGTAAAACAAATCATTAAAAAAAATCATTTAAGCATGAAGACATGAATGAAACATTGAAAAAACATGAAAATAAGGAAAAAAAAAATACAAACACGTTACTCAATAAGTTTATTAAACTTTTAGATTCTTAACTACCGACCTTAAGAAAAAAAGAATAACTACCGACCCACTTCTACCGACCAACTTCGAACAATTTTTTAATATAAATGAATTTTAATATAGTTGATTATAAACATATCTAGAATCTAGGACCTAGCCAATAGGCATGTTCATATTAATTGTTGAAAGGAATCAAGCATCCGCAACCAATTACAAGGCACGTGCACGTGATGATGATAATTTAAAACGGATAAAAAAACGAATCTTAATTCAAGATATTAAACTTAAATATTTTGTACATATTGGTATGATGGAGTTTGTTTGATGGTCAATGGAGCTTATTAGTTTGTTTTTATTAAGTAAGTCCTCATTTTTTGTTTTCAACAATTATATTATTCTGTACAATATAAATACTAATAATTTATTTATGTCATTTTATTATCTTATAAAAATGATATATTAAATAATTAATTTAAAAGATAAAGTAGACAAAAAGAATCACATATTTTATGAGCTACTTGTGGGTTAATAATGATTTATGTGATTAATTTATTATTATATGTTTTTTTAAGACAAGTTGTGATCTTTTACGTTGATAAAGTAAATTTTGAATAATTTATAATTGTATGGATTTTGACTGTTATATTAATAAATCAAATAAATGTATTTTATTATTTCAATCAATGTTTTTTATTTATTAAATAATAGTTTGAAGTCATAATGGCAATGTGATTCTACTTTTCTCGAATCATACTTGCTCTAGTTATGTATTGAGAGATATATAAAAGATAAACATTCTTTTTAAATGAATGTGATTCAACTTTTCTCTCTCATCCAGCTCATTTTTTAATTAATTGTTAATGTTAGAAGATTTATAAGATAATAATAATAAATGCAACTCTAAGATATTCTTTGACTTGTCTCTCTTCATGGTCTTGTTCGTAATGAAAATCTTATTTGAATGAATTGAATTGAATTTCAGTTGATAATGATATATTTGACATCATAACTTGTCCTATTTTATTATTATTAATGAGATAAATGAAATGAATGTTTCAATAATTGAACTTAATTTTCTTATTAATTAGTTATATATATATATAGATTACATTGTGATTATATACCTAAAATCTCTCTCCAAATAATTCTTCAAAAAGTTTAAAAAGTCAAATTCTTTTATGTCAATGAACAATAGGTGAATCGGTTTCATTTTCACCACTTATATGTGTATTGGTATTGTATTTTGTTCGATTTGACATCTTATTTAATCGGATTGAATTTTAATCTCGGATTTTTATAATCCAAATAATATTTTTCAGTGATTAGTGGAACGTTTGTTGTTCATGCCTTTTAATTGTCTTGGTAATCATTTCTCGAGTATGTGTGCGTCTCATTCTTGATAGTAAAGAAAATAAAGTTACCGAATTTGGAATTATTTTTTATTTTTTTAATAAAGAGTCACTGAAATAAATTTTTTAGTTTGATGTCCTCTTACAAATATTTCTCATTATTATTTCTTACCATTTTTTTATCATACATGTAGATAATAAGTTATCACTTGACAAAACATATTTTTTTTTTTGTTTACCAACTCTCATTTAAGGATAATTTTCACTCCCGTTCAGAATATTTGGTAGAGATTTTTTCGATACCGTTTGATTATTTGTTCGGTTTGTCCTATTTCATCACTCATCATTACAAATCTTTGGAGTCACCCAGAAAAAATTAGATGATTGTTCAATTTTTTTTTATAGAATTTTAATTATTTTAAATATATCATATTATTTAATATATTTTTTATTTTCTTGACATTATTTTATAATTTAATTGTTAATATATATTTAAATTAATAAAAAATAATATCTTCTAAATAAAAAATATATGAAAATGATGTCCACCAAGTTAGAAGTTTCTTTAATAAACTAGTAAAAAGTATGTAGATAGCACGTGGCAAATACCCACCATTGCCAAATTTGCATCTTTCCTTTTTCCCTCACTATTGCCATAACCACTACACCAAGTTTGTCTGTTACTCTCAATTCTCACATGAACACATTTACACGATAATCAATGAGACAACACCATTTCATTTAGCTGATCAAGAACCTGACCTTGTCCGAGGTTTGACTAATCTCCACGATTCCTGTTTCACCTATATGTCGGCGGCAGTTATCGACGATGGCGGCTCGTCTAGCCGGAGTTTCACCGGGATGTCCGGAGAAGATACCTCTAAGATTAGCATAGATCTGGTTGCCGCCGCCAGACGAAATGTTTCTTTTCTGAGATTCGTGGCCGATTCCGATTGGCTTCACCACAAACCCACTCTTGTGGAAGCCGTACGGAGGTGGGTTTAAATGTTTAGGACATTTTCAACAATGAATATGAGTATGAACTTCATTGTTATGCCTTTTGATCGCAGGTATACTGAGCTATGGATGCCGTTGATTTCTGATTTAACGGCGGAGTCGAAGCCTCCGATGATTCTACCTCCTATCGATGTTGAATGGGTCTGGTATTGCCACACCTTGAATCCGGTAACCAGAGAATGATTCACTCTTATCTCTAGATTAATTGTAATCTCTGAAATCAGATTCATTTCAGGTAAACTATAGACAATATTGTGAGAGGAAGTTCTCTAGATTAATTGGGAAATCGTCAATCTTTGATGAAGAGAACGAGGAATACGCGATGAATAGATGCAGAGAGTTATGGATCCATAGATACCCTTCTGACCCATTTGAGAATGGGATAGGTTCTGAAGATCCAATTCCTTCTATGGAAAATGAAGACATCTTGCATCAAGTATTGGACAAGAGAGCTTTAATTAGCATGTTTTCTGAACCATATATGTCCGAAACCGTATACCTTATTGCCGCCAGACAGAGATACAAAAGATTCCTCTGTTTCTTGCAAAAACTTGAAGATGAACATAGACGCTTGGTCCCTGCTTTGGATATCCAGCTAATGTGGCTTACCCATCAGGTGTGGTCGGTTACCCATGTCTGAGAACTGTTAGATGCTCACATATATAAGCTTTTATACTTTCTTGATTATGATAACAATAGATTCATCTTGAATTGTCAGAGTTTTTCAACAGTTTATGCTTCGGATACAAAGGAGATAGAAGAGAATTTGACAAAAGTGTTGTCTCTTTGGGAAGCTGTCAATGAAGAAGAAGTGGAAGCTAGCAAGAAGCTATGGGAGAAAGAGCTCGACCTACCTTACGAGAAGGCTGGAGGCGGTTTTAACCAACAAGCTGCAAAATTGAAGCCGCCATTTCATTGGGATGTCACAGAAATTGATGTTAATACAAAATACAAGTCTATGCTTCCTAGATTTACACTTGAGGTTTGCATATTTGTGAAACTAAAGATGACAGATCGCGGGAAAGTTTGTAATGAGTTTTTGCGCCTTCGAGTTGTAAGGTGCCATAAGGAACTTAAACTCGACAAACCATTATCAACTTTCTTCTCTGATTCGTGGCAAAAGGCTTGGCATCTCTATTGTGAGTTTGGAACAAGAGGAATTGACCTCCAGCTTCGTCGAAAAGGTACCTGGTGCTCTAAAGGCAGCAGCACCTTAGAGGACCACTTTACTTTTCTATGGAACGACGAGCTAAGGGAAACGTCGCTTAGTCTAGATAGGGATATTGGTCAGAGAGTTAGAGCGGTTACTTCAATCACTCCGCCTGTTCAATCGTCTTATTTTCTGAAATGCGTTCCTGATCGGGTTACAGACGATTCAGGAGCTGTGATATCGGATGTGATTCTCAGGATGAACTCTTATAGGCCACAAGAAGGTCGATGGTTGTCACGGACTGTTCTTGACCATGCTGGACGAGAATGCTTTGTGGTTCGAATGAGGTACACTACTAGTTAATTTCTCTGTGAAGTGTCCAAGGATTTGTTTTCTTTCAGTTTAAGACACTGATTCTCTCATCTTTTAATTGGTCTGTTAGGGTGGGGGGAGGAATCTGGCGACGAGGCGGTGAAACACCATCTATAGTAAAATGGGAAGACAGGATCACGGAAATACGAGAAGGATCTTGGGCTTATGTTGCCGGTTCAATTGGTCGAGCTCCCGGTATGTCATGAATTTTGATTGATCAAGTTATTTTACCCAAATATCCCACTTTTTTACATCAAACTAGTTAAATTTATCATCTCTAGTGCAGAGAAAGTGGTGGGAACGGCGAAACCGAAGGAGCCACCAGAGCAATGGAATGCTTCATGGAAACTGTCAACGGGTGAAGAACTGTTGATCATGTGGGAGTCATCTTCAAGCATGAGGTTTCAGCTGAGAAATGAAACATCAACTGATTCATCAACAGTGAGTTAATCATGTCGGGTTCAGCACAATGCAAAAGAATGTCATCTTATGATCATTTTTGTTAAAATATTAAAACAGGTAAAACTGCTTAACGGTAGACAAAAGCAATATCATTGGAGGACGAGCATGGACAACGAAGAGTTTGAAGAAAACAACGAAGAAGAAGTGGGGTTCTTGACACTGGTTCGATATTCGGAAGACAGCCCATCTGGAAAGGCAACTGCTCTTCTTAACTGGAAACTATTAGCAGTTGAATTCCAGCCCGAAGAAGATGCTGTTTTCTTGCTTCTGATATGCGTCTCAATACTGAGGAGCGTGTCGGAAACAAGTAAGGAAGACTCTAGCGGCTTACTGATAAGGAGGAGATTGAAGGAAGCAAGTCTCGGTTCTAGAGACTTGGGATCTGTCGTGCTTCACCCGTCTTCATGGTCGCCCTCAATCGCATCCCCTCACCATCATCAGCCTTGGTATTGGAACGCGAAAAAAGTCACGACGAACGATGGATCAGCCGATGAATTCAAAAGGCAACCCGCGACGAATAATTCTCAGGCTGAAGGTGGTACTAAGTTGTACAAGGAGTTATGGACTAAGAAATAAATAGATGTATACTATATTATTTGTTATTGAGATATTTTAAAGAAATGAAGGTTGGTAAAAAGAAAAAAGGGGAATGGGAAATTATTAACCTCTTGTTTACATTATTTGACTCCAGGCCATACAAAATTTGTAACTGAAATAACTGATTTATGGTTTATATACCCTTAATCCCTCCTTCCAATTGTTACATAATTTTTCAGGCCACTCTTTGGAGTGGCTTTGAACAGAAGGATAGTTAATAAATTTCAAATAAAAAAACTCTCAATACATCCACAACCGAAGGAAAAACAGTCATCATGGGTAGCAAGGATGGGAGCAAGAAGGGGATTGTTATCCTCGGCGTCTCTTCCTTGCTCTTGGTGGCGATGGTGATTGCGGTGACCGTAGGTGTCTCCAATAGCGGTGGTGATGATGACGAATCGAGTAAGAATTTCAACCACCAAGATATCACTGCCTCGGCCAAGGCAGTTCAATCCATCTGCCAACCGACGGAATACAAGGAAGCTTGCGAGAAAAGCTTGTCGGGAGCCAACACCACCGATGGTAAGGAGTTGGTTCAAATAGCTTTCCAGGCTGCTAAGAAGATGATCATGGAAGCCTCAGAAAACTCAACTCTCCTCAATGATTTGAAAAATGATCCCCGGACCAAACAGGCACTTGATAATTGTAAGGAATTGGCTGATACTGCGGCCATGGATCTTCAGAGATCGTTTGACCATATGTCTAACGTGGACGAGGGAAATTTCGACACCATCATTTCCAATTTGAAGATCTGGCTTAGCGGGGCCTTGACATACCAACAAACCTGTCTCGATGGGTTCGAAGGCACAAATGGAGATGCTGGAGAGAAAATGCAGCAATTTCTTAAAATAGGCATGCAATTGACTAGCAATGGTTTGTCTATGATGGACGAGATTGCTAAAGCTCTTGCTTCTCTCAACCTTCAAGGGGTCAGCCGACGGTTGCTCTCTGATGAGGACTTCATAGTTGGTCACGGAGATATTCCATACTGGGTAGAAGCAGGGGGGCGAAGACTTCTCCAAACGACGGTGGACCAACTCAAACCAAACTTGGTCGTGGCCAAGGATGGGAGCGGAGATTTCACAAACATTAGCGACGCCTTGAAGACAATTCCTCGCAACGGTGTCACCCCGTTTGTGTTGTACATCAAGGAAGGAATCTACCATGAGAGAGTTCAGTTTGACAGAAACTTGACTCATTTGGTGGTGTTTGGAGATGGCCCCAAAAAGACCAGGATCACCGGAAGCCTTAACTGGGTCGACGGGGTGTCTACTTTCAACACAGCATCCGCAGGTTTTTTGCTTTCCAAATTATATAACATGAAAATAATTTGTTCTGTTTCATTATACTTATAAAAAAAAACTCTGTTTTATTTTGAAAATCGGGTAATATTGCAGTTGTGTTGGGAGATTATTTCATTGCGAAAGACATAGGATTCGAGAACTCCGCCGGTGCTGAGAAGCATCAGGCTGTGGCGTTGCGAGTTGGCTCTGACATGTCAATCTTCTATAACTGCATTATGGACGGTTACCAGGACACCTTATATTCACATACATACAGACAATACTATCGCGATTGTGAGATCAGCGGAACCATAGATTTCATCTTCGGGGACAGTGCTTCCATGTTTCAAAACTGTACAATGAAAGTCCGAATGCCATTGTCGTACCAGGCCAACATCGTGACAGCTCAGGGACGTAAGGAGCCGCGTCAGCCTACAGGCATTGTTCTTCAGGATTGCAAGATTGTGGCGGATGCAGTATACTACCCAGAGAGAATGAAAATCAAGTCGTACCTGGCAAGACCCTGGAAGGAATATTCCAGGACTGTGATAATGGAAAGTTTCATCGATGACCTGATAAGCAGCGACGGTTACTTGCCCTGGAACGGGACATATGCATTGGAAACTTGTTACTATGTAGAGTACAACAACAGGGGACCCGGGTCGTCGAAGGCTAACAGAGTCGTGTGGCCTGGTATTAAGGAAGTGACTAAGAAGAGAATACAGCACTTCACTGCTTCGTCATTCCTTGATGCATCATCTTGGCTAGCTAAAACAGGGATCCCTTACTATCCAAACCTTGTATTCACCGCGCCATCAGACACGGTTAACGCTAAAGATGACGACGAAGAGCCTTTGCCAACCGAGACCAACAGTGCTGCAAAGAACAGTTACGAGAGCTCGGTTAAGGATCCAGGTGGTATGTCAAGTGCAGCCAACGTAATTTCCGACCCTACTAGCCAAATAGGCCCCATAGCTGCTCCTGTATCTGCCCCTGCATCTGCCCCTGTTGCTTCCACCAAACCAAAAAGCGTACCACTAACACATCCTCTTAAACCAGCAGCAGTTCTACCGCCAGCCCAATCTCCAAAACCGGCTGCCACCACGGCAAAAGAGCCATTTCCACGCAGAAAAGGGCACCATCCTGGTCGCCAATCTCGTCGTGGTGGGGGTCGTCAACAAAGTGGGAGTGGTAGTACTAATAGCTCAGATAACACAAGGAAAGCATTACTTGAACTATTTCCTTTTTGGAACAAAAATTGATTGAGGGTTATTTCTCAATATTAATTATACTTTTCATTGTTTCATCATGTGATGAATTAATGGATTGAAGATCCCTCATTATTTTCTTTTCTCAATGTTCAAAGTCAAATCATTTCCCTCATTTTTTTTTAAGTATATGTACAATTAACTCATTTAATGTGAATATATATTATATTACATTTTCTTATTTTGCACAAAAGTTATAGTTTATATCAAGCTATAGTTTAAGATTTGAATAGCATACTAATTCAGGTTAAATTTTAAGTACTAAATATTTAAATTAGTTTAATAATATATATAATTAAGGAAAAAACTCACTTAGACGTATACTTAGGCGTATGTACTTGTACAACTAGCTCATTATGTACTAATAAAAGATCATTTAAACATATGTACTATCAAAAATTGGCTCATTTAGCCTCTTTTAGTAACCATGGTTAACTTTTATTTTAAATTTATATATTTATTAATTAAATATTAATATATTTTTTCTCTCTTTCTTTTTTATTAATTATATAAGATAATTTATTTTATTCTTAATTTTTTTATTATTTTAATATATATATAATAAAATTATATATATTAGTAATTATATATATTTATTAATCAATAATAAATACTCATATAAAAATAATAAAAAAATATAAAAGATATAAAAAAAAGTAGAAAATTCATTTATTAGTAATAAATGAAAAGGAATGAGAGAAAAAATATATTAATATTTAATTATTAAATATATAAATTAAAAAATAAAAATTAATCATAGTTTACTAGAATAGGTTAAATGAGCCAATTTTTAATAGTATGTACGGTTTAAATACCTTTTATTAGTACATACGATCTAAATGAGATAGTTGTACAAGTACATACCCTAAGTGAGATAGATGTACAAGTATATACATCTAATGAGTTTTTTTTCTATAATTAATGTCTAAAAAATTATTATATTCTTATATATTAATTACTAATTTCAATATATTAAATTATATAATTTGAAATATTAAATATTAAATAAAAATAATAAAAATAAATAATATTATTTTTTAAAATTTTGTAGTGTAATTTATAATTTGTTAACTTATTTCCTTTTTTCTATTTATAATTAATTTAAATATGATCACATAATGTTTATAATATTAAAAATTTATGAATTAGGTTAAAGAGAAAAAATAAATTTGTTGTAACAAGGAACGAATAAATTAGAGTTTTGGTGAGCTTTAATTTTTTTTTAGCACGGGCTTAAAAGTATAAAAGGAAAAATATGAGTAAAACAAGTGAATGAATATGAGTTTTACCATTTTTTTAAAATAAAATATATAAACAAATAGTAAATCATTTTTTTTTAAAGTTTCATATATATTAAAAATGAAAAGAAAAAAAATATTTAAGCACAACAACAATGCATGACATGAAAATAAAAAATAAGAAAAAATAATATTTAAAAAATTATCGAGCTCGTAAATCTTAGAAAAAACGATTAACTCCCTGACAGATTCTACTGGTTTTCCTAAACGAATAATAGAAAACATCATAATAATAGTATTATGAATGATATGAATCGGACGACTACGATCATTGAAGTCCACCAAAGAATAATTGAGATGATAACCCAAATATGTAGGCATGTCATATCAGGCGCATCAATTCAAACTTTCAACAACTACCTAAGAACTCGGACATCACCCAATTAATCACAGTAATACTCCACAAATGACTCCAAATATTAGTCACCCCTCGACAATGCAAAAGTAAATGAGTTGTCGATTCAACCTTTTTTTGACACATACGACAATGATTAGCCATTATACAACATTTTTTATACACATATCGGTTAAAAAAATAAAATTAGTAGAAGTGTCACATTTTTAGAGTAAAAATAAATAAAATCGAGCCCTTAATCAATCCATCCTTGGTTGTAGTTGTAAAGATAACAAAACCCAAAAGTTATTGCAAGTGTAGTAATTTTATTAAAATTAGAAGGATTTTTTTTTATCTTTTTGGTGATATTTTTATTAAAGAGACATATTTAGTTTTTATTTTTATTTTTAAAATAAGCTTAATGTTTTAATTTTTTATTTATAATATTTTTTATTTAAATATTGTAAATATTTGTTATCAAATAAATTTATATTAAACAAGTCAGTAATTAATGCAAAAATAAAAATCATGGTTTTATATTTTCTTGCTTTAAATTTGTTATTATTTTTTATTTTATTAGACATATTTTAAGTTATATTAAATAAATATAATAATTTATATTATGATTAACCAAAAAATTTAATTTATTTAGTTAATAACTATATTTAATATATATAATATCATTAGTAAGAGTGGTTCTTAAAATTATATTTTCATCTCACATGATTTAAATTGAAGAGAAAGTTAGTTATGGACTAGCGTTAAATTTCAACATTAACAAATAAATTAATATATATATATATATATATATATATATATATATATATATATATATATATATATAATTGGACATTTCATTTTTTTAAATAGATTATGCAGTTTTTGAAGGTTTGATATGCAAATAATAGTTAACCCATTAAGTATCTCCAGTTATTTTGTATTACTATTTTTCTTAATATAACATTTAATTTAAAATTTGACAAAATAATTGAACAAAAATATTTTATGTTATTTTTATTAAACAAATGAATTTATATATGTATCTCATAAAGTAGACTACTCTCACTTATATTTCACATTTGCACTATCTAATTTTTACTATATTTGGATTAAGTTTTTTTATCTCACATTTGCAGTTAACGACACTACTTAAAACTTATACATTGTTATCTCACATTTGTAGACTTCTCTGCAAACATGATGATGAAGAGAAAACATATCAAAAAGGTAAGTAAGCTTACTGTTGAATTAGTAGTATAAACTGAAAAACAAAACAGAAAAAGTGGAAGATCTCAGATAGCCTCTAAACATCTTATAAATCAGATGATATTGGCAACCCTTGTAAGCCATTTGAGGATGAAATCATCATAGAAATCCCATAACCTGCACCAACCAGGAATTGAACCCGGGTCTGTACCGTGGCAGAGTACTATTCTACCACTAGACCACTGGTGCTTGTTCATATACACTAACATGTTTTCTAATTGTATCTATCGTAATGTTAACCTTTTTTTTAATTTTTAAATTACATGATTCTGATTACATTTGAATGTTGTGCAGGATTTGAAGTGAATATTGAAAATAAATGAATGGTGAATAAGATGAACATGATCATCCCAACTACACTTGATAATCAGGATTATTCTAATTTCTACCTAAAGCTAAGTATTCTCGTATCACCAGTAATCCGAACAAGAGCAGGTTCCACCTTGAAAGCAATGGAATCGGTTAACATCTCTCACGATTATCTCTCGATTAGTAACCTTAGCAATGAGCTTGATGGCCGAGTGACAGTCATCGCACATCCTCAAGTTCTTCATCACAATGATAGGCGCAGACTCCTGATCAGGCGTTTTCATCAACGCATAAGCGATCGCAAGTTTCTCGCTGTGGAAACTTAGATAATCCTCCTTATGCTCATCTTCAACATCGTGCAGCACAGAACCAACCGCAGGCACATATCCTAACGCCTTAATTTTAGCCAACAGCTCCCTAACTTTCTCATAAATTTGAGCAAATTCAGGATGGTTACAATCATCAGAAGCGAATACATAAGTCCTGTTTTTCATCTCCACCCAACTAACCCCTGGTTCTTTCTTGATATTTCTTTCCCTCATCAATTTACGTATATTCGCCACCCCATCCCATCTCTTAGCCTTGGCATGCATATTCGAAACAAGTATGTAAGTCCCCACATCGTCGGGATCAAGTTGCATGACCATCTCCGCCACTTCCCTCCCCAAATCATATTTCCTATGAACGTGACAAGCGTTTAGCAACGTTCGCCAAGCCACAACATCCCATCTGACTGGCGCCGACCTCATGAAGCTCAAGGCTCGGTCGAGCAGTCCAGCTCGACTCAGCAGCCCGACAATACACGTGTGGTGCTCTAACCCCGGTTCAACTCCCATTTCATTCATCAACTTTTCATAGTAGTATAACCCATCTTGCACCCAGCCAAGATGTCCACAAGCCGATAAAACCCCCACAAAAGTTACATAATTCGGACGCTCTTTAACCGCCAACATCTCTTCAAACACACCCAACGCCTCCTTACCAAGACCGTGACGAGCATACCCGTTTATCATCGCGTTCCACGTCTTACAATCTCTATATATCATCTCAACAAAAACTATCCTCCCAGCTCCAATATTCCCACCTTTCGCATACATATTGATCAAAGCGTTTCCTACAATGACATGATCCGCAAATCCTCCTTTCAAAGCTCGGCCATGAACCGAACTCCCTTGTCCAATAACTGACAAGCCGGCGCAAGATTTAAGCAGCACTGCAATCGTATACTCGTTAGGCCTTACTCGGGTCGAATCCATCTTCGAGAATAGCTTAAGCACTTCCTCGAAGAATCCATTCTGAAGGTAGGCAGTCAAGATTGACGTCCAAGATACAACGTTTAATGTTTTCTGCACGTCAAAGATTTTTCTCGCCAATGAAATGTCGCCACATTTCCCATACATGTCGATGATCGCACTGACAATAAACTCATCGGAATTGGAATTGGTATTGTAATCAAAATCTCCCGTTATTACCATTCTGCAATGAACCTGCAAACCGAGTTTCAAATTTCTAATACGCGAGCAAAGGCTGAATACATTAACGTAAGTGACACTATCCCATTCCAAATTCTCGATCACCATCATATCCAAAACTCTTAAAGCCTCGTTTACATGTTCTTGTTCAACGAGTCCGTTAATTAACGAATTGTAAGTATAAGCATCAGAACCAGGTACGGATTCAAGAATTCTCCATGCAGCATCTACATCGGAAGACATACAGTACATGTAAATAAGTGCGTTCTTAACGTATAGATGAAAGATGAATCCGGACTTGAAAGCATATCCATGACAAATGATTCCTTCCTTAAATAACCCGAATCCAACTTTAGAACAGCAAGAAATGATCGTTGCGAGAACATATTCGTTTGGCCTTAGATCACCCATGTTTCTGAATAATCTTACGGCTTCTACGGGAGAGCCGCTGTGTAAATAACCTGCCATTAATGCACTCCATGTGACAATATTTCTGTGGCGCATTCTATCGAACAGTTTACGTGCGATGTGAACATGGCCACATTTTGAATAATGGTTAATTAAGGTGTTGGTTTCTATTACGTTGTCTTCGGTGGCTCGATGAGTTACTATAAAGTGGGCATGGATTAGCTTCCCGATTGCTAATTTCTTAGCTAGGGATGATTGTTTGAGGAGGTCGAGCGCGTCTTTTTCATGGAAGGAGAATTTATGGTAATTAGATGCAGACAGACGAAGTGATGAGAATCGTGTAGGAAGTTTGAGAGAGATATTCATTTTGAGAAGACGTACGATCAGAGTGTAGAAAGTGCAGCAGGCGGCGCCGCCGTGTCTCTGCCTCTCTCCTATCTCTGTAATCGGGTAACCCTGGACTTGTTCTGGGTCCCGGGTTTTCTCGGATTTCGGGTTCAGCACAAATAAATCCAATAAAATGATCATTTTCTATTTAGTGCGGTAAAAAAAACGAAATCGATACCAGTTTCATTTTCATGGATTATTAATTAACTGATTCGGTTTATCGATTTTTTTTTTTTTTTTTATAGCTATTAACTATTCAGTTTACGATTGAACTAATAAAATTAATAATAAGTTAATTATATATTTTTATTTTATAATTTATATTAGTTTTTTTTTTTTATATTAGTTATATTATAAATAATATTTAATAATTTATATATATATATATTAATTATTTTTAAATTATAATTTATATAAAATTATTTTTTTTAAAATTTAATTTATATAGCTATTAATTTATAAATAAAGGCTTAATCAGGATTTTTTTTTTAAAAATTATGTAATAAATTAAATATTTAATTTAAAAAATTGAAATATCATTCTTAGTTAAACTCGATTAATCGATATAACAGTAGAACCAGAAACGATAAAACTGATACCAATACCGATCAATTAATCAGTTTGTAAAATAAAAGATAACACCAGACTTAACCAATACCAATACCAATATCGATCAGTTAATCGGTTTGTAAAATAAAAGATAACACCGGACTTAACCGAAACCGTTTAATCAACCGGTTGAACACCCGTATCCTCACTCTTGTTTTGGCCATTTTGTGAGGGTTAAAATATCTATAATGATTTACTTACGAGTTGGTTGGAATTATTTCTAATTTATATACTATTATTCAAAATCTCTATCTCATTCTTTTCTAATTTATTAATTAAAATATTAAAATATTTTATTTTAAATAATTATTTTTTACTCTTTTTATTAAAAGAAAGTATATACATCTATAAAATTACCATCTATCATTATTTTTTAAATAAACAAGTTTTTTTAAACTTCAATCCTATCCACACCTAACCTTGTTTGATATGGTTTTTTAGGAATTTGTTGGATTGTAGCTACTTCTTTTAGAAATTTTCTAAACTAATTAAAACCCCAAATAAACTACTCATTTTATGTTTCATAAAACAAAGTTTTTGAATAAAATCCCTAAGAAACACTCCAATAAACCAAGCTCTAAGGTGAGGTCATCCAATTGACTAGCTTAGAATAAAACAATTGTTATGACGTTTAGTTAATTAGGTACGTTTGTTAATTCACAGCTTATTATATTCTGTTTTTGATGTTTTTTTCTTTAATCGAGGAAGCTGGACATCATTGACATTCCACTTCATTTCATCTAGTTACAATTGAAACACAGTGATATTTACACAATTCTTGGTATTTAAAGTAACCTATTTATGTTTGATAGGTAAATTCCAGTTTCTTTAGGCTAAACATGTATTCTTTTGTGATTTTTAAGTAAAAAGACACCCAGAAACCGTCGGCAAAAACAACCCGAGAACGGGGATATGTAGGAGCTCGACCCACCCCGAAGAAAGAAGAAATGATCGCTGTTTGATTATGTAATTATTTTACTTTTCTTTACTCGTTTTATCCAAAATTTTCAATCGAAACTCCATCCTAAATCTAAATCTGTCCCATGTAACAACCCTAATGTTATGTCCATTTCAACCTTCCCAATCAGGAACATAATCTAAACATCATCATATCAAGAAGCTAAAAACTCAAACTGTAGAAAAAAAGATAACTATAATAATAAGAAGATATCTAAGAAGGATCTTTCCAGTTGAATCATCAAGTACTGTGATAAATACAACCATTTTGTTTGCAGTAAAATTAACTAAGAAGAAGAATGACCAACACTTAGGTTTTGACCTAATAATTCTAAACTACTATTGCAATTGAACCCACATCCACATTGAGGAGATTCCTCAAAATTATCAACAGTAAACCCTGCCCAAGCAATCCCAACCGAGAATACAAGAGAGTCGTCGCTCCGTTCAATATCAATAATATCAACCCATACGAAAAGCAACTTTACCTTAACCCCTTCTAATTTCGATAGTTTTCCTTTCTGTAAGAAACCCTTGATTGTCGATTTGTATTCCAGTTTGTACGAATTCTCAATGGCGAATCCGCAACTACCGTTCAAATAAACTGCAAACTTTCCCGTCGATTCCTCCAATTCGTACCCTGTTACGCCTTTTGGTAAGATCCCGATGGGGAAATTGTAGCTCTTAAGAACCTCGTACGCTGACGGCTGGTCGGCGGCAGATGATGAGACGAGGAAGAAGAACGAGATCAAGGCTGAGATGATGATGATGATGATGGTCGATCGTTGATGATGATGCGGCGGAAATGAAAAACCCATAGCTTCCTTCCTGAATCGATCTGGTTTTCTTTTTCTTCTTATTCTGAAACCGGTCGGTCGGTCGGTCGGTCTAGATCAGAGCATGAAGAAGGAAAAGGAAGAATGATAGTTGAAGCAGCAGTTTACCTAATAGCAATTGGGCCATCTCTAATAAGAAAACTAATTCTTTGAGAGGGACGTTTTGTTTTTAATATAAAATAATAGTTTAGGATATATAATCAACATAAAAATACTTTAAAAAAATAAATAATTACAATAATATTATTTAAACTAATTACTTTTTATTTTTATTTTTTTAAGTATTGTGACGGATTAGATCGATAATCGCACTTAAAACACCTTATTAAATTTTATTAAATTGAGTGGTGATAATTATAAGAAGGTCGGACTAGCCTTTCAATGAAAAAAATATAATAATAATTTATATAACAAAATTCATTCTTCAATGTTAAATAATCTCCAAATGTTTAAAACTCAAAATGACCCCCCCGGTCAAATAATTAATCTTAAATTCAAAAAAAAATATCATACAAACTTTTGTAACACTACCTATATATTTATCAAATTTATAAATCAAACTCAAATAATTTATTTATTCAATTAGAAAAAATTATGATAAAATTAATTATACATTAATAAATTTATACATATTAAAAAAATTAAACATTATTAATCCTAATTTTATTACTTGTGACTAATTTTTATTATTTATCTTGTATTTTTATTTAGTACGAAGAACATAATTTTTATGTTTGATTATTAATTTAATATTTTTTTATTTGATTTTTTTTCTTAGATTTTTCTCTATTTGATTTATTTAATTTTTTTAGTTGGTAATTTTTTTTTCCTAACTTTGTGTTTTATTTTAATGAAATTGTTTTATTATTTTTTTTATCAATATTATTCATCGTTATAAATTTATGATATGTACAAAAAATATTAATAAAAAAATATAGGATAAAAACAAAAAAATAAATATTTAAATAAAATTAATACATATCAATAATCTTTTTTACATTAAACTTCATAGTTAAACAAAATGCAAACTAAAAAAAGGATAAAATTTACTCACATATCAATAGTAGAAGGACTCATTTATAATTTTGAAAATCAACTTATGTGAATAGTGTAACGCAAACACAATTTGGGTTTTGAGTTTCAGTATGGGTTAAAGGAGATGGTCTTAAAAATCAGACATTTCAATTCTGTAATATGCATTTAAATTTAATGATAAAAATTGGTTCTTCCCAAAAATGTATTAAGATAGTTCAAAATTAAAAGATTTGTCCAAACTGTAAAGTTAAATTAATGTATATAATATTTAGAAAATTTATAAAACCCCATAGTCAAAACCTTATTTTAACTTAAGATTTGTATGAACCATTTATTTTTATATGAAAATTCTTGTTTACACTCTTATCATTTTCAAAGTTCATATGTTTATTAAAAAAATAAAGAATTTTTTTGTCTAAATTATCAATAACTTGTCTCAAATACTATGATTCATTTAGCCTCACATTTTCATGTTTCCTTTAAAGAAAGAAAAAGAAGATAACCCTAGCTCTTCATTAAACCAAATCTTCACATGTTCAGATGCCCACCTTTTTGTGATGAATTTGATTATCAATGAAGTTTTCAGACCATAGTTCTCAAATAAAAGGTTGTTAATCGGTCGAATTCAAGCATCTATATATGCTCATTATTTTTTAACAACTATAATATTAGCTTATGGCCATCATGTGAATATTGTTTTTATATTTATGAATGTATTATTTCAATAACAAGAAATATTACATGGTTGAGCTAAACTCATACTTAGGATCGATGCTTGCAAAATTGAGACAAGGAAGTGTCATCATTGATACAGCTTTGAAGAACCCTAAAGGCTTTAAGTGGTTGAGCTAAACTCGCATTAGTATGATCAAACATTGAATTTGCCACATAAAAAATTTAAACACTTTTATGCGCGGAGGTGCAAAGCTAGCTTCTATCGTCATTTACCAGGAGGTCACATGAGAAATTTGTTCGATATTCAGGGGAAGGCATCAACTCTTAGGCACTTGGTTATACGATAGGATTGGATTTTGCCTATTTTCACGACATGAGTACTATATCATCCAAATGATTTGTATATCGATTTTCAAAACCTCAAACACTCGATAATTCATAGATGAAAGGAAGGTTCAGTTTGATCAAATTGATTCAAATTAACGAGTTAAATATTTGATTATTCTGTTTGACCTTTTAGAATTTTTAGCTGTAACAAGAAAATAATGAACAAGAAATGATAATAAATGTAAATTTAGATAATTTAAGGACAAATTTGAGCAATAATTCCTCTTTAAAAATTAATTAAGGGTTGAATATTTAGATTAAGTAAAATAATAACATATACTATAACTAGTTATTATAGTAATATTATAATTATGTAGTTTAAATAAAGAGAAATGATTGAAATATAAAAAAAAATGGCAAGAAATTGTAAGGAAAGATGAGTTTTATTTATTTATTGAAAATATGAAAAATCTCATTCTTGTTAGACTTTTAATCTAGATGACACATCATTTATTACAATTTCTTGTCAATATTTTTCATATTCTTTATCATTACTCTTAAATAGATAATTTTAACTGTCGTTCATAATCTTTGATAGAGATTCTTTCGACGTCATTTCATTGGTTCATTCGACTTGTTCTACTTCATTCATCTTCATTAAAAAATTCAAATGAGTTTGTCTTTTGAGAAATCCTTAACAAATCGCAAAATTTAACACCGATTAAACTTTTTTCCCATTTGAATAAATATGACACAAATTTACAAAATTATATTGAATTGTTATTTTTTGTTGGATGGTCAATGAATTGGACATAGGAGAGGAGAGAAGAAGATTAAGAATGATGCGTAACTTCTTATTGTTCGCGTTTTCATTTTCTGATTGTCAAATACTCAATGTTTGTTGTTCGGAAAATGTTATCTGTTTTCGAAGCTTTTCGAGTCCGCTCTCCGGCAGGGGACCGGCGAGGGTATCATCCCATAGGTGCTTCAGTAAGATCATAGTATCTATAGATAGATAGATTGATAGATAGGACTACTTCAAAGGATGAAAAATGCGACAAGTAAATTAAATTGAATATTTGTGTATGGAGGAGAAATGAGCTTTTAAAAGATCGAATCAGATGAAAGAAAGAAAGGGTAGAAACGGAATAATAGACCGTTTAATTTATACAAGATGATAATAAGATAAGGAGGAGGTGGGACACGTCATTCTGACTGACTGGCGTGACAAGTCACAAGTGGCACTTTCAAACAAGATTTAGATGCCATGTCACGCGAGCGAGGACCATTCTTCAGATTCAAAAGGCCATTTTGCCTTATTCAACTTTTTATTTATTAAATAACTTCTTTTTAAACTAATAATATAACCTTCATATACTTTTAATTTAAATATCTTTCTAAATAATTTATTTTAAATTATTATTTATATTGTTTCTAAACATTTATTTTTATTTAAAATATATATATTTATTTTTATTTGAATTTATACTATAAATATATAAACGCATTTAAAATACTATAAATGATATAGAGAACGAATTGGGGGAACGAAATGGGGAGCGAAGCCACCTGGCATGCCATGGAGGAAAGAGAAAAAAATTACATCTCCTCTCTAGCAGACCCTCAGATCATTTCCCGCTCATCAAACAAAACCCTTCTTATTCTTCTTCTTCCATTTTCTTCACCATCGGCACGCTGTTTATCATCTTCTCATTCCATTCTTTAGATTCGTCTTCATTCGCGCCGTCTAGTTTCTTCTCCTTACATTCTTTAGATTCGTCTTCATCCTCGTCGTTTAACTTCTTACTGTTATTGCGTCTTCATCCTCGTCGTCCTTCCGTTCTTTAGTTTCGTCTTCATCCTCGTCGTCTTCTCCTTGCGTTTTATTTATATTCGTCTTCGTCACTGTCCGACTGTCCGATTAGCTTCTTCTTCTAATGGTATATCTTCTCTGCCATCATAGCTTACTATTTTCTTTGTTTTATTGTTCTTCTGTTTGTTTCTTGGATTCACATTTTTTTTGTTGTTATGTGATTGTTATGTGTAGGAACCAATATGTAGCTAGAACCTGTATAAAACTGTTAATATTTTTGTTATTTTCAAGAACCTGTATAAAACTGTTAATATTTTTGTTGGTTTGTGTTGTCCTCTGTTTTGTTCTATGTTGTCCCGTGTCTTAAACTATGATGTCCCGTGTCTTAAACTATGTTGTCCCGTGTAAATATTGAAGTTGCTCTAAATGTTAATATTCCGATGTCATTTGTGTTATTGTAATATGTTGTTCCGTGTTTTAAACTATTTTTTTTCGTTTTAATGCGTTTTATCCAATATGTCTTCCTGCATTTTATTAAATATGTTGTCATGTATTACTGTAATATGTTGTTCATGTGTTGTCATGTATTATTTGTGCTGATTTCTCTTTTTTGTCTTATGTAGCCCTATGGATGAACCATCATCACCATGTAGGCATATATTGACTGTTTTGAATAGAATGAAAGTGAACCAGGTGCCAGCATATTATATATTGGACCGTTGGCGTAAAGACTTGAAGAGCGGTTACCAAATATTCACCAACATCTATGATTCGGATGTGGTCCCGACATCTTTTAAAAACTTGTGTAAAATTTTTAATATTTTTGTTGTTTTGTGTTGTCCTCTGTTTTGTTTTATGTTGTCCCGTGTCTTAAACTATGATGTCTCGTGTCCTAAACTAAGTTGTCCTGTATTTTTATACACTGGTGTCATGTGTTGTAAATATTTAAGTTACTCGAAATGTTAATATTCTATTGTCAGTTGTATTATTGTAATATGTTGTTCCGTGTTTTAAACTATATTTTCATGTGTTTTATCCAATATGTTGTCCGGTATTACTATAATAAGTTGTTAATGTGTTGTCATGTATTCTTTGTGTTGATTTCTCTTTTTTGTATTCTTGTGTAGCCCTATGGATGAAGCACCATCACAATGTACCGAAGACAAAATTCCAAAGGTTGGGATGTCGTTAGTGTCGAAAATTATGTCGTCATTTGTCCAATACTATGCTGTCCCGTGTCTTATACCATGTTGTACTTTATTTTGTAATATGTTGTCATGTGTTTATTATTATGTTGTCCTGAGTACATAAATATTGTATTTCTACAACAAGTAATTGTTAAGTACGATTTGTTGTTTCACATTAAAGCGTTAAGTACAAATTGTTGCTTCACAACAAGTAAATGTTTTAATTCTACTAACATGAAACCATTACATTAATGTTTCGGATAATTTGGTTTCATACAACTTTATGGTCTTGTATGTTAAGTTCATCCGATAATTCTTAGGCTCAGGTTGTATTGTTTTTGATGGAGTTGTGGTCTTGGATTTAGAAGCAGCCTTCGCAAACACTAGTAGGGGGTCAGAGGGAGCAACATTCTTCTTGATAATCTTCCTGTTATATACCACCCCACTAAATTTTCTGCAAAATAAAAAAGAAGACACTATTATTGTAATCGACAGGACAACATAACTAAAAACACAGGACAACATAACTAAAAACACATGACAACATAGTCTAACACACAATACAACAAAATATTAACAGTTTAAGCTTAATATTTATCAACAATGGACAACATAGTATATGAAAACAGTACAACAACGATAAGTTCATATTACCTTTCATCTCTATCTGAAGATTTCCTTTTACCTAAAGTCTTACTGTTCTTCTTTGTCATTGTTGACATACTTACTGTAACAATAACCAAATGCTAATTAGTAACAAAACATTTTATAGATAGGAGAAGAAGAAGTTGATTAACGTTTGAAAAAGAAGTTGAATAAAAGAAGCAGATAAGCGGATACCGTTTGAAGAGCAGCAGATATTTAGGATTAGTGTTTGAGTAGATTTCGTTTGAAGATCATCAGATACTTAGGATTAGGGTTTGAGTGGATTTTGTTTGAATAGCAGTAGATACTTAGAGTTAGGGTTTGAGCGGAGATAGATTGAAGAGAGGGAGGGTTTTAGCGGAGATGAAAGACAGTTTGAGCTTTGAGCGGAGATGAGAGGTCGTTGCCGTTTCAACTTTGAGAGGAGATAGATTGAAGAGAGATAAAGTTTAAGAGGAAATGAGAGGGTTTAAAATGAGGGAGAATTATCCTACGTGAAAAAAAAACAAAAAAAAAATTATTTTTTAACCTACATGTCCTGCCACTGGGATTCGCTGAGGGATTCGTTCCCCCAGTTTCGTTTCCCGTATCACGCCTCTTAAAATATATATATTTATTTTTATTTGAATTTATACTATAAATATATAAACGCATTTAAAATACTATAAAATTGTTTAATTGTGTTAAAAATATACAAAAAAATTTCTAATATGTAATATATCTATTTTTTTTTAAGTATAGACAAATATTTTAAAAATTATATATATATACTTTTATTTTTTATTTGTGTAAAAATGTAAAATCATCTCTTAATCTCTTAAAATATAATTCACTAATTTATTTATTTAATTATTAAAAAAATGGTAAAACTTACTTTTTTTTTTTTTTACTTTTTTTATCTAAAATTTTATCGTTATTTTTTAAAAAAATTTACCTTAAAAAATTTTAAGCTCACCCAACTATAAATAATGGGTTCGTCCCTCATTATGCTTCAAAATCATCTATAAACACAATAAAATATTGATGTTAAAGGAAAGAAATTAGTTGTATAGTTAAAATATAAATTATAGAATAGAAATTACAAAATATAAATATGATAACGTGAAACAAACCCCCTCTAATGTGAATAAATAAGGAAATTAAAATAAATATAATTTGAATTTAAAATTAGTTTATTAGTCAAAATATATTATGAGAAAGATAACTTATTTAAAACGATAGATAATCTATTCTTTAAATTACTTATTAAGAGTATTTAAGAATTAAGACCATTACATAAAATTTATTTATTCATGAAACATATTTTCATTTTGTACTACCTAAAAAAGATTAGTTATTTCAAATATAAATGTGTAAAATATATAATAAAAATAATTTATTTTAAATAATTTGACTGAGTATAAAAAAGCAATAGAAATAACACTTAAAAAATTCTGTAATAAAAATAATATTTTAAAATTTTAAAATAAATTACATAAACAGAACCAGCAATGACACGTGGTAAGCCATCAGGCCTTCTTCTCCAAAAATTCAGTCACCGAATTCGCATTTTCCGGCGAGTTTTACTTGAAAACTCTCTACCATTTATTCTCAAATTCTTTGGTTATCCGTGCATTCTCCTTCATTCATTCGACTAAGAATATAAAATAGAAATTATATAATAGAAATTACAAAATATAAATATAATAACGTGAAACAAACTCCCTCCTAATGTGAATAAATAAGGGAATGAAAATAAATATAATTTGAATTCAAAATTAGTTTATTAGTCAAAATATATTATGAGAAAGATAACTTAATTAAAACGATAGATAATTTATTCTTTAAATTAGTTATTAAGAGTATTTAAGAATTAAGACCATTGCATAAAAAATATTCATTCATGAAACATATTTTCATTTTGTACTACATAAAAAATATTAGTTATTTCAAATATAAATGTGTAAAGTATATAATAAAAATGATTTATTTTAAATAATTTGACCGAGTATAAAAAAAGCAATAGAAATATCACTTAAAAAATTCTGTAATAAAAACAATATTTTAAAATTTTAAAATAAATTGCATAAACAGAACCAGCAATAAAACGTGGTAAATAATACGTGGTAGGCCATCAGACTTTCTTCTTAAAAAATTCAGTCACCGGATTCGCATTTTCCGACAATTTTTACTTGAAAACTCTCTACCATCTATTCTCAAATTCTTTGGTTATCCGTGCATTCTCATTCATTCATTCAACTAAAAATATAAATTATAAATTATAGAATAGAAATTACAAAATATAAATATAATAACGTGAAACAAACCCCCTCCTAACGTGAATAAATAAGGGAATGAAAATAAATATAATTTGAATTCAAAATTAGTTTATTAGTCAAAAATATATTATGAGAAAGATAATTTAATTAAAACGATAGATAATCTATTCTTTAAATTAGTTATTAATAGTATTTAAGAATTAAGACCATTGCATAAAATTATTTCATTCATGAAACATTTTTCATTTTGTACTACCTAAAAAAGATTAGTTATTTTAAATATAAATGTGTAAAATATATAATAAAAATGATTTATTTTAAATAATTTGACTGAGTATAAAAAAAGCAATAGAAATAACACTTAAAAAATTCTGTAATAAAAATAATATTTTAAAATTTTAAAAAAATTACATAAACAGAACCTTTAATGACACGTGGTAGGCCATCAAGCCTTCTTCTTCAAAAATTCAGTCACTGGATTTGCATTTTCCGGCAAGTTTTACTTGAAAACTCTCTATCATCTATTCTCAAATTCTTCGGTTATCCGTGCATTCTCATTCATTCGACTAAGAATATAAAATAGAAATTATAGAATAGAAATTACAAAATATAAATATGATAATGTGAAACAAACCCCTCCTAATGTGAATAAATAAGGGAATGAAAATAAATATAATTTGAATTCAAAATTAATTTATTAGTCAAAATATATTATGAGAAAGATAACTTAATTAAAACGATAGACAATCTATTCTTTAAATTAGTTATTAAGAGTATTTAAGAATTAAGGCCATTGCATAAAATTTATTCATTCATGAAACATATTTTCATTTTTACTACCTAAAAATGATTAGTTATTTCAAATATAAATGTGTAAAGTATATAATAAAAATGATTTATTTTAAATAATTTGACTGTATAAAAAAAAGCAATAAAAGTATAATAAAAACAATATTTTAAAATTTTAAAATAAATTACATAAACATAATCAGCAATGACAAGTGGTAAGGCCATCAAGCCTTCTTCTCCAAAAATTCAGTCACCGGATTCGCATTTTCTGGCAAGTTTTACTTGAAAACTCTCTACCATCTATTCTCAAATTCTTCGGTTATCCGTGCATTCTCATTCATTCGACTAAGAATATAAAAAATAAATTATAAAATAGAAATTACAAAATATAAATATGATAACGTGAAATAAACCCCCTCCTAATGTGAATAAATAAGTGAATGAAAATAAATATAATTTGAATTCAAAATTAGTTTATTAGTCAAAAATATATTATCATAAAGATAACTTAATTAAAACGATAAATAATTTATTCTTTAAATTAATTATTAAGAGTATTTTAGAATTAAGACCATTGCATAAAATTTATTCATTCATGAAACATATTTTTATTTTGTATTATCTAAAAAAGATTAGTTATTTCAAATATAAATGTGTAAAATATATAATAAAAATAATTTATTTTAAATAATTTGACTGAGTATAAAAAAAGCAATAGAAATAACACTTAAAAAATTCTGTAATAAAAACAATATTTTAAAATAAATTACATAAACAGAACCAGCAATGACACGTGGTAGGCCATCAGACATTTTTCTCCAAAAATTCAGTCACCGGATTCGCATTTTCCGGCAAGTTTTACTTGAAAACTCTCTACCATCTATTCTCAAATTTTTCGGTTATCTGTGCATTCTCATTCATTCGACTAAGAATATAAAATATAAATTATAGAATAGAAATTACAAAATATAAATATGATAACGTGAAACAAACTCCTCTTAATGTGAATAAATAAGTGAATGAAAATAAATATAATTTGAATTCAAAATTAGTTTATTAGTCAAAAATATATTATGAGAAAGATAACTTAATTAAAACGATAAATAATTTATTCTTTAAATTAGTTATTAAGAGTATTTAAGAATTAAGGCCATTGCATAAAATTTATTCATTATTCAAGAAACATATTTTCATTTTGTACTACATAAAAAAATTAGTTATTTCAAATATAAATGTGTAAAGTATATAATAAAAATGATTTATTTTAAATAATTTGATTGAGTATAAAAAAAGCAATAGAAATAACACTTAAAAAATTCTGTAATAAAAATAATATTTTAAAATTTTAAAATAAATTACATAATCAGAACCAGCAATGACACGTGGTAGGCCAATCAGGCATTCTTCTCCGAAAATTCAGTCAACGGATTCGCATTTTCGGCGGGCTTTACTTGAAAACTCTCTATATCTATTCTCAAATTCTTCGGTTATCTATGCATTCTCATTCATTCGACTAAGAATATCAGAATCATTTCTTCCACTTCTTATTCAGATTCCATTCTTTTTGAGTTTATAGTGAAAACGAATAATAAGCAATCTCTCGCCATATCCAGAAACCTTCATTATCAAACCCTTTCAAGGTAAATCGGTGATCAGGTGAAGAAGGAGATGATGCATCATCATCAACCCTAATAGCCGACTGCCCCTTTCCAGGTAAAAATTCTTCTTTAATAATTTAATAAAGTAAATGGGACATTATCATGTCATTTCTTCTTCTACATACAATTAATTGAAAATTGACATGAATAAATATAAGTATTATTTTAGTATTTACCAAAATATTAAAATTTTGAAAAACTCAAAACCGTTAATTTCAGTAGCACTCTATTAAATTTTTCAGTATAGTGAAAAAATCGATATTTTTGGTAATTTGCGGTTCGATGGTTTCAATATATCAAAAATATTTGTAATTTTCACCCCTAATCCTAAGTTCCTTAACCACAGTTTAACTCAAATACAAAAGTATTACTTAAAAAATTAAAAGTTTCAGGTTCAATTAGTAAGAAACACTCAAATCCAGAAGTATTACGTAAAAATTTACAAGTTTCAGGTTCAATTAGTAAGAAATGTACTAATAAAGCTTTGATCTAAAGGGGAAAACTTTGAAAGCTTTGATCTAAAGGGATCATAACTGTAGGGGTCGTGCTAGCCACCCCGAGAAATAAACCCGGTAAAAAAAGAAGTTAAAATCTAAGCAACGTCAGGTTATGAACATGACTAACCAAACCTAAGCACTAGAGAACTAAAGAACTAAGAACAGATTCATGCCAAGAGAGGAGGATGAAATAAACAAAAGAAAAATAATGTATTTACAGTCAACAATCAGCATTTTTTTTAAGTTTAGCTTAAAAGTACTGAGAGCTTAGGCACAACTGTTTCAGCTAACAGAAACAGGCCATTATAATTGATTGCCACAGTTTTTTTTAATGACTGCCAAGTATGTTGGGCCACAAACCATTGGCGCGACAAATATAAAGTTGGGGGCAATGCAAAATATATTCTCTTCTTCTTCTGATAAAGAAAAGATTAAGAACCTGCATGTCTCTGATGGAAGAAGCCATTGGATGTTCCACCACCAGTAGTAGCTGACCAGTAGTTAATTGGCACCCTGCTCGGTTCTCTTTCGAGTACAAAGTCTCCTCCTCCCAACGTGGGAGGAGGTACCACCTGCTCTCTCTCCCATTCTCCTCCAAAACGAGCTGCAGACAGGTGGTGATTATCGGCCGTAGCTTGGAAGTTTCCGCCAGAGGGAAAGTAGTAGAATCCAGCTGCCTGATCAGAAGAAGATGATGCTGCTGATGCTGCAGCCATTGGAGGGACTAGAGATGAAGAAGACGAGCCCATTTGATTACTACTCGGCCTCAGTATGCTGGGGATGACAGAAGGATGAATGGTTGTACTGATACCCTGCTGAAAGTAAGTCTCTATTTGATTACTACTTGACCTCGGTATGCCGGGGATGACAGAAGCTGGATGAATGGTTTGTGTACTGATACCCTGCTGAAAGTAAGTCTCCAGTGCTTGGACTCGGTCTTGGGTCCGAGCAAAACTGCCTCGATAAGGAGGAATAGGTGAAGGAGTGATGGTGCTGGTCCCACCTGTAGCAGTACTGCAAGTTTCCATGTTGTAAAGTTCAGCGCAAAGTTAAACAAATCTGTCTTACCATAAATGCCATTACTTTTACATTGTGGATTAGGAAAGCAACAAAAATAGATATAAAAATGCTTACTTGTGACCCACAAGGAGAGGATTCATAAAGGATGTTGGTCTTTGTAAATCTTGATTTGTCCAAACTGCCCTCTGATTCAAAGAAGCAATGGATGATTGATCTGGGACAGCTATGTGGCTGGTGTTGCTGTTGTTTGGGAAGGGAGAAGAATGGTGCTCCCAACTCTGGTAATGAATGTCCATGGTAGGAAAAGTATAAGAAGTGGGCATCTCACTGTGAACTGGTGGGACACTCCAATTACCAAACAAACCAACATTATCTGGCACAGTACTTCTGCCTGGATTTGATGAAGAAGGATGGAGGGGTCCAACATAAGTAACGTATGGGTGAGTAGCAGATGATACAGCTCCATGATCAGTATACATGAGACCTGGTCCAACAAGATTAGGATCTGTTGTATAACAAGAAATACATTTTTTAGTAGGTGATCCAGAAATTTATAACTGTAAACCCAAACTAAAGAAAAAGGGAAATCTTACATGTAGTTGGTGACAACTGTATCCTCTCGCTGCAGAGAAGGATTATGTTAGAACAGAAAATTTCAAAATGAAATTAAAAGGCAAAGACATTTCATAGCTGTTGCAAAAATTTCAAAGCCCAAGACTTGTTTGGGTCATAGCTCAGGAACATTGAATTCCCTTCTCAAGACCTTATTGCCATCTCTATGAACACAACAACAAAACTGTTTCTGGATTGAACTATCTATGTACAGAGGAGGACAAAGGGTCTAATAAATATTACGAATATATACTTTTGCAGTGGCGTTAAACCTCCTAGATTAAAGAACAAGAAGATAAGTCAGATGGAAATAAGTATTAAGCAGTCCAAACATACTTCAAAGATTCCTGAAGCCGTGCCAATCCTCCCACAGGACACCAGTGAAGTCCAAAAGACTGCAAGATTTAGAAAAACAGGTCGGACTCGCAGCTTCAGAAAAGAAGACAATTAAACTACAAGACAAACATGGAAATATTAATTTAAATCAATTCATAGTAGTACTTTCCAAATAACCATGTTCAGATACCAGCATGATTATTCTTTGCTTACACTCTCTTTGAAAAGTATATCAATGATGCATATATACTTGAGACCCGAAGGCAAAAAACTGAAGAAAGTAAAATGAGATCGAAGTCTCAACGCACTAAAACTACATGAAGAATCAGGCCACATAATAAGTGACAAATGCCGGATATCAAATCGTTATAACTCAAGATAAAAAAAAAAGTATTGAAATCACTTTATCACTGTTATATATACCGTGAAACTAATTATAACAGATACTAATTTCTATCAAGGTTTGGGAGATTTGTACCATATCGGAGATGGCATGATCAAATAAATCATCATCATTGTGCCAATCTTCAATGCCATGATCCGGAAATGCTTGATTAGCATAAAGCCACTGACCTGTCTCGATTTCCCGACAATTGGGACACTGCATTGCATTCTTAACATTGAATGCTGACCCAATGCAATCTGGTCATAAAAGATCAAGATTAGTGTGAAAGAAAATTACAATAAACATTAAAGAAGGAAAATAAGGAAGAAATTCAAGAAGTACCAAACATAAACATATAAGATATGATATACAAAAAGATAAACATAGGGGGAACATAAAGTAGTGGAAGCAAGATATTTCATTGCTACATAATATGAATTGAAAATATGTGCCTGAGAGAGTTGACTTTATTCATAGTGTTTAGCTCCCCAATATGTTTTTTCTTATTCGGATCAATGGCACTAGTTTAGGGAATTGAATAATTGTCAAACTTAACTAAAATCAATGTGCCTCTGCCCAAATTTGAAATGGAAAGACGGGAAGTGATGGTCTAGTTTAGGTCTTCAATGTATGTACTATATTATACTACAACAAATACCAATAATAGAAATAAAGGAACCTTGAAAGGTATATAATATCTTTCTATCTACTTTGTATTCAATACAAGAGATTGGATTCATGTAGCTTTCCTTGCTTGTTCAATAATTAGATAGATATGATAAAAAAAAAGGACAAAAATAATATTATGTAATGCATTGTTATGACAAAGAGAAATTATAGGTTTGACAAAAGAAAAACATTTCATCACACTTGCGAGGTTTCTCAGAAATCGTAAGTCTAAATGTAATTGACTAGTAGTCTAGTAAAAGAAATATAGAGAAAAAGACCTAAATACTTTCCCCCAGTCCCTTAATCGTAACCCGTATGCTTCCTCTTTCCGAGACTTCGCGCATAAATGCATTAGACGCCCGATCCTTGTGCACGGGACGATCCTCATCCCAACCCATTAACATGATGGGTTTAAATATTAAAGTTTAGTAGTTAGTGGTCAAACTTGCTCAAGTGAAAAAGGTTTGGACTTGAGAGGTTGAAGTCTCAAATTCGATTCCCGCCAAAAAAATACTTTGATTGAAGATGAGGGTCATTGCGGTGGGATGCTATTCTAGCCTCCTCCATAAATAAACACACAAGTATCAAAAAAAGAAACAAATAGTAATTAGAGGTAGTTATAACGGTTCTTAATGATTAAAAGTGGTTATTGACATTAATATTTAACGTGTAATTTGTATTAAGAATTTTCTTCTTCTAAGGATGTCTTGAATAAAATTCTGCATCAAGGAACTACCTCTAGCTAATTTTAACTTCTTATAACTAACAGCTAACTATCTATTTAATATTCACGCAAGTTATACTAGATAGCCTTAGGCTGCATGTATTGTAACATGGCTACCCTCCTTCAAATCTCTCGACCACGAAAGATAGTGAGAAAGGAACTCTCTTGTCTCTTCTCGTGGAAGACCTTCTCCGCACTACTTAATTCGTATTTCCATTCTTGTTCAAGATTTGCAACAAAAAGAACTCCTTTAGTTGCTTTAGGAATTGTCAATGAAGGAGGGAAATGTTGTTGACAATGTAGAATCACAAAACAGGAATTTCTATTTAGGAAGAGGAGAAGTGAAGAAACATTTAGAAAGAAGATAAATGCTTAGAAGAAGACAATTCTTGTTACATATTCAACATATTACACACTACATATTGCATTAATAATACTACTATCAATAATCGCTATAACTACTACTAACTACCTATAACTTCTTATCAATAATAATGATATTACATTCCATAATACTTACTAGCCAATTTGTATGAGTTAATAGGATTACGGTTATTAGTGAAGATGCCCAATCGTGAGATAGTGAGAAAGGAACTCTCTTATACATATCACTTTAGTACACATCATTACTTCCCCTATAGAAATCCTTGACCTTAAGGGTTGGGTGAGTTGTGCAACATTATCTTTTTTTTTTGCTTCTATCATAAACAATTCAGAAGATACCATGTAGTGGCATCCCTTTTCCCAGCTGGCCAATGGAGGGCTAATGTACAAACAAAAACAGTTTAAATTCTTTGGTGTCTCCGCAAACCATGGATCGCTCACAACATCATGGAATAAATGTAGGGGATCGCTCACAACATCATGCAATAAATGTGGGTTGATCATTAGCATTTCCATGAACAAAATCGCCGGTTGCATCTAAGACTTGAAGATGGAGATGTGTTGTTGGATTCAAAATTTGTAGAGTCCATATATTTGTTGGATTTGTGGATAACAATATCTTGGTAGTTTGTACATGTATGCATCCTTCTCCATTTTGTTGACGTATTTTGTGTCAAAGTAGATATTAAACTTTTAGATTGAATATCTAGTTGTTGGAAATATCAATCGAAAAAGACATCCATCCAACTAAAAGAATCTTGAATAGATTGAAATGTTGCCTCTATTTATTTTCGTGATAATCCAGTGCCCCCTTGCCCTCTTTTTTTCCCTTCATAAGTCGGCCCACTAAAGCCCAACTGCATGATGCCCTAACCTTTACTCTAGTATGCCGCCAAACACAAGAAAAATGGCCTTATCTTTTTTTTACCCTGGCCTAACTAATCCTCCTTATCCAGAGTCATATATGGTCGACGAAACAGGGGAAAGTGACATCACAGGCAACACTAGTCGATAGGAAGATTGTGATATGGAGAATTGCTCTCAAGTAACCTTGAATTGAATGATTTCGCTACAACCAAAAGTAAATGAGAATATAGCACCTTTGAACTTTATTCCCACATTTACAATACTAATTCTTTACTACTTATAGTAATATTACCTAACTAACCATCTTGATTTTCTTGGACTAGAACTATAACAAGCCCATGACAAATTTGAACCCTAACTACACCCTTACATTTGATCAATTCTCCCCCATAAGAACTTCATTGTCCACAATGAAGGAAAATTTTTAACTTGACTCAAACATAAACAAACAATGGAGTACAATGCTTCCAGCTTTAGCAGCCACAAGTCTCTCCAAAAGGCTCAGCAGCTTGCCTAAAAATGGTGATTTGTTAACCCTTGAAATCAATGCATCCCTCTTTATGTTTGGATTAAATCAACTTCAGTTCAAAAAAGTACATCGCCCAAGGAACTTGTGAGCTAGAGATCTCTACGATACTCAACCATTAGCGAGTCCATCCCTAAGTATTATTCACCCTTTAAAATCATGTGTCCTCGAACGAGGCCTCTTTAACAACTTTTGGGGGGAAATCGTGACAATGAGGAGTTGAGCGACTTTTGCAAAGGTTCCTCTACTTCATCTTCAATTTTATTTTTCTCCGAAGTTTTGAAAAACATACAATGATGTACCATTGAACCATTGTTTTTTCAATCGCTTGGAGAAGATGATCAACAATAAAGTTAAGCGGCTCTATTTGTGGCCTATGTTCGCTAACTTGATGTTTGTTGCCCCTTTGACTATTTGTAGCATTCTACTTTGAATATCATCGAATCATGTGCGTTATCATTTAACATATAAACCATCTTCTTCTGTCCAACTGATATTTTTCTTCATTCACGTTCAAGAATGGATCACTTTTTAAACAAGAAAAATGTTATCAACAACAATACTCGCATCTTCTTCTTGTCTATGTTGTAGCACTTCTTCAGTCGATTATTGAACTTCTTTAAAGACCATCTTTGAAAATATCACATTAGACAAATATGAACTCGAACATGCTCAATATGCTTGTTCTTGAACATATTGTTGGACACTAACATTTTCAGAAATGGTTGTTTTTTCCATGCTTTCAGTTGATGCATCATTTTCTTCCTCCAGAAAGAAGTGCCTTCTGAGGCTGTTCATTTTTGTGCATCATGTTATTCAGCATTTCGTCTAATTGGCCCAGCTGCCGTTCAACTACTTTCAAATCCCGAGTCCAACCTATCCTTTCTTTCAGCTTCTTGATTGAATGAAAATCTCCACAAAATCTTGCCAAAGATTCTTGGTAGTTGATCTCTCATTTCGGGTTTAAAGATGTTTCCATGTTAACCTCCACTAGAATTGGAAAAAAAAATGACTTATAATTGCCTATTTTAATTCAATCAGTTTTTGGTAGATTTTTGTAACAAATAATAAACCATCCCATTTGCGAGCATTTCCTCTATACAGTTTGACGTCATTTGAATTCTTTCTGCCATCTCCATTTCTTCTTTTTGGAAGAACTTCTCCATTTCGAAAATCCATTGTTCCACGCGTGTTTAGCACAAGATTTTGAGTCTCGCGTGTCTACCATTTCACCACCAAGGCATCTTGAAAGTAGATTTTCCTACACATAAAGGAAAAGACCATGCGTTTAGGCGCAGCAGTTGACTGGACATCTATTGAATCTTGGGGATATTGGCTTTTCTCATAAGGGTAGAAGAAAGTCATGTTTCCTTTTTGCAAGAACTACCACTCAAGAGAACAAAAGAATTTGATAGAACCTATCATTGGCACTGGGCAGAATAGTTTTCCAAGAACAACTGACCACTAGCGAACAAAGGAACTAAAACTTGATAAAAAAAAATCAGAAATGAATCAAACAAGAATCTTAAATTTTGAGAAGTTAAATGGAATTAGACTTGGGGTTGAGAAAAGAATTGGCAGAATCTGAGATGAGAAAAGAATCGGCAGAATCTGAGATGAGAAAAAGGAATGGTCAGAAGATGGGAAAAGAAATGGCCATAACTGGTGCTCTGATACCATTGATATGGAGAATTACTCATCTTTCAGTGTGACTTTTGTAAAGATAGGGAGGATGAACAATTTCAAATCATTGAGGGGTGTGAACTAAGGGTTTGCAAGGTGAGGATGGCCTTGCAAAAGTTTTGGGCAAAAAAGTATATCTTCTAGTTTGGTTGTGCTATATACCATGCTTAGAGGGATGATCAAACATAATCTAAATCAGATTTGGGGTTCTTGACCTAAAGAAAAGCAAGGATTCAGCCTTGCTAAATGATAACAACACAAGTAATGAAGAATTCCCAGCTCGTCTGCTCTTACAAGTACCTATGTTACTGCAGAGCCTTAGATTACACTACGCATACCTTTGTGGTATGTGATGATTCCTTGATACTTGGGTTGAAAGAGATTAAACAATTCCAAACAAGGGGAAATCATTTCATATTCTTGAACCCATACATACCCAGAGAAATCAAAGCCACACTAACCATGCATGAATACACTAAAATCTACAGAAGAGGTATTTCAGCACAAACAATACTAATCATGGTTACTCATTGAATTTCCCCAATCAAATAGTGGATACAGAGAAATATATAGACTTTCATATTACCCTTATGGCTATCTATCTATCATGATGAATCAATCAACTTACTAAGTTAACATAGGCATAACTTTATATATTAAAAAAACCCTGAAGTCGATTCTTTGGAGTCTCTAACGTACATGAACAACAGCATTAGATATAAGAAGTAAAATGAAAAAGATGAGTCTACACTACACTACACTACAGTTGACAGCAATAATGTTGATAGGTCATTGAACTTACCTAGATGAAATTGATGGCCACATCGAAGCTTTGCCCATGATCTCTTTCCATCATCGAGCACAGAATCCAGACAAATCGAGCATTGCAGCGACGAGTTGTGGAGCCCGTGACCATCGTCGAGCATATCCGCATCCACCAAATTCATAATCATGTAAGTAAACCTAATAACCTTGAACAAGCACACAGTCAGTCAGTCAGCTAAATGAATAAATTCTTCAGATTTTGGGAGACCGGAGGAGAAGCCAAACAGAAGAAGAGAATCATAAGACTTGTTGTTGTATTGGAAAAGAAGAATAAATATTTTATTAGTAATTAAATTCAACCTTTCTTTTCTTGCTGTCTCAATTCTATCTCAACTCTCTCTCTATTACAGCCGTTATAAAAATATAAAAATCTAATAGTGAAGTAATCAGGAGAAGACTACTTTTTTATTTATTTTATTTTATTTTATATTATATTTTAATGTACTTTTTAATATTTTATTTAAAATATTTACTTTATTTTGAATAAGATAGTTGTGTATTAATGTAGTTTGTTAGAAAAGATAACTTTTTTAAATACTAATAATCAAAGTTCATTTTTAAATTTATTTGTTAGGTTGAATATATTTTTTTATAATATATTTTTTTATAAAAATGTGTTTTTTATTTAATACAATTTTAATATATTCAGTTTTAATAAAAATATAATTTATTGTTTAATTTAAAATATAATTAAATGTATATACATTTTTTTCTCTTTAATTATTTCATCCAAAATAATTTATTAATATTTTTTATTCAAATTCTTTGTTAATTATATATTATTAATTTTAAATTTTATTTCAGTTTATATGCATGGTTATTATGTTTTTAATTATAAAATAGTTAATTAATATATAAAACGAACTCTAATATATATATATAACAATGTAAATTGAATTTATAAAAGAATAAACTAATGTTTTTAAAAGAAATTATGTATGTGTTTAGTTAAAAACAATCTTATAATAAGTTTTAATATATATATTTTTTTATAGAGAAATGATTAGGTGAGGGAATTTGGTGAGGGAATGACGTGCATAATCTTATTCGTTGAAAAAATCAAATAATTTCTCTCTTTTCTCTCTTTCCTCCAACTTTTACATTTTCCAACCAATGAAGGTGATGCAATGTCATTCCCTCACAAAATTCCTTCACTAATTTCCCTCACTCTATCACTCCTCTTTTTTATACATGCTACATTTAAAATTAATTAAAACTTAATTTTGTCTCACAGTTAGTTATGATAATTAATTTAACTATGTTGTTAATCTTTGCTTATTTATTTTTTCATTATTATTATTTAATTCTATTGTTATTATTAAACTTTTAAGTATCTAGATTTTTAAGAAATTAAGTTTTATAAGTAATAAATATAAGATGATTAGAATATATAAAACATAATATATTAAAATTTATATTTATATTAGGTTAATTATTTATACCTAACAATGAAATCAAGTGACAAAAACTTAATTTAAAAATTCAAAAGCTTAAAATTGGACTCCAGTAATAATAATATTTAAAATGGATCAAGCTAGATATCCCAGAATCAATTTGGGTCACACAAAAATAAAAACATAATTTTTTTTTTGAAACAATGTAAAAACATAATTAATTCATAAATGAAATAAATTATGTACAATCTCAGTTAATCTATAAGAGTGGTATAAAAATATCCTATTTGATTTCAATATTAATTAAAAACAATTAGGATTTTATAATTTGATTTCACACTAACAGTTTTAAAATAAAATCTTGACATAGAAACTGTTTTGGGATGATTAAGCCAAGTATTTAGAGAAGGCAGTGGAGTGCAAAAGTTACAATCATAGTGAAAGATTCACAAATAGACTCCAATATATTAAAGATCCCTCTTTACAAATTATACCATTTCCAACTGAGAATAGAAAAACTAATAACAAAAATAAATAATACAGAAAAGGCACAAAAATCTTCAGTTTGGGAAAAACACTACTTTTCAATCCCAAGTTCTCTTGAGATATCTTTAGTTAGGCTAAATTGCAAGGTGTTGTGCCATGGGAAGAGAGTTCGAGTTACTGGAAGTTTCCTCCGAAGATCCTGGTGCATATCGACACAAAGGTTAAGACCAAGAATTACGACGCCTCTAAGTTCCAAATTATTTTATTAACCAAAATCTATGAATTGATTGATTTCTTACCAAAAAAAAAAAGCATTCTTAACTATATATATATTGGGTATAGAAATAGAAGCTTTTCTGAAAAACTTTATTCTAAGTTATTAGACTTGCATTTGAGAAGTTCCTAGACTACTTTAACGATCAAATACCTTAAATGTGGTATCTGGTAAATCTGAGTAAGAACCCTGCCAATACCAAAGAGCTACCGATTAACGCTAAAAGTAAATTTATCAATGGTAATACAGAGAGATTAAGCAAAAAGCAACACAAACCTGAAGAGCAGTAAGGTATTCTGTCTCATGGTGTCGGATAATATTGCTCAAGGAAATTGCGGTATCATCAGGGGACTACAGAAGTGCATGGAAAAGGAAATATATCAACCAAAATAAGAAGGGTTCATACATGGTCCAATAATCCTAAAATGGAAACATGTTATGTTATCAAAAGCGACAAGATTACAGGATCACCTGAAATAGAGTTGAATCCTTGCATTCATGTTCTGCATCTAATTGGACGTTTCCCTCTTCAAAATAGTGTGCTCCCACCTGAATGAAGAACAAACTTTAGAGTGGCGTATCATTTCCTGTATATACTTGTATGACCAAAATAAAAGCATCAAGAAACATATTTAGTTCTACAATGACCATGAACTTACTTGCCATTTGCCTCGAACCTCAATCAGTTGCGCTTCATCCTTAAACTCAATGTTCCACACTGATCGCCAGCTCCCATTGCTATTTATATATAACAAGTAAATGAAGATAAATGACAGTTTTATGTGTACAATGCACTAAAGAGAAAGCAAATCTTTTGGGAAAAGAAGAATGGTTAAGCTGACTACCAGAAATTCTGAGGACTGTGTCGACTAGCTGAAATGACCACAACAAACTCAAAATCAGATCCTGGTTCTTCCACGTCTTTTCCCTTCCCACAATAAACGGAACAAACACCTTTTGGATAAGCTTCACTAACATATCTCATTACTTCTTCATCAAGTGCACATCTGCCCACAAAAGAAATAATAAATTTAAGAAAAGTGTAATATTTAGCAAACATGGATCAAGGCATATAATGTCTAAGTAGGCTAATCATGTCAGCTCTTTGAATAACAGAGTAATTATCATTATACTAAAGTCGACTTTCTGCAAAATACAAAACTAACTATGTTTCTTATCTTGCAACAGTGTACATGTCTTCGGTTTTCACTTATGTTACAGTAATCATGTAACCATGTTTGTATGGTGGCGCGATGTTCTGCATGAATCATGTATAGTAAGCTGTTCCCATGCATTCGAAGAGAGTAAAAATTCTCTTCAAAGGGTAAAGAATTTATGTAGCATAACAATATTAGAGGATGACTATTATAATAACTTCTATGGTCAGATTCAATATTTTGCATTTACAGTAGTTTTAATAATTTTGTTTCACCCTCTTAATACTGCTACACGTGTCATGTATTTCTTTGGTCTAATTTTTACCATAGTCAATGCGACTTTCCAAAATCATATATACACGTAGGCTTAGCGTTTTATGAATTAATAATGAACGTGATGACATGGCATAACCATCATCTTTTAGGACTATTCCCTAATCTAACAAACTCTTCCTTATTTCCATAATTTTGAACCACTCTCCTGATTTTCTCTATATGGATGGTTTCCTAATCTAGCAATGTAATAAAAGAAAAAAAACCTTCAAAATGAATATTGAGATACAAAAAACATTATGGGCAACATGATCTTTCTCTTCCTGAAATTGAATAGTTTAAATTAAGATGAACTCAGAAATTTCTGAAAAAATAACTAATCAAATATATCATTCAATAAAAGTATAACTAAGAACGTCATCCAAAAGAACAAAGAGAAAGCTAATGTAAGGGCAAAGTAGTAATACCGATACTCCTCAACATATGGTGAGGGAAGCTCTTCATCACTTGCTGGTCTCACCTTTGTGCAAACCTGGATCAATTTGCATTTATGTGGAAAAACTTATGTCAAAGCCTTTTGTCCCATTCAGAGAGTTATAGCTATTAAATTGAGGGGGGAAACACTAGCATGCACATAATTAGCTTGAAAACAATATCAAACTGTCCACAATCATTGGAAATGTAAATGAAAGAAGAAAACATATTACTTACTTGCTTAATATGATCGACTTTAGAAACTTGTGCAGTCCTAGGATCAAGATATTCATCCTCTGTAAGCTGACTATATGACGTGATAAGGACCTTTAAGAATTGATATAACAACAATTAATTCATTTTCAACAGCTTATAGTTTTCCATTAAGTGAAAATTCAACTGCATGAAAATTTCCTACAGATGACCCAAGTTTAGATGATGATAGATTCCATAAAACTCAAATATAAAGAGCAGGTGCACAGATTCTCAGTTCAACGGAATGTCCTTCACTGGGTGATAGTCTACTGAATCACATAACCATTAACCTAGATCAAGGGCCACACATTTATTAACAATGCAAGTACTTTGTCTTTTATGACTGTTGCAAATGGTGACTTCATTAACCCCATACCTCAATGAACACCAGTCTAATACTCTATTCTAACACGAGTTATCCGAAGTTACCTTCTGATTCTAGTACTCTATTATAACATAGGTTTTCTCACTGTATTCCAAGAAGTCTAGTACTTTTATAATCCTAAAATCTTATAGATATGACTCATTTTGATCATAGCATGACCAATTTCCTATACATAAGAGTGTATTTTCATTTCCTTCGAATACATCTCATAGCTACTTCAGATTATACATTCCAATTGTAAGGCATTAATATTCTTTCAGCCACCAAAAGAAGTTGTACGTTTCAGCTCTAATTGAAGACTAACATATAAAAGTCAAAATGCCTAAAATCAATACACTAATAGGTTAAGGTCCTTAAGGAATAAGAGACATACCTCATCACCGCTACTTCCAGGCATTTTCAGGCATATCATGTGAGATCTATTATACAAAGGAAATGCTTCCGATGCCGCCGTGTTATACACATCATCGTCATCCAGAACAGATCGAAGGTCTGCCACAACCAAATTAAACAACGAAGATATCAAACAAACGGAGCAATTCAATCAGATGAAGTAATAGAGAAGAAATTGAACATGTAACTGGTGATGAGACGACGGAAGATTAGATAAGATATGAAGTACCTTTTGCGACGTATTGTATTTCGCCAGCAGGAGCATTAAGAAGGAACCATTTGGCGATCTCCGTCTTCTGCTTGAGACTGAGCTCCGGCTCTTCGTCGGACATCTATCTAGTAGAGAGTTTTCGCCGGAAAATTGAAAAGGAATGTGACTGACTGACTGACTAAATGCAAATTTTGAGGAGGGAAAGGGAATGGACTTGACACTGAGGGCCAGCCAGTTGATCTGTAAAGGTTTTCTTCTGGCGCACGATGCCTGAAATCATTTTCATTGTCCAAATAACTTTATTTTTAAACTATTAATTATTCATATAAATATATATTTATTATTTTAATTTATAATATTAAATCTAATACATCTTAAAGTAACTAATATATTTTTAAAAAATAATTATTTATATGTTATAAAAAAAATAATTGTGATTTAATTACAATATTAATTATTATATTTTGTATTAATATTTACAAATTATTAATTATTCTTATAATTATCTATTAATGAACAATTTTTGTGATTGAAACTATTTAGTGAATTAATTTATTATATATATATATATATATAACTAGTGTAATAAGCCAAATGAATTATAAATTCAAATTAATAAACATAATGTATTGTTTATTGTTTAGTTATCTTCATTGGAAGGCTCACCTAACAAGTTAGTGAAGAAGAAGTAGTCAAAACTATTTGTATTAGGTTAATGTTCTTAAAAGTATCTTTGGAGTTAGTGTATTAAATGTGAGCAGAGAAGAATGCAATAATTTCTTACGAGGGAGACAAATAATTGAACATTCACAGAAGGTTCGGGTAGATGTTCACGATATTACTCAATACTCAACTAAATTGGAGAACAAGTTTTACGGACATTCAATTAGATGTACATGATATTACTCGGTATTATGGATACTCAACTATATTGGGGAACAAGTTTTATTGGACATTCGATTAAAGAGGTGTCATGGTTACTCCACTAAATTGGGAAATAGATGTCTTTTTCTCAAATATTCTTCTGCTTCCTTTAAATAGTGAGAGATTTGATAGATATTAAGAATTCCCTGATACATTATTAGAACGAAAAGATGCATTATCTAATTAACTATTAGTTTTAAGTCGTCTCAGATGATTCATCAATAATTTAAAAGGCTTTTCTTACCTATTATTAAGAAAATAGAGATGGAGGAGGACCTGTTTGAAAGTAAGAAGTCATTTTCCTACTTCTTTTAGATAGTAAAAAATTTGATAGATACTAAGAATTCTTTGATACATTATTAGAACGAAAAGATGCATTAGATAATGATTAGTTTTAAGCCGTCTCAGATGATTAACCAACAATTTAAAGGGCTTTTCTTGCATATTATTAAGAAAATAGAGATGGAGGAGGACCGGTTTGAAAGTAAGAAGTCATTTTTTTTTATTTTTTTTCTCAGAAAAATATAGCTATTCTTAGTATGATATTAGGAAAAATCTTATAGTTATTACTCAAACAAGCCTGAAACGAATGCTTTTATATTCGTCCATAGGTCAAATAGGATATGTAATTATTGAAATGTTATTACCCGATACAAGCTTATTTTCATTGTAGTGAAAACCAAATATCCTAACCGCTGGACGACATCGGATTTATGTTTTTTCAATCATTATGAAATTAATACATTTTAATATTAAAAGCATAATGTAATTTATTTATTATTTTAGCTACCTTCAACTCCCCTAGTTTGTTAGTGATAAAAGATTATTATTGTTGAAATTTTAAACTAATTTCATTAATTAAATAAAAATGAGAATTTTGATAAATAAATTAAATGTAATTTAATCCAAATAAATATAAATTCATATCAAATTCACGTGAATTCTTGGTGCCAATGAATAAGATCGAAGGTAAATAGATAAGATTAAATGCCAATAATCTAAAAATGATAGTAGTTGGATGAATTAATTACTAGCCGTTGGATTGTTAAAATGAATTTATTATGATGGTTTCATTTTCAATTATATATATCTCATATTTTGAAACTATTAATATATCTCATATTTAATCTCATTATTTTTTTTAGAATTCGAAATGTCTTTTTTTTGTTGGGGGTGTTTTCGAGTTCTTCACTCAAGTGAGTTCTTCACTTGACGTATTTTCGTTGAAACTAAGTGATCGATTCAGGTACTTTGTCAAATTCAATGCGTAATGATTTCAGTGATGAATCACTACTAGATTTAGTGTACTTTATGAGACAAACCATCTGCGATAAACTCTATACAATGAGAGATGGTGATATTGTTTTAAGAGAAATTTGATAAACAAATGTCTCAAATCAACCTCTCAAATCAGTGTTTTGGTTCCTTTTACATTTTTACTTTATTTAATTTTTTTCTAACATTATTATTACTAATATTATAATTTTTGTTATTTAAAGAAATGGATAATAACAAGTATTTTAGCCATCTTCAATGTGAGGCTCTTCTAACTTGTTAGTGAAGAAGAAAAATTGTAAAAATATGTGGCTAATGTTCTTAAATATATTTAGAGTTAGTGTGTATCAAATATGAGGAGAGAGGATGGTAACAACTTCACAGAAGAGAGACTAACAATTGAACAAGTTTTACAAGAATGTAATAACTTCACATGAGGGGTCAAACAATTGAACAAGTTTTACATGACGTTCAATTAAATGTGTACAATATTACTCATACATTGAGATGCGTCATGGTTTTAAGCATTAATTTTGGTGAAGTCTTGATAACTATCCGATTACTCGACTAAATTGGGAAACGTGTCAATGCTTAAACATTGATTTTGGCGAAGCCACGATAATTACCCAATACAAGCACATTTTTATTTCAGTTTCGTTCATTTGATTCACATGAGAGGACGAACAATTGATAAGTTTTACTGGACATTCGATTACATGTGTATGATATTACTCATACATTGAGATGCGTCATGGCTTTAAGTATTAATTTTTGTGAAATCATGATAACTACCTGATTACTCAACTAAACTGGGAAACGTGTTGAGGCGTAAGTATTGATTTTGGTGAAGTCGCGATAACTACCCAATACAAGCACATTTTTATTTCAGTTTTGTTCGTTTGATTCACATGAGAGGACAAACAATTGAACAAGTTTTATAGGACATTCGATTAAATGTGTAAGATATTACTCATACATTGAGATGTGTCATGGTTTTAAGCATTAATTTTTTTTTAATTATGATAACTACCCGATTATTCAACTAAACTGAAAAACGTGTCAAGGCTTAAACATTGATTTTGGAAAAATCACGATAACTACCCAATACAAGCGCATTTTTATTTTAGTTTCGTTCGTTTGATTCACACGAGAGGACGAACAAGTGAACAAGTTTTACAGGACATTTGATTAAATGTGTAAGATATTACTCATACATTGAGATGCGTCATGGTTTTAAACATTAATTTTTGTGAAATCATGTTAACTACCCGATTACTCAACTAAACTCGGAAACGTGTCGAAGCTTAAATATTAATTTTGACAAAGTCACGATAACTATCCAATACAAGCGCATTTTTATTTCAGTTTCGTTTGATTCATATGTAACTTAAACTACCCGCGCTGCTTATTTTACAAAAACAAAAATAAAAGAATTCCGATGCCGGGAATCGAACCCGGGTCCCCTGGGTGAAAGCCAGATATCCTAACCGCTGGACGACATCGGATTAATGTACATTAATCATTATTAATTTAATACATCTTAATATACAATTCATAAATTTAAGTTAAAGTTATTTACAAAGTAAGTTCAAAAATCACATATCTCCTCTCTTTCAGGATATGTTAGGGAGTCTAGAACGACATAATGTAAGTAGTTCGATAATATCGATTTGTGCATCAAAATACAAAAGTAAATTGTTGAACAAGTTTTACAATTTCGTTCGTTTGATTCACATGAGAGGACGAACAATAGAACAAATTTTACCGGACATTCACTTAAATGTGTAAGATATTACTCATACACTGAGACGCGTCATGGTTTTAAACATTAATTTTTGTGAAATCATGATAACTATCCGAATACTCAACTAAACTGGGAAACGTGTTGAGGCTTAAATATTGATTTTGGCGAAGTCACGACAACTAACCAATACAAGCGCATTTTTATTTCAGTTTCGTTCAATTGAACCAATTTAATAGGATATTCGATCAAATGTGTAAGATATTACTCATACATTGAGATGCGTCATGATTTTAAGCATTAATTTTTGTGAAATCATGATACCTACCCGATTACTCAACTAAACTAGGAAACGTGTCGAGGCTTAAATATTGATTTTGACGAAGTCACGATAACTACCCAATACAAGTGCATTTTTATTTCAATTTCGTTCGTTTGATTTAAATGTAACTTAACTACCCAATACAACGCATTTTCATTTTAGTTTTGTTCGTTTTATTCACATGTAACTTGATTAATCTGTTTATTTTATTCCGCATTTATTGAGGCTAGTTTTGTTTGTTTTATTCTGATGTAACTTGATTTTTTTAATAAAAACGTTATAAGTGGTTTTTCAAATAAAAAAAGAAGAAACGACAAAAATAAAAGAATTCCAATGCCGAGAATCGAACCTAAGTCCCCTAGGTGAAAACCAGCTATCCAAACTGTTGCACGACATTAGATTAAAATTATATTAATCATTAATAAATTGATATACCTTAATAAATAATGATTAGTGATGATTTTGAGGATGTGAGAATATTTTTGGTAAAATTATTTAAAAGGTATTGATATATAATAATAAAATAATAAATAGTAATTTAAAATAAATATTATTTTAGTATTTTGGGTAATGAATTGAGTGATTTGATTGATGAAAGAGAGTGAAAAAATGTTTGAATGGGTTGGATTATTTAAATAACCCCAACCAAACAAGGCCAAATAAAAATTTAATTATTAAGAAGAATGTTTAGGTATCAACTCTAAGAATTAATCAAAGTAGCCTAAGTCCCGAGCAAATATACGGAAAAGAATATATTTAAAATATTATTTAATTATAAATATTTTAGATAAAATTAATATTATTCAAATATAATTAATTTAAAATTGTTTTAGTTTGTAAAATTAAGTTTAATCTTAAACTTAATGTTAACATATATTTTATCCATCAGCACCCCACTTAATCCCTCAATTGACCATCATCTTGTGACTCATACTTTTTCATATATCTTTTTTATCCTCTCAGAGAACCACCCACTCTTAGTCGACCTCAATTGATGACACAACTATTATCTCTCGTCAAACTCAACCACCAATCTTAATTTCAACCATATACTCGACAAACCACCCACTTGACCTCCATCTCGTGACCGCACACTTTCAAATGCTCGCCAAACTAACCACTAATTCTGACCTCACATTCGACAAACCACCCACCACTCGACCTCCATCTCATTATCTCACACTTTTAAATATTCGTCAAACCAACAACTAATTCTGACCTCACACTCGACAAACCACCCACCACCCGACCTCCATCTCATGACCTCACACTTTCAAATACTCGTCAAACCAACCACTAATTCTGACCACACACTCGACAAACCACCCACCACCCTACCTCCACACTTTCAAATGTTCACCAAACCAATCATTAATTCCGACCTCACACTCGATAAACCACCCATCACCCGACCTTCATCTTGTAACCTCCACACTTTCAAATGTTCGCCAAACCAACAACTAATTTCGACCTTACACTCGACAAAACACTCACCAATACTCGTCAAACCAACCACTGATTTCGACCTCACACTTTCAGTGTGCCTCCTATCATTTATAATCAATAATGTATTATTGGAAATCTAAATTTGCATGTTTTTGAATTCGAACCCTAGTCTAAAGTATAAAATGTGAACACTTTAATTGCTAGACCACTTAGCTTGTTGAAATAATTTTATTATTTTGTGTATGTATATATATTTTGTATTTAATATTTATTACTAATTAATTAATTTTTATATTAACTAAAAAAATATTTATATTAATAAAGAAAATATTATATATATATATATATATATATATATATATATATATATATATATATATATATATATATATATATATATATATATATATATATATATATATATATATGATGAGAAAAAATATATAATAAAAAATAAAATGTATTTATATAAAATTAATAATAAAAAAATTAATTATAATATATATATATATATATAAGATAACTACATTTAATATATATATATATATTATATTATATTATATTATATTATATGTATAAATTATTAATAAAAAATATATATTGTTATTAGTGAGAATATATATATAAATATATATATATATATAATGAGTGAGAAAATAATTAAAAAAGAAAGAAAAAATATAAGATAAAATATATTTATAATTTTTAAAAAATTTAAAATTTAATTAAAAAATAAATAGTAAAAAAAAGAGATGATAGAGAAAAAATATAATTACATGAAAATTCTGTATAACTGAATTATTATGGTATGATAGAGAAAATATCTAATTACTTATATATGACTGAATATTATATTATAGAAAAATGATAGAGAGCGCGACTTGAGACAGCAACTGGGAGCGCGATGCCTACGTGGTGTGCCTACGTGGGTTGACAGATAGAATATTCTCTCCTTTTATTAATTATTTTCTCTCTCCTATTATTAATAATTAGTTACTGGAGAAAATAATTAATCGTGAAAATAGAAATATTAGATAAACATTTATTTATAAGTAATAAAAAAAAATATTAATAAATCAATATAAAAAAAATAATAAAAAAAAGAAAAAAGAGGCCATAAAAAATATTTGATAAATAAAGGAATTGAAAAGTCATAAAAATGAAAGAGATAAATTCATAATTCAACTCATCATTGATATTAATTAGGGTTTAGGGTTTAGAATTTAGTATTTAGGTTTTAGAGTTTAGGATTTAGAATTTAGGGTTTAAGATTTAGGGTTTAGAATTTATTTAAACATATTATTAAAATATTTAATGTGAGAATTTGTTGTAAATTATTGATTTATTTTAACTATTAAACTTAAACGAGAGATGGTAAATATTAAATAAATGAGTAAAATATTAATTGAGAATATGGATAAATGAGATAAATTAATTTGTAGAGATAGAGAGAAAAATTATTTAATAAGAGGAGAGAGAAATTAATTAATAAGAAGAGAGATAAAATAATTAATAAAAAGAGAATATTCTACCTGTCAACCCACAACCCACGTAGCACACCATAGGCATCGCGCTCTCAGTCGCTGTCTCAGAGTCGCGCTCTCTATCCTTCCTCTATATTATATTATATATGTTTTAAAATTTTAATCGTAAATTCGTTTGACCGTCACACAACTGATTAGTTAGTACACGCACATTCTCTTACTACTACGCTCGCGCCGCTTTGGTTTCCTTGAAGAACGAAGGAAGGATCTAGACTAGACGATCTTCGATCTGTTCTTCACCATTCTCTCTATAGTTCCTGGGATCTTAGCCAGACGAGAACATCATAGCTGTGATTTTACCGATGGTTGGGGAGCGCGTTGTGAGAACCGATCTCTGGAAGAATAATGCTCTTTCTTTGCAGTTGCGACTCAAAAACCGTTTCAGAGTCGCAGTAGATAGACATTGCCGCCACCAGAGGTTCACCAGAGATGGCTACTTCTCCACCACAATGCAACGCTGGCTTCAAAGATTTCAACATTTTCGCACCGAATCATTGCCGTCTTCCTCCAATTTTTATCGGAGAAAAGGTATTTTCAGCTTCTCTGTGTGGATCAGACGTGGTTAATTTAGGAACATATGACCTCCTGTTGTGTAGATGAAAGTTATATGAAGTTGAATGTCTGCTAGGACTAGGATTGGTAACACTAGGATTTTAGTTGCTTGTGTTATCTGTACCTGTAATCATATTGTTGTCTTCTATAAATGAGATGTTAAAACTTCAATTTCAAAGCCATAAATTCTGCTGAAGGTTCATTCCAGGAAGCCAGGGGACTTGGAACATCAGTTTTCCTATGCTTATCCATCTAATTGTTATTGAAAACTTTGTGTTACCGAGGCTTGCTGACTCTCTACGGACAATTTTCTTTTTGGAAACCTTTAAACTTAGACCTTACATGCATTATTATGTCATAGTTTACTCCCTCTTATCGCGTTATGGATCATTTTCTTACACCTTTTCACGTGCAATATTGACTTGATCAACATCTTCAAGAGAGGAAACCATAGAAATATATATTTGCAAAGCATTTTCTGCTTTTACATTTGTGCATTTCCCTCAAAATCCTTGTTAGAAGCCAATATCTTTGCATCTAAAACATCTTTTATCATCTTCATAGCCAAAAAAAAAAATCTTAAACATCCGGAATTTTCAGCTTCCATCCTTCTGCTTGACCTATGCATCATTAGTAACTATGTTGCACTTTGTTTTTGTGGAACCTTCTTTCGGGTATTGTTTGTAACATACTGTCTGCAGTTAATAAGCATGCTGGAGCAGAAGAGTCAATCCTAATTCGCATGCTTCAAGCTCTTGCTGCTCCTGTATTTGGAAATGTTTGTTATGTGTTTATGCATGGACTTAATCGTGTTCAGGTAATGTATCTTAGTTTAGCGTATAAGCCTAATTGTTGCTCTTAAGATTCTAATTCAGACAATATTGCAGATATATGGTGCTGAAAAACTTCACCAAGCATTACTAAATAGGCCAACCGATCAGGCTCTTCTAACGGTACACACATCAAGCACCAGTTCCATCTTTGCTTCTATTTTGAGTTTTAACATTCAATTTCATGTTTACATGAAAGACCAATCATTTAGATTTCAGCATTTGGGAATTATAAGTCTGGTTGATGAATTAGTTTCTTGGATAAGATATTTTGTACACTAGTAATATCTCGTGTATATTGTAGGTCAGCAACCATGTCGCTTCAATGGATGATCCACTGGTTGTTGCTTCTCTGCTTCCACCTAGTGTGTTGTTCAATGCAAATAAACTAAGATGGACACTTTGTGCAACAGATCGATGCTTCCGTAATCCTGCCACGTCTGCCTTCTTTAGATGTCTTAAAGTTCTACCTGTTTCACGTGGAGATGGGATTCATCAGAAGGTAATATGTTATTGTATTTTTAACATAGTTTGAAGTTGAAACACATAACTACATGGGTTGGGGGTCATATTTAGTTTGGGGCTATCTTTACAAGCCTTACCCTTCACTGAAGGAAGAACACATTTCCTAGTGCCTTATGGCTGTCTCTTCTTAAGTCTCAGGGGTGGGGTGAACCTTGTTGCACTTGTTAGTCATGGTGTTTCTTCTATGTCGGTTCTTTCGTCCTGTTGGATTTCCTAGTGATTTTAAATTTCTAAGTGTATGAACTACAGGGAATGGACTTGGCAATTTCAAAATTAAACAATGGTGATTGGGTCCATATATTTCCAGAGGGGACCCGATCTAGAGATGGCGGAAAAACAATGGGTTCCGCTAAAAGAGGTGTTGCAAGGTGAGAATGTCTTACTGGATATGATACAAAAGGATCACTTTTCTGCTCTTGATCTGCTGTTCAATTATGCAATTGGGTAGTTCTCTGGTCAAAATCGGTTACATTTGTGGATCTTTTGGATGGGATGCTATTAGATTCTTTGTACTTAGCATAGTGTTTTTCTATCTTCTTCTTCATTATTCTTCAAACAGGTTAGTCCTAGATGCAGACACCATTCCTTTGGTCATCCCATTTGTGCATATTGGAATGCAAAATATCATGCCTATTGGAGCCAAACTTCCTTCCATTGGGAACACGGTATGCTTCCAAATTTCGATTTCTCTATCAATTTGCATCATGTTAATAAAGTTCATGTGCCCTCCGCCTGGATATGAAACTTGTTGGATTTGACACATTCAATGATACATGGTCATAGTTTGTGTGACCTTGACCCTTTTTTCTCAATCCTACATTGATCAAAAAATAAAATATTAAAATGCCCTTGCTTTATTTTTATAGCATTTCAAAATAAATAATCCACTTTTTCGTCAAATCAGTTTTCCCCCCCAAAATAGGTTGATTTAAAAAAAAAACTACATCAAAGCACTTGAATAAACATGGTATTATAGTCATATGCAAACTCCTTAACATTTGTTTTACTTAAAACAACAGGTAACTGTTCTGATTGGGGACCCAATATATTTCGACGATCTTTTGGCTAAAGAGAACCATATCAAGTTAAGGGGAAGCCTCCATGATGCTGTATCTTTGAGAATCGGCAACAGACTACAAGAACTTAAGGCTCAAGCTGAAAGATTAGCTCTGGAAAACACTCAAAACTATAATTCATTGAATCATACAGAACGAGCAACAATCATCCTTCAGAAAGTTGATTGGGAATCTTTAGGCATGGATAGTTACGTAATTCCTGAAATTCACAACCCTCCAAAACAAATGCAGGAAAGTAGTGAGCATGAACAGAAGACAGGGTTTACCCATCTTGAAGAAGAACACGATACATTACTAAATGAATCTTCTCCTTCCTGGGCAGCAAGTATCTCCTCTGAAGGAGGTAGCATTGTGTCAAGGGTCAAAGGTTACATTGACCTAACTGAAACAAGAGTAATTTTGAGCACTAGAGTGGCCGAACATCTTAATAATGTAAGAGATAGTACTCCTCTGAAAGCGTGGAAACGTTATTGGAGCCTTGTTCATGAGAATAGACATCCTGCTGCTTTAGATGTTGATCTTGCTTAGACAGTGCCAACCGCCTCTGCTTAGATCAAGTGAGTTTGTTTGTACATTTACATTATTGTAATATATCTTCCTCCTTTACTGCAACCTGTAACCTAGTAAGTAACCCATATGTATATAAGATGATAGAACATGCAAAACTAGCAGTCACAAATTCCAAATTAGTCGAGATGAATAATGAATATCTTAAGTTTTCAGTAAATATGACCTAATTTGATTAGTTTTCAGGATTTGAAAATTTGTCTTAGAGCAAACTCAGTACACTGTGTTACCGAATTAAGTCAGGATTCTGGCTTGAATATTTCTAGACTTTTTTGAGGTTGAGCTCGGTTATATAAAATAAACATAATATTCAAATAAGCAGTTCATTTTACATACATATACATACATAATACATTGTAAGATCATGATATGATACAAGAGTGTTAGGAGGAAACGGTCTTTGTCTTCTATGCAGCAGCAAGTGGTCCCTGTTGTGTAGCAGATTGATGGAGAATGGGCTCTGGGGCATCATCAGATTCTTCGTGGGCACTAAAAAGCTTGACAATCTTGTCGACAGGCACTAGCGGGAGATAAGAGGCAACTTTGTATCCTTTCTCTGCTGTGTTAAGAACAGTATGATTATACTTATCAGAGCAGTATGCAGCGGTTGGAAGGACAAGTTGAGCAAGTGTAGGGAATATAGGAAGCTGATTGAGGGAACGCCATGTCGAGACTGCGTAATGTTGAGCCAGGGGTTCATATTTGGTGTATAGCCCCGGTTGATAATACTTGGCATAAACATTTTTGGCGAATCCCGAAGCAGTTGAGGGTGCGTTCTGAGCTGCTGCTTTTGTTGTTGAGACCTTTTTCATTAGTGGATGAAATTGAAATCGTTTATGTTTATCCAACAGCTCAACCATGGACTCGTCAACCTATATTTATGTACGTATGTGAAGATCAAAATTGAAGATTGATCATGTAGCATATAATAATAATAATACCTTACCTTTTGATCGATGAATTTGAGGAGTTGGATAGGGACATGATGAAATTTGTCATAGACGGGACCAACGACAACCTTGACTGTTCCTTGGACGGTCTCCACACCGGGCTTGAGAGGACCGCAGTTGTCCTTAGCGCAGTGATAGAGGCGGGAGAAACAAACAAACGCATGTAAGACAGCAATTTGAACAAATTCCAAGTGCTTCAATTGCTTCTGCGCTTCTTCTTCTTCTTCCTGGAAAAAAGAAGGGGAAATTCAGAATCAGTTGAGGATGGGATTATGTGATGAAGAATTGACATGTAATACCTCCTGATGAATTGATTGAGGTTTAGGGTTTGAATCAGCCATATGCCAAACAAACAAAAGGGGGATTAGAAACAAAATTGATGAAGTCTTCTATAGGGGAGAGACTATTAATAGGAAAATAAGAGGAGAGGTCTTGTGAATTTATAAGAATAGAAAAAGAGAGAAGCGGCGGTTAAAAAGGGAAAAATGAATAAATGTGCTGTCTTCTGAATCTTCGTGAATCGTAGGATCCAGTTGTTGTTTGCGGCTCTCAATGAAACTCTTCTATATATGTATATATATATAATATAAATATATAAATAAATAAAGTATCAATTGCAAACTATTTTTAAATGATAGGTTTTAAAAAAAATAAAGTTATAATTTGTCATTTAAAGTTTTCTTCTACAAAAAAGAAAAAAAGTGAAAATTTTGTTTTCTTATAACAATATTTTTTTAATTAATTTATGATATTTATAAATAAAAATAACAATTATCTCTTTTTTTTTTAAACTATTAAACCGGATTTTATTGTTTGAAATGCATTAAATTAAAATATAAATACGTTCAGTTTATAATTTCTTGTAATATCTGTCCACAGGATTAAAATCTTTGTATACATATTTATTATTTTATATACTTGGATGTCTTTTTTCTTTCTTTAACTTATTTTTATTTAATTAATATTCTAAAATATTTTTTAAGATTTAATTAGGATTTTCATTCTTTAGTTTATTATATATATATATATATATTTTTTTTTTTTTTTCATTCAATTTTTAGTTTATTATATTATATTTATTTTTATTTTTAACGATTAAACTGATAAACAGGCCAAACCGATTTTATAACCTATCAAATTGAAGCGACGCTTAATTGTCACGGATGAAGATTTTGAAAACCGATACAAACGGTTGAAATAATTTTTCGGTGAAGAAATCGATCGAACCAAACCGCTTATATCATTAGTTCAAATCGAACACAAATTTATGTCATTAAGAAATTGTACGAATTATTTTTTATTTTTTTTAAATCTTTACCTCAAACCTAAATACATTATATAGTTTGAGCCCAAATGGCTATAACTATTTTTTTTTTTCTTTTTAGTTGGAGATTATTAGGAAGAGGAAAATATTTCCATTACATTCCAAATTTAAGGCATTAATAATGTATTTTTTTTTACCATCTTTCATACATACATAATTGTCAAATCTAAATGTTCAAAAAATTAGTGGTCAATTTAGAATGTAGGCAACTAAATAATAATTTTGTAAATACAAAATAATATTTGTTTAGTGATAAGAAATATACTATAAATAATACAATTGATGTAAGAGATCAACTACTTTGTGCAATACTACTATGACGAACCATTACATCTAATAAATTTTAAATTTTTATTTACAATAAGTTGTTTTAAATGTTATGGCATTGAAAGTCACAAAATAAATTATGTTGTACATAAATTATTTTAACAAAATAATAGTTATTGTATTATCAATTTAAATGTGGTTTTGATTTTATTTAAAATGTCTATTTTAATAGTTTTGCATCTTCCCTGATTTGATTGTGTCCACCTAACTTTTATTTGAAGAGGGAACTGGACAAAAAGGAAGAAATATACATTTTGAACTTTTAAGATCTTGTTTGGATTGAGTTTTTTTGAAAAAATCTAGAGGGAAAAAAAATAATGATTGTCGATAATTTTAAATAGACGATGATTATTTTTGATAAAAATATTTAAAAAAATATTGATATATATAAATAAAATAAAAAATAATAATTTAAAATAAAGGGTATTTTAATATTTTGGCTAATGAAATGAACTATTTAAATTGTTAATAAATTATATACATCTTATTTTGTGGATAAAACTTAATTTTTTTTTGGATAAATCAATTTCTTAAATTTCAAATCACTCCAAATTTTGTCATAATCTAAACGGATGGTTTCTCATTTATTTGGAGCCATTATAGCTAAATAAATAGCACAATAAATATCAAAGAAAATAAAAATATGTTTGAAAGGTACAACAAATTAAAACAATTAAGAGGAAGAAGAAAATTATAAATGGAATCTACTAGCAAGTCATGTCTAGTCATTGATGTTTTTTTTTAGGAGATTATAAAAAAAACTTTCTTTGTTATAGAAATGAAGGATATTACTAAATTGAGTAAATATATAAACATATAGAATTTGTGGTGAAATTTTGAATAATAGTGAAAACAAGCGTTCACATAAGTAAAAATTGAAAACAAAAATTAATTATAAAAAGTAAAAAAATTATCTATTTTGAAGAGATTTAGATCATAAAAATCTCCTAGTCTCACACCGAGTCAACGAAACTTATTATACAAATCTCAATCAATGTCGTATGAATTACGACACGAAAGGATCTAATAGACTATCTACAATCGATAAAAGTTTTGCGATTTTATTCAAGCAAAATGAGTAACTATTTCAATCCTACATACCCTATCAAACATGACCAAATTAAATTTTGTGAAGATTTACAACATGTTTCAAATATCCACAATTTAGTCACCATAAGCAATCAATCAATAGGTCTATGAATGTTGAGTTTAAGGATGGATCATCATGATCTGATAATGCCCATCTAGAATATCTAAAGACAAAAATCTCATCCATCCTAGAATGTATCAAACATTGATACAATTCATGAGTCTGACTAAATTCAAAGCACAAGATATCTTCTATCTAACTGACCAACCACAAACTTAAGACTCAACAAATATGTAATATATTTACATCTGATTACTAGATTTCAGATACTCAAACCTTACCTTTTTCTCATCTAACCAAATTAAGAAAGGAAAACTATCAAGATATGATCTTTCTCCTTTAAGAAATGAAAATATAACTAAGAAGATACGTCATCTACAAAACTACCCTAAACCCACCACACAGATCAGTCAAACAAAGTTCAAACACCAGAGAAGAACAAGCATCAATCAATCAATCAATCAAAAGATATGAATATGAAAGAAAGAAAGAACATTATTGAAATGCAATCAACAATAATATATTGTATATGTATAAATCGAAGTATAACCCAAATCAACAACCCAAAACAAAAAAAAAAAACAAAACAATAGCAGTAGTAGTAGTAGCAGTAGTGTTGATGATGATGATGACCTTAATACAATCAATAAATAAGGGGGGAAGGGGGAGGGATAAACACTTCAATTTTTTTTCTCTTTTTCCTCATCATATACACACATTCAAATCCCCTTTCATATCTCTATACCAACAATAATAATAATAATAATAATAATCTCCTCCATAAAACCCCCAAAAATAAGAACACAGAAATGGTATGACTGAAAATAGATATATATATATATATATATATATATATATATAAAAGAAGAGAGAAACTAACTCCTGCAACGAGTGATTGCGCTACAACCACGGGTGTAAGGATTGGCCTGAGCTCCCGATCTACAATTGTAGTATGAAGCGCCGCGTCTCGAACAAGGCACGCTGTTTCTCTGCAAAGCGCCGTAACTAATGTAGTTAGTTGTGGCTAAGATCCGACGGTTGATTTCCGAATCAAGGTCCAATTCTTCTTCATCGCCGAGACACTCGCCTATGCTTCCGCGGCAGCCGGATTTAGTCGGAATCCAGCCGAGAAGTTGATCGGCGGCGTCCATGCTTGCTGATGCTCCGTTTGATGAGATGAATAGGACGGCCATAAAACAAGTAGCTAATAATATTATTACCTTTGAATAACCTGAGAATACCGCCGCCATTGATGCTTCTTCTTCTTCTTCTTCGAACAGATCTCTGTTTTCTCTCTCTTATTTCTCTCTCTAGAAATCTGTATATTTGATTTGAGGGTTTCCTTCTCCGGCGAGAAAATTATTATTAAGTAGATAGTCTGGCCATTTATTAATAATGAAATGACCCTTGTCTAGATTAGTTTATTACACTTTTGCCACTCTGGCTGTCTTTCACTAATTTGCCAGAGAGGAATTGCTGAAATTTGATTTGCCGTATTTGACGGGAAGAAAATTAAAAAAAGGAAACAGATGTTATTGGTAAAGTCGTAATTAGAAGGAAAACAGGGTTCTTTTTTTAATAACTACCTGCCGACTCTTCTTTCTTTCTCTCTCTCTATAAATATATCTAAAATAAAATAAAAATAATAAACGTGAGGGCCACAAACGGCGTTAGGTAAGGGAGGGTCGTAGCCGTTGCGTCTCTAGGGGGGTCCCACATGAACATCTGTGTTTGCGCGTTACCACCAAACAGATGAAATCACGACCGTATTTCTTTTCTTTTTTTTCTAATTAACAGCTGTACCTTCTCTTTGAAGAATATACTTTATTTCTGTATTGTATTTTTTCTCAAAGAAATTTCATTATATTAAAATTATTTGATGATATTAAATAGTATTTATAATTTATTCACTAATAATTAACAAATGTTAGGTTTTTTTAATAAATTAAATAGGTGCATTGGAAGATAAAAAAAAAAGAAATGAAATTTATTTGTTTTTATATTAGATTGAATACAAAGACAAAAACGGTAATTCAAGTTAGAAGAAGAAAAAATACATTAATTAAAATAGGGTTATAATAAGGATATGATGTTAGCTAGTCAATTCTAAAAATTAAACCTTTCACATTACAATTCAATATTCATATAATTATTATTTATTAATGGTTATTATTCATATTATTTGGTAAGATTTAAATTAATACCCCAATTTATCAATTTCAAATTATATCCAACTAAATTTATCAATATTTATTATTATTAATTCATACAAAATTACTTGTTAACCCACCAATATAGCACAGTTGTAAGAGTCGATTTAAGAGATCAAAATGTTATATGTTCAACTCTATTAGGAAACATTGTGTTCAAATGGGATCATGTCTGTGAGTGTCAAATTAATTCTCTTTAATTCAAAAAAAAATATATTATTTGTTGGGATCCATTATTAGTTACTAGGAATGACAATGAAGCGGATCATGCATCATTCCACATTCATTCTGTTTCGAATTTTCTTTTCATTATCATTTTCATTATGTTCCGTTTCAAAAAATCTCAAAACAATGTTTTACATGTTCTTTAAAAAAATATATATATTATTTTCAATAAATTATATAAACAAATTTTTTAATATTAAATATATCGTAATATATTGAAATTTTATATTATTATAAAAAAATAGTTTTTTATAAAATATGAAGAATAAATAAATATATTAGTGATATTATATGTTTAATTAGGATAATTAGTGTTCGAAATAAAATTAAAATATGATCCGGAGAAAGAAAAAATATCATTTTGAATAAAAACATAATTGTCATGGTACCTTTAATGTAAGAAATTGATATATATATCCTTAAAGAAATATTATTAGAAAAGAACACCAAAAGTACATGTTTTAATCACTCTCCTCTTCTTTAAGGAAATAAAATGAATGTGAACACAAAAAGAAAATATTCGATGTTGATATTTCACAATGTAGTAGCAGAGGCCATCCCTTCAAACATATCACAAAGAAAAGAATATGAAATGTAGATTCGAGAGGGATTGCTTGCTTTTATTACAAACAATAAAGGAGATTCTGTAAATAAACATTGAAAGATTAAATAATATTAATATGTCTACTTATGAACTAGACTTTATTTATCCATACAAATCAATCTATATATTAAAATCAAATTCAAATTCACCCTTTAAATAAGCTAAACTTAACCAAATGAAATTTGAAAAGATAGCAACCACCAGATTAGTACTTGTGTTACAAATATCTCAAATTCTCATTTAGAGCTGTCTAATCTTTTGGATAACTTAATTTTTTTTTAATTTCAAATAACTCATAAAAACAAGGCCTAGATTAAATGTATTGTTAGATATTTTAGGAAAAGTAACAAAACTAAACTTTGAAAATATACCACATTTTGTAAAAATGGTACAAATATCTAGCATCTAGATTTTTTAAGTAGGACAGCTTGTCACTATACATAGTCATTCTAACTGTCTTATTTGTGGAGCAGTCTCTATTATAATTTTCATTAAATTCTGATCATGTCAACTTAAAAGTGCACAAACATATAGAAGATTAAATTCTTAGAATAGATAGATACTCAAATAAATCACAAACATTGATTTTCGTCGGTGGTGGTCAGGACTAAGGTTGGAGAAACTACTATGCATACTATTCTGAGAGAGCCCTGTCAGATGAAAGATTTTATCATTTACATATGATTCTATATCAAATTTCATCTTCCCGCATAATTAGTTAATACTGTATTATATAAACTGTGACATACTCATTAGTAATATGGAGGCGTTGATTGAACACATATTTCAGTCGCATCTTCGTCGTCATCATCAGCAGTTTCTACCCAGTTACTAGGGTGCCTTTGTGATAATCCATGATCAACAACATTCTCCCTCACTGCAATTCCAAGTTACAGATATTAAATACTTGATTAGCATATAGGTTCTTGCATTAGTGCATATGATCCTACTTGACAACAAGAGTTGATATTTCAATTAGTTTCAGCGAAAGTAAGGCAAAATGGTCAAGAAAAACTTGCATTCACTCTGTTAGTTTCAAGAGAATCCTCAGATATTTATAGAAGCCGCATTGAGATAATGTCATGAGAAAGGGAAAGAAGGTAGGATAGTACAAAGAACTCAAGGGAAATAAGAAATGTCTGAAACCAAAAGCTTGCCACGTGATCACAAATGAACTCAAACTGATGTGAGAAATTTATTGGAAAGGTGAACCAAAGAAGTGAGAAAACAAAGAACAGATACAAAATCTTAGCTTAAGAAAGAAACGTACAAGTTGCACAGTGGGGTAAACTATGATGATCGGAAAGGAGTCAGGCACAAGGAGAGCTATGATCCAATTTGATTTTTGTTCTTCCGACCACGAGCAATAATTATCCCCATCAGGCAATTTTTAAGAGTTTCTTTTGATCTTTGTGTTTTATGAAGTCATACATGTTTCAGTCTATTTGATTAACTTATGACAAGCAAAGTCGTAACTTTGCTTGCATTGTTTTTGTTCGATGTTTCTCCGTATGCAATCTTTGCAAAATGCAGTTTGATGAAATGCTTTCATCATTTCAAAAAGCTTGACAGGTGCAGATATCTTGAATAGTTATAGATATGATACTACTTCATGTAAAGATTTTCCTTCCTCGGTGCAGGGCCAGGATTAAAAATTAAGTGTTTAATATTGAATTGTAAGTGTTGAATCAACTAAGTGTCTTAAAAAATAATGTTAAATAAACCAAATCAAAATATTTAAAATTATGAAGCACTTGATATTTAAGTTAATTTGATAAAATGTGAAACTAATAAGGGGCACCGAGTAAGGCTTGAAAAGAGAAAAATCACTTACTAACTCTAAAATTTCAGGAGGCACATGTAACTCATCTGATAGCATCACTCACATAACTCCAATCAGTTTCGTATCTTCATTTTGAATCAAATGTGCAGGTTGAAATTCTTTTAAATTGGACAAGAATGATAAGAATTAAATATTAGAATTACCTGTTATGTTTCCTTGGATAGGCGCAGCATTAGAAAGGTGCACGTCTTCAATAATCCTCTGTATGTCCCTGGTGTCATCAATGTTTCTATTTCTCTGAGCTTCAAGCCGCCTTTCTCCCTCAGCACTACCATTTTTCACCCCACTTCCTGTTTCAAATGAATACTAGAGAATAACATTAGTCCTGATTGATGACATTAGATTGCATTTAAAGATGTCAAATTTACCTGACAAATCAGACCAAATTCGTGTATGATCAGACGGAGGAGGCTCAGACACATTTCCTCTTGATCTATCTTCTGCTTGAGACGTCTCATGAACAGGTTGACCATGCATTGCATCAGCAGCAGCTTCTACAGGATTTCCATCTTGCAACTGAGATGCTAGCATCGTTGCAAGTACTAGTGTCGCATCAAAATTGGATGTTGAGCCATCATCTAGCCCAAATTTTGGTGCCATAAGAATAGGCCTTATGACATGATAAGTATTTATATTTCCAAAAGTTAGAATAAAGTCTAGAAACTGATATTATCTCAAAAACAACAAGATAACATTGAGATGCATTGTTGCAATTGCTACAGACACATCAAGTTTGAAGTTGAATTTTCATCCAGCTCAAATATTTTTGCAATAAGAAACCACCTTTTTAGGTTTCAGGGATGTACATGCACTTGTAAAAAAGCATGGGCCTTGATTGATGAATCTAAATAAACCATTATCCCATTAACAATCACTTCATCAATTAAATCATTCAAGTTATCAACCAAATACTTAATTACCCTTTGTTTTTTTTATAACATTTTAAATATTAAATACATAGGATATTTTAGTCATTTAACCCAAATAATCCATTTTTTTTATCAAATAATATTTTCTTTTCTAAGAAAACACTTTATTTAAAAAACAAAAGCCTACATCAAACAAGCTCTTGGTGTTTTAGAATTAGGCCCATTACAGATCTATTACATGAAAGTTATTTTTTTTCTCCAAAGTCAGAATGGAAAACTAGAAGCATTGAGCTTATATTTGGATTTTGGAACGTATGACAATTAATGATATACATTATCAAATCCAAGTGAGTATTTTGACATCACAGCACTTTAGTTAATTGATCAGTACAATGATACTTGAGCCTAGAAACCATTTTATTCACATCTACAATTCATTAGAGGAATGTTACCAGTCAAAATTGTTTGTTCTTGCATGTCCTGACTCGTCTTCCAAATTAATCCTCCAAATACATATAAAGTTATTCAAACACAGCATCTGTTTCTTTTATCAAAGGTTCTGCCAATTTATGTTACTACAAATAACTGAAATTCAATTTCTTGATCTATATCTTCAATTTTTGGAAACTTAGAAAGTTCTTCAGCCAGATGATATAACTTGAAAAGAAATATCCTACTACTGCAAGGTACGAAAACTATTATGAAGACCACATATTATAGGTCTGCAGGATAAATGTGAGCAACCAGCTATATTGAAGGACACATTTATATGGTTTTGGCATGTGAATAATTATAACTTCTGTTGCTTCATAAAATTCTTGTGAGGTGAAATTCTTGCAGGAAAACAAGAAAGAGAAACTACATAGGAAGCAATAGTAAGAAATTAAGAATACACATCATAATAGAGATTCTAGGAAAAAGAATATCATACTCGCCCGCTTTGTCAAAATAGAAGTGAATATCTACTTCACATCCTTCACAGAAAGAAAGAAATGCCTGAAAAAACAACATTAACAGATAAAGACACAAAAATGGATAAAGTGGATGCCTCACTTGATACTTCAGGACAAATATAGAAAAATATGCAATGTAAGAATATATATTGTGTGTTACTAGAAACATCAGATATCGTATTTCCAGCATTAACAGTACATGGCTATGGTACGAGGCCCATTGGATGGATAACTCTTAAACTTTGCAATGCCAAACGATAATCACATCCCAAAATAATGGTAACAATTAATAAATATAACTCAGAGAGTAGTTAATCTACTTGGTTTATAGAATAATTACTGTATTTTGGATATTATAGCAGTTTATCAGAGGTTAATTGTTAGAAAGAGTTTTTGGTTAGCGCTTTTCTGATATCTCCAGCTAATTTCTGATTTAGAAAAAAAAATGAGGTCTTTCTATAAAAAAATATACAGCCTCGTTGCACCACTTCTATGCAAGCAGAAGCTCCAACTCTAAGCAAGCTTAATCTCTTTTGAATTAACAATCAAATGGTTGAACAAACCAGTTATCTTTAACTTTACCTTTAATTCTTTGACAGCAAATGTAACATCCACAGGATCTCTATTGTGGGTATACAGCATAAACTCTTCTGTTGGATCTATCCATAGCTGAGTGTGGAGGGATGAATCATTTTCTGCTATAATAAGTTGAAGAATAAAGCAACCAAAATGCAGAGATGCTGGTATTGAAACAAAGAAAATCACATAACCCCACCTTTTGTTGGGTCTAAATAACTTCTGAGTTCAACAGCTTTCCCACCAATTTCATTTTCCACATCGGCAGGCGAAGACAAAGGTTCTGTAGCAATAATGGTGATCTCCTGAAGAGTTGATTGGAAATTTGCTAGTAGCCTGGTCAGGTCACGAGGTCTCACAACAAAGCTACTAGGAAGCTTTCTTCTATCAAGAGAGAGATGTTGTATGTCAGGTTCAATATTGCAAGTGATCCAGTATGCTTTCCTTATCCCTGCAAGAATGAAACAGATTGTTGGATGCTTAAGTTCAAGATATATAATATGTGTGTTGTTGCTTAAGAGGCACACTGGTATGGTTAAGTGTGATAATCTATTTGTACCAAATGCTTACAAATATGAGTTGCAAGCATTGTCTTTAACAGGTTGAATTACAATATCACAACACTACAGCTGCTGTTGAATGTGCAACTCTAAGGGACATATAATTCAACCTAACTTGTATCATATTTGAATGAAATATGATCAATTGACTACATGAAGAGAAATGAATTTACATATAAAAGAGAGAGGAGTTCATATGCCTTCAAATAAGTGTACTTCAATTATATGTTTGAGGATAATCATGTCCATACTTTTTTCAATCATTTACAAGACAATATAATAAACAGTTTACCATTATAGCAGTCCAACGTCCACTGTATCTTTGATGCATATTGATCAGGAAGCAGCACACTTAAATGGTCAATACTTGTAACCGGTGTCCTTAGAACAGAACAGACAGCCTATACATATACAAGTTAGAGAGAAACCTTAACCTCGTTCCACTGATTAATTTAAGAGAGGTAAGAGGAATAGAGTCTACCTTAAGAAGAAGACTACATTTGACCTGAGGATTAGAAATGGTGTAAACATCGAAGAAATCAGGCTTAAATGATATCGAAAGGTACGTGGATCTTGATGAATTCAGTGAGTGGAATGTGAGCTGCAAATAAAAGAAAAGAGAATCGATCACAAGTATTGTCAATGGCTGTTTGTCGTAACTTGATTCGTCGAGGTACAGCAGAAAATAGAAGTTTAGTGGATAATACAAATGCTGTCTGAATGTGATACACCAAAAAGTTATATGCTCTTCAAACCCTAGACAACTGAAATAAATAGTATATCCAGCAAAATCTCAAAGAATAGATGAAACTATTCATGTTCCATATACGATTTCAATCTGTTCGCAGATTAGATATCTATTTGAACATAATTTCCTGAATGATGTCGACTATTTCACTCATAAACCTAACAAATCTATGGTGAAAGTATCATAAACAGAGAGAATTCGAAAAGGGAACAAATAGGCTTTCGATCGCCGGGACAAGGAAGCTTACCTGAGAAGGAGAGGCTTCAACAACTAGCTCGTTTCCGATGCGCGCGAGGCATGTGATCGATCTGGCCAAAGTTTTCAGAGCATTTCCACTAAGACTGAACTCCATTTTTTGGTTGCCTGAAGAAACTTCCTCTTTTCCCCTCCCCGGCCGAAAAGAAGCTACGGAAAATGGCGGGAAAAGAGTATTTATCGTGATAGGTAGGCTTATAAATCAGCTTAAAATTAAATTAATATTTATTTTGTTGGTGGTATATAACTTGTAAAAAAAAAATTATATTTAATAAAATATTTTGATTTTAGATCACATTTTACATTATTGTAATTTTTTCATCATTATAAATATTATTTTTAAGATTATAATTCATAAAATATTGTTTTTGTTTTTATTTTTATTTTAATATGTCATATGTGATACACTTATACTTGAGTAAAACCAATTTTTCAATAGCTATTAACAAATAGGCAATAAAAGATGAAAACTTCTCTTCTTTTGTTATTTATAAGACAATAATAATATAAAAAATTATCAAAATTTTAAATTAAACAATTATCAGTCTTCATAAATCAATTTTAATTTAGAAAATTACTATGACAACTTGGCATCTATATGTATGGTTAATATATTAAACTTTTTATATTTAAATTATCGTAAAAGATATGAAATTAAGTCTCTAGAGTTGATTTATACCTTTCAAACTTCACCATTTATAATATTTATTATTAAATTCATATAAAAATAATTTTTTATTTCAAACAGTTTCAAATTCCATTAAATTATTATATAGGTAATATTTATAATTAAATAAATAAATTATTTATATCATTAATTAGAGTGATATATAATTTTATAATACAAAATTTAAATTCACTAAAATTCAACATAAAATTAATAATATTAATTTTTCATTTATAAATATCATGTATATAATAAATAATAAATTAACAAAATTTGAAATAGTGAATTTTATATAACTTAAAAATAAAGAATCCAAATTATAAAATTTTGAAACATGTGATCCCAAAATGGTAAGTTGTCCCAATAAGAAAACTCAAATTCTTAAACGTAAAATGTCAACTGTCAATTAAAGTTGAAGTTTATTCTTATTAAAAAAAAGTTGTAATAAAAAAGTAACATTTTAATTTGTATTATCAATCCAACCCTTCTATAATTAATTACTTTTAAGTTAACAAACACTAGATCTACAATCAAACACGACATATATCAGCAGATCAAACTTTTGTTTTACAAAAACAGAGGAATTATTAACCTACGGCACCGGAATCCATACAAGATTATCAGCCGGAAAGAAATGACAAACAGGTGAGCCACCCGGTTTGATCCCCAGCACACGAAAAGCCATATGATCAGGATCCCATTGAGTCGTATTCATATGACAGATCGCCGTCGCCTCCACCCTCTCCCCATTCTCTCCATTCAACGAAACCTCAAACAGTCGATTATCACTCTCTTGGCTATGACAATACAAAACAGCATAAGGGTAAGGCAAAGTATGACAAGCCAAGATCCTTGGAGCTAAAATCTCTTTAGGAACTTTAACAATCGTGTAGTTTTGGAACGCAGCTTTGTGATCTGAAACGTGGGTAGTCATCATAACCTTGAGTCGAGATCCGGGTCCGAATATTTCGATGGCTGAGTCCATCATTGATTCAAGAGACGTGGCGCAGAACTTTCTTTCTCCATTGAGTGGTTCGAATTCACAGTGCTTTAAGGTGTCTTCCATGGCTTTGGCTTGTTTTGAGTCATTTGAGAAGGAGAAGAATTTTAGGATGGTGGGTAGTTGAGATGAGGAAAAGGGAATTGAATCTGATTCGTTTCTAGGGAGAAGATGAGGGGTTTTGGATGGATCTTTGATGGGGAAATAGATTGGCATGATTTTACCTGGTTTTAGTTCGTTGAAATGGAAGAAAACCCTAAAAGCAGGGTCAAGATTATCATCACTTGTTTGAAGTGATGATGAGTGATTATGGTGATGATTTTGATTGTGAATCTCGATTGGATTATCAGGAGGAGGATTAGGAAAACTTACCTTAGAATGAAGGGTAAGAAAAAGAACAAGGAGAAGAGAAAGAAGGAGAAGAAGGATGGAACCAAAAGTAGAAAATCTGGAATTCATTTTTGACCAATTTTTTTGATTTGGATGACTTCCTTATGCTACTTTGTTTTTTATTCCTTTCAAATCAATTATGAAGAACACAATTCACGTTTGAGTTGCTTTTTAATTTATTTATCTTCTTAATAGTTATTCCAATTTTCAAATCATTATATTTGCTTTTAATTTCCAAACAAAATCATATTCCCATTAGCCTAACGGTAATAAAATATGTATATTAACTCTAAGTTTCTGAGTTCGAGTCTGTCAACGATAAATTCTGCGTCTGGTTAATCAAGTGTGTTTGCGGGCTATTACTTTTTATAAATACTAACTTGTTTGGAATTTTGGAACTGGAGCTTGGTTTGAACAATTTCTTTTAATTTATTTAATTTTTGTTTAAATATTTTATTGGTATTAATTTAAATAAAAATAATCTAGAATACATTTTAATTAGGTATATATTAATAAATTTAATAGTATTTATTTATTCAGTTACGTTCTAACTCTACGCATTTTTCAAATAGGTTCAATAAAAGTTATAAAACACATATTAATTAATTGTCATATTTTTCTATATAATTCATTAAATAAAATACTTTTATTTTAAATATGAGAAACAATATAATAATTTAATTAATTAAAAACAAATAAATATTATTTTTCTTAACTACAAAAGTTTTCTAAAAAAACATAATAAAATCCTAAATAACATGCATAATCAATCCTTGTTTAAAGAAAATTGGAGAACGGTTTTCATGTAATGTTATTTGAATATTTTTATCAGGCTTTTTAAAAAACATTATTTAGACTTTTAATTTATTAATTTATTATAATATTTTAATTAATTAAAAAATAATACCGATAATAATTGAAATTTTATTAGGAAAAAAAACATTAAAAGAGCTCTGGTCATTTTAATTGGAATAATATTGGATGACGTATGACTTTTGTCATTCTTACGTGGGAAACATTTTTTATTATTATTTTCATATTTTGTCAAAGCTTATAGTATATATTATTATTCAATAACAATATTATATATAATTATATGATACTATGTCAACTCAACCTAAATTTATTTTCTATTAACTTTTATACATCCCAATTGGGTTAAATTTTTCTTAAATTCCAAATATATATATATATATATAGAGAGAGAGAAATGATTAGGTAAGGGAATTTGGTGAGGGAATGACTTGGCATAATCTTGTTCGCTGAAAAAATCAAATAATTTCTCTCTTTTCTCTCTTTCCTCCTACTTTTACATTTTTCAACCAATGAAAGTGATGACAAGTCATTCCCACACCAAATTCCCTAGGTGAGGGAATTTGGTGAGGGAATTTGGTGAGGGAATTTGGTGAGGGAATGACGTGTCATAATTTTATTCGCTGAAAAAATTAAATAATTTCTCTCTTTTCTCTCTTTCCTCGTACTTTTACATTTTCCAACCAATGAAGGTGATGCCACGTCATTCCCTCACCAAATTCCCTCACTTAATTCCCTCACTCTATCATTCCTCATTATAAAATATATCAACTATATAAACAACAATAAAAATAAAGAGAAATGATTAGGTGAGAGAATTTGGTGAGGGAATTTGGTGAGGGAATGACTTGGCATAATCTTATTCGCTGAAAAAATCATATAATTTCTCTCTTTTTTCTCTTTCCTCCCACTTTTACATTTTCCAACCAATGAAGGTGATGCCAAGTCATTCCCTCACCAAATTCCCTCACCAAATTCCCTTACTCTATCACTCCTCAAAAATAAATTATGAAACTATTTATCACGTTAGTAAGGAAAGTGAATTGATGACATATTTATTATCATAATTTATCATCTAGATCATGAATATTTATATTTATCAAAACTTATAATAATATAAAAATTAATTATGATTATGAATAATATTAATTTAAAAATAATCGTGAATTTACATTATGGCTGAAGAAAAAAAAAAGTGTAGCTAATTAGGTCAAATAACACCCCATTCCTTAATATTTTAATCTAATTGATTATATAATATAATATTTATTTAATTTCATTCTTTATATTTTTCAAGCCTATTTTTTCTATAAAAAAATTTTACTCTAACCGGACCCAATATTTCGAACTGGGGTAGACTTGAAAAAAATTTAAGGTGTGCTTAAAATAATAACGAGAAAATTTTGAAAAATACAAGTATATAAAAGTAAAGTTTTACCATTTTTTAATAATTAAATAAAAAAAATAATGAATTATATTAAATTTTTTTAAGAAATTAAGAGTAATATCATATTTCTACCGTAAAAAGAAAATTTTTTTTCGGGGTGTAAAAAGATTTTTTTTTTTCGGGGTGGACTTCAACCCACCCCGAGTCCCTACATAGATTCGTCCCTGACTCTAACACTATTTTATAATACCCGTCTATTTTTATAACAAATAAAATAAAATAAAAAATTATTTAGTATAGAAAGCTAACATAACTTGTAGTACAGTTATAATCTTAATATATTTAATTTGGTATATAAATAAAAGTATAGATCAGCATGATTCAAATTATTTTATTAATTTTTTCATTTGATTTTTTCATATTAATTTTCAATTATTACGAAGTCTTTTTAAATTATTGTTCTTTTTTTTATAAACATATTGAATGCAAATTTGTATCGATCGTGATATGATCACCATAAAAAAAAGTTTATGGGGAACATGTTAATATAAAAAAAAAAACATGATATAAAATTATTTATTTACATTTGGAAAAAAATATAATAATTTGGTTCATATTTTAAAATAATATATAAATAAAACTAAATTATATTATAATTTGGGTCATAATTCATCATATAATATTTATAATAAATTATGTAATTATGGTGGGACATTTTTTAATCTTTTGAGGACATATTTTCATATTTGTTTTTGTGTATCTCATTAGTTTCTAACTCATTTTATTAAATTTTGATATTTATTAGAACGAAACATTGTTTTATTCTGTCTAAAAAAATAAATTTTAAAAAGTTGATAGGTCAAATTTTCTCTTTTTATGATTTTTTTTTTTAGCATCAGAGCGTGTTTTGTTTTTCTTTTTATCACTCATATTTGAGTTGATGTTGTGTTTTGTTTTGTTTGGTCCGGCATCCTGTTTAGTTATATCGATTTTTTCATTTCGAATTTTTATAGTTCGAATAATACTTTCAGTCGTTGGTAGAACGTAGAACGTTTACTGCTCATACACTCCGATTGTGTTGGTGACCATTTCTCGAGTTTGTGTCCATTCCCTTTTTAGCAACAAAGGAGACGAAATAATCGATCTAGAGTTATTTTTCATTTTATCAATAAAAAGTTATTCGATTTGATCTTTCATATGGAAGACCTCATACATGTATCCTCCCATGATTTATATAAATTTCTCATTATATCGGCCATATATTTAGATGATTCATTTTCATTTGACATGACATTTTTCGGCGTTGTTTATCAGCCCTCGATTAAGGATAATTTTAATTGTCACTCATAATCTTTGGTAAAGATTCTTCTAATACCGTTTCATCGGTTCGTTCGGCTTGCTCTATTACAATAGTCATCGTTCGACTTACTCAAATACAATATGCATTGTTCAAGAAATCAAATAAGTTCGTCTTTGAAAGAATCCTCAACAAATCGCTTAATTGTTTGATCATTTATAATGAGAGTTTATTTTTGTAAATTGTTTATATAATTTGTTGGGTCAAATTATTTTGACTAACGGTATTTTGATGATAAACTTGTGTAAAACTTAAATAAGAATGAAACTAAATCGTCTAATTGTTTTTGTGCAGATGCATCAAAACGTGCTAAGCTAGACTTAGTTTGTATCAGGCTTATTAGACGTGTTAGTTCTTAGACTCGTTGCTAGTTAGACGTGCAATCTAACATATACGTAGTTAGACGTGCAGTCTAACGATTGAAAGTTAGATGTAGGGAGTCTAACTCCTTCAGACTAGTTTGAAGTGACCCGTAGTTAGACGTGCCGTCTAACTCCATTAGACTTGGCGGTCTAATAGATCCCGCTATTAGACGTGGGCGTCTAACTTTATTAGACTTGGCAGTCTAACGAAGTACGTCTAATGCCTCGCTTCAACAGTTGCTTAAAGTCAACATCCGTTTACCCACGATCAACTAGTTGTATGTTACTCTTGCTCCACTCATCCGTGCAGATCAGTACGACAACCAGTTGTTCCAATGAATGAATGCCACGTAAGTAAATATTCTTTCCACTACTTGTTCCTTGCAGGACAATTCTAGAAGAATATTTGGCGCAATACTAGATTGGTACAGCCACGATCTTTGTGTACTGAGTCTGCTGTACCTGTGTACTATGGAGGCTTTCCAATGGGTGCTTGCCACGTCTCAATGGAGAAGATTCGACCGTTGGTACCTGTTCTCTATTTAAAGATCTTCAAGGACAACGGACGAGCTGCCGGACTTACAATCTATCTTACGAATTGTTTACTTGATTATTGAGTTTTTGTACATAAAGAGAGATAGAATCAAAACATTATCTAGCTGAGTGATATTCTTAAACCTTCTGTAAGTTGAACATAGTCTGTTCTGTTCAACAGTTAGTTAGCACTGAAATTGTATTTGATTCAAAAAAAGTATAGTGAATCCTTCCGATGGTTGGAAGAAGGGGTGACGTATGAGAGTTTTACTCCGAACATCCATAAACAACCCGTTGTGTCTTTTACATTCTGTCCTTCATTCTTTCATTCGTTCTTAGCTTCAAACCCAAGCAACCGTTTCCGCACTTGAATCGCTTCAAGAGTTTGCAAAGGTTTGTGAAAATAGAAAGTGATATAAATCCCTAACAGGATTTCTGTTAAGCCCTAAATTCCTACTTCCATGCACCTAAATCAACGTGATTTCGAACATAAATGCGGAAGCTCTAGGGTGCCTATCTAATCCAATCATTGAAAATGTTGATATAAAATACGGTCCTACGGTCTCGGTCCCTCCTTCCACATACATCTCCAACACCACGCTTCCGCTCCAACTCTTCCTTCGCCTGTCATAAAATCTGCTGGCTGGATTCCTACACCACACAAGCATAGTGAGTCTACGGATCCAACAAGCATTTATAAGAAAACCATTTAAGCCATTGCATCCATGAGGGTTTTTAAGGATATCTCATCAGCCAATCATGTATAGTTGCAGACTTGAGCACATATTCGGGTCCTTAGCCCGGAAAGCTGATCCTCCGGGGTGGGAATCCCTTCGTCAATTCCTCCAGTCATATTTGAGAGCATCGGACCACCAGAGCTCATCCTGGCTGGCAATCCTCTCGTATCCGTCAATTCCTCCATGATTATCTCTTAGATTCCATAGCCCTTAACTCAAAAACCATCATTCTTTAGAAAACCATGGACTTGCAATGAAAACATGCTTTGAAACCAAATGCATCGTTTATATAAAATACATGAATAAATAGCACTGTGTGGGTTATAGAAACGTATAGAAAAGTACTTGCCTGATAATTCCTTGTTTGCGGAATCATCGGTCGGACCACTCGGCCCTGGGTGCCAGCATCCACGGTCGTAGATCTCGGTCACGACCACATATTCCTCGGTCAAGAAAAGCGTGATTTTAGGACGTGATAAACTACCACCCTTATAATGAATTTTGTCCCCTAAATTCGATCATAAAGTAAGTACAAATAGTGTGTTTGTGAAAAAAATAGTTTCATGAAAAACATTATTTCCAACCATTATGAAAAACGATTTCATGTCATGCAAAAACATCATTTAAAACAATTTACAGACATGAAGGCCTTGGAGGTACATCCGCAGGAGCATATGTGTGAAAGTGCTAAGGTTCTGAACCGTTGCTTTGATACCAAGTTGTTACGCCCTAAATTCCTACTTTCATGCACTTAAATCAACGTGATTTCAAACATAAATGCGGAAGCTCTAGGGTGCCTATCTGACCCAATCATTGAAAATGTTGATATAAAATACGGTCCTACGGTCTCGGTCCCTCCTTCCACACACATCTCCAATACCACGCTTCCGCTCCAACTCTTCCTTCGCCTGTCATAAAATCCGCTGGCTGAATTCCTACACCACACAAGCATAGTGAGTCTATGGACCCAGCAAACATTTATAAGAAAACCATTTAAGCCATTGCATCCATGAGGGTTTTTAAGGGTATCTCATCAGCCAATCTTGTATAGTTGCAGACTTGAGCACATATTCGGGTCCTTAGCCCGGAGAGCTGATCCTCCGGGGTGGGCATCCCTTCGTCAATTCCTCCAGCCATATTTGAGAGCATCGGACCACCAGAGCTCATCCTGGCTGGCCATCCTCTCGTATCCGTCAATTCCTCCATGATTATCTCTTAGATTCCATAGCCCTTAACTCAAAACCATTCTTCTTTAGAAAACCATAAACTTGCAATGAAAACATGCTTTGAAACCAAATGCATCGTTTATATAAAATACATGAATAAATAGCACTGTGTGAGTTTTAGAAACGTATAGAAAAGTATTTGCCTGATAATTCCTTGTTTGCGGAATCATCGGTCGGACCACTCAGCCCTGGGTGCCAGCATCCACGGTCGTAGATCTCGGTCACGACCGCAGATTCCTCGGTCAAGAAAAGCGTGATTTTAGGACGTGACAATTTCTATCAAATCGTTTTGTATGAAGTTGTCATCAATAGTTAGACCCTTGTCTCTATTGGTGCCACCGATCCTTTCAATTGGTATCAGAGTCCTGTTTCTATTCTCAAGCTATCACAAAGAATATCGACCATAACCAAAGATGCCAGTGCTACCGCTATCCTCACATTCTCAAAAGAAAACTATATTGTGTGGAAGAAGAGAGTTCGTGATCACATTTTCTCTCTTCATGACGACATGTGGAGTGTTATCATAGATGGTCCCATCAAGACTGAAAAGGAGAAATCCGAATGGACCAGTGAAGACAAGAGGAAAAACAACCTCAACAACATGACATTAGACGTCCTGTATAGATCTTTTGATGATAGGTTGTTCAACTACATCATCGAGTGTGAAACTGCCAAGGAGATCTGGGACAGACTCACCCAACTATGTGAGGGAAATGAACAAACAAAGGAGAACAAGATTATGGTTGCCACTCAAGAGTTCGACAGTTTCAAAATGCGTCATAGAGAAATAATGACCGAGTTTGATGCAAGGTTCAGTAAAGTTGTATCCACCTTATCTATTCTCGGTAAGACCTATATCAACGGGGAGATTTCTATCAAGGTCATGCATGCTTTACCAAGGGAATGAGACATAAAGACGATGGATATGAGGGAATCCAAAGACCTGAACAAGATCGTGCTCTTCGATTTGTTTGCTGATCTCAAGGCCTATGAGTTCGAGTTGAACTCAAGGATTGAAGAAGATCCATCCTCATCCATCATCATTGCCAAAGCTTTAGTGACTGCAGAAGAGTCACCAATTGCTCCTGATGTGAAGACAACTGCCCAACAGTGATGCCATATCTCTCTTCGTGAAGAAGTTTGTCGACTTCATGAAGAAGAACAACTCTAACTCTTCAAATTCAAATGATAATAAAAAATTCAAAGCTAATGTTAAGTGTTTAACTGTAGCATCTTAGGTCATTACCAATTGGAATGTCGGAAGCCGAAGCGTGATGAGAAGAAGAAGGACGGAGAAAAGGAGTTGAAGGCTCTCTTGACAAGGGACAGGAAGAACAAGTAGAACTATAATGATTCTTACTCTTCATCCAACGAAAGTGATGATGACGAGGTTGCCTACTTTATGGCAAGAGAAGAAGAAACTCAGGAATCTGAAGTATTTGACTTCTCTTCTGAAAATTTTTCAAGGGAACAACTGGTAGCTGCACTAAATGACATGGTCATAGAGTACAGAAAGCTAGCAGAATCTCTAAATGAAATAAAATCTTCCTCTAAAGTGTCTCAACCTGTTTTGTCTCAAACTCTAGAATCAAAAACTCTTGAAAATGACAAGGTCGAGATCTCATCTGAGAATGAGATGCTCAGGGAACAGATTCAAACTCTTTCTTCTGAAAACAAAAGGTTAAACTATGTTGTTAGTGCTTGGACAAAGTCTAGAGAAGCTGTCAAATATCATATTAGTCCGTTAAAACCCGTTGGATCTAAATCCGGTTTAGGATTTGATAGCAATAACCCAAACCAGTTCTGCAAAAAGTTAAACTCATCAACGGACAAGCTTAAGCCAATAAGTTTTGTCAAGGGAGCCTAACTGACACTGAAACTGATCCAATCCATGATGAGTTAGCTTTGAAAGATGAAATAACTTATGTTCCGTCAACTGTTAGCTAACTGAAAATTAAGTTAGATGCAGCCAACAAGTCTGGCATTTTAAAACCTGACTCAAAGTCAAGGAGTTTTAAAAGAAAATTATCTTTAAAAGCTAAGGGATTAGTGGCTTGTAGGAAGACGTCTGCTAAGTCAAAATCATACGCACTAATTACAACACAAAATGGGAAATCCATAAAAATAACCCAAATATGGATTCATAAAGGACTGATTGATCGAGGACCCAAGTGAATGTGGGTACCAAAGTTTGTAAATATTTTCTTGTGTAGGTGATACAGGGAAGCTGCAGGAAGGAAGCATGAAGCATACTCTTCTGAGTATAGATCCTAAAAGATCAACAATGGCCCTTACCATTCCTAAGGACTAAGTGTTTTATGTTTTAAGAATATTTTTGTTCTTAAGGACCTCAAAATAATTATTTATTCATTTTGTACATGCATAAATTGAGAGGGAAATTTATTATAAAAATAAAGATGCACGCAGACAAGATGCTTTAATCGGTCTATTAGACAAGGTCGTCTAAAAGAAAAAGCACGTACTTAGACGTATTTTTACTTACATACTCTATGCTTCTAAGTAAATGTGTCTTGGTTAAAAACCTACGCGATTAGACGATGACGTCTAATAGACGTTTAGACGTCTATAAGACAAGATCAATTGGAAGTTCACGTCTAACCAAACACACGTCTAATACGTGTTGTTCATGCGTAATTAGACGTCGACGTCTAATAGACGCTAGACGTCTATAAGACACATGATTAGATGTTTGCGTCTAATAGACTCATGTGTCTAATAGACTTTTAGATCATATAGACTATAAAAGTAAGAAAAACGTCTAACTACGTGTGTATTAGACTAATCAAGGACAGCTGTCCCACATGCCGTGTCATCTAATTTTTTCCCGCTCAAACATAAAAACAATCACTTTCAAATAACATGAAGACACGTGTCTTTCAAGTTAAGAGAGAATGACTTATATACCCCTAAAATTAATGATGACTCTGTGGGAAAAGACGTCTAACATAAATTAATGGGTCCTACCCTTAGGAAAACTGACGGTTAAGCCATGCGACTATTCAGAAGTCTATTTAAGGACATCTTGCATATGATTGAAAAGTTTTTCTCTCTCAAATATCTTAAGAACCCTAGATTTCTTCAAACTTCTCTTTAAGAACCTTTGTTCATCTTGTGTTTGTTCATCTTCTCTCAAAATGGGCAACAAGAAAATTACCCTCGGACATTATACTTTGCAGGTTGACTTTCCCTCTGTGTATTCATTCGATCAACATGAGGTGGTCGACACGTTTAGATCTCTAAAGTATTCTGGTCTTGGGAAGTATCTCGGCGACCCGTTTATCTTCTACGAGAAGGAAGTCTAAGAGTTCTTTAAATCGGCGACCATGGTTGGCGATTCTATTACAACAACGGTGAACAAAACGGTTGTCTCTTTTGATGAGGCGTCATATGCGGAGTTTTTCGAACTTCCATCGGAGGGCCACACATTCAATCTTCATCTTCCATCGGATGTTATTGCGGAAATGAAGACTGCATTCTCAGTCGACGGTTCAAAAATCAGATTAAATGGGAGTAAGAAAGTTCTCAAACCCCATTTCATTCGATTGAACGATGTTATTGCGAAGGCTCTTCAAGGAAGAGTAGGATCTTTCCATCTCTATAATCAGGATCGTTTTGACAACATGACGACCATCTCCAAGGGCATTCAAGTCAACTGGGCCTCCACGCTCTTCTTAAACCTATGTGGGACGATTGACTCCAAAAATAAAGAAAGTGTGAGCTTTGCTGCTCAACTCAGCCGATTGCTGGAACACTTAGGGGTTCCTATGGGGGATAAAGAGGCTATTAACTCTAGCCGGGTGTTCAACGTCTTCACCGTCGCCAACACTCTCACTCTAATGAAGAACTCCAAGGAGTCCCTCTCTGGCGCGTCTAGCCAACAGACGAGTGGAAGATCCATCACCCGTTTTAAGCAACCTACTACTTCCATTCTTTCGACGGGAGCCAAAAGAGCAAGAACCGTAAATGAATCAGAGGCTAGTTCTAATATCCAGAAAAAACTCTTCGAAGAAAGACTCTAGGGTAGTTTATTTTAGATTAAAGCAAGGTCCTTCCACACTTGCTGCTATCCCGATGTCTCCCCTGCCTCCTTCTGCCAGTTAATTAAGAAAGTTGGCAAAGTCCTCCGTTTCTAGAGGAGAAAAATCAAAGGCACCGAGGGCGTCTAAGTCTTTGAAGGCTTCATCTAAGGTAACCCTTACTCATCTCAGGCCCCTATATCAACATTAATGTCTACATTTACCCCTATATCCCTTGAATATTGTGTTTCGTTCCCTTTATTGAAAACAAATTTATTCATAGCTCCTGATTGACTTTGAATAAATTTGTCTTGTTCCTTTATTCTTTTACGTTTGGAACTACCCGATTCATGCTTTCTTATAATTATAGGAGCCATTCTAACATTTCAAATTTTATCACATTAATAAACATAGTTGACAAATGACAATGACAATAAAATAAATTGTGAGGGGAAAATAATGAATTGATTTTTAAAATTGCAATGATTAAAGCTAAAATCCAAGAAGTAGAGATTACCAACAATTGAGGAGATGAGACGATGGTCGAACGTCGGAGTTTGGAGAGAGGACGGGGTTGGACTTTGGAGATAACCTTCGGCTGGTCACAATTCACAAATTGGGTGCTTGCCGCTTGGGTGTGTGGTGTTGGAGTGGATGGGTTTAACTAGCCGGCCCTAGGGTTGAGCCTCATTTTTTTTAATATATATAATATATGTATTTAATTTTTTTTATATATATTTGTATATAATTTTTTTGATGGCCCTACATTTTTTTGTGGCCATGTGCAAGTGTACATCTTGCACAACCAATAGACCAGCCCTCTCTTCAATTCAACTTTTGATATTTTTTTGAAAATATTATAATTATTGAAAAAAAATAATACCTAATAACAATGGTAGAGTTGTCCTTTTTCTTTTTTTTTGAAATGAGATTAATTAACCAAACCAAAACCAACTAACAAATTATAAAATTTAGTGTGAAAATTTTCTTAGTAATACATTCACTATATTGTAGTGAGTTACACCAATTTTTTTTTAAAACTCTAAAGATTAACTAATACAAATTATTTACCATTAACTGTATATTACACTAACAAATCTTATTGAAGTGATACTAAGTATCCAAGAGAAGTCCAAATTTCAAACAAATATAGATTAGTCAGAAAACGCTGTGATGATTTGTAAATTTTATAGTCATAGACTTTCTCCTCTAAACAAATAAAGTGTTGGGTATTGGTTGGCCCAACATTGTGGCCCAATCTCTAGTAACCCGCTTATTGGGCTTGACCTAATAGTATAAATAGATACTACTCTCTTGGTGAGAGGTAGAGGTCAAATTCCTTTGTGGTGTTTGGATGCTAGTGAGAGGGTTGCCTCCTTTGTGTGAGATAGTGGTGCAACGGAATCGATAAACAAGAGGACTGAGCCAAACTTCAATCGCATTCACACCCAACAGTGGTATCAGAGCTAGGGTTTAGGGTTTGTAATTGTATTTGAGATTGGGTTGGAGGATATAAGTTATCTTCACCAATAAGCGTAGATCTGTCCTTGTTTCTTCCTTAATCCTCGTCTTTTATTCTCTGCTTTTGCTGCTACTGGAGGAAGAAGAAAGCCGTTGCCGCCTCTGGAGAAGAAGTCATTGTTGTCTTGTTCAACCGTTGTCGGTGTCGCGTTTGTCGCGACCGTTGAGAATCAAAGCCGTCGTCGTGCCGCTATTGTGCCTCTACCGTGCCGCTGCCGTGCCGCTACCGTACCGCTGCCGTGCCGCTATCGTGCCGCTGTCGTGCCGCTACTGTGCCGCTGTCGTGCCGCTGCTGAGAAGACGAAGCAGCAAATCCCTGAGCGGGGTGGGTAAGTCGAAACTTTCTTTAAGTTTCGCAAGGTATCATAGCTTGAACCCTCCTATTAAATTCTGCCAATTGAATGTTGATTGCTTTTAATTTGTTTGATATCATGTCTGGTGTTAATCAGTATGGTATGGTTCCGTTTGACGGAAAAAACTGATTTTAGGGAAGTCATGCATTTGAGGGGTAGATTTCAGGGTAGGTCTAGTGCCCAAAAGTGTTATAATTGTCATGAGTCTGGTCATTTTATCAAGGACTGTCCTAAGCCTAAGAGAAATCAGCATACTGAAAATGTTAATGTGGCTGTTTGTGAGGGCAATGTGGGTGATATTTTTATGATTAATAATCTATGTGATTATGCTAGCTTAAACTCTGTGTTATCTGATTCTTTGTGCAAATCTAATTGGCTAGTTGACTCTGGTTGTACTTTTCATGTGACTCCATTTAGAGATCTGTTTTCCAACTATAAAGAGATTGAACATGGTTTTGTGTCTATGGCAATTTCGAAAAATTGCAAAGTGTTAGGAATAGGTGATGTATGCCTAAGGTTCTCTTGTGGCTCTGTGTTTACTTTGAAAAATGTGAGGCATGTTCCTGATTTGCGTTATAATTTGCCGTCTTGTGCATTTCTTGAGAATGATGGTTTGGAGGGAAAGTGGGGGAAAGGTGTTATGAAAATTTTACGTGGGTCTCTTGTTATCTTTACTGCTAAAAAGATGAACAATCTGTATGTGTGTCATGCTGAGACTGCTTGTGACTCTGTGAACTCTGTGATTGGTGATAAATCTGTTCTTTGGCATAATAGATTAGGTCACATGAGTAACAAAGGTTTAGAAATTTTGCATAAAGGTGGTTACTTTGGTAGTGATAAATTGTCCCCCATCCCCTTCTGTGAATCATGTATGCTAGGAAAACAACATAAGGTGAGTTTTCCCATCCCCTCTTACCCAAATGTGTCTAAGTGTACTGATATCCTTGAATATTTACATGATGGTGTGTGGGGTTCTTCTAGTGTTGTTACACATGGAGGGAACCAATATTTTCTGTCCATCATTGATGATTATTCTAGGAAAGTTTGGGTGTTCCTTTTAAAACAAAAGTCTGATGTTTTTGAAAAGTTTAAAGAGTGGAAGATTTTGATTGAGAATCAAACAGGTAAGAGAATCAAAACTCTTAGAACAGATAATGGTCTTGAATTCTGTAATAAACAGATGAATGATTTATGTGTTACTTGGGGTATTAAAAGACATAGGTCTGTACCGTACACACCACAGCAGAATGGTGTTGCTGAGAGGATGAACATGACACTTCTAGAGAGGGTGAGAGCTATGTTAGCGTCATCTGGTTTGTCTAAGAAGTTTTGGGGGGATGCTTTGCATATTGCTGCTTATTTAATAAATAGGTCCCCTAGTGTTCTCTTAGGAGGGAAATGTCCTGAATCTGTGTTTTCAGGTCAACCTCTTGATTTGAGCAACTTGAAAGTTTTTGGTTGTGTTGGCTATGTGCATCAGAAGGTTGACAAGTTGGAACCTAGGTCCAAGAAATGTGTGTTCTTAGGCTACACTGAAGGGGTAAAAGGTTATAGGCTTTGGGATAGGAGTGAACCTGGGCTTAGGATTGTGATAAGTAGAGATGTTGTTTTTAATGAGAATGATTTTCCTTGCTTGTCTATGTCCCCCACTCCTGTTAATGATGCTCCTAATAAGGTGGAGCATGTGCCTGTAGTTTTTGATCAACCTGTTGAACATAATGTGAATGCTCCAAATGAGGTGGAGCATGATAATGTGCATGATATTGATGATTTGCATGATTCAAATGTTTTGTCTGATTCAAATGATTTGTCTGATGATTTGCATGACTATCAACTTGCTAGGGATAGAAGTAGAAGAACTGTTATAATGCCTTCTAGATTTAGGGATGATAATTTGAATGATTGCAATATGTCTGAATTTACTTTTAACATGTTTGAATCCCTAGACTGTAATGAGCCTAACTCTTACAAAGAAGCTTTGAGGTCTAAGTTTTCTACTGAATGGATTGTTGCTATGAATAATGAGATGAATTCCCTAAGAATCAATGATACTTGGAAACTTGTTCCTAAACCTCATAATTGCTCCTTAGTGGATTGCAAGTGGTTGTATAAGGTGAAACAAGAGTCTGAAAAAGTTAGATTCAAGGCTAGGTTAGTAGCCAAGGGATTTACTCAAAAGGAGGGAATAGATTATGCTGAAATTTTCGCTCCTGTTGTCAAATTCACTACTGTTAGAATTATGCTTGCTTTAGTTGCTCACTTTGATTGGGAATTGAAGAAAATGGATGTTACTACTGCTTTCTTACATGGTGAACTTGATAAGAATATTTATATGCATCAACCTGAGGGGTTTGTTGACCCCCAGTTGCCTGATCATGTTTGTTTGTTAAAAAAAGCCTTGTATGGTTTAAAACAATCTCCTAGGCAATGGAATATCAAGTTTGATAAGTGCATGCAATCTTTGATGTTTAAAAGAAGTTCTTCTGATCATTGCCTTTACTTCAAGAATATAGACTTTGTGCCTGTATTTCTTTTATTGTATGTGGATGACATGTTGATTGTTAGCCCATGTCTGAAGTCTGTTATGCATGTGCAAAAATCGCTTTGTGAAAATTTTGACATGAAAGACTTAGGTGATGCTAAGAAGATTTTGGGCATGAATATCATTAGAGATAGAACAAAATTTTCTCTTGTGTTGAATCAAAGTGCACATGTTGCTAAAATTTTGAGTAAATTTTCTATGTCTGATGCTAAATCTGTGAATGTGCCTCTTGCTTCCCACTTTGTGTTAAGTAAGGATCAGTCTCCTAAGACTGAAACTGAAATAACTGAAATGAAGAATGTGCCTTATTCCAATGCAATAGGGTCTGTTATGTATCTCATGGTTAGTACTAGGCCTGATATTGCATATACAGTTAGTTGCTTAAGTAGATTTATGTCTAACCCTGATATTCCTCATTGGAATGCTTTGAAATGGCTTTTGAGATATCTAAAAACCACTGTTGATGTTGGCTTGACTTTCTCTAAGTGTTCTGTAGGTACAAAGTTGGTTGGTTATGTAGATTCCAATTATGCTAATGATAGGGATAATAGAAAGTCTACTACTTCCTATGTGTTTACTTTGTGTGGCTCTTGCATAAGTTGGAAGTCTCAACTTCAACTCATTGTTGCTTTATCTACTACATAATCTGAGTATGTAGCTGCCACTAAAGCCTTTAAGGAAGCAATTTGGCTTAGGGCTGTTTTGTATGAAATTGGTTTTCTTGACAAAAATGTGGTTGTGTTTTCTGATAGTCAATCTGCTATTCAACTATGTAAAAATCCTGTTTTTCATGATAGAACTAAACATATTGATGTTAGGTTTCATTACATTCGGGATATTGTTGAAAAGGGCATTGTTAAGTTAGAGAAAATTCCTTCAGAATTTAATCCTGCTGATATGGGTACTAAGTGTCTACCTGTTGAAAAATTTATTTCGTGTCAACGGATTTTAAATTTTGACTTAGGGAAAACTCTTTGAGGTTCGTCTTTTATGGGAATGGCATGCTTTGTGATCTTGCCTTCAATCTTTGTGATTTTCCCATGTTTTGTGCTCTTGCGTTTGATCTTTGTGATTTTCGCATGCTTTGTGCTCTTGCATTTGATCTTTGTGATTTTCTCATGCTTTGTGCTCTTGCGTTAGATCTTTGTGCTCTTGCGTTTGATCTTTGTGAATTTTGCATGCTTTGTGCTCTTGCGTTTGATCTTTGTGATTTTCCCATGCTTTGTGCTCTTGCGTTTGATCTTTGTGATTTTTGCATGCTTTGTGCTCTTGCGTTTGATCTTTGTGATTTTCGCATGCTTTGTGCTCTTGCATTAGATCTTTGTGATTTTCCCATGCTTTGTGCTCTTGCGTCTGATCTTTGTGATTTCCGCATGCTTTGTGCCTTTGCCCCTGGTCTTTGTGATACGAGTCTACCTTGGGTATTCTCTTTGTTGCCTCGGTGGTAATAAATTGGCGATGATGTGTCTTGCGATTCTGTGATTATGTTTTGCACTGTTTTGGGCCAAAGGTGGAGATTGTTGGGTATTGGTTGGCCCAACATTGTGGCCCAATCTCTAGTAACCCGCTTATTGGGCTTGACCTAATAATATAAATAGATACTACTCTCTTGGTGAGAGGTAGAGGTCAAATTCCTTTGTGGTGTTTGGATGCTAGTGAGAGGGTTGCCTCCTTTGTGTGAGATAGTGGTGCAACGAAATCGATAAACAAGAGGACTGAGCCAAACTTCAATCGCATTCACACCCAACATAAAGTTATTTAAAAAGACTTATTTTATTTGAGTTTTCTATCTTTATTATCTAAGCCCATCAAATAAACACATAAGTAAGTTCTTTTCTAATACAAACATGTCTGGTAAATATGGAAACGATCTTGTCAATGACTAACCTAATCATAATTATAAAAAAGAAAATTGAAATAAAATAGCAGTTATGTGAAATAGACTATATAAATTGATTTCATGTTTGAATGTCACCCACATATGGGCACTACCTCTAGTGGTGGTGTTTTATATTGGAAAGTAAAGTATAGGCTATCATGATCAATGTTCTGTACCACAATAAAAATATACAAATACATATGACTTTGAGAAAGGACACCCCTTTAAAGTCAACTCTTCAACAAAAGAAGGTGGGTGGGCCTTTATTTTATTTTATTAATTAACAATATTTTATATCATCATTATATAAGAAAATTTCAGTTTCAATTCCTTAGTTTCCAACCAAGAAGCTATTAAAAAAAAAATTTTTTAATAGACTTTCAACTATTCTCACTTATTTAGATATTGGAACTTTAAAATTTCAACATCATCCAATTCACAAGATGGAATGAATTCCAACATGGTGTCTTAGTTGCTAATGTTATCATAGATTCATGGTTGCGACAAAATCACATGCAATCGAATTTTGTATAAACCAATTTTCGACAATAGCTATGTGGAGATTTGTAAGGGCACTCATGCTTCCTCACATAAGAGGGCAGAATATACATTATCCAATATGAAGATCTAATTTACATAAGTTTTTAACCATAGTTGACTACAGATAACAATTTATCGTGAATTATGTTTTTTTAGTGATCTTTATTATTTTTTAGCAACACAAATTTCATTTTAAGATTCCTCCTACAAAAAAGGATAAATATCATTGTGTTTAGAACACTAACATTTCTTATATAACATAAAAAAACATTATTAGAGGAGATGAAGAAAAAGTGTCACAGTAGTCTTTTAAATGTTCTGATATTAAATTAAAATATCATATATGCCCATTTAGACTGAAAATATTTAGAAAAAATTATGTACATAAATGAAAGTGAAAGTAATTGTTTGGATTGTGCTAAATTGATACATTATAGAGTTATAGAAAAGAAAACAAATTATTAGCTACCCTTCATATGCACAAAGATACATAATTATTCAAGTAATTAATTTTAATTGTACATTTTCATTGTGTTTTAAATTCTCAATATTTGATGATTAGTTATAAGAATATTTTTTACTTTAATTATCTATTAGCTTAATTAACATACAAATAATTAACTTGAAAGGATGAAACCATTTTTTAATGGTAACATTTTTGCAAAGTTAGCAACAATAAAAAAAACACAGTTCAATATAATTTAAAATACTATAATTAAAAATGTTATAACCTTTTTTTATAGATAAATAATGAATAACATTAAAATGGGAAAATAAATTTATAAATAATAAAAGTTTGTTTTGAAGGACATAAATGATTATATTTGTATTTTTGTTTTAAATGCAAAATTAGCTGTAGCAACTGCAAATATAGTGTGGAAATGATAATAAGTTTCTAATTTTTCTCACATTAAAACACAATTACCATATTATTTGAAACTATTTGTAAATAACTTAAAATTGTTGATTGCTTCTCCACTTGAGGTAACAATTAAAAGTCTTAAACTATATCCATAAAGGTAACTGAATAATGATCTGCTAGCTCATATCAAGACATGTTGCTGTAATCAAGGAACTAAACCCTAATATTAAAGTACTAATTTACATAATTAACTGGTCCACAAAGCATTAAATTTATCCATTGTATGAACAATTCTAAACATTATACATCATGATCAATCTTTAAGTGGAAGTGTTTATTCTCCAATTACATCGTTATTTAATGGAATACGTAACTTCAACTTAAGAAACAATATTTATAACGCTAAACTCATTCAATAGTTAATTATATACAACTTTAAGTGTTTCTTTAAGAGGGCGCGCATAAAAAAAGACCTAGAAAAAGGAACTTGAAAAGTATTTTGGATAACATGTGATGAGTGGATTATCTATTTCAAATGGACATTTTGCACTATAAATATGAATGATGAAGTGAAGGCTTAAGGAGACAAATATATCAAATAAGACCAGCTTGCTTGACAGATATGAATAGACAAGTTAGACCTCTCTCAACATTCTTCATTGTCTTCTTCCTTTTAACGGTATGCCAAACCCTAATTGATTATCTCTAGTTAGCTCTCCAATTAAACATATATGTTTTAATTAATTGATTGATCTTGATCATGATCTAGCAGTTTGCAAGCCTTAGCCATGGGATTAGGAGAGATCCAGGAGATTATTGGAAAAAGATAATGAAAGTAGATGATCATGATCATCAACCTATGCCCAAAGCCCTTGAAGAAATGATGCTTGTTCCAATACTACTTCATTCTAAGAAGACACCCATGGCCATGGACATGTTTACAAGAGATTTTGATGTTAAGCCAAATGTTATCATTTATCACAAACATGTTTGAGCCTTCCTTCCTTGGATAATTTGGTTTTTTTCAATTTGTGAATTTTGTTGTTTGTAATATTGATGAAATTAGCTAGCTAGGATTATTGTAAAAATTCTAATTTGTATTTGAAAATTTGAAATGTGATTTGGGTTTACCTAATTGTGTTTTGTAATTTATAGTTTTAGACTTTTAAAATGAAATTAACATTGATCAAACCTAGCTTAATTAGAAAAACCAACCAGACCAATTGGATGTGATTCTTGTGTGCTGAAAATCATACATTAACTAGTATTGGATAATATAGTTTTTTTATTTTAAATATGATTATTTTTTACCAAAATAATATGTGATTCTTTAAATCTGGTAATTAAGTTAGTTATTGTTTTCACACAAATGAATCAATCATTGCAATACCAAACCTACTAACACTATGCTATAAATCTCTTAGGCCTTTTTTATTTATTTATTTTAAATATTAAAAGTACCTTAAAAAAATATTAATTTTTTTTTTATTATATGTCAAATAAATTTTAGTGTTTTTACTAAATAATCCACATTTTCACAATACAACAACATACCCAATTCAAACAAGACCTTAATAGATGTGATTATGTAAATCTCTTCATTTTAATATATTTTTGATAATAATTTGTATTTAAGTTAACTTAACGAATGATGTTTCTCTCTCGATTCTAACCTAGCCGCCGCCAGCTCCGTAGTCCACTCCTCCCTAGCAAGGGTTTTCTTCTTGCGTCTCTCCCGGTATCTAACATTGTCATAACAACGTCAATTTTGTACAACCACGAGAGGAGAAGGTAGTCGCCGATCATATCAAAACTTTGGTTTATGATCTCGTTTTCTTTGTAGCTATCTTAAAATCAAAACGTCCACTGATACCGACGCAAAGTCAAGCTACAAATCGTTTTTAGAAGTTTTGATCTAACTCAATCAACCTTTTATGTAGGAAAAAAGATGGACAATGCGTCCGGTGAGGTGATGGAAGGTGCTAGTGTACCAAACAAGGTGCCTTTTGCTTATCAAAGCAATGACAATTGGTATATCTCTAGTCAAAACGGGGTGGATGAATGGATAGACGAAAGAGGTAATTAAATAACAAAAAAAAAAGTTTTGTTATAGTTTTCTTCATAATGCTTTGTATTAGAAGAAGATATGGTTGAATATATTGATGATAAAATCATTTTGGGGATAATATGTTTTTCCTAGGGAATGACACATCTTATATATCTAAAATTTGATGTTGGAAATAATTCTCGAACAATTTATTGATTTTTAAGAGATGATCCGAGAATGAATTGAAACAACACTTTTAACACATGTCTATCATTGAAGATTTTGTAGATTTTGTTTAATTTGTTGTATCATCACTTGAAAAAATGATACAAAATATGTAGAACCTTCTTTAAAAGTTACAAACAAACTAGTTTTCTTCACAATGACTATGATAAACTTTCCTTTCAAAGTGTTATAACATAGTAGAGGTGATTCCTGTTTCAGATATGGTGTTATCTCATAAGAGATAAGAGGGATAACTATTATTATTATTTTTTAATCATTATTCCCTTCCTTCGAGAGAATATGAAACATTTGATAACAGGATATGAAATCCAAAAATTTAAATTGGATAGAACTTAAAAAAAAATTAGAGGGAACTTAAAAAATTACAGAAATATTATTTATAAAATCAGTGAATAAACATAAATTTTATTCTTTTTAATATGAATAAAAATTATTTTTTTTTTATCCCCTCTTCTATCCTAACGACAATAAAAAAATAATAATAACCTTAAGTTCTTGGTTTCGAACCCGTCAGACGACAGGTTCTGCGCTTAATTAAATGGTTAGGTGAGTTTACGAGTTACACTTAATCCGTTGCCATATTTTTTTTTCTACCTCTCGCTAATCTTATATTATTATTTCCCTTTTTAATCGCTAATCTTATATTATTATTTCCCTTTTTAATGTTTTCATTTGAGTATTTTGATGTGTTTATATATATATATATATATATATATATATATATATATATATTTTTTTTTTTTTTTATTAACCTGATTTCATTTTGGGTGAATAACTTAATTTCACCTCTAAAAAAAATAAAAATAAAAAATAAAATGCGTCTTCACATTAATTTCGGTGAACCTGACCTCTACCTAACAATAATTCTCACACTGAAAGAGAAATGGTGGGACGGCTTCGAAGAACAACATGTTACTACTACGAGTGCCCCCCATCCAGTTCAAGCCCTAGATGGAAGAGAAGCGAATGAACAACCGGAATTCGTCACAGGGAACCTCCGTCTCTCTCACACCAAACAAGTCTTCAATCCACTCAATGGATCCACCTTCCTCACGCCGTAGAGGCGGAAGTCATAAACGGAAAGCCACCGGCAACTTGTCCACGCCTCCAACAACCTCATCCAAGCGCCAATCCCGTGAGAAGCCTTATTCGAGCCCACTTCCACCGGTTCACAATGGTCCTTGCACTAGGGCGAGGCAATCGCCTAATGCCGGAGGAGGCACTACATCGAATTTCGTGCCGATCGGTTCTTCTGTCGTCCCATTGAAGCGCGAACTTGAGGCGGATATGCTGGCGTTATCTAGGAATGGAGATACATTGAATTTGCAATCGACGGATGAAACGCCTGTCACGGAACATGATTTGGTTGCGTTGGAGGCGAAGATTGAAGCTGAATTTGAAGCTATTAGATCGCGGGATGTCAATGATCACGTTGTTCCAATTCCAGCTGGTAATTAAGTTTAGTTTTCCGTTTCCCAGCTCATTCTCTTTGACATTTACTATTAGGGTTTCTATTAAGTAGGTTAAAGCTAAGGACTTGACATCCTTGCAGAACGACTACTTCTTCTGTGTAGAGAAAATGAGGTTACTTTGAGATCACTATTTGTTTTTTCAAGTTTCCTATCTAGTGACTCTTGGCTTACTACGTCCCAAATGCTCTTCATAAATGGAATGAACTGAGATCTCACCATAAGAAAATTATATGCCTAATGTCTAGGTGCAACTCTTTCAATCTATTATTAGAAAATATTTATTGCTCAAGGATAGTACTACTTTTATCTTCTGTGATGGTAGTCTTGTGCACAATCATGGAATTGCATCCACTGTGGTGGTTATTGCTTATGGTCAGATTCTTCGTGCAACTACTTCAGCATCTTCTTGATAGTTTGCTGACACAATTGAAACTGCTGCAATCTCCATGGCGTTAGACAATCAAGCTTGAACAATTATTCTCTCTGACTGTTGGATGAAGTGCTGGCACTGCACAATATCAAATTGAAGGTTTTGTGGGAATCAGAAGCTACTATTAAACCACTTCGACGCAAACTGGAAATTGCATTAACTCGGAACTTGTTTCTGTTAACTGGGAGTACGTTACCCCAGCCCATGAGCTTTGCAATTGGGTTAGGTGTAGGGACTTTTTCAGGGGCATGTCCCCCTTTTTTTTCTTTCTTCTGTTATTCATTCTGCATGTCTTGTACTCTTTTCTGACTTTTAATATTATGTCCATCCTTTTATGAAAAAAATACTCTTGGCTTACTACTGAAGCAAAAACTATGGATTGTTGTGCAGGTTGGTTTTCATGGACGAAGATTCATCAATTGGAGGAACGAACACTGCCTTCTTTCTTCAATGGGAAATTGGACAATCGTACTCCAGAAATATATAAGGAGATTCGTGATTGGATTATGAAGAAGTTTCACGGGAACCCAAATGTAAATGTGGAATTGAATGATTTGAAAGAGCTTTCATGTGGAGAAATGGATGCCAGACAGGAGGTGATGGAGTTCTTGGACTATTGGGGTTTGATCAATTTCCACCCATTTCCAAAGACTGATTCTGGACCAGTAAAAGCTGAATCTGATGTGGGTAATTCAGCAAAAGAGGAAACCTTGATTGAGAAATTGTATTCTTTTGAAGCTGAAAATTCATGGTCACCTGTAGTTTCAAGGACAAGTGTTACAACACCAGCCGTGCCATCTGGCTTCTTACCTGATTGTGCCATTGCAGAAGAGTTGTTGAAACAGGAGGGCCCATCAGTAGAGTATCATTGTAATTCGTGTTCAGCCGATTGCTCCCGCAAACGCTATCACTGCCAAAAACAGGTTTGTTGAATTATGGTCGAGTTTCTATGTCAAGGCAGAACTTATTTAGTTTAACATTAATTTATTCCACAGGCAGACTTTGATTTATGTAGTGAGTGCTTCAACAATGGAAAGTTTGACCCTGATATGTCCCCAACTGATTTCATTCTCATGGAGCCTGCTGAGGCTGCTGGTGCAAGTGGAGGGAAGTGGACTGACCAGGAGACACTACTCCTTCTTGAAGCAATTGAACTTTATAAGGAGAACTGGAATGAGATTGCTGAACATGTAGCCACAAAAACAAGAACTCAATGTATTCTGCACTTTATTCAAATGCCAATTGAGGACACTTTTATAGATTGTGATGATGAGGTTGATGATAAATCCAAAGAGAATGTCAATCCAGTTTCAGTGAACGACTCTTCTGCTCCTGAAAATGAAGCTGAAGTAACGGAAGATAAGGCAGATCCAGATGAAAATCAAAAGGTCTCCACCCCTGTGGATATCTCAAAGGAAGAAGATGCTGCTGAACCTAAAGTTGACGAGGAAGCAGGTGAAAATTGTGCCCTTAAGGCACTCGAGGAAGCATTCGAAGCTATAGGTTCTCTTCCTATAACTGGCTCCCAGATTTCATTCGCTGACACGGGGAACCCCGTCATGGCACTGGTTAGTGAAACTTATAGCATTATGAATAAGATAACATTGTTTATCACATAATCTATATAATTAAGTGCTTATTTGAAATAAGTTTATTTGATGAATGTAATAATAAATCACTTAATTCCTTTCAAAAACAAAATAATAAATCACTTGATTATTAAATTTAGCTCGAATTAAGCTAGAAAAATTGGTTTAATTCGGTAAGCTAGGAATGACTTAACTCGATAATATAGTAAGAACGTACAAAAGACAACTTTAACTCTTGTAAATTAATCAAATTATGTTAACATAAGAGTAAAATGGTCATTAAGAACCCACCATGGTAGCTTAAGTGGTAAAGGGTCTTTTACTTAAGAGACCAAAGGTCTCAGCCTCTCGGGTTCTGTTCTCACTAAGAACGCTCTAATTTAAATGAGGGTCAGGGTAATAGGGGCTGGGGGGTTGTGCTAGTTTCTCCCGAAAAATTAAACCCAAAAAAAGGCCACTAAGTACTTTCTCCACAATTTTATCATATCAATTATTTAAAGTTCAAATATTTTCATTTGGTTTATTCAACATTTATTTTCAATCAGTTAACTAATTCGGCACTTAAAATTCACTATTTGGCAATTTTCAATTGCATCCAAAGTGACATTGTTGAATGATGATGTTTGACTAGCCGCATAGTTGTATTTGTCAAGCTGAATATATATAATGTGCTGCGTAACACGAGATGGGAATACTTGAATCTTGTTGGAATTTAATTATTGTTTTTATTTCTCCTTTTCCCTGCAATTTGATCGTTTCTCACAATCTCTTTTCATTTTAATGATAAAAAGTTTGACTTTCTCTCATTAAAAAAGAAATGTGCTGCATACTAGCATTGTGGTTAACATGAGATGCTCCGAGTGAGTACCTTTGCATAGTTTGTTACTGTTACAATTATGACATTGTATCCCTTGTTGGCTTGAATCCATAAGGATTTGCTGGTTCAATTGATGTACCACCACTTAATTGTTTTCTTCTGCAGGCAGCATACCTAGTAAAATTGGTTGAACCAGATGTTATAACTGCTGCAACCCAAAATTCTTTGAAGTATGCATCTGGAAGTTCTGGAATGCTTCTTGCGATGAAGCATAGTTTTATTCTGGAAGACCCTCCAGAGGACAAGAATCAATTAGAAGATGAAGAAACGTACGTGAGATTTTCTCTAGTTCCAATTCTTAAAAAAATTGGGTCTTTACCTGATTGTATAATATGACATATGCAGGGATTTTTTAGAAACAGATGATAAAGACACTAAAAATGTTGAGCAGAGTGAGGACAAACAAAACGAGAAAAAATCATCAGATGGGGCTGATTTATTAAATAAAGGTGACGATAATTTGGTTGCACCCGATAAAGAAGTGTCCATTTCGTCTAGTGGTGGAAGTGGAGGGAAGGTTCCTACTTCGAACGATTCTCCTTTGCCAGATACTCATGAAGAGGGTAAGAATGTTGCTTCAAAGGGTTCAAGCTGCCCGGAGTTGCAGAAAGATAAAGAATCAACCGTTGCAAAAGAACCAAATGACCCACTGCTTAAAACTGAAACTTCTTCTGGTTCTGTGAAAGATTTGAATTGTAAAATGTCTGAGGAAGCAGCCATTCAAGATAAAGAGGCGACTAGAACTGTCACTTCTACTACATCTGGTTCTCTTCATGCAGAGCAGAAAGACCCTGAACAGACAGCTGCAGCAAGTACAATATCTGAAAGTCCAACAAATGCAGGTTTGATTCTCAGAATCTCCTTTGTATGGTTCCTCGAAACAGATGCCTTGCATAAAAATGGATGCAGGATTCTCTGCAACCGTTCATTTTTACTGGATGTTAATTAGAGCTTGTCTGATGTAGTTAAAAAAAGCTTTGAAAAACACGTGTTTGATAGAAGTTGGATTATTTGGGATAAATGACTAATATATCCTTTATATTTGATATTTTAAAATGTTATAAAAAATTAAAGTAATGAATGGTATTTAGGATTTACTATAACGATTTGAATGATGGAATTAAGGTTAAACAACAAGTCCTTGGTGTAAGATTTTTGCCATCAGTGGTTAAAGTTTTCTCCTGCCCTTTTTGTTCCTATTTCATACAGACGATGAAGAAAGAAAAGATGAAAAGAATGAAGGGCAAGAATCCTCAGAAACAACAAAAGACAACACAGGCATTGAGAAATTGAAGCTCGCTGCAACGACTGCTATTTCAGCTGCAGCTGTGAAGGCAAGGCTGCTTGCTTACAGAGAAGAGGATGAGATTCAACAGCTTACTTCACAGTTGATAGAAAAACAGGTATAATTAACTACATGACACCACATCACTATTAGAAGAATAGACATGTATTTATTTTGTTTTCTATGAATGGTGGGGTGCAGTTACACAAGCTGGAATCGAAGTTAGCTTTCTTTAGTGATATGGAAAGCGTGGTGATGAGAGTCAGAGAACAACTGGAGAAGTCAAAGCAGAAACTTTATCAAGAACGGGCACAAATAATTGCATCCCGTTTAGGGGCACCACCACCTACATCTAAACCAACAACAGCAGCACCAACAACATTACCTATCAATAGAGTTGCAATGGGTTTTGCTAACTCGGGTTTGAGACCTGGATCAGGAATGGGCATGGCTTCCCAGCAAAGGCCAATGATTTCAAGACCTCTGTCTATGTCATCAACCGCACCTTCACCAGTACCACCACAGCCTACAGCAGCTGGTAGTAGCCAACAACACCCTGTTAGTGTTAGGCCTTCCAAACAGCTGTAGAAGGGGCCCCTAGGGAGAGGTTAGTATTATTATGTTCAGCAAACTTATTATGCTCTTGAGAGATTGATTCTGCATATCCATTAACTTATCTTTCTATAGCCAACTTTTGAGTTGCATGAATCAAAACTCATGCACCTGTAAATGGCGTTACAGCTTAGTTTTTGAAGCACCGTCTATTTATTCGCATCAATTTCTAGTGGTTTCAATTATTATTTGCACTTTTTCTTTTCAATCCTAAGAGGAAGGAAGAAGTTTTAAGCATATTTAAGAGGTTGTGTTAATTCTCTTGTATTGCATTGGCTAAGTAGTGGTCCAACTCATTCCATGGAAGTGCTAAATCATTTATACATTACTCTAAGTAATATTTGATCAAAACACTAGGGTATTTTTGAAAAAAATCTTGCCCAACAGTTATTAAAACTTTGTTATATTATTTTCACTAAAAATATTTTAAATTGAAGTTGAGGGCTCTTATTATAACTTATAAGAAGAATAAACTGATTTAACAAAAAAAAAAATCCATCATTTAATTTAGGGAAAATTCGTTAGGTGATCTTCCAATTACTCTGATAATTTAGTTTAGCGACAACAAAAAGTGGATATTAACCTTAAGACCCTAAGTTCGAGTCCGTTAGGCGGTAAGTTTTGCGCCTGTTAAATGGTTAAGTGTGTTTGCGGGTTAGATGTTTAATCCGTTGTCCTATTTTTATTTTTTTTAATTTCAAGCATCAAATTATTTTTCAAAACAAATCATTCTTAAAACATCGGAAAGGGTTATCTTATAGAAAAAATATAAAAATAATTACTCAAAACATATATGAATTAAATAATTATATTTGTTTAAAAATAATTTGAGATTTAATTTTAATTCATTGCATATTGGAGAATATTTGAAATTAATTGTTCTTGAGTGAATTTTGAAAATCAAGAAAAATTACATGGTTACCCTCAAATTACTTTATTATTTTAAAAAATAAATGGCCCTTCAGAAAGTTTGACTAAAAGTAAATGGCCGACCATCTAAGTCAATTTGTCATTTATTTATAAACTAAAATATTATTTTGTTTTATTTTATTTTTGTATAATATTTTAAAATATAAATATCAATCTAATTCAAATAATCAAAATAATATATGTTTTCATATTTTCCAAAGAAAAAACTACATCTAGTCAATTTGAAAAAAGATTTCGAAGTCAAGAGTATTATTGCATCCATTTTTCAAATAAAATCAAAGTTAATCAAATATATCATCATTTTGTTTCTTTTCAGAATTGCCAGCTTTTCGGGCTTGTTTGATTTTTGTTTATTTGGTGGGTTTTATTGATTTTTTTTTTTAAAAATCTTGTTAGATAAGGAAGCAAGTTATTTGGTTTTTTTAATAGTTTGAATTATTATAATGTCTTTTAAATGTTGAAAGTAGATATTATAGTTTTGATTAAAAAAATTTAAAATCAAAAGATCACTTAGAGGGCATTAGTTACCAAATAAATAAAAATATTCCAAATGTATTAGAGTTGGTCTAAAAGGAGTTTACTTCCATCTATACCTGTTTCTTTTTATGATGATTTCATTTTATATGTCAATTAATTGATATCTGTTACAAAGAAAAACCATAAATTGAAAGAAAGATACTAATTTATTATTAAATAAGAGACCAAGTCTGTGTACATTTTACACTAATCAATATCCAATAATAATAACATAATAACAATGCACAAAACTTTTAGTTATACATGTATTATTTTCTAATTACATCTGCTTGTTATTATTATTGTCTTCAATCCCTACCTTCAAGTGGATACAGGGTAAACGCAAGCATTGTAACCTACAAACAAACCAAATGAAAGATCGAGTTAAGGTCCTAAGGACCATAATAAAGATCTAATAATTTGAAAACCAAAATAAACTTACTAGGATTCGTCGAAGTTAAAGTCGCGGTTTGCAAGAAATCGCAGTTCCATGGATTCCTTCCAGCAGTTTGATAGAGCATATTCATTGCATAAGCTGCATGTGAAGCAACCGTCATGGGTTCAAAACAAGTCCCACCCGGTTGAATCGCACTACAATCAAATCCATGGCTACAAACATAGTCCAGATTCGACTGCAATTGACTATCCGAAACACCTGCCTTCGGCACGCACCAATATCCACTGCTAGGCCTTGGAGCTGCTGGAGTAACCGGGCCAGTTGGAGTCTATACAATGAAAACAAAAACAAATTTACTATCTTAACATTTTGTAATAACAGACAACATATATATCTCAAAAGGCTAGCCTTGTTTAACCTGGCTGGCCTTTGATAGACCTGCGTCGTAAATAACAGAGCGGTCTAGATTAAAAAGGCCAAACGAGCGTTCTGAAGTCGGACCAGGTTTCTGATTCTCGTCGTAAAGTGCAAATAAATAGGTATCGATTGATTTCCCTGGCATAAGAGGGGTGCCAATTAGTGACCTTAAATGGTTAATTAAGTTTCCATTATAAGCCTTGGCATTGTCTATGCTAGGGCCGACCTCATTAGGGTCACCCTTGTAAGGCCAGCCTGTTTCAGCAACCACTATCTCAATGTCTTTGTAACCCAATGAATTCAAAGCCGAATGCACCGCATCAACCTGAAAAATCAAATGTAGTAGTTTTCAAATGTCAGAACAAAAACATTTAATAAAAAACAGCATCCAATGAATTGAATGGTAGTATGGTACTATTTATATGGACAAGTATGTCACAACATGGTCCCCATATTTTGAATTCATAATTATTGTGGAAGAAATACAAAACAATTTTTATTTAAGGAGAGCTTACGACACCCCAACTCCATAAACACAGTGATAAAAGTCGACTTAAGAGACCAAAATGTCATGGGTCTGAATACAACTGAAAGTGCATGATTGAAAGCGGGGTCATGGGGTTGGGGTGTCTCTGCTTAATTCAAAAAAGGAATAACATGACACCCCAAAGTCATGGTTCTCCGTTTTAATTGAGAATCGAACCCGTGACCTTAGGTTGATTTTTTCTACCGGAGACAAAACAGTGTTATTGTGTACATAAAAAATTATAGAACTTGCCTGGGCATCAAACATGTTCATGTATTTGATACCGGTGAGTGAGTCAACTCGGCCGGCATTGGGTTGAAACAGACAAAACGACAGCGTTTCAGGCCTAGGATCACTTTGATAAGCAAAGAAAGGATAAGGATTGATCATAAAAGGTGACCCATTGTCTCTCTGAAAAGACAACATTGCCCTTAGGGCATCTGCAAGGGTTGAGTTAAAAGCCCCCGTCGACGGCGGGTCAGACTGACTCAGCACCGCCATTGAGTGTACCGTTGAAACTTTAATCTTCCCACCAAGTGAAACTACAATACGAATAATCAGAGATTTTGAAGATCTACTATGAACAAATAAAAAAACAATCTTTATAAATAAACAATGAACTCAGGTACGTACGTACCTGCGCTGAGGGCATTTTGGACATTGCGCATGGCCGGCAAGATCTGAGAAATTAAATTCTGATCGCCGGAGCTCATAACTTCATTCCCAACGGTAACCACGATGATATTACTAGCTGGGTAATAAGGCAAAACATTGGTGCGAATCCATTGAGCCGGAAAATTGGGATCGTTGGCCAGCGCCGGTATGTCACCATTGCCGGCTCCGATCACGATTCCCAGACCGGTGTTGGCTAGAGCCCTTATGGCGATCGGATCTGACCCGTATAGCCTAACCTTCTCGATAGCAGTCGATTGTAAAAGCTTCGCCGTCTCCGTCACCGGGGGGAGATTATCCGCCACTTGGCCGTAGTTCACGGCGATAAAGGACTCCGAACCTGCAATTGAATGAAGAAAGAAGAAGAAGAAGAAAGGTGAAAAGTGGAAAGTGTTCACCTTTTTGATAGATAGAAAGTTTCTACTTACTTGCAAAGAAAGGGGATTGAATGAACAGTGCAAGAAAGAAGAAGAAAGATTTCTTCAGAGGACCTTTCATGGCTGAACAGAACTCTACCGTCGCCGTCGCCGATGAGAGATAGAGAGAGAGATGAATGGTAGGCGCCGGATGTAACGGCCGGAATGTTGTAGAAATTTTTTTAGTACAAGAAACTGGTCGGTTATAAATGATCAATTATCACCTTATTCAAATAAATAATTTTTATTAAAAGTGTCATTTTCAAATAAATAATTTTAAATTTAGTCATTATTTAATGGGGTCTAATTATAAATAACCTTTTACTTTTAACTGTTTTAATGAGTTCAAATTAGTTAATTATTGAAATATAAAATCATTTAATGATATTCTCAATTATTATAATTAATTAGATTTAGGGTTTGGGGTATATAAGTTTATTAGAGTGTATATATTCCCTGTTATAATTTATATATATTTAAATTAAAAAAAAGATATAATTCTAAAATCTAAGTGAACAAGAAACTATTCGATATGGGTATGCGGGATAATTTTCTTAAATAGTATATTATCATACATAAACTATTTCACTTTTTAATTAATTAATTTTAATATTAAAATAAAACTTTTAAAAAAATGAAATTTACAAAGAGGAAAGTCTTGTAATAAAGGAAGGGTAGATACAAGATTGTACCTTAATAAAAAGTTATTTTAATCAAAAACAAGTTATTTATTGCGAGGATCTATCAAACGGATATTTAGAGTTGTTTGGATTAGGGTTATTTAAATAATATATTGAATTAAATTATTTAAATAATTTTGTTGGAATTGTGATCATTAGAAATAAGATTCTTATGAGAAAAGAAAAGATATTAACAGTTTATTTGATAATTTAAGTGAAAAGATAATCAAACAAAGACTTAGACCATTTACAGGTCACATGTGGAATAATTTCCACGTGGGGCCCGTAGAGTATGACATTTGAGACTGAAACTAATGACAGAACTATAGATTGTTTCATCTTGATTTTTCTTTTCTTTTATTAAGGATAAAATATTATTTAAGATGATTTCTTGAATTTTGTTTGTATTTTAAATTTAAGAAAATTAAAATAATGTATTTTCATATTTTAGTTAATAAAATTAAATAACTTGATTTTTAAAATAATATAATAAATTTAAATAAAAGTTTTAAGATATTTGTGTTAACCATAATATTAAAAAATATAGTTTTTCTTATAAAATAAAAAAAAATTAAATTTATTTAGATATAACCCAATCCGAGTATAAGTAACATGAGTAAAAGGTAAAATGAGGTGGAATAAACAGAAGCAAAAAGTAGGAGAATAAATGTGTAAACTTTTCATTGTACATCACAGAAAAGTTACAACAAGATTAGTCCAAGAAGAATAAAAGAAACAGAAAATAATTAAAAAATAAAGTATATGAAAAATCATTTTATTTTTTAAAAAATAGTCATTTTAATTTTAGCTTAGGCACGAACACACAAATGTCATTCTAACAAGTAACAATACAAAAATTGAGGCTACAAATTTTTTCTTTTAAAAAATATATAGAAGAAAGTGAAGAACCAACCATCCCTGGCTTGCTTTATAAAATTGAATTTAGGCATGCGGTAATTGCTGACTGATGCGATGAAATTTCTTAGTTTATGATTTCTTGGTTTTTCTCTGCGAATTCTCTTGTTGTTAGACAAGACTGAAGGTGTAGGAAAAAATGCCGACTTCTTATTTTTTATTCTCTTTTATATTTTGTTTTCGCATTACTGTCAATCAATATAGTTTCAAGTCCATTGTGACAAACCATATTCATCTTATATAGACTTCCATTTTACAGGTTTCACTCAGCCATAATTTATTTAGTTTAGTGGGACGAAGCAACCGCCTACTGTGGCAGGCAAACGTGGGAGTTGTTAGAACTGACCATCTTTGTATATGTGAATGAATTGGTATGGCAAGACATACTCGGGAATGGGGATGCATTACCAACCAAACAAAATGTGTTAATGGATTTCTTTTCTAAGGCTTTGTTCTCTTTGTGTTTTTTAAAAAATTCATCTAAAATTAATTTTTCAATCAATCACTTATCAACAATCACATTACTTATTTCATTAACCAAAATACTAAAATACTTTATATTTTAAATTATTATTTTTTATTTTATTAATATATATCAATACCCTTTAAGTTTTTTACCAAAAATAATCATCACTTTCTCAAAATTATCATCCATCATTATTTTTTACTCTCTCTAGATTTTTTTAAAAACCCCAATTCAATTCAGGCCTAAAATTAACTTACAGATTCCATCATAAGATTCATATCAGATCAAATCATACTTTTCAGGTATCCGTAGATATACTCTAAGAATACCTCTAAATTTGGTGATTACAAAGAGTTAGTTCGATCATATAAGTACATACACATTTCTTTGTTTATTGATTTTTTTTCGCTTTGTACCGGTAGTACTGCCTTAGGGATACAATCATTGCCTGAATCGAGCTATTACTTTACTTCCTAATGTCTTTATTGTGAATAACCAAGTTCATCTCATGTCATTATTTAGAGAACAAATTAATTAAATATCTATTATTAATCATTCAAATATATATATAACTAAGAAATAATTATTAAGTATATATATAATTAAAAAATTATCAAATGGTCCCATGGTCTAGTGGTCAGGACATTGGACTCTGAATCCAGTAACCCGAGTTCAAGTCTCGGTGGGACCTAATTCTTTTTTATTTTTTTTTTAAATTTTGTTTGGTGTTATGCTGGTTTTAGAATCAACATTGGTAAATATGAGATAGGTTATTACTAATAACTTTAGAGTTCAAGGCTAATTTATATTGCAGGTTGTGTTTCAAAAACTGGATCATTTGTGGCCTTCACCCAGAAACAAGGAGGTACCATACAATGTTCTTACTAAATGGATGTAGAATCATATCTAGAATTATGTGTATTTGTTTGTTCTAAAAAAACATCAAAATAAATAATGGGGGTTCTTCTTGTTCAAACCTAAATTCAGATCCATCAAGTGTTAGTGGAATGTGAAACATAGACAGAAAAGTGTATTAATGTTATAATGTAGTTATATCTTGAACTAATTTTCTTCAACAAAATAATAATAATAATAATAACAATAACATAAGGTAGTAGTAAAAGTACTTGTCTTCTTCTCAAATTCCACAACAGAAGGAAGAAGAGAAGTACTTTAATAGTTAAAAAAACTCCAATTCCTTCCTAATTAACAATTCATTCATTCATTCATCACAATTTACATTCCCACCACCAAAAATTACAAATAATTCAAACTCCACAAATCTACTTAACTTACTACTCAAAGGTAAGGTAAGGTAAGGAAGGCACACAAATGGGGAGCCTGCCTGCAAGTCTTCTGCTGCTCTCATCCTCTCTGCATTATTATTAACAAACAAAAAAAAAGAATCATCAATTCATCGCGAACTCTCCTCCACTCTTCGTCCTTCAACATCTTCCATCTCCGACAGCTCTGGAAATATATCTGCCCCTCCACTCCCATGAGAAGCAGCAGCCGATGGTCCAGACTTCTTAAAGCTTCTACTCCCTACAGCCTCCACTACTTCGGCTTTCCCACCCTGCCCCGGAGGTGGATGAGAAGACGCCGCCACATCAGATGTGCTGTGCCGCCAGCTTCCAAACAGAGCGGCATTCCAAGAACCTCTTGAGGAAGTAGTAGTTCTTCTCAACCTAGCAGAGTTCATATTTTCTTCTCTAACAACCTTTAATGGATTCTCCAATGCCTTTAGAATGTATCTCATCAATGGTCTCTTTGAAGGCTTAGGATTTAGACAAGATCTAGCCACTACAGCCATTGCCCAAACTTCTTCTTGAAGATCTTCGTCTACTATTAGCGACGGATCTACTATATTTGTAATGAGCTCCTTATCGTATATACTTATATACCGTAATGTGGTTTCCATCCATTCCTTCGTCTCCGATTCACTCAATGCACTCATCCCAAGCTTACCCGTAACCAGTTCTAGTAATACTTTCCCGAAGCAGTAAACATCGTACGCACACGTTGATGTGCTCGAAGAACCTGCTTTTATTTACCAAACCAACAGCTAAGTTAATTGCAACAACAAGAACAAACCAGAAGATAACTTTTTTTAGCAGAACTGGAATCAGAATTGTGGGTTTCATTTCAATTATTTAGCTTGTTTGATGACAAAATAAGGAATTGAATGCACATGATTTTTTAAGTTTCAATTTCAGCATTATTTAGGATTTTAATTCTATGATTTTTCCAAATATTATAATTGAAAATTGAAAATAAATTCCAATTCTTGTCAAATTATCCACATCCAAAAATAGCATACTTACCAGAAGAAGTGCCTTGCTCGGATGATCTGCAGAAGAAAAGAAAAATCGAATAAGTGCTTATTTGAATTTAAGTTAATTTGATAATTGTTACTTAAAATCAATTAATTAGTGCCAGTTCCATATTTTATCAAAATTTAGATATTTTCATTTTGTTTATATTCAATATCTATTTTTCCGGATACACAACTCATTAGGAATTCAAAATTTAAAATTCAGTATTCAAAACATAGTTTTCAGCTTTATAAACAAACTTTATAGTTTATACTTTGACGTTTGAATACTTACGATGGCAAACGCAGGAATCTAGTAATCCTGCTTTGAGGAGCCTCGCTCTCTTGAAGTGAAACATCACTCAGACTCCCCAGCCGCACTTCAAATTTATCGTCGAGAAGTATGCTACTCGCTTGTACATCTCTTTTAAAAATGAAAAAAAAAATTCAGCTACAAGCAATTAAATTTTTCGTAACAAACGTGGCAAAAGACATTACCTATGCACACGAGGTGGTGAACATTCATGATGAAGATAAGACAAACCCTCGGCAGCTCCAATTGCGATTTTCAATCTCGTTATCCAATCCAACGACTGTAAACCATCGTCGTCATAATTAGTTTTCTTCCTATACAATGTACTTGACAAGTCTGAATTGGGCATAAACTTGTAAACCAACAACTTGAGGTTATCATTGTCCTCAATCTCTAGACAATGCCCAATAAACGGAACCAAACGTGTATGAGAAATCTTGGTAAACAAATCCAATTCTGAAATGTAAGCTTCCTTCTTGACTGTATTATTAAGATCAATTCTTTTGATAACAATGGGGATTCCACCTTCCATCATTCCTTTGAAAAGATCACCCGAATGCCCATGCTTAATCAGGTTTACATCGTTGAAATTATCCGTTGCCTGAAGAATCTGCTGATAACTAAACGCTTCTCCTATCAAACCGTTTGGGGATTCTGCAGGTCCACCCGAGGCAGTTACTGGCTCAATGTCGCCCCCTCCTCTTGGACTAGTTGATGCTCTCCTTCTGGTGCATAAGAACAGTAAGAGTATAATAACTATCAAGAGCACAATAAACACCAAACCACCCAATACTCCTGCTAATATGATCCAACGCCTGTTAATCTTCTTCTTCTTCTGTGAAGAAGGAGGAGAAGGTCCGAAGTTATCAAAAGTGAGACCTTTATCAGTGTAAAATGCAGCACAATCGGTTTGACTCCTCTGATCTGATACGTTTGTTAAGCAATTCGAACTGAAAGAAGCATTCTGAGTTAGATAACCTGGAACTCTTCCTTGAAAATAGTTGGCAGCGAGATCAATTGAACTGAACCTACTGAGCGAAGATGTCAGAACTCCGTAAAACTGATTGGAAGAAATGTTCAACACTGTAGAGCCAGAGCCATTGGCATTTGAAGTAACATTATTGGGAAGAAGACCAGTGAAGTTATTCTCAGAGACGTCCAGAAAAATCAATCCTGGAAGTGTCCACAATGAATCAGGAAGATTACCAGCAAATCGATTATGACAGAGAACTATAAACTGCAAATTTCTCAAAGCAAAAAAGATGTCAGGTTGCAGTGACCCTGAAAATGAGTTGTTCTTAACTTCCAGTCTCCTCAAACTTGTTAATGTTCTGAAACCCTCAGGCAGTGATCCAGAAAGAGAATTGAAGCTGAGATCAAGGTGAACCAATCTAAGAAGATCACCCATTTGAGCAGGTAAGGAAGAAGAGAGACTATTGTTTGAGAGATTTAGTGATTCCAACTTAGAAATAGCGGCGATAGCTGAAGGAATCGAACCAGATAGAAAATTGGAAGCCAAATTAAGGGAGGTCAGGTTTCCAAGAGACGAGAATGACAGAGGAATGGAGCCAGTAAGTGAATTTTGGGAAAGATCAAGAACAGACAAGCTCGATAATTGACCAATACTAAAAGGGATAATTCCAGTAAGACTATTATGAGATAAATAAAGAGCAGTGAGATTGATCAAATTACCGATACTTGAAGGGATTGAATCTATGACTGAACTAGAACGAAGATCAAGAACCTTCAGAGACGAAACCCTTTGACCAAACCAGTCAGGAATTGAACCCGGAAGAAGGAAATTAGAAGCATTAAACGATTCCAATAGAGTCAAGTTCGCTAATGCATCAACAGCAAATCGAGGGTTTTGACTACCCTTTCTCGTTCGCTTAAACCCTGAAATGTTGATCTCAACGACACGGCCATTCTTGCAAACAACCCCAGCCCAGTTTAAGCAAGGGTCACCCTTTATCGGCCATTCTCGGCTCCTTAAACCTAATGACGATCTGAGTTGAATCAGAGCCACCCTTTCGTTTCTTGATTGAAGCCGAACTCGTACTGTTTGTTCCAATGTAGTCCGAATCAGTAGGAAGATACAAACAATGCATAAAAATGTTGAAACTTTCCGATCCACCACCATGATTAGAGAGATAAACATTGATTCATCAATCTCGAATCCTCATTTCATTCATTCATTCATAGAGGGAAAGAAAAGAAACCCATGTGCTGATTGATTCAACTGTAATGAAGGAATAATAAATCATGGTGAACACATACATACACTCATCAATCATCATCCTTTTTTTCTCTCTTACCCTGATAATGAGTTGGGTCGGATTCTTCTTCAATGGTAGCAGCTTCTTCACTTCCATAATCCCAATATCCCGCCGCCTATCTCCATTTCCATCAGTTGACAACGAAAAGAGAATGTTGAATACTTGAATACAGAATTCAAAGAATAAAAAGGGTCAAATTTGTGGGTTTTTAGAGAGAAAGTGATTGGGCTAGTTCTTGTTCAACATCTTCTCAACCCTTAGAGCAATAAATAAATAAAAAAAGAGGTAAAATGACATTTATGAAGGGGGGAAACAAAAGGCAAGTAGCTTTTTATGTGTATATTTTTCTGATCCGTTTAACTTTAGACGTTACCGCCTGACTGGAACTAGTAAGTAGTTCGCTTTTAAAGCCCTTCTTCGCCGGCGGCGACTGCGATTGGGTCAGTCAGACCACCGGCCGACTCATCTCCGGAAACCCCGCCATCTTACAGCTATAGATCTGGCCCTTTACGGTTTGTTTTTGTTTTTTCTTTTTGTTTTTATTTATATTATTTAATAATACAAAAGGAGAAAATAACTTTTTTAAGCATAAAATTCAATTATTCATGTCTTTATAGTACAAGTAAAAGAATTGCCTGCCTGTCCCTCTCTCAAAATTTAAATTTGTTTTTTAAATAATTCATACATTTTTATAATTCATTTTTATTTAATAAATGCTCTTTTTTACAGACTTATTTAATTTAGTAGTAAAAGTGATATTCTTGTTGGGTTTAAAAAAAAATGAGTTATTTGAAAAATATAGAGTGGCAATAATTCTGTAGAGGTGATATTTTTGGGTAAAAAAAAATTAAAGTGTGATAAAAATATATATATATTTTAAAAAAAATTATATTTTAGTTAATGAGTTGAGTTATATAATAAATAAGAGGAGTAAAATAATTTTTTTTTTTAATTTAAGTTATAAAAATAAGCCAAATCAAATCAGGCTATATGAACTATTTAAAAATAAAATAAAATAGATACTAAAGAAAGTTATCTTGATCTTAATTTTTTTTTAGGATATGTAATTGTATTTTCACTTTTAGTGTTCCTTTTTGTATTTTTCTTTATGAATCTTGTTTTTTCTTTTTTATTATTTTGTTGATGATTTTGGGAATGTTGTTAGTTTTTATTAATATTTTGTATTTTTATTTATTTATTATTTAAACAAAATGAGATGGTTCATTTATAATCATTTATTGATATATAATGTCACCAAACACCAACATATATTATTTTATACATTATACTAAAAATATTAAGAATAAAAAAAATTATTGAGTTAAAATAATGTTTTAATATGTATATTATAATTCAAATCTATGTAAACAAAATATATGTAGGATAATACAATTTTTTATTATATATTTATATATAAGTCTACAAAATTAAATGGAACATTGTGGGGATTCTCATAACTGAATTGTTGGAGGAGTGATAATGAAAAAACATGTATGTTTTATCATTTAAAGAATATCATAACAAAATAATAAGACCACCCATCCCCTTATCCACCCATCTACCTACTTATTTCTACTATTTAGTGCTAAGTATATATAAATGTATTTTTCTCCATTTTTTTAGTGACAAAACAAATAAATCAATGTTGATTTGTTTGTATATATGCCCCTAGCAGCCAAACAAAGAAAAATTATTATTAAGAAGTATAAAATTAAATAAAAAGTCATCCAAAATTACCAAACCATACAAATACAAATTCATGTGTTGACCTTAGGATATATCCTGTTAATTCATTTGTTGACCCTAGGGTATATGATGTTATTAATATATAATTATGTGTAAAGTAATAACTTAAATATCTAATTATTATCTTCATTCAACTAATTGTTTGGTTGACATTTTATAAGATGTTATTCAATAATATTAATTCTTTAATCCATGATGATGTGACTTCTTATTTGAATTTTTATAATTTATTTATTTTCCTTTTATTTTCAAATTAGAAGATGGATTTTTATTTATTTAGAAGTTTATTTTTTTATTGGGTTAGAATATATTATTTATTTATCAAATTATATATTTATATCATTTATTTTTGTTTACTATTGATGCTTTTGTGAATTATTTATGTTAATGTTGTCTTTATGTTATTAGATCATATAAACAATAAACAAAATGTTTTTAACCATTTATATAAAAACTTTATCTATTTTGAGTGAGATACATTAATAATTCAAAACAAGAAAACAAAATACGCGTTAAATTTATAATATTTCTTTCGAATTTGGAAAGAAATAAAATAAACAAAATTAAGTATATCTATTTTTAATCAATATTACAACAATATATTCAATTTTTAATACCAAAAATATTATTTTACTATAAGAGTAATTTACTTTAATTATATTCATTAATAAATGAGACCACATTCATTCACATTGATCCTACAAAAAATCAAATGAGTCTTATTTGAAAAAAAAAGCATTATTTAAGTATTTTTATTATGAATTCGGAAATGAGAGACGAAATTGAGAAGATATCTATATCATTCTTTTCGAAATGATCCTATAGTATTGTAAGAGTACATTTTAAGTCATCCTTATTTGTTTATGTTCCCAAACTTAAATGTCCCCCTATTGGAATGAATCCTCATTCATTATGTTGTTTTTATTTTCCATCATTTAGAGAGGTTAAACTCGGAAGCTAGATTTGTCTACCTCAAGATCAAGATTCAATATAACCCACACACAATGAACTTATACATGTTTGAAAGCAAATGTAAAACAATTATTCATGGCAAATATAAATTCTTTTGTTGATGAACTCTCGAAAACTTTAATTTGTATATAACTTATTATATTGTTGCACATCCCTTAGTGTGAGACAAATTAATTGACCGACTAGGGTCACTCTCTTCCCTCTAGGGCCAACCAACATTTTTCAGAAATATTTTGTAAGTGCGATTAACATTAATATTTTTTATTTTGATATCGATTAACACTGTACTTTTAATAAAGTGCTTGTGATATTTTAGGGTACTTCAATTGCCAGGGATTGGTATTGTGTATAGATGAAGTTCATTGTTAAAATATGTGCAATAAAGTGTATATATATTTTGTAGCATATTTGATGTTAATTTGAATACTACTATATAATATTTTGATACAATGATCATCTTTCCAAAGCTTGTTAGTGGGTTTACATATAATGTTGGTATTGACTTGAGTGAACTAATATAAATTAATATTACAATATATTTTTTCACATATTTTTTGCTATATTTTATTCTCACATTTAATATTAATGATATCTACCTACCCGTTGTAGATATTTTGTAGAACTTGATCATTTTCATATTGTACTTTCAAAACAACTGATTTTAATTATTTTAAGAATAGAATATTTCCAAATAATAATTTTGTGTAGTTGTCTTTTTTAAGATATGAAATTATTTTTTATTAATATATATATATATATTATAAATAATACATAATAATATCTAACAAATAAATTAAATTTTAATTGAACCTTAATTAAATATGATATTCATTATTTTTAAAATGTAAGATAATAATAATAATACTTCTTTATTTTAATTTGGGCCAAAAAAATAGTATCTAATAATAATTAAAAAAATTGATATAGTTGTGTGGAATTAATGTCATAATATCATTTGATTCCTGTTTTTACATTCTGATCATTTATAAAAAAAATGTTCAATTATTTGAATTCAACACAAATCAAGCAAGCTTAAATGTTATTTTGGACAATTTTCAATTAAATATGAAATTATCGGTCTAAGAAATTCTATGTGATATTGGTACGTAATACAAATTATATAGGGTATAAGTTGTATATAGATATAAATTGTAAGGAGTATAAATAATATAGGATAATATAAATTGTATAGGTTATTGATGTTTTGTATGAATTATAAGAAATGATATAAATTATATATAGTTTATAATTTTGTGTTTGGTATATAGTATAAGAATGTAATATAAGTTGTATAAATATTAATTTAAAATTTTAATTTTAATTATTATTTTATATTATAAATAATATTGTTTATTATTATAAATTATTGTACTATTATTTAATAATTAATTTAATTTAATTAACATATAAAAAATTAGTTATAATATAAACGATAAATTATGTTTATTTAATTTAAATATTATTAATAATTATAATAAAATAAAATTATTATTTATAATATAAGTAAATATATAAATTAATAATTAATAAAATTATTATTATAAAAATAAATAAATATTTTTTATCTAAAATATTGAACTATTTAAAAATATATATATTAAAATAATTAAATATAATAATAAAGTTATATATAATATTATTTATGATTATAATTATAGATTAAAAATTAAGTGATATAAGAAAAATATTGTACCTAGGGGACTAGTTACAATTTTATATCAAATATCCAATGTAAAATCCTAACAAAACACCATATTAAAACATTGTTGGTATAATTTATATTATACCAATAGTGTTATATATACCTTTTACTACCTACAACCAAACGGGTAATTTACAAAAATAAATAAATACATAATTCTATATTTTTATTATTTTATTATTATTTTGTAAATAAAATATTTTTTCATTTTTTTATATCAATAATTAGTTCCATCCATTAATTAACCTTGTGATTTATACCTTGAAATTGGCAAAAACACAACTAACCTTTTACATAATTCCTACATTTATTGTAGTTTTTCATTTCTTAGCAAATATATTAACAAATTAACTTGTTTCAAAATTGTATAACTATGTTAATTGTTTCTTATTCAAATTTATTTATTGAAATATTTTTCAAATAGCTTAAATATTAAGCTTAATGTATAAAATTAATTTAAATAAGAAATGTGACATAGTCAATTCATTAACTATTTATTATCATCTTTAAATTACAATTATCTATTTTTTTAAAACTTAAGCTTATTCTCTAAAAAAAAGAGTAATCATTCCATCAAGATGACTTCCTTGAGATTTATTTTATTTGAGTTACCTTACTGAATTGTGTTTTTTTTTTTTTGGAATTTTATAGATAAAAATTAATTATTTGTTTGATAAAATAAATTTAGTAATTTGGGATCGATTTAAAACTGAATTGTGTTTTTTTTTGGAATTTTATAGATAAAAATTAATTATTTGTTTGATAAAATAAATTTAGTAATTTGGGATCGATTTTTTAAAGACAATTATTAAGTATTTTTATTTTATTTAAAATATAAATTTATTAAAAGTAAAATAATAATATAATTAAATAATTTGATTGTTATTTTATAGAAATAAAAAAATATAAATAGATCTTAAAAGATGAAAATGTATAATAAATTAAATTAAATATTTGATGAGGAGAGATGTATGTTAAATGCAGAAGCTGAATAGTCATTCAAATATCTGTCATTTACAGCGGTTCATTAAGTTATATTGGTTATATAAATCAATAGAGATTTTTTATACTAAATTCATATATATTTTAACTATCAAATAATTTAATTTATTAATAAAAATATTTATATAAAATTTTAATTAAAAACTCAAATAACTTATATTTTTTTTATCAAATAATTGTTTTTGAAAATATTGAATAAAAACTCTTAACTAACCCACGTCAAACAAGTCCAAAAGTTCAGTGACATAAAATAAAATTATATTGTCATCCGTCATATTATAAAAAATAAGTAATATTTAAATAATCTTAATTGGTTTAGAGTTATCAAAAATTGAGTTATTAAATAAAATAGTTTTAACATTATATTAATATTTAATCAAATCTATTTTTAAAATTAAAATACAAGTTTGTTTACTAAAATTCAATTGATATTGGGTTTTTCAATTATTTATATATTTTCTTAATATATTTTTATAACATAATTATTATTTTAATCATCAATTAAGATATATTTATTTTACTTTTATTAAAATTTAAATCATAATTAAAGACATTATGATAATTCATCATACACCAATCTCAAATAATTTGCTTTTTTTTTTATCAAAATAAAATTGAAAACTAAAATGAGTAAAAATGTTTTAAAAAATCTAAGTAAGAAAGAATAACTGGTCACAAAATAAGTCAAATATGTATTTATGACACCCTTGTATAATGTGTTCCCTATGGCTCTATCTATAATTGGGAAATTTTATTCATCCAACCAGATGACAGGGGAGAATTAATTTTCCATAATGAATGCTTGGTCATATTTTTATGATACCAAAGTACAATAAATAACTACTATAGATTTGTAGTAGTAGAATGTATTTTATGTGACATGAAAACTACATCTTGCATTAAACATCAAATAAATACATGTCTTGGATATATATATATATATATATATATATATATATATATATATATATATATATTAACAACAAAAATAAGCTATATGCAATGAGTTGAAACAAGTGACCCAATTTATTATTTTTGGGGGGCAAAACTATTGGTTGAGTTTGGATTTTCTATACTCATTTTTAGATTATGATTTTTTTTTTTAAATTATAATTTATTCTTTAATAAGTTACTGTTGGTTCGGTTTTGGGTTATTTAAATAATTTGATTATTTTAAAAATAATAATTAATGATAATTTTGAGAATGTATGGATTTTTTTGGTAAAAAAGACTTAAAATGTATTAATATATAGTGATATCGACAGCCTCTTTGTGAGGTCCGGGTTTCGAGTCCGTCAAACGGTAAATTCTGTGTCTGGTTAAATAATTAAGTGTTTGTAGGCTATGTGTTTAACCCTTTTATGACCACATTTTTTTTAATTAAAATAAAAAATAATAATTTAAAATAGATAATATTTTTTATTTTTGGTAATGAATTGAGTAATGTTTAATATATGAGAGAGAATAATATTATATTTTTGAGTTTGAGTTATTTGAATAACCCTAAACACGAACAAGGCCTTATGACGATCAACCCAGTCATAGATGTAGTGAAAATAATTACTTTGAATTATATATATTTTTTTTAGGTCAAAAACTTTTTCTTAAGTGAATTTGGACAAAAGAGAATTTAGAGAAGCAAATTTTAAATTCAATTTTAGTTAACATATCCCAAACCCATAACAATATTTTCTTTACCTATCGTCACATACATGAGAATGCTTTCACCCTTCTCATGTCTTAGTTTTAATTTTATTTATTTTTTTCTCACAAAATCTCTATCAAAAGAACCAATTAAATTAAAGAAGAGATATAACATCATAACCAATATTTGCATACTTGACTAAAGCTGAAATGAATTGTTAATGGTGACTATGAGAGACATTGACATGTCTAATTCATTATTTTTCTTTCTTTTGTTTAACCTTAATAAGATTGTAATATTGTCTCTATATATAATATATATATGTACATTAAAAGTTTATGAAATTAATACTAGCTATCATAGTGATTTAAGTTATTTATTTATTTTTTGAAAATGAGAATTCCATTAGAAAAGACCAAGTCAACATTGGATTTCAAAAAATGAAAAGTCAAAAGACTTGAGCCCAATGATAACATTTCCCATGGCTCGTTTTTTTCTGCATTAACAATGAAACACCACAAACTTTTAAAATAAAAATAAATAAAAAAATGTATTGCAAAATATTCAATAAAAAAAAGACAATAGAACAATATCACAATATTGAGCTCTATTTTCAAATTAGTTAGTTTGAAACATCAATATAAACAACTTCTAATTGAAAAAAAAATATAAAAATTAATTTGATGCTCATTTTGTTTTGTTTTTTTGTCATAATTAATAATTTTCATCTACTAACTTTATAATTTTAATGATGAAATTTCAATCTTTAAAAGAAAAGAAAAGAAATGGAGTTGCGTACAATCCAACCTAATGAGTGTTCATATCAACCCGGTTTGCTGTCATGACCCACTGATCATGTCAATGCATCTTTACTTTCATTCATTATTTATTTATTACTATTAATGAGACTAATTAATTAATTGATTTATTTTAATTTATACACTTCTAATTACTCTTATATATATATTAATAACAATTTGTAAGGTTCTAAAGCATCTATTGACTGGAATCTTAATCTGAGATCTTAATACAAGGGCATGCCTGACCGTTTTATTTAAAAATAAATGATTTTCTCTGCAACCAATTGGACTTAGATTAATTCATGAACGTTACAACTATGTTGGCTTTGTATATTCGAATTGATTTAAGATATATATTTTAACAATATAACGCAATGATTACTGTTGTATTAACTATAAAGATCGAGGATTCTAAACAAACAAATAATTCAAGCGAATTTTCTGTCTATCATATATATATTGAGAGTAAGGATGAAGTTAAAAATTAGAGTTAATGAAGACTTAAATTGATTGTAATAATTTGTTTCTTAAATAAAACATGCACACATGATGATGATGATCAGGAGAGGGCAAAATATAAGTAAATAGTTACAACACTTGTTTTTATTTTCTTTTGAAGTACGGGGAAATTAATCCTCCAAAGTATAATTGGATATGAGTATTGAAATGAAAATAAATATTAAAAAACATAAAAAAAACAATATATTCATAAATTTGTCAGTTTATTTAATATGTTAAAATTTATATGAGAAATAAAATCCTTCAATATATATGATGTTTTTTTATTATCTGGATTCAAAATTTGGATGACTATCATGTAATTAATGAATTGAGTTATTTAAAATTTGAGCTTATTAATTTGATAATTTCAAATAATCCCAACTAAATCAAACAACTGGCTATTATATATTTGTTTTTATAAATTTTATTAGTATTTATTTTTATAATAATAAAATTTAAATTTATAATAAGTTATTTAACAATAAATTGTATGATTTAATTAGATTGATCATGATGTACATTTTTACTTTCATTTTTTTTTTTAATAAATTTATGACAACTCATATGTACTCATAACTTCAATTATATTAATTGATTATGTTGATCTATGGTACTTGTGATTATATGATTCTGTAAGTTAATATTTTTTTGTAAAAATAACAATAATAATAAAATGCATGATTAATGAAGTAAGTTTAGAGCCAGATACATTTTGTTTTTGTAAGTCAACGGTCAACCACCACTTAATATTGGTACATAAATATTCCACCAAGACCCCATGATAATTGCTATATATATCCTCAATTAGTACTAGTGCATGCATGTACTGAAAAGGGTGAGTGGGTATAAGAAGATAAGACATAATTCATTAGTATGAGTATGATCTTGAATATGAAAACAATAACACAAATATGATGTGGTCGTCATAAATTTTTTCCAAATATGATATTTTTATGTTTATGGTGATAATTAAACCTTGAATTAAAAAAATTAAATGCTAACGGGACGCTAACCCCATTAGCCTGATCGTCTAAACGTTGACGGATCGCCAACGGAACACAACAACGCATTTTGATTAAACAAAACGACATCGTTTTGTTCTTCTTCGCGGACTCCGGAGGCCGCGCTCGACGCCGACGATATTCTAGAAGGTCTATCTCCTCAATTACTCAACATATCCCTCCATTTTTTCACCAACGTGCACGTCTTTAACTCGCCTTCAACTCGCATTCAATTCCCTTGAGATCAATAGTCAAAACATATACCCTAGCTAAGCTGTCAAAGATGAAAACAAATTTAGTAGATAGGATTTCAGAAGAGAAATTGAAGTGAAATTCGTCTATGATAACTGACCTAGTTTGATATAAATAGTCTCTAGGTGATCTTCTTCCAATCTATCAAACAAAATCCCAATTTTATTGTCTGATTGAAGATCTTGAAGAATTCCGGCCAACTAATTTTTGTAGAAATCTTCTTCGGCGATCTAGGCTTCGATCAAGGGCTTGAGAAAATTTCCTACACATCATTGGAATGTTCTCTAATCGTTTGTAATCTTTCAGACTCACTGTAATTCGAATTGTGATTTGAGATTATATTTTTCTAAGTTTAATCCGATTGATCATATTTAAGGTTCAATTTTGTGTTTTTTTTGTTTGAAATCATTCCCTAGATGATTTCTAAGCTTTCCGTCGAAAGAGATTTCATCAATTCAACCTAAATCGAAAAACTCAAATTTGAATTTTGTGTTCTTGAGCTTTTAAGCTTGAATTTATGATCCAAATAGCTTCTAAACATGTTTGTAAATATGTTAGGATGATTTCTAAATCATAAATTCAACATCCCGATCATGTTTGATTCAACTGAAATTTTTAAAAAAATGGATTTGAATTTCAGTTTCAAAAATTGTTATAGAGCTTGATTGATGTTCTTGTTTTGATTGTGTTCGACTATAAACATCATTTGAAAGCTTTTAGAATAAGAATTATGCCATGTGACGACCTAAATCAAAAGTTCCTAAATTTTTCCCTAAAAACTATTTTTGAATAATCAATTGTTATTGAGTTCGATTGATCGTGTTTAGGGTTATGAATTATGATCCATACTTTCATATGAGTTATTTGTAATTTATAGATCATGATTTTATTATCTGTATCAATAGATACAAACCTGCAAATTCTTCATACGAAATAAAAAACACTCGGTCCCCGATGACTAAGTCTTGTAGGACCGGGACCGATAAGTAGGACCGAGAATCTTTCGTCTTGGCCGAGACCAAGGACTGGTAAAATTAACCTAGGACCGAGACCAAGGACCTGTGTTCTTGACTTAGGATCGAGACCTAGGAATCCGACCGATGATTTTAACTTAGGACCGAGACTCCCAAGTCCATGACCAAGGAAGCTAGATTTGGGATCGAGACTCCCAGACCTAGGACCGAACAACCTGAGTTCAGGACCGATCCTCCCGAACCTCAAGGTCGAACCCGGTCCCTTGACCAAGTGTTCCGAGCCCTGATCCAAACCACCTTCAGTCTAGAACGATCCCGTCCAAGCTTAGATCGGTAAAAAATGGACCCAAGTCCTAGGACTCCGGTCATAATTAAGGCCTGTTTGGTTCCACTTTTCAAAATATAAAATTATTTTTGTAATTTTGGAACCCAATTCATTTTCAAATAATCCTAAAAGGTTAAAAATTTTATAAGCGAATGTATGAGATGGTCGTTAAAAAAATCCTTAAGCTAAGAAACAATATTGTAGGACTTTTTGACATTAGCTAGGGAGACAACAGAAACACATTGTTTTGGCATGATCCCTAGTATGAGGACCAACCGTTAATCAATAAAGAGGAATTCAAAAACATGAGGATCAGACGGGACTGCCTAGCTGCCAAGGTTAGAGACATTAAAGACGGGTTATGAAATTCGCTCCTTAGACGAATACCGGTGGGGCGGCGCATTCTTTAACATATCAGTAACATTCAATTCAACGAAAGAACAGACATACACCGTTGGAAAGCCGAGGAAAACAGGAAGATGATTTCAAGCAAAGTATGGAACACCATCCGAGAGAGGAAAACAACAGTAGATTGAGCTAATTTGGTCTGGTCGTCAAAGGTTATCCCGAGACACTAATTCATCCTATGACTTGCATTTTGGGAAAGGCTAAACACGAGAGATCGCGTCAGGAAGTATATATGGAAATTCTAGATTTAAGATGTCTGATGTGTGAAGGAAAAACATTTGATCATCTCTTCAAGAACTGTTCATTTTCCTCGAAACTTTGGAATAAATTTACAAAAAATATGGAGATGACCAGATTCCTGAGAGACTGGAAAGAAATCAAGGAAGTGTTTGTGAAGAAAGCAAAGGGCACAATGTTTAAGTCAAAGATTTTCAAATTTGGATTTAGCTCAACAATTTACAACATCTAGCGGGAGAGAATCGCGAGGGAATTCTCGAGGAATCGAAGAAGTCTGGAGCAAACTTGGGATGATATTGTAACTGAGTGTAGCGCGAACATCCAGACGTGAAGAAGAGCCCCGAAAAACGAACAGAATTGAACTTCTGCAGGAACTAGAAGGTATAATATCCGGAAATCACCGAAGACGTATTTTTAGCGAGATAAACGCAATATAAATTGTTTGTAATTCCGATAATTGTTTGTAATTCATTTGTTTTTAGACCGTAACGAACTTAATTTTCCTAGGCTTGTCTAGGAAATATAGATACTCATTTGTTTTTTTTCCCGTTTTTGAGAAATTTTAATGAAATGACGTTAAGTCGTTTTTCCCAAAAAATTGTTAAAAATTTATATTTAAATATTTTTGAGATATTTCCCAAACAAATATTTTGACTATGGCCCCGTTTGGAATTTATTTTAAATTCTAATACTTTTTCTGATATTTTTCAAGTATTATACTTAATCTTATATCAACGCAATCAGATGTACGTACTTCTAAATAATTTTGTACAATTATTTACGTAATCTAAACATATCCTTGTTTAAGACCTCTAAACTACTAATTAAAGGAAATAAAACTTTTGATAGTTAAACATTTACTTTATAACGAAACTAAATAACGAATCCCTTATGAAAACTCTAATATAAAGTACGTTTGTAAACGTACCTTTTAATGATTTTTCTAAAATTATTTGACGACTCTGTTTTTTCAAATAAATAAATTATTTTTGAATTAATCATGTTAAATTAATTTAAACCATATTACAAGTCAAATTCCCATATTATTAAAGTTGGATAAAATTAATTATTTTTATATAGTTAATTTCAAAAACACTCAGGTATTGCCAAAATTTTTTGAAAAATTAATCTTTTATTTTTTAAAAACATGTCTGGCACGCAAACCAATGTTAAAACACATCGAAACTCGAGCCACTTCGAAATTCTCCCTATATTGCCATGCATCACTCGACACATGTTAAGCTATGAGGATGCCTCGTAAAGCGGAACCTTTTTCCGGGGGTTACAACACCGAACAAGGTAATTTCTCGAAAAACAAAACAAAAAAAGTATTTTTTTATCTCTCTTGCACATGTAGTAGACCACGTCAAATTCGTGGTATTGTTTTCGTTAAAACTTCATTGCACAAATCATTTTTCGTTACTATATATGGATATATACTATTATATACTTATAATTTACCAACTATCTTTATAATATACAGTTTAATCTAATTACTTTTAATTTTGGTTGAAAAAATTACTCTATAAGTTAAATTAATATAGTTATAAGGTCACTTGTATGAATTACATTTTATATATGGTATAAATTGTAAATAAAATTAGATGTATTACAAAAAAAAAAATATAAGAAAAGCTATAAATTGAGTATGTTGTATAATTATTTTGTTTAATAGATGTATAATTAAAAATGTAATATACTGAAAATATGTTTGGTCTTTTTAATTAATTAAAGTAAATATATTATTAATGACTTTATTTTGAAATGTCATTTTATCATGTTTATTCATGAGTGTGAAATTGCAATGATATATATGACTTATTTTATATGTTTAACTAACAATATTGATCACTTAAATAAAAATTTTGTTACTTGGAACTTACTTAATTATGGCTAAAACAATTTCATTTGAGTGGGATGACATAAACTTGGGTTGTTTTCCAACTAATATAATTTTACTGAATTGTCTAAATGATACTTTTTTATATCATTTAATGTATTATTATTTAATTTAAACAGCCTTTTGAAATTGTACTAAGTGTTCAAATTTTTCTCAAGTTTTTTTTTATCAAGAATTAAATTATTTTTTACATCACAAAAATTTGTGTGAAGATTAGTAAAAAGAAATGTCATGACACTTTTTCTAAGTGAGAATCAAATATACAATTTTTGATCTCTTAAGTAATATTATTGTCACGCTAGATACCTTAATGGATTATATATTACTTCTCTATTATTACTTAATTACCGTGTTCAAGTGTTGTTAATTGAAAATATTGATTTTGGATTCTTTATTTATTTTTTTTTATTTTTTTTGGAGAAGCTTGCTTTTTTAATAGAGTCTAATATTGATATAAACATTAAAATAATTGAAATAATAAGATGAATAATTTGATTTTACTTACAATTAAAAATTCTTATTTTAGTTAATACTATAAACTTTTTTGAGACTTCTCTTTTACTAAATTTGACTAGAAATTAATAAATTATTCCCATCAAAAATAAATTAAAATATATATTTTCTATAGGAAGTGACAAATCATGAATCAACGTCCAATTAATATGAGAATTCAACCGTATGAGATACACTATTATATGTTCGATTTTTATTCAAAATATTTTAATCTATGTGCAAGTTAGTGAATGAATTAGAATATTTTAAATTATTAGTGAGTAATGACGATCAATTAATGATAGTATAGAATAGCCTATTCTAAAAAATAATTTTATTTCCCTAGTAAAAAGAAATGAGACATAAAATCCACTTAACCTTGTAGAGTTTTGTTGGAGGCTAATTAGAGGATATATTATTGCATTGTAAATTTTTATAATCAAAGTAAAAAAAAAAAATTGATAACTCTTAAAGTCATATTGATAGTTGAGAAAAATAATATATATTTTTTTTTGTGAGTTTGATCGAGGCTAATGTGTGTGGCGGCTGAAAATAAACTATAGATCATGGTTAATTAAGATATTATTAATTTAAGAAGAAAAAAAACAAAAAATATATATTATTGAGTGAGATGGGCTGCTACCAACTATCACATGTTACGCATTATACAATGCTTATATTTTAAAATGCATGTAATATACTTTAAACTTTTATATATATAAATAATTAATCTTAAAATATTCGGATAGTTAGATCGTGAGTTGTGATTAATTTGGATATATATAAAAGAATAAATGAATACTTGAGTCGAATTTTGGGTTGATCCGTCCATAAAACAAAATGGTTAAAAATAAATTAAAATTGTTATATGTATATGTTTCGAACTTTCAACCTAACAAAATAAGTACAATTTGTAACCAAGTGTGATTGAGATGTGGTTTGCTAATGAATAATAGACTAGTAACAATTGAAAGTGCTTAAAAAATATGAATCAATTAATATTTGATTTGTTAAAGTGTGAGATCACGATACTAAATGCTAAAAAATATGAATTAAATATTTGATTAACCAAAGTGAAAGTGTAAAGTCTTAAGATGAGATTGAGAAAAAATATGTGAGAATTACATGAGTTGTATTACCTAAGTGAATAAAATGTGAAATGTGAGTGTTTTAATTTATTTTTTATTTTAATATATTATTCGTGGAATTTTAAACATTGAATATATATTATTATAATTTTTTTATTAACTTTTTTCTGGTTATATTTTATTCATTTGTATCATACGGGAATCTTACTAGTTATCTATTAATGATAGTTCGAATTTATATTTTTTTTAAGGAAAAAAAAGGGAGAATTTGTACCTATTTTTTTTTTGTAAACGTTACTATTTGTGTAGCAATATATGCATTACAAAATCAAATTTTCTTTTGTAGTGTAATGGAAATTTGGGATGACTACATGCTAAGTGGATGCCAACTTTGTGAAGGAAGGTCGGTAATAAATATAAAAAATTAAAGTAGTTGAAATAAAAAAAAAGAACATTATTGATAAAAATAAAATTGTGAAACTGAAAAGTAAAAAGAAAATATAGTGGAAATAAGTAAATTAAATCAGATTGAGAATTGTTTTTATTAAATTTCGACCTTCAATGAAAAAAAAGACTAAATAAGCAAATAAAGTATCAAGAAAGTTAGGATCAATATTGATCTAATCCAAATGATTTTAAATTTATTTTGATGTGCATCACCTTTTGGTTACATTTATATAAATGTACTTCTTTTGATAATATTTTTTTTTTTTTTGGTAATTTCATTAAGGTGATTAGAGATTAGATTAGGTCGATTTTTGGATAAATTTAAATTAATTAAACCTTATTATATTGATTATATTATTTTTAAATTTTACATCTCACTTTATATTTTTCTGATTGAATATAAATATTTAATCTGTTTATAATTATTTTTGACTATTTATTCAATCATATTTATTTAACATTTTTGTAAATAATTAATAAAAATAAATAACAATTTTAAACTAATTTCTTATTAAACAAATAAGTAAAAGTTAAAATAATAATATTTTTTTTCAAATAAATAAAAGAATCACAAATAATAATTAAAAAATAAATAAAGTCTTTCAATTAAATTACTTAACAAATATAACATTTAAAGTCTAATATTTTTTCTATTCGTATACATATTTATTACAAAAATTATAATAACAAAAAGTTTTAACTAATTAAATATTATAAATATTAATTAACTAAAAGCATAATTTGCAAATTTTAATATTCATATTATATATATTTAAAATTGATTTGCATATTCATATACTAATAAATATATGAATTATTTGATTTTTAAAATAGATCTATTCAACTCTTAATTCAGTTTTTTATATATTTTAAACCTGATCTTATATTCCATAAATCAAATATATTTTTATTCGGATTAAAATGTATAACTAGCAAGGTTGAATTTAAATGCTTACCAATATTGTATAAGATTTAAGTAATTTTTGTAGTTGGCCCACTGGTTTATTGGAAAAAAGAAAGTTACATTTCTCTTCAAGATTTTTTATTTTTAATATATATATTTTCAGAGTAAACAACGTGTAAAGTTATTAAAATTGATAATTAAGTCCTAATTCAAATATTTATTTATTTTTATTTTTATTAATAATTTATCTTTCTCTTCTTATTTATATATTTTTTTCTTTATTTATTAATTTATAATTATATATTTAAATTAATTAATTTATTTATATATTTTAAAAAGTAATAGCTGGAAAAATTAATAAATATATATATAAAAAAGAATAAAAAGCTAAATACAAATATGATTAATTTCTTTTAATCTAATTAATTATTTTTTTTTTATCTATTAATTTTCTTGTGGAGAATGAATAAATCAAATTAATAAAATATATAAATGTACGTAAATTATTAAAATATATATTAAATTATAAATATATATAAAATAAAAATTATATATATATATAATTATTAAATTATTATTTCCCTTCTTTAAATTTATCATTTTTATTTCTTTTTAAAATCTCATTCATTTTTTTTTCTTTTTAATTTTCTTATAGATATATATTAAAAATTCACCCTCTACCTAATATTATAACTTTTTCTCTTTAAGATTAGTAATTTAAATTCTATTTTTATTATTATTAGTAATTATATTTTGAGTTGAAAATTAAGAATTTATCTCTTTTAATTTCAATTATGTGAATATTTATAATAATTTTATAATAAAATTAAAGAGTGAAAAAATATTAAATAATAAAAAATTAAGAGAAAGAAATTATTAAATTGCAATTTATACAATTTAAAATCAAAGAGAGAAATTGATACACTAACTATTTCTAACGTGACATATATAATGTCACGTATTTGTTGACTCATTTGCTCTAATTTTTTTAACTCCCTATCATATTCATATTTTTTGCAGGAATTTTTTAAATTGAAAAATAGAATATTAACATACGTGCCTAAAGGTTGAGTCATGCAGCAAATTATTTATGTTTACAAATACAATAAATTAATTAATACAAAGTGGCTGACAGAAGTAAGTATATATATCCAGCAATATATAGTGACGAATTGATGTAATTAGATCTAATCACTTGGGACTAAATTAGTGTGAACCGTAAACTAATAATATAATTATATTAAGATGAATAATAATTAGCTAGCTAGCTAGGATGCGAACTAATAATATAATAATAAATTTATAAATATTTATCATAATGAATTTGACCCCTTCCTGTTAATTACATACTAACTAGTTCCTTATTTTTATTTATTATTATATTTAGAAAAGGTTAATATCTAATCAACAAAATTAAGTTATAATATTCTCTCTTAAGTCTAGCGGTATAAAAGATAGACATCTCTATCTTTTTTTTTGAGATTTTGAGTTCGAGCCCGGTTAAATGTAAAATTCTGTTCGCTTGGTTAAGTGGATTTGCAGGATATATATACTTACCCGCGGGAATTAATTACATACCGAAAAAGAAGGAAAAATCAGCTTTCTAGAAAAGTAAAATTAAGTTGCAATTAGATTAAATTTGAGGCACTAAATGTGGTAAAAATATTCCTAACAGAACTCCTAAATTTTGACAAATTAATGGAACCACTTAATGGCAGGACTATTTTTTTTTTTATTTGGACAAATTGTTTAGAAGTGAATCAAGCTCAAAATTCATGTAATTCTTCTATACAAGAGTTAAACAAAACGAATTAATGGCACAAATGATTGAAAATAAATAAAATGTAGGAACGCTCACCAATTTAAGAAGAAGAAAATGGAAAAAAAAATCATAGTGTTCAATTAATTCAAATTTTACATATATTACTTATTAATTTACTGTTACAAAATATCCAACTTCTTGGTCACAAATATCAAATCAAGGTTAGTTAAGTTTTTCTTTTGTCCTCAATATAATTTGCTTTTAATAATTGTAAGTATGATCCCTCAACTAACTTAAATAATCTTGGGTTGAAAAGTTATACGTTGAAATTGAGCATGTGGATTTTTTTTATTCTTAAACATTATTTTTGTCAATTGAATGACCTAAATATTATTTAAATATTCTAACATTGTTGAGAAGTTTGGTGAAATTTCAATAAATTTTTATTAGTTAAAAAATTTAATAAAGAATTTATAAGATGAAAGACAAGAGAATCCAAATGATTTTATTTTCCTCTCTACATGGCTGAGAATAAGGACGATAAAGAAGATTCTCAATTCCATTGGAAAAATAGATCTTCATCTAATCAGGCCTACTAGCCCATCAACATATTTGTTTGTCATCAACCATCCTTAAAAATAAAACAACATCAAGGAAAGTACTAATTTCAAATTAAATTAGCATGTAACGGACGTTGATTTCAGATTATTATTTATCGGTTTCAATTTGATGGCTTTAAAGAATGTTGTAGTCAGTTTTATTATTTCACTTAAAATATTGTTAGATAGACTTTCTAGTTTCTACTATTAATTTGAGTTTATTCGATTTTGGAGATTTATGTGTATTAGTTAATCTTTATTGTTGAATTTGAAATTATAATAAAAAAAAATAACATTTGTAGAAATAATTTTGACTACTCTAGAATAATAATAAGCAAATTTCGGCTCGATTAGTACTATAACCACATTTGATAATTATACATTCTATATAGGGCATTAGGGCCTATTGGAACATTTGTTTTGTTTGAGTTTGAATTTAAACAGAAAAATGTTAAATTTACTTGAAAATATTTTTTGTTGTCAAATTTTTATTCAGATCATTAATTTTTTGAGATATTATTTTAAATATAACTTGATTATATATTATAGTATTATTACTATATATATATATATAAATTTACGTATATTTTTTAATAATAAAAAAATAAAACTAAATCCAAATCAAGATGAAAAAGTGTTAAACAACTGATTATATTTGATTATATTATATTATATTGATATTATATTATATGTGCAAATTATTTAATTGACCTTCTCAATTACTTTGATTATTTACATGTAATATTTACTTTGATTATTTATATTTAATATTGTAAATATTTTAAAAACAAATCGTCTCACAAACTTATGTCACATTTAACATTTAAAATATTTTAAAAACAAATCATCTCACAACTTATGTCAATTCTTTCTCTGAATCCTAATGTTCTAAATAAAATTCTTAAACTATTTGGACACTTCAAGTCTTCAACTAACTATTGACTTAGTTGACATATATAATAAATAATTATATACCTTTTATCATAATAAAAAAAAATTATATCTCATCGTTTATTTTTTTAATATATAATATTTATAATATAAAATATAAAAAAAATTATATCTCTTTAGACTCATTTATTTCTCAATATATAATACTTACAATTTTCTTTTGCATGCGTTCGTCCGGGTACGGGGGTTGGTTTTCTTTTGTCGGTTTTGGGGTACGGGTCCCTCTTGAATATTTCAATTGACAGATGGTGCCCGTCCCATTTCAAGCGCCTGTTGAAATAAATAATTTAATATAATTAATAACAATCTTCATATTAAGTTATTACAAATATGTATTTAACCAACTCTTCTTCAACTTGAGCAAACGGTCTACTTCCCGTATGATGTGGGAATTTCAACTTCTTTCTCTTAACAATATTTGTACTATTGTATTTCTGAATTTCAAATAAAAAAATGAAGTTAGAATAATTAATATCAGATTTTATTTAATTATGAAACCGTACCTTAAATTTTTCCGTGAAAAATGGTTGCGACACACAAAATCCCAATCATCTCGATCGTAGTCTGGTGGAGGATTGGTCAGTACCGCCGTCTCGTCTCCTTGATGGACGCGGATATATTCCTTGTACAAATTCGAACGTCATCTATCTCATATATGGGCGTGTCCCAATCCTGTCCTTCGATAAGAATCAATAGGATCATTAATAGCCTCGAACGGATCCTGAAAATAAAAACATACAAATGTTATAAAAAAAAATTTATTGAATGATTAATGTATAATTAAGTAATAATTATTACCGTCATAGCAGTCCAAATGTAATCAAATTGGTCAACACTTAATGCCTTCCACTTCAGAAGACGGTGTGAGACGCCTGAGGGGTTCCGCACAACCGAACCCACATGTCTAGACCACCTTATTCTTCCCTCGTCAGCACCACCGGGCCTCCCATCTACCTCTAAAAGTCAAAGGAATCCTTGTCTCCGCTGACCTCTTAGATAGCACAATATTCTTGTTCTTCCCCCGTCTCTTGTGGGTAGAAGATTCTTCAAAATTATAAAAATGTAACTTAACATAAACCCTAAACAAAATCCAATCCAATTCAATTCAAACAAAATCAAACCTACAGTAATTCAATTCAATTCAAAATAAAACCTAAATCAATTCAATTCAAAATAAAAAATTAATCAATTCAATTCAAAATCAAACCTAAATCAATGTAATTCAATTCAAACATAATTCAAACAAAATCTAACCTAAATCAAACAAAATATAATCCAATTCAAACTAAACTAATCCAAGAAAAATTAAAAAAACGTTACCTTTACTGGGCAGCGGCGGAGCGGCTGGTCGTCGGCGGTAGGGGAGGCTGCAGGTGGAGTCGTCCGACAGGTGAAGTTATTGACGGTAGGTTGGCGAGATCCTCAGCTGAAAGTTGAAGCCAGCGACAACGAGATCAGCGGCAGGGTTGAAGCAGGTCGATGGTGGGTCGGGGGTCTTCAATAGGAGGCGGCGTCGGTGGTCTCAATAGCGTTGGTGTCGGGCGTCGGGGGTCTCCAATAGTCGGTCGTCGTCGGCGTGGTCGGATTGGGGAGAGAGGCAGCGCGGGAGGGTCAGCGGGCTTGGGAGAAAAAGAGGGATCGGATAGAGAGAGGGAATCGGGGGAAAGAAGAAGGTTTTTTATTATAAAGGTCCTTACCGAAAGTTTATTTGAAAACTTTCGGTTTTGACCATGGTCAATTCCGAAAGTTTTCACAATAAACTTTTGTTTTGACCATGGTCAATTTCGAAAGTTTTTATAGAAAACTTTCGGTTTGATGGTATTCAAAGTTATACCATAACTTTCGGAATTACAATTTCACAAATTGTTAAATAATTGGTTTTTAATCTTCTAATGACTTTGAACAGAATTAATTAACACATTTAATAACCTTAAAAATTACACATCCATATGATCAAACTTATACACATTCATATGATATCAAACACAAACATACAATACATTTTTTATATAATCAACACAATCATAAACATTTTAACATTAAACACAATCTTAATTTTTAAAAAACAACACACACTGAATATATTAGTTAAGAGTCTAGATTAGAAGGTGAGAAACAAATTATTTTAAACAAATTATGAAGTGGTAAACCGAAAGTTTTATAGAAAACTTTCGGTTTTGATGGTTATTACCGCAAGTTATACATTAACTTTCGGAATTACCATTTCACAATTGTTAATGAATTGGTTTTTAATCTTCTAATGATTTGAACAGCATTAATTTACCACATTGATAACCTTAAAAATTACACAATCCTATGATCAAACTTTATACACATTCATATGATCATCAAACACAAACATACATATACATTTCTTTATATAATCAAACACAATCATAAACATTTTAACATTAAACACAATCTTAATTTTTAAAAAACAACACACACTTAAATATATTAGTAGTAGTCTAGATTTGAAGGTGAGAAACCAATTATTTTAACAAATTATGAAGTGGTAAAACCGAAAGTTAATGGTATAACTTTCGGTTTTGATAAGTGTTAGGATCTAGGTCGCCGCTGGTGGACCGGGGGTTGGACCGGTTAACGGTACTCACTCGTAGGGTGGTGATTAATCCGGTTAGAGATTAACACCGGGGTTTCAATACTACACAACCTGTCACAAACCCTTGAACTAAGTTCAAGCGCGGAAGAGGTTTGCTTTCAAGTTGAAGCGGTACACGTGTATGATAGGCGGAGTCGGTTTTGGATGATGAAGATTTGAAGAATGGTGGGTCGGTTTCGGTTATCTGGATATTCGGTATGGTGAGTATGGAGTTGGTTTGGGGCGGTATGGATAAATTAGTCGGTTATGTAATGAAGCCAACAGAAAGTAAATAACACAATAGATTTTATGGATGTTCGGAGATAAAACTCCTACGTCACCCCTTCCTCTCGAAACCGCGAGAAGGATATTCACTAAGGAATACAAATACAATCCGATCGAGACTTATTTCCTGCTCGATAACACTCTTACAATTCACACCGAAATTGTAACCACACTTAGAATTTAGCACTTAGGCTTTCTTAGAATACCACACTGTATCACTTGTAGTAAATGCTCACGCTTCACTTGTCTATCTTAATGTTCCCGCTTGGTAACTGCTAATGTACCGCATTTACTCTTCTGCAACTGCCTCCTTTTATAGGTGAAATATGCCAACGGTCATATTTCGAAGCCTTGAATCTGATTGGCTGATCAGAGATGCAGGTGATTCAGTGTCTCAGACCTGCGGTCGTCTCCTCAGACCTGACGGTCAATCTGCAGACCTGGTTTATCCTTGTTCAGACCTGCCGGTCTGTAAGGCAAACCTGCTGGGTTTGTCTTTTACTCATGTAGGCACTGTCTGCTTGACAGTGTCTGTACTTTGAAGTATTTCCTTTCTGGCTTATCCCGAAGTAGAAGGATCAGGTAGTACTATTTTCTGCAGCCTACATCTTTCCTCAGACTTGCAGGATATGGAAGTATTCAGTTGTTCCTTTGGTATCATTCTCAACAGATACCCAAAGTGCTCTTCTTGTACAGGTCGGCCACTTGACTTGGCCTAGGTTGGGCCACTTGACTTGGCTAGGTTGGCCACTTGACTTGGCCGAATGTCTTTTGATAGTGACAGTAACCGGACTTCTTTCCGGTTAGGATTGCCTTATGGATTGATCGGCTGTATGATGATTCCGGTTTTGAGCTTTGGCCGATCCTTTGTGCGGTCACGTTCAGAATGCTTTTGATCGGTATGGTAACGTGACCGGTTCGGTTTCTTCAGTTGGTTTCTTTTGTTCATCCGGTCCGGTTTCTTGTTCCTGCATGGGAAGTTTGTTTAAGTTAGGTTTATTCGAACCGGTATGAATTTATCTAACAATTTCTCCCTTTTTGATTATTTTATTTAAAATTATCAAAATCATGTAAGTTTGCAACCGTAGGCCGGTTGTTTTGTTTGGCCGATTTGAAAAAGGCTTAGAAAAATTTTGAGGGAGGAGTTTGGAAGGAATCTCTATCTTTTATCTAACAATTTTCTCCCTTTTTGATTATTTTATTTAAAATTATCAAAAAGCAGGTAGAAATGCCAAATAAGGCCGGTATGTCAAAAATACTTTATATATATATATAACCGGAAAAGACTAAGCAAAAATACTAAGGTACAAGTAAAAGAAGATAAGTCCCTATTCCGAGTCCGTGAATTCGTAGGCACTCTCTTTCTCTTCGGTTGCGGTGGCGGTTGCGGTTGGCTGTGCGTGGAGTGTCGTGGTCGTTTAGATCGGTACCGCAGCTGTTCTTCGAATTCATCCTCGACTTGGTCTTCTTGCTGCGAAGTACCCGTCTCGACCGGGTCAGAAATTGTATTGAGCATCTCCCAATCCGAACTTTCTTAGGAGCCGGCTTTCTGTCTTTTCTTTGGTTCTGACGCAGGAGGCGACCGGTGCTGAAGCGGAGGCGGCCACTTCTTTTTCTTCTTGTTTGCTTCGGAGAAACTCTTCCAGCCCACGTTTTTGTCTCTCCAGCCGCGCGGCATCATCCGCAGCTTGTCTTGCCATTTGCTCAGCATATCCTGGATATAAAAGCTCGGCCCTTCTTATTCTTTCGGCCTCTACTTCTTCCTCGGTCAGCTGAGTCGCTCGCGGCGCCTCTTTGTCCTTGCTAACTTCGGCGTCCAGCCTTTCCTGGACTCTCTTAGCAACCAGAGCATCGGCCTCTATAGCCGCGGCATCCGCGACTTCCTTAGCCTTCAGGATTTCGGCTATCTGTTCTGTAAGTGCCTTTACCTCGGACACGAGAGTCTTATTTGACTTTTCTAGCGCTGACACCCGGTCAATTGTCATGTCGACCCGGTCGAAATCCTTCTTTAATTCCGAAGTGATATCCTCTAGAGCTACAATATGCTGAGCACAGTTTGCTCGCTCACCGGCCTCTTCCCACAGTCCGGTGCTGAGTTCCGCTAGGCGTGCTTGATGTTGATCCACAACCTTCTTTGTCACATCGGCGAACTGCATGGCCGTATCGAATATGTTCTCGCATCTATCCTTGAGCGGTTGAAGCTTAGAAACGTTGTGGTCAAGTATGCGGTCATCAATCTGCTCTGATATTGATGCCTCAAATTTCTGAAGCCGATCTTCAATTTGCCCCGATGTGGACACTTCAAATTTCTTAAGTTGCTCACCAATCCGCCCAGAGACGGATGCTTCAAACTCTTGGAGCCGGTCCTCAATCCATTCCTTAGGAGGAACTGAAACGGTGGCTTCCGGTGGTGGAGTGGGAGGGGACTGCTCGGTCGGATCAGGATCGGCTCTCTCACCGGAGTCCATCAGTGCAGCATTTTCTTTAGGAGGTTCCAATGTAACCGCATCCTCCAAGTTCAATGCCGCATTTTCCAGGATCGGTACCTCGACATCCTCTAAACTTTGGCCTTCAACAGTTTTCGAAGTCGGTACCTCATCATCTTCTGGCATTGGTGTCTCAGTGTCCCTTGGTGTCTCAGTGTCCTCTCTTGAAGTTGTTGTCCAGTCTATTGGAAATTCGTCGATGACCGGAGCGGTATATACCGGAACTTGTTTCTGATTGCATATGGCTTCCAGCCGCTCTATTTCTTGCCGAATTTCCAGTTTGCCTTTTTCAAGCTTTTCCAATACTCGCGGTGCTACTGTAGACACCGATCCCCCTTCGGCATATTCTTCCTTAATCTTTCTGATGCGCCTTCTCAGTTTCCGAAGATGACTTCTCGGTATCAGTAGGCAAGTTCGGCATTGTACCTCATGAATGGTGTTGGATTTTGTGAGGCTTAAGATCATCTTCTCGACTTCCTCCAATCTGGCGATGCAATTTTTCTTGCGAGAGGTCTGATAGGATGTCTTTATACTTTGTATAATACGGTACTCATGTCACTCAGATATAAGTCTATGACGTCCTCGTCCCGTTTGTTGATACCGAAAAATATTCTGCGCATAGTCTTTCGGCCTCGGCCTCATCGCTTCTTCCCTGCTGAGGCCTTCATCATTGGCACCTGTGTCAACCCCGTCCTCACCCTCGGTGGTCTCAGGATTGATGCTATGTTCGGTATTATTCGGACCTCCGAGCCGAAAGATCGTCGTCATGGTCCGTTCCATCCTCGGTCCCTCTTGTCGGCTTCCTCATCGACCCACTCCTCATCCTGTTTGTTGAGGTGGGTCTTCGAAAATTAACCTTTTCTTTTCTCTTCCATCCGGTGTTTGCCTTTGCCGGGGTATCTTTCTTTGCGGCTTTCTTCTTTCGGCCACCTGAGGAACTGGAGGCCGACTGCTTTCTTGGAAGAAATTGCCTCGAACGAATGATAACGTTTTATTATCCCACACCGGGACCGACTTTGATGTTCAGTGTAAGAAGATCTTCCGAGTTGTACGGCATACCCCCATGACCTGCTGAATCTGATCTTACCATGTCCATGAGGTTGCTGAATACCGATCTTGTCCCAGTTCACCTCTGTTCCTTCCATCAGACGAAAAATCATTTTGATTTTGTCTCTTGTCAGATTGCTGAAATTCCCTCCCCTCGCCAGTATCGCCCTGGCAAATACGTCACATGCCGGGATAAGCTCCGGTTTCAGCATCTGTTTCTTTCCGGATGTGGTAACCGGCTTTTTGGTTGCTGATAAGATCGGCAAGCGGTTTTGAAAGTATCATCGCCATCTCTGCCATTGCGTCCATGCGGTAGTTGGAGACGCAAACTTTCGGTCACCACTGCTTCGGTGATCTCAACTTGGGAACCGCAAAACCGTTGCGAGGATTCTATCGTAGGATTAGTTGCGGCTTCTGAAAAACTCTTCGACCGCGTCCTTGTAGATTACGTGAGGGCCCGCTAAATATCCCAGACCGGTTTTAATCAGTCGGTCAATTACTTCTTTCGCCTCGGTTGTTCCATTCGCCGAATCTCTTCAAAGTCCACTTGAGAGTATAGTTTGAACAATACCGAATCACGACCCATGTTTGAAGAGTTTGAGAATGAGAGAATTCGGCTTCAGAGAGTTTAGTAGCTTAGAGAGAGAAAGTGAATTTGTGTGAAAATGAAAATATGACGAAGGCCCCTTTTATAGGCACGGTTGGAAGCCAAACCGTCCCATCATGAATGGGCGGGAGTTTTCCATCCAAACGAAAGGACGCAAAACTATGGGCGGTTACGTACGAAACGGGGTGCGGCATCTTTGGGCGGGAGATTTCCCTCCAAAAATCCCGTCTATGTCATGGATGACACAATCTATTTCTTTGAAAACCGAATGGTAGATCGTTCTAAGTAGCCCTATCAGATATTTTGATGGATCGGTGTTTAACAGTTTAAGCAGATTTATAATACCGGACAAGTAAGCGGTTATAGATAGAAACCGGTTACTTAGATAAGTGTTCAAGGAATTTAAGAAGACTCGGTCATTTAAACTGAAATGATAATGAAATTCAGGGAATATCAGAAGGAGAAAACCGATTATAAGATTCGGTACAGGGAATAGGCATATAGAAACAACGAAAAATATAGCCTATTCAACGGCATTCTCCAGAGTCGTTCTCTTGCGAACCACTGTTGAGGATGTTTGAAGAGGAAGCCGGGTGCCTGGTCCGAACTCCGGTCGATACCCAAGAATCAGCTTGCTGATATGCGGTGCATACCCGAGACCCTTCTGGTCAGCACCTATCCTTCAAATTTTCCCAGATGACCGATGACCAGTTAATGGCGATTCGCGAAGGAATGTTGGTCATGATATGTAGGTATTCTTGGAATACCTTTGATTGGGTGATTGACACAGTATTGACCTGGTCACAATTTCGAGCAAGAGCTGACCGTGACTAGCAGTTGGGATTTTGGCCCAAACTATTCCACTGGAAGAGGAGTGGCCGACAGGTAAAGTGCGGTTTCAGTTCCCGCAGGATCCTGAACAGCCGGGAAGTCAGAGAACCTTCAGCGGGTAGATCGAAGAGTGAAGAAAATTCATCCTCGTCGATCCAGAATGTGTGGTCTCGGACAGTCGAGACGATGTACTTCCCCTGATGCAGGCGCTTCGAAAGAAGGCCTTGACATCATCTAGAAGGATGGGACCGGCCTCTTCAAGAACGGTTGAGACCGGTATGATACAAGGGAGTCATACATGATTCTTGTCTTAGAATTAACAATCCCTTATGTCCGTGCACGAGTCGAAATCGATGCATAGAAAATTTCCCAGAGTTCTGCTCGGCATGATTTCGGTATTGAGAGAGAGAAACGGGATTCAAGAGGGAAAGTGATTTTGTACTTTTGGATGTGATGAAACAAGAAGAGGATGCTCCTTATATAGGATCGGTTTTGGAGGGAAAATCTGTGCATTGATGGTCAGTTTTGTTTTATTAAGGAAGAGAATCTTTTCCTTTTCAAGGTGCATGGGGAAGCGGCGGTTTGCAAAGCCCGAGGTAAGTGTTCGTTGGAAAGCAACCAGATTAGTTGGAAATTAAATGTGCGGGTGGTTGGAGTTATCTTGTTAATTGCATTAATCGGGATTATCACATTAAATGCATTTAAGCGATATTAATTAGATGAGACCGAAAATTGTAGAGACAATGCTGAAACTGACATACAGAAATGATGAAGTTAAGAAAAGTACAAATAAACCGAAATGGACATGGATGAGGCCGATATGGTCAAAGTTGAATAGGTTAATGATACATCCGGTACATGCAGCAAAACGACCGGATGCCAGACGAAGTGACTTAGCGAGGGGGGTTGAAGTTCCTCCTCCTCCATTCTCTTTCAAACCGACTGTAGAAAGAGTCGGTCATTTCCCTAGTTAGCACCTGAGCCTGGTTCAGGCCTTCGCCAGGACAAGTTGGAACTGCCGAGCTCCACCAGAAGGGTGCTCATTTGGGGAATGAGACCGACTGACTGGACGTTAATCATCCAAACTAAGGTGTCGAACAGCACCCGGGACCAGTTTACCGGTGTGCCAATAATGATGGCGGCCATCATATTGAAACTTGCCACGCAATAGGTATTGGTGACATCTCTTCCAAAGATGCCCCTTCCTAACACATCATTGAGGAGCTGGTACTCAGCCCTCAAGAGAGATTTAGATCCATGATCATTGACAGGCTCTCCGACCGAGCAAAGGCTAGGGATACCTCAGCCTTAATGTCTACAGGAGGATTGAGATCTGTGATCCCTTGCTTAGGCAGACTGAAACACCGAGCAAAGTCCTGCTCGGTGAAATCGAAAATTACACCCCCAACCTTGGATTGGATGTGGGTCTCAAAATGGGGTGTGCCCCGAATACCCTGGCATTGTAGTAGAATTCCATGACGGATGCAGGGTAGATGATTTGCTTATCATCCAGAAAATACTGGAGACCAGTGTCTTCTAATTTCTTAATCATCGATACACCTCATAGTGTTCGGTACCGGTACAGGATTCAAAATCTACTTGGAGGATGTTGGGAATTGAGACATGGTTAGTTTGCCTTAGTGAGAGGATATTCTTGTGACTTGTGAGTTTTGTGGTGAGTGTTTCCCTCTCTTAAATACTAGTTTAGGGGCTACCTATTGTCAGGCACTATAATGGAATGACATGTATTAACTGCAGGATAAAAGGTTTTTCACCAAAATGGGTATGTTTGCAGTACTAGGTGTCGGTCATAGGCCTGAACCATGAAAGATATCAAAAGATCTTCACGTCTTTTTAGCGCGACCAGTTTTCTTTAAAAAGGCAACATTTTAGAACAGATATCTACAACATTGTAGTTGTTCCACATCTGTGAAATTCAAATAATCTAGGATGACCTGCTTCCGAACCGGTCAGTCATCAGTTGTACATCCCGATGCGGTTAGTTGGTGTTTCCACCAAGTAGCCGGTCGGTTTACTCTTTCTGATTGAGCTGGGCGGTTCTTCCATAGGTATCTGAGATTCAAAAGTCAACAACTTAAGAAGAACTACCTGTTTTATCTGTCGAAGCCAGATTTCCTTTTAAGTATCCTGTAGAAGGATCTGACTGATGTCGGTTAAACCGAGAGTAAGTCTAAATTGAGAGAACTTAGTTCCTGTAGAGGCTTTGTGAAGATATCGGCTACTTGTTGGTCGATCGGTACGTATTCAGCCCCGGATATGCTTCAGCGTGACATGCTCTCGAATGAAATGATGCCTTATGGCGATGTGCTTGGTTCTGGAATGGAGAAACCGGGTTGTATGGTAATCGCAATGGCACTTGTGTTGTCACAGAAGATTGGGGACTCTTCGGCAATGATACGAAGTCCTTCAGCTGCTTTTGATCCAGAGAAGTTGAGAGCAGCAGCTTCCGGCCGCCAAGTATTCAGCCTCTGCGGTTGATGTAGCCACCGATGTCTGTTTCTTTCTATGCCATGATACCAGTCGGTCACCAAGGAACTGACATGTTCCGCTAGTGCTTTTTCTGTCAATCTTGCAGCCTGCATAGTCTGCGTCTGAGTAGCTCGTTAGATTGAATGATGAGTCCTTTGGTACCACAGGCCGACATCAGGTGTGCCTTTAGATACTTCAGTATCCTCTTTGCGGCTGTGTAATGGGATTGCTTTGGATTTGCTTGGAATCTCCCACACACACCAACTGCAAACAAGATGTCCGGTCTACTCGCTGTCAGGTACAATAGGGAGCCAATCATGCCCCGGTATGCAATCTGATCTACTGATGGCCTTCAATCATCTCTGTCCAGTTTAATGGATGAACTCATTGGAGTGGCAGCCGATGAGCATGTGTCCATACCGAATTTCTTCAGAAGCTCCTTGGTATATTTAGGTTGACTGATGAATGTTCCTTCCTTGAGTTGTTTAACCTGAAGACCTAGGAAGAAACTTAATTCTCCCATCATACTCATTTCAAATTTGTCAGTCATCATTTTTGAGAACTTGTCACAGAGCTTTGGATCGGTGGAACCGAAAATAATATCATCTACATAAATTTGAACAAGTAGGATATGTTCCTTCTTTTCAAATTTAAACAAGGTTTTATCCACTGAACCGATGGTGAAGTCATGCTCTAATAGAAATGCGGTTAGCGTATCATACCAGGCTCTTGGTGCTTGCTTTAGACCGTATAAAGCTTTGTTCAGCCGGTATACATGGTTTTGGAAATGCAGCATTTTTGAAACCGGGTGGCTGTTCAACGTACACTTCTTCACGTATATCACCGTTCAGAAATGCACTTTTAACATCCATTTGAAAGACTTTGAAATTTTTGAAAGCAGCAAATGCAAGAAAAATCCTAATGGCTTCAATCCTGGCTACAGGAGCAAATGACTCTTCAAAGTCAATGCCTTCTTCCTGTTTGTAGCCTTGAGCCACTAATCTGGCTTTGTTCCTCGTGACCAAACCGTCCTCATTGAGTTTTGTTTCTGAATACCCATCTTGTTCCTATGACCGATTTATCTTTCGGTCTGGGAACTAAGTACCAGACTTTACTACTCTCGAACTGGTTTAGTTCTTCTTGCATTCCCAAGATCCAATCCGGATCTGACAATGCTTCATCTATTCTTTTCGGTTCAATCTGGGATATAAAAGCAGAGTTAAAATATCCTTCCAGAAGTTGACTCCTAGTTCGAACAGGTTCTGAAGGGTCACCTATAATTTGCTCAGGAGGATGTTACTATTTCTTCTGAGATTCAGCTCAGGGGTGTCTACCAAGTTACCGTTTATTTGATCAAGGCTAGACATGTCGGTAGGCTGACCGAGATTGTCAGACCGACCGGCTTCCTCGGGTTGGACCGAAGTGTCAGCTTCCTGTTGTGGAACAGCTTGATCCGGCTGGGTATCAATATTACCCATTAGGTCATGGACAAATCCCCTGAAGACCGGGGTCTCATCTTCGCTATCAGAATGAATATCGTTATTTTCCAGTCTGTTGTGTAGATCAAAGCATGAAGCAGTATTGCTTTCAACCGATTCATCGAAAACAACGTGAATTGTTTCCTCCATGGTCGCAGTTCTATTGTTATATACTCTATATGCTTTACTTACTGACGAGTATCCTAGCATAATGCCGGTGTCGGTCTTTGCATCAAAAGCAGTGAGTTGAGTTTTACCATTATTATGAATATAACATTTACAACCGAAAATCCTGAGGTATTTAAGTTTAGGAACTCTGTTTAAAATAAACCTCATATGGTGTTTTGTTGTGAATCTGTTAATCAAGGACCGGTTTTGTGTATGGCATGCAGTGTTGATAGCTTCAGCCCAATATTTCTGAGCAATGCCGGAGTCGGCTATCATGGACCGTGCGGCTTCCTTGAGAGTCCGGTTTCTTCTCTCGGCCAGGCCGTTTTTGTTGAGGAGTCCTGGCACTAGACAACTCGTGTCTAATGTCGGATTCATCAAGATATGCAGTTAATGTGCTATTAGTAAATTCGGTACCTCTATCGCTTCGAATGCAATTAATACGAGTTGATTTTTCATTTTGCAACGCTTAAGGAGGTTTATTAGGTTTGATACCGTTTCACGTTTAGATGGTAAGAATATTACCCATGTATATCTAGAAGTAATCATCAATAACTACCATGGTGTAAAGCATACCTCCTAGGCTTATGACCTGAATTGGTCCAAATAATCCATGTGAAGAAGATCTAGGACTCGGCTAGATTGGAGATTTCCTTTGCTCTTAAACGATGACCTAGTTTGTTTACCCATTTGGCATGCTGAACAAACCTTATCCTGGGTAAATACTATATCCGGGATGACTTCAACTAGTTTCTTACCACGAATGTAGTTTAATGTTTTCATGTTTAGATGGTTTAGTCTTTTGTGCCATAGCCAGGTTTGATCAGTCTTAGCTATCATGCATATAGGGTGTTCTACTCTAGTTTTCCAGTCTACCTTGTAGATGTTACCTATCCTATTTCCGGTTAGTAGTACTATCCCTTGAGAGTTCTTAACTAAGCATGCATGTTTAAGGAATTCTACCATGTATCCAGCATCACACATCTGACTAATGCTAAGTAGATTAAAACGTAGGTTTTCAACTAGAAGTACATTGTCAATAGTTAGGTTACCATGGACAATCTTACCCTTGCCCACGGTTTTACCTTTAGAGTTGTCACCGAAGGTGATAGGAGCACCGGTTACTGATCTAATGTCGGTTAGTAGATTGCCATTTCCGGTCATGTGTCTGGAGCAACCGCTGTCCAAGAACCATTCGGAGTTTCCTAGCCGTTTCTTTGGATCCTGCAAAATGTACATATTTACAACTGTTTGGTACCCACGTTTACTTGGGTCCACATGCGATTAGTCCTTTAGGTACCCAAACCTTGATGAACCGAACGGTCTTCTTTGCTAAAGTTTCAACTGTTCTCCTCACACTTGGTCTGGTGTATTTCGGTTTCCCTACAGATGACCTAAATGATGGTGGTCTTTGGTTTGATGATCTATAGTTTGACCTACGCGGTTCAGGGAAGTCTTTCTTATATTTGAGGATTTCTGCTTTCCTTTTCTCAAGGTCAAGCCATGAATCGGTTGGGCCAACATAGTCATACTTTGTCTTTTCTTCCCTATAATATGCGATCTCCTCTTCTTCAGCTGTGCAGGTGCTCTTAAGGAATTTTATAAAGGGAAGGTTTCCTTTTGTAAGCTTTGCTTTCCATATGGATTTTCGGTTTTTAGATCTGTTCTCTGTGTATCCTAGGCCATTCTTACAACGTGGATGCCTGTATTCTTTATTCAGGTTCTTTACTATATCGCTAGATCTCCTATAGGCGGCCATCGTATACTGAAATCTGGCATTCTCTTTCTCGGTTAGTTCTCTAGTCGACTCACTAGGTTGTTCGATCTTAGGGTCTAATTCGGTTTCTAGGGTGTGAGTATTATCAGATTGTATGACCTCCGGTTCGGTTATGATGGGTACCTCTGGTTCTTCTGGGATAGGTACTATGGGATCGGTTTTGATATTGAGGTGCTTAGGTAACATGGTCAATAGGTTCTTATATTCTTCTACCATGTCATTCAATGCATTGTATAACTCATCTTTAGTAAATTCTTCACAGGGAGAGTCAAATACCTGTTCCTCATTCGCCATGAGACATGTGAGGTCATCGTCACTGTCACTGTGAGCCCATAGGCTTCCTCCATCATCGGCTATCAGTGCTTTCGGTACTTCACTTCCTTCACCGATTTGTTGATAGTTGTTCGGTTATTTTGGTAGTCTGGTTTCTGTGTATCTCTCCTTGGTTTCCTGCATTCCCACTTAAAGTGTCCCATACAGTTACAGTTATAGCATCTTACATTGGATTTGTCACCATAGTAGTTGTTTGTTGGTTGGCTCCTTTTCATGAACCTCCCAAACTTCTGCGCAAGCATTGCCATGGCGTCCTCAGTAAACTGTTCGGCGTTCTGATCGGTGCAGGTGCAGGAGTCGGTACCGGTGCAGATGTAGATATAGGGGCAGGAACAGGTGCAGCCGGTTCCGTAGATGTGATTAGTGCTCTGGTTGACGTTGAGGCCGAGACTTCCTCTTCAGTTCTGGAATTCATTTCGAACTCATATGCCTTAAGATCTTCGAATACATCGTATAATTTCATCTTACGTAGGCTCTTTGATTCTCTCATGACCATCGTCTTTATGTCCCAAGCACTCGGAAGAGATCTCAAGACCTTCATAATGACCTCTTGTTGTCGTACTCTTGCCCAGATTTGCTAACTCATCTAATACACCAGTGAACCTGTCACTGTATTCTTTCATAGTTTCCCCTGGTTTCATTTTTGATGCTTTCAAACCTCTGTGTGGCCACCATTATTTTGTTCTCCTTTGTTCTTTCATTTCCCTCAAAGATCTGGATGACTGTGTTCCAAGTCTCCTTCGCGGTTTTGCAATCTCTGATCTTGCAGTATGTATTTCTGTCCACGCTGTTGGAGATCCGGTTTCTTGCATGGTTGTCCAGATTGTTCCTTCTCCTATCTTCAGCCGTCCATTCTTTTCTATCTTTATCAATGAATATCGGTCCTTCGGTCAGAATGGATTCCATTTCATCATCCAAGGTGACTAGATGTAGATGCATGCGTGCCTTCCAGTTGGCAAAATCATCACCTTCTAGCATTGGAGGCCTATCCTGATACATGTTTACTTGAGTATTGAAACTAACTGCTCTGATACCAATTGTTAGGATCTAGGTCGCCGCTGGTGGACCGGGGGTTGGACCGGTTAGCGGTACTCACTCGTAGGGTGGTGATTAATCCGGTTAGAGATTAACACCGGGGTTTCAATACTACACAACCTGTCACAAACCCTTGAACTAGGTTCAAGCGCGGAAGAGGTTTGCTTTCAAGTTGAAGCGGTACACGTGTATGATAGGCGGAATCGGTTTCGGATGATGAAGATTTGAGGAATGGTGGGTCGGTTTCGGTTATCTGGATATTCGGTATGGTCAGTATGGAGTTGGTTTGGGGCGGTATGGATAAATTAGTCGGTTATGTAATGAAGCCAACAGAAAGTAAATAACACAACAGATTTTATGGATGTTCGGAGATAAAACTCCTACGTCACCCCTTCCTCTCGAGACCGCGAGAAGGATATTCACTAAGGAATACAAATACAATCCGATCGAGACTTATTTCCTGCTCGATAACACTCTTACAATTCACACCGAAATTGTAACACACACTTAGAATTTAGCACTTAGGCTTTCTTAGAATACCACACTGTTATCACTTGTAGTAAATGCTCTCAACGCTTCACTTGTCTTACTTAATGTCCCGCTTGGTAACTCTTAGTAACTGCATTTACTCTTCTGCAACTGCCTCCTTTTATAGGTGAAATATGCCAACGGTCATATTTCGAAGCATTGAATCTGATTGGCTGATCAGAGATGCAGTGATTCAGTGTCTCAGACCTGCCGGTCGTCTCCTCAGACCTGACGGTCAATCTGAGACCTGGTATCCTGTTCAGACCTGCCGGTCTGTAAGGCAAACCTGCTGGGTTTGTCTTTTAGCAATGTAGGCACTGTCTGCTTGGACAGTTGTCTGTACTTTGAAGATTTCCTTTCTGGCTTATCCCGAAGTAGAAGGATCCGGTAGTACTGTTTTCTGCAGCCTACAGTCTTTCCTCAGACTTGCATGGATATGGAAGTATTCAGTCTGTTCCTTTGGTATCATTCTCAACAGATACCCAAGTGTCTTCTTGTACAGGTCGGCCACTGACTTGGCCTAGGTTGGCCACTTGACTTGGCCTAGGTTGGCCACTTGACTTGGCCGAATGTCTTTTGATAGTGAAGTAACGGACTTCTTCCGGTTATGATTGCCTTATGGATGATCGGCTGTATGATGATTCCGGTTTGAGCTTTGGCCGATCCTTTGTGCGGTCACGTTCAGAATGCTTTTGATCGGTATGGTAACTTGACCGGTTCGGTTTCTTCAGTTGGTTTTTCTTTTGTTCATCCGGTCCGGTTTCTTGTTCCTGCATGGGAAGTTGTTTAAGTTAGGTTTATTCGAACCGGTATGAATTTATCTAACAATAAGTATTTGCGAAAGTTTAGAATAAACCTCTCGGTCCTGACCTTAAACAAAATGTTTTGGGAAGGGTCAAAACCAAATGTTTATTTGAACCTTCAGTTTTGACCCTTTCTAACACTTAGAATTTTTTCTATTTTTTTAACAAGGGTCAAAACCGAAGGTTTTCAAATAAACCTTCGGTTTTGAACCTTCCCAACACTTAGAATTTTTTCTACTTTTTTAAACAATGGTCAAAACCGAAGGTTTATTTGAAAACCTTCGGTTTTTTACCTTTCCCAACACTTAGAATTTTTCTGTTTTTTAAACAATGGTCAAAATCGAGGTTTTCAAATAAACCTTCGGTTTTGAACCTTCCCAACACTTAGAATTTTTTCTACTTTTTTTAAACAAGGGTCAAAACTGAATGTTTATTTGAAACCTTCGGTTTTGACCCTTCCCAACACTTAGAATTTTTTCTATTTTTTTTAAATAATGGTCAAAACGAAGGTTTTCAAATAAACCTTCGGTTTTGAACCTTCCCAATACTTAGAATTTTTTCTTCTTTTTTTAAACAAGGTTCAAAACCGAAGGTTTTCAAATAAACCTTCGGTTTTGACCATTCCCAACACTTAGAATTTTTTCTGATTTTTTTAAAACAAGGGTAAAAAACCGAAGGTTTTCAAATAAACCTTCGGTTTTGAACCTTCCCAACACTTAGAATTTTTTCTTCTTTTTTAAACAAGGGTCAAAACCGAAGGTTTATTTGAAAACCTTTGGTTTTGAATCTTCCCAACACTTAGAATTTTTTCTGCTTTTTTTAAACAAGGGTCAAAACCGAAGGTTTTCAAATAAACCTTCGGTTTGAACCTTCCCAACACTTAGAATTTTTCTGCTTTTTTAAAACAAGGGTCAAAACCGAGGTTTTCAAATAAACCTTCGGTTTTGAACCTTCCCAACACTTAAAATTTTTTCCAATTTTTTTAAACAATAGTCAAAACCGAAGGTTTATTTGAAAACATTCGTTTTGAACCTTCCCAACACTTAGAATTTGGGTCAAAAAACAAAGGTTTTCCAATAAACCTTCGCAATTACCCTATTTTTTTTTCTCAAATAAAGGCAATCTAATAAATAAAGGAAAAGAATTCATAAACAACATTAATAAACTAAAACCAAAGGATAATAATAATTCATAATTATGAAAGCAAAACACACCAAAATGTCATCATTCGTACGGAAAAGATAACACATAATTAATAAAATAATATAATCTATAAATTAGTATATATGGGGGGAGGAGGGGTGGTTGATTCGACCTCTTCAACAATTCAATTTGCTGTTCGAGATTCTCCAATTTTTGTGTCATTTTAGCCATGTCCGCTTTAATTTCAGTAAACAATTGGCCTCTTTCAGCATCCCTCAATCGGATTTGCTCCAATTTCAGCGTCATTTTTCTCACATCTTCCTCACGTGCCGCAGTTTTTGATGCTGCTAGCAAATTCTGGTATGACCGGACAGTTTCTCTGATGTACGCCGAATACTTTGTCGTGACTCACCCATCCTAAATGCATTTCATATATATATATATATATATATATATATATTAATCAAACAAAATAACCGTAATCTAAATCTAGTATAACTTAAATCAAACACAATAACCAAAATATATCATTTATTTAACAAATCTAACAAAATCATATATATTTAACAAACTAACCTAAATCTAATGTAAACAATAACAAATCTAAATCAAACTACCAAACAAATAATCTAAACTACCATAAATTTAGATAATATAAACTAAATGATAACAAATCTAAATCTAATAATTAAAAAAAAAAATCTAACCTGGAACGGAGAAGACGAAGAAGAGAAGCGGCGCGGGAGATAGAGAAAGGAGAGAGGCAAATGAAAAAGAGAAGGGTTAGGGTTTGTATTTATAAAGGTATTTACCGAAGGTTTTAATATTACTTTCGGTTTTGAGATTAGTCAAAACCGAAGGTTTATTGAAAAACCTTCGGTAATAAGAATCACAGGATTTATTTTTTTTGTCTTTTTTGGGATGAGTCAAAACCGAAGGTTTATAGGATAAACCTTCGCAATTAACAATTTCAGGAAAAGGTAAAACCGAAAGTTCTTTAAATAACCTTCGCAATTAATCATTCTCCAACTTAGAGTATTTTTTCAATTTTTGGGATGAGTCAAATCCGACGGTTTAATGGAAACCTTCGTATTTAAACATTTCAGGAAAGGTAAAACCGAAAGTTTTTTTGGAATAACCTTCGCAATTAACCAACTCTCAACACTTAGATTTTTTTTGATTTTTTGGGAATGTCAAAACCGAAAGTTCTTTGTAGTACTAATTAGTAAACCCGAAAGTTTTACACCCCTCTCGGAATCTATTTTCAATAACAAAAGATTTGTTCCTCTTGGGATCAATTAGGAGAGTTTTATAAAACCTTCGGTAATATCTGTCGGTAAAGGTCATTTTTTTACCAGTGTAATAGTGTTTGTTTTATTATTATTATTAATAATTTTATTGAAATAAAAAATTATTTTATAAAAAAAACTAATTTGACGCCCACTCCATTCCAATTAATATGTTTTTAGTACAAATTAAATTTGTATTTAAGTTATTACAGTAAATTATAGAGAAAATCATTAATACAATTTGAAACTGTCCCGTGATAACCGAATCAAATTATCCTGTTTGGGCAATTTTCTCCGAAACTGAACGGGGATAAGACAGAGATGGTATTTGTGTTTTCCGTTTCAATTTCATCTTGATTTTGTCCCTAACACTATAAACACAATTAAATATATAAATTCATCAATATATTTATTTATTATATTTTATAAGAGTGGTAAGTTTATTTTTTTATAATAATATAAAATTTTAATATATTATAATATATATTATATTAAAACATTCGTTTATATAATTTATTGTATAATTATTTAATTTTAAAAAATATTTTATAAACGGTGCCATGTTGGGATTCCACGAAATCGAACGGCGAAAATTGTATTAAAAAAATTCCAAAACTAAAAACGGGCAGAGATGGTAAATACATTCCCGCCCCCAAACCGTCTCATTGCCGTCTTTAATTAATACTACTCGATCACTTTTTAAGTTGTTATGTTATCAAATTATTTTTTATTTAAAATAAAATTATTAACTTTTAAATATTAATATTAATAAGATTATTATCTATTTTTTTCAATGAAAAAAAAAGAATAACATATGGAAGATGCAAGAAGTGGAAAGTAGGTAAATAATGAATGAAATATCACTTTTTAGTCCATTATTGATGTAACTTTTAACCCTCATAATATTCATTGAGCCTAGCTAGCTATTTGAAAACGAACGGTCATATCTATATATAATGTGATAAAAAAAATTATGTATTAATGAACTATTCATCTCACTTTGATTGATCAGTTTTCAATGAAAAAAAGTTATAATTTATATATGATGGTAGATTGACTAAATTGAAGGAATCTTCACAACCATTACAATAATATAGTTATTAATTAATAATTATAACTTTACAGTTGGATCATCCAATTTCTCCTCTATATCATTATTGTCCAATTACCCCTTAAATTCCTTTTTTCCCTCTCAAGTCTTTTCCCACCTAAAGCATCATCATTCTACATATTGACTGGATTGAGATTTTTCTTTTTAATAATTAATTTATGATACATTTTTCATTTCATTTATTGTCTAATGTGAATGTGACATTATGTTTTCATTTATGTGAGATGTAAATTTAGAGTATGTATGACATTACATATAAGAACATCGATCATATATAATATATATATATGATTAATTAGGTCAACTTAAATGAAGTTGGAATTGACATTGCATTGGTTATAGTAGATCAAATAATCAATAATATTATAATTGAAGTTGCATTAATCTAGACTAGTAGCTAGATGATAGATAGGGGAAAATAAGTGATAATAATTTTTATATATAATCAACAGTGATCTTAATTAATTATATATGCAGACACAACTTACAAAGATAATTTATTATCCATGCCCTACTCCCTCCATACTTGTCAATTTTGTGTTTCATACTTTTCTGGACAACTGGAGGAGATGCCATTTCATTTTTTATTTTAATTAGAAAACTCAATCAAACCCAAAAAAAAATCAAATTGGTATTATTTGTAATGTTAATTTCCTACACTTATGAGTGTTTGACATTGAAATAATTTAGTTACATTAATTTTCAGAAAAATAAGATCTTCTGATCATCTCCAAAGAATTAGATACATGCACATGTATAACTTATGAAGAATAGCAAACAAGGTCAAGTGTGTATAGAAACCTGTGTTTGTGGATAAGCACAAAGACAGAAGTAATAATAAAGGTGAAAATAGAAAAGATGAAAAAGGGGGGCAGGCATGTGGGGGTCCCTTCTAATGAAGGGTAGGTAACATTACATATATATATATATATATATATGATGGGGTTGGGAGAGGGGAACATAACACAGAAAAGCTAAGAATGAGCTGTTGTTGGGTTTAGGGTTTTGGTTGAATGAAGTGGTGGCCTTCCTGGCTTGATGAAATGGGACATACCCATATGATCACTAATTCTCATCTATTATTATTATTATTATAACACATCTCAACCAGCACCAACAACAAGATGGTCAAATCAATCAAGAACAAATTGGCTCTTATCATAACACATTTTTTTATTTATTTAAATTGTATGATCATATCCATCTTCAGTCTTCAGATCTTATCATGTCTATCTGCCCGACCCTAAACTCAACCTTTTTTTTATAATATATATATATATACTTTAATTCATTCATCCATGTCCTCCAACCCCATTTATTTAATCTATTCTTCCTTTTTCTACTTAATATATTATTTGAAAACAAGAGCTTAATTTTCACCAAAGGTTTCATTCATTAATTAATTAATAATAATTTCATTTAGTAGAGCTAGCTAGCATATATGCATATTGCATGCAATGCAGGTAATATTATACATGAGAAATTAATGACAAAATTAATTTCCATGCCAACTCATGATATCAAATTAACTAAAAATGGATCTCCAAATCGATCCTAGGTTTTATTTATTGATTTACAAATTAACCGTGAATCATTTAAACCCACATCACGTGACAGCCAATATATCAACTAGCTGGCCTGGCCTTGAATGTCAATCTTTATCTCTCTCTATATGTAATATGATATATATACTATATATATATGTTAATAATAACTATATTAACGGGAATAGTTATTGCAAGAGGAAGAAGACCATAGAAGGAGAGTACCTGACACAAGATTTTGTGCTTAAAGACAAAGACAAGGGAACCCATTGGTTCAATGTATCTAACTCATAATGCTTCTTTTCAACATTAATTAATATATATATATATATATATATGTGTGTTTATTATATATATACTAATTTTTTATAAATAAAAAAAATCAATTATTTAAATTCAACAAATTAATGTTTTTAGGAAAATTTTGTAGAGAAAGTGGAATACAAATTTAAAAATTCATTTTATTATTAGATTAATAATTCACTCATGGAATGACACAAAAACTATTTACAAAACACCAATATTTATTCTTACTCATACAAAAGATCATATCAATTCATTAAATCATAACATTAATTAATAAAAATAAAATAAAATATCAAATGAGTCTTGGGTGTGTGGAAAGCCCAATATTTTATCAAAGACCCCAAACAGATCTCACCATATTTTTGTATTTTGTTGTAAACTTGCCTCTTTTGCTGACTTAATTTACCTCATGATATTTCAATACAAGCATGAAGATTTCAATAAACCCTAAACTAACAAAAACACTTTATTTGTAAAAAAAATGAAAAAGTGATGGATGAAAATATGATAGAGATAGTGATCAGGCCCGGCCCGGACCGGGCAGTTTCCTTTATTGTTTTAATCAGTCATATTTGTATTAATAAAAGCACAAGGGGATGGTGGAAAAAAAGTGAAGGCCCCTCCCCAATTTTCCATGATTAATAGTAATAGTACAACTCAATATGAATCCTCTGGACAATATATATATATGCCATGCACCAATTCAAAAAAAATAAAAATAGAAGAATTGTATATAGGTATCTGTGCACGAGAATGGCACTCCGTCCAAAAGGGAAAGAAGCCATTTTTATGTATCTTTATATCCCCATAATCTCTGTATCGAAAAGAAAGAGTAGCTTTCTGTAAGTAAAAAATAAAGCTATACAATCACTTTCTGCAAGTGGAATGTTTTTATTTATTTATTAATCCAAACAAAGCCTTAGCTAGCTAGCTTGTTAGCACTAGTGTCAGGAAACGTGTGCACATATTAGCTAAGCTAGCTAGCTTAAAGAAGATATGTTTAACTAGCTAGCTAGACAAGGAATTGCTATTTTTGGAAATCTCTGACAGATTCCTTTTTCTTTCTAAAAAACACCTCTGACATATTTACTAATTAACAAAGGAAGAATATATAGTGTTGTAAATTGATGTCTCCCTGCTCAACCCCCATGCATTCATCATCCCAGATTTACTAATTAACAAAATGAATCGATCTTGAAAAACACAATAATGTTTTTTTTTAATATGTATGGAGTTATAAATCAAAGCTACTAACTAACCTACCTAGCTAGCTATTACTTAATCAGATCTTCCTCAAGGCATGTATATTATTAATTATAGCTAATATCATCTTCTATTCAAACACAAAACATAATAAATTGGATTTTGAGTAATGATAATAATAATATTATTATTATTACTGATGTGACAGACTAGTGGTCGCCGCGTTTGAGCATTAAAAAAAAAACATAATAAAACGGGAAAAAACCCTTATAGCCATAGACGGTTTGAAACTTCCCCGTTTTCCGTTATACGGACAAACCCACGTGGCGGTCATGTCAGTGGGGACCCCACAGCCCATGGCCCTTAGTTATGGATAGTTTCCTTGACTCTCTACCCCCTTACTTGCAAATTTCCAATCCCTCTCATTCATTCATTTACTGTTATATATATATATATATACTACACTTAGACCTGCTCATTCTCCAGCCATACGATAATAAAACACTACATCTTCTTCCTACAAAACAATAATATGAATAGAGCACTGCCGGAGATGATAAACTGCCCAGCAAATCTCTCAGCTCACACCACCACTGTTGACATGAGCGTCCTAGACAGACAGAGAGCTCGACTCAAATGGCAGAAAGACCACCACCACCAACAACAACAACTTAATAATAATGATCACTATCATCTTTACAATGACGACCAATTTGGCATCTTCTCAACAAGTCCAACCCCATCTCACCACCACCACCAGCAACTTCAGGACCTACTAAACACTCCTACCGGTTTCAAGACTCAGCCAATTAAGCCCGACCCAGCCAATTTGGACATCAGCTGGCCTGATCTAGGGATGTTCGGTTCTGGGACAGGGATGATTGACATGAATTATGGTATCAACTCTACCACGTTGAGCTGCCCATTAGCCATGCCGCCCAATGAGGAAACAACCATTGATGCCAAGAAGTTGACTCTCGCCGGTAGGAAGAGAAGACCTGTTAGCAATGTCCTTAAGGTCTGTCTAGTTTATATAATTAATGTAATATACAAAAATGCCATATATTAACCAACATATATAAAACTCAGGTGTTAGTGGAAGAGGACTGCAGTAAAGATAAGGATAAGGATAAGAAGAAGATTAAAACATCTTCTTCAGAAGGAGAGTCCAAAATAACAGATCAAAACAGTGATGATATTGGTGACACCAATGGCAACAAGAAGAAGCTTAAGAAGAAGAATAACAAAGAAACATCTGCTGCTGCTGCTGCTGCTGCTGATAAATCCAAGGCCTCCTCCTCAGATTACATTCATGTTCGAGCACGTCGCGGTCAGGCCACAGACAGCCATAGCCTGGCTGAGAGAGTATGTATTCTCTGTTAATGTTATATATACAATAAGAATCACTCAGGAGATGAGACATGCATGATCAGTTTCTTTCCTATTCCTTAATTTTGTCTAAATGTATGCAGGTTAGAAGGGAGAAGATCAGTGAGAGAATGAGATATCTTCAAGACTTAGTGCCAGGGTGCAATAAGATCACAGGAAAAGCTGGAATGCTCGATGAAATCATAAATTATGTACAATCACTTCAACGACAAGTTGAGGTACCAAACCAATCATCTCTCCATCTTTCTTTCTTTCTTTAAATAAAATGAAGCTAATCCTTTATTTTTTGCCTTTTAAAAAAACCAACAGTTTTTATCAATGAAACTAGCTTCTGTGAATCCTAGCCTGGATTTCAACATCGACAGCTTCTTTCCAAAAGAGGTAAAAAATAAACAACAATACAGTACCCACTATGTTTTTGTCCTTTTTGTTTTCCTAATCCAATGTTAAATTTCAAATCCTCCTACCACCACCATCACAGGTATTTTCAAGCTACCCAGCATTCGAAATGACTCCAGAAATTGCTAATCACAATTATGTCCAATCCAATCCTACACAAATGGTCTCAACTAGCAGTTGTATGGACATGGGAATACTTAACCCACTTGATATTGGATTGAGAAGAACGATAAACACTCCTCCTGTATCAGTTCAAGAAACAATTCTTGATTCATCATTTTTCAATGTAAATATCATCCCCTTCTATAGAGTTGTTAAGTCTTTCTTACTCATGGAATGCTAAATCTTGTATTCTATTTACAGAACACCATCCCTCTCCAGTTATCCGAATGGGATGCTAGTTTACACAACATTTATGCCATGGAGTTTCTACAGGGAAGAACGACAACCACACCAATGTTTCCATGCCAACAATTCACAGGTAAACCTTATCTCCCTGTTTCTCATAACAGAGGAGACAAAATAACTATAATATTTTTTGTGAACTGGATATATTATAATAGTATCATTCGTTAATGCATATCAAGAATGGTAATATCTTAATATTCATCGTCCACCGAAAAATCACCTTTTCCACCATGAACTCAAATAGAAAAAAAAAAAGTGACTAAAGGACTCGTGTACTGTCTTGGGACCTCAATGGGCAAAACATATCAGCTACGTCTTACTCAACTAACTCTATACTACAAACTGGGGAAAAAATCACATAAATAACCTAATATTTGAGATTAATATCAAATCATCACAATCATTTCATCAATCAAAATAACCTCTAACTTTTTATAAATAAAAAAAAAAACTATATTTGGAAAGGGCAATTTGGTAATAGAACCCCAAATAACCCGGTTATTTAAATAACTCAAGATCAAACAAGGCTTTATAAATGGGACATGTATTTGAGATCTAAAAGATATACGCTACTCTCATTTGCAGGTCTCAGTGAAGCAAGTATGAAGATAGAGAGATGTGACAATTAATCAATGGACCAGAACTATTTTTAAAGCACCTTCTAGCATTAATCTTTTGTTCTTGTTGAGCGAGTACATAAAAATGTATAGTTGTATTTACACTATTATCTAGAGAAAGAAGTATTAGAATGAGATACTGCCCACTCACTTCTACACTACTATCTTCAAGCATTCTATCTTTTGAGCATAGTGGTACAGTAACATTACCAACAAATGAGGGACGACATGAGTTCACATATCTAAAGGCAATGGAAAATTTCATAATCATCAAAGTTTCCTGTTCCTGCTCTTAATGAGATACCACTGTATATCAGTCAACTGGAAACCAGAAAGAAAAAAAAAAGATGAAAAATCAGAGAATTTCAAGTACAAGAAATAGAGATATCAATCAATGTTGCATTATTTAAAGGGAAAAATAACAAGAGGGGCTGTATTGATGAGTAGACTTGAGTGAAGGACCGTAAACATACGCAGTCGACTAGTGGACCTTGAAGTGCTTTATTGGGGACAGAAAGAGACATGCTTATTTAGACACTGATAACTAGACAATCTCAATTGGCTATGTTTAATTTCTTATATACTTGTATGTTTTTCAACTACAAAAAATAAGTACGTTCATATTCAATACCCATATGACAAACTAAACAAAACATTAGAAAGATGCAAATATTATTGCATCTTAACTGGATTAAGGTTAAGGCACCTTACCTTAGCATGCACTCTTCTCTCCCTTGAAGATTTCCATGTCACATTTTAATGGAAATGGACCACAAGCTGCCTGCGCCAACTTGTTTTAGGTCAGCCAAGAGCCTATTACTTTTATTTCATTTTCAGGCCATATGCAACATTGTGTGTGTGTGTGTGTGTGAGAGAGAGAGAGAGATGGGTCCTGCCCATCCACAGGCAAGATCTTCTTTGATTCTCTGTGTTGAAAGTCGATGGTGATAGGTGATTTATGTCTTTTCTCTTTCTCGGGTCCATTTTTTGCTAGCGTGGACTTTTCACATCCATGCTCCAGTAAGGCTAAGAAATACTAATTTCAACTATGTAAAGAAAGCTTTAAGTGTGAACAAGAGTAGTTTCCTTACAAGGTGATAGATATTTTGCTGCAATTCAAACTGACTAACAGGAATCAACTGGCTATAGTCGCTAGACAACTACCAAGTCTACCATGAACTATCCAGTAATTTTATCTTCTCCTGTTTGTAAAACAATTTTATTATCAAACTATAATTTTCATTTCTCTCGCTCATGCAGTAGTCCAAAGCATATACATTCTAACTTGTACAAATAAATTTCCAATAACTGAATTGAGGTACAGACATTAGCCTTCTGATCAGTCAATAAAAGTACCTGTTTTTGGAGAGGCTTGGTTTGAATGACATGTCTAAATGGTGCTTGAGTTTTTTCAAGGAGAAGAATTTTCTATAGGAAAAAGGGATTCGGGCCAAGAAAGGGATGGATTCTAGGGGTTGGTTTAGCAAGAAGGTCTCTCAAAATCAGTAATCTCACACATGATATACTAAAAAGGAAAGGTCCTTCCTTAGGTGGTAGATGCAGCTTGTGCTTGCAAAGAAACAGTGTCAGATTGCATTTCTCAATCATATGCTAAAGAACTTTGACACCTTCTTTGGAGTGTCCTAAGTCTTAGTTAGTTTATGTCATATTTTGTTGAAACCTTTTGTTTAGACTAAATTTTAGTTGAACTTTGACACCTTCTTTGGGGTGTCTTCAATATGAATTGGATACCAATACCATCCTCATCAACATTAGGTGGATTAACAAAAGATCGTTTGATGGAAAGGAACATGTGGTTTCTAGGTTGTCAAACAATTTCCTGAGCACTCTCACATTCATTGACAAGAGTTCCACTTCTGGACCTCTTAATAGGCTTAAGACATTACATGGTCATGTTTTCCCTATGGATATTTTCGCATTATATTCTACACGTAACCGAATCAACTGCTTCCAAACTCATTAGATAACACTTTTGTTTGGCCGAAAAATTGACTAAAAATGAGCATTATCTTCTAATATGTCAATATTAAAGAACAATGTGACATGGCCAAGTCAACATCAGTCAGATAAAAATGAGAATATTAGAGATAAAGATTAGCATATTGTATTAAAGATCATTATGGAATAAAATATTTACATTCCACCACCAAGATTACATGAAAAGGAATCAACCCTAATACAATGTCAATCAATCAATCAATCTAAAAGAGGCACAGGCTGCACAAAGGTCCTTGTTCTTGCCTCTGTACAGTTACAATTCTTCTTCTTTAATTTGTTTTTCTTCTGTTAATTGTATAGGATACATAACATGATTCAAAATATATAACTTCTCTCAATTCATTGATTCCGTGCTCATGAAAAGAAGAACAAAACAGCCAGATTCTCTCACATAGATTAAATTGTTCAAAATATGAGTAACCAAAACTAAATTCCCTAAGGCCTTGTTTGATGAATGGGTTATTTGGATAAAGTCTGGGTTTTTTCCAAATAACCCTTGTGTGATGAAAAGGATAAAAAACCAGATTTTTTAAATTTTATTCCTATTATACCCCTCCCTCTCTCTCCCTCTCTCCCTCTCTCCCTCTCTCCCTCTCTCTTCCTCTCTCTTCCTCTCTCTTCCTCTCTCTTCCTCTCTCCCCTCTCTCTTCCTCTCCCTCTATATATATATATAATAAAATAATATTATATTAAATAAAATTTTAAATATAATAAAATAAATATTAAAAAACTATATATATATATATATATTAATATTAACTTTTATTAATATATAAATAATTTTTTTATAAATACTTATAAATAACTACTATTATAATTCAAATATTACATAAAATAATATAATAGATTATAATTTTATTTATATTGTGTATTTATTTTTATTTAATATAATTAATATAATTTATTAATTTAATTTATATAAACATAAATTTTATAATGTAATAAAATAATATATATATATATATTTATAAATATAAAATAAAATATTTAAGTAAGGGTAATATGGGTATTTTAATTAATAAAAGTGTTGATTTGATTGATGATGGGATTGTTGGGTTTTGGGATAAAACCTGGGTTTTATCCCAAAAACCCAAAGATCAAACGAGGCCTAAATCTACAAGTCTTATTCAGAATAAAAGGTTGAAAGGACTGTTTAGAAAAGGTACCTTGTTTGATTGATGCATTTTGCCTGCGCTCTCTGGATAATGCTTCAAACCGCTTTACGACTGAGAATTAACAGCCTTCTTGCGATGAAATCGGATGTATCGTAATCGTAATCGTAATCGCAATCGCGGCATCAATCTGAAATAATAAGCACCATAATCGTCGCCGGCGGCCCGTGCTCTCTTTAGCGCGCTTTCTCTGCATTTCTTTTCTTCGACCGACGGTTCAAATATTCTTATATTTATACATATGAAAAAATAAACAGTCTATACGGTTATTATGTCAGCTACTGATTAATATTTTAGCTAATTTTATAACCATTAATTAAATAAAATTAGGTAAAAAGACTAGTATAATAATAATAATTTTAAATGAATTCTCTTATGTAATTCAAGAACTACAAATAAGATAATGATTGAATAATAACATTTAGATTAATAAAATTGTATGTTTCAATGTTGGAGTAGGGTAGAGATTTTGATGATGAAAATGAGATAAGAAGAGTGAGGAAGAAGTGACGTACCGGGTGAGCAAAGAGTTTGATTTATTGTTTGATGCAAATATAGATATAGATTTGCTTGAGGTAATTATGAATTTTTTATGGAATTTAAATAAAAAATTATAAAAATATTTTAATATAGAGAAATGATAGAGAGCGAAAAATATATGATCATTAAACATGTCAATTCAATCCACTTTAAATATATCACTTTATTTCCCTATAAATTACAGCCCTTCTTTATTATTATTTTTTTAATATAACTAGCATGTATGCTTGCATTTGTACGAGTAATAATATAAAAAATCATGAAAAAAATATTACGATAAAAATGTTTATGGGCGGGTTAATCTACAATCCAACCCAAATATTCATTTACTCTCATATATATATATCAAAATTAACCACAGCTCTCGAGCGACAATCTAGATACTTTAAAAATTAAGCATCATTATATATAGATTAGTTAGTTAAAAAGTTGAACTTATATTATTAAAATGTCATGCGTTTATCAAATTTGGTATTAAATTTAAAATATAAAGTGTTATTAACCTAGTGGGTGAAAGAGTTATATTTGTTTTGTTATGTTGCAAGTTCGAACCATACCTATAACATTTTTTATTTTATTTTTAACCGTTTTAAGTTTATGCGCGGGTCAACCCACAATCCGACCCAAGTATCCATTTACTCTCAGATATATATCCAAATTAACAACACATATATATCCAAATTAACCAAAGTTCTCGACCCGACAATCCGATTTTTAACCGTTTTAAGTTCATGAGCGGGTCAACCCACAATTCAACCCAAGTATCCATTTACTCTCACATATATATCCAAATTAATCACCGTTCTCGACCCGACAATCCGATTTTTAACCGTTTTAAGTTCATGAACGGGTCAATCCACAATCCAACCCAAGTATCCATTTACTCTCACATATATATCCAAATTAACCAAAGGTCTCGACCGGACAATCCATACATTTTAAAAATTAAACATCATTATATATATATATAGATGATTAAAATTTAATAAATGATGTAATAATATATATATATATATAATGTTTTTTATACATTAATTTAAAATATCTCCCTTTAAATTTAGATACTTTCCTTCTAGAAAAATTTAAAAAGAATTGAAAAATCAAAATTTTATTGGTTTTTTAATGATTTTTTTGATTGGAATGTGTTTTGTTTTTTCTTTTTTCATCACTTAAATTTGAGTTAATGTTATATTTTGTCCGATCTGACATCCTATTTAGTCGAATTCATTTTTTTGTCTCGAATTTTTATAATCATAATAATATTTTCAATCATTGGTGGGTCTTTTGTTGCACGTACCTTCTGATTGTGTTGATCTTTTCTCGGAATCCATATTTATTCTATTTTTAAGGACAAAGAAGATGAAATAATGCAGGTATAAAATTATTTTTTATTTTTTCAATAAAAAGTTACTAAATAAATATGAGATAATTTACAAAATCACTTCATAATAAGAAAAAAAAAATTATTATATTTTATGTATTCTGGTTTACATTATATAAATATATATATATATATATATATATATATAAATAAAATAATGGCGGTTACCATTTACATGTCTCCATTAACCTTAACTAAATAAAGTAGTGGACAATTACATGATTCCACTAACAATAACGGTAAAATTTATATAATATTAATATAAAATACATAACATTTACACACAAAAATTTTTATTTGATGAATAAAATTAAGAAATTGTTCAAATTTCATGAATAAAAATTTAGTATTTTTCCCTCAATAAATTGAACCCTTTACATTTTGTCATTAAAACTATCATAATTCATAACATCCAATTGAAAGATTTGATTAGCTCAGAAAATGTTTATTAAAGCCTAACATGCATACTCTCGTACGGAGTGTTATTGGCCATTTTGTTTAATTTATAACCACTTATACATACTGTAATGATGGTAACTTTGGTTACACATAATAAGAATTAAGAAACTACATGTTGTCATATGTTTCGAATCAGGTTCAAAATCATTTTGTGTTGTCTAGGCTGGCTGGATGGCTGGATAGTAAATGGAAGTGTTCATAATTGAGCTTTTTCAACTTGCTTTACTTGCAAGCACCAAAATGTGTTACCCGTCTAAGCAATACTAAAAAAAGAAAGAATCAAAACAGAGGTTTCTTCATCTTCATGACCTTCCTCCCCCCATTTCAACTTCCACCTTTTGAACTTCTTCAACACAGTAGTGTTATTGATCAGTACTTCTCTCTTCAAAGAAGCACAGGTTAATGATCCATGGGGATTGTTATTATAAGGGGTGGTGGTGGTGTTCTTGTTCCTGTTTCAGCATTGGGGATTGTAATAGTATTCTGCTGGCTCATGGCCGAAGCCAAATCTACTGCAGTTCTGTTTCGGGTTGATCAATATGGGAAAGGAGGGTTTAAGAAGATACAGGACGCCATTGATGCTGTTCCTCATAACAACAACCGTGTTGTTTTCATTTGGGTTAAGCCAGGAGTTTACAGGTTTTTTTTTTCTCTAATGATAACTGTCTTCTTCATGAATTGTTTGTTTGTAAATTTGTGTTCATGTTTCAGAGAGAAGATTATTGTTCCAGCTGACAAGCCTTTCATTACTCTTAGCGGTACTTTGGCTTCTAACACCATAATAACGTGGAATGAAGGTGGGAACATTCTAGAATCCGCCACTGTTACAGTTCTAGCTTCTGATTTCGTCTGCCGCTACCTCACAGTTCAGGTATATATATTCCATTTTGGGTGGTGGTGGTGGGGTTAATAATTACCAACTTAACTAATTCTTTGATCATGGTAGAACACTTATGGAAGTGAAGACAAGGCAGTGGCACTGAGAGTGAAGGCGGAAAGGGCTTCCTTTTACGATTGCAGGATCCTCTCGTACCAAGACACTCTATTTGATGAATCAGGAAAGCATTACTACAAGAACTGTTACATTGAAGGAGCCACTGACTTCATTTGTGGCAACGGGGCTTCCCTTTTTCAAGTGAGTACCTAGCTAGTGTTATTAGTACAATGACAAAATGATGGTTCTAACTTCTAAGCATGTGTTAAGGGGTGCCATTTGCATTCGGTTTCGAAAGTGGGAGGGGCGATCACAGCTCAGAAGAGGACATGGCGGTGGCAGAAAACAGGGTTCACCTTCTTTGGGTGTAAAATTACTGGTTCCGGGAGCGCTGTATTAGGAAGGCCATGGGGGGCTTACTCCAGGGTGGTATTTATCCTTACTTATATGTCTAAAGTGGTGCTTCCACAGGGCTGGGATGATTGGGAAGACCAAAACAAGCACAGGTAGGACCTAATACAATGAAAAGTTTTATGTTTAGTTTGTGGATTGATTCGGTTTGTCCTTTGGTTTGGTTTTGTTAACAGAAGTGTATATTATGGAGAGTACAATTGCTATGGGGCAGGGGCAAACAGAGGAAGAAGGGTAAAATGGTCAAGAAGTTTGTCTAAATATGAGGCCCAAGCATTTATCAATAGTAGACTTATGCTTGCTCAAATCAAGACAAGCTTGACTTAGAGCTTCTCCCACACTATTTCAGAAATCATCATCAATGTACATGATATTTAATTATTTATATTTTATACATGTGCACAGGATTGATCAATTCTTTATATTTTTGATCAAAACCCTTTTTATGACATCTCTATATAATTAGAAAAATGATATCTTGATCTAGAATTAGTACACTATAATTAAGTGATTTCAACAGGCCATTTTATTTATTGCAAATATGCTAATATCAGCTTATTCTTGTAACTTTTTATAAGTAGGAGGAATATATAACTCTCTACCTATTATTAGCTATATGGATATTATTTCTTATACAAGATACAAGATACAAGAAAGGAATATACATACACAGCTTCATCACGTCCTCTTCTTGATTTTCCGATTGAGTTGAATGTTGAAATTAGAAAACCATTCCATCTTTGATTGTAGCCTTTTCTAGTATGATGGTGATTCCTGATCGAATATAGAATCCTTCCTCGGGTCTGTCTGCCTCTTCAACACCCTGAAATGTTCCAGACAATGACACAAACACACAATTTTATATTTTGGCGATATTCAGTTAGTTTTCAGAATAAGAGATTGGTTGGTGGTTGAACTCACATCTTTGTTCTTGATAATGACATTTTTCCCTATCTTTGCATTCTTGTCAATTATACACTTGCTAGATATAACAGAGTACATGAAAGAAAACATTAATTACTGAAATTGAAATTGATATTGCTATTGATATTGCTATAAAAACAAAACCTACCTGATTTTGGTATTGCTGCCAATGCCCATTGGGATCTTACCCTCTGCAAGTAAAGAGGCTATCTCTGATTCAGTTTGGTAATGATCAGCTCCCATCATCAAAGAGTCCTAAAAATAAGTGTTAGACAAGAATCTCTCTTAACAATCAAATGCAATGGTTCTTCCTTCTCACCTTAAGCTCAACACCAAAGTCTATACGCGATCTTTCACCAACAATCGAATGCTGAATGCTACAACTTTCTCTTAAGAAACAACCGTGTGAGATTATTGAATCTTTAATCTGCATGGTTGTTGAACTACTGTTTTAGATGTAGCAGTAATGGAAACAAACAGACAGCTTTATTATGACATAACTATACCTTGCACTTATCAATCTTGGTTGGTGGTAAGAACCTAGGCGATGTGAATATGGGCGTAGTTGGATCATAGAATTGGAAACTTGGAAACTGCAATGTAATATCAATCAATAAGATTAAGCAAACATGAAAAAAAACAGTAAGACAATTCAAACCTCTTTTGTTAGGGCCAAATTAGCCTCATAGAAACTCTTTATTGTTCCAATATCCTCCCAATAATCTCGGAACACATATGCCTGACAGTTAAGAAAATTTGAAAATGAGTTAATTTGTTCCAAGTGTAAATAAACAGCTTTCTATTACTTACATGAACATTCTGCTCGTCCACAGCAGAAGGTATGATTTCTGATCCAAAGTCATGGAAAGTTGGATATCTCAACTTCAGAAGGTTCAATAAAACGTCGGCCTTAAACACATACACACCCATCGAAGCAATATAAGGAGCTTCCGCAGCTTCCTCTGGAGACAAGCCGTGGAGAGTAGAAGTATCCACTTTCTGTAATGAAAAGCTAGAATTACTACAAGTCTGCAAAAAATAGTAAAAATAAGATAGTAAAAGCTAGCCCACCATTGCTTTCAGATCATCACCCTTTGGTTTTTCAGTAAATTGTACAACTCGTCCATTACTATCACATTTCATCAATCCATAGTCCGATGCCCGGCTGAGGACACAAAACAGTGTTAAAAAATTGTGGCGATAATTGAAGTGAAGAACAACAAGCAGTAGCAGAAACTAACTCTTCTCCCACGGGTACACATGAAACAGTTATATCAGCATTTCTGTCGATGTGATTCTGAAAATGGAAAGAAGAAATCAAATGGGAAGATCTAAGAAATAAACATTGTTAAAAGATAGACATGATATGAAGATGTACCTGGATAAAGTCCATATAGTTCATACGGTAAAGATGGTCACCAGACAATATAAGAATGTGTTCAACATTCTTGTTCTTGGCATCCTACAGTAAATAAATCTCAATTCGTGAATCTTTTAAACATTTTTAAGATTGAAAGCTGTCGAAAGAATAGTTTCAACCCACCTCAAATACCCAACTAAATTGCCTCACAGCATCTGCAGTTCCTTGGAACCACTTTAGACCAGTTTCTCCAGCTGTTTGAGTAGCTGCAAGAACCTGTTTAACCAAATCATGAATAAACTGTTAACTCTGTAAATCTTCTAGTTTCCAAACTACTACCTTACCTCCACAAATCCATCACCAAAGCTCACACCATTTCCGAAATATGTTCTAGCAATATGACGGTTAAGAGATGCAGAGTTGAATTGAGTGAGGATAAATATCTTGTTTATTCCATTGTTAATGCAGTTACTCATTGGAATATCAATAAGTTTATAACATCCTCCAACTGGAACCTGTATCATTTCGAATAGATCATTCATTATCAATTCAAAGAACTCCTCCACATTTAAGTAAATTCAAGATTCTTACAGCTGGTGTAGCCGCTTTAAGTGTAAGAGGAAATAGCTGAGTCCCCTGACCACCACCCAATATAATTGCAGCAACATTTTTTGGGTTTACTCGTTGTCTTTCAAGTGGGGGTGTTTGAACAGTCTGAAAAAACAATCAGCTAATTAAAACTCAACCCAGATGATGATGATGATTCATATAAAGTAAACAGACATACATACCAAAATATTCCTTCCATTTTCAGATGTAACAGCAGAACAAGAAATCCCATACTCAATCTTCCTCACCCATTTGCCACTTCTCAAGCCTTTACCCAATTGACACCAATTTCTTTGTCCCCAAAACCCATTTTCCAAATTACTCACAGTTGCCAAGTGGGTATTGAAGTACATATTTTCAGAAACTGATACACAATTGGGTAGAGTGTGATGATATTATTAATAGAAGAAGGAAATGAAATGAGAGGTTGACGGTGGTGGTGGTGGTGACAGCTTAGCTGTTTTTCATTTATTGGGTTTGTAAACTCACGATAAATGAACCAGTTTGGCGATTATGATAATCACTAAAATCAAGTAAAAGGGTATTGCGAAAATCAATCAATTACCAGTCTTTCTCATTCACTTTTAGAAAACTCAACAACAGTTATGCAATGCAAGAAAGAAGGTGGCTGAGATCTCTGAATCACATCATCCACGTGTTAAGGGTTCGTTTGTCCAACGTTCATTAACAGCCAAAATGTAGACTGACAACTATATAAAAAAAAAAAATACTCAAATTTATATACTATAATAACTGGCACCGAGCTCGATACTTTTTATTTTTTTTTACTATATCTTGATGATAAGGATTATTTAAATATTTTAACATCTTTCTTTTTTATAAAGTTATGTTTTTTTATAAATATTAATACGTTTTTTTAAGTTTTTTCATTCATTAATTAACTTTTCCTAACTTAAATTCAAACTTGACTTAGGGCTTGTTCCATATGGAGATTTTTCAAAAAAAAAAATTGATCATTTAAAAAATAATGATTGGTGTTGATTTTGTGTAACAAAAATTCTTAAAATATGTTAATATATAATGATAAAATAAAAAAATGATAATTTTAAATAAAAGATATTTTAGTTAATGAATTTAGTGATTTGATTAATGAGAAAATGAGTGACGTTATTTAAACTAGGAAAATATTGTTATAGGAAAATATTGTTACAACGTCCCACATTCATCAAATTTGGTGTTGAATTTAAAATATAATTTGATTAAAGAATTATACTTGTTTTTGTTAGGTTGCGAGTTCGAAACATACCTATAGAATTTTTAATTTTATTTTTAATCGTTTTAAGTTTATAAGCGGGTCAATCTAAAATTTGACCCAAGTATCCATTTACTTTCACATATATATCCAAATTAATCACAATTCTCGATCCGGTAATTCGGACACTTTCAAATTAAGCATCATTATATATATAGACAATCCAGATCGAAAAGACCTTAAAATTATAATATTTATTTTATATTTAATAAATCATTCAAAACATCAAAATAATATATGTTATTTATACAAAATTTAATAATATTATAATAATTAATCAATTAAAACAATTTCATTGAACGGTTATAAATCAGTTTATGAAAAAAACCCAAATCACAATATCAATTTTGGAGTATTTCGATTATGTTGATTTTTTCGAAAGCAGTTACAACAAGGAGTGTCCCTCTTTACATAAAACACCACCAAATGTATAATCTCTGAGACTGAAGAACTAACATGTGTATTTGATTAAACAAATATTGAGAAGATATAATAACATAATGGAGTATTTATTTGAAAGTAATTGCAACTTCAATAATGATATGAAACAGGGGTGTGGAAATTTAGGTGTTATTTAGCTATTGTCAAATCGAAAATTGTTGGTTTGTTGTTAATTTAAAGCATTTGGAAAGCAGGCATGTAGTGACATGTTTATGAAAAGATAGAGCAGACAGATGAAGAAAGGCCTTAGCTAGAAGACGAACACTTGATGATGAAAGATTAAGTGGGGATGATTGTGATATCTTCAGTCCATGAAAGGGTGACCGTTGGTTCATCTACACTTATTATTAGACACATGAATCAATTATTTATTTCAAGTTAAAGGAAGCAAATCAATTCAGTCCACTGATTTTTGAACTAAAACCCAAATGAAAAACAGAAAAAATAAGAGAACCCACAGTATCAAATTAATCGATAAACGCTTTAATACACTAATCGCTCCAGCAGCTTATAGTTACAATAAAACATATACACACCACCATTTACATTTACAATCAATTGGTTTCCTACCCAAATGGCTTTAAATCAATTATTATGTTTAAAAAAAGGTGAATTGTTGTTAAGTGAAATCATTTATAAAAATAGGCTAAAGCAATAAATATCTCAATGCAAATATGTTATAAATAACCAACTAAGTCACAGATATCTTACCTAAAAGGGTAAAAAGGTTCAATATTTGAATTAAAGGGGTCATGCTAGAATAAACCGGATAAAAGAAAAAGCAAATGTGAATGTTGGTAACATAATTAAATAAATGTAAACTATCCATTCGAGACGATTAAGAGGATGCAGAATTCAAAAGAAATGGAAGAAAAGATTCAATGTAAAAAAACATGCTAGCTCAATTTTAGAATTGGCAACTGACGAGAGTCTCTTCTTATGTGTTAGTTGCTCTTGTGTAGATCTGCTGGCTGGAATGAGTAGAAACCAACCTGATCAAACCTTTAGACATCAGCTCTTTTATTGCCTTTCTTGCAAGTGATCCGTTGACCTGTGAATCCACATTGATAAATCACATCAAGTTTGTTTGGAGATTGTATCAATAACAGCACAGAACAAGCACATAGCTTAGCTCAAGGAAACAAAATTATGCTAGTTTTCTCAATAAGTGCACCAATTAGATTGTGTTCATTGAAACATGCCAGTCTTTTTCATATAGGGAGAAAAGAATATTGAAAATGTATCAAGCTTAAATAATTGATATATTTAAACATTGCAGCTTACATTAGAACATTGAATTTTGTTCATCTTTTTTATTAGAGGATACACTACAAGGTGATTATCCAACCTAAACCAATCTTAAGGGTGAACCAATTGGTATTTCAACACTTGAACTTGTAATTTAATCAAACACAGTAAACACGCATTATACAATAACATTTATTTAAAGAGATGGACAATTTCATACTAATAGAATTAACATCTTTAAACATTGCAACTTACATTAAAACTTCGGATTTTGTTTCAGTTAACCATTTACAAGATGTGTTTGAACTAAAACCTAAACTCTGAATAAACCCATTTGCTCATCTCTGTGATTAGATGATACACTTCAAGGTGATTATTCAACTCAGCCTAATCTTTAGAGGCGAACCAATTGGAAATCCAGCCCATATAATTGTCTTTTTTGAACTCAACTTGAAGGAAATCCAGCCCCTAAGTTAGATTGCACAACTTTGCATTGAGGTTACTTATGAAAAACTCCTAGTTAATGATTCTAGCCTGAATCAAATCTCTTAAACCAAAGTTTAGGCTATGGGTAGCTTATTATGGAATTCCAATAGTTTTGCTTGTAAACAAACAGAAAAGAGCTTGATTTAAATGAGTTTAGAATAACCCACATTGATTTATCACCAAGATACACATTCAATCTATCAATCTAGCAAGGAAATAGCAAAACCCAACATGAAAAATAGAGAATTGCATACCCTGAGACGATCAGATAGAATGGAAGGAGTAACGAGCTTGAACTTGGGGGCTTCAACGAGAAGCTTATCGTACGTAGCCTTGTCAAACAACACCATATTGTTCACCTTTTCCTTTTGTTTTCCTTTGCTCCACTTCTGCAAGTTTTAACGACAACAATTCGAGGAATTAAAACAAAGCAAGCAGAGGCAAGGAACAGCAAGCAATTCGATGAATTATTGACCTTCTTCTTCTGCTTTCCACCGCCAGATTTGGCGGGTTTGGAAGATGGCGGCGGAGCCTTTTCCTTCTTTGGAGCCTGAAAACGATAAATGACCGATCAGAAAACAAGATAAGTTTCAAGGTTTCGTTAGATAAGATTCATAATTTAACAATTTTACGCACCATAGGAATAGAGTCGATGGAGAGGGAGACTCTGCAGTGACCTTTGAAGATAGATGGGAAAATAGATTCATAATTTAATATGATTTCCTCATATGAACGTACCTAGGGTTTTCAATAGCTTATGCTTAATTCTATTTTTTATATTTAAATTTCCTCTTTTTAAGTTTCAAACTATTTTTATAATAATAAATATTTTATTAAAGTTCTTGTAATTATGTAGGAGTGACTGATACGGTACACTTTGTAAAAAAATTCGTACATTTACTTTATCTTGATTTCGGTATATCTTAATTTTGGTATAAAAAAAATTATATACTTATCTTACATTTTATTTTGATATACTTTAATTTGGTAAGTATAATATACTAAAAAAATATTAAATTAAAAAAAAATATATAAAAAATTACATATATAAAATAATATTTTAATATAATTATATTTGAATATCATTCAAAAACAAATATATTTTTATAATTAAATTAATATCAAATCAATTTAATTATTTTCTTATAAATATTATATATATAATATATTTTAATGTGTAAATATTATTTCGGTATATCTCAATATACCAAAATTTTAAAAATCTCATATAGTTATGGTACCAATAATTTTGGTATCAGGTATATCTTAAAAATTAATATTTTTTTATAAATTGTGATACCATATTTTTGATATACCTATAATATCAGTCATTTTTTTCACCCTTACTATTATCAAGTTAATTTTAATTTTTGTATTTATTTGACAATTAAATAATATTTTAAAACTATAAATCCATCTAAGTTACCTAAAAATTATAATAATAATAATAATTATTATTTTTAAGTTAATAAGATCTCAGATAGTAATGTCTCACTTTTATATAATTCTTATTTTTATTATTACTATTTCTAATTTTCTAAAATTTTGATATCAATTAACTATTTTATTTTTCTTGCTATTTTATAAGCATTGTCTTCTCCTTACATAAACATACAAATGTACTAGACTTGCTTTTCAATTTTGATAACACTGTTAAATTCAAATCAACTTTTTAATTATTTCTTTTATTATGTTATATTCTTATATTTTAAAAAAAATCATTATATATAACTACTTTTTAAATAATTTTACCAAATAAATCTCAAACTACTCAAAATCATCCCAAATATTTTTTTTTATATCTTAAAATAAAACAATTTCAAATTTATAACTAAATACTTAAAAAAATATATATTTCTTTATCAAATTTTACTCCCTTTCACAAAAAGGAATGACAAAATAATAATAAATAATATATTATTATTTTTAATGACTGTTTTACCTTTTATGTGAAAGAAGAAAAAAAAAAGAAAAAAAAGTAGAAGATCTTATTTGTATAATCAAAATTTATTATAATTTATAGTTATTTAAACATTATCAAATATATAATTATGATAATAAATATTTTTAATAAAAAATGCATTTAATTTTTATATATTTATTTCATTTATATTAAAACACACAATTTTTTTATATATTTATTTCATTTATATTAAAACACACCAATTATATAATATATTTAGTTTTGTTCCTTAAATTTAAGAATATCTACCTAATATATAAATATATATATTATATATATATATATATATATATATATATATTTTAATAAATATTATATTAATAAATAAATTAAGAGAATATTTATTTAAATTTATATTATATAAATATTATATTAAGAAAGAAATTAGGAAAAAAATATTTTTTTAAAAACATTTCTATTTAATATGGTATATATATATATATTTGTATTGAAAAAAGTGAATATATTTTTTTAACAATTATTTCAACATTAAATTAATAAAAATATCAATTATACTTCATTATCATTATCCAGTAGAAACTTTAATATCTCTAATACATTACATTAGCAGAAGTGAGAACGAAAACCTTAAAACAAATCATTAGAAAATTACAATTCATCATAAACAGAACGGTTGTCTTAAGGCTCAGACACTTTTACATGAGCATTAGGCATTGTGCTCTTCTGTGCTTGGGTAAGCCGTTTAGTCTCAGATATTCTAATTTCTCTATAGGCTTCCACATAATCCGGAAATGCTTGATCAAGTTCCTGTAGATGATGCCTCCTGAGTTCTTTAATGGAATCCGTTTTACCTTTAGTTATCTGGTTTTTGGCAATGCAATTGTTTAAGATCTCCCTCGTGAACACGTCCGGATTCTTCCCATCGTCAATTAAATTGAGGATCTCTGTCGGGATCTGGATGCTACATTTTTCCGACATTTTTGTCATATTATCAAGTTCCAAAACTAGAGAATTTAGATGCTCAAGTAGAGGGAGTTGAAAAGCAACGTTGTTGAAAGAAGAGACAGTAAGGTTGAGCTGATGGATGAGGACAAGCGTCTTCTCTATGGATTGGATCACATGATTCAGATTCTGCGATGATGAATCCATTAGGTAAAAATCTGTGTTGTGTTGTGTAACTTGTGTTGTGTTGTTTGATTGGAGTTACTATTTGGGGATGAAAGAAAAAAGTGAATGTATATATATATTTATATAAATTTATATTATACAAATATTATATGAGATAATATATTTAAAATATAATATTTATTTTATAATATATTATTATGGAGAGATATACTTATATAAATATTATAAATATTATATTGAAAATTAAATAAAAAGAGAGAATATTTATTTAAATATATATTTATATTACTAAAAAGAGAATTTTTATTTAAAAAATATAATGCTTAACCTTCTTTTGCTTTCCACCTCCGGATTTGACAGGTTTGGAAGATGGCGGGGGAGATTAATTATAATATCAAGCACTTATTTAAACATTTTTTTCATATATATTTTTTTAAATTATTGTTATCAATTATTTTAAACAGGTTTGTGGAATTTTCAAAATGTATTCAATCATAATTATAAAGAATATTTAGAGTATTATTATTGAGAAGACATAATAATAAAATGGAGTATTTATTGATTTATATTTGAAAGTAATTGCAACTTTATTAATGATCTAAAAGGGAAATTTGAGCAAAACCCTAAAAATAAGATGGATTGCTTTTGGTGAGGGTGAATAAATTAAATAGTTCTGGTGACCCATTTATTTTTTCTGACGAAAATGTCCCTATTGCGTCACGCATCCTCAGGTTGCGTGACGCAATTTTTTATTTTTTTATTTTTCAAAAAATTTTAATTATGAAATTTTTTGGACGAAAATGTCCCAGTTACGTCACGCAACCGCGAGACGAGAAAAAAAAAATCGGTTGCGTCACGCAACTGGAGTTGCGTTACGCAAGAGTATAATTGTCATTAAAAAAAAAAAGGGTCACCGCTATTTAAATTATTCACCCTCACTCCCCTCAATTCACCCTATTTTTAGGGTCACATGCTCAAATTCCCCATCTCAAACATGGGTGGAAATTTGGATGTTAGGGTCCTAAAATTGCAAAAAAAAATTTAAGTTGGCGGATCAACCCACCAATTATTACACTTTCTGAATTTCAATCCCATAATTTTTACAACTATGAAAATAATTTTTTTTACTTTTATTTTAATACATGTTTTGATATATTTCAATGTTATATATAATAATCTTTACATGTATTATATATAGTTAATATAATTAACAATAAAACATATACACCACCATTTACATTTACAACCAATTGGTTTTCTATCAAATTGACTTAAAATCAATTATTATTTTTAAGAAAAGTTCAATTATTGTTAAGTAAAATCATTTAAAAAATAGTTAAGGCAACTAAATAAATATCTCAATACCAACTAAGTCCAAAGAACTTACTTGAAAGAGCAAATATTTGAAGTTGGATCTCTGAATTAAAAGGGCCAATAGAGAAAAACTCAGTATAAAAGATGAAAATAAATGTGATTGTTGGTAGCATAATTAAATAATACCTTCAGAAAATATAGGGAAATGTAAATTAACCCTAGAATAGATTAAGAGGATGCAGAATTCAAAAGAAATGCAAGGAAAGATTCAATGTAAAAAAACATGCTAGCTCAATTTTAGAAAGGTTTTGATTGGCAACTGACAAGAGTCTTCTTATGTGTTAGTAGCTCTTGTGTAGATCTGCTGGCTGGAATGGGTAGAAACCAACCTGATCAAACCTTTAGACATCAGCTCTTTTATCGCCTTTCTTGCAAGTGATCCATTGACCTGTGAATCCACATTGATAAATCATATCAAGTTGTTTGGAGATTATCAATAATTACATGAAACAAGCACATAGCTTAGCTCAAAGAAACTAATTTACGCTAGTTTTCTCAATGAGTGAACTAATTAGATTGTGTTCATTGCAACATGCCAGTCTTCTTCGTAGGGAGAAAAGAATATTGAAAATGTATCAAGTTTAAAGAATTAACATATTTAAACATTGCAGCTTACATTAGAACATTGGATTTTGTTCAACTCTTTGATTAGATCATACATACACTACAAGATGATTATCCAACCTAACATAATCTTAAGGGTGAACCAATTGGTATTCAACACTTGAAATTGTAATTTAATCAAACACAGTAAACACACCCTAAACAAGATAGACAATTTCAGACTTATAGAATTAACATCTTTAAACATTGCAACTTACATTAAAACTTCGAATTTTGTTTCAGTTAACCATTTACAAGATGTGTTTGAACTAAAACCTAAACTATTGTTGGTATAGACTGGGCTGAATAAACCCATTTGCTTATCTCTGTTATTAGATGATACACTTCAAGGTGATTATTCAATCCAGATTAATCTTTCGAGGCGAACCAATTGGAAATCCAGCCCATATAATTACCTTTTTTGAACTCAATTTGAAGGAATTAAACCCTAAGTTAGATTGCACAACTCAAATTTACTTTGCATTAAGGTTACTTATGGAAAACTCCTCGTTAATGAATCTAACCTGAATCAAATCTAATAAATCAAAGTTTAAGCTATGGGTAGCTTATGATGGAATTCCAATAGTTTTGCTTGTAAACAAACCAGAAAAAGAGCTTGATTTAGATGAGTTTAGAATTACCCACATTGATTTATCACCAAGAAACACATTCAATCTATCAATCAACCAAGGAAATAGCAAAACCCAACATGAAAAATAGAGAATTGCATACCCTGAGACGATCAGATAGAATGGAAGGAGTAACGAGCTTGAACTTGGGGGCTTCAACGAGAAGCTTATCGTACGTAGCCTTATCAAACAACACCATATTGTTCACCTTTTCCTTTTGTTTTCCTTTGCTCCACTTCTGCAAGTTTTAACAACAACAATTCGTAGAATTAAAACAAAGCAAGCAAAAACAACGAAAAGCAATGCAAATTCAAGGGAAAGAAGATGAATTCTTGACCTTCTTCTTCTGCTTTCCACCGCCAGATTTGGCGGGCTTGGAAGACGGCGGCGGAGCCTTTTCTTTCTTTGGAGCCTGAAAACGATAAGTGACCAAACAGAAAACAAGATAAGTTTCAAGGTTTTTGCGAAATAACATACTAATCAGTATTAACAATTTGACCTACCATAGGATCGGTAGAGAGAGACTCTGAGAAAGCAGTGAACTTTGAAGAGCAGGAAGGAAGACAAATGAGAAAATGGATTAATATGATTTTGTCATACAAACCCTAGCCTAGGGTTTTGTATAGCTTATGCTGAATTTTCTGCTTAATTCTATTTTTTTTTTACAAATAAATATTGTATGGAAAAGTGTTACAATTATCAAGCTAATTTTGATTTCTTATTTATTTGATAATTAAATAATATTTTTAAACTTTAAATGCATCTAAGTTACATAAAATTTATAATAATAATTATTATTTTTGTAAAGGTTAGTAATGTCTCACTTTTATTTAATTTTCTATAAAACTTTTATATCAATTAATTAATTATTTAATTTTTTTTTCTATTTTATAATCATTGTCTTCTCTTAAATTAATAAATTAGCTTTCAATTGAAAACACTGTTAAATTCAAAAAAAATTAATATTATCCAAATTGGAAGAAAACTTAGCAAAATATGATCATTTTTATTTTTTTATTTAATAATAATTAATCATTATTTATCAAAACTTATCATTCAATATATTAATTAAACTATTAAAATACTTTGAATTAAATGCGCTGAATAGTCTCGGAAGGTTTGGATATTAGATTATTTGGTCCATGAACCAAAATAATAGAACCGTTAGTCCCTGTCGTCCAAAACTGTTAGTCAAAAGTCTTTTGACCGTTAAATAATGACCATTTTGTCTTTACATTTTTTCTAAATTAAAAACAAATTAAATTAAATTAAAACATAACTAACTAAATTTAATCTAACCTAAATCCACAGTCGAAGAGATCTCCCGTCGAAGTCAGTCGAACCCCTTCTTCCCAATCGGGATTTGAAGACGAATCCAAAGTGCAAGCGATTGACGACGACCTGGGCGACTTCGACTGGGCGACTGAGGCGAGCGACGGAATCCACAGTGGTGCAGGCGGCGAGCGAACGAGCGACGGAATATGCATTTTGCTGTTACAGAGCTCGTGGACCTGTACATTCTTATATCAGAAGCTGCTCCGCAATCACTCGCTGCCGGAGGTAATTGATTATTTAGATTGTCTGTTTGTTTGTTGAAGTAAATCTGCATTTTGCTGGAACTGATTCAAGGTAGAATGCGTTTATGATCTGTTAAATATGATATCTTTATCTGTTGTCGAATTCATTCGGATCTTCATTTATGATGTTAAAAACCTCCTTTAAACTAACATCTAACTCGAAGGTCCTTGTTATGTGTGGTCTTCACCAAAAGAAGAGCCTTCAACTTGACCATGACCACTTGTCTCCCACTACCCTGCATCATGATAAAAATAACATTAATTAAAGTTCAAGTACACGAAACAAGAAGACCTAATTTAACAGTAACCCACCACTTGAACAGAAGTTCCTCCCCTTTGTCTTCTATTAGTTCTAATATGAGCCCCTTGACAACCTCGTTTATTGTGGCCCTCTTTACAATACAAACTATAACATCATAAATGAAGATCCGAATGAATTCGACAACAGATGAAGATATCATACTTAACAGATAAACGCATTATACCTTGAACAAACAGTTCTAGCAAAATGCAGATTTATTTAACAAACAAACAGACAATCTAAATAATCAATTACCTCCGACAACGAGCGATGACGGAGCAGCCTCTGGTATAAGGATGTACAGGTCCACGAGCTCTGTAACAGTTACGAGCTTTGTAACAGCAAAATGCAGATTTCGTCGCTCGTTCGCTCGCTGCCTGCACTGTGGATTCCGTCGCTCGCCTCAGTCGCTCGTTCGCTTGCCTCAGTCGCCCAGGTCGTCGTCAATTGCTTGCACTGTGGATTCGTCTTCAAATCCCGATTTGGGAGAAGGGGTTCGACTAGAGATCTCTTTAGTTTGTTTTTAAATCCTGATCGCTTGCACTGTGATTAGGTTAGAATAGATTTGGGTTAAGTTTTAATTTAATTTGTTTTTAATTTAAAAAAAGATAAGGGCAAAATGGTCATTATTTAACAGTAAAAAAACTTTTGACTAACAGTTTTGGACGGCAGAGACTAACGGGTTATATTATTTTGGTTCAGGAACCAAATAGTCTAATATTCAAACTTTTAGTGACTATCTTCAGGGACTATTCAACGTTTAACTCGAATACTTTTTATCATTCTAAATTTTTTTCCTTGTTTTATATTAATATATTTTAGATCCTTTTGTCCAAAAAAAAAAAACATTATTAAAATTATCCCCCATCAATAAAATTTATAAACAGACCAAAAATATGATAATTTTTTATTTATTTATGAAACTACAATTTAAACAAAAAATTACAATTTTCATACAATCCAAAACCATCCACACCAAATGAGAAGATATAGAATTCAATGGCAAATATACCTCCAAATAAAAAATACAAACTATCTTAGAGGACAAAATTTTAAAACAAAATTATGAATGGCTTAACATTAAGATCATTAATCAAATGCAAAACATTATTTTTTTTAAATAAGCCCTAATATACATAAACTTAGTTCAGCTCAAATACATTAAGAGACAAATGTATAATGATTCTACAGGTGAACATACAATAACTGCTTCATGTTTTCCTTCACAAATATTATTAATTCAAGGAATAAGACATTAAGTGTCTCTATGAAAATTTGACCTAAAAATTCGAATCATCAGCACACAAACCAAAACAACTAAAATGCATATAAGGGAAGAACAATGAGCTTTTATAAGTCCAATGGAAACCATTTCAACTGGGCAGATCTTAGATAAACTAAATGGAAGCTAACAGAAGACAAAAATACAATTTTAGTTTAATGTTGTATACATTCAGGAACTAGCAAAATTGTATTATAACCTTGACTATGTCTATAGCCCGCAATACAGTGATTGTATCTTCTGTCATCATACTTGGTCTGGTAATCAAGAACCTTGGCCTCCAAAAAATATCTACAAAATATATATATATGATAAGATACATAACCAAGAGTTAAGAATAAAGAAACATTTAGCTAGTTACTCGTATCACTCACCCCAGCCAGAACACTCTTTGAGAACCCGCTAGGTTTCTCATCTCCATCATTGGCTAACGGTTTTGTCTGTGGGAATTGACGAATCATCTTTCTTGGTTGCAATTCTTCTTCTGATTGATTCTCCACATTCTTCACCTTTTGCCTCTATATAAATACAATACAATACAGAACACGCAGAAATAAATTAACAAATGGTAATCACAATGAATGTTTTTTTCTGAAACAATCTGTTTACCTTCTTTAATCTTTCATCTATAGAACTAAGAGCACGAGACTGATCAACTTTACTCATGTACAAATCTCGTTCTCTTTTTGCAGCAGATAATTCAAGAGCAAGCTTCTGTTCTCTTTCTGCGTTTTTGTAAGCTATCTCTTCAGTGAGATTATCCCACTTGAACTTACTCAAATACTTGATATTCCAAATATCATAGTAAAAGGATGACCTCTTCTTTCCACCTAAATAATGAATGAAGATATGAAATATTAGATTAAGACACATTTCAACATGGCTAAGCATGCTTCTATTATCACTCATTCTCGCCTCTCTTACACTTATGAGATGTGTTTCAAGTTCGAAAAACAAAAGGATCAGAATGTAGAAATCAATATTATACCAAATTGTTCTCCATTGAGCATGTTAGCCACTCTCTTCGCAATTCGTTTATCAGAAAATTCAACCCACCTGCATATATACAAGTCACATTTATAATATTAGGAACTAACTAAGCAGTTTGATTCAAAACAATCATGCTACACGAAGAATTACCCTTCAGAGAACTCTTGTCCTCTAAATCCACCAGCTTTTTTTCGTTTAAGCTGAGCAGAAGGGTCTGAAAAGATCATAAACACAAGAAACTCAATCAAAATTGTATATCAAAAATGTATAGCAAACAGTTCCTTTCTTTGATAAAGAAAAAGATGGTCTAAGCATGAAAGACCTTCAGGAGTGAGGTAAATCCTTTGAATTTCTCCATAGGGAGAAAGAATCTGACGTAGCTTGAGAGGATTCATGTGGGGAGGAACCCTACTCAAATAGCAAACGCCACGGTTTTCAGCTTTCTCCGACTCTTTCTGAAGCAACATTCTTTTCTTCTTCTTTGATCCCTCTTCGGCCATTCTGTTTCTGATAAGTCGCGATTAAACTGGTTGGAATCGATAAACGCGGTAAAATCAGTGTTGCTGAATCTTTTGCCTGTATAGATCTGTGAACGGGAGCAAAGAAATATGTTGAAGAAGAGTAAGAATTGAAATCGACTAATTAGGGTTACGAATAGTTGCCAATGGAAGAGAGGAAGGTCTCTGAGCTGCCGCCTAAAGAAAATAAGGAAAGAAGGAAAATTAGATAAAAGAGTAACTAGGTTTTTTTTTTAAATTAATAATATAGTCATTTTCATAATAAATATATACTATTTATTATTTTAATATATATCCATAAATATGAGGATTTTTTTTTTTAAATTAATAAATAAAATTATTATATTTTTATTATATATATATATATAATTTAATAACTAATATTTTTTAAATAAAATTATAGAGCTTATTAATTTTTGTATTTAATTATTATATATGAATTGAATATATATTAATTATGTTTATTCTTTTATATATGAATTGAATAAATTATTTTAATAATTAATGCAAGTAAATATTATTTTTTTACTTTTTTTTTATATTAATGATAAAAAAACTTTATTCATCTTATTTTTTATTTCTAAATAAATAAATATATATATATATATATATATATATATATATATATATAATTTATATACAACAGATAATTTTTTATTGTATATTATATATTAAAAAAGAAATAAAAAGGATATATTATTCTTTTTGAATTTCTCTCTTTTAATTTAATATAATAATTGAGCTTGTTTTTTTAAAATATGTATATAGAAAAAAATAGAAAAATATATATATATATATATATATTTCTTTTTTTATATGAAATTTTATAATATATATTTAAAAGAGTAAATAATTATAAATATTATATATTAAGAAATAAATATGAAAAAATAATATTTTTATATATTTTTTCTAATTATTGTTAGAAATGTTATTTTTTTATTATAAATAAAACATACTAAAGATAATTTTTTATTGTATATTATATATAAAAATAAATATTATATATTAGAGAATAAATAAAAAGGATATATTCTTCTTCTTAAATTTCTCTCTTTTAATTTAATATAATAATTGAACTTGTTTTTTTTAATATGTATATATAAAAAAAATAGAAAAATATATATATAAATATTTTTTTTTTATATGAAATTTTATAAATATATATTTAAAAGAATAAATAATTATAAATATGAAAAAACAATATTTTTAATATATTTTTTTAATTATGGTTAGAGATGTTATTTTTTTATTATAAATAAAATATATATATATAATATATATATATATATATATATATATATTTAGAACGAATATTTATAAATATATCTTACCTTAATATGGTAAGTATGTGTTAAGTTCTTATAGGAATTATATATATATATATATAAATATTTGAGAGATAAATATAAATATAGAACGAATATTTATAAATATCTTACCTTAATATGGTAAGTATGTGTTAAGTTCTTATAGGAATTATATATATATATATATATATATATATATATATATAAATATTTGAGAGATAAATATAAATATACATGATGAGAGAATATGTATATTGAAGAGAAAAGTTGTAATATATATTATATATAAATATTAATGATGAATATATATATATATATTATAAAATATTGTTGTATATTGTCTTGATATATATATATATATATATATATATATATATATATATATATATATTATAGAATATTGTTGTATATATTTTAATTTATTTTTTAATTAAGAAAAATCAGTATAAATGTAATATATATTATATATAAATATTAATGATGAAAATACATGTATATACATAAGTATTATGAGAAACAAATATAAATATACAATTAATGATAAAGAAAATAAGTAGATAAATATTATGAGAGATAAATATTAATATACAAGGCGTTGAGCCGCCACCTACAGAAAAGAAGGAGAGAAGGAAAAATAGATAAAAGAGTAATTAGTTTTTTTAAAATTAATAAAATAATCATTTTCATATTAAATAATAATAATATATATTATTTATTATTTTAATATATATATCAATAAATATGAGTAATTTTTTAAAAATTAATAAATAAAATTATTTTATATATATAAATAATTTAGTAACTAATATTTTTTAAATAAAGTTGTAGGTGAAAATTTTGATATATTACAAAATATAATTTTTTGAAATATTTTAAATCATATTAATTTATGTATTTAAATATTATATATATTATTTTAATAATTAATGTGAGTAAATATTGTTTTCTCGCTTTTAATATTATTAATAAAAAACATTATTTATCTTATTTTTTTATTTTTAAATAAATATATATATATATATATATATATATATATATATATATATATATATATATGCACATAAAATATATATTATTTATGAAAGATAATTATTTTATTGTATATTATATATATAAATAAATATTATATATTAAAAAAGAAATGAAAAGGATATATTATTCTTTTTTAATTTTTCTCTTTTAATTTAATATAATAATTGATCCTTTTTAAATATTTTTAAATATGTATATATATATATAAAAAAAAAGAATATATATATATATAAATTTATTTTATTATATGAAATTTTATAAATGTATTAATGAAAATGAGTAAATAATTATATATATTATATAAATATTATATTTTAAGAAATAAATATGAAAAAAATAATATTTTTGATATATTTTTTCTAATTTTAGATAGAGATATTATTTTTTATTATAAATAAAATGTTATATATATAATAATTAGAGAAGTGATATATATAATACTTTTGTACACTTATATTTGATAAAAAATAGTTTTATTTTTCTTGTATTTTTTTTTCTCTTTTTATCGAATTAAGTAAATAAATATTATATAAAGGTGCTGTGCATATCATTTTTTTAATAGTTATAAAAAATAATATTTATAAATATAAGAACTAAATACTTAAATATCTGGATATGCTGTCCACAACACAATATTTTTTTTTTTTTTAAAAAAAAAATTATTGTTTTGGCCCTCTAATAGGTGGGAACATGAATTCCAAAACAGGCAACAATATATATGAATTTAGGTTCTCTATTCTCAACTTTCCTCTTATCCCTTTGTTTTCTCATTGTTTGGATCGGCAGTAAAAAAACATAAAAAAAAATAAAATAATTATTGGTGATTATTTTGAGAAAATAATAATTATTTTTGATAAAAAAACTTAAAAAATATTTATATATATAAATAAAATAAATAATAATAATTTAAAATAAAAAATATTTTAATATTTTGATTAATGAAATTAGTGATGTAATTATTGTAAAATAATTAATTAAAAAATTGATTTTGATTGAATTTAAAAAAAAACAAAGAAAATAAAGCTTAAGAGAGTAAAATTGGAATAATTTTAATTTTAATTTTATTTTTTTATAAAAATACTTTGTTACTCCTTCCCGTGTGAGGGAAAGGAAAAAATGGGAGTATGTATATATAAATAGAGTATGTATAAATAAAATATATTATGAGAGAATATTTATATACATATTAATGATGAGAGAATATGTATATATCCATATTAATTAGAAGAGAAGTATTCTTTGATCTCTTATTATATATAATGAATATATAATATATAAATGTTTTTTTATATATAGTATATAATGTTACTGTATATATTTTAATTTATATTTTTTTAATTAAATAAAATTAATATAACACCCACATTCAACTCAAATTAAGTTAAAATGGTTATATTGGTGGTTTGTATATATTTAAATATTTATAAATTAGGCAAGGTCTGTCAAAAGATAAAACTATTATTATTTCAAACTAGCATTTAGCCCGTGCATTTGCACGAGTAATAATATAAAAAACCGTGAAAAAAATTACAGATAACATTTTTAATTTTATTTTTAACCGTTTTAATATTATGGGTGGGTCAACCCACAATCCGAACCAAGTATCCATTTACTCAACATCATTATATATTAGTTAGTTAAAAAGTTGAACTTATATTAATATTAAAATGTCCCGCGTTTATCAAATTTGGTGTTAAATTTAAAATATAAAGTTTTTGTAGCCTAGTTGGTTAAAGAGTTGTACTTGTTTTGTTAGGTTGCAAGTTTGAAACATACCTCTAGCATTTTTAATTTTATTTTTAACCGTTTTAAATTTAAAAACGGGTCAACCCACAATCCGACCCAAGTATCCAAATTAACCACAGCTCTCGACATGGCAATCCTGACCAAGTATTCATTTACTCAACATCATTATATATTAGTTAGTTAAAAAGTTGAACTTATATTAATATTAAAACGTCCCGCGTTTATCAAATTTGGCGTTGAATTTAAATATAAAGTCTTTGTAGCTTAGTTGGTTAAAGAGTTGTACTTGTTTTGTTAGGTTGCAAGTTTGAAACATACCTCTAGCATTTTTAATTTTATTTTTAACCGTTTTAAATTTAAAAACGGGTCAACCCACAATCCGACCCAAGTATCCAAATTAAACACAGCTCTCGACCCGGCAATCCGGACACTTTAAAAATTAAGCATCATTATATATATATAGATTAGTTAGTTAAAAAGTTGAACTTATATTAATATTAAAATGTCCCGCGTTTATCAAATTTGGTGTTGAATTTAAAATATAAAGTCTTTGTAGCGTAGTTGGTTAAAGAGTTGTATTTGTTTTGTTAGGTTGCAAGTTCGAAACATACCTCTAGCATTTTTAATTTTATTTTTAACCGTTTTAAATTTAAAAACGGGTCAACCCACAATCCGACCCAAGTATCCAAATTAACCACAGCTCTCGACCCGGCAATCCGGACACTTTAAAAATTAAGCATCATTATATATATATAGATTAGTTAGTTAAAAAGTTGAACTTATATTAATATTAAAACGTCCCGCGTTTATCAAATTTGGTGTTGAATTTAAAATATAAAGTCTTTGTAGCCTAGTTGGTTAAAGAGTTGTACTTGTTTTGTTAGGTTGCAAGTTCGAAACATAACTCTAGCATTTTTAATTTTATTTTTAACCGTTTTAAATTTAAAAACGGGTCAACCCACAATCCGACCCAAGTATCCAAATTAACCACAGCTCTCGACCCGGCAATCCGGACACTTTAAAAATTAAGCATCATTATATATATATATAGATTAGTTAGTTAAAAAGTTGAACTTATATTAATATTAAAACGTCCCGCGTTTATCAAATTTGGTGTTGAATTTAAAATATAAAGTCTTTGTAGCCTAGTTGGTTAAAGAGTTGTAATTGTTTTGTTAGGTTGCAAGTTCGAAACATACCTCTAGCATTTTTAATTTTATTTTTAACCGTTTTAAATTTAAAAACGGATCAACCCACAATCCGACCCAAGTATCCAAATTAACCACAGCTCTCGACCCGGCAATTAATATTAAAACGTCCCGTGTTTATCAAATTTGGTGTTGAATTTAAAATATAAAGTCTTTGTACCCTAGTTGGTTAAAGAGTTGTATTTGTTTTGTTAGGTTGCAAGTTCGAAACATACCTCTAGCATTTTTAATTTTATTTTTAACCGTTTTAAATTTAAAAACGGGTCAACCCACAATCCGACCCAAGTATCCAAATTAACCACAGCTCTCGACCCGGCAATCCGGACACTTTAAAAATTAAGCATCATTATATATATATAGATTCCCATCTACATGTAGCACCATCCATTCTCATTCGAAAATGCATTATTAATTTTCACTCTCAATTCCTTCAAATTTGCACTAATATATAAGTCTTATCTCAAATATGAATTTAAATATTTTAACTTTCAGATCACTTATAATTATTAATTAATTTTTAATTTTGTGTGTTTGTATATATATATTATAGGTAAATTTTCGATCAACTAATATTCAAACTAAAATTGAGTATTTTATACTCATTACTAAAAATATATAAATTAATATATATATATATATATATATATATATATATATATATATATTATAAATATAAAATAAAATAACGTGTTATCCAAATAATAAAATATAATTTAGGTCTTAAAATCATTTTATAAAAAACTAATACAAAAAATTAAAATTATGTCAACTCTATAACCTTCATTTATTAAACTTTAAGTTGAATTGAAAATATACAACCTTATTAGTTTAATTAATTAAAAAATTGTGTCATATGCTTATCAAAATTTATGATAAATTAAATATATCAGCATAATTGTTTAAGTATTTATATTATTTTAAGTTTGAGAAATGATTTTAGGAGAAAATTTAGAATAAAAATTGATAATTTGATTTGATAAAAAATAAGATATATTTTTTTTTCATCTAATGATATGGTTTCACATTATTTTCTTTTATTTCCGTCAATCTGACCTACCAAAATATTTATTTACTTATATATATATATATATATATATATATATATATATTAATATATATATATATATATATATGGGAAATGATATAGGGAACGAATTGGGGGAACGAAATGGGAAGCGAAGCCACCTGGCATGCCACAGAGGAAAGAGAAAAAAATTACATCTCCTCTTTAGCAAACCCTTAGATCATTTCCCGCTCATCAAACAAAACCCTCCTTATTCTTCTTCTTCCATTTTCTTCACCCTCGGCACGCTGTTTATCATCTTCTCCTTCCATTCTTTAGATTCGTCTTCATCCGCGCCGTCTAGCTTCTTCTCCTTACATTCTTTAGATTCGTCTTCATCCTCGTCGTTTAACTTCTTACTGTTCTTGCGTCTTCATCTTCGTCGCCCTTCCGTTCTTTAGTTTCGTCTTCATCATCGTCGTCTTCTCCTTGCGTTTTGTTTAGATTCGTCTTCGTCACTGTCCGACTGTCCGATTAGCTTCTTCTTCTAATGGTATATCTTCTCTGCCATCATAGCTTACTTTTTTCTTTGTTTTATTGTTCTTCTGTTTGTTTCTTGGATTCACGTTTTTCTGTTGTTATGTGATTGTTATGTGTAGGAACCAATATGTAGCTAGAACCTGTATAAAATTGTTAATATTTTTGTTGTTTTTAAAAACCTGTGTAAAACTGTTAATATTTTTGTTGGCTTGTGTTGTCCTCTGTTTTGTTTTATGTTGTCCCGTGTCTTATACTATGATGTCCCGTGTCCTAAACTATGATGTCCCGTGTAAATATTGAAGTTGCTCTAAATGTTAATATTCTGATGTCATTTGTGTTATTGTAATATGTTGAATAGTGTTTTAAACTATATTTTTTTTCGTTTTAATGCGTTTTATCCAATATGTCTTCCTGCATTTAATTAAATATGTTGTCATGTATTACTGTAATATGTTGTTCATGTATTCTTTGTGCTGATTTCTCTTTTTTGTCTTATGTAGTCCTATGGATGAACCATCATCACCATGTACCGAAGACAAAATTCCCAATGTTGGGATGTCGTTCATTTCTGAAAATAACCTACCAACAATTGGGGACATAAATAGGTATATCTTTTTGTTGTTTATGTAGTTAGACTGTTAATATTCTGTTGTTTTTAAAAACCTGTGTAAATCTGTTAATATTTTTGTTGGCTTGTGTTGTCCTCTGTTTTGTTTTATGTTTTCCCGTGTCTTATACTATGATGTCCCGTGTCCTAAACTATGATGTCCTGTATTTGTATACGTTGTTGTCATGTGTTGTAAATATTTAAGTTACTCGAAATGTTAATATTCTATTGTCATTTGTATTATTGTAATATGTTGTTCCGTGTTTTAAACTATATTTTAATGCGTTTTATTGTTTTATTGTTTGTTTCAAGAGATTCCCGTTTTTCTGTTGTTTTGTGATTGTTCATGTGTTGATTTCTGTTTTTTGTATTCTTATGTAGCTCTATGGATGAACCATCATCTCAATGTACTTAAGACAAAATTCCTAAGTTTGGGATATCGTTTGTTTCTGAAAATGACCTTCGAGAATTTTATAGATTGTATGCACAATCAATGGGTTTTGGAGTCCGAAAGTTGGGAACAAGGAATGGACTAGATGGCAAACAGAAAATTTTCTCTATTGGATGTGCAAAAAGTGGTTCGTTTACGCCAAGGGGGAAGAATATATTTCAACTTAGACCTTCCACCAAGACCGATTGTAAGGCCAGGAACAACATTGTTGTGAGGAATGATTTTGATTTTCAGATTAGTAGTGTCATTCTTCAACATAATCATCCTTTGAGTCCTTCAAATTCTAGACATATTAGATCTCACAAGGTTTTAGATCCAAGTGCGCAGAGAAGATTGCAATTAAACGATGAAGCTGGAATAACATTGGCTAAAAGTTTACAATCAATTGTAGTTGAAGCTGAAGGGTATGATAATTTGAAATTTGATGAGAGAACATGTCAGAATTTTATCTCAGAAGCTATGAGGTCGAGGTTAGGAAATGGCAATGCTGAAGCTGTTTCTCATTATTTCTCCTAGATGCAAAACAGATGTTTAAATTTTCATTACACCTTTGATCTTGACGAGGACTCACGTATGAGGAATGTTTTCTGGGCTGATGCAAGATGCAGGGCTTCTTACGATTACTTTTCTGATGTAATGACCTTTGACACAACGTACCTGACGAACCGTTATGACATGCCTTTTGCTCCGTTCGTCGGAGTTAACCATCATGGCCAATCTATTTTGCTAGGATGTGGTTTATTATCTAGCGAGGATGTGGCGTCATTCACTTGGCTTTTTAAGGCATGATTGACGTGTATGCATGGACGTGCTCCAAAAGCAATAATTACCGATCAATGTCGATCGATGGCTATTGCCATTAAAATAGTTTTTCCAAACACCCAACATCGTTATTGTCTTTGGCATATAATGAAGAAGCTCCCTACTAAATTTGGTGCTCACGCTGAATATAAAAGCATTAAGAAGGCGTTGAATAACATTGTCTATAACTCGATAACAATTGAAGAGTGTGAAGAGAATTGGAAGAAAATGATACATGAGTTTCATTTGGAAAATAATGATTGGCTAAACTCTTTGCACATCGAAAGACATAAGTGGATTCCAGTGTACGTGAGATGTCATTTCTGGGCAGGCATGTCAACATCCCAGAGAAGTGAAAGCATCAATTCGTTTTTCGATGATTATGTTACTTCGACAATATCTCTGAAGCAGTTTGTTGAGCAATTTGATAGAGCACTGAAGAAGAACATAGAAACTGAAAACAAACTGGATTTTCAGTCTTTAATTCAGTGATTCCAATTGTAAGTGGCTATTCTTTAGAAATGCAGTTTCAAAGCGTTTACACAAATGACATCTTCAAGTTGTGTCAGAACGAATCAAAGGGTTAATGTTTTGTGACACGTCTATAATTGAATACAATGGCACAACTTATGTATTTGGAGTTTTTGAGAGCATTCTTGGAATTAATGGACAACATTTGCGTGATTTTTCCTACAAAGTACAGTACAATTCAGTGTTGGTTACTTTGAAATGTCAATGTCAAATGTTTGAGTTTAGAGGATTGCTTTGTGGGCATATATTGACTGTTTTGAATAGAATGAAAGTGAACCAGGTGCCAGCATATTATATATTGGACTGTTGGCGTAAAGACCTGAAGAGTTACCAAATATTCACCAACATCTATGATTCGGATGTGTGTGAAATTGAAAGAAATCGGTACAACTATCTAACTCCCATCATGTTAGAGGTTCAACAACTTGCATCCAAATCCCAAGTTAATTGTTCTGCTTTAGATGAAGTGATGAAAGATATGAAAGAAAAGTTCAAGATATCTCCAAATTGTACGACGGATTCCGAACTAACCAAAAAAGTTATCCACTCGCCCGTCAAGGTAAGAGCTCGAGGGCGACCACCCACAAAACGGAAACAGTCTGCCATTGAGAAAGCAATGAAGAAACCAGTTCCTAGAAATAAGGTTAGTGTCAACAATTATTTCGTCCTATGTCCAATACCATGTTGTCCCGTGTATTACATCATGTTGTCCCATGTATTACACTATGTTATCCTATGTATTACACTATCTTGTCCTATGTATTACATTATCTTGTCCTATTTTTTACACTATGTTTTAATACTTCGTTTGTTATTTTGTTTTAAGATATTACCGCAACAAGTAATCCTTCTCTAATATCAACGCAAGAGGAATGGAATCAACACTTCACCGCCCATCCAGTCTCGACTCAACTATCATTTACTTCATTGTTGTCGGGTCAATTACATCATGTATCTGATTATATGTTTCCCAAAGATAATTCATGTGGGGACAACATCAGAAGATAACTTTGCTTAATAATATGTTTTCCAATGATAACTTTGTTTTGGATAATATATTTCTCGTTTTAATTATTTTTTAACTTCGATTTAATTGAAAAATAAAACGATTACAGAAATGTTATATTCATTACTTTATGAATGAAATTTAATAAATCATTACTTTACATTTAGAAAGAAAAGAAGAAACCAGGTTCTAGAAATAACGTTAGTGTCAAAAATTATAACGGTTCTAGAAACCAATACTATAGTTCCCTGCAGCATACAGAATACTCCACAATCCTTATAGTTCCCTGCGTCTTGCCAGGTCATTTTCAATAGCCTCGCAACGCATTTCAAGAGTGTGTCAAAAATGCTCAACTTCATATCCGCAACAAAGTTCAAAAACTTGCATCCAATAGTCTTCAATACTGCGTACTTTGAACCCATATCTATACCCTTCGGGAGTGGCCTATTGTCAATGATATCCATTGTGTTCGACTTCGTATTGTAAACGACCAAATAAAAATGAGAATCATAACCTATGGGTAGAAAAATCTGCATCCAAATATCACAGCACAATAAAGTTAACATAGTATAGTGACAACACACCGTAACAACATAGGACAACATAGTTTAATGTAAGACAAGGGACAATAAAGTGTAAGACACTGTACAACACAGTACAAAACACAGTACAATAGCGTATTAAACACACGACAAAATACTTACAAGTTCAGCCCTTTCAAGGTCTCCAAGCATTAATCCAAACTCCGTCAGTTCCTTTAGTAATACAGTATTATAGTCCTTTTGTGACAAATTTGTTGCACCCTGTTGAAGAACTTTTATGTTAGACAAGAAAAAAAGTATTATATAAAGACTTAATGTTCATGTGTAGTACTCACACTATGAATGGTTGAGAAAAAAACTCGGCTTCGAGGTGCTCCTGGCTTTATAGTGTGTTTGACGCAGATATTCATTTCATGAGCCCAGGCATCGATTATCCCTGCATTCAGCCAACTATCTTTCTGAATTGTCTTTAGGGTGCCGCGTTTGAGAGTAGTCATAATGCTGAAGTATAAAATCTCCTCTTGATCTGTCTTTTCTGCGAATACCAGGTTCGCGTATACCTTGTCCCTAACTCTCAAGTGTGGTAATTCAACCTCCATCTCAACAATATAAGGCGATCTCAAATGGGTTGGTAGTGTGACGACTCTCCTCGGTCGTTGGGGAGTTGGCAATATCATTGAAATAGGCTCTATTATCATTGGGTTTCCACTCATTACCAATGACTTCCCACTATCATTTATTTCCTCATCATCATCATCTTCATCGTCATTATCAACCTCATCATTATTATCATCATCGTCGTCATCATCAACCTCAACATCATTGTCGTCGTCGTCATCACCATCACCATTTTCATTATTGTAATCAAAATCCTCATCTACATCACTATTATCAACATCCTCCTCATTTTGCATCTCCTGGATATTGGTAACGTCCTCATTTTGCCCCTCATGAACAATGTTAATGTCCTCCTCATTTTGCCCCTCATGAACAATGTTAACGTCCTCCTCATTTTGCCCCTCATGAACAATGTTAACGTCCTCCTCTTTTTTTCCCTCCTGGCCCACAGTGCAGTTATCATGGAATTGCTCTTCTAATTCTTCGGCTTCTTCTGAGTTTTCAGATGGTTCTTGGAACCTATTGTGCATGGCTTTTATCCTCTCTATAGCCTCGCTCAAGGGCTTGATACAATTGTCGTGGATGAAAGTCACGCCGACAGATTTAGAGGAGTTAGAGAATGTGCTCAAGTGCTGCACTACATCTTCAACCTCGTGTATAACCCTCGCCATTTGATTTGTTGCTTTGGACAGTCTTTCCCAAGCAGCCATTTGATCAGTTGGGACACCTTCATTAGTTTGGTGCTCCGAAGCAGTATCACATATTGAAATCCTATCAATAATACGTCCTCGGCAGAACTGCCCATTTTTCTTTTCCACACTATTTCTCTCTTTAACCATCTCGTCATTCCAGCAAGACAGGATTGGGAAAATCCTGTGGTATTTTCGTCTAGTTCTGAACTCTGACACTCTGTCCATGTAGCATAGCTGAAGGAAAAAATGAAAGGTTTAGTATTTACTAGTTTAAATTGGATGTTTACAAAAAAATTACATTACCATAAAGAACGTCAGTGGCCCTGTAAAGTACGAGGTTGGTTTCGCTTGCCACTCTGTTATACTGTCAATAAGTTCGGTGTATACAAAATTTCACCAATTTAAATTCTTTATTTCATCAACATTCACCAGGGATTTCAAAATCTTGAACCTACAACATAATTTCAGGACAGAATAGTATTAGACGGGATAATATTGTATAACACTACTGAAAACTCAATGAAATACACAGGACAACATAATGTAATACACGGGACAACATATTGTAGTACACAGGACAATATAGTATAATACAAGACAACATGGTGTAATACTAAGGTTTACCTGCAAGATTTATTCTGATGGGTGGAAAGAAAACTCGATACCACATAGATGACAAAATCACGCTTGAAATTGTCATCTGCGGATAGGTTTTGTTTAATAATATTTGGCATCCTTGTTGTTGAAGGAGCTCCTCTATTTGGTTGCCCTACCCATCTCGACCTCCATGCCCTCAATACTTTTATATATTCCGGTGATTCGGAGTCTTCATATTTCCCTATCGACTCCTCGATTGCAATGTCACCTCGGGGGAGATTTAGAACGTTATAGACATCCTCTTCGTCTATTCTTAGTCTCTCCCCGTTGCTTAATGGCAACCAACTCTTGTTGGGTTTGAAAGTTTTCAAGAGGTGAAGTGACAATTTCTTGGGACATTTAGAGACGCTCAATGAGAGCATTGAGCCGAATCCTATATCCCTAACAACTTGTTTCTGTAAGTCCGTCAGCTCTCGAACAAGATGGTATAATCCTTTTGGGTAGGTTCTTAATGAAAAAGTTTATGGGCTCCTTTTAACCCGAATCGTATTTCTTCTCGCAGGTTGTATTGTTTTTGCTGGAGTTGTGGTCTTGCATTTAGAAGCAGCCTTCGCAAGCACTATTAAGGGGTCAGAGCAAGTAACCTTCCTGTTATTCCTGTTATATACCACCCCACTAAATCTTCTGCAAAATAATAAAGAAGACATTAGTACTGTAATCAACATAGGACAACATAACTAAAAACACATGACAACATAACTAAAAACACATGACAACATAGTATAACACACAGGACAACATAGTCTAACACACAGGACAACATAGTCTAACACACAAGACAACACAATATTAACAATTTAAGCTTAATATTTATCAACTGTCTTTCTTCCTGTCTTATTTCATAACAGTTGCTTTAATCATAACTCTATTATCTTCTCCATTTCCTAATACCGCTCACCTAAATTTCAAAAATTTAATCATATACCTCTACTTCATAAACAAAGAGTTAATCATTTCCTAATACCTCTGCTTCATAAACAAAGAGTTAATCATTTCCTAATACCTCTACTTCATAAACAAAGAGTTAATCATTTCCCTAATACCTCTGTTTCATAAACAAAGAGTTAATCATTTCCTAATACCTCTGCTTCATAAAATGATATAGATATATCGACAGTTAATCATATAAAAATAAAGAACTGATTCAATGAAGATTAAACAAGAGGGGACAGTTAACGCTGCAATAGATCCATAATGAACAGGGGACACAGTAAATGAAAATAGTGCAACAATGATAACTTACCTTTCATCTCTATCTGAAGTTAATACTGCATCTCTATCTGGCTTTTTCCTTTTACCTAAAGTGTTTTTGTTCTTCTCTGTCATTGTTTGAGCGGATTCTATTTGAGCGGATATTTAGGGTTAGAGTTTGAGCGGATACTTAGGCTAGGGTTTAAACGGATTTGAGAGTGGGTTTGAGCGGAAATGGTAGTGAGTTTTAGCGGAGATAGAATGAAGATTGAAGAGAAGGTTGTTAATCAGAAATGAGAGTGATTTTTAGCGGAGGAGATAGATTGAAGATTGAAGAGATGGTTGTTGATCAGAGATCGGAGTGAGTTTTTGAAGAGAGGGTTGTTTAGAGAATTTTGAGCGTTTCCAGATTGAAGAAAGAGAATGGTTGAGAGGAAATGAGAGGAGTTTGAATTGAGGGGTATTATCCTACGTGGAAAAAGAAAATGAAATTAATTAAAATTTGACCTACCTGGTGGCTTCGCTCACCATTTCGTTCCCCCTTATGTCGCTTCTTGTATCATCCCTCATATATTAATCACAATTTTTTAATATTTTTGATCGAGTAAGAAATTGAAACATAGATTATTATTATTATTATTATTATTATTATTATTATATTATATCATTTAAAATTTTTGATTTATATTTATAATTTTGTATATTTTTTTATAAATATATAATTGACCACTCAATCTACATTTATAAAAAAAAAAAAAAAAAAAATCTTTCTCTACCATTATAAAAAATTAAAATTAAAAAATGTTAAAAGTTCGTGATTGTATTTAAAAGTTGGAATCAAATTGACAGAATTATTAAAAAAAGAAAAGAATGGTTCTTAATTCTATAATAAAAGAGGAGAGAGATAGAGGAGGGGACTGTGGAGTGGAATTCCGACTCATTCAACCGTGTTCCGCCGTGTGCATGAATGAATGCTCAGAATCAAAGAATATTTCTTATCCATTATTTATTTATTTATTTTAAACAAATAAAGTTTTCAGATTTTATTTCTCATTTGGAATATTTCCTCAGACTTTTCTGTTCGAAAAGGGGGAAATTATTGCTTTTCGGACAACCATTTTCTAAAAGGAGATCAAGGTATATAACATAATAATATTCTTAATTATAATTATATTTCTCCTAAAGTACTTGTCTAAGATTTAATTATTAATCATGTGTTAATAATCTAATCATTTTTATTAGGGCATCCAACCTTAATTAGATCCCAAATACTTCTAGTATCTACTAACTTTTCAATAGAAGAGAAATGCACTTTTTTTTTCAATCATTCAAATTTATTTTTGAGATAATTAATATTTACAATATTTCATATTGGATTCGATTTGATTTGAAAGCGCTTGATTTGTATAGGGGAATTATGATCAATATACTTGAGTTCATATGAAATGTTTTAATTCAATTTATGTTAATTGTTTATATTACAACTTGATTTGTGTGATTAGATCAATTTAAAAAATGTCTTACCTTTGCAAAAGCATTTATAAAAAAAATATTACAACATCAATAATAATAAAATATAGCACCCAACCAAATGTTACAGCCCACAGATTGCTAAATCTTGTATTTAAAAGAAAACAATTTAACTAATAAAATCAAAGGGAGAACTACTTCAACAAGCTCAAACATCATCATCTCTTTATTCTTTGTCATAAACAATATCAATGTCTTTATTACAGTAGGAATTTTAAATATTCTATCTTAGGTATGACCATTTTTTAATTAAGTTAACAATAAATAAATCGATCATACTTTTTATCATCAACTTTTTAATAAAAAAAGTCGGTAAAGATAAATGTTAGTGACTGTAAAAAAAAAATTGATCAAAGTTATTTGCTTTAAGAAGATTTTTCAGATAAAAAAAAGGTCTGCATCCATTCTAGCTTTTTTCTTTCCTTTTCTTTCTATTAAGAAATAATTTATTTTTTAATGGTTTAAAATTCAGTTATTTAAATTAGGGTAGAAGATATAAAATAACTCTAATAAGATTGTTATGTAGAAAAAGTCAGTCTAAGAGATTAAAATAAAAAGGTCAAATGAGCGAAAAAAAAATAGAGATAAATATATATTTGTGATGTGTCATTTTGTTATCCTAAATAAAAAAATAATGTAAACTGATATTGAAATTACAAATGAAAAACATATTGGTTGGTAGAAATATTTTATGTAATTATTTTATAAAATAAAACAACTCACAACCAACTTCAACTTAAAGTTTTTTTTTTTTTTTTTTTAGATAAAATCAAATCATAACATTTTTTTAATACGAAAAATGATAAACTCAACAAAATATTAATGAAAGTAAGTTCACGAATCAACTTGACATGACACGTGGATAGGAGAGATAAAATTTTCAAATGTCCCGAAACGGCAATTTCGAAAAAAAAAATATATATTTTTCCTTCTCGGAATGACCGTTTCGGGACCTGAAATGAGTGGTTTCGGAACCCGAAATGAGTGGTTTCAGGACCCGAAATGAGTGGTTCGGGACCCTAAACGGCTATTTCGGTAAAAAAAAAATATTTTTTCTCTTCCCGAAATGAGTGGTTTCGGGACCCGAAATGAGCACTTTTAGGACGTGGGGACACCTTGCAGACCACGTCGGATTCGTGGACCTGCTTTCGTTGAATATTTCGTTAAGTTTATCGATCATCTTTTTAATATAGGATTTAAATTTTTTTTAAAAAAAAAACTCATCTAATTCTATACCTAGATAATTACCCAATCTTTAAATAACACAAAATAACCTACGTGTAGAATGAATTGAAGAAAAAGACTCAATTATATATATAATAGTTTTTTAAAGTTTTTTTTAAATAAACTAATTTAATAAATAATTTAAACAATATAATTATGAAAAAGAATATAAGATGTAATATTAAAACGAATATACTTTCATCTTCCAAACTTTGACTCTTGAGACACTCTATTCAATCTTAATACTTATTACCATTATATATATAAACAAATTATTTAAATTTTCAATTACACAAATTTTAACTAGTTTTTTCAAGATTTTTTTTTTGTTCAACTAAGACAAGCTCTCCATAATTGAAAATAAAAAATAATCATTTGATTTAATATTAAAAAAAAAATTGAAGACAAAAAGAATCCCATTAAACTATGAACCAGACAGTCCTATAAATAGATATCGGTACCCTTCAAAATCCAAAACTAAAAGGAATTCTATCCAATACCAAACCGCTCTCTCTCTCTCTAATCTTTATCTTTCTCTGTTTTTCTCTGTTTCTCCATGTTAATATCACAGACAACAATGGCTGTTCTCATCTCTATCTCCTTCCTCATCGAACGACTCATCTTCACCGCCACCGCCGCCGCCGCCGATCTATTCCCATTCCCTCACCACTTCCCTTTCGAGTGATCTCCATCTCCATCTTCAATTCTTTTCATTTTTCTTACTTTAATGGAATCCTTAAACATACCAAATATCAAGATGAAGAAAGCAAACTCCATCCAATATACCTACCGCCGTCTCCGCAAGATCGCAGCTTTATTCCGTTTCTTCGAGCTTTTCCTCTTTATAATGGTCGTTTCCCGATTCACCACTCAATTACCACTCGCTTTCAGAATCTCCGCCGACTACTTCACCGGAATCTCACTTTCCCTCTTCACCACCCCCACCCCCGGATCAGTTTTCCTAATCGGAAACGCCATCGTCCTCCTCCTCTTTCTCATCTCCCGCGACCACGCCACCTTCTCTTCCTCCTCCGCCGCCGCCGGAGATAAAAAGATTACCAATCTCGACTATTACGATGATTACGTCAAGAGAAATCACAAGATTTCAAATTTCCATCAGCATAAACAGACTACCACCATCATCAAAGATCAAACAGGGGGGGTCATTAATGAAATTGCTCCGGCGGCAGAGATCAAGGAAAGAAAGAAGATTGAACGTAGCCAATCAGACAACATAATAGTACTAAACAGACAGAAACCTGTCGGTCGTCTCACCCGGACTTTGACGTCGGAGACTTGCCGGAAAGTTCCTAGCCTAGAGGATGATGATGAGATGAGCAACGAAGAGTTTCAGCAGAAAGTTGAGGATTTCATAGCCCGTCAACAAAGAGAATTCTTTGGCTGTTAATTAAACCTTAGATTAATCACAAATCTCATCTCATGTCTATAATAGAGTAATTAATAAATTTCAACTTTTTATTAGTAGTTAATTATGCCCTGTACCCTGTTTGTAAAAAAAGTTAATTATATATATGACAAATGTATCTATTATTATTATTATTCTTCCTTTACTTGTATTAAAAAGAAAAAGAGTGAAAATGGGAAACAGAATCAGATTCGGTGTCGTTGTAGAAGAAGTTGTGATTTTGATGTCCAACTTCTTCTTCTTCTTCTTCATAATAATGGAAAGCATATATGCAGGAACTCAATTAGCATCTATACTATTACTATATATCATCATCATATATCTATGAAAACAATATTTCCGTTTGCATGCGTCATTGAGAATTGCCAGCCAACAACCCAACAATCAATTTGGAATTTTTTTTTTATTTTATTTTGCAAAATTTAAAGTTGAATTTGTTTCAAGAACATGAGTTATTATATGGGTTATTTGGAATTAGCATACTAAACTATGAAATATCTTTTATTCAAATCGTGAAAACCGAATTGAGTATTAAGTAGTGTTACAACTTACAAGTTTAAAAGACTAAAATTGGAGTGACTAACTTTAAATACATTTAAAAATAAAGAAAGTTATTTACTTAGAGATAAATTAAAATAAGTTTATATATAGATTTAGATAATTTGTTTTAAAAATTAAGAGTATATTTTAAAGTTGGAGTATTATAAGGTATAATTATGTCACCATCTAGGTCGGAGTTCCTTATGTATAGAAACTAATTTAACTACACTCAATATGCCCTAGAAGATTCTCACCACTTGACCACAATTGTTTAGATATTATTGTGGTCTCTTTTTGTTATTCTGAATTAAGGAGTTTATGATGTACACACCAAAATATATATAAATCTAAAAGAAAAAAAAAACTCTAAAAAAAGATAAAAGGCTCATTGGAGAGGGTGCATTGTTCTATTTCCACCACCACTAATATTTGAGGTTCGATTTGACATTATATTTAGCTTAATATTTTCTTGAGTTTAAGTGTTCATCCTCTTCTTAGAAGTAAATGTTAGAAGTAAATGTGACGAAGTTGTCAAATTTGAAGTTATTTCTCATTTGTTCAATAATGAGTTATTTGAACTGATCTTCCATTTAAAGATCTCTTACAAGTATCATCACTTGTTTCTTATGAGTTTTTCATTATTTTTTTGACCATATATACATAGTCAATTGTCACTTGACATAACTTTTTTCTGTATTGTTTATCAACCACGAGCAAGAATAATTTTTATTGCCACTCATAATATTTGGTAGAGATTTTTCTGACACCGTTAAATTGATTTGTTTAGTTTGCTCTATTTCCTCACTCGTTCTTTTAAAAATCAAATGAATTCGTTTAAAAAAATGCAAGATTATTGGATTATTTTATTGTAATTTTAATTTTTGTAAATTTGATATATTATTTATTCTCTAAAATTATCATTTAAACGTTTTGATTGTTTAGATGTTATATTGTATTATTTATAAATTAATTTTACATATGTAATTCTTTTTTGAATTAATGATAATTAACTCCTTATAAAAAAAATTAAATAAAAGAAAATTTCAATCAAATCGACATAAGAAATTTTACAAAAAAATATGTACGAATTATTTATATATATAGCATCTAAGTACATATTTAACACATTAGGGTAGCTCGGTGATCATGACTTTGAGATGTTATGCGAGTTCTCTTTATTTAAAAGTTAAATATTTATCTAAATAAATATTTAATTTTTGTGTTTATAATAAAAATGTGCTTAAACATTGTAATATCGTTTTATTAGGCTTGAATTTATACCTTTTCATTTTTTTTTAGATAAATACATAGTTTAAGGCCTTGTACCTTAGCAAACCCTAGTGCCACAACCGCTGTTTCACCCCCTGCCCGATTTTGGAACTCTTAAGGGCTTGTACCGTTGGATTGGGCTCATTCTCTAAAACAACATTTAAAAAAAAAATCAGATCAGCCAATATGCCTCTGAGAATGCTTCCTTTCTTACCAATGGCCTTTTTCTTAGCTTATTTGATTTTGGGTTTTTCTTTCTTTGTTTGATTTATTTAAATAAAAAATAATTTTTAAAATTTAATGATCATTCTACCCTTTAAATAAATGAGAGAAAAAAATTAAATAAAGAATATTTTGATTCATGAAATTAGTGATGAGATTAAAGAAATGAAATCAGACATTGAATTTTGGATAAAAAAAAAAAAAAAATCATAATATCAAACTAACTCTTCAAGCTTGTTTGATTATTGAGGTTTTAGGTTTTTTTTAAAGATTTTTATCTAAAATTTAACTATCAATTAATTCATTTAATAACTATTTTTATTTAAAATATTAAATTACTCTTTATTTAATTATTTAAAATTAATTTATCCAAGAGAGTAAAAATAAATTAATTTAAGGGTATTTTGATCAATAAACCCTAAAAGTATTTATTTTTATTTATTTTCATAAAACAAGTGTTTCTTAGGAACAAACCCTTAAAATTAATTTATTTTTTTTCAAACAAGATATTTGAGTTTTATGTGAATTTTATTTTAATATTTTGATATATAAAAATGGTATGTCACAAAGTGGCAGCATAGCAAATATTAAATTTTATGTAGAAGAATATAAAAATAAATCAATAAGGGAGAATAAAATAACCAACATTACCCAAAGGAGGTAGTCTAGTGGTAATAGTCGGTTTCAGAAACAAAAAAATCACGGGTTCGATTCAATCTGAAAACACTTTGAGTTTAAGCAGGGACCATGACTGCGAGGTGTCATGACTGCGATGTGTCATGACTGCGAGGTGTCATGCTAGTTCTCCATTAATTCCAAAAAAAATCAAATATTAAGCCTTATTTGGTTTAGGTTATTTGAATAACCAAAACAAAAAACATAATTTTATTCTCGTCTTATTCATCACGTTATTTTATTCATTAATTAAAATATTTTATATTTTAAATATTTATTTTAACATTATATATTAATACCGTTTTATTTTAAAAAAATATCACTTAAAATTATCGCATTTCATTATTTTGTAAATAATTAAGTTATTTAAATAATATTAGTAGTAACCTTTTTCTTGCGTCTACATTCATTAGAGAGTAAAATATGTGGAAATTAATGTGATTTGAATATTAGGGAAGACCAAGACATTAGAAGCATGCAAGTAACAAACAAAGGAAGAATAGTCTAGGTCTTTGTTAATTATTAATGTCCCCCCACCCCCACCGTCTCTTTCACTTCCCAAAGGCCTCACTTTTAATTATTTATTATTTATATGGCCACTTTTTAGTTTAGAATCAAATTTGACTTATTTTTATTATATATTGAAATGTTATATATATAAATAATTAGGAGAATATATATATATATATTAAATTATATAAACAAATTTAAAATATTATTAGTTTAATTGTTTAAAATGTTAAAGTTATATGGTTAAAAATGTCATACCTTCATTAATTTTGAAATTTAAATTTATAATATAAACTCTTATTAGCGAGTATGTTAAAATGTTAAATTTATATTATGATATCGAAATTGTGTATATCACATTTTTTATTTAATTTTTCAAGTTTATGAATGTTCAGGTCATGACCGACCCAAATATTTACTTTCACGTGTATATTCAAATTAATGAAAGCTCAATCCAGAGACTTGAAATTAAGAATTATATATATATATATAAATTCTTTAACTTTGAATTTGGTCAATAACTATTATTTTTAATTATTTGATACATTTTTAAATTGAAAAAACGTGTTATCTTATTTTAATGTATTATTTTTATTTTTTTAATTAATTTGTCACGTTTTTATATTAAATGATATTTATAGACATTTTGAACCTATTTTTTAAAATTAAGTATTATTTTTAAAATTTACGCCTTTTAATTTTTTTTAAAAATTAGTTTGGGTAACTAAAAAAATGTGTAATTTAAAGAAATATTTTAATTTTTTTAAATGGAGAAAAATTTTATATTTATTTTTCTTAAAAACGACTTCACATGTTATTTGGACATATTTATGTTCTAAATTAAGTATTTTCTAAGTATACGCGATCAAAATTATCGAATACATTCTTAAAAGATGTGTAATATGTGAAAATATATTGAATAATTTTGTTTGTGTAAATGTAATAAATTAATTAAAAAAATAAAATTATTTGGTTAAAATATGAAACAAATGTTTATTGGCTTAAAAAAAACACTAAAATTATGGTAGTTAAACCCATATAACTAGCAATTGGGATAGAATTATTATCATTCTGTCTGTGTTTTTGATTCATCAACTTCAAAATGAATATTCCTCCTCCTTCATCTTCATCTTCTTCTATGAAGAAAGCTATTTCCACGGCAGCCTCGGTTGCTGCTACTGTTGTGTTAATCCAAACGATTTCCCGTGACTTAATCCCCGACGAGGTCCGTTATTATCTAAAACTAGGCATCAAAACAATCTACAAATCAATCTCATCCGAAATCACCCTCATCATTGAAGAACTCGATGGCCTTGGCTTCAATCAGTTCTACAAAGCCGTTGAACTCTACTTAGGCTCTAAGATCTTCCAATCCACCTCTAATTTCAGAATCACCATGCCCGACAAGGATTCCAACATCTACACTTCAATGGCCGAGGATGAAGAGATGCTCGATTATTTCAACGCCGCAAAATTCAAATGGAGACATTTCACGCCAAGGACCAAATCGAGGCAATCGTCCAGTTCCGATGGAGATATCTCCTCATGGCAAACGGGTACTAGTTATTACACACTTGTTTTTAATAAAAGACACAAACAGTTGGTCTTCGATTCTTATTTCCCATTTCTACTTGAGGAATCTCGAAAAATTAAGGAACAGAGGAAGACCCTTAAGATCTTTACTCTTGGTAACCAGAATTCGAGAAGATTCTCTGGCGATGGTAAATCCTGGACCGGTGTTAATTTGGACCATCCTGCAACTTTTGAGAAATTGGCGATGGATCAAGATATGAAGAAGATGATTATTGAAGATTTGAATTTGTTCATAAGGAGGAAGGAGTTTTATAGAACTGTGGGGAAGGCTTGGAAGAGAGGATACTTGCTTTATGGTCCTCCTGGCACCGGAAAATCGAGCTTGATCGCTGCGATTGCGAATTATCTGAGTTTTGATATCTATGATCTCGAGCTGACCTCTATTCAAGATAATGCGGATTTGAGGAGACTGTTGATTTCGACTGCTAACAAATCGATTCTGGTTGTTGAAGATATCGATTGCAGCCTTGATCTAGACGACAATCAGCGAGGCGTTGTGAACTCGAATGAAGCGCCTCAAACCATAAAGATAGTCAAGAAAGACAAAACAAAGCAAGTAAGCTCATATATGTTTTTACCTAATTGAATTAAGTGCATTTATTTAGTATAAATGAAATGAAATTTAAATTATAGATTTTTCTTTTATTCTTAGGTAACATTATCGGGATTATTAAATTTCATTGACGGGTTATGGTCAAGTTGTTCTGGGGACGAGCGGATAATCGTGTTCACCACGAATCACAAAGAACGGTTGGACCAAGCTCTGTTACGTCCGGGTCGAATGGACTTGCACATCCACTTGTCATATTGCACGTTTTGTGGATTTCAAATTCTTGCTAAAAATTATTTGGATTTGAGTGAACATGTTTTGTTTGATGATGTGAAATCATTGTTGGAGAAGGCTATGGCAACTCCTGCTGAAATTGCGGAACAACTACTGAAGAACGAGGATTCTAAGATTGCGCTAAGAGGGTTAATCAAATTCTTAGAAGAAAAGATCACACAAAATGAAGAGAATGAATCTATGAGAAGAAAGGAGGAAGAAGAGAAACTTAAAGAAAAGGATTGCCAAGTTGAAGATGAGAAACTTAAAGAAAAAAATGGTCAAGTTGAAGACAATAATTGCGGTAAAGAAGAAGAAATTAAGATTTGAGTTTGTCTATTTATCTTTTTCCATTATTTAAAAAAAAATTGTATTATTGGAATATGCAAGACTTTTATCATAATAATGAGTTGCTTAAAAAAAAAAAAAAGTATAATCAAGCTTAGAGAAGCCAAAACTTATTATAACTATATATTTAAATTATTATTAGTTTTTTGAATTTTGGAAAATTAACATACTCATGCCATTACTCTCTTATATACATGAAAACATTATTTAAAACATAGCTAAATTCAATTTCAATTAGTTTTTATTTTTATCTGTGAGCTATAGTGATTTTACAAAACAATTTTTATTACTAAGAAAATATATATCAATTTTACAAAATAAAATAAAATCTATTATTTTTTTTATATTTTTTTTTATGAATGATCAATTTAATTGAAATATTTGTTTAATCAAAATGATAAAATATAATATGAGAGTAAATAATAATTATAGGAAAACAATAAATTGACTCCAAAATCTTCATGTAGAATAATAAGGTCTTCACACGAACTCACAAGTTTTCCAGATTTAATTTCCGACATCGTCATGATAATGACATTTTGAATAATCTTTAATGACCTATTTTGGTTTTAAATATTCTCTGATTTTTTTTCCAACCTGGTCGTTCACCAAAAAATTACAAAAATATATAAATACGATGTTACAACAAAAAAATGAACTATAATTTACAGAAAATAAAATCACCATTTAGAGGGCTTGATTTAAGGTATGTGTTAAACACATTTCCCTTAAAACAATTACATCGTCTTCCGTTTGTACTGAAGTTTATCGTAAATAGTTGTCTCCTAAGGTACAACAAATCTAGGTTTCAACGGAAAATATCAAGCGAAAAACTCGAAAAACACTTATAAAATAAGGATAAAACTTTTAGATTTTTAAAATGAGAAATGATAAAATGATGTGGTGAGATTTTTGATTAGAGATAAGGGGTTTTATATTGTTGAAAAGATAAATTTTCATATAAATAAAATTAACCATTAATTATTGATCCAATGACTGACCTCGATTGTCTATTCATTGCCCTTTACATTTCCTCTTCATTAGAAAAGACATGTTGCATGATTTTCTATATTGCTAATAAATTGATAACAATAATCTCATAAAAGTTACATAATAATTAACAAAATTAAATATATTTAATTTGATAATTGCACCGAAATAATTGTTCTTCAAGCCATTAAATGTTAATTACATAATTAACAAATTTAAATTAATTAATTCAAATTAATCAATTCAAATTATACATTTGGATCAAATTTTACACTTTAATTCACGTTTGAATTTCGTTTGAATTTTATTTGATTTTATGTACCTAAATTCTCATTTTTATTCATTAATGGAATTTATGAATTAATTTAAAATTTCAATAATCTCCCACATTAAAGAAAATTGAAAGATTAATTCGGTGAAATGTTCAATAGTTGAATGCTACACATGATGTAGGTGTAACCAGGGGCGGAGCCAGGATGAAAAATTACCTGGGGCTGACTCCAACTTACATCTCAGATTTAACTTTCTATGTTCCGCTTTTTTTTCAATAAAATTTCCACGATTATTAGAAGATGGAAACTCGTCATGCCCTCTCAATGCACACGCTTGCAAAGTAAGCCACCGAGTGCTTTCAATAATTGTTGTAAGCCGTAATCTGTTATTTTGTTTTTCATCTGAAGACTGTGCATTTAGTATTTTGTCAATATGACAAGGATATTCATTAGATTATCAAGATATTCAACTGCCATATTATGTGGTGAAATATTATATCTTATATGCATAACAAAAAAGCATTTATCCTCATCATTAACTCGCTTTCAATATTTGAATCCATCTATTGTAAATGTAGGTTTTGGGGGTTGCTTATGTTAAAACAAGAAACATGGAAAACAAAAAGCAGCATCTTTCAAAGGAGAGTATTCTAACCAAGTAAATTTCTTAAACCAATGACTTTGGAACCGTCGATTTTGATTTCCAAATTTGGTCGGCGGGTACTCATCCTTAATAGGTTGATATGACCCCATCTTGATATAAGCTCGTCTAATTTCATCCTTTTGATTAAAAAGATATTTCTATATCGGAATACGTAATGTTGGATCAAGTTTAAGAGAACTTACATCAACATCAATTCTAGGAGATTTGTTAAGTTCTTGAGTAGGGATATCAAATTCTTTATTTTAACTTGTTTATTAATATTAATTTATATTTTCTTATAAATTTTTAAAATAGTTTAAAATTAAGAAATATAAAACACTATTAGTTAAAGGTGAGGCCAGGGTTTGATCACCTGACCTCATACTCACATTTCAATAACATAGCCAACTGGGCTAAGACTCACATGTCAAACACATATATAACAATTTTTCTTTTACGATTTTAATTTAGGTGGGGCTGGAGCCCACCCTAGCCCATGGGTGGCTCCGCCCCTGGGTGTAACCATTTGAACATTCCTATGTGAAAACATATAATTTACTAGCTAATTAGTAAACTCGATGTCCTTGAACTATTTTGCCTTTATGTAAATGATTATACATTTTCACATATAATTTTTTTGATACATGTCAAACTCTCATAGTTGTGTCCGTTTTGGCCATGGAACACGTGTCTGGTTCCGTAAGAGAGTCTAGAATTGAGTCGTGCAATTTCTTCGAAGCGACCCCACTTCTCTCTCACATATGTGATCTCATTGTTCAAAAATAATCATTAGAAGCAATTTGTTTATCCTCGTCAAAATATATATTGTTTCATTATAGATTAATCCTCAACGATCATTGGTAGAAAATGTGCATCAACGATGGCTAAAGCCATCACTAAAATTAGAAAAGACCGTTACTGATCAGTTTTAGTAACAATCTTATTTTTCGTTACCATCGTCACTAAACTGCCATCACTGATACAAAAGAGTATCCGTGACTACATTTGAAGTTATTATTACATATATTAGTATCTGTAACGACATCATAACCGTGTTACTGATATTAATAGATGTAACGGGCCGGGTCTTGTATTTATAGCCGTCACCAAGGGCGAATCGAAGGGCCGGAGTTTCAAAGGAAGTTGTTTGAGATTGAAATGATCAAGTGGATGAAAAGATGATATTCGACAAGTGACATGTGGCAAATGAGGATGAGGAATCTTTTTATGTGCGGTGGTTTATTAAATGTCGACTTTTTAAATAATAAAATATTAAACATAAAATAAAACATGGTGGTCCATGAGTGGGACTTAGGGCATGTTTGAACTTGGGTTTATTTAGGATTTTTTTTAAATATTTGTTTGATAAAAAAAATGAGTTATTTATTAAAACATTATTTTGTATTTAAAATTTAAATTTAATAAAAATAAAATTAACAATATTTTACTTGATAAATTAAATGATTCAATGATTAATATTTATTATTAAAATTTTTATTTTATCAACAAAATCAATCATATTTGTTAGAATTAATCAAAAAATTAATTTTTTTTATCATTAATTTTAAAATAAATGATGGGACAAAAAAGTTTTTAAAAAATAAAAAATACAATATTATTTTTTATTTAAATAATCAAAACCAATTAAACATCAATTCACATTTTGGAAAATAAAAATAAAAATTTTTACCCTCAAAATTATCACAATTTATTATAACAAAATGAGTGATGAGTGGTTGAACGACAGTTTGGTAGTATACATCGAGAAGGAGATTTTTGCCATACTTAAAAACGAACAAATTTTACAACAAATGAAAATCCGAAGAACTCAATTGTCTCAATTTGTTTGTACATCTAGTAGTAGTTGAATTGTAAAAGGATAAATATTTTATTAGTATCGACGTGATTTTGTATCTTTATTATTATCATTATTAATTATACTTTTATTTTTTTTATATAAGTGCTGTATAGTAAAAAAATTATACTTGATAAATTTTGAAGCACCCGTTGAAATCTGGCTTTGGATTCGCCACTAACCGTTACTGATAACGACTATCCAAAGGTAATACCATTACTGTGATATATATATATATAACAACTCTCTAAAGATAATGTCGTTACTAATACTATTACCAATAACGCCTCTAGATTTGAAAAACCGTTATTGATACTATCACCAATAATTTGGGTAACATGGATAATATCGTGGCCATTTGTCTGTGCAGCTCCATCGACTCGTCGTGCATCCACTCCCTCAACTTGTGTATATTAGTTTCACGCTCTCCCATGACTGTTGTCTCTCAACTTCACGCTCTTTTTGCATCCTCCTATAGAGCCCAATTCTCATCGCGTAACTGCTGCGTGTAAGTGCGCCGACTACTCGATGCACTCCCCGAGCATCTTCTCTAAATGATGTAGAATGTACGCCGGATCCCATACCCATGACTCTACCATGTCGTTGAGACTCGAACGCGTACTCTGTCAATTGTAGCTCATTCTGACTCGGATCTTATTCTATGGTAGTGCGCAATGCATACTACAAACATAAATTAAATTTTGATTAATACATATGTAAATAGGTTTCAAGTTAAACCTATAAACACGATTTACAACTTTCTCAGAAATAATAGCGGGGACCTTTAGAGTTAGATCATGTAGAGTTGGTTTTTTGTATGCGTGTGGAGAAATAGGACAATAAAATTAGGGGTTTGTCCAGTAGTCCTCTCATGTACAAATTCAATAATAGACATTATAGTAAGAATGAAAAAAATTATAAACTTCATATTAAATGATAAAACGCACCTTCTGCCTCTCGACTTGTGTAAAATGAGACGTTGCCCACATGGTTCTTGTACACAACATGCGACTTATTACTCGAATTAAACGTACTCGGTTTTTGCAATTAAGAAAAGTTGGTTAGTTTAATAGATATTAAAGTAATGGTTCATTAAGTTTTTTTTAACTCACTCTAAACTCCGAAGTGAAGAAGCAACGTTCCAGAAGATAATGCCAATCACTCGGGGCGATCTAGGGAGGGGGATTGACCTAAATCGTTGCCTCTTCACCTTCTCAAGCCCTGATGTACCACGTGTTCAATCAACCACCATACATTTATGGTATTTTGACTGTTCTTCAGTCAACTCGCCGGAGTAGGCAGTGACGAGGCCTACGATTGTAGGGAGAATGATCACCATCGTAGAGTGATCATTTTGACCTTTGAATAAATCAAAACCATCAACAAATAGATGAGTTCCAAAAAGCCAAAATCTTCACAGCTCTTTCATGCTTATCCTCGTGGCGTCGCGATGAAGAAGAAGATCGTAGCCAAAAACAACGTCATTTCGTCTGTTTTTGGCATTTCGTTGGTGATCCCTCATCGGTCTATCAATCGCTAGCGTTCCGCTAGCTATTCCGCTAGTTATTCCGCTGTAAACCGGAAGTGCGCTCCTTCGGTTACAACCGGATATGCAGAGCGCTCTAGCGCATTTGATGAAGACCATGCGTTCATTCGATGGCCGTAAATCCTGTTGCATCAAATCCTCTAGGTTTTGGCTACACTGAATTACTGATTTTTTTATTAAAACCTTAAGGGTTTATTTGAAATTGATTTTTCTTTCACCCTTTTTATTTTTAATTTTGATCTTTTTAAATACACATAATATTAAAATAAATATGGTAAATATTTTACCAATTTATTTTATTTATTTGATATATTTTTAGGATTTAAATAAATAATTTTCTTTAGATCAAATAGATACAACAATTCATTAAAATTATTTATTTTTGTCCTTTAATTTTTCTAAAATTATTTGAAACATTATGGGTACAACATTTATCCCAAATAATTTTATATTTTTATTTTGGCCTTAACCCTTAATTAATTTGATTAATTAACACATTAATTAATTCTAATTAATTGTTTAAAATATGTGTTTTGACCATGGAGTTAATTATTTTGATTTTACTTATTTAAAATTAAAAATAATTATTTTAATATTATAAATTGAAGCGTAGATTTTTGGTGATTATAGTTTAATTTATTAACATTTTTTAATTATTTATTTCAGAATCCCAAGAAGCGTGAAGTTAACATCGAGAGACTTATGCGCAATTTTTTTATAAGTTACACTAGAGTCTCATATCAGACATTTGATTCGGTGGAGTAGATCAAGAAGAGAATCAAGGAAGGAGGGTTTGAAATTATGGACATCTCGTCTTTTAATAACGATCTCCTTTTTATGCGGTGTCGGCGATATTCGATTAAAAAAGAAAGTCTTTGGGCTAAGGTGATCAAAAATAAGTATGGTGATGACTGGTCTAGTTTGTTCACCAAACAAGTCCAAGGGCAATATGATTGTGGATTTTGGAAAACCGTTAGCCACAATTGTCCGATCTAACAGTGTCCTTTTTTTGTTGCAAAAATTGACTTAAAGATAAATTGATCTTGGAAAATTGGTTAGCTTCAGGCATGATTCATGGTATGGTGATAAATGTTTAGTGAAGACGTTTCTAAGTTTGTTTGAAATTGTCATATGTAGTGACAAGTAAGTTCACGAAGTGTTTGATACCATGAGATGTAATTTTCAACCCAATATTAGATTTCAAAGGAGACTTGTTCACGGTGAGTCGTTGTTACTTAGGGTTCTGTTCAATCAAATTCAAGATAAATATTTGAATGCCAATATTGATGACACTATGGCCTAGAACTATCAAGAACCATTTAGCGTTAAACTTTGTTATGACTTAAAAGATACTAAGTCGGAAATTTATTATCCTTGGCATGCATTGTGAAGCGCTAGAACACCATCTAAAATGTCGTTTTTGGACGGTGTGTTATACATGGAGGTCTCCTTACAGATGATCGACTTCGTACTAGAGGGGGATTATTTCGGTTAGCCGATGTCATTTGTGTTTAAAATACTAGGAGAACGCGCCACACATTTTTCTTTACTATGACTAAGTGAGACTTATTTAGAATTTACTCTAGTGTTCTTTGAAGGTTGATTATGTTATGTCAAAGACACTTGTGAGCTTTTGGGAGCTTGAACGTATTTGTATAGCTAGTTGTCTTTTAGTAATAAATGGTTTCCTTTATAGGTCATTATTTGGTGGATTGCTTGGATGGAAAGAAATAAAAGAATATTTAATAAAAAAACTCGTCTAGTGAGATTTTTTCAAAGTTATTTGATCACCACCTTAGTGGAGATTCAAAGTGGAAAATCGACTATTTCAGCGGGGTGCATCATTGATATCTTGGACGATCTTCATAGGAAATAATGTGTTAACAATGACTAGAGAGTTAATATTTGGTGTCATTTGTTTTTTATGCCTTTATTTTTTTAGTTGTCATGTTTGTTTAGATTTCTTCATTTGTCTTGTTTGCGTTGGTGCTTTGTTTTTTTTGTCTTTTTTTTCATTGTTAACTTCTCGTTTTTTTCAAGCGAACTTTTTTGAATGAAAATAAATTATTTAAAAAAAAAATAATTTAAGTTAAAAAAAACAAAGAATCAATGAGTGACCACAAAAGAGTTGAAAACAATACAATATTTTAATAATTCATTGTAAATATATAATGTTTAATTAATCTTCATTTTAATATATACAAAATTAAGTTTAAATTCAGGAATTTATATATATAAAATAATTATTATATATGTGACATGGCAGTGATTAGTTTATTTATTTTTATTTATAATTATTAATATTTTACAATTATATTATTATCATAATGCTAATAGGGAAATTTTACGAGATTACCCTCATAATAGGGGTAAATGAGCTGGTGACCAGCGCATAATTTTAAATGCGTTGGTGACCATTTCATTTTTTTTTTCAAAAATACCCTCGTTGCGAGACGCAACCGCCGGTTGCGAGACACAACTGGATGCCCTGTGAAAAGTTCACAATTGCGAGAAGCAACCGACATTCGCGAGACGCAACCGGCTATCGCGAGACCCATTTTTTATTTTTTTGAAAAGTCCACAAAAAAAATTCAAAAATAAATAAATTTGCGTCTCGTGAATGCCGGTTCTTCTCGCAAGCGGGATTGCGTCTCGCGATTGTGGACTTTTTACATAGCATCCGGTTGCGTCTCGTGACAAGGACAATTTCGTCAAAATAAAATATGAAGTGGTCACCAGCGCATTTAAAATTATGCACTGGTTACCGGCTCATTTACCTGAGGGTCATCTCGTCAAATTTTCCATGCTAATGAGGTTATTATGATATAATAATTACTAAAAAAAATTAAAAAATTACTATTTTTGTGTAAATTATTAATTTGCCTGTTTATCTAATGAGTAATGGTTAACTAATTTGATAAACCTATTCGTTTAGTCTTTATATTTGATCTGATTTGTTGTGGTCGGAAGATCCAATAATCAATAATATAAGATTTAATAAAATAAGTTGTATGACAAAAGAAGATATAAAATACTAATTTGATACTATAATTTATAAATATAGAAGAAAATTAGGGAATACAAAATAATAATAGAAAAAAAATATATATCTTGGTATATTATAAGAATATATTAATTTTGGTATCTATATTTGTTCATTATTTTTATTTTATTTTGTTATATATATATTTTGTTATATATATATATATATATATATATATATATATATATATATATATATATATATATATATATATATATATATATATATATATATATATATATATATATATGGTTCATTAATATATTATTTGTAAACAAGGATTCCAGTTAATTATAATAATTTAAATAAGAACTAGGCAAATAAATCGGTCTAAAAAGAAGAGAATATTTTAAAATATAAGATTATTATATTTGAAGATTATAAAAATAATTATAAAATAGATTTTTTTAAAAAGATTTATATATATTAAAATTGATGAAAATCGTTTAAAGCAAATATAAAAACATGACATATTATTGATTAAAAAGCCTAAATTTTAAAAAATAAATTATAAATATATAATAAAATTAATTTTATAAATAAAAAGAAAAAATTTAAACTAAATAAAAAAAATTAAAATACATTTAACAAAAGATAAGGATGTTATATAAATTTTAAAGCTATTTTCAGATGTATTTTAAATTTATTTATAGAATAAAAAGAATTAAACACCATATATATATATATATATATATACTCAATTTTAGAAAGAAAAATATCAATCACCTTTTTATTTAAATATATATCATTTTAAAATATTTTTTTAACATTGGTGTAATTTTCTATTATAATAATATTAATTTTATTGACTTAATTATTTTTTAAAATGAAATGTATTTAAGTTTTTTATTTCACATGTATAGGGTGATTCCTGTATAGTTTGTAATGATGAATATGAAATATTTTTTAATATTTATATATTTTTATGTTATTTTTATTTTAATATGATGGTGAGCTAACACATATTTTACTATTTATACCAAGCCTATGCTATATTTTTTTCTAACTATCTTGTCAAATTTTTATAAATATATATATTTTGGTGGAGTTAGATGAATATATACTTAATTGTGTTTTTTTTTTTTATCTGAGTTACAATGATTCAAATCTTTAAGGCCTTATTCGGATCGGGTTTTTAAAAATCCTAAAGGGAGAAAAAAATAATGATTGGTGATGATTTTAAGGAGGGAGAAAAAAATAATGATTGGTGATGATTTTAAGGAGATGATGATTATTTTTGGTAAAAAGATTTAAAAAATTATTGATTTATATAAATAAAATAATAAATAATAATTTAAAATAAAGGATATTTTGGTTAATGAAATGAGTGATGTGATTGTTGAGGAGTGATTGATTGGAAAATTAATTTGGGTTGAGTTTTTTAAAAACCCAAAGAGAACAAGTCCTAACAAAATATATAAGTATTTTCATTACTCGAAAGTCGAAACAAATCAAAGTTCTAAGACCATCTCCAACCGAAAAACCCATTTTTAAACTCATTTTGGTGTAAATGTCACATCAAACAGTAATTTTTCTCCAACCGAAAAACCTATTCTCAAACCCAAAAGAATATTCTTATAATATTCTTTCTTACATCAAATTTTATAACTTTTTAATATCACCCATATACTTTACAAACTTATAAATTACACCACAATATTATAATATCATCCAAATATTTTAAACTTAAATATAAATTAATTATAAAAATTTATTAAAAATATTATATATATATATATATTAAAGTAATTTTATTTTTTAATATTATTATAGTTTTTTAAAATATTATTATAAATTTATGTTATATAAAATATATTATATAAATTAATTAAATTAATAATTATATAAATAAGTTTAATATAAAATATAGGATAAAAAATAAAATATAAACAAATAAAACATATAAATAAAAAAAAACATATAAATTAAAATATAAATAACTTATATAAATTAATTATATAAATTAATTATATAAATAAGTTTAATATATAAAATTGATAAAATAAAAATTGAAGGGTTAAAATGTAAAAGAAAAAAAAATTATGCGTTTGCTACATTAGCAACCCAAATATGGGTGCTTTGGAGAGAGAATTTGGGATATCCCAAAGAGAAGGGGTAGGGTTTGTATTTATAAAGGTATTTACCGAAGGTTTTTTAATAAACCTTCGGTTTTGACTATTCTCAAAACCGAAGGTTTATTGAAAAACCTTCGGTAATAAGAATCACGGGATTTAAATTTTTTTGTCTTTTTTTGGATGAGTCAAAATCGAAGATTTATAGGATAAACCTTTACAATTAACAATTTCAGGAAAAGGTAAAACCGAAAGTTCTTTAAAGAACCTTCGTAATTAATCATTCTCCAACTTAGAATATTTTTTCAATTTTTTGGGATGAGTCAAATCCGACGGTTTAATGGAAAACCTTCGTATTTAAACATTTCAAGAAAGGTAAAACCGAAAGTTTTTGGAATAACCTTCGCAATTAACCAAACTCCAAACACTTAGAATTTTTTTGAATTTTTGGGAATGTCAAAACCGAAAGTTTCTTGTAGAACTTTCGGTACTAATTAGTAAAACCGAAAGTTTTAGACCCCTCTCGGAATCTATTTTCAATAACGAAAGATTTGTTCCTCTCGGGATCAATTAGGAGAGTTTTATAAAACTTTCGGTAATATCTGTCGGTAAAGGTTATTTTTTTACCAGTGTCAACCCACATTTTAACTATTTAAATTTCTTTTTATCTGTTTCACTATTATTCTAATTGTCTTTACCTCTCAATTACTTGTTCTTGTAATTGTCGACTTGACAATGCTTCTCTACCTCTCCACATCAGGCCTCCAACCCGTAACTCATTTGCACCTACTAAAAGAAAGTCTTTGGGCTAAGGTGATCAAAAATAAGTATGGTGATGACGGGTCTGGTTGCTTCACCAAACAAGTCCAAGGGAAATATGATTGTGGATTTTGGAAAAACATTAGCCACAATTGTCCGATCCAACCTTGTCCTTTTTTAAAAAAAATTGACTTAAAGATAAATTGATCTTCAAAATTGGTAGTGAAAAATTGGTTAGCTTCAGGCATGATTCATGGTGTGGTGATAAATGTTTAGCGAAGACGTTTCTAAGTTTGTTTGAAATTGTCATATGTAGTGATAAGTAAGTTCACGAGATGTTTGACACCATGAGATGTAATTTTCAACCCAATATTATATTTCAAAGAAGACTTGTTTACGATGAGTCATTGTTACTTAGGGTTCTGCTCAATCAAATTCAAGATAAATATTTGAATGTCACTATTGATGACACTATGGCCTAGAACAATCAAGAACCATTTAGCGTTAAACTTTGTTATTACTTAAAAGATACTAAGTCAGAAATTTATTATCCTTGGCATGCATTGTGAAGCGCTAGAACACCATCTAAAATGTCGTTTTTGGACGGTGTGTTATACATGGAGGTCTCCTTACAGATGATCGACTTCGTACTAGAGGGGGATTATTTCGGTTAGCCGATGTCATTTGTGTTTAAAATACTAGGAGAACGCGCCACACATTTTTCTTTACTATGACTAAGTGAGACTTATTTAGAATTTACTCTAGTGTTCTTTGAAGGTTGATTATGTTATGTCAAAGACACTTGTGAGCTTTTGGGAGCTTGAACGTATTTGTATAGCTAGTTGTCTTTTAGTAATAAATGGTTTCCTTTATAGGTCATTATTTGGTGGATTGCTTGGATGGAAAGAAATAAAAGAATATTTAATAAAAAAACTCGTCTAGTGAGATTTTTTCAAAGTTATTTGATCACCACCTTAGTGGAGATTCAAAGTGGAAAATCGACTATTTCAGCGGGGTGCATCATTGATATCTTGGACGATCTTTATAGGAAATAATGTGTAGACATTGACTAGAGAGTTAATATTTGGTGTAATTTGTTTTTTATGCCTTTATTTTTTTTAGTTGTCATGTTTGTTTAGATTTCTTCATTTGTCTTGTTTGCGTTCGTGCTTTGTTTTTTTGGTCTTTTTTTTCTTTGTTAACTTGTTTTTTCAATCGAACTTTTTTAAATGAAAATAAATTATTTAAAAATAAGTAATTTAAGTTAAAAAAACAAAGCATCCATGAGTGACCACATAAGAGTTGAAAACAATACAATATATTAATAACTCATTGTAAATATATAATGTATAATTAATCGTTATTGTATCTTCATTTTAGTATATACAAAATTAAGTTTAAATTCAGAAATTTATATATAAAAAATAATTATTATATATGTGATAGGGAAGTGATTAGTTTATTTATTTTTATTTATAATTATTAATATTTTACAATTATATTATTATCGTAATGTTAATAGGGAAATTTGACGAGATGACCCTCATAATAGGGGTAAATGAGCTGGTGACCAGCGCATAATTTTTAATGAACTGTTGACCACTTCATATTTTTTTGACAAAAATTTCCCCGTTGCGAGACGCAATCGCCAGTTGTGTGACACAATTGGATGTCCTGTGAAAAGTTCACAATCGCGAGAACCAACCGACATTCGCGAGACGCAACTAGCAATCGCGAGACGAATTTTTGATTTTTGATAAGTCCACCCAAAAAAATTAAAAAATAAATAAATTTGCGTCTCGCGAATGACGGTTGCTTCTCGCAACCGGGGTTGCGTCTCGCGATTGTGGACTTTTTACATTGCATCCGGCGGTTGCGTCTCGCGACATGGGCAATTTCGTCAAAAAAATATGAAGTGGTCACCAGCGTATTTAAAATTATGCGCTGGTCACCGACTCATCTACCCCTATTATGAGAGTCATTTCGTCAAATTTCCCATGCTAATGAGGTTATTATGATATAATAATTACTAAAAAAAAATAATACTATTTTTGTGTAAATTATTAATTTGCCTGTTATTTATATATATATATAAAATGATGCTTAATAAAAAAAAAATAGGATGATATCCAAGCTCTCACCACATTAATTTGAGTTTCTACATATTTTCTCTAATCTATCATAATTACATATCCATAAATACTAATTTATCTCTCCTACAATATTTATTAATTTATCATTCTTATTTAGTTTTTATTTTATTTTATCTCTCATATAATATATATGTTTTCACACAAATTATATAAAATATATATTACCTTATTAATAATTTTATATTTAATATTAAATATCTTTTATTTGTATGTAAAAATATTTATAATATAATTCTCATTTATCAATAATTTTATATAAATACAATTTTTTTCATATTATCACACAAATAAATTTTATACTTTTTTTAATAAAATAAAAAATTATATATATTTTAATTTATTTAAAAATAAATATTTTAAAAACAAATAACATCTCTCACCTAAAATTTATATAGTTACTAATTTAACTCTTATTTCATAATTACTAATTTATCTCTTCTTTCATAATTACTATTTTTTCAATTTTTATCTTAAATTCTCTTGTCATTACTAATTTAAGTTTTATTTCATACTTATTAATTTATCTCTTCTTTTATTATTACTAATTTATCTTTCTTTCCGTTTTTATTTTTTCTCTTATTATATAATCTATACATATATACCTCCCACATTAATCCGCATTATTTTATAGATTTTGCTGGTTTTGGTTTCCGATTTTTTTTATTTGCTGGTTGTGCAAGTAGATGGAATCGATTGGCAAGATGATGTGGCATTCTTTGCGCTGTCTCTCACTACTCTTCAATATTGTACCTACAAGTATCCTTACATGTATCCTTAATGTACACATTTTGATTGATCTTGTATCATGTTATACGTTTTGATAAAAGACTTACCAAAAAATTGTACTGTTGCAGGACATCGTAGACGGTGAGTGCATCGTCTTCTTCCGCCGATGAGATGACGATGGCGATGAAGACGACGAGGAAGAAGAATGATGAGAAGGAACGGAAGAGTGACATCCACCATTTTCTCAACTTGATCAAACTCATAACATAGGTAGAGTAATCTCTCTTTTCATTTCTCATCCTAACATGATAGACAATTTAACTGGTTTATATTATTTACCGACAATAACAGGGTAGACAAAATTTAGAATTCTGGACGGCGACAATAAGCTGATTTATCGGAAAAGAAATGAGTCGGCAAAGGGCAAACGCACACGACACGAATGAGGTTTATATTTATAGTAGTAATAAATACATATATTATGAACGGAGTGATGCATTTCGCACATTCTCAATCTTATCAGATTTAGGGTTAATAGACATTTTGCTATTTCTCGTAGTAGCATTGAATATGTGAAAATTAGATACTAAGTATCTAAGTTGGAATGATGCCTAAAATTTATTTCTGAATGTTTATTTTATTCTCTAAATTAGCTCTGAGTTAAATGTTTTCTTAACATCCAGAGTTACACTTTTTGTGGTTTGGTTTATATATATATATATATAATAAAATAAAATAAAAGATTATATATATTTTAATTTATTTTAAAAATAAATATTTTAAAAACAAATAACATCTCTCACCAAAAATTTATATATATTAATTTACCTTCCTAATTAATTTTTTTTTATTTTCTCTCTCATCTTATATATAAGAGAATTTGAGATATAGTAATGACATGAGAGAATTTGAGATAAAAATTATATGTATATATATATAAGATGAGAGAGAAAATAATAAAAAATAATTAGGAAGGTAAATTAATATATATAAATTTTTGGTGAGAGATGTTATTTGTTTTTAAAATATTTATTTTTTAAATAAATTAAAATATATATAATCTTTTATTTTATTATATATATATATATATATATATATATATATATATATATAAACCAAAAAAAAAAAAAAGTGTAACTCTAGATGTTAAGAAGAAATCTAACTAATAGCTAATTCAGACATTTTCTAACTAATAGCTAATTCAGACATTTTCTAACTAATAGCTAATTCAGACATTTTCTAACTAAGAGCTAATTCTAATCGAGTGACTTGCATTTCGCACATTCTCTATCTTATCAGATTTAGGGTTAATAGACATTTTGCTATTTCTCGTAGCATTGAATATGTGAAATTCAGATACTAAACATCTAAGTTGGGATGATGTCTAAAATTTGTTTCTGAATGTTTATTCTCTGAAGTTAGATGTCTTTCTAACATCTAGAGTTGACACTTTTTGTGGTTTGTCTGTTCATATAGTTGGTTTATGAAATGAGTAATTTCTTTTCTTATGTTAGATATATGATGGCATGTTGGATAGATATGCCATAAATATTTTATTATCAAATATAAAGAGTTAAAAATTTGATTGTTGAATGCCTTTGTAGATACATAAAACACTCTTCCAATGTTGCTGGTTGAAGGTCATCATCAGTTCAACGATCATATTGACCACATTTGTCTTTAACTACTTCTTGAATATGCTAAATAGTATAGTGTTATGTTGACTTCAAAAGTTTTACAATATGTGTAATTTTTTTGTCACATCTCCTCCAAAATAGATCAATGGCTCTCTAAGGGTTCGTTGTTTGTATATGTAAATGTTCACAACATCTATAACTAACATTTTTTTGGGTTTTCCTGATCCTATAGTTGGATTAGGAATTAGTGATCCTACCTAAAAAATGTGTTACACCATTATACAAATGTCTAGCCTTTAGTGGTCTTCCACGAGAACAGTTTGAAGATGTAGATTGATTAAAATGTGTTACACCATTATACAAAAATGTGATAGACTATTATGTTGAACCAACTTATTCAAGCCATTAGCATAGGTTGCCGACACAATTTTTTCTATACTTGTATAGGTACATGTTCACAAAATCTAGAGTCTGATCCTATGGTTTGTTTAGGAAATGAGTGATTTCTTCCCTTATGGTATATATATATATATATATATATATATATATATATATGATGACACGTTGGATAACTATGCCATAAATATTTGATTATCAAATACAAAGATTTTAGAATTTGATTGTTGATTGTCGTTGCAGATATATCTAGACACTCTTTGAAAGACTTTGTTGCTGGTTAGAGGCCATCATTAGCTCTATGATCTGATTGACCACGTTTGTCTTCAACTTTCTTGAATATGCTTATTTCAGGTAGTATAGATTTATGTTAACTTCAAAAATTTTATAATATGTGTAATTGTTTTGTCATAGCTCTTCTAAAAGAAATAAATGGCTATCGAAGGGTTTGTTGCAATGGTGGTCTGAATCAGTAACGTAGCGCGGTTGGTATCAATTTTTACATGAACAATTACAATACCATTATGCATATCTTTGTTAGGCTATTGCTCTGTTTTATTAACTACATATGGATGTACCATAGTCAAAAGGGCTCAAATTTATAAAGTTTCTTTATTTTATTGAAATATAAATATTTATTTGTTTTGTTTTTCCACTTAGTATACATTAGATCCAAGTGCCCTCTCAATACATATTACTATATCATTTGCTTTTACATTCTACAGAGATGGCATACGTGCATACCTAATATGGAGAAATTAATGCATTTGTGTCTTTAGGTGTTTGCCAAAGGAGTCTGAATTCGTATCAATTATTGATTATTTGATTCAATGATATTGTGTATGTATGGTTGGTTGGTTTAAGAAATGAGTTATCTTACCCAAATAAATTTGTGGCGCCATTATACAAAAATGTGATGTGAGACTATTATGCTGAACCAACTTATACAATCCTATGGTTGGTTTAAGAAATGAGTGATCCTACCCAAAGAAATTTGTGGTGCCACTATACAAAACATGTGATGTGAGACTGTAATGCTGAACCAACTCATTTATTAAAATGGCTCAAATCTATAAAGTTTCTTTGTCTTTAATTTCTATTGACATATATAAACTCTTTTATTTGTTTTGTTTTTTCGCTTAGTATATATTAGATTATACATATTGAGTTTTTATCGTTTAATTTATCTAAGATACCGTTTAAAAGAGAAATATGAGATAAGTATGTTTTATGGATGATATTTACAGATTAAATAGTAAAACTTTTAATTTGATTATTTTCTTAATTATAATTTTTTTGAGATATAAATTTATAAGAAACATATTATAATGTAAGTTCGGTAATTTGGAACAAATGTATTAAATAATTTAAAAATTTTCACATAATATATATATATATATATATATATATATATATATATAAAGTGAATTATTAATATAATTATAATTTTTTTTATGCTTATTTATGATTTATCAAGTGATTCATCAATTATTCACTTCTCCTAAATGACAATTTTTGTGAAGACAATATCAGACAAATATTTATAAACGTGGTGACCAAGGCTGTTAAAATCTCGAGTTGACTCTTAAAATCTAACGATTTTACAATTTCACATATGGTTAACGAGTCTGATTTTAAATAAACTCTTAAATAGGTAAACTCTTACGATTTTAAATTTATGATAATAAGATTTTACGATTTTACGAGTTTATAAATAATTTCGATTTTACGATTTTATACGATTTTACTTAAAAAAACAATTTTATATTAATTAAATTAAAAATTAAAGTTATTATTTATTTAAATTAATTAATTAATATAATTAATTTTGTAAATATAATTTTTATAGTGTTATTTATTTATTATTATTTTTTAATTATTTTTATATTAAAATATATAATTTTTTAAAATTGGATAAGTACAAAATACTTAATTATATATATAAATATTAATAATATATAATTATTATTTTCTCAAATTAAACTCTTACGATTTCACGTAAACTCTAGATTTTACGAGTTTACAACTAGTTAACGATTCTACGCAAACTCTCGATTTTGATAGCCTTGGTGGTGACTATTATAATCGTATGTATATGAAAAATGTTGACAAATAATATATATATATCATAAAAAAAATCAAAATTTATTATTATTATCACAATAATTAACATACAAGTCTAACACTACTTCCATATTGATGTTGATGCTTTCGAAAATCGGATTATTGGTTACAAATACATATTTCTTATATTAATTGTTTTCTATAATTTATGCACACAAGTTCAATCTTCGTACTAGAACCGAAGAACCATTTAAATATTTACACTTTCATGGTTTAAAGACGAATTACCCTAAGAAGGTTTAGGTAATTGTAAAGAAGAAGTTGAGTAATCTAATATAATGATAGAATTTAATTTGTATATTAAATTTTTCTTTGTTAGTTTTAAAATTTGTTTGACAAATACACTTATTTATTTTTAATATTAATAAGTCAAATTATAATATCTTTTAGGTTAATGAATAAAGTTTGTTTTTATTTAAAATTGATCTTGATAATTATTATCTCATAATTCTTTATTAACTTTATTGTTATTTGTTTATTTTATTTATGAGAAAATTGATTTATATTTATATTTATATTTTTTATATTATTTATTAACTATTACTTTTAGTTTAACTTTTTTGTTGAACATTATTTTATTTGTTATTGTATACTAATAATATACCTTATTTTTTAATGTATTATACAAATTTTTTATTAAATTTTTTAAATTTTATTTCTATTTTATATAAGATTCATTACCTTTTATAAATTTGATATTTTGGTTAATTTATTGGTACAAGAATATTTTTTTTTCAAACTCTTAATTGTGATTTTATTAATCATGTGTACACACATTCAACTTTATGAACGATATACCAATTTATACACTATTATTATTTTAACTTGTATATTAATTTAAAAGGTAACCAATATATATTTACTCTTTAAAATTTTATTGATCATGTATCCCTAACTCTAGTTCTAATGAGTAATGATTAATTAATATGTTAAACCTATTCGTTTAGTCTTTACATTTGATCTGATTTGTTGTGGTCGGAAGATCCAATAATCAATAATATAAGATTTAATAAAATAAGTTGTATGCCAAAGAAGATATAAAATACTAATTTGATACTATAATTTATAAATATAGAAGAAAATTAGGGAATAAAAAATAATAATAGAAAAAATATATATATCTTGTTATATTATAAGAATATATTAATTTTGGTATCTATATTTGTTCATTATTTTTATTTTATTTTGTTATTTATATATATATAAATATATATATATATATATATATATATATATATATATATATATATATATATAAATATATATATATATATATATATGGTTCATTAATATATTATTTGTATAAGGATTCCCAGCTAATTATAATAATTTAAATAAGGAACTAGACAAATAAGCCGGTCTAAAAAGAAGAGAATATTTTAAAATATATGATTATTATATATTAGAAGATTATAAAAATAATTATAAAATAGATTTTTTTGTAAAAGATTTATATATTAAAATTGATGAAAACCGTTTTAAACAAATACAAAAACATGACATATTATTGATTAAAAAGACTAAATTTAAAGAAATAAATAATAAATATTTAATAAAACTAATTTTATAAATAAATAGAAAATTTTAAAAATATTTAAACTAAATAAAAAAAATTAAAATACATTTAACTAAAGATAAGGATGTTATATAAATTTTAAAGTTATTTTCATATGTATTTTAAATTTATTTGTAGAATAACAAGAATTAAACACCCTATATATACTTTTAAAATCGACTCAATTTTAGAAAGAAAAATATCAATCACCACATATTTTTTATTTAAATATATATCATTTTTAAATATTTTTTTAACATTGGTGTAATTTTCTATTATAATAATATTAATTTTATTGACTTAATTATTTTTTAAAATGAAATGTATTTAAGTTTTTTATTTCACATGTATATGGTGATTCCTGTATAGTTTGTAATGATGAATATGAAATATTTTTTAATATTTATATATTTTTATGTTATTTTTATTTTAACATGATGGTGAGATAACACATATTTTACTATTTATACCAAGTCTATGCTATATTTTTTTTCTAACTATCTTGTCAAATTTTTATAAATATATATATTTTGGTGGAGTTAGATGAATATATACTTAATTGTGTTTTTTACCTGAGTTATGATGATTCAAATCTTTAAGGCCGTATTCGAATTGTTTTTTTTTTTTAAAAAACGTAAAAGGAGAAAAAAATAATGATTGTTAATGATTTTGAGAAGATAATGATTATTTTTTATAAAAAGACTTAAAAGAGTATTGATATATATAAGTAAAATAATAAATAATAATTTAAAATAAAGAGTATTTTGGTATTTTGGTTAATGAAATGAGTGATGTGATTGTTGAAGAGTGGTTGATTGGAAAATTGATCTGGGTTGAGTTTTTTAAAAACCCAAAGAGAAAAGAGAACAAGCCCTAACAAAATATATAAGTATTTTCAATACTCGAAACAAATCAAAGTTCTAATAAGAAATAAAAATGTTTATTTGATTTAAAATCAAATAATTTAAATATGTAATTTTTAATTGTGTTTTTATGTTAATTTTTTTTATTAATTATTTTAATTATTATCTTTTAATACAATCTGTAGCCTTATTCTCTTTGAGTTTTTTTAAAAAATTCAACGAAAATCAAATTTTCAATCAATCACTTCACAACAATTATATCACTTATTTTATGAACCAAAATATTAAAATATTCTTTATTTTAAATTATTATTTTTTATTTTATTTATATATATCAATACTATTTAAATTTTTTTACTAAAAATAATCATTACTTTCTTAAAATCATTATCAATCATTTTTTTTTTCTCCCTTTAGATTTTTAAAAAAATCTCTATCCGAACTTAATAAATAGTGAAAAAAACAAGCATAATAATAAGTAATATACCCATACAACTTTATATAATTTTATTGATAAATTTGGTACAAAATTTATTGTTTGAAATTATGTTTAGACTTTATTCTACATTGTTAATTTATTTGACTGGTCTTATATTTTTGAAGTGTTTTTCAAATAATTAATGTTTTTTAAACTTATATTATTTTTATTATAGAATTTTAGATATTTGATGTATTTACAAATTTATATTTACATTAAATTTGCATTAAATTCTTTTTTAAAAATCAAAATTTATTCATTTAAATAATAGTAATTTTATATATAATATTGAATTTATATTTTTAACCGTGTAAACTAAAAAAAAAAAAAATCTTTCTAAATTTTTTAATGAGAAATATCCTATATTTGTTAAAGAAATAATATTAATAGAAAATAACTTATATTTGTTAAAAAAATAATTAATTTAAACTAAATAAAGAAATATGATGGATTATCCATTTGGAAACCCTAGTATACTGTTTAAAGAAATTAAATAACTTTCTTACCACATTGTAATTTTTTCTTAAATTAATCTAAGCCTATAAATTAAAACTATAATGTAACACTTTAATTCTTTTCTTCTATATCACCTTTAAATTAAAAAAATAAAAATAAAATAAATAGTTAATACTATACTATATAATATCTTTTATATAAATATAAATATATATATACATATATATATATATATATATTATATTATATATCTTATATTCTAAATCTTTTTTTATATATATATATTTATATTTGTTAAACTGAATCATGTTCTCATAATCCAATTATTTATAAACCCTAACCACTCTGTCTGAAAAAGTTGAAGAAGACTGATACCATGTTCTCCGACGTGAATTTCCAGCCATCTCTGCAGAAAGCGATTTCCACGGCAGCCTCTGTTGCTGCTACTGTCGTCCTCATCCGCTCGATTTCGCGTGACCTAATCCCATGGGAAGTCCGCCATTATCTCAAATTAGGCATCAAAACAATCTACAAATCAATCTCCTCCGAAATCACACTCATCGTCGAAGAACTCGACGGTTTTGGCATCAATCAGCTCTACAAGGCAGCTGAAATCTATTTAGGATCTAAGATCTTCCAATCCACCTCAACTTTCAGAGTCACCATGCCCGAGAAGGACACCAATATCTACACCTCAATGGCGGAGAATCAGAAGATGGTGGATTATTTCAACGGCGCAAAATTCAAATGGAGGCAGGTCACGCAAGAGGTGCACAAAATTCGAATTAGGTATTATAGACTTGTTTTCAATAAGAAACACAAACAGTTAGTGTTCGATTCCTACTTCCCGTTCGTCCTTGAAGAATCGCGCAAATTCAACGAACAGAGGAAGAATCTCAAGATTTTTACTCTCGGTCACGACACCAGAAGATTCTCGAGCGATGGTAGTCCCTGGACCGGCGTTAATCTGGTGCATCCTGCAACTTTTGATACATTAGCGATGGATGGAGATATGAAGAAGATGATAATTGAAGATCTTGATATGTTCATCAGGAGGAAGGAGTTTTATAGGACGGTAGGGAAGGCTTGGAAGAGAGGATACTTGCTGTATGGTCCTCCCGGCACCGGGAAATCGAGCTTGATCGCTGCGATTGCGAATTACCTGAATTTTGATATCTATGATCTCGAGCTAACCTCTATTCATGATAATTCGGATCTGAGGAGGCTGTTGATTTCGACGGCGAACAAGTCGATTCTGGTTGTGGAGGATATCGATTGCAGCCTTGATCTTGAGGATAGGAAGGCCGATCAGAGGATGATGAAGGCGATCCAGTCCACTCAGGCTCAGACTATTAACATAGTTAAGCACGACAAAACCAACCAGGTCAGTCTATCTCTTTCTTTTATTTTCTGTTTTTAAATATAACTTTTTAGAAAAATTTATTAAAAAGTTTATTACAAAAATAAATATATATTGGAAACTTTAGAGTTGGTTCGGTAGGTCAAAGAAAAAGAAAATTATATTTTGAGGAGTTAGAATATTTTTTTTATAAAATAATTATATATAAAATAAAATAAAAAATATTTTAATATTTTAATTAACTAATTAAGTGATTTGATAGAAGGGGAACGAATGAAATGATGTTTGATTTTTATGAGTTATTTAAATATAAATAATTTAAACAACAAAAAATATTACAAAAATTATATAAATTTTCATAAAAGAAATAATAAAACAATGTCTAAAAAAAATTATTAAATTGTAAAAAAAATGACAATGTTATAAACTTTTTATATATATATTTTTTCAACCTAACAACCGCATTCTATTCAAATATGGTTATTTTTTTGAACATGCCTATATTTTAGATTTTTTTATGGATTATTTTCAACATAATAATAAGACCATTTTTTTAAATATAGTCATTTTCTCTGACGACTTTTTATGAATTTATTTTCAACATAACAAAGTCATTTTTTCGAACATCACCATTTTATATGTTCGGGATTTATTTCAACCTAACCATGTTATTTTCCTGAATATGACCATTTTTCAAATTTTATTTAATATACTTTTTTTTTTATTTCTCTCCCCAGCATATAAATTTTATTTAATATACTTTTTTTTTTATTTCTCTCCCCAGCATAAATGACAAGTCACGTGTTAAATAACCAAAATCAAACCAGGCCTTAGTGTATTGTTAGTCTTAATATTATTTGAAAATATTTGTTAGAATAAGTATTTTATAATTTAATTAAATATATATTTATTAACTTATTAATATTTTTCATTGTCTAAATTTAAATTTAAATTTAGATCCAAATCCATTTATTTTCATTTATTGACCATATTTGTGTTACTTTAAATTATAATATATATTGTTGTTTTTTATTTTTTAAGCAAATATTTGATATTTGTTTTTCAAAATAAAATTTATGTATAACTATATTATTTAATAATAATTATGGACGAACAAATAAAATAGATCGTACTGACAAAATCGACTTTGTAACCGATTAAAGCGAATCGAGCAATAAATTAAAATTGTTTTCTCAAACCGACCCGAACATAACTGTTAACGCCCCTAACTCAAAATGGTTTAACAATCTATTAATTATGTAAAAAAAAATGAAATTTCATTAGAAAAAACAAATATAACAAATATTATTTACATATATGAATGAAAGACATAGAATAAGAATAGAAGAATGAGGATCCAAAACTCTCTGACAGTTACTCTAGCTAGGACTTTCATTTTAGATTCAACTATATTAAAATAACATCTTGATTAAAAGGAGTTTATAATGCTGGTATCTCCCAAGAACTATTGTAGTAATAAAGAACACCTTTGAAAAATAGTTAAGTTAGATGTATTTAGAATATGTTTAATCAAATGATTTTATAGTATTTTTTCTTTCTTTCAGGTAACATTATCGGGCATTCTAAATTTTATTGACGGATTATGGTCTAGTTGTGGGGATGAACGGATCATCATCTTCACGACAAACCACAAAGATCGGTTGGATTTAGCTCTATTACGACCCGGCAGAATGGACTTACACGTCCACATGTCTTATTGTACATTTGGTGGATTTCAAACCCTAGCTAAGAATTACTTAGGTTTGACCGAACACTCTCTATTCGACAATGTAAACTCTGTGTTGGAGATGGCTATGGCAACTCCAGCTGAAGTCGCAGAGCAATTGCTGAAGAGCGAAAATCCCGAGATAGCTCTTGAAGGGGTAGTCCATTTCTTGAAATATAAAATTATGGAAAATGAAAAGAAGGAAGTTATGAGAATAAAGGAGGAAGAAGAAGAGAATGAACTCAAAAGAAAATTAGATGCCCAAGTTGGGGACACTAAGTGCACTAGTAGCAATATTACAATTGGTGATACTCAATGAGTAATGAGAAGCAAAGTGGAGGAATATATTTGTTTGAGTTTAGTAACTTTTGTGAGGTGGGGTTATGATTGGGATTATTGGTTTTCTAAATAAAAATAAAATAAAAAGTTTTAATATTTATAATAAAAAGGAATGTAAAAACTGTATTCATGATCATATATATTAGTCTAATATATATTAGTCTAATTTGATAATGATGCATGTAATAGAAAGAAATTGAATGTCATTTAAGTTTCAATGACGAGCCCTAAAATCAGGCTTTTAATGTTTTCATATTATAATAATCATGGATCAAATCTACTCTTCTAGATTTTGTGTTCCACTATTTACCACCTTTACAAAATAAGTTGATTTTTAATTCTCTTCGTTACTTTTGACTCATTTTTTAAAATGACCAATTTTTATAAAAGTGATACACAGTGGAACACAAATCTGAAACAACATATTTGAACTCAATACTCATATACTTTTTGAAGGCTTTACTAACTTTTTTAAGACTTTATTAAGTAAGGTGTAGATTTTAATGATGTGTTAAATAAATAATCTTTCTTAGAACAAGAAATTAGAATTATAGTAGGTTTAAACTTAATGTAAGGATGTGATGATAGACTTTTAACTTAGCATAAAAAAAATTATTTATCTTAAAAACCATTAGAGACTATGTTTAATCCAGCATATATTGGTTTGAACAATCTTATACCAAATTCAAAATATTAATTTTGATATATAAGTTAATTTGATTTAAGTTAAGTTTTGATTGGGTTGAATTTAATTTCAGTTGAATGAATTTTAAAAAAAGAAATGATTGGGGAAGAAAATTTGAAAAAAGAATAAAGAAGAATGACGTGACACAATTTAATTGACTAACAAAAATAAAAATTTATTTCTTCTCTTCCTCTTCCATTTTTTCCTTTTTTTTTCAACAAATGAGATGATGTTATCCATATCACTCCTCTAAAAAAAATCAATTTAATATATCCTGCCTTGAACACCACGATTGATCTCCACCCATTGGTTAATTAATTCTGGAAACATTTGGTTGGATACAAGTTGGAACAAATTAAAAATTTTAAAATTAAGATGAATAAATTAAATTGAGGACTCTCATAATATTTTGGTCATTTAAAAACTTTTTACTTATAATATTGGGTCATTTAAAGAACTTTTTACCTTATTTAGGTTATATTTATAACCTTACTAAATTTTGTTACTTATTTAAAGTTAATTAATTTTTTTCCTTATTATATTTTTTAATAAATAAAACCTCAATACTTACTTCTTCTTTTTTTTCTTTTTTCCATTGATATTCAATCCAGCATCCAACCAACATGGCCGACTGTTCTTCTTCATCGACTATTCTCTTCATCTACGGTTCTTCTTCCACGACCAATCAGATTTACCTATATATTTCTTACAGATATGAGTAATCTTTAAGCATCTATAGATTACTACACTGCATAATATTATCATACTAACCTGATTGAAATTTTTCTAGGTTCTGATTCCAGTAATAGGTGCTTCAAAGGAAAAGCCATAGGTGATATTTCGTACGTACATAAGTAATAATAATCATTTTTCAAAAAGACAAACATCTTTTCGTCCTTCATTACGTATCCAATTTTTGCACTTCAATTTTAGCTTCTTCTTTTTAGAATAGTTTGTTTTCTTATTTCTTCTGAGTTTCTCAATGAGTCGGTAGTCAAATAAATGTTTCTAGCCATTTTCTATCACTTATTTGGAGCGCCTTCCTCTCCTATCACTTATTTGGAGCGCCTTCCTCTCCTCCACTTCGTATCTCCGGGGTCCAAGGTTCTCTTCCATCTATTCCTCAGTTGTTTTATTTTCCATTACAAGTCATTTTGAAACATTATTCCCCATTAAGATGTGGATGTGGATCTAGTGTGTTCATTCACTAAGTTTAGTTACTGGTAAAAGTGAATCATGGATCGAAGAAAGATGTAAGTTTTTTCATTTTTTTAGGAATAGGAGCTGATGAATCAGAGGATGGAATCTTAAAACCACAAATTAGTGCACCAGATCCTCGTCAACTCGATGACAAAAATCAGCGGGATGTGACTGAATCATTTCGGGTGTCCGGTTGTTTATCTATTTTTAAAGTTTTATGACAGATTTCATCATACTTCACCTCCATTTATATCAGTGCAAATGCAAATATATATTATTTTATATAGGCTACTTTAGTCTTATTATTAATGTGCAAATGCAAAAAATATACTTGACCATTAATGTTTATGATATTTTTATTTTTTTCGGTTAAAGATCTATCTAAGACAATCAAATCAACTAATTCGTCAATGCAATTTATGTCTTTTTCCACATTTCGCAATGTTTTTTTCACATTTCGCAATGTTTTTTATTATTGTGGATTGAAAAGTCTAATATGCACAATCAAGAAAGAACAAGGGTTTGGCAATAAATTCTATGGATGTTCTAATGACAAGGTAAATACATTTTTGATTAATCTCATTTTTATTACAATTCTATGGATGCTCTAATTATTGAATTTAATAGTCGTTTGTAATTCATTTGTTTTTAGAATGATACTGGATGTGTATACTTTGACTTGATAATAAAGCACGAAAATCAAATCAATGAGATGAAACAAATCAATTAACTAAAGATGTTATAGACTAGAGTTAAAGAATTAGAGTATGGGTTGCAAGCAATATTGGATAAAATAAATCAATTAGAATATGCAAATAACACATTGAAGATTGAAGTGAAGATAAACTTTGTCAAATATTTTTATCTTTTTTTATGTGTTGTGTATTTGATTAAAGTGTTATAAGTTATAAACTATCAAAACTTCGTTTAGATATTTATTTTGTAATACAATTGTCTAAATTTTGTTGTTATTGTACGACTTTAACCAACCTTCTTTAAATTAATAGTTTGCCCCATATACTTTAAATTGTCACAATTATTTATTTTTATAGTTAATAATTGTGATAACATATTAATTATTAAGTGCATAATCAAATCTAATAAGAACTACAAATATACTATTTCCTCACTTTAACTTATTCTAACTAAAGAGAAAGATATGACTAACTAATTAATTGATTATTATGCACAGATATGTTCAATTCACTTAGAAGATTAAACAAAGCTTGAACCTATAGTACAAAATGATGATATAATTTATTTATTAAAATAATTTCTATATATATATATATGCAAATTCATGGTGGAGAGGATTATTCCTATCTAATTAATTCAAATAACTAAAAATCATATTGCCATTATTAAGAGCTTGTTTGAGCAATTAACATAACCACCTAACAATTTTACAATCATATACACATAACTTAATTGACCAAAATAATACTACAATTCAACCATATAACCAAAGCACAAAAAGAAAACCAACCATTTTCCATACAACCAACCATATAACCACCCATTCCATTTATATTGTTTCATGAACTTAAACATTGTTTCAAAATTATCATAACCAAAAACATTGTTTCTAATGAACTTAAACTCAAAAAATTCATAACCATTGAAATTAAAGTTAACATTGTTTTCACTAAAATTAAACATGCTCATTAAATCAACCCACATTTCAACTATTTTTTTTCTTTGTTTCACCTTTTCTTATAATTGTATTTTCCTCTCAATTACTTGTTCTTGTAATTGTCGAGTTGACAATGCTTCTCTACCTATCCACATTAGGCTCGGAGGCCTGATACCATGTTGTAACTCGTTTGCACAAACTACAATGAATTCATTTCCTCTCCCTCTTTCAATTCCACTTCCATCTATTAAAGATGTGTTACGAATACATGTTACGAATGCATATATTAAACAAAGTTTTATATCTTATATTATTCTTCAATTTAAATGTAGTTGCATTTGTCGTACCTACTAATAAAATTTGTGTGGATGTAGTAGTACTATCTATACCTACTAATAAAATTTGTATTGATATATTTATGTCATCTTCAATTTATGTGGTATGTGATGATATAGTTACATTATCATTCATTTCTATGGATATAGTTACACGAACATTCATTTTCTGTGGTTACATCTTATATACATTAATAACAAAAAAAATATTAACATGCATTTTGATAACCTGCATTATCTCTAGTTTGATAAAAAAAAATTGTTGTGACCTTCTTGTTCACAAATAGAACAATGCATCATAATTCCTCTCTTAGCCATCTTTTCTTGTGACTTCGGTTCTTCAGGGTCGTCTTCTATTCTTTTTCGGTCTTCAAGTTTACTTTCCTACTTTTGAATGAAGATTATTTAATTGAACTAGCATGTATTCCGTGCATTTGCACGAGTAATAATATAAAAAACCGTGAAAAAATATTACGGTAAAAAAATATCTATAGTATTTTTAATTTTATTTTTAACCGTTTTAAATTTATGAGCGGGTCAACCCACAATTCGACTCAAGTATCATTTACTCTCACATATATATCCAAATTAACCACAGCTCTCGACTCGGCAATCCGAAATTTTAAAAATTAAGCATCGTTATATATATATATAGATTAGTTAGTTAAAAAGTTGAAATTATATTTTTAAAATATCCCGCGTTCATCAAATTTGGTGTTGAATTTATAACATAGAGTGTTATTAGTCTAGTTGGTTAAAGGGTTATACTTGTTTTATTATGTTGCAAGTTCAAACCATATCTATAACATTTTTAACCATATTAAGTTTATGGGCGGGTCAACCCACAATCCGACTCAAGTATCCATTTACTCTCACATATATATTCAAATTATCCACAGCTCCCGACCCGACAATCCGGACACTTTAAAAATTAAGCATCATTATATATATATATATATCACTGTTCCAAGAGTTGGCCCCCTTAAAGGATTTATGTTAGATGAATATGCTTTGAGATATGCATATTTTTTTTTGTACCAATGAGAAACGTAATCCTCCAATGAGTTATTATTACAATCAATAATTGCCTTAACAACATCTGCACATGAAATGCCATTGATATTCCACCGTTTACGAGGATATTTTTCTTCCAAATGATCAATTGTATGCCTATAATCTCCTTGGGTTACTTCATAACCAGAACCGCCACAAAAATTCACATGACCATTATGATATTGTGATTTACTCAATTCGAGTAATTTTTCGCACGAGGTGAGATGTTGTGAGGTCACTTACGAACTGATATAAGATTTTCATTTCTCATCTTTATGATGCGTTTTTAATCATTTCTAACATCGTGCAAATAAGGGCCTCCCTAGCAACAAGAATGGTTGAATTAAAACTTCTGCACATGTTGTTCTCAATGCTATCACATTTTCTTGTCTCAAGTTGAAAAACCTTTGTCCAAGCCTTTTCTAATACTGAAATAAATTTTTTTGTAGCACCCTCCATTAACGTATCCAACTTTCGAATATTGGCATCCAATTCTTCTAGAAATGTAAAATTTGCACAATTCCAAAAATGCATCTTAAAATCACCACCTCTAAATCTTCTAGACCAATTGACATATCAATGCCTTGCACAAAATATGTGCTCAACTCTTGGAAAAATATCTTGGACAACAACTAGTAGTCTCTACAATAATAAGAAACATTTAAAAAATAAATAATTAACTAAATATATAAAAACAAAATTTATATCTAAATAATTACCAACAATAATACATTTTGCATATTAGACATTATAGTCAATCCAACATTATCAATGAAAATCGATCAAATATCTTTGGATAGAAGATAAAAAAAAATCATCTTCATGAGTTTGTACTCTCTGTTTCTACCACCACTCATGCGATAGGGTAAAAGTGATTATTTCCATCTCGGTCAATTGTAGACAACAAATGACCCTTTCAACCGTCAACTCCTATAATAAGCCTGCACCGACAACAAACATTTTTGCTTGCATCAAAACACATATAAATTCTCTAAAAATGTACCTCATTTGTGTCTTCATCTCTCTTTAACTTCAACTATTGAGTTGAACTAAAATTTCTAGATTTTTGTGTCTCCACATAGTCAAATAACATTTGATACTTTTTTAAACTGTCATCTTTAATTTTTTACAAGATAAGTTTTTTTAGCTCTAGCAACCTTCGAGAGAGTTACTTTAGCATTTAGTTATGTCTTGCATAATTCCTTGAGAACTCTAAGTGTCGTTGACAGATTAATCTTAATTTTGCTCTCAATTTTGATGTAATAAATTGAGCAGTAACTAAGTCAATCTTGTTATTAGTATAACAAGTATGTTCTGATTGAATGATCTTGATCATCCAAGTCTCATAAGTTTTGTCCCTACTAACCTACATGATCCAAGAACATTTACCCTTATTACATATAACTTGAATTCTTTTATTACTAGTAACGTTTAACCTCAAAACCAATTTTTAATCACAACTATATTTTTTTTAGCCATTTTCACATCTTCTTTTGACTTAAACGTCATTCCATATATAAACCTATTTTTATTATCATTTGAAATTTAAGTTAGACTTCTAGTAGATTTTCGAATTGGTTCATGATTCAATTTCTCCAAATCGAAATGATCATAATCTATATCTTCACCTCCTACCTCATATTCAAAGCTTCCATGATCCGAATCATTACTCATATCATCAATTTCTTCATCAACAAATCCTTCATTAAATGGCTCATATGTCGAATCGTCTTCTTCACCTTCACCATCACCATCATTTGGCAATTGACTTGGTATAATTGATTCCAAATATAACATCAGTTTTCTTGTCACAATATAAAGGTTTCCTAGTTGAAGAATCATATAGAGTTAAATTTGTTTGTACTCATTCAACACTGAACATATTGATAATATGTCTGTGTCGTCATTGATTTCCATAAGTCCCGCCAATAAACTAAGACCTGGTGCACAATAAAATATGAGTTAAGCTAAGCTTGAAAGCAATATTAGTTATTTTTAAATAGTTAAATGTATCCAAATATGTTACGTATGTAACAAATTTAGACCCATTAACATATTTTGTTGCTTCAAGACTCTTATGGAGTGTTCCTCCATGGTTTATAACTAATTTATAGTCATTCCAATTGAAAAAAACAATTAATATCTATTATTCTCCGTCTAAATAATTTTACAAAATAGAAGATAAACTAAAGTATTGTATAAAATAAATGCACAAACCTTTCATTTTCATCGTCCATGAAGGCAGATCTAGAGTTATACAAAGGTTGATAATACATATAAAGTTGGTTATTTGCACCTCTAGGCTTCAAATAAACTTGAATTTCAGTTCAAAAATTCATGTTTAGTGCCTCATAAGGGCATGTTCAACGCCTCATAAGGGCATGTTAAGCGCCTCATAAGGCCATGTTCAAGACATTTTTTATGTTAAAAAAACTTCAACTTTTAAGTTATAAAATCCATGTTTAATACCTCATTAGGGCATGTTCAACGCCTCTTAAGGCCATGTTTAGGATATTTTTTATGTTAAAAAACTTCATTTTTTTCAGTTCTGAATCCATATTTAGAGCCTCATAAGGGCATGTTCAATGCCTCATAAGGCCATGTTTGGGACATTTTATATTAAAAAAAACTTTAATTTTTCAGTTCTAAAATCCATGTTCAGCGCCTCATAAGGGCATGTTCAGTGCCTCATACAGTCATTTTAGCGCCTCATAAGGCCATGTTCGGGACATTTTTAATGTTCAAAAGAACTTCAAATTTTCAATTCTAAATTCCATTAAAAAGTCCCGAGCATGGCCATATTCAAGACTTTTTATGTTCAAAAATACATATTTTTCAGTTCTAAATTTCATTAAAATGTCTCAAATATGGCCATTAGGAAAACTTTCAAAAAAACTTATTTTTTAAATTTATTTAAATAAGATAGTTGATTATTTAAATAAATCTTTTATTTTTCAGTTCAAACTAATTAGGAATGACCTTTTCGCAGTCAAATTCTCAATGTTTGAATGACATTTTTCTCCTAAGAAGAAGTTCGTAAATTTTATAAATCACATGCCCAATCAACTGGATTCGGCATTTGAAAAGTAGGGACCAAAAATGGTGAAGATAGTAAACATAAATACTTTATCATTATTTGTGCCAAAAGTGGTATGAAAGCATTGATGTCCAAAAATATTTTACAACCTAGACTTACAATTAAGACAACCGGTAAAGCTAAGATTAATGTAGTCATTCAGAATGAAGGGAATTTTGTGATAACAAGTGTATGTCTTGTGCACAACCATACATTAAGCCCTGTGAAGATACGACATATTAAATCCTACAAAGTAATAGACGAAAATGCAAAGAGAAAATTGTATTTAAATGATGAAGCTATAATAACTTTTGCCAAAAGTTTTCAATCATTTGTAGTGGAAATTGGAGGGTATCATAACATATCTTTTGATGAAAGAACATATAGAAATTACATTACGGAAGCTCAAAAGTTGAGGTTAGGAGTGAGAATGCTGAAGCACTTAGTAGTTATTTTTAAGAATACAAACTAGGAACTTTAACTATTCTACTTGCTTTATTTGGATGAGGAACCCCGAATTAGAAACATATTTTGGGCAGATGGAATGTGCAGGTGCCTATGAGTATTTCATTGATGTTATCACTTTAGATATAACTTATTTGACTAATTCCTATGACATGCCCTTTGCACCATTTTTCGGGGTCAATCATCATGGTCAATCCATTTTATTTGGATGTGGCTTATTGTCAAGTGAAGATTCAGAGTCTTTCATTTGGTTGTTCACAACTTGGTTGACATGTATGCTTGGTCGAGCTCCAAATGCCATAATCATATACCAATGTCTGTCCATGACAATTGCAATTGAGAAGTATTTTCTAAATCTCATTGTCGTTTTATTTGTGGCATATCATGAATAAACTTCCTACAAAATTTGGAAGTCATTCTGAATTTAAACTAATAAAGAAATGCTGAAAACATTGTATTCAACAATGCAAAAATGATTGGACGAGACTAATAGAATATTTCAGCTAGAAGATAATGATTGGTTGAATTCTTTATTTTTGGAAAGATGAAAATTGATACATGTTTAATTGAAAGACAAATTTTGGGCAAGAATATTTACATCTCAATGGAGTGAAAGTATGAATGTTTTTTTGATAACTTTGTCCACTTCAAAACATCCCTCAAACAATTCGTGGAGCAATATGATAAGACTTTATTGAAGAATATTGAGAAATAAGATAAATAGGATTTTCAATCGTTTAATTCTCTTATACCAATTGTTAGTGACTATGATGTTAAAGGCAATTTCAAAGCTTCTACACTCAAGACATATTTAAGTTGTTCCAACAAAAACGTTAGAGGGTTGACTTTTTAATGAATTTTAGAATTGAAATTCAAGTTTATTTGAACATAAAAAAGTCTCGAACATGGTCATGTTCGAGACTTTGTAATGGATTTTAGAACTGAAAAGTTGAAGTTTTTTTAACATAAAAAATGTCCCGAACATGGCCTTATGAGGCACTGAACATGCCCTTATGAGGCGCTTAGTATGAATTTTAGAACTGAAAACTGATATTTTTTAACATAAAAAATATCCAGAAAAATTGCCATGTTTTGGAATTTTTTATAAAATGCAGGTTTTAAATTCAAGTTTATATTAACATAAAAAAGCCATGTTCGGAAATTTTTCATGTGGAATGTAGAACTGGAACAAAAGTTATTTTGAACATGAAAAAAGTCCCGAACATAACCATGTTTAGGAATTGTTTATGGACTACAGGTTTGAAATTCAAGTTTATATTAACATAACATGTTCGGGAGTTTTTCATAAATCTGCATTCCATAAAGAATTGGAACAAAAGTTAATTTAAACATGAAAAATGTCTCGGAAATTTTTATGGACTATTTTCAACATAACAATGCCATGTTTGGCGTCAAAACAACCCAAAAAAAAAGTAGTATCAAAATAATATAAACCTTAACAATGTAATCTAACAACCAAATCTATGAAAAAAGTCCCGAACATGGCCGATAAACCTAACTTATCTTTAAATGTTTTCGACAGACTTGGATGCATATCCAAGAATGATATCCTCCTGAAAAATAAAAAATAAACTTGTTATTTTTGCAATACAGAGAGGAAGAGACAAACTTGTTCATAGAGAAGGGTTTTCGAATTTGAAGGCATGCCATTTTCGACACTGAGTGGAAGAGACGAACAATGGTCTCTGCAGGCTAAGGAAGAAATGGGGAAGAAAAAACATTTTTCAGCGCAAAAGAATCCTTAAAATTCGCCGAACCAAGCACAAATGTTTTCGCCATGTTGAAATTTAAAGGTTAAATATGATATTTTTGTTTTTTTATATATTTATTGAAATATTACCAACTCCACAAACAAAGAAACAAAAGACAAAAGTGAAGCAATGAAGACATGTAAAGTTAAAAAGTCTTGTTTATAAATACTTGTTAAATTGAATTAATGCAACCTTTTGCATTTGTCCTTCTTCTTCTCCTCCAATCCATAAACAGCCGCCGCCCTCTCCATTATTAATATATATGTTGAAGAAATCAGTTATCTCACCATGTTCTCCGACATCAAACTCCAGCTTTCTCTGCAGAATGCCATTTCCACGGCAGCCTCTGTTGCTGCCACTGTCGTCCTCATCCGCTCCATTTCCCGTGACCTAATCCCACACGAACTCCGCTATTATCTCAGGTTAGGCATCGCAACAATCTACAAATCAATCTCCTCCGAAATCACACTAATCATCGAAGAACTCGACGGCTTTGGCTTCAATCAGCTCTACAAGGCAGCTGAAATCTATTTAGGCTCTAAGATCTTCCAATCCACCTCAACTTTCAGAGTCACCATGCCCGAAAAGGACACCAATATCTACACCTCAATGGCGGAGAATCGGAAGATGTTGGATTATTTCAACGGCGCAAAATTCAAATGGAGGCAGGTCACGCAAGAGGGGAAATCATCGAGTCGAATTAGATATTATAGACTCGTTTTCAATAAGAAACACAAACAGTTAGTGTTCGATTCCTACTTCCCGTTCCTCCTTGAAGAATCCCGAAAACTCAACGAACAGAGGAAGAATCTCAAGATTTTTACTCTCGGCAATCACGACACCAGAAGATTCTCGAGCGATGGTAGTCCCTGGACCGGGGTTAATCTGGTGCATCCTGCAACTTTTGATACATTAGCCATGGATGGAGACATGAAGAAGATGATAATCGAAGATCTGGATATGTTCATCAGGAGGAAGGAGTTTTACAGGACGGTAGGGAAGGCTTGGAAGAGAGGATACTTGCTTTATGGTCCTCCCGGCACTGGAAAAACCAGCTTGATCGCTGCGATTGCGAATTACCTGAATTTTGATATCTATGATCTTGAGCTGACCTCTATTCATGGTAATTCGGATCTGAGGAGACTGTTGATTTCGACAGCGAACAAGTCGATTCTGGTTGTGGAGGATATCGATTGTAGCCTTGATGTGGAGGATAGGAAGGCCGATCAGAGGATGATGAAGGCGATTCAATCCACTCAGGCTCAGACTATTAACATAGTTAAGCACCACAAGACCAACCAAGTCAGCCTCCTCCCCTATCTCTTTTATATATCACAAATTCTTAAGAGTTATTTTTTTCATTTTCTTTTGTTTTGTTTAGGTAACATTGTCGGGTATTCTAAATTTTGTTGATGGACTATGGTCGAGTTGTGGGGACGAGCGGATCATCATTTTCACTACAAATCACAAAGATCGGTTGGACCTAGCTCTATTACGACCTGGGCGAATGGACTTGCACGTCCACATGTCTTATTGCACATTTTGTGGATTCCAAATTCTAGCTAAGAATTACTTAGGCTTGATCGAACATCCTTTATTCGACGACGTGAACTTTGTATTGGAGATGGCTATGGCAACTCCGGCTGAAATAGCAGAACAATTATTGAAGAGCGAGCAACATGAGATCGCGCTTGAAGGCGTGATCTATTATTTGAAAGAAAAAATTAAGAAAAATGAAGAAGAGGAAGCTTTGAGAATAAAGGAAGAATAAGATATATAACAAGTCTAAAGAAAAAAAAATGTTCAAGTTGAAGACAATAAATAAGTGCACAAACTGCAATATAATTGGAGGAGATTATAATACTATGTATGAGTTTGAACTTCTTCATAACAATTAAAAAGTTTTAGTATTTAAAATGAATTTGGTGACTTCCAACAATGAATTTGGTAAAGGAAAAGCTAGCCTATATTAAAAAGACTAAATAAATATTTTTGGAAAATACTCTCATTCCTAATCTATATATACATAATGATGCTTAATTTTGAAAGTGTTCGAATTGTCGGGTCGAGAGTTGTAGTTAATTTGGATATATATGGAGACTGTGAGAGTAAATGGATATTTGGGTCGAATTCTGGTTGACCCGCCCATAAACTTAAAACGGTTAAAAATAAAAATGTTATAGGTATGTTTCGAACTCGCAACCTAACAAAATAAATATAACGAAACCTATAATTAATTAGGCTAATAATACTTTATATTTTAAATTCAACACCAAATTTGATGAACGCGAGAACGTTGTAACAATATATTTGTATCCGTGTGTATCGCACGAGAATCTTCCTAATTTCTATAATGTATCTTGGACAAGACTCTTGATTCTAAAAAAAAATAAACTTTTAATGTCTCATATTTTAATTTATTTAGGTTTATATGTTCAAGACATATCTTGATTGAGTTTGAATAATTTTTTTTATAGGCATGTATGGCAAAATAAGGTTGATCAAATGTTTATCCATCTTATTATGTAATGGTGGAAGAAAAATTGAGTAAACTATTAAAATTGAATGATGTAAGGTTTTTTTAATAAACCTAACTAGAATGAAAGTAGAGTGTCATGATAAATCCCACGTTAAAATAAAAAATGTTAAATATAACTTAACGATTGAATTAATTAGTTTAACGAAGATTAAACCGCTAAACCAACTCATATGGTGACAATTTTAAAAATATATACAATTATATTGCAACTAATAATTGATGCCTAAATAATAATAACTCAATGCAAGAATCTGTATTCAATAGATCACAAATTATAAATTGAATTCTCAATTAAAATATTAAATTGTATTCTCAATTAAAATATTAAATTGAATTGAATACAATGTTATATAAATTAAAATAATAATAATAACTTTTTTTTGTTTATTGAAAACGCAATCGCAATCGCAATCGCAATCGCAAACCCGGATCTCTCTCCTTGTTTGGGCTTAAAATTTGAGTAATAAATAACAGAGATTTTGATTTTGATTTTGATTTTGATTTTGAACGGAGTGGCTTCGATTTCGCGCGAACTTTTTCTCTGGGTTTATGGTATTATCATTCATGGTGGCTTTGCGATTGAAAAGACCGAGTTAATAACATCGGATCAAATCCCTTCATCGCGTTTCTCTCAAGACCTAAATTCGCGGGATCTGTTATCATCATCATCATCATCATCACCGCTATTTCAAGCCCATAACTCGTGTTCGAGGCCGCAAATTCGGAGGGGATAACTTTCTTCATATAAAACCTCAACCCCCTCTCTCCTTCTCTCTTTTACTCCGACGACATTCTTTCTTTTTTCAGGTAATCAATCAATCAATCAATCCCTTTCTCCTCAATTCTTGATTTTCTCTTTCACGGAACCTTTTCTTTTACAAGATTCGCTGAATACTATAGGAATATTTGAGCTTAATGATTCTCCCTTCTCTTATCCCTGATTTTGGAAATCTCTGTCCAAATTTAGAACATTGTTAAAAAAAAATTATCTGTCAAATTACCCATACCTTGACCTGTTTTAATAACTTTGTAGAGACCAAATATGTCTGGACCTGGACCTGGACCTGGACCTGGACTTGGAACAATTGAGAATACTGCAAAGACGGGTATGTTCTTGTTCTGGACGGACCAAATATATTATCGGTTTTTCCTATGTTTTTGAGAGTTGTATTCTTTTGGATGCAGGACTTTCAAAGCATGATATTGAGCATTATGACGATGATAGGAAGACGAGACTTGGGTCTCTTAAGCAAAAGGCAATCAATGCCTCAAGCAAATTCAAACATTCTTTGACAAAAAGAGGTAGGAGACATAGCAGAGTTATGTCTGTTTCCTATGAAGATGAGCGTGACGCTGAGGAGTTACAAGCTGTAGATGCCTTTCGTCAATCTCTTATCTTGGACGAATTACTACCTTCAAAGAATGACGATTATCATATGATGCTAAGGTACCTTAATCCTTCAATATCTTCCATTTGATATTGAGAATTATTGTTTAAATTGGTTTCTCAGGTTTTTGAAGGCTAGGAAATTTGATTTGGAGAAAACAAAGCAAATGTGGACAGATATGATTCGATGGAGGAAAGAATTTGGTGCTGACACAGTCATGGAGGTATTGCAAGGAATCTGGCGCTGATAAACAGGACAGGAGACAATTGATATTTCTTAACTGTTGATTTCTTTTATAGGATTTTGATTTTAAGGAAATCAATGAGGTGCTGGAACACTATCCACATGGACATCACGGAGTAGATAAGGATGGACGGCCTATTTACATTGAAAGATTGGGGAAGATTGATGCAGTCAAGCTTCTGCAAGTCACAACTATGGAGCGTTATGTGAGATACCATGTCAAGGAATTTGAAAGAACTTTTGTCTATAAATTCCCAGCATGCTCAATTGCAGCCAAGAAACACATTGATCAAAGCACGACTATTCTTGATGTTCAAGGAGTGGTATGTGGTTTTGGTTCAACTAATCGCCCCTCTCTTGTCTTAATATTAATTATCTTCTTATATAAAACTTACAGGGATTCAAACAATTCAGCAAAACCGCTAGAGAACTTATTCAGTCTCTACAAAAGATCGATGGCGATTGTTACCCTGAGGTACATGTTAATAAATAAAGGGGTTTAGACATTTGAATGAATGAATGAATGATGATCTTAACAATTTGCAGACTCTGTGCCGGATGTACATCATTAACGCAGGCTCTGGCTTTAGGCTATTGTGGAATACTGTTAAATCGTTCTTGGACCCAAAAACAACAGCAAAGATTCAGGTCTTATCTATACTTTCATCTCAATTTGCCCAAATTAAATGATATCATCATTAACTGGTTATATTTACATAGGTTCTTAGCAACAAATATCAGGCCAAATTGCTTGAAGTAATAGATGCTAGGTATGAATTGTTAATAAATAGTTATTTAAATCAGATCAAACATTTTATTGCAATTTATCTGGCTCCAGTGAGCTACCAGATTTCTTGGGTGGTACATGCACATGTGCCGACAAAGGTGGCTGCCTTCGTTCTGACAAGGGACCGTGGAATGATCCTGAGATCATGAAGGTTCTACTTCTATAATCGCTTCATATTTTAACTTTTTTTTTGACATATTTCCAAAAAGAGTGAGCCAAAAACTTTATGACAGATGGTTGAAAATGGTGAACATAAATGTTCAACCAAGATTATGGTTGCCATCAACGACGACGAGAAGACAATTTGTCAAGATGTAAGAATAAAAAAGCTAGCACTAACTTCTAATTCCTTGTTCGAATTCAATTAATTATAATTTACTAAATAATGTAGGTTCTAAAGAGAAGTGATTCTTCCCCTTCAGGAAGGGTATCTGATAATCATCTATCTCCAGTCTGTAAAGAAGCTGTAGGTTACTACTACTAATACAAACTTATAAATTTTCAAAACATAAATAAAAATTCTGAAGAGGGTATTATTTGTACACTCTGCAGGCTGGTGGTTCAATTGAGAATCACAAATATATCCCTCCCATGGTTGACAAATCTGTAGATACAAATTGGAAACAGAAACTAGCCTCTCCAAAGGGTCTGTCTCCTAAATGCACAATTAACCAATTAATATTGTATTGAGGCTAATTAAAATATATGAAAACAGGTATGATGTTGGGTAGAGAAGATGATCATTGCAAGCCATCTCAAGGAATAAGCAATCATCTCTTCAATGGGGTGTTGACAATTGTAATGGGTTTTGTGACAATGGTTCGTTTGACCCGAAATATGCCAAGGAAATTCATGGATCCTGCTCTCTGTTCCGGTTCAAACATGTTTGGCATGGATTCTAATCATCATAATCCTTATAGATTGCCAGCCCCTCCTAATTCTGCCATAATCTCCAGCGATGATTATTTCACAGTTCTTAAACGAATGGCTGAATTGGAGGAAAGGGCGAATGTTCTTAGCAACAAAACTGCTTCAATGCCTGTTGAGAAAGAGGAGATGCTTAATGAAGCTCTAAACCGTGTTGATGTTTTGGAGCAGCAGCTTTCATCAACTAAGAAGGTAAAATGAAATGAAATGGAAATATGATTCAAAATTTAAACTTGGGTTTTTTTGAAAATGTTTTTTTGTGTACAAATGCAGGCTCTTGATGATGCGGTGGTTAGGCAACAAGAACTGATGGATTACATGGAGAAGAAGATGAAGAAGAAAAAGAAGAGGTTCTTCCGCTTCTGATACTGATTATAAACCAAGAAGACTGGTAATTTTTTTATGGGGATTATTATTTATTGATTTTCTACCAGGGCTGGCTGTCTCCTACATTTTAGCTTTGAAGATGAACTTCAAATTGTACATATGTGAATATTTTTGTTTTAACTTTGAAATGATATTCTTTAATTGTTTGGTATTTGCAACATCTACTTCAGCTTTGAACTTAGGGAAGCTTATTAGATTCAATTTTGGGTGCTAAAAGATGATATCTATAATTGTTGCTATAAGGGGAGAATGAGTGAGTTTACTTCACTGTGAAGGTATGTCAGATTGATGATTGAGACATATGAACATCATCCCAACAAGTTGGCATATAGTACTGCTTCCCTTTTGTAAATTGAGAAAGATAATGAATTCATTTCCAATAAGACTTCTTTTTTATGTGGGTTTTTCATTAGCTTTAATTTTTATACCTTTTACAAAAAATTATCTCTATTACATCACTACCAGTAATAATCATCAAATTGCATTTCATCTTAATTAAATTTAAATTCTAAATACTAAAAGGCATTTTAACAAATAAACCAATTAAAATTTAAACCACTTGTCTTTAACAAACAAAGTTTCTTTTGAACAAAATTATAAATAAATAAAAATAAGGATCAAATAAGGTCATCATTCTCATGAATAAATATATATATAGCCCTAAAAGATATATTTTTTTGTTGGTTCAAATTTTTAATGTTGACATATGAAAGCTCTAACTACTATAATTTTAGTTATATATATATATATATATATATATTAACATTAGTATATACTAGTATTTATTTTTAAAATTAATTTATCACATTTATATAAAAAGAATAACACTCTAATTTTTTAATTTTCTCAATTCTTTTCACACATTCTTTTAGACAAAAAACATAAGCTTTCCGCAATTTGATTTATTTATTTATTTATTTTCTTTTTACATATTTTATTGTAACTTCTTTATGTTCCTACATATTATCTAGATGCCGAGAACCCAATTAAGAAAAATGGAACCTCCTGAAATTCTATTCCATAAAATTAATGGATTAAAAATTGGACAGGAATCGTGCTGCTTAAAAATTTCTAAAGAAAGAAGGAGTCTCATTGAGTTTTTTCTTATTCTTTGATGTCTACAAAATAATTCATATTACTCTATTTAATCTAGAACGTACAATATTTGAATATCTAGAATTGTAGTAGAGACGTTTCTTTCCTCCCTACATAGATAAAAGTAAACGAGTCAAGGTGAATTGTCCTACACTCGCAGTTTCACGCAATAATTCTATGTACCAAAGGCGATCTTCAAATTAGCTTCTACTATTTCAAGAGTTTCTTGAGCTTCCTGTGGATCAAGCTTCAACATTTTGAAACTCGAAATATACTCAATTTTGAAAACAAAAATAAGTTCAAATGGTATAAAAAGTGATGTCATTTCGAAATTTTGTGAAAAATAAATAACAAATATATCTCTATTCTAGTTTTCCCAAATATTTCCTCACATCAACATTATTTTACTCATCACTCAAACTATTTCCGATAATTTAAAATTCGTAGTAGGTACTATCTACTCTAATAAAATAATTCAAAATGTCTCTAAATATATACTTTTATTTATAAACTTGACAAATTAATTTTTTTTTAAAAAAAGAAAAATAAAATAAAATGATATGTTAAAATTAAAAGATGGAAAGTTTTTGTTTATTTTAGACAAAATATCAAATTGTTAAATGTGATAATTCAAGTCTCATATGTACAATTCCAAACTCATTTGTTGAAAAACGACCAAGTCTCATATGTACAATTCCAAACTCATTTGGTGAAAAACGATCCAATTTCGGCCTTACATTTTAATATAAAAACTACGTTCAGCAATATAACCAACAAATCAGATATTTTTGGGAAAGTATTGGCGGATCCATAAAATTTTGAATGATCGTCCATATTTATATTGTTATGCTATAAACTATAAGTGAATTTTTTTTTTAATTTTAGTACAAAGTAAAATTATTCTTGAGCTAATGTTTTGAATATTAATGCAGGTAATAGAATCTCTTAACAAGTAATAATATCCCAATTGAAAACCTAAACTTAGTTGTTTACCATAACCATAAAACAAAATGAACTAATTAATCAACTAAATAAACTGATTTAAAATTAAAAATAAAACAAGTAATACTTTTATTGTACATGCTATCGAGTTATGAGGTCCTCCAAAAGATCTAAATCCCTAAACCCATATACAGGACTTTGGCTTTAGCAAATCGCAAATCGCAAATCATCATAAGCAACATGTGAATGGTGTGATGAAATATAAGTGGACTAAGAAAGTACAATAATGTAAAGCGATTAAAGAAAGAACATAAATAGGTCGCAATCTGAGTAAATATTGATTCTTTTGAGTATGCATGTTAATTATATATGTATGTTCCTAAAGATCATCTATAAATATTATAAATGGGATTTTATTTTTCGAAAAAATTTATATAATATAATATAAATGATAAAGATAAAATCAACACAAAAATACGAGGGTTTATCTTTTCACCAAACACATCTGAATTCAGATTATTAATCATTTGAGAGCAACAATGAATAATAAGTAAAAAAAATTAAGCAACATATAAACATAACATAAAATTTAGTGTTAATGAGCTTGAAGATCCTTAAAGATTGATGAGTTCACTGACTGCCTTTAACGATTTTCCAGAGTAGATTTTCTCTACTGTCATAATAATAGCGTTGTGGAGTAAACACATCGGTTGACCGCGATCACTGAATGTACTACGATTTGTTTCAAGTAAAATAGTCCAGTCAGAATATGGGTCAATGCTCAATCCAACCGAGTTTTTAGTTATATCCAAACATCTCAACAACCGACGATTGACGCACGCATTACACACTTAATGTTAATTATATTCGAAAGTATACTGTAAGTAACAGTCACTTGTTATGAAAAACAAGTGAGATACAATTTTCACTTATTTACCATACACTCTCCATTGACTAATCGTAAATGCACAAATTTTGACTGCATCTATCATCCATAGAAAAAAAAAATATTTGAAATGAGAATTAAATGGTTAAAAGTAAAAAAAAAAACTTATAATGTTTTTTTTGTGATATTTCTACGAGATGCTATCTTCAATTATGGTGTGTTTGGTAAGCTTGAAATTGATATTAAAATTCGATGGTCAAATTCTAATTTTTAAATTTGGTAGACTCTTTAAAATTAAGAATTGGAATTAAAATTTCAATTAAATTCAATATACTGTAATTTTGTAATTCTTAATTCTATTCTTTTTAGGTTAGAATTGTAATTCTAAATTTTAAATTATTTTTTTTTATGTTTTTCAAACAAAATAACTTATTATTTTATCATTTAAAATAAAATTTTATAATATATTTTTTTCAAACATAGAAATTGGGGTTGAATTACAATTCTATAGTTTTCAAACATAATATAGGAATTGAATCGTAATTCAATGACAATTCAAATGAAATTGGAATTACAATGCTAATTTCAATTTCAATTTCAATTTCAATTTCAATTTCAATTTCAATTTCAATTTCAATTTCAATTTCAATTTCAATTTCAATTTCAATTTCAATTTCAACTCTAATCTAAACATACTCTTATATTATTTGATTTGTATTCATAAATTATTTTATCCAATTATTTGTGCAAAAGTTGGAAAGTCTAGGTTATTATTGAAAGAATTATTTTTATAAGTTTACGAGTTCAAAATTTTAAATTAGACAATCTTAAAATAAAAGTGTAGTGATAACACATTTTTATCAATAGAACATTGAAAATTAGATGAGTGCATGAATTTTGTTCTTGTCATATAAATTGTTTTACAATAAGTTTCCAATTGTAATGATTTACTCAAAAGAAACATTGGCATAATTAATTTGGTTTTGTTGTACTTAATAACATTTTTCTTTTTGCACAACTATCCAAATCTAACATTTTTTAATCATTTTTTTTTGCAAAATTTTACAATTTGAGAAAATATTGGACCAAAGAGATGGTTTTATAATCTAATATAAGAAAACATGTATACCTAATTGTCATCAATCATGAAAAAGACAAAAAAAAAAAAAAAAAGTCCAAACCTACGGCTAATTGTGTCTATTAATTGATTTATTAACACACAACCTGCATGCACACCTTATAAGTTAAAAAAACCCATCGTTTTCATAGAGCTCTATTCAACTCAATTACCTACTAATTTACAAAACCATTAATTAATTATTTAATTAATAATGTTCATCATTCATGAACCTAGCTCGAACTTCATACCATCTCTTCTTTTTCCTAGAGAGAGATAAATTCCAGTTCAATAAAGATAGGAATTCCTGTAAGCAAGCATCCAATTAGGTATGTAGATTTTCTTTTTTAATTTTATAATATGGTTAATTTATTAATCTATCTCTCTTTGCTTATTTTTTTTCCCAACTACCATAAATGATTTAGCATCTAGTTATTAATTTTTTTTTTCCACGACCATGACCCCGCAAAACGATTCTAAATGAATCGAACACGTAACATTTAGATCTCTTAATTCGACTCTTATCACTGAACTACCTTAATGAAAATTATTAATTATGTCATTTTAAATAAAAGAAGTGATAAGGGGAGAGAATTTGAGAGGATGAACGGGGAGGGAATGACGTGTCATCATATCATATGCGAAAAAAATGATAAAGGTGAGGAGAAAGAAGAGAGATAAAATTTGTTATTTTTTCAACACTTCGTTCTCTCTCATTCATTTCTCTTAAAAATATTTTTTACCAAAAATAATCAAATACTATAACTTATGATAAAAAAAAAACACCATATTAATAAATTTTAAGATATTGATTAATCATTGTATAGACAACTATACCTTATAAATAACAAAATTTGATGAGCAAATATTTTGTGCTGATTTAAGAGTAAAATGGGTTTTAGACTGAAAAATAAATGTTGAACAAGATTAAAATTAACATTGATTCATTAATATATAAGTTAGGTAAAATTTTATGCCATTATTAAAAGTTATGTGGAAGAGATAATGGTCATTTTGGATATAATTTCCAAGATGTAATCACTTATGACGAAACACTTGATTACGGACTCTATTAGGAGCATAATTAGACCGGCTATTTTTTTTCATCATTTGGTATATTCATTGCATCTCTCAAGTAGGACGCCACGTGTAGGTTAAACCATCTTTGAAAGAGATTGCACACCTATTAAAGTCTTTTTTATATAATTAAAATCATTTAATTTTAATGTTCTTAATGAATTTATAACTGTTATAGTTAGTTGAAATGTTAGTAAACTACATCATTTTAAATGTGAGAATATTGGTGGCTAAGGAGGATATTGCGATACGATGGTAGACAAGACTATGGGTAAATTTGATTCAGGTTATTCGTTCCTTCGTTTGATAGAATTCAGCTTATTCGCTCTAGTTTATTCAACTTATTCTCATTTGCGTTTAATAGTATTCAACTTATACTCAGCTTATTCGTCAGAAGAGGAGATAGAGATAAAATTGCGTTTAAACGCAAAATATATTTAATTATAATTTTTTTGTTAGCTTATTACGTAAAATTATTATATCAAATTATTAAACAAACGCTGAATCAAATGCGTCCTATATCAGCAACTTTACTTAATATAAATATAATTAATTTGGTTAGACGAAAATGATGTAGACAAGTATTTCAGATCTACAATGTTGTTAAAGTTAGTGAGTTTAAATTTTGTGTGTTGAAGATAATTTTTTAAAAAAAGATCAAAAGTTTGTAAATTTTATTCAGTAATAATGTTGTAATTTAAATATGAATAAATTATGGTTCAAAAGAAAGTGAGAATAGAGTTTTGTATTCATTATTAAACATTTTATATACTAATCTAAATATATATAATAATGTTTAACTTTTAAAGTTTTTAGATTGTCGGGTCGAGAACTGTGCTTAATTTGGCTTAATTTGGATAGATATGTCAAAATAAATTGATAATTAGATCGGGTTATGGGTTGACCCGCCCACCCATAAGCTTAAAAAGTTAAATAAAAAATGTGATATACACAAGTTTTAAACTTGCAACCTCACGATATAAGTTTAACACTTTAACTAACTAGGCTAATATCATTATATATTTTAAAATCAACTTCAAATTTGATTAACGCATGACATTTATAATAATATAACTTAAACATTTTAAATAATTAAACTAATATTATTTTAAATTCGTTTATATAATTTATTATATATATATATATATATATATAACCTTCTATATATAAAATTATTGGTGATATCAATTATATATTAATACATAAATTTATAAAAATAAATCAACAATCTTAAATAGTGTAATAGTTAAGTATTTCAAATATATAAAAATTTCTTTAATATAGAAGTATATTTTGGTTTCATGAAGACGTGCTACCTAGATAACATATAATATTTTTAATATCATCACCTTACTTTTTAAATAATTCATTATTTAATATATATATATATATATATATATATATATAATTCGGAGAAGTGTGTCATATAGCCTCTTTTCATGATGATATGGATGGTTCATGAATCATGACCCATATTGAGGATAATGAGCTCATGCCATAACTAAGCTCTTCATATTTGTTCTAAGACTTTTCATGTGTTTTTTTTATATAGTTGAGAGCTGTCTAGAATGTGTGCATTTTCAAATGATGTTGCACTTTGTTGTGCCTTTGATTTAGAAAAAAAAAAGAAGAGAGTTATAACCTCTCATTGGTGTCGATCAAACAAGATAGATGAGGGATTATGTTATTAACTTATTTGTTTGACTATTAATTAATTTGCATTTTTTTTTGTCTTGATTATATATAACATTTGATTCAATTTTGACAATGACCATTTAAATTAATTAATTATTTATATATATATATATATATATATATATATATATATATATATATATATATATATATATATATATATATATATATATATATATATATATATATATATATATATATATATATATATATATATATATATATATATATATATATATATATATATATATATATATATATATATATATATATATATATATATATATATATATATATATATATATATATATATATATATATATATATATATATATATATATATATAGTACTAGCTGTTAATCTCTTTATCAGATTTAGGACATGTTTGAGAAAATTGTTTTTTTGGGTTTTATATTGGTTTTATCCTAAAAACCTTTTTTTATAAAAAAAACTAGGAAAAAATTGGTTTTAAAATTAGAAGACTAATTTGCCCTTTGACTTTAAAGGATATGGTGTAGGTGAAAGAATGATGGTTTAGAGAGAGAGGATAAAATTAGAGGATAATTTTGGTATTTATATAATACAATTATTTAATTTGATGGTTGATAAGATGTTTGAGTTTTGGGATAAAAACTAGGTTTAATCCCCAAAACTCTTTCATCAAACCAAACGAGGCCTAAATAAAAAATAGGGTTGTTAGTAATTTGGATGCTAGGATATAATTATAAAATTTATTATTGTTTTTTCTTGGAATATATTTTTTTAGCTCAATTATTAGACTGTCTATTTTTTCATGGATGCATTTCACCCTTTAAAAAAAGGAAATAAAAAAACACTTCAAACAAGACCTTGAGTTTACAACCATAACAAAATTAACAAATATTCAAAATATACTAATATTAAAACTTATTTTCTGATTAACACTTAATGACTTCTCTAACTTTTATTTTATTTTCTTCCTTGTTAAATGAAAAATAATTAATTAGGTTAAAAATTAAGTATTCTTTTGTTTGTATTAAGATAAACTATGACAACAACATTCACTCATGACCTTTTTAGTCTTTAGGTCACTTTTTTCAATGAGCAACTTGTAAGTTTAAAGATTAGTTTTTTTTTTTAATTTGAACTCACAAGAATAATTAATTTAAACGGGACTAGATTCTTACATTAAAAAATCAAATAAAAAATTAGTATTTTTGATTTGATTAAAACCAACCTAGAGTGTGTTTCTTTTTGCACTATTAGTATTGCTTTAAATTATTAGCAAATAATAATAATGAAAAACAAAAGAAAGATTATTGTTCGTCATCCCCAGCTGGGTCTGGACGGCTATGGAGTTTTCTAGCCACCCAACCAATCAAACCCCACATCATGTTAAGTTCTCTCTCTCTCTTTTTCTTCTTTCTAGATTCCATTGTCCTCTTTACCGTTTTCTTCAATTTAATTAAATTTCATGTTTTCCCACTCTATAAATGCCATCAAAAACTGATCTTGCAGTCCCCCTTCCTTCCTTCCCTCCCTCCTTCCTTCTTCTTCATCATCATCTCCAATTGATAGTGTTATAAGTTAATCTTGATGATTAATTCCTTGATTTTGATGTTTGAGATTGATGTCTCCAATTCTCAGTGAATTGTTCCTTTCCGGGTTTATGATAAATTCCACATATAAGCGCAGGACCCATCTCGTTCAATCTTTCTCAGTTGTCTTCCTCCACTGGTTCTATTTCATTTCATGATTTCAAATATCCCCTACATAAATATATATCCTTAATTAGTCATATTTTGAGTTTCTGGGTCTTAATTTACTAGTTAGCTTTTGTTTAATATATATATATATAGTCCTTGTGCTTTCCTTCATGGCCAATTATTATTCCTCTAGTAGAACTAGTTCATGTTCAGGGTCCACATCCAAATCTATCTTTCATAATAATAATAATAAGGAGCAGGATCATGATCAGGTTGATGAGCAGCAGCAGCAGAAACAACTAATTATAGATGAGCAGATGAGAAAAAGGAAAAGGATGGTATCGAACCGTGAATCAGCCAGGCGTTCGCGTTTGAGAAAACAGAAGCATGAGAATGATCTTACGGATCAGGTTTGTCAGCTGAATAAGGAGAAGAAGGTATTAATTACAGGAATGAACCGCATCACTCAAAAGTATTTGATAATTGAGGCTGAAAACAGGGTACTTAGAGCCCAAATGGTTGAGTTAAGCAACAGATTGCAATCTCTCAATGAAATTATCATAAGTTTTATCAATAATGGGAATATTTACTACTCTGTTGAACCTAACCAGGATCATCATTTCTTCACAGATAATTATAATCATATTAATGCCATGATGTTGCAGTATTAATTAATTAAACCTATAGTTGTAATAAGTGATTGATCATGTGTAATGAACAATATATGCTGTTATTATTAATGCAATATTATGGGTTATGGCCGGATCATGTAATTATTATGATAATTAATAGTAACTCAGATTGATTATATGCTTTAATGATTCTTTTCCTTTTAAAATAATATAAAATGGGCCGCAAAGGGTTTAGTAACATCATTAAGGTCGTAATTAATGCATGCATTAATGGTGTTTATTTGTTACCATCATTGATACATATGCATTTTGTTGTTCTCAATGGTCTAAAGCTTATGACTTTAAGCGACGGTTTTACAAACTTAAAAAGTGTCAGTAATAACCTATTTTTTATTAATGAAATATAGTGGGTTGATTTTTCATGTAGACAAAAAAAATGTTTTCTTTTGTCAATTTGAATGCAAGAATTACGCGAGTTAATGGGTTTCAATTTAATTAATCTATTTATTTATTTCTTTCTTGATTGTGTTTAAACCGAGTGAAAACCCTATATAGATTCGCTCTTTAATTACAAAATTGGGGAAGTATAAATATTAATCTAATTGAAGAGATTCACATAGAAGTGATTGGGTTGCGCTAATTTATATGCCTTAAATCTTTTATTCTATGTACCTAATTTAAATGTTATACTTAATTGTCAAAAATCTAGTTCTGCCTAACTTATGAGATTACAAAAGAAATAAAGTATTATAATAATAATTAGCAGCAAACTGATCATGATTATGGTGGAGATAGAGAATATGTACCCATCCAATCTCATGCCGAACATAAGTATATTTGGTAGGGAAAATTAAGAAAAGAATATTATAATTTTTATATATATATATTTTAATACTAATATATATATTAGCTAGGCTATGGCTTTAATTATACTTTATTCCTTTTTTCTGTATCCTCAACCATCAAATTAAGCAGCCCCACCTTTTATATATAGTTCATTACAGGAGGAGGATGATTATTGGCTCCCTCTCTAAATTCACTAACAATGAATATAATTAACGGTTATATAAGTTATATATGGATATAAGTAACGGTTATATATATGTTATATACTTGCCTCTTACAAATATGGCAGCAACATTAGTACTATATTGTTGTAGTTTCTGCATACACCCTTGTTGCGGAAATCGAAGCGACATATTTATTATCTGTAACGACAAACAGATAATGTGTCAGTAACGACCTACCGATAATATATATTAGTAACAGTCTTATATGGTGGTTGTAGAAAATAACTTTTCTACTCGTGAATGGAGTCTAAATCAGTAAACAATGAGAGCTCTTTGATCTGTGTTCTTTTAAGTTTTTTTATCGGAAAATATATATCTTAATTACTTTATTTTTAACATTTTAATAAAAAATGATATTTTATAATTAAACTAATTAAAAAATAAAAATAACTTACTTTTTTATTTAAAAAAATTATAAAAAGAATAAAAAATCAAGATCAAAGAAGTTCATAATATTCTCTTCTTTTCATAAAAAAAAAAATGTCTATCTAAGGAAACATCTAGCATGGGTGGGGTGGTGTAAGAAGATCTTATCTTATGTATAATAATTATTATTAGTGATATATATTCGAAATCAATCTGATAACAAAGGAATCTGTCCTAATTGGATGCCTGATTAATAATAATGTTGCTTTTTCATATGTAAAGTACAACAACTGGTGCAATAAGAAGAAGACTTCTGTCTATCTTGATTAATTATTAGTCTTTATTATTACCTAAAAATCGACCGACCTTTTTTTTGCACAAGGTACAATTACTACTATAGCTAGCTAGCTAGATTAATCAATAGAGACATATAATTCATATCTCATCAGCTAAAGTTTAATCAATTACTACTATAGATATATAATTACCAATTAAGCTAAAGCTTCAACATATGTACGTACTTGTTCAAGAATTAGAAAAACATGTTATTAAACAGCAGTACAAATGTGGGATATCACGAATGTATGGTATCATGTGTAGAGTACTGAGATATTAAAATACTATATATGCATAGAGTGTGATATATAGGGGCAACTAAGTTGAGAATGAAATCAATGTCACGAATCTGACGTCTGTCACAAGTGACAAAGAAAAATAAAAATAAAAAGATTTGGCAATGATTTTGATTTGGTGATTGGTTTTCACTTTCTTTTTCATTTTCATTTTGATTATATAATATATAGCTGATGTCATGACTTGTTGAGTAATAGTTTGAATTTTCACCACAATAAATGCAACTTCGATGAATAAGACATTCTCATTTTAAAAAAAGGTTAGAATCTCACCCCTTTGTCCTAGAACGGAAAATTAAACTGTAAATTCATATTAGAACTAACCCATATAACAAAAGAAAAACTTAGTCAAGTATAATATTCATGTTATTGTGGGCGTTATGTATGTCATATGAAAGGTTTATTGAAAGTATTTGATTTTTATTGTTGGGATGGATATTTGATTAGCTTTGGAATGATACTTTATGTGGTGTACATTAGATGTTTGACGAATGTTTTCATCTATTTCAATTTGAAGGGACGCATCGATAAAAGATATGTTTGACATTCGATTTAGTGATTTTGTTAACTACATCAGATGGAGAAGATGATTGAACATAGAGGGAATTATGTTTAATGCATGATAGACTATTATTTATGGTTAGAATAAGGGCTTAGTCCATATTCTCGAGATTTTATGCGATGACGTGATCTGGATAACTTCAATATATGACATTGTTACCCTTTGTTTAATAAAGTTAGTTCGATTGATCTTTGTTAGAAATTACGATGGAAGACATGGATCGAGACGGTTAAAAGAGCGAGACGTAAGATGAATCTATATCCCTATAATTTTCTGGTTAGAAAATAAATAAGAGAACATTTAACAACCAAAATATGTCGTTAAGGATTATTCATAATGTCATTATTATCCTAACGATGTTGGAGATTAGATCCAGAAAATTTGTTGATTAATCTGAAAACCTTATTGTTTTTCTTGATGAACTTAGAGCCACTTGATTGTATTTTTTTTAATTATGTTGAATTATTTTTTTTATGTTATGTTTTGTCGTTGTGTTTAAACGATAATTTTATTAAAATCATTTAAAAAAAAATATTCATGTTATTGAAGAAGAATCCAAGGTAGGCATTCTTTAATCCAAGGTAGGCATTCTTTCATATTCTAATTAGAAAGACTATATTTTGTTTGGAAACCCTGAGTTTGAATGGAATTAAAATTGAAAGATGTTATTAAATTTGATAATATATATACATAATTAAAAAATATTATAAAACATGATTTCACCTAAATCAACCCCTCACTCAATATTATAAACAAATATAACTTTTAAATAAATTTTAAAAAAATAAAAAAAGAACGGGTCAACCCAATTTCGGAGCTGGTCAAAACAATCCAAGTCATATAATATATAATGTCTATAGACATGGAGGAAGACTTCATCACACGGCTCTAGTATATTCTCATGCAACTATATATAATTAAACCTAAAAAAAGTCTAATATATATATATATATATATATATATATATATATATATATATATATATATATATATATATATATATATATATATGGAAGTGTCCTAGCCAGGTCTATTAATATAAGTTGTAAAAAAAAACAACAATCTTGGTCAGTAAGAAAAAAAGTTATTTCAACATTAAGAAAATCGAGGAAATAAAGGGAGAAATGGCATGTGCTGTGCAGGTCCCATGTCCAGTCAAAAAATTGATACTTTTAAACTTTCGGCATCAGCATGTCATCATCATATTATATATTTATTCCTCTATCTAGGGATTGTAAGGGTTTAGGTTAAAAGAAAACATTTTGATACTTATGCTTTAAATTTGATGGTTGATAGCTAGACACTACTAGAATCTGATTCACTGATTATCAAATGTTTAATCCTGTGAAATCTATCTATGAACCCACCCACCAATATTATAATATTATTCTGCATGAAACCCTAATTAATAAAACTCTTACTTGATCATAGAGATCTTGATCATAGAGATCGAACATTTAATGAAATTAATATCAGATGGACCAAATTAAAGCTTTCCACAATTTAATGCATGCAATGAATGAAGAAGATTGTCAAAAAAAAAAAAAAAATAGAATTATGGAGAACTAACGTGACACCTTACGACCCACGTGACATAGCATTCGTAATTTTTTGTCTATAAAGTCGACTATTTCTACCGAATCACTCTGGTAGTGCAGAAAGATGGTAGGTATTATATTTTCTTTTGGAAAAAAGGGAAAGGAATTGGGTGAAATTTAGGTAGAGTGGATTGCATGGATGAAGAAATCTCCCTTTTATAAACTTTTGATTTCATGTCAGAAAGAGATCTATATATAGGTCCGATTGCATGAAGCCAACCAGTCAGTACGTACTCATATATATTAAATGGCTTGCACGAGCCAAGAGAAAGCTAGGTTTGTTTTTTTTTAATAATACTGACTTTTGTTATAATATTAATTAATTAGTTATCATAAAGAAAAGATGTCTCTACATGCATTCATGATTATTATTCCTTTAAGTAATAAATGGATGATGACAGCAACAACCCAGATAAATTATAATTAATTAATTAAGCTGTCTGTAGAATGTATATACGTAATTATTGTTTAATTAATATATATTGGCTTGTTCCAGAGATATTGGATGGTATATATAATTATTAAAGTTTAATTAATAACCTTTTGATAACCTCACCCAACACTATATATATATCTGATCGATAAAGAAATTAAAGATGAAACACATACGTATTGATCGATGTTTGTTTGTTTGCTTCTGTGATAACAAGACCTTACCTAATATTTTTGTATATATATGTTTGAGATGATGAATGATGATTATTACTTTACTGAGTCAGTCACTGACATTCAGAAAAGTTAATTATAATATCACGGCAAAACACCAAATAAAAAAAAAAAATTGTCAAAAATTGTATGACAGATAGAAGGAAATTAGTATTATTTTGGTCAAAAAGTGCCAGAGAAAAAGGACGGCTAATAAGAAAGTTGTTCACTTCAATTCTAAATCCTTTGGGGCCATCGTTGTTGATACAGGCGTGCATGATTCACTTATGGATGCCGACAGAACATCAAAACAGGACTTTATGGATCTCAAACTGGTTTTGTTGAAGAAACCTCCATGTTTTTTTAAATGAATCATGTCACTATCCCTAGCAAACACACATCTATAAGACTATAACTAATAACCATGTTAATTAGTCCGACCCTTTGTTTTCAATCCTGATATTTTTTCTTATTTAACATTAAGAACGCTTTAGTCGTTTCTGCCGGATGGATATTCTTCTAAATGAGATCAGAAGTTGCAACCGTTTTGAAACATGTATTTAATCGGTTTGTCTCGGATTAAGGGTTTTGTTGCTTTAGTTTCTAGCCAGTTTGTTCCGATTCACTGGATAACTTGTGAAAGTTAATTAGGTGTGAGTGTCGGCCACGAGCATGATCCATGTGTGGGTTTTGTTTTTTGTGTAATCGCTTTAAGTTTTTGTTTTTGACATTATTGGTTATTGATTAGTCAGGTTTTATTGGTGTTTTTTTTTTATTATGTCTCAATTCAGTTCCTCTCGATTACATTAGGCATGATGGCAAACAATTCTTGCTCGTCGCTTTGACCCTTGGTTCTCATTTCTTCAGTTAATTTTGTGGACAAATGACTTAGACTTCACTCTAACCAATTTGTTTTATATTCTTTTAGTGAATGTTGGGTGTGAAACTTGACTATTTAGGACCTTTTTTTTATCCTTTATTTTCTTTTAATGAAATTTATTTTGTTCAAAAAAACATGAAATAACGCTTTAATAACTTAATAAGCACCGGTTGAAAATTGCTAACCATAATTTAATTTAATAATTAACTTTGATAAAGTCATTTTAATTTGATACACATAATAATGATATTTCTGACTTGACATGTAATAAATGATGATAAGTTGGTTTAATAATTGCTTTTATTCATTTATTTATATATATATATATATATATATATATATATATATATATATATATAAATTAATTCTATTTTAAGTTTTAAAAATAATAATAATAATTAATAGTAATTTATATAAGTAAATTTGTGTCTTAATGCAAACTAATACTATTACAAGTTTTTGATGATTCTTCTAGTCTAAAATCTAAGCCCATTAACATAATTTAAGTGTTAAAATTTAATATTTAAGAGATAAATATTAAAAGTTATTTATTAAATGAACCAATAATTAATTCTCATTTAGAAGATGGGTTATTTAAGGTTTTTCTGAATTAAAGAAAAATAAAATAAATTTAGATGATTCTTAGAATTTAATTGTCTTATTTATTTCATTGAAAATGGTAATAGCCGGGTGGAAATATGGGCTTCAGGTCAAATCCAAAACAAAATTTTAATTTTACAATACAAATTTGACATTACTTTTTAATTTATTAAATTTTTTAATTTAATACATTATATATTTATTTTTTTAAAAAAAGACAAAACTTGTCCTTATCTTCTCTCGTTTTTATGCATAATTTTCTCGTTATTTTTTTAAGTTTATTCCAAAAAAAATTTAAGTTCACCCAACTCGGACAATGCTGGATTTATTTTTTTTCTTAAAAATTATAATTCATATTCAAATTGTTTGAGTTCGACATTAGAATTACAAACCCACGTACTATTTAGACATTTCTTTTAGCTAAATTAGGAAGATTCTCGTGCGATTACACACGGATAAAAATATTTAAAAAAATAATAATAAAAAAAATATAATAATATTTATTCAATGTTTAAAATTTTAATAAATCAAAAATAATATATTAAAATAAAAAAATGAACGCTCTCATTCCACATTTTATTCACTTCGATAAAACAACTTATCATCTCACATATCTCATCAGATATTTTTTCTAATAAATTTAATAAAAACATAATAATAATATGTATTTAATGTTTAAATTTTTAATAAATCACGAATAATATATTAAAATATAAAATAGATTAGTTAAAAAGTTGAACTTATATTATTAAAATGTTCTGCGTTCATCTAATTTAATGTTGAATTTAAAATATAAAGTATTATTACTTTTGTTGGTTAAAGGGATGTATTTGTTTTTGTTAGGTTGCGAGTTTAAAACATACATATAATATTTTTATTTTATTTTAAACCGTTTTAAGTTTATGGGTGGATCAACCTACAATCCGACTCAAGTATCTATTTACTCTCACATGTATATTCAAATTAACCACAGCTTTCGACTCGACAATCCGGACACTTTAAAAATTAAGCATCATTATATATATAGATTTGCCAAACAATGGGCTAACTTATTGATACAACATTTAGTAAAAGAGTATTTAAAATTTTGTCTTTGTTTAACCAAAACTTCATCACAATCTTCTTAATTCTCCATGGAATGTGCTTCTCATTCAAAATGCAATAATCAATTAATGTTTTGAAATCTGATTCGATAATAGTCTTTTGAACACCAAAATTGAAAATGAAACTCCATCTGTCCCGTGTTTCTACAACTTCCAAAAATAAGTTTTCATTCATTACTGTTTTTACAAGCTGTTGCGTCATAATTGATTTGAAGTCATCCTTCCAACAGACTAGTCCATTTGTTACCTTCAAAAATCTTTTGGTTTGAGTATTATGTGCACCGATTTTGATATGATTCATCTCATTTACCATTTTGGTTGGATTTAGCTATGAGAGAAAAATGAAGGCTAGTATTCTTGGGCTCTTTCAGCCCATTACTTGGCAGTTGTCAGACCAAGATTGTTACTAATATTCCATTGGGCCAAGTCTATCTAAGTCCTGTTAGAAAATTAATTTTAAAATTTTGTAACGGAAATTGTCACTCTTTTTTAGAAGACATGTGACTAGGAAATCCCGATTTACAAGCGGAGTCACGTTGCGGGGCAGCGGTGGGCTGTAACCCAGTGTGAATTTTTTAAAACATTATATATATATATAAGTTTTTTGTGTTGGTTTTGTAACGGTACATTAAGGTAGGTGATCAAACCTTGACCACATAAATTTTAATTAATATATAAATAAGATTTATTTATATAAGTTAAAGTATATGAAATTATATATAAAATAATTTAAATTATATAATAATATTATTTATTTTAAAATTATATTTATATAATAATTATATATTATTTTTTTATTAATTTCAATATAATTAATAAAATAAATTATTTATAGATAAAATATAAAAATTAAAATAATAATTTATATAAATATAAGGGTAAAATATTCTTTTATATTTTTTAATTTTTAATTATTTCATAAATTAATAATAAAAAAATATTAATTAATATTAATAAATAAATTAAAACAAGTTATATTAATTTATTTCTTTATTTAAATAAATATTTTTATATATTATTTTTATATGCATTAATATTCTATATCTATTCACTTGATAATATGTGTTTATGACGATTTTGTATTTTTGTTATTGTTTATTTTTTTTCTTATATTCTCACAGAAATCCATTAAATTACATTTTTTTTATTATTTAAAATCTAATTAATTTAACTTCTCACGTTTTCTTATCATATTTTTTTTTTAATAGAGTAATATTTCTTAGGCCTTGTTCACTTTGGTTTTTTAAAAAATTCATTCAAAATCAATTTTCCAATCAATCATTTCTCAACAATTACAATATTCATTTCATTAACCAAAATATTAAAATACCATCTATTTTAAATTATTATTTTTTATTTTGTTCATATATATTAATACTATTTAAGTCTTTTTACTAAAAATAATCATTACCTCTTCAAAATCATCACCAATCATTATTTTTTTCTCTTTCTAGGTTTTTTCAAAAATCCAATCCGAACAAGGCCTTATATTTTATTAGGTTTCGTATATTTATTTTATTTTAGTAAGGGTATTTTTGAAACGATTTGATTAATAGGTTCGGTATTTAAATAAATAATTTTATATATTATTATTATATGCATTAATATTCTATATTTATTCACTTAATAATATGTGTTTATCATGATTTTGTATTTTTGTTATTGTTTATATTTTTTATTTTTATTTTCTTATATTTTCACAAAACTATGCTGAAATTCATTAAATTACATTTTTTATTATTTAAAATCTAATTAATTTAATTTTTCACATTTTCTTATCATAATTTTTTTTTAACTAGAGTATTTTTTCTTATATTTTATTAGGTTTCGTATATTTATTTTATTTTAGTAGGAGTATTCTTGAAACTATATGTTCAATTATTATTCGTTTTAGTGTAATACTTATAATTTTTTCAACTCACAGTAAAAAAATTCTGGATTCGCTCTTGTATAAATCAATGCATCTTTCTATTTATTGTATGAAACTGAAATTTTAGAAAAATTCAAAATTTTATTTTTCCTGTCAAATGTCTAATGGAAAGTGATATCTTTTCAAAAAAAACATATGTTAGTCTTATGAAAATTTTAGCCTCTTTTATGACTTATTAATTTATCCCATCTCCTCATGTTGCTTCATGACTCTGATCACAGAACATGCTTCTCATCATCTGTCCTTATTATCTTACTATAATTTACTCCATTAGATCGATTCCCCTATGAATCAGACAATTGAAATCAATATATAACATTTATTAATTTCTAAACTCAAACGTATACAAGCCCTTGAATGAGAGACATACTCTTCTTTGTGATTCTAGATCATGACAATGGAATCTTTCTCAGCCATTAAACCTTCTCTTTTTCTGGTTGAATTCAGAAGTGGAACTCAACTTATTTCGTTTGTGCCTGCAGCATAAAACTTTATTTGTGGATTTATTCTTCAATGGCTGACTTTTTTCTTACCATTCAATTATTAGGAAATCGACTACATATCTAATCTGAAAATTGTCGGATGATGCAGAACAAAGGTCTAATGAAGAATTAAACCCATGAAGAAAATTCAAAAGGGTATCATGCATGTAATGTCTGTTGTCTGGTCTAAAATTGTTTCCACAAGAAGAGAGGCAGATAGCTCTCACATGGTTCAATTATGGATATTTTTGTAGACTTATAATTAATGATTGGATAATTAGGTAAATGTTTAGATAACTAAAGTAAGATTTAATGATCCTAAAGGATAGAAGAAAGAAGAGATTAGATTGGGATTAATATTTTATATATATAGGTCATAGTTTAAGTTAATAATGCTGGAAAAAGTTGAGAGATAGTTTGAATATGTTTTTTAAATGCAATGCAATTTAAAGGCAAAGCAAAGTCATGTTATTAGTGCTTATCCTCTTTATTCTCCACCACTATTACTGTCTTTTCAGTGGATGTTTGGTACTGCATTATTATCTCTGTCTTTATAATTAATTATGGTAGCACTAAGTAATTAAGTATATTTATAAAATAATTAATTCCATATATCTATTAGAAGAGAAGAAAGTAAAGATGATGGGATTGTTTTTTTTAATACAACCATACCTAACATCACATTGACTGCAAGTGCAAAAAGTTAAGTCATGCCAGACAAAAAAAAAAGAACCCTAAGTTGTCACCATGCCTTGCCACTCACATAATCTCCATTTTTTACCTTTTAGTTTCTTTCAATTTGGAAGAGTCTTATTGTTCATTTTAGTTGGTACATTTCTCTATTATAAAAATGGTCCAAATTAATGCCACACAATTATAATTGTAGCTTACTTTATATTATAGCTCAGGTCTATATATACAAAGGTTGCCCTTAAGTTAGGTTTTCGAGAACAATTTTATTAGAATTATCTTAACTAGATTATAATTTAAATTGTGAGAAATTAAATATGAATGCGGAATTGTATTTAAATTTATACTAATTTTTTTTTCTTAAAGTTTGTATAAGTTCGTATAAGTTCTTCCAATTGATTAGTATGACAATATTATATTTCTCTCTTTGTTGATGGGACGCAAAGAGGGAATGGTCGTATTTCAATTTGAAGACTGTATATTACCATTACAAAATAACCAACATGACTGTCAGTTATTTTGGTTTGATTATTTCTAATTTATCATTTTTATAAATTAGAAATATCACTTAAATATTTTTATTTTACAATTATTTATTATATTAGTGAACCATAAATTTAAAACACATCTTTCTTTATTAATTATTAATTGATTCTTCTAAAAACCCATTGAATTAAAGTGGAGATATGAGTGATTTTTTTAAAATGTATGCAAATGATAGAATATAATATTTACTAATTTTGAGAGTAAGGTTAAAATGAGGTCAATGTAGTAATTTTGAGTGGAACTAATTAGGCTATGATTGGTTGGATAGAAATGATATTAATTAATGCATACATCTTTAGACATTAGTGCTCCAACGAAAGAAAAGTTCTATCAGTCACCTTTTTCCAATCTTTCAAATATTAAACTAAAAAGCTTATATTAATTAATTAAGGATCATGACATCCTTTGCCTTAAACTAATAATTCATGTACGTGGTAATCCCAAGATCTGCTTGTTTTCTGATTATGGTCACGAAACCTGTACATTATTAATATAGAAATTAAGGGAGTATCAAAACCATGATCAACATTTTTATTAATCTCTTCACAAACACATATATTCAGACTAAGAGAGAGAGAGAGAAAGAAGAAGAAGAAGAAGCCAAGCTAGCTAGCATATTTATATAGTAAGATCGATGATCAGGAAGATGGATACTATAATGGTTTTAATGAAGAAGAAGAAGAAGAACATTGGTGTCATCTTTCTTCTCATGATGTTTGCTTCTCTTATTTCAACTGCATTTGCAGGTATTAGAACCTCAATGAAATCATGATGCATGAATAATATAATATATATATATATATATATAATTATGTATATGCATGCATATCATGCATGTCTCTTTAATTCATTATACTAATTAAGGGTTCATTTAAATTTGATTTGAAGGACGAGGTTCCATTCTTGTAATTCAGACTAAGCTGATCAATCAAGTTCATCAGGTTACTCTCTCTCATTCCATCTAGCTAATCTTTTTTATTTTATTAAAAAGTTGTTTTTGTGTTAGAGTGTTTAATTTCTTATGTGGGTTTCAGTCATTTGGTTTTAAATTAATGTGTTTTTTAAAAAGAATAATATAAATGACTAATTAATTAATACAATGTTTACAAATAAATAGTTAAAATGATGCAGCTCCATGATGACCTAATCTCATTTAAGAACATCTAATTAATTGGAGGCGGAGCTAGTATTAATTTTGATATTGTGTTTTTTTTTCTTTTTCTTCCTAATTAATTTATTTTGATGTACTTTGATTCACAGTGATGGCATAATTTATATTATGAGTATGATTTTCTTGAAGTATATATCAATAAAAAAAATATACATAAACAGAATAATAGAAAATTAAAAATCTCTTTTATGCATAGGGAAATCTTGAATATTGATCAACATATGAGAGTTTTCTTAAATTTTAGGTTAATTTCCAAAGAGATACTTACTACTTTCATAAATCTAACATAGTCGTTCTAAATTGAACCAAAAATTAGGCGAATTTGACAAAACCGAATAACCGGCGGTATATGAAATAATCAAACTGATTACAACAGTTTGATTGTTCGATTTAGTGACAGTGAAACTTCATATTTAAAATTTAAAAAATATACATAATTTAGTTAAATTTAGAGTTGATATGTATATATTTATTTATTGTAATAATTATGTTTCAATCAAAATTAGAATACATATATATTTTCAACTAATTATATATATATTTATATAAGTTTTTCAAAAACAAATTTGATTAATAATTGTATTATTTTTTACTAACTCTTGGTTTGAGTTTTTCCAAACAGATTTGATTTATAATTGTATTATTTATTAATAGTTCGTGATGTAGGAATGAAACCATCCATATTTTTCCGACTAAACCGACCCGGCAATTAAATTGAAACTGACGGCTTGAAATTTTCTCAAACCGATTTAACTATTTAGTCATATTTATATGTATAAACCGATTGAACCGAATTGCTTACGTCCCTAATTTGATATGTCTATATAGTCCCATCTTTTTTCATGATTTAGTTGAGTGTCATTCACGATATCAGTCTTAGGTTGGTGCCCATGCTTGGATTTGTATATATGTTTTCTAGCCTAAACTCTAGAATCTGGTTGATAACATCTATGAACCAGTTGAAGTTGCATATATATGTTCTACCTTTGATGATGTTACAAAACACAAATTCCAGTTGAGTATCAAAATATTTATAATATGTGTCCACACCTAAAACAAAATATGTTTGATGGTGATTAAATACATCAAAATTTCAATATTAATTAATTTAACTTGGATCACTAATTATTCAATTAACTCTTCCATTCATATATTATTTATATAACAATATTCTGAAACAGGAACAAGAGTTTCAACATCACAAAGAAAGCAACACAATACATGAAAGGCTTCTAAGGGTGAATGCCAAAGACTATGGAAACTATGATCCAACACCAACCTTTTCCAAGCCTCCTTACAAACTCATTCCCAACTAATGAGCGAGCACCCTTTTTCGTTCATTTCACGCCCTATAATCGATCACAACTACTGTATAATCTCCATCGCAATAATCAAGATCATATATATACTAGCTAGCTATATATATTATATATATATATATAACATGTGTGCTTGTGAAAAAGTATATGTACTCAAGTCAAGCGGGATTGTGATGCAAACCCTCTTTAAGTGTTCATGTTATTATAATTTTGTTGGATAATATTAATTAAAATATGGTTTTATTATTGAACTTGATTTAGCAAATGAAATACTAAGAATAGGAAAAAACAAAGAATGAATCTTTGTCCCTTGATTGTCGTTGAAAACAAAATCCTGTAATTCTTCTTCTCCACTCTTAATCGATGCATTCGTCTTCCCTTCCATTTCCTCCCCTTTTTTTTCCTATCTAAAAAAACAAATCCAACAACTGAATCTCATTGTCCTCTCTTTCCAATTCATCCTTCTCATCTGGGAGGGTTGGAAATGGAAATCATTCCAGGAGGACCTCCTCCATTAATGATCAAGCTCAACCTTTTCTCATCAATGGCGCCTGCCTTCTTCTTAATCCTCCTCCTCCTTCCTCTTAATCTTCTCCTCGTCTCCGCCACCCCTGCAAACAATGCACTCGTCGTATTCTCGCCTCAAGACAATTACCTTATCGATTGCGGCTCATCAACCGCCACAACCCTCCCCGATGGCAGAACATTCTTATCTGATTCCGATGCAGCAAAGTTTTACTCTTCTAACAATGAAGACATTCTAGTTAATGTCCCTTCAGCTGAAAACGTAACATCTCCCTTGTTTCTATCCGCTAAAGTATTCACGTCCGAATCTACTTATAGTTTCCATATTGCTAGAGTCGGTTGGCATTGGATCAGACTCCATTTCTATCCACTTGATAACAAGGATCACAATCTCGCTGCAGCTAGATTCTCCGTCGTTACAGACACCATCGTTCTCCTTCACGACTTCACCTTCAATAGCGAGAAATCAACGCTCATCAGAGAGTACATTATCAACCTCGATACAGAACGGTTTTCCATCAAGTTCAGACCCAAAGACGGGATCGCGTTTGTGAACGCAATTGAAGTCGTTTCCGCTCCAGATATTCTGATTCCCGACACTGCTTCCACTCTATTCCCCATCAGCGAATTTTCCGGCCTGTCGGAACAATCTTTCCAGACCGTCTACAGACTTAACGTCGGCGGTCCGCTTATTACCCCGCAGAATGATACTCTCGATCGGACGTGGGTACCCGACACCGAGTTCTTGGAGACTAAAGAAATGGCGAATACCGTTAATGTCGCGACTAATGTTATCAAGTATCCTCAGGGAGAATCGCCATTGATCGCTCCCCAATATGTTTACGCGACCGCTGTTGTGATGGCGAACGCGAATATGGCGAATCCAAACTTCAACGTGACATGGAATTTAAATGTGGATACTTCGTTTGATGTCCTGGTTCGATTACACTTCGCTGATATTCTTAGTAAGGCGCTCAATGACTTGTATTTTAATGTGTATATCAATGGGAGGGTGGCGATTTCTGGGTTGGATTTGTCTACGGTTACTGGCGATCTTGCCTCGGCGTATTATAAGGATTTCGTTTTCAACGCGTCGATGGCTATGAACCCGATGAAGATCCAGATTGGCCCGTTTGATCAGTCGACGGGACAGAAGAATGCGATCATAAACGGAATTGAGGTTTTCAAGATTAATAATTCAATGGGTAGTCTGGATGGGGAGTTTGACGTGAACGGGAGGAGTATGAATGGGGGGAGTAAAGGGACAGTAGCAGCTGTCGGGTTCGCGATGATGTTCGGAGCTTTTGTCGGGTTGGGTGCCATGGCTGTGAAATGGCAGAAACGACCTCACGATTGGCAGAAGAGGAATAGCTTCTCATCATGGCTTCTCCCTTTACACGCAGGCGACACCAGTTTCATGGCTAGCAAATACGGGTCAAGGAAAAGCCAATTCTTCTCTTCGACCAACGGCCTTGGCCGATGGTTCTCATTCGCTGAATTATCAGACGCGACAAAGAATTGGGAGACAGTGATAGGCGTGGGAGGATTTGGAAACGTCTACATCGGTGCTATCGACGAAGGAACACAAGTAGCAGTTAAACGAGGCAACCCGCAATCCGAACAAGGGATAAACGAATTCCAAACCGAAATCCAGATGCTATCCAAGCTAAGACATCGCCATTTAGTGTCCTTGATCGGTTACTGTGATGAGAATTCGGAGATGATCCTCGTTTACGAGTTCATGTCCAAGGGTCCTTTAAGAGATCATCTCTACGGAAAGAATTTGCCTCCGCTATCGTGGAAACAGAGGTTGGAATGTTGTATTGGTGCTGCCCGCGGCCTTCATTACCTCCACACGGGAACTCAACAGGGCATCATTCATCGAGACGTGAAAACGACCAATATCTTGTTGGATGACAATCTAGTGGCGAAAATGGCAGACTTTGGGTTGTCTAAGGACGGTCCAACCACTGATAATAACTACGTGAGCACGGCTGTGAAAGGTAGTTTCGGGTATTTGGACCCGGAATACTTTAGGAAACAGCAGCTGACGGATAAATCAGACGTGTACTCTTTCGGTGTGGTTATGCTGGAAGTGATTTGCGCTCGACCTGCTCTGAACCCGCAGCTGCCTCGAGAGCAGGTGAATTTGGCGGAGTGGGCCATGCAGTGGAAGAGAAAAGGAATGTTGGAGAAGATCGTTGATCCTAATCTTCAAGGAAATGTAAACCCGGAATCCATGAAGAAATTTGCAGAGGCTGCTGAGAAGTGTTTGGAAGAATATGGTGTGGATAGGCCAACCATGGGAGATGTCCTTTGGAATATGGAGTATGCTCTGCAACTTCAGGATCAATCTTCTTCTAAAGAAGATGATGAAAACAAGGAAACTTCTGCACCAGCAGCAGCAGCACCACCTACGGCAGAAGGCGCCACCAAACCAGCTGAAACTCAGGCAGTTGACGAGCATTCCGGGTCTGCTGTGTTCAACCAACTTACAGACGGTAGATAAGATGAATATGGAGAAAATTTCTTTTAAAAAAAAAAATACTACTAATACTAAAAAAAATGTTTGAAGAATGAGAGAATCCAGTTTTTTTTTTGTTCTGTTCTAGTGTATCATCATCCTGTTTCTGTACTGATCTGGTTAATTTGAGTTCATGTACTATCATGGTGTTCTTGGAGAGATGTAAATTCTCATATATATGTATAATTATAAACATAACATATTCACACAGTTACAGAATAGGAAGAAGAAGAAGGTCCAAAGAATCGTTTCATTTCAGTCATAACACTTTATTCCAAAGATCAACCAACACCTATATATATATATATGCTAAGCTTAGAAATTCAAATATATTTTCACATAAATTGTGTTATCAAATGAAAAGGAAGAGGAAATCTGAATTAGTTTCTATACGCAAAATCATCATGTAACAAAGGGAACCCCAAACCTCTGTTGTCGAGTCCGAGAATCCATGCACTCTGTTTCAGCCACCATGGAAGAAACGTTATTGTGAAGAAGATCCCTCGAAAAATCAGCAAAACCGTGGTGGTGGTGATGATGTGTGTCCATGGGAATTGGTAGGTGGCTTCCATCCTCACAATGCTGCAATCCTAATGATAAAGACACCACTCCATTTCCACTCCCATATCTACTTCTACCCATCTCTGTAATTTGGTATTGGGGAGAATTAGAAGAAGATGAAGAACCGATTGTCGCGAAACGGAAACTAACTTCCTCGGCTTGAGATGAATAACGTATAATACGGTCATCCATTTCTATGTTGTCTGCTGCCTTATTCTCGTTTGAACCTTGCTGCTGCTGCTGTTGCTGTTGTGTATCTTTTACTACTACTGCTCTGTCCTCAGATGCAGAGCTGGAATCCATTTCAGCCTCGCCAAACTCTTCTTTGTACATCTCTTCGACCATCGGTTTCCATAGACGGACTCTTGCATTAATGAACCAATTAGATACCTAATGAAAAGATGAAATCATAAAATTGCAATTCCGGAGGTGGAAATGATGAAACTCATTCAATCAAACGAAGTTTTTGTTTCATCTACACTCACCTGACTTCTTGTTAGGCCTGTTTGTCTAGCAAGCAAGCTCTTATCCGAATCTTTTGGATATCTTCAACATGACAATATCAAACAACAGATTAGATCAAGATTAAAAAATGGTTTAACAGTGTAAAGAGGGAGTTAGTTGTAGGATTTTACGGATGGAGGAAATGTTCGAATAGCCAAGCACGAAGAATCGTAACCGAGCTCTCGGGAAGGCCACGTTGTGGCCTCCAAGCATGCTGTTGCATGATTCCCATCTGTTGGAGTGCTCTTTGTTGCCTGAGTTGCTGATCAACGTAACGAAGACGAGATATCCCAATTCCTTTACCAATACCACCATCCAATGTGGAATCTAGTTCCCCCAGGCTTTTCCTAGTTAGTTTTATCTGTCCTGTTATTGAATCACGAAGAGAACGAAAATGGCGTGAGATCGTCTGGAGGGCAAGTGATGTGTATGGCTTTGCAGCTCCAGGTCCCACTACAGCGTCGAATGATGACGCCACGATCTGCATCTGATGGTAATATTGCTTGTACCTTGTATCAACCTGCAAAATAAAACACTATCAAAAAGTAAGCAAATGAAATTATACAAAAAGAAGTTTCATCTTAACTCAATCCTACCTCATCCAACATAGAGAACAACTTTGCCAACTTGTTCTGCAATTCCTGTTTCTCAGCAGCAGAAAGCTCGCATTTAGTTGTTGGTTCTTCATCTCCAACCACAGAAGACAACTGTGTTCCCTCTTGTTTGGCATCGTTTGGAGTTTCCTTATCGCAATTCCTTTTGCTTAGAGCTTTTCTGACATTAACAACTTCATCAAGCAACTGTTGAGCTACTTTCAAGTACTTGGAGTTTGGAACTGAAATCTTCATCAAATCTGAACTATGATCTCCACCAACTATATTTGCAGGCAGTTTGCCGCTTCCATTAGGGCCTAAGAATGACGAGAGTGGATTCGGGTAATTACCCATTGAAGGCAGATGTTGCTGCATTTGGGTACTTAAGCTAAGGGACAGTCCTTGGCCCTGTAGGTTTTGAACATCTTGAAGAAGGTTAGTAGCAGTCCCCAAAGGGTGCATAAAAAGAATCTCATTTCTCTCGTCTTTCCAACTACCGAGATCATGATCAACAGCGAGAGCTTGAAGATCGTGGGGTTGTGGTTGAGCATCAGTCGATCCTCCCTGGTTTTGGGGACCCATATACATCATCATCATGAGATTGGCAGGAAGAACTGAAGGAGGAGAAGGTTCGGTATAGTTGTAGAGCATGGGTGAAGAAGAATCATCTCTCTGGTTACTTGAACCAGAAAAATAAGTAGCCATTCTCTCTAAAGAGCTAATTCAATTTGCCTAATCCCATCATGATCTGTGTGTTATGTCCAACAAGAATCACCATTAATATGTAAAATTATAGGAAATTTCCTATGCAAAAACAAAGAAGAGGCAAAACTGCTACTTTTGCAGGAAACTTCTTTAAATTCATATGAAATTATGAATGAAACTATTATTAAGTATGTATATATGTTTTTGGTGGTTTCTCTTTGAGACAAGAACATAAAAGAATCCGAGAAGCAAACACCCATTGGCCTCTGATTATCGAAAAGAGAAATGAATGATTATTATATAGTATATAGTTATATTAAGGTACAATTACAATTCCCTAGAATGCAACAAAAATAAACAAATTCAAATCCAGATTTTGTTAATATTTGTGAAGTATTAAGAACAAAGGATTCATCTTTCTCATAGTACGTACTATGATGAAGAAGATGGAAGAAGACAAATAAAAAATTTCTACAATCACCCACAAATTCCTGAGAGATAAGAAGAGAAGGGTTATACCTGGAAGTGTTCAATCGATCGACATAAATTCCTGGGTTTCACCTACAAAAACCCTCTTTTCTGTTTCTGGCAAAGATCCATTCAATTCATGTAGAGGAAAAAAATGGATGAACTTTTTGAAGTAGTGGTAAAAGTTGGGAGAAGATAAGAAATCATCGGATGATCATTCTCCATCCACCATCACGTCAAAAACCCACGTGAGACTTATGTGTTCTCTCTCTTCTCCATCTGCAATGAAAGCACCACTAAAAAAAGAAAAAGTTGTTTTTGGCCTATCTCAGCAACTGTAGTCTGTATGTATCATTTTTCTTCTTCTTACTACTGATGATTAGAAGTTGGTGATGGTGGTGCTGTTGCTTGACCTGATTGATTCTTTGCTGTTGATGATGTTTGGTCAAGGAGTTAAATCGTTAACCACCAGTTGGTAGACCTAAAGTTCCTAAACCCTTCCTTAAACCTCCTAATCTATCTATTCATGTTCATCTGAAGCTATCTATGGAGGGAGAGGCAAGTATGGTGGATGTTGCTGGTGGTGCAATATCCACTAGACTTTTCTAAAATTTCTTGGCAATGGACTTTTGACTCTACCCAAATAATTTTGAGACTTCCTGTACCCAACTCATTTCTCTCTTTTCTAATATGGATCCTTCACTTTTTATGCTTTTAACATTTATGCCCCTATTAATAAATTTACAATTTTATTTATTTTATTATCATTAGAAAAAAAAATTACATTCATTGTGTTGAAAAAATACAAAAACACTATATACAATCAAATATTTATTCGAAACTCATTAACGTAGCTCAAGTGTAAATATATATGAGTGTTTTCTAAGAGAACAAAAGTCATGAATTCGATTCTTACTTAGAACGTTCTAAATTTAAATGAAGGTAAGTATACTACTACAATCTCAAATTTATTTAGAGAATAGATGACATAGAAAACTATACAAAGAGAATCTCATTGTAAAATGAAGAAGTTTACATATTCCAAGTATTACCATTCCAATCAAACCAAATAAAGTTGAACAAATTGTTAACCAAACATTCAAATATTGGAGCAAAATAAGACTTTTGGTAGAGAATCACGAATCAAAGTTTGTTAAAAGTAGTGTATATGTAACAACAATGATGGAACTTCGAAAAAAAATTGATATAATATAGAGGTGATACTCTAAATAAAAGTTAGGCGTCTCTATTAAAATTGTGGAGAAAAGAATAAATAGAGTAGAGTATCTACTATAATATATCTTTTGTTTGATAAAGTTATTTGTGCACGATGACTTAAATGTCTTGAAAATATATTGTTAAACCATAAAAATGCCAAACAAATTAAAGGGTTGCATAATAAAGTCACTTTCATATGCAAAATAATATATGAATGGCCAAGAATGAAACTTCTTCTTCATGCTCTGTGTCACGGCTCTCTTGTCTTCCTAAACTTAAGGGGCTTAATTATCTAGGAAGGCCCAATCCCAATAAACATTCTAGAAGCCTGGTAAGAAAGAATGTTTTACATTAATGAGTCATTAAATGTTACATTAATGAGTTATTAAATGTGGTGGTTGGTTAGTAAGCATTAATGTGGTAGTTGGATAGCACCTTATTAAAACGGTAGTTGACTAGCACACCATTAATGAGATAGTTGGGTGTTATGTAATTAATGTAGTAGTTGGGGATAGCCCTATAAATATCTTTGAGATATTCCTTTGTAGATCACCAAATATTCAATCAATATAATACTATTTTTGTAAGAGCTTTTTTTCTATCTGAAGTTCTTGTATTTATTCAAGTGTTATTTTGAGTAAGGCTGATTAGTTATTCAATCTTAAAAAGATAATAACTAGTGTTGCACGGTTCGTTGGTGAAAAGATCAAGCCCGTGACAGTTGATATCAAATCAAAATTACGAGAGATCGAATGAAAGTGTCACTACTAATAATGTGGACAAAGTGGATAAACTTTCCCAAGAGATCGGAGATGATCTTAGGAACCAAAGTCAGGTTTAAGCGAGATGATCCAAAATCACCAGAGAAATGGGAAGATCAAGAGATGTTATTGTTGACATTGTCGTCAGGTTAGAGAAAGTAGAACTCATTGTGGCTTACGGAAAGGATAACTTCGGAGACCTAGATGAACGCATCGCCGAGCTCGAGAATGAGAGAGACTAGCTCTGAGAAAGGATGCAAGGTGCCTTGAACGATGAGTAGTCCAAATGTCGAGAGCAAGCTCAAATCATGGATCAGACCCTCCTTTTTTAGATCAGTACCTTGAACGATAAAATCGAGGTAATGACTTACAAGTTACAAGCCACTGAAGAGGATGTGGCATTACTCAAGAAGACGGTTACGCAAAAGTGTGGACGTGCGCCTATAGGAGTCTCTAATCCGACAAAGATAGACGTTTCAAGGACTAAAACATATTTAGGCGAGATGAATGCAAAAGAGATCGATAACTTCTTATGTGGTCTAGATCAGTACTTCAAATCATTCGGCCTAGTGGAAGAGGCGAGAAAGATAGATATTGCCACGACATACCTAGAAGGCATCGCAATGTTGTGGTGAAGGCGAAGGAGTAGCGACATAGAAAGAGGTATGTGCTCTATTAATACCTAGGGAGAATTCAAGGAGAAACTCAAGAGATAGTTCTATCCTGAAAATGTCATTCAAGAAGCAAGGCCAAAGTTGCGACAACTCTCATAAAGAGGGAGTATCAAGGAGTACGTCAAAGAGTTCATCGTTACTCTCCTTGAGATCCCTAAGTACTCAGACGACGGAGCTTTGTTTGCCTTAATTGATGGTCTACAAATGTGGACAAAGTTGAAGTTGGAACAACGTGGTGTCCAAGATCTAAACATCGCTATTGTCGTGGCTGAATCTCTTGTCAAAATGAGAAGGTAAGAGAAACTAAAGTCGACACATAAGAGGAATGACGATGGGGAAAATGATGGAGACTATTTCTAAAGCAATGAAGACCCAGCTAAGTTTACGAAGCCCAATGGTAGAGGAGATCGGGACGAGAAACGTGGAGAGAAACCTTAGATAAAGTGTTTCTTTTATGAAGGGCCGCATAAAACAAGAGAGTACCTTATGAAGAACAAACTATCCGCTTTGATGGAGGAGCAAAAACGCCTTCATGATGAAGTTCGATTGGGGTCTTTAAATCTCTTTAGTGTCGTTAAAGCAAAGTTTGAGGAGCCAAAGTCCGCGAAGAAAGGACGACTATTCGTGGAAACAAAAGTAGAAACCACGTGGTTAAAGTTTTGTTGGATACGAAAGCCAACAACAACTTTCTAAAGATAAAATAGGCGGAAATATTAGGGATCAGGTACACCAAAGAGAAGGGGTGGCTTAAAGCATTTAACTCAGCACCAAGTGCAACTTATGGAGTTGCTCATAATGTAATTGTCATTTTGGGAGAGTGGACTGGCCTTCTAGATTTCTCCATTATTGATATGGACGACTATAAAATGGTTCTTGGCATAGAGTTTCTAGACAAGGTAAATGTCTTTATACTCTCTTTTGCCAATACTATGTACATTCTAGAGCAATGAAATACTTGCACAATACTTTTAACAAGAGAGGGCAAGAAAGAAACTAGACATCTCTCTGCCATGCAATTCTCAAAAGATGTAAAGAAGACTCATTCATCATCTTTTGTCACCTTGAAAGAAGATGAGAAAGATGTATCCCAATAGAAGACACATCCAAAAGTTACAATTGTCCTAGAGAAAGTGTAGGATGTAATGCCCGCTGAATTACCAAAGAAACCCCACCATAATTGAGAGGTGGATCATAGAGAAAAGTTAGTCAAATGTATTAAATCATCGGCGGCGGTCCTTTATTGCATGGAACCTACCAAATCGGAGGAATTGAAGAGACAAATTGAGGAGTTTTTCTTCAAGAAAGAGAAGTGCAAAATTGTCAAGACTGCCAAGAGAATGAAGAAATAGAAAGACAAGAAGAGAAGACACTTGGAGTTTAGAGGAAATCGAGTGATAGTAAAACTTCTCCTCCATTAAGAAAGACGATTTTTCAAAGTTCACAAGGGACTTGAAAACAATACGAAGACTCTTTCTTAGGGAAGAAACGTGTTGAAAAAACTAGCATATCGCTCAAAACTTTTGTCGCATTTGGAGACATCATTCAGACCTACAAGGAGGATGCGACGAGGACATATCGGAATGAGTGGGGGAGAATGTCACGGCTCCCTTGTCTTTCTAAACCTAAGGGGCTTAATCATCCATGAAGGCCCAATCCAATGAATATTCTAAAAGTCGCGTAAAAAGCATGTCTTACATTAATGAGTCATTAAATGTGGTAGCTGATTAGTTAGCCATTAATGTGGTAGTTTGGAAGTAAGGTATATTAGTGTGGTAGTTGACTAGCACACCATTAATGAGGTAACCAAATGTTATGTAATTAATGTAGTAGTAGCCCTATAAATACCTTTGAGTTATTCCTTTGTAAATCACCAATTATTCAATCAATATAATATTATTTTTGTAAGAGATATTTTTCCTCTCTAAAATTCTTGTATTAATTCAAGTGTTACTTTAAATAAGAATGACTAGTTATTCAATCTTCTGAAGATAATAACTAGTGTTGAACGAGGACATCTGTCTATGGAGCTATAAGGATGAATCTGTTACTTGAGACAGAATTAAATTATGTAAAATTAAATTTTATTTTTTTACTGTATATATAGTTTATAAACTATTTAAAAATTGATCAGAATATTAAGTTTGTTGATATTTATTTTTATTAAACAACTGCATGATTCAAGTAAATTATCATTTTACTGTCCTACTATTTAGTATATCAATATGATATATATATATATGAGACTAGATAGAAACTATAATTAGTATGAGCTTGACAAAAAAATATGGTAAGCTTTGAAAATTTGAAGGAATAATAATAATAATAATAGAAGGAATAATAATATTTAGTTACTGATTTAAAAAAGGTGGCCGCTCTCCAAAATTTAGAATATTTTATGTGACAAAAATGTTTTTATTTTTTATTTATTGTGTTATATTTTATGTTGGATTGAAAATAATAACAATTTTATATTATATTTGACATAATTAATTAGTTTAGTTGATTAAATATTATAATATTTTTTATTAAGTCTTTTACGTTCAAACTTTGGTAGTATTTGTTTTTTAAATAAATTGAAGTGGCCCGAAAAATAGTGACAAATGGTTGGTACTAAACTAACTTGTTGGACTAACTTGTCTAGATATATTTTGGTAACATGGTTTTATTTTATTAGGATAAATCTTAAATCTGAATTATGTTACCAAAATATATGTCAAAAAGTATTTTTAAATTTAGATAGAAATGGTAATATGTAAAACATAATGGATTTGTTTCAAACAAAAACAATTTAAAGATTCATAATCCTAATTGAACAGTATTTATGTTATTTAGAATAAAAAAAAACATTTGATATAAAACTGAATTATTTTAACAAAAATCATAAAAATATATACATTATTTAATATATTATAAATATAAAAAGTATTAATTATTTGAATGTTGTAATTAAAAAATGACAATTAATTAGATAGTAAATAAATTTCAAATAACTCAAATTAAACAAAATCTTAGTATTAATAGTAAAATTATAAGAATAATAATTAAAAAAATAGTTTTTATTTAATAATTCAAATCTTCTAAAATATTTTTCATATTATTTAGTTGGTTTGAAGGGTTAATGTTATGTATGTAAGTATGTTCCATATGTTTAATTATTTTAATTTATTTTTGTTATTGGTTTGATACTATCTAGTTTATCATTAGTTAAAAAAATTATTTAAGATAGTTTATTTATTAAAAATTAATTTTAAAACTTATTATATTCTAGACTTATTTAGAAATATATTACTTCTTAAAAAAAAAATTAATAATCCTAATTCAAATTGAAGTAGGGTTGAATTCAAATTTTATTAGATTGGTTAATATTATATTTAATTAAAAAAATTAAATATTATTTAATCTAAATTAATACCTTAATAAAATATTTTAAAAAATAGTTGAAACCCATGGTTCCGCGAATTTTTTTAAGCCTACGTTCGGTTTGAGTTTTTAAATAACTCAAACAAAATCAAATATCATTTCACTCTTTTCTCATGTATTATATCGCTAAAATTATTAATCAAAATACTAAAATATCATATATTTTAAATTATTATTTTTTATTTATATATATTAATGCAATTTAAATCTTTTTACTAAAAATAATAATTATTTTTTCAAAATTATAACTATTATTATTTTTTATCTCATTTTTTAAATAATTCCAGTCCAAACAAAGCTTAAAAGTATATTACTTTTCTCGAGACATGAATTAAATAAATATATATATATAAATAAACTCAAATTAATTTAAACAAGTAAGCATAAAATTGGAAAAAGGAAAAAGCTTAGGATCCCAAAAATGTAAACATTTCGGGAGTAAAATCTGAAGCCATCTGACAAATCCTGAAATTTTTTCAGACCCTTATCATTAATTCCTATCAGACAGATATACTTCTGATGTCAGCACTAAATTGTAATAAAACAAATATTTGGTGATAGAATATTAAATTATAATAATTAAATTTAATCCAAAAATACTTAACTTTATTTTATAACAATAATAATTTAAATAAATTCACCATCCTCTCACTTTTATTATATTACTTAATTCAACTGAGTATATTTTAGTTAAAAAATATATAATTTATTTATAATTATATATTAATATTTTTTTAATTTTTTGAAATTATCATCGATTATTATTTTTTAAATAGATCAATTTTTTAAAAAAATCAAATATGAACAAGACATAAGAATCTGAATCCATAGCTATCCTTAAAATGAAATAATAAATATATTGTTAGAATATATCACCAAATATAGCCTAGCTCACAATTCATAAAATAAATAGTTGGCAAAATTCTATATGTGCAGTTTATATTTTGCGCTACTGCGCACAATGATTTTTTTTTATCAATAGCTATAGAAAACAAATAATTAGGAGTGGTTTGAATAATTAACTAGTTTTAAAATGTCACATAACCAATGTTACTTCTCATTTTATTTTGAGACAAAACTCAACACTTAAAACCAGCAAAAATATATATTTTTATTTTTAAAGAAGTTTAATATTATTAATAGTGATGTCAATATAACACCATAAGATACATCTGCAATAATAGAATAATCATATACATCTACCTAATTTCAATGAAAGAAGTCCACAGTTATATGTAATAATATTCGTTCTCATTAAAAAAATGTCTAAGCTTGAATTAATAAGTTATAGAATAATATAACTAGGTTTGCCCAATTATGTTACTATAGTGGTACATAGATAGAAAGATGAATAAATTAATATATGTTTGTTATATTTAATAAAATGACGACGAAAGGGGTTAGTTATAAATTGCAACAAATATTGACAAAATATACTTTGGAAGGTTCTACATATACAACAAAGAGCGGGAGAGAAAAATGCACTTATTTGACGTGATTAATTTATTTTGATTGTCATTATCACACAATAATCACTTCTTTTATTTATTATTAAAGTTCATGTATTAAATTAAATGAGATTGATTGAACAAAACTACTAAATCTTTACATGCACGATTTTGAAAATTAAAAATACTTATAAAGTAAAAAATTGACATGTAAAAAGTAAAATATTTATCTGTTGATATAAGTTTAATCAATGATTCAATTGGTAGTCTCATCCAATGTCATTATTTTTGCATTATAAATAAATTTAATAGGTACATAATAATTGTTATAAGATGACTATAAAAATACACTAAACTCTCTTGAAATGGGAATTGTTGAACGGGAAACTCTTTTATATAAATTCCAATAAACTAAATAAAAAAATAATGGCTAACAAGCAATTCCAAGGAAAATTATAAATCTTGGTTTGTTCAAGTGCCCATATAATTGTTAAAGTTAACTTTTTTTTTTTTTAGCTACAGGCGTCCTAATTTATTTAAGGAATCTATTAATAAATTAGGTAGAATAAAAGTCCAATTATTAGGTTTTATCCTACTTTAATTTATTTGAATAATTTTTAAATAATTCATAATCTTTTCAAATATATTCTTAACAATTCCTTAATAAAATTATTAACCAAATTAAATATTCATACATTCTGATATATTAGTTTTATTATATATTAATATTTGTTAAGTGTTTTCATTAAATAATTTAACCTTTTATATTATTATAATCTAAACAAGATTATTTAAATATTCAACTAAGCCAAGCCCAATGAGTAAGGACTTAATTATAAATAAATACCTGCACCAAAGTGAGTCAAATTAAGCCATTTTTATATTTTTCATTTATTATTTATTTTCAATCACTCAATCATATTTTTTATTCAATATTTACAAATGAAAATTAAGAGGAGAAACACAGAGACTATATCAAAGCCATTGGAGGAGAAAGATGATGCAATAATTTTGAAACTTAAAAACATTGATATATAGTCTCAAAGTCTTTATGATGAAATTATTAATAAGGAAACAACGAAAATCAATTTCTTTAAAGATATTATCACTAGGAAAAAAATTAAAATTTGTTGACTTAAATATGATGATATGTGCTCAAAATTCTTTCAAGATCCCGAGAATTAAAGAAAAGAAATAATTACATTCAATTTATCTTAATTGAACATGGGATGATCTCGAAAAATGTAGACATTACGAAAGAAATGACTATATTTTTCTCCAATATGTTCAAACAAGATTGTGTTGATGTGAACAACATCACTCTTATGGCTTTGGAAGATTTTGGAGGAAGGTAATGCAGGAGAATTTTGGAAGAAGATAATGCGGGATTGAAAAGAAAAACTTTTTTATATGTATGGCCTGAATAAAGTAATAAACTTTGTTTTAAGACCGCTAGTGTGTTGACACAAATTTATATAAGAATTTATTACTTAAAAAACTTTTGTCCCAATTTGTTATATTGATGTATTAACATGTATAGTAATTAATTTGTTAAACACTATATATATATGGAGGTGATTCTTACCATTTTCTTACCTAAATTTCCAACCCCATAATTTTACCTTCAGCTAATTTTAAGTCTTAAAATTGTAGTTTCTAGATCTGTACATAGACTAAAGCTTCCTTGGCCCTTTAGTGAGCACACCTCTTTCGCGTATGAAGAGGACACCTCTTTCGCGTATGAAGAGGGTAGATTTCATGATATTTTGTTTATTTTTATTTTGTAATAGGTTTTTCTTATACACCCAAATCTGGTTATCATCCACAAAGTTGTCATCTTCAATCTGTACCTCCTCTTCAATATTCAGAAGGATGAGTCTCCTTCTGGAGTTGAAGAGTCTCATAATGCTTTGGGAGAATTGAACTAAGAATTTTATGTGCCCAATGAAAGAAGGGAATCAAATCCAATGACCCTCGCTGCATCTTTTTGTTTTTCGAAAAATTGTTGAACGAGATTGTGAATGCCCATTGAAGAGGTTCGAGTCTTAAATATTAGAGTTTTCTCTGTTGAAAACTTTCTTTATTAAGAGGATGCATAATAGACTCTTCATGAGTTGTTGTTGCTAGTATTTCCAAGGGCGTGGAATGCTTATTTGATATAGAGGGTTTGCTTAATTACTTCTACTCATGTATTTTTTACTTGAACACTACAAATGAAATCAAATAAATAGAAGAAAGTGTTAAAAGATTTACATAAACAAATGTGTGAAACGCTTTACATAAATACAATTTTAAACTACAATACAATTTTATGAATTCCAGTTTTATTTATCGATGGTACATAAATACAGTTTGAAAATTACCTCCCATTTTTATCTTTCGATTTCTTCATCGAACACAATGATTTGTTTCTGTGATTACTAATTATAAAATGAGAGATAAACGTAAAGCTTCAAAAGAAATAAGAAATAAAACTTAAAGCTTCAAAAGAACATTGAAACGATTGTGATTAAACGTATTATTTTCTCTTTAAAAGAGCTTTAGTCGAGGATCATAGGTTGACGGAAGGAAAAAAACCCGTGATCAAACGGAAGAGAAGAAGAAAAATCGAAGAAACACGACCGAACGTAGAGAGAGACGATGCAAGATGAAATGGGAATTGTGCGAGCAGGAAACTCTTTTATACAACAACTATACTGTAATTCACGTTTTACACGAGAACGTTTAATTTACAGGTATCGTGTAATGCGCGCTTTACACGAGAGCTCTGTATAACAACTCTCGTGTAATGTGCGTTTTACACGAGATCAATGTACAATTGTTCTCGTGCAATTCACATTTTACACGAGAGCGTTGTACAACAATTATCATGTTTACAATAATTTACATATTAATGTAAAACGATTCACACGTTCATGTAAATCATTAGTTTGAAGATAATATTAATAAAAAAAAAAAAAGACTGTGTCTTTAAATAGGTTGTTAGGTGTTAATTACGACTCAGTAATGATTATTCATCATTTATTTAATTATAGTAATTGTATAGCCTATAAATAATATTGTTATCATCCATTTTTTTTAATTTAAAATTAACAAGACATAAATTTAATAACATCATATTTTGTTAATATAAAATTAATTGAATAATAAAAATATATACAATTAATAATTTAATAAATAACAAGACTAAAATATAATAACATAATAATTTGTTGATACATAATCATGAATAATCATGGTACAAATCTTTAGATAATTTAAACATATTTTCTCTTTCACTGTTCAGCTCGAGTTTAGAATCTGTGATGTAAATATGTACAAACTTGAAATTCCAAGTTGGGGTGATCTTAATTTTATTTATTTTTTGAAAAATTAGGAATGAAACGATTATATTATTATATTTTTTTCTATTTTCAAGAATTATAAAAATAAATAATGAATTAAACTAAGTTTTTTTTTTAAAAAAAATTAGGAACTATGTCACATTTTTAGCGTTAAAATAATTGGTAAACTTGAACTCACCTCAAGTATCCTAATCTAATGTAAATCCCATCATAATGTCAACAATTTAGATGAAATAAAAAATAAAACTAATCATAATAATAAATAAGCTAAATTATGATTTATAAGACAATATTATATCAAATGAATAAAAAATCATTTTAATTTTAAAAAATTTCAATAAATTCATGATTATGTTGGAAAATATAAATAATTCCATGTGTTGAACTTCAAAACAAAATATGTTTGTCTATAATGGACTGGAGTGGAGTATAGGTAAAGGGTTATCATGATTGGGCCAGTTATCCATGCAGTTGTGTGCCATATTCAATATGCCTATTTCCATTATTCCCATTGCAAAATATTCTAAACTCTTCCAAATTTAAGATTTTTTTTTTCTTAAATTAATCAATAATCATGTTCACATCATCATTATATAATTCTGGCTAACCAGTAAAATTTGTTTTTGATAAATTTATATGATTTTAACTTTATAATTTTAAGATTTTATCGAGTTTATAATTTTTTTTTGATTTTATGAATTTATACATTTTTACATAAATAAATAAATTTATATTTATAATTAAAAATATTAATTATTTAATAAATAAATAAACTTTCATAATTAATTTTATAATTATAATTTGTTTAATATTATTTACTTATTGTTAATTTTAAATTAATTTATACTTAATTATATATATAATAATAATATATAACTAATTATTTAATTTTTAGTGTTATCTTAAATGTCTTTATTCATATTTTAATATTTGTCGAGAGAAAAAAAATCAAGAAAACCTCATCAAAGTTGTATCAAATGGTGGATTCACCGGGGAAGAATGATATGCAATGTCAAAAAAAAATATTAAAAACTTTAAGAGTATATAAATAAATATTAGTTTAACTTTTTTTATTAAATAAAAAAAAAATACTTCATTTTTATTTATTGCTAAGAACTTGATGCACAAGCACACAATACAGAATCACAAAAATACAAAATTCGATACAATTAAACAAATTATAAAATATGAATAATGAAACATGAAATAAAAACATTATGATACTAAAATGAATTATGAAAAAAAATGCAGAAAAAAACAACTTTTTAAATTATCTAAAAAATTTTGAAAAGCAAAGAGAAAATATAAGTTGACTATATTCCCTCTATCTGTATTAATATTACTATAAAACCAAACAAGTCTAAATAAATTGAATAAATATGTAAATTTATTGTAGAGAAGTTGACCTCTCAACATGCAACTACTTTTACAACTGAAGAGTAGTTAATTAATAATGCATATATTAATTTATGTTGCCTATTAATTAATTATTATTAATAACAACTAGACTGGCATAGTAGGCATTATTCCCACATGCCACAAATTGACATACTGTATTCCACTCCGTGACACCCCACCACCATTATTGTTCTCAACCAGATAATAAAAAAATGACAACTCTCTTCTTTCTATTTCTTTCAATTTTTTTTATTTGTCCTTTCTTATCTTACAAATATATTTTTCCCTTTTTAAATCTATTTACTAAAAAAAATGTAAACTTTAACTTATCAACTACACTTTTCCTATTTGTACACATATTTTGTTTCCACTTGGTTGACATCTTACTAGTATAATAAATCGAGTTTAAATTACTTAATCCTATATTTGAGCGTATTGAATGTCTTAAATATTTAATAAGTTTAAATTGTTCTTAAGTATTTGTCGTTATACATAAATTGACAGTATCAAGGGAATAGGGAATAAACATTGATCTCTTTCAGTGTTCTAGGTTATATACAGTTAAATTTAAATATTTTTGTTTACTAAACAACTTAATATAATCAATTAAAACTTGAATTTAACTAAGTATTATTAGTTAATTAATTATATTTCCTTTTTAGTAATATATATAAAAAGTTAAGCTTTCAAGCCATCATAAGTGGCATGACTAATTAGAGAATATATGTTACTTGTGATTGACTTATACCACCCTAAAGCATTTGGGTCATGTTTGTGATCTATGATTATTTAAATAAATAATATGTTATTTCAATAGATTTAAAATAAAAACTCAATAACGTTAACCTAGTTGGTTGTAAGAGTCGACTTAAGAGAATAAAAAGTCACGGGTTTAATTTTAACTTGATGCGTTTTGAGTTGAAGCAGAAGGTCATTACTGTAAGATATAGTTCAAAACGTCTTCAGTGGAAATCAAACCGTAACCTTTTCGCCTATTAGATCTTCGGGGTTAAAACTTGGGCAGGCACCCAGTGAATTGCAGCACAAAAAACAGTTGTCTTCATCTGGCCAAACAGGGCCTTAAGGCATTTCCCCCCGTCTTCAAACCCCGCCCGCATGAACTCTCTGCAACATTCTTCAACAGAACTTTCTTTCATTTCGGCTCTTCCTTTTTCTCTCAAACGATAATGGAAGATTACACAGCATTCAAATGGTTTTTGATATGCATGGTGTTCTTCAGTGGAGTTCAGTTCATACAATGCAGTGTTACTTACGATAGGAAAGCTCTTATCATCAATGGCCAAAGGAGAATTCTCTTCTCCGGCTCCATTCATTATCCTAGAAGTACTCCTCAGGTATATATACATATATATGCATTCATCAATCATCAGTTATATTCAATAGTTCAGTAATTCACTGTAATTGACAAAAATGCAGATGTGGAAAGGTCTAATCCAGAAGGCGAAGGATGGAGGTTTAGATGTTATTGACACTTATGTGTTCTGGAATCTTCACGAACCTTATCCTGGAAATGTATTTCATCCGCTTGCATTTGACTCGTTTTATGAGTATCAATTTCTTATATCTATTTGGTTTTGCTGCTTTTCAGTACAATTTTCAGGGACAATACGATTTGGTTCACTTCATAAAGCTGATCCATGAAGCAGGTCTCTATGTGCATCTTCGAATTGGTCCTTATGTCTGTGCAGAGTGGAATTTCGGGTAAATTTTCTTCTTCCTTTTATAATGATACTGTCATGAAACATGATTGATTTTGGATTTGAACTCCACGAGCATATTTTCTCTTCCAGAGGATTCCCAGTTTGGTTGAAGTATATCCCTGGCATCAGCTTTAGAACGGATAATGAACCATTCAAGGTCTCTTTCTCTATCTGTTTAGAACAGTAGTAGAACTCAATTTGTTTGAACAATAGATTTTCATCAATCTTGAACTCATTCATGGATGTGTAGGCACAAATGCAACGATTCACAGAAAAGATTGTCCAGATGATGAAAAACGAGATGTTATTCGAGTCTCAGGGCGGTCCTATTATTATATCCCAGGTATTCCCTTTCATTATTCAAGGGTTGTCTTGTGGAACTATCAAAATTTGGAAAAAATTGCATTAAATGGCACCATTGAAATGCTTTTTCAACTATATATGCAGATTGAGAATGAGTATGGGGCAGAAAGTAAAGCATTTGGCCAGGCTGGTCAAGCATATATGACTTGGGCAGCAAAACTAGCCCTTGGAATGGGTACTGGTGTTCCATGGGTCATGTGCAAGGAAGATGATGCTCCAGATCCAGTGGTATCATTTAGGGTTTTACAATCTTTAGATATTTTCATTTTTGATTTTACATTAAGGAATTCCATTTCTTGTTCTTGGTAACAGATAAATACCTGCAATAACTTCTACTGTGATTATTTCTCCCCCAATAAACCTAACAAGCCCACAATGTGGACTGAGGCTTGGAGTGGATGGTAATTACTGAAACTGCAATTCTAGTCAAAATTCAGAACAATATGTTATACCTTTCATACATTGGCTTCTTTTTTATAGGTACACAGAATTTGGAGGACCGATTCATCGTCGACCCGTTGAGGATTTAGCGTTTGCAGTTGCTCGCTTCATCCAAAAGGGGGGCTCATTTGTGAATTACTATATGGTAAAGAACAAATTCTTATCTAAACCTAGATATTTTCTTGTTAGTGCTGGGAATAAATTATTTTTTATCATCTGTTGAAAATTTTCTTAAGTATCATGGGGGGACCAACTTTGGAAGGACCTCTGGTGGTCCTTTCACCACAACCAGCTATGACTATGATGCTCCCATTGATGAGTATGGTGAGTTTAAAATATACTGATTCATTAATTACAGCCAATTTGAAATTCCAATTTCATATTTTTTTGTTCTTGATAATAGGTTTGATTAGGCAACCTAAATATGGTCATCTGAATGAGCTCCATAAAGCTATTAAATTATGTGAGCCGGCTTTAATTTCTGCTGATCCTACTATTACCACATGGGGAAAATATGCAAAGGTAAAAAATATTAGACATGCCATTTCAGGGAAATAAGACGTTCTTCAATGTTTCTCACATATTGCATTGATTGAATACATCTACAGGCTTATGTATTCGCTTCTAAGTCAGGACATTGTGCAGCATTCCTTTCAAACTATAACTTGGATTCATATGCAACAGTGACATTTAATGAGATGCACTATCATCTCCCACCTTGGTCCATCAGCATATTACCAGATTGCAAGAATGTTATCTTTAACACTGCAAAGGTAATACAAGAAAAAAAATAGAATGAGCATATAGAGGGCCCAACTCCTTTTCTCTTGGGTTACATTTAGTTACAACTGAATTGGAATTGGAATTAGGGACCCTCATCCTCATCCACATCCAATCCCAATTTTGTTGTTTGTTTAAAGGGTTTAAAAAGAGGAATTGAAATTAGAATCAGAATTCTCAAGGAACTAAAATGTGTATAATTGATGCAATTCCACTCTAATAATAACCTCATAATTTCAATTCCAATACACTCTAGCATGATTCAAGGCATGGCCATTCATTCAACTATTAATTAATTAGCTGAAAATGTGCTTATATTAGATACTTATAGGTAGTTAAAATTGAAGGAAAAAAGTATTGAATAAAATCAAATAATTAAGAATTAGAATTCAATAATGATTTCTCTTGTAACAGAAATTGAATTGTATACAATGCCAATTCTTATAGAATTGGAATTGAAATTAGCCTATAAGAATTTCAATTCTAGTTTCACACTTTCACTCCTCTAAACATAACTTTTCTGTCCACTTCTTGTTATTGATCAAACGATACTCTCTCTATCCATCACTTTGTCTGTAGGTTGGAATTGAAGCTACTAGGGTGAACATGTCACCGTCCAATGTCAAATTAGTTTCCTGGGAAACATTCAATGAAAACATGCCCTCATCTGATGGTGAGACAAAGATTACTGTTGGTGGCCTCTTAGACCAGCTAAATGTTACTAGAGATTACAGTGACTATCTTTGGTATATGACCAGGTGTGATTCTGCCTATTTGCTAAACCAGAATTCTTGCTATTATTAAAGTAATATTGGAAATCAAGTCAATTGACAAAAATATGTTTTATCCAGCGTTGACATAAGCCCATCGGAATCCTTTCTTCATGGAGGGAAGTATTTGACCCTAACTGTGAAATCAGCTGGCCATGGCTTGCACGTGTTCATAAATGGACATTTATCAGGTACTTTGTCAAATCGATATTGATACAACTTACCATATTTTTTTAGTTATAATTGTAACTTTTGTGTACAAATTAGGATCCATCTTTGGTAATGCGAAGAACACAAGATTTACTTTCCAGGGGCAGGTCAACATGCATGCTGGAAAGAACAGCATTTCTCTACTTAGCATAGCAGTTGGATTGCCGGTTAGTTGCCTACATTCTTTAATTGAAGCTATGGAAAATATCTAATACATTTAGTTAGTCACACTGTTTTTTTACTCGGTAAAGAATGTTTCTGTGGTTGAAGTATAATGGACCTCATTTTGAGAAATGGAATACGGGAATTCTTGGACCAGTAGTGCTAAATGGTCTAGACCAGGGAAAGAAAGATTTGTCCTCACAGAGATGGTCATATCAGGTCAATGTCTTCTTTTTCTAGATAATATATCTTTAGAATCTATATTTCAATCTCATAAAAACTTGAAATCTTTTTTTTTTTTTACAGATTGGGCTGAAAGGGGAATCAATGAACATCATGTCCCAAACTGAGAATTCACAAGTTTACTGGAGAGAGGCCACTGAACAGAAACAACAACCTTTGACATGGTACAAGGTATGAAAAAATACTAATAATAATTAGATCTCAAAATTAGTATTTTAATAATAAGGGCTAATTTGCTTGGTTATATAAGTTGAAGGGAATATATTATATAATATATGTATCAAAATTAGAATAAAGTTTTATAAAGACATATTTATGCATTTTCTCTTCAAGTTCTTTCATGATCAAATCAAACTTGGAAGAAATGAGTTCCATAGTTTTCCTTGCTTACTTGGGCTTTGTTTGATGAAGACTTATCCAAATAACCCCCTTTATCTTATCCCATCCCATCATCAATCAAGTCATACATTAAAATTCCACACACGCATGCAGGCTGGTTTCAACACACCTATAGGAGGTGAACCATTGGCTCTTGACATGAGCAGCATGGGGAAAGGTCAAATATGGATAAATGGGCAGAATATTGGACGTTATTATACTATCTTTGCAAAAGGTAATTGCACCAGTTGCAGCTATTCTGGCACATATCGCCCCCACAAATGTGAATTTGGCTGTGACCAGCCAACCCAACAATGGTAAGAACTCTAACAATCATATAACAATTATCTTAATAATATCAATGATGATTTCCTTACACATTTGTACGAACACTTAGGTACCACGTTCCTCGGTCTTGGCTGAATCCAACACAAAATCAGTTGGTAGTTTTCGAAGAAACCGGAGGAGATCCTTTCAAGATTTCTCTACTGAAAAGGTCAATAGTGAGTGGAAGAACTGATTGATTTTGATGAATGGTTCAAACCAATTCTTAATAGAGTTCTCAATGTACAAATAATGTCCCTCTTTGATTGTCAATAGCTAGTTTCTTCTGCACTATTTTCATCCAAATGTAAACAGGGTTTTCTCCCTCTTACATATTTTATTCAAGATTCAAAACTAGATAAATAAATAACTGTAGCACTTTAGATGAAATTAAATGTAATATGGTAAGAGTCAGAAAGACTGCATTTTTCATGTTGACAATTTGTGACTTGGCCACGCATGACTATTACACCTATTCTATACGGTGAGGTAATAAAATAAAGAAAGAAACTGTAAAATATATTTGATCTCTCGCTCTCTCTAGATTCTCTCGGTGTATATTGTTGTAATCTTTCAAGCTCTGTCCATGGCGAAAGGCCGACCATCGAGATCAACTATGGATTCTTATACTATCAAATCAATCAATAAGACCATCAGAGGTAAACTAATCATCTCTAGTCTCTATTATTTACCTTAAAAACTTTCCTGAAAAATCCCCTCTTATTTCCGCCTCTTGCCACCGTATTTTTCAGCTGGAGATTGTGTTTTAATGAGACCCTCAGACCCGTTGAAGCCGTCCTATGTTGCTAAGGTTGATAAGATCGATTCTGACAGCAGAGAGAACAACGTTAGGGTCCATGTCCGTTGGTACTACCGACCGGAGGAATCAGTTGGTGGTCGCCGGCTTTTCCATGGCTCGAAGGAACTATTCCTCTCAGATCACTACGATGTGCAGAGTGCTGACACTATTGAGGGCAAGTGTACTGTCCACACATTCAAGAGCTATACTAAGCTAGATGCTGTCGGCAATGACGATTTCTTCTGTCGTTTCGAGTACAACTCGTCTACTGGAGCCTTCAATCCAGATAGAGTGGCTGTGTATGCTTGATCTACTTATTCTCTTTCTTTAATGATTTGGCTTGCTTAGCTAGCTTGCTTGTACATGTTTACTTGATTTCCATTTGCATGTTAGGTGAGAGTTGAGAGAGTTTTGTCTTAGCTCAGGGTATCTGCATTTCCATGCATTGCTGATGCTTGCACTTCAAATTTGGTCTTAGGGGCTCTCAACTGGAAATTGATGGTCTTTGGCGCAGAAATTTGACTAATAAATTTATGGTTTGAAGTTCATTTTTTCCTTTCTAGAACAGTCGGTTTGTAAAGAAAGTATTTATTTACTTTATAGATTACAACTCGGCTGATATTCTTTCATGGCATAGCCTGTGTTCATGTGATTGCCTACTAGATCTTCATCTGCCTTGAACATTCTCTTTAGTATCTTTTGTCTTTAATATTCCTGAAAAGCTTCTTGAATTGTGAGCTTATTGTTGGTAATGTGAAGAATGTAATTTTTTTACTCGAATAATTTTCATTTTCTTTCAGGATAGTTTTGTTGAGTGTATTTTTATCTCTTATTATCGCAGGTACTGCAAGTGTGAGATGCCTTACAATCCTGATGACTTAATGGTCCAATGCGAAGGCTGCACTGATTGGTATGTTAAGGATGTCTTTTAGGTATTTCATGAGTATGCATCCCGAGTTTAGAACATCATTGACTTGAGGATGCATACTTAATAAATTTTGTAGGTATTCCATGATAGTGTACTGAGATTCTATGCTGCCAGTTTGATGTATTGCTTGAGTAGCCTCCATTGTTAAGACAAATAATAGACATAGCCCATAAAGTTATCAATCCTTCCTTGATCCTTTGAGCTGGGTTGGGTGACCTCTTTAACTATGGAAAACTATAAGAGTCATTGATAAAACTCATGTCTAATATGGTTAATATAGCCTACAAAGTATCAGTTGTTTAAAAAAAAACCATCAAAATATGTTAAGAAATATATACATTCGCTGCAGTCTTATTCACATTTAAATAACAAGCAAGAAGTTAATGAAAACATCTACTTCTTAAGCATGAAAAAAACTATGCAGTTTGTTAATTATAGAGAAAAAAAAATATGAAGGAAAAAATTGCTTATTTACCATAATAAAGCTGACCACATGCCTAGAATAAAGGGGACGTGCTTGTCAAATGGTTGTTTCAAAATGAGAATATTCATAATAGCAATGTGCTATAGCAATGCATAATAGCTTTTCCCAATTTTTATTTGACTTTTTATTTAATTTAACATGGTTATATGTACATTTCCAAAAAAGAAAGAGAAGAAAACAGACTTCATTCAATTAAGAAAGAAACTAGATTACACACAGAATTACAATCCTCTACTATTGGTATTTATACTATTATCCAACTGACTGATTTTTCCTGCCACCCTAATTGACTTAACAGCCGGCCCCATCAACTTCTAACTAAAAGACTCAGCTCAACTCACCAATTCCAAGTCCAAATCCCACTACAACCCATCTACCGTGTCAAGTGGCTCACTAGAATTGGTTGAGATTTACTAAGGTAGATAGGTGACAATTGTAGTGATTTATGAAGATCTTTAAGTTAAGTAGATTTAATAAGATAACTTAAGCTCGTAAATTACATTAAGCATTTTCAACATCCACCGTCAGATTTTGTTCATCTCAACCGGAGTTTAACCTCCCAAACCCTAACACACATATCAGGTTGTTTACATATCAGGGTTTAAGATCTAAATGTTCTCTGTTTATGTGATATATTGGAATGTTAGCAATCATTACGATTAATGAGATAGGACAAACAACAATTGAAAGTTCCAGCTCCATTATGGACTTCTTTTTAGCTTGTGTAACATTTTATACAAATTATTATTCTCCTTATTGTATTGGTTTTATATCTTTGTTAGTCCTCAAACAATCATTATCCATTTACTTAGGTTCCTCTCGAGGACTCTGCTCATTTCATCTGCATGCATTAGTATGAGATCACTGTATGCATGTATTAGGCAATCACCATATTTAATCGAGTGCCTTCACTAGACTGCTTGTGCTTCAGGTTCCATCCAAATTGTGTAGACATGACTCCGGAGGAATCAAAACGAGTTGAACATTTCTATTGCCACACCTGTTCCACTGAGGATGCTAAGAATTTGCAGAATTCTCAATCTGATTCCAGACACTCAGATACAAAGGTATTGTTCAGGGTGTTGTTGGTTCTTAAATTCTATTTATTGAGATAGCTTAACATTCTTTTTTCACAAAACAAATCAATAATGTCGTCCAAGTGTTAAGCTCTCCAGTGGATAGACAAGTTTTAATTGTTTATCAGTCTCTGCTGATTTATCAGTCATATAGAAAATGTGTAAAATTTTGGACAAATATGCTTGTCCAACCATGGTTAATTCCAATAGATGCAATGGATGGTTATCTGGCCTGGCTCTAAGCTTAACATTGTTTCAAGATTTTTGAATAAAATAGCTGTAAGTAGTATCATATTGTTCTGCAATCTATTTATTTGAATTCTGTGATCCTTTTACTTGTTTCAGTGAACAGTGAATTTGTTATGGTAGGCAACATAGTGGATGCACAATTTATATAGAATGTGTATATATTATCTAGATAATTATTATCACCAATTAGGTTGTGTTGGTTAGCGATCGCTACCAAGATCTGACATACTGTTGCTATCATATTTTAGGTGGATACAAAACGACCTAGGAGGTGAATAGATGATGCTCGACACATGCGGTGAAGTAGATAAACTATTTGAGTTTTCAAGTTCATGTTAATACCTATGAATATGGATTCCAGCAAACAAGAAGGAAGGCCATTTGTGGCATAATTTGCATAAAAATTATAACACCCTTTTGGATTGTTGCCATGATCATATACTTTAGTTGTTTGTACTTAATTATGCTAAATCTTAGAACCATTTCATTTTTTTTTTAAGGAATGTTCACTTGTGCTTACTGTCACAAGGGATTATTTTGCAGCGTTTTTTATTATTTTTTTCACCCCTTATGAGGCTTGTTTTGCACTAAGGATGGCAATTTAAAACCGCCCCGCGAAAACCGAACCGAATTGCTCCGTTTGGGACGGTTTTTTCCCGAAACCGAACAAGGATGGGGCGGGAATGGTATTTGTGTCCCCCGCCCCGACCCGCCCCGATTTCACACCGTTTTCACCCCGATTCTGCCCCGAATACCATAAATATAATTAAATATATTAAATCATCAATATATTTATTTATTTACTATATTTTATAAGAGTATTAAAATTATTTCTTTATAATAATATAAAATTTTAATATATTACAATATATATTATAATAAAAAATTCGTTTATATAATTTTATTGTATAATTTTTATTTATTTTTTTAAATAAAAATTATTAACGGTGCCCCGCGGGATTCCCCGAAACCGAAAAAAACCGAACGGGGCGGGGATGGTATTAAAAAAATCCCCGAAATTAAAACGGGGCGGGAATGGTAATTGCATTCCCCGCCCCGAACCGCCCCATTGCCATCCCTATTTTGCACACCAAAACAATCAGCCAAACACCAATAAACAATATAACGAACAGAATGTAAAAGAGACACAAGGTACGGGTTACGTCCAACTTTATAATTCTTATTCACTCACAAATACGATTTATAAAGAGGCTACAAACTCTCTTGGCTGCACACAAAACGGATTCTCACTAGCTGTAGATATTTATCTACCAAAACATATTAAACATCCTTGTGCAGCTCAAGAGGTATTTATAGCCCTCGGATTACAACATGCTTAAGGAAAATGACCCACTTCGCAGAGTGGGGAAAACCAACTAGTAGTTATTGCAGATCGTGGGTCTAACCGTCAATAGTGGGTCTGAACTGCCCCACTACTTCAGTATCACGTTCTTCCATCGGTCCTACTTGTTGTTGGACGTGGGTAGTGGGCTGTAATCGTCCATTAGACCTATGTTTTTCATCCATCCCAACTGCTCCCGACATTTCCGCCACAACTATCCATGATGCCGACTTTTCTGGGTCTTCTCAAAACCGTCACAAGTCAGCTCCAATTCTTTCCCGCGCATCTTCTCAATGCACTAGCCGTTGCCGCCCTTTTGTGCCTAGGTCGCACGCACGCGACCGGATTTAGGCACTTGCTCGGTCCTAGCATTCCGCAATCCTGCCAAGACCGAACCCTTCCGATTATGGTTGTAACACACCACCCCCACTAGAAGAACTCAACGTCCTCGTTGGGGGCTCGACTGATCCCTTTTCCGCCATGTATTTTTGTAGTTTCTCCTCAAACGGCCACAAATTAATACTTCGTATCCAAGCAGCGTCTTCTTTACTTTCACTTTCCCACTGGACCAAAAACTCGGTCCTTCTGTTTTTCTTACTTTGCCCCAGAATTTGGTGGTCAAGGACGTGGCCACTAGTCTTTCTATATTGATTGTTTTGACGACAATCTTTTTGCTAGATTCGAATCGGACGACGAGTGGAGCACGTCTTGCTTGCACCCGGAATCCACCCAATATGTCTTCCTGGAACTTCTTGAGGTAACTTACATAGATAGTCGGATGAATCTTCAATCTGTCTGGCAGATCCAACTGATAAGCAACTCTTCCCACTCGCTTCACCACTTTGAATGGGCCATCATACCGAGGAATCAATCATCACTGTCTGTCTTTGGCACTTATCTTTTTCCAAATTTGGGGAGTCAATTTTAACAACACTTGATCCCCGACTTGTAATTCAACATCACGCCATTCTGCGTCGGCATACTTCTTCATTCTCCTTTGGGCCTTGGCCAAACTCTCCTTGGCTAGGTCCAAATATTCTTGCTTCAGCTTTGCGAATCTGTAAGATGCGGGGCAGTCTCCCCCACTCCGATGCAGGGCAATGTCGTGTGGAACATTCAGCTGTACTCCCAACACCAGTTTGAAATGACTTAAACTCGTTGAAGAAGACCTGTGTAGGTTATAGGAGAATTGGGCTACATCAAGCAGACTTGGCCAATTTTCCTGGCTTGTTGTTACATAGTGTCTTAGGTACACTTCAAGTACATGGTTTATTTGCTCCGTCTGGTCATCTGTTTGAGAATGGTTAGCCGTCGAGAACTTTAATTCAGACCCCATCAAACCAAAGAGGGTCGTCCAGAATCTACCCGTGAATTTGGCATCGCGATCACTTACAATATCCACCGGCACCCCAAAGTTTTTAATGACGTTCTTGAAAAATAATTCGGCAGCCACTTCAGCTGAACACACTTTCGGCGCTGCTATAAAAATCGCATACTTTGAAAATCGGTCCACCACTACCAGAATGGAGGTCATCCCGCTAACTTTCGGAAATCCCAAAATAAAGTCCATGGACAGCGACTGCCAAGGTCTCTCGGGTATGGGCAGCGGCTGAAGCAGCCCTGCCTCCTTCTTCTTTTCTGACTTGTCAAGTTGACATACTAAGCAAGGTTTTACGTACAATTCCACGTCTAACTCCATCATGGGCCAATAAAATTTCCTTGAGATTATAGCCATCATCTGTGCCACGCCGGGGTGACCGGCCCATTGAGGGTCATGTGTTTCCCACATTAGTTTCTGTCGGAGCTGTCCCCTTGGAATGTATACCTTTCCACCTTTCACGTGAAGAACTTCGTCTTCAATCCAATACTTGGTGCTCTCACCAGCCCTCACCTGCTTCATTAGCATCTGATATTTGGAATCAATTTCGGTTACCTCTCGCACTTCCTCCAAGAAAGTTGATTCGACCAAAGTCAAGACAGCAACATACTCTTGAATGGTCTTCCGGCTTAGCGCGTCTGCCACTTCGTTGTGTTTACCCGGCTTGTGCACCCACTGAAAATCGAATTCGCTTAGAAACTTTTGCCATCTTGCCTACTTAAGAGACAGTTTCTTTTGCGACCTGAAATACGTGTTGGCTACATTGTCTGTCACTACCACGAATTTAGTTCCAAGTAGATAGTGTCTCCATGCCTCCAGGCAGTGTATGACTGCAACCATCTCTTTTTCATGCGTTGAGTACCTTGTCTCTACGTCCTTGAACTTTCGACTTTCAAATGCGATTGGATGTTTTTCCTTCATTAAGACCCCACCAAGGGCCCGGTCCGATGTATCCGTGTGCACTTCAAATTGTTTCTCAAACCTTGAGAGTTTCAACACTGGTTCCGACGCGACTGCCCGTTTGAGTGTCTCAAAAGTGTTACTGCAACCTTGAGACCACTCAAAGTTTTGATCTTTCTTCAACAAATCCGTGAGGGGACCAATTATTCGGGAGTACCCTTGGATGAATCTCCTGTAATAATTAGCCAGACCAAAAAACGAACGTAATTCTGTGACTCTTGTCGGGGCGGACCAATTTGTGACCGCTTTCACCTTTGTCTGATCCATGGAAATCTCTCCTTGGCTTATCACATGCCCAAGGAAAGAAATCTTGTCTCTGCAGAAATCACACTTTTCTTTATTAATGTAGAGACGGTGTTCTCTCAGCTTCTTGAACACACATTCCAGATGGCTATAGTGTTCCTCCATGGGATTATTTCGCAGCGGTTTTTATTATATTTTTCACCCCTTATGAGGCTTGTTTTGCACACCAAAACAAACAGCCAAACACCAATAAGCAATATAACGAACAGAAAGTAAAAGAGACACAAGGTACGGCCACGCCCAACTTTATAATTCTTATTTACTCACAAATACGATTTATAAAGAGGCTACAAACTCTCTTGGTTGCACACAAAACGGACTCTCACTAGTTGTAGGTATTTATCTACCAAAACATACTAAACATCCTTGTGCAGCTCAAGAGGTATTTATAGCCCTCGGATTACAACATTCTTAAGGAAAATGACCCACTTCGCAGAGTGGGGAAAACCGGCTAGCAGTTATTGCAGATCGTGGGTCTCAACTGCCCCACTACTTCAGTATCACGTTCTTCCATCGGTCCTACTTGCTGCTGAGCTGCTGGACGTGGGTAGTGGGCTGTAACCGTCCACTAAACCTACGTTTTCCATTCATCCCAACTGCTCCCGACATTTCTGCCAAAACTACCCATGATGCCGACTTTTCCAGGTCTTCTTAAAACCGTCACAAGTCAGCTCCAATTCTTTCCCGCGCATCTTCGCAATGTACTAGCCGTTGCCACCCTTTTGTGCCTAGGTCGCACGCACTCAACCGGACTTAGGCATCTGCTCGGTCCTGGCATTCCGCAATCCTGTCAAGATCGAACCCTTCCGATTATGGTTGTAACACTTACCATGTATAAGCAAGTGTTTTTCGTCATATTTCGCTTTATGCCATCTCCCCGATAAATTGTATATTTAAGGATATCAAATCAACATAAAAAAACATTGATCTTGTGCTACAATGTTTTGAACTAAAGATTTTAAACGTATCACTGGTTCAGTAGCAACCTTAGTCTCTTCCCACTTGATCAAGAGCTAACAGTTACATATATATATATATATATGAAATAAGCACATAAATTGCGAAAAGAGAAAGAAAAGAAGCAAGTAAATGGATTTCAAATTCTGTATGGTTAACACTTTGATAAAAAGTAAATGTAAATTGCAAATATAAATAACTAAATGAAAACCATCAATTTTTGTTCTCCAAGACTTACAAGTCAACTGAGGAACAATAAAAAAATTAATTTTTATCAATTTCATATATATATATATATATATATATATATATATATATAAAGATGCTTTAAAATAGTATTAAATCTAATTACTATATTTTTATTAGCAATATTTGGGAATTCATTAGGGTGAGCATACCAAATCCAAAATATTAAGTTGGATTGGGTTATTTTGGATTGAATTGAATTCAATTAAATATGAATTTGATTAGGATTATCAAAATATCCAAATAAAAGATATTTTTCATATTTCATAACAATATATATTATTTTTTATTTTATCTGCAATATTTAGGTACTCATTTTTTTTTGGCTTTAGGCAATGAGATTTTTTTTTTTAAATTTGATTTGGTAAATTAAAATTGACATTGGATAGATAAAATATTATTATAAACAAAAATTAAATTATTATTAAAAAAATTAACTATATATATTTTTATTTTTATTTTTGTATAAATGAGTGATTTATACAAAATTATAATATATTAAAAGTTAACAAAATAAAAATAAAGTAAAATAAAAAAATCTATTTAACAATTATATAACAAAAAATTGAATTACCCAAACATTCTCAATACTACTATGGATGAATAAAACAGATTATATTTAACCATTTGTTCACCACTTCACCCCTAAAATTCATAGATACTTATCAAATATATATATATTTTTTAAAACCCTAATGTTAAAAATCATAACTTTTCCAAAAAAAAAAGAAAGAAATAAAAAACTTTAGAAGTGAGAGTGAATAATTAAATATGAAATAGAAGTCTAAGAACAAAATTTGAAAATTATTGTAGATCTAATTTATGTAGCAGCAAATTAACGTGATTTAGAACACACGTTTTCTCATGAATTTTGTATGGTTTAGGGTTGCCTACAAGCAAAGAATCGGTAATTAATTGCTTTTAAGTTAATATTTTAGGATTAACCGTAAAGATATTTGATTTTATATTAAAATAATAAGAAAATACAAATGATTATAAAAATACGTACAATAATTGAATTAAAGTATTTTTGTTTAATATTAATATTTAATGATTTATTTTAGATAATATTATGTAATATATTTAAATAAATATTTATAAATCAAATCAAAACCTAGATTAATGCAAACTTTCAAGTTCTAACAAGGTTCCACAACCAATGAAAACAATTCAGTAGGTTTTTATTTTAAATACCGAGTAAAATATAAGTTCTCAAAAGTTTAAAACATATAAAATGATTTTGACTTTGAGAATGCCCTTAACAGGCTTTTTCTTATCTTTCTTGAGTTCATTTAAGCTTGTTGTCTAGGCCCTTGGGCCTAATGTATAAATTGAAGGGAGGGTTTAAATTAAATTTTCTTAATTAAATAATTTAATTAGAAGTTATCTTTTATATATATAATTTAATTAGAATTTATCTTTTAAAAATATATTTTTTAATAATTAAATATTCAACAGTTGAATTAAAATATATATAATTTATTATTTATTTTTTAAAATTAATATACATAGTTAATATAAGTTTTTTAAAATAAATTTATATTAATTATATTATTTAATATTTTTTTTTTTGTCAACAACCGAATAAATGCATATAGAGCCGGAAATTTGAACAAATGACCTCACTGATAGGGTGAATAAACAATTGTGCAGAGAGATAATTTAAGATAATTTAAATAGTGCTAGCGAATTTAAATAGCGCGATTGCATAAGGGGCATTTTCGTTTGCAGAGAGATAATTTAAGATAATTTAAATAGTGCTAGCGAATTTAAATAGCGCGATTGCATAAGGGACATTTTCGTCCAAAAAAAAATTTCATAATTAAAATTTTTTAAAAAATAAAAAATTGAGCTTGAAAAAACAAGTAAAAGGCACATAATTAAAATTTTTTGAAAAATAAAAAATTAGGTTGCGAGACAAAAAAAAACCATCTCCTCAAATTTCCCTATAGAGCTGGGTTTGAATTTTTATTTATTTATTTTTAAAATTGGGATTTTTTAAATTTATTTTTATTTTAAATATCTTATTAACTTATTATTTAATATTTAAATGAAATAATATTTTGAATTATATTTTAATTATATATATATATTTTAATTATATCTAATAATATAAATTGTGTTTTTAATCCAAACCCCTTAAAAATAAGACTGATTACGAAATTATTATTTTAAAACAAACACTTAAAAAAAAAAGATGATTTATGCTAAAATTGTTTAAATTTGAGAATGAATACAAAATTTATTATAATTCGCCATTTCAAGCATATAACCAGAAACATTATTTCTTATAACTATGGAGAATCAGAGATAAAACCCTAAATCTCTGAAACTGAAATTAAGAACAAAATTCAATGAAAAACTAATGGCTAGAGACCTTAAGATTGAGAGATTTATTGAACCAACTCTTAATTCCACCATTCCTCTTCCGAGATGCATCAATTTCTTGTTTCTTCACTTGATCTTCATCAAATCCCTCCACTTGAGGAGATGGCTTCTTGAAAAGCATGAAATTCCTCACACCAGCAGATCCAATTTTCATCAATGGATCTAAAGCTGAATATTCATAAAAAAAATCCAGTTAATTGTTTGTGAATCAAAAAAGAAACTAGTGTTGAAACAAATCAATTACCATCAGTTCCGTAAAAAGAGCAGTAGAGAATGAAATCATCAGAATAAGATCCAATAACTGGAAAACGACCCTCCTTAGCGTAGTTCTTCAAAGCGATCTCGATTACCGCAGAAACGATATCTTCCTCATTGACAACAAACCGGATCGGACCGGCGCTTCCGAGAACAGTGATGCTTACCAAGAGACGGTTGCTGTTACTCTTCTTCTTCTGCTGCTGCTTTTGAAGAAACATTTTCAGAATCAGGAGAGATAGATCGAGAGAGATGGATTGATCGATCGATCGATCTCAGGGGTCAAGGCCGATGCAGCGGTAGTACCAGCCTTCCTTGCAGGAACCAGAGAAGAAAAGAGATGCCAGAATGTTGAGCGTCGTGGTCGAAGAGAAGGATGTTATCATCAACCGATTGCTAAGGATTTCTAACATTCACAACCAAGGAAGAACGAAGAAGAAGAAGCTCTGAAGAGAGGATGTAGAATTGGAAAGGCCTGTCTGCTTAATTTATATCAAAATCAGAATTAGGGTTTCAAAAAATCCCTATTTCAAATATTAACTGTAAACTGAAAATTAGGAACAGGACCGACGGATTCAATCGAGACCCAGTTGGGTCTGTTTTGGGCCTCAACCTCACCTAATTATTTTTATTTTATTTTATTTTATTTTATTCGGAAATTATCATAATTGTTATTTATATGCCGATTCTTATATTGCTTTATTTTTTAAAAAGTCAATAATCAAATAACATTTATAAGATAAATAAATAAAGAAAGAGTAAAAGGGAGAGGCCATAACGCTTTCTCTTTCTCCTATATATCCTCAGATTTTAAATTAAAGTAAAATTACTTTAATATTTTGGTCAATTATTATTATTTGAATATTTAAAAACATATTTCTAAATGGGTTATATTATATTATTTTTGAGTATATATATATATAATATAATATATAAAGGGTAAGATAGGGTATTAATACCAAAAATAATTATTACTAAATATATGAGATTTTTAAAATATATATATAATCTGAGTAATATATATATATATATATATATATATATATATATATAATTTAAAAATATAGATGGGTTATTAAGACTTCCTAACTAATAAAAAAAAATTAAAAAATATATTATCATCTCTATATTAATAATTTTTTTTACCTATTAATTTGTAATATATATTTATATATTTATTTATTAAACTTATTTATTTATATATGCTTGAGAATAATAGTAAGAGATTTAACAAATTAAATAACAAAATATATAAATATATATTTTAAAATATATTATATTTTTTAAAGTAATAATAAGGTAATAATAAATCAAAGTAATAATAAAGAGAATAAGTCAAATAACAAATATATAAATATATTTTAAAATATATTATATTTTTTAGAGTAATATCCGGGAGAATAATAAATTAATTTATAAAATGTATAAATATATATATTTAAAAATATATTTGTATATTTGATAAATATATATAAGAGAATAAAATAAATAAATATAAAATTTTTAAATTTTTAATTTTTTTAAATTATTTAATTATTTTCCTCATCTATTAATTTATTTATGTATTTTTGAAATAGGTAATAAAAAGAAGAGTTAATAAATTAAATTATTAAAATATCTAAATGTATATTTTTAAAATATATTGTCTTCTGTATTTTCTTTTATTTTCGTTAAATGTTTTTTTTTTAATTTACATTAAATATTAGTATTGAAGAGTATTGGTGAATTAAGATATATTTATATTGAATATTATTAGTTTCTGAATATATAGAAGATGTATGCTTTCTTACACATATATTTTATTTTATTTTATTTTATTAATGTCATCTAATTTAATTGTATAATCTATTTAATTAAAATGGTAAAGTATTGAGTGAATATTTTTAATTAAGTATTATACCATTATAATTTATTATTATTTTAATTATTAAAAATTAAATTTTTAATAAATAGAAGAGAATAAATTATTGAGCACAATAAAAATTAAATAATTAAAATATTATAAATTTGTTCACTTTATTTGTATATATTAAATTAATTAAAAAATGTATTTAAAATTATAAAAAAAATTATATATATATATAATTACAGGTAGGGTGATTGTACGGTATACCTTAATGTTTTTTTCACACTTTATACTTTACCTAAAATTTCGGTATTAAAAAAATGCATACATTTACCTTACCTTGATTTCGGTATACCTTGATTTCGATATACCTTAATTTAAGTATAAAAAATTCATACAATTACTTACCTTGATTTAAGTATACCTTAATTTTGGATATTATACTTTTAATATTTAAAAAACATATTAACTTAAAAAAAAAAAATCAATCTCATTAATAAGATAGAGATGGCATATATTTTGAACAATATTTTAATATAATTATATTTTAATATTATTCAAAAAATATATTTTTATAATTAAATTAATATCAAATATATTTAATTATTTCCTTATAAATATTATATATATATATATTTTAATTTATAAATACTATTTCAGTATATCTCTTGATATACTAAAATTTTAAAAATCTCATATCTTTACCGTACCAATAATTTATGTATGGTATCATGCCTTACCTTTTTTTTGGTATATCTTAAAAATTGATATTTTCAATATATTGTGGTAGGTATTTTCATATACCTTTAATATCGGTAATTTTTTCACCCCTACCTACATAAGAATATAAAACACTAAGAATATAAAGTTTTTTTTATTTATATAAAAATTTGTTATAATAATAATTTTTTATATATAATAATAAATTAAAGAGATAAAAAATGCTACTAGTCTATAAGTACTAAAATTTTATTATTCTAATTTATAAATTTTAAATAATTATTTTTGTATAAATAAATTAAAATAATTAAAATTAATACCAAAATAAAAATTAATTAAAATAATTATTGTATTAATTAATCTTAATTAATTAGATCAAGGCCAAAATAAATAAAATAATTTAAAGTCAAAATAAATAAAATAAAATAATTTAAGGCTAAAATAAATAAAATAAAATAATTTATGATAAATATTATATTATTTTATCTCAAATTAATTTTAAGAGAATTTAAATAAATTAAGTATACTAAATATTATATTAAATTAATTATTTGTAAAAGTGTCCACTAAAACATAAATAAATAAATAATAATAAAAAAACAGACATAAATAAAATATTTATGTCCCATCCAAATAATTTGATATATAAAATAATAGATCACTACTTTTTTTATTATTTGCCAAAATAATTTTCGAAAGTTACCTCCTAGACTGATTTGTATTAATTTGAAAACATTGATTTAATTTATTAAAGTTCAGGGACTTCTATATATTTGTTCCTTTTCCACACCAATATAAAACTAAACCCTATCTATTAACTTATTAAGCAACAAAATATATATTTTATCAAATACCATTTCGGCACGAATAATCTTCCTTTACGTGTCAAATTTCTATTGGTTATTGTTGCCTCCTCCCGTAAGTAACCTTTTAGTAGATAATAGCAATACGACTGGTAGATATATACATCATCTTCCCCATCTCTATGTATATAAATATAGATACACATTCCGTTCATTCTACAAACCCTATCTGCTTTCTTAACACGCCATGGATAATCTCTTCTCTCTCCTCTTCATCTTCTCTCTTCTCGCCGTCACCTCATCTGTATTCGCCGACGATGTCGTCGGCGGCGACGATTTCTTGATTCGGCAGGTAGTCGATGATAACGAGTTGTTAAACGATGAACATCATTTTAGTCTATTCAAAACCAAGTTTGGAAAGTCGTATGCTACTGCGGAGGAACACGATTATCGATTGTCGGTCTTCAAGTCTAACTTGCGCCGAGCTAAACGACACCAGAGTTTGGACCCATCTGCGGTCCATGGTGTCACTCAGTTCTCTGATTTGACATCTGCTGAGTTCCGGCAGAATTATCTCGGTTTAAAGAGGTTGAAACTTCCATCCGATGCTAATAAGGCGCCGATCCTTCCTACTAAAGATCTTCCTGAGGATTTAGATTGGAGAGATCATGGAGCTGTTACTCCTGTTAAAAATCAGGTATTGTTTTAGTTGACTATGTTTAGTTTGGGATTGGATCTATGTTGACTTATATCTGATATTTGGTTTAACTGATGTTGATTATTAGGGTTCTTGTGGATCTTGTTGGTCATTTAGCACAACCGGTGCTTTGGAAGGTGCACATTTTCTCTCAACAGGGAAGCTAGTGAGTCTTAGCGAACAACAGCTTGTCGATTGTGACCATGAGGTTTGAATTCTATTTACTCTGTTCATTTTGATTCTTGTATGTCAAACTCATCACAAAATTATGCCTTTTGACTTATCATTTTAAGTTTAGGAATCATTCCCTTTATTTGATTTAAGTTTTTGATTTAGAATTCAAGGAAGACACGTCCAGGTTAAGAACCTGATTCCATTTAGGTCAAATATGTTTGCAAGTTGTTAAGACATATCCTCTATGTGCTTGGTTTATAACCTAAAAAGTTTGAGAGAGGATTATTGTAATCTTCACCTTGTTTGATGAAGGATTATAATCCAAATAACCCATAATCAATCACTTCATCATTCAAGTACAAATGATATTTTACTTATTTAACCTCAAATAGACACTTTTTCAAATAACCCTGCATCAAATAAGCCCTTAAATTGGTTTAACTGGTTAGAATCAAATTAAATACCTGTTGGAACATCAAAAAACAGAAAAATTAAACTCAACAAGAAAGGATAGATAGATCTTGGAGTGTTAATGGTTTACTGAAATTATATGCAGTGTGACCCAGAGGAGGCAGGATCTTGTGACTCTGGTTGTAGGGGTGGGTTGATGAACAGTGCATTTGAGTATGCGTTCAAGAATGGAGGGCTTATGCGTGAGAAAGACTATCCTTACACTGGAAAAGATGGAGGAGCGTGCAAATTCGACAAGAAAAAGATTGCTGCTTCTGTAGCCAACTTCAGTGTGGTCTCTCTGGATGAGGATCAAATTGCTGCAAATCTTGTTAAGAATGGTCCTCTTGCAGTGGCTATCAATGCAGTTTACATGCAGACATATATTGGGGGTGTGTCATGCCCATATATATGTTCAAAGAGGCTAGACCATGGTGTGCTGTTGGTTGGATATGGTTCGTCTGGCTATGCACCCATCAGAATGAAGGAGAAGCCATATTGGATTATAAAGAACTCTTGGGGAGAGAATTGGGGTGAAGGGGGTTACTACAAAATCTGTCGTGGACGCAACGTATGTGGTGTGGACTCGTTGGTTTCGACTGTTGCTGCTGTTCATTCTACCGCAACCACACAGTAAGTATGTGGGAGTGTTGCAGGCTACTATTATTGCCCCTACTGCTGGTAGTGTACATAAAAAAGAAGAAAAAATGAAAAGGCAGTAGTTTTATTAGTAAGTGTTATTGACAAAGCTAATTCAAGAAAGAAACACACACACCATGATTTATGATGGATTTGGGTGAGTGTCTTCTGTCTTGTAGCATGAAATGTCTCTATTTATGATTATTTCTTATTTCAGTTGTGACAAAACACCATCTATGCTGTCCTTTTTAATCTGGCTGAATGTTGTGAAACAAGAAATGTCTTGTTCTTATGTTAATTTCTCTGTTTATGTGATATGCTTATGAATCATCAAAAATATGTTTTACCCAATCAATTTATTACCCTTTTATGCAAAGTGGTTGTATTAATGACCCTATTTGAAACCAGTTAAAAAAGTGAATTTATTTTTATCATGATCTACTCTATTAACTACTATGCTTCATTTTGTGTACACATTATTTTATTCATTGTTATTCAAATTCCAACATAAAGATTTTTTCATAGGATAAGAATTATAGAACAAATGAAAATAACGACGAATTGGTAAACTCAGAACTAGGGAAAACTAAATTGAAAAAAGTTACCACGATTTCACGTCAACAAATTAAATTCGAAAATGAGCTTAGTGGGATATAAAAGAATTTGATTATTAGCTTAGATTGAATTGAGTGAAATACAATATAGTAGATCACTCTATTCCATTATACATCCATGAATTGAAGAAAACATGTTAGATTTTCAACTTAAAATACAGATAATCCGATAAGAACAGTGAATGCTAATTCTAGGTCTTCCAGATATACACATCCTTTTGGAAAGCTGGAAGATCATGACCTTCTTCACAAACAAGCCAGGCCAGGTCTGGGTGCTTGTTTATCTGTTCATGAATACAATGGATTCAGAAACAAACAACTTCATGATGCCTTTTCTTCACCAATCTCCCTTTCTTCAACATCCTTCATATGAAATTAAATTCACCCAATCAATAATATTTAGTAGAGAATTAGGAATTTGAACTAAATAAAGAAAGAAATAAAAGAGATAATCTCATCATGTAATTTATCAAACATAAGATTGGCGCCCCTGTTCTTCAAAATCCTATTTGGACTACTGATGTGGCAGACATGTCAGCAACAAAAATAAGGAATATTTAGTATTTACATGTATGAACATAAATAGACAAATTTGAGGAGAGATTCTAATTAATCGCGAAGATCGCAACCAAACGGTGATGTACCCATCAACTTATGACATAATGTTTCACTCAAACTACATATAACATCACCTATCCTCGACAAAAACGAGAAAACTTACAACCAAACACACTAAAAATAACTCAAAATTCTGATGAGAATGAAGAATCAATAACAGTCTACCTGTTAAAAGGGTGAATTATGTATAAATATTTAAAGGGAAACTTAGGTTGATTAATGTCTGGCTGAAGCTGCATGCATGCATCTGATCACTTTTGAACATACTTTAATTTGTTCATTTAATAATAATATTTCATCTACCAAAGTATTAAGTATATATTCCCTCTTTTGGGATGTGGGGATTTTTGGTCACTTATATTTTGTAGTGAGAAAGAAGAAAGTATATATCAACCTTTTTCTTTTGGGGGTAATTAGTGTGGGGATGTGCCTTTAGCATCATAATCAATCAAACTATTAATAATTAATTATTGTATTAATTAGCTTTTATATATGCTAATGCATACTTTGTTTACTGCCTTTCAACTCCATAAATTATTAGTTTATAATAAGCTAGCTAAGATAGGCTAGGTACAATGAATTAACACATACAAGATGCCCACCTAGCTCATTTTTTTTTAAAAATAATCTTCAAATATCTTCTTAGCAGTACATTAAAGCATTTTTTTTTATAAAAATCTATAAAACCTGTAAAAAGGGGAGAGATAAATATTATTAGCATGATGTGATTATTTGAAAATAATTATTTGTATTTGATTAGCTAGGTCTCAAATGGGCCAGACACTAATGATGCCTTAATAGCTTAAGTTTCTTCTTTGTGTGTTTCCATATTTGATCACTCACTATATATATAATTAGTGAAAGATTCTAAAAGGTTCAATCACAAAGTATAGTGGGAGCTTAACAAAAGTGGCATGCATGTGACAAATATTTATTAATTTTAAATGTACTGCCAAATTCTTGTACTGTTTATGAGAAGATTCTTTTCTTACACGTATTGTCGATCTTCACGATTACGTGTTTAAATAGTTAACCTAGCTCCTTGTTTGAAAATTGTTTTATCTCTCAAACAAAACAAAAAAAAAATCATTGTTTTTATTTTTGAAATTATGTACTTTAATTACACATGAATATCATTCAACACTAAGATTGAGATGAAATTGTCGCGATCAATAAGATAGACAACTTGAAAGTGTAAGTCATACTAGAATTGCAAACTCTAGGGGTAATGATATATATATACAAACGCGTGTATGATCCATTTAATGCAGGTAGTTTGAAGGATGAAGATGATATTTTTATGGAAAATATATATATACACATAATGAAAAGAAAATCCTTAGAAAATATTGAAGTTGGAACTGACCTAACGTATGAATATATCTAAATCAATATTCGAATGTGTTTTCAAATAAATTTTTAGATGCATTTTCGTTCAAGTTCAAATTCAACTCTGGAAAGGAGTGTTTTTAAAAGGGATACATATATAAAGGATCATACAAATATAGGCAAAGTGATCAAATTAACCTATTTTTTCAATTTTTTATTTTATAATAAATATATAATATTAAGTATATAAAAGTAGAGGTTCTCTTATAACTTTATCATTCGATTAAAAAGAGTGATAAGTGAAATATGGAGAAACCGGCCAATCAAGAACGCGCGAAGGACGACACAATGGTCACCATGTACGTGTTTGACCTAATGAGACACTCTGACCTATCTAACATGAAGGAGACTAATGTCACATGGATCATGGGGTGGAGAACACTTTGGCCACCCCATATGTGACTAATGTGAATGTTGAGTGTCTTGGAATCACCTTATTTTGGTAGATACACCAATGTTGGCAATCGTGAACCAATTCCTTTTGAGGAGCCTTGACCCATCATGGTCGATGCATAATTGCCAACAGATAATCAAGAAGGTGTCTAGGGTTCCTCCACCACAAAATACGATGCGAACACCAAACATATTAAAGGTGCGTGGATAAAGTTGATGTGTATCAAGAGGAGAAATTCAAAGATAATGAGAACCTTGATAAGAACTTTGATGCTGACTGATAAAGATAAGAAATGATCCAATGTAGAGAGTAAAATCAAAGTTCAAATATGAGATGCACAATTTCTATAGCAACGGGAACTATCATAGTAAAAAGAAAGATCGAGATCTAATTGTGCATGTGTAGACAAAAGAGTTCAGTCTCATGTTTACTTCAATTCTAAACGATTTGATTTTTTTTTTTTACAATTTCTTTTAATTTGATAATTTTCATTTATGATTGTATTTTGATTAATGTATGAAAACTATATATGTTATGACTAATTGATTTTGTAATGACAAATCATGACTTTAGTATATATTTACAGTTGATCAATAAAAAAATAATAAAAAGTATCCAAATAGTTTAATTTCAAATAAGACAAGTATATATATATATATATAACTAAAATTCCGAAATATTATTATAGACAAACTAAAGGTAAATAAATTTCTATGAACTAATAACATAATGGAAGACAGCGAAACATCAAATAAATGAATATATCTCATAGTAAGGAGATCAAATCAAAGTCATCCTTTAATTACTTTTTCCTCAATCTTCATGATCATGATCAAACATTTAGTGGGTATTATAAAGAATATAAGATTTAATTACTACTGGTAAATAACTTCATATTTCTCTAAAGAAAAGTGACAGATTGAGAGTGATTTTGATGTGAATTGAAAGGCATGCGCAAGTATATATATCAATATTGTTGAGAATAATTATATATAAATATAAATATAAAGAAATAAGTGGGCAAATGGATAGACATGTCTTCCGGCAAGGAGACGGATTATCGGGAAAAGATAGATTTAATTGAAGTTGATTAATAAACACCCAATAATTAAGCAAACAGCCTCGATTGATCTACTATTAATTAAATCAATGCACATGCCAATCTAGGCCCATCATTATCAACAATTAATTAAACATATCATATAATATATAATAATTAATTCATAAGATCATCATCATCATCATCAATTATTTTCTTTCTAATTCTCTTTTAATTCTTCTATGTGATTGTTTAATTAGAGATGGGTTAAATTAGTACCTGGCATAAATGCATTGAAGGGACTTGGATATGCTATTGTTGTGGCTTGATCATTTGTATGATGATGACTCTTTTGTTGTTGTTGTTGTAACATAATGAACGGTTGATAATTATTAGACGAGGTTTGAACATTATTATGGTTGAAATTATGTTGTTGTCTCTGATGATGATGATGATGAGATGATTCACGGCCTTGATCATAGAGTATACCCTTGAAGAGATGACCTTTTATGTTTACAGCCGTCTGATAAGCATATTGATCAAGCTCATTGTCATTTGAACTTACTCTAACACATCTAAATGTTGCCTTGGTGTTTACTTCACTAGGAAGATGATCTTCCTCAGCCATTTCTTGCCCTAAATATATGTATATTATATATTAATTAAGGTTCAGAATATTTAATGATATGAAGAAATTAAAAAGAAATAAAGCTGCAAGATGAATGAGACTTAATTAATTCCCTCATCTCACGCAAATGATATGGGGGCACTGAAATCATTGTATGTATGGACATACATACCTGAGGGAGGAGGAGGAGGAGAGAGATGACTGTCTCTGTGTCTTTTAGGGTTTGAAGAAGAAGAAGGATGAGGAAGAGGAGAGAGAAGATGGTGATGGTGAAGTCTTGGACGACGACGTGAGACAGGAATCCAAGTGCTCTTGACATGAGTTTGGCACTGAAACCCTCGACTTTTACAGCAAGTTCTGCATCTCATGTATACGCAATCCTTCTTTGATTGGTTACCACAATCCTGACACCTTGAAGCTCCACTTCCACTTCCACTACCACCTCCAACTCTATTACTCATCATCATCATGTTCTTAATTTCTGATCTCTCAATCTAGAGAACAAGGTGGTTAAACTAGGGGAGATCTTAGATGGGTTTTCATTTGGATGTTAGTTAGCTTAGCTAGCTAGCTAGGGATGTGATGAAGCTAGCAAATTTAGTGGTGATTCCGACATAGACAAAGTAAAAGCATTTATGATGATGTTGATGAAGATAAATAGATCATTGTGAGTGACAAAGGGGGGTACTACTGTCGAATGGATGGATTAATGTTTGATTAATAATTTGGTGACATTGTTGTTTGTCTTTGTGGATCAGTGAGTGAATTCGTTTTGTGACTCGCTACCTTAGCTTTAGCTACTATCACTAGCAGACTAGTTCTTGTCTGGTCTTTCTATAGAGAGAGATAGCTTTTACAGAGACAACAACTTTATAGAATTAGGAGGATTTTTTTTTAAAAAAAAAATTAAAAAAAAAATTGGAGGAAATGAAAAATAATAAAGGGATATATATGATATGTGGGTACGGACAAACGTACTATGTATATTATAAGGTGATGGATGAAGCTTGGTTTGATAGGAAGGCAATTAAGCAAGCAATTAAGGAAATTATGTTGTTAATAATTAATTAATTAATTAATTGAGAAAAATCTTTTTTTTTTCTTTTTTCTTTTTTACTAAAGAGGAAAGCATGCTACTTTTAATTTGAGTGGCTCGAGGCAACGGTAAGTCCCGAGAAGTACTTGTTTTACAGCTATATATATATATATATATATATTAATTATAAACAGTGAAAGATATGTTCATTCATCACATAACCGTTTCCCTATTTTTCTTATTTTACTCTTCAGACTTGAAAACATCATCCAGACAGAGATCGAGCCAGCGATAAAACGGATCGATCTCGAGCTTCATTGGTTCCCCTAGCCGGAGTATAGGTCCACGGCGTCGCAACCACTGGATAATATAAGTTAAACAAAAAAACCTTGTTACATAATTTTCTTTTAGGCAAGTCTTTGACAAGTTATAGAAACCCTAGCTAGCCAATATATATATATAGATCTCAACTTCTCTACTCTTATAAGCACTTGAAGATGATTTATTTTTTACCAATTCATTATAAGAAACCCTAAGTGATATTTAACTAGATATCATTAATTAAGAATCATCCAACTAGTGGTTTCCTTAAAATATATTGAGGGGAACCTCAGATTTGAATTATTTCATGTCCCTAGGGAGGAAAGAGTTTTTTGGGTTTTACCTGGTTTTAGTTTTAAGAACATTTGTTTGGTAAAACTAGGAAAAAACTAATTTTTAAAATTTGAAGACTAATTTATCCTTTAACTTTAGAGGATATGGTGTAAGACCTCGTTTGATGAAGGGGTTTTTGGGATAAAATCCAGTTTTTATCCCAAAACTTAAACATCTTATCAACCATCAAATCAAATAATTTTATCATTTAAATATCAAAATTACCCTCTAATTTTATCTTCTCTCTCTAAACCATCATTCTCTCACCTACACCATATCTTTTAAAGTCAAAGGGTAAATTAGTCTTCAAATTTTAAAAACCAGTTTTTTCCTACTTTTTATCAAAGGTTTTTTTGATAAAACCTAGACAAAATCCAAAAAACACCTTCCTCAAACAAGGCATAAGTGAGAGAATGATGGTTTAGAGGGAGGATAAAATCAGAGGATAATTTTGGTATTTAAATAATAAAATTATTTGATTTCATGGTTGATAAGATGTTTGTGTTTTGAGATAAAAATTGAATTTTATCACAAAAACCCTTTCATCAAACGAGCTCTAAGTTTGATTGTTTGATTTCGGAACATTTTTTTTAGTTTTATCTGAGCTTTGGATAAAAATTCTGTTCAAAGACTATTTTTGTACAAATTAATTTTCTTAAGTTTAGTTACCCTCTCATTTTTTAAATAGATGAGATTGAAAGATGAAAAAGAAATATTAAATATATAAAGTATTTTGGTGGATAAAATGAGTGATATTAATTTAGTTTGTACTAACTTATTCGTTTTAGTTTATTTAATTTATTCTCAGATATATTTAATATAATTCAACTTATATTATTCGTTCCAGTTTATTTAGTTAGATAAGGGATGTAACGAGAAAATTGTGTTTAAACACAAAATATATTTGATTATTATTTTTTAAGTTATTTTATTCCACAAAACTGTTATAAATTATTACACAAATGAACGCTCAAAATTAAACGCGTCCGAAGTAAAAAATAAATAAAAAATATTAAATTTTGGATAATTTTTTTCAAAAATAAACCAATATCAAACTAGCTGATCTATTTTGAATTGGGTTATTTGAGTAATCTTAAATAACTCATTATCCAATTTATCCTATTTCTTTATTCTTTTATAATCTCATCAACTAAAATACTAATATATCATTTACTTTTTTTTTAAATAGTAATTTTCATTCTATATTAATTAATGAGGAGTGATAGAGGGAGGGAATTTGGTGAGAGAATTTGGTGAGGGAATGACGTGGCATCACTTTATTTGTTGGAAAATGTAAAAGTGAGAGGAAAGAGAGAAAAAAGAGAAATTATTTGATTTTTTCAGCGAATAAGATTATGCCACGTCATTCCCTCACCAAATTCCCTCACCTAATCATTTCTCTTAATTAATATAATTTTAAGTGTTTTCACACAAATAATCAACTTTTCATAATTTTAATACTAATAAGGTTTCTAAACCCTAACAAAATCTCAAATCATAACAAGATGTTAATGAGTTATATGATCTGGTTTATTTTCCCACCACAAAACGTGTATTTCACATACTTCCTTAGTAATCTCACTTTTAAAAAAGAAGAGAATAATAAGATCTTCTTAGCAGTAGTAGACGGGTGATTAATGAGAAGTTTTATTTTTTTCAAAAAAAAAAAAAGAGAATAAGCATCCAAAGAAAAAATAAATCCTCAGCTGTTGAGGAGGATCATACCATGTTCATTATCATCCAAGGAGAGGATTTGTTAAATAAAAAAAAGGGGCAAACAGTTTCTTCCTCCCAAGGGTGATGCATCCACAACTAAATTAATAAGAAATTTCATCTACTTCTATATAATGACCTCTCATTTTCTTTATCAAGACATGTCCAAAACACTACTAGCCAATATTAAGAGTTAAGGATGATTTAATTTCACATGAAGACTTTGAGCTAGATAATAATAATAATAATAATAATAATCTAAAAAAATAAAAAAATTAATTTAGGGGAGTTAATTTGATATAAGAAAAAAAATCCAAAATAAATGTAATTAAATTTTCCGAAATAAATATCGAGAAAATGAACCTAAGACAAATCCAATACAAATCTAATATATTTTAGGTTTATTAACCTAAGTGAATAGTTTTGTATAAGAGAATAAAGATTTAATGTTCGATTATGATTAAGAACTCTCAAAATTGAAGCTTATGACTATATATGAGTGTCATATTAAATTTCTCAAATTATAAAAGTTCAAAAATAGACGAGGCCAATATTATTATTATTATTATTATTATTTATTTTTGAAAATATTCATTTAATAAAAAAAGAAAAAAAGTTAGGTATAAATTGATTAAATTTGAATAATTAATTGACTCGAAGTTCTTCAAGAAGGGTAATAAGATCTTTACACGAATTCACAGGTTTTTCGGATCTAATCTCTGACATTGTCATGATAATGACATTGTGAATAATCCTTAACGGTCTACTTTCGTTGTTAAAAGTTCTCCGATTTCTTTTCAACTAGATAATCCACTAGAAAATTATAGGGATAGAGACACATCTTCTAAGTCTCGCATTTTTAGTTGCCCTAATTCATGCATCCCAATAGTCACTAATAGTTTCCGACATAACCCATTGTATTTCAGTCAAATTCCACAAAAGACTCTATATACTTGAAACAACGTGACAATGTAAAAGTATATGAGAAGCTATCTCAACCTCTTTATAACACATACGACAACGACTCACAACAATCATGTTTATTTCATACACTTATCGTCATTTAGAATTTCGTTATGAATAACACTCCAACCAAAAAAAGAGATCTGGGTAGGCATCTTAGACTTCTATAAATTGAATAAAGTGTAACAATGTCCCACATGAAAGTTATTCAGATCACGTTATCGCATAAAATCACGAGAAGACGAGTTTAACCTCTTATTTCTAACCATTAACAAAAGTCTATCAATGGACATGTTTTCCTCATTGTTTAATATTCTTCTATATCTGATACGGTTAGCAAAACTACTAGACCGAATGTCAAACATATCTTTGACCGATGAATCTTTACAAATATAAATAGAAGCAAGCTTGGAGAAAATCTTCGCCAAACATTTACCACCACACCAAGTGTCGTCCCAAAAACTAATCAAACTTCCATCACCCACAATAAAAATTGAATGCTCCTGATAAACCTTTCACATGACATAAATATCACCTCAAATGTTGAAACCCACGGGTCTATAAGAATTTTTTGTGAACCAACCAGACTTATTCTGACCATATTTACATTAAATCAATTTAGCTCAAATACTATCTTGCTCAAATGCAAATCTACAACACCATTTGGATAATAAGGATTTATTAAAGGAAATAAGATTGCAGATTCTCAGTCCCCTGTTTTTTATTAATTTAACTTTATCTCAACTCATTAAATGAGAAAATGAGGAATTAAATGATCCCCATAAGAATTTACACATAACTCTCTCCATATTCACGATCACAGACTTAGAGATGACAAATAGAGACATCATATAAGTTGGCATTGAAGAAAGAGCGCTCTTGATAAATACTAATTGATCTCCCTTAGAAACCATGTTACTTTTCCATATGGGAAGCTTCCTCTCCTACTTATGATCGGGTTCCAAAAAGCTTTAGAGCTAGCTTTATCCCCTAGATGGAGCCCGAGATATATAGATGGAAAAGTTCTAATTTTAAATCCCAAAATATAAGTCATTCTAATCTTTCTCTTAGACGAAACTGAATTAGAGAAGAAGATATCAGACTTACCCAAATTAACACGCAGTCTCGAACACTCTAAATAACCAAAGAATATCATGAATGTGCTTGACATTTCTCTCAGTAGCCTAAATCATGCAAAGAGTATCATCTGCAAATACTAAATGAGACATAGAGAATGAAAATCGTCTCGCACCGCACTCCACCCCATGAAACAAACCCGCATTCTTAGCAAACGACATCATTCTAGAAAGGTCTTCCATGACAATAACAAATAAGAAAGGGGACAGAGGGTCCCCTTGTCCTAAACCCCTTGAACTCTCAAAAAAACCATGAGAACTCCCATTCACGATAACAGAGAATTTCGTCGTCGATACGCAAAATCTAATTCATTCGATCCATTTCTCCCCCATACCCATTCTACCCATAATTTCAAAAAGGAACTCCCAACTAACATGATCATATGTTTTCTCGATATCAAGTTTGACAAAAATACATTTATCGCCTTTAGAGTTAGCCAAATCAATACACTCATAGGCGATTAGTGCCGCATCGAAAATTTGACGGCCTTTAATGAAAGCCATCTGATTTCCAGAGATAACCCTACCTAAAATTCACGCATTCTGTTTGCCAAACATTTCGAGATAATCTTATAAAATGATGTAACCAAACTGTTTGGTCGAAAATTCTTCACGTCGATAGTACCGACTGACTTACGAATTAGGACAATTAACGTTAAAATTCCAACTTTTCTCAAAAGATGAAAATCGGTAGAAGTGATTCATAGCCGTCATAATATCAGCCTTAAAAACTCCCAAGCCTTTTTAAAAGAACCCAGAGTAAAATCGTCTCTCCCGGGAGACTTTTTACTACCACAGCCCATTATTGTCGCATACGCCTCCTCGATAGAGAAAGAAGCTTCTAACATGCATTTCTTATTTGCATTTATAGATGCAAAACTGATATTTTTCAGCTTTGGTCTAACCGGCCAAAATGGTTCCTGAAATAATTTTTTTTAAAATTGAATAATACTATTAGATATTATTATTGTAATTTATAGTTTTTTTTAGTTTACTTGTTGTTACTTAGAAAAAAAAATGAAAAGATAAAAAGATACAATTAAAGTAAATTAACTTAAATATATAGATTCCACTCAATGCACATGAAAAAAAAAGCAAAAGAAAACGTCTTTTCAAATCAATTCAACTTGAACGAGCAGAAAGAATAATTTGTTTACAGCCCTGATTTCAATTTCTAGATTGTTCATATATACCCCCGTTTGTATTATTAAATCATGATCTATTGAAAATTTTGGACTACTTTTTTATATTTATCTAAATTATTTTAAAGTTTTAGTTTTGAACATATATAGTAAATGATATTTTTGTGTAAAATTATTAAGGACATAAAGCAAAAAAGAATACAATAAAACCTAGGGTTGCACTAACAGAGATTCTAGAGTTAGACAAACTTGTTTTAGCAAAATAATTTGTATTTATATCTATCTTAAATAACATTTTTTTTAATGTGATTCTTAATTTATTTCATTATATTCAAAAGTTCTCATTTTTTTCATAATAAATATACAAGTCATATATAGTACAAAAATTGAAGATGTGAAAGAAGGACAGAAGATTAAGGGATGGAACGGCTGACACAACAAATTTATATGCTTCTTTTATTTTATTTTTGAAAAAATGAAATTAAAACTTGGCATAAATATAGTAAAGTATATATACATCGTAAAATTTCATGAGGAAATACAGAAGGATCATTCAATCCAACCTAATTAATTACACTCCTATTTGCATGCACAATAGATCACTAATTAATCAAGATTCAATCTACCTTCTTTCCTTCATACTTTAAAACAATAAGTTAAAGCTGATTAATTTCCATACTTTGTATAAGTCATTTTATTATCGTGTTAAATAGTCTTGCTTTCATTTCCCTCAAATCTAATAGACCATTTTCTCACATACTTCATTGTCTCGTAAAAACCGTTCACCTCAAAAAGTACATTTATATAAATTTGAGAGCATAAGCTCTTCAAATATCGTCAATTGATGATAATGTTATTTCAATCTCATTTTTCATCGTTTTGCTCACAAGTTGCATTCTAGTTTATTTTGATAATGGGTTAGGGTTAGGGTTTGATCCGTCAATGATGATAGTTGGCTCCATAATAGGTGTACCATGAATAGACTTAAAAATAGATCTCACAATAAGTCAAGCTAGCATTAGGTTGATGATTTACAAAATTTACATTATTAGGAGATCTTATTGTTGTTCATAGAGCAATAAATGATGAAATGAATATCTTCCAACTTGAAAATTCATCTTGTACTGAACCAAGTAGTAAATCCATTTGTAGAAGATGCAAAAAAAAATAAATGATTTCAAATTAATAAAGTATGTCCAGTCACATTTAAAGAGAGCTGAGTACAATAAATTTGTTTGTCCTCTCTTATGATTTTTATTACTCTCATTATTTTTTCACTATACAGAAAGTCTTACACTCAAACTCCTTAAAATTGTACACTCAATCAAACTCTTACTCAATTAAATTAAAATATTTTTGTTATGAAAATTGAAAATTTTGAGATTATGAAATATGTAAATAATAATAATAATAATATACAAGATGGACCCACTAAAAATGAAGGTCTGCCAAGTGCCAACACAAGTTGTTGTCTTTTTATAATTTTGATTTTATATGGATTAATAGGGCTAGTAGATTTTCAACTTTTTGGGTCCCACTCTACTCTGAAATTCAACTCTTCTTCTCATCAGACTCTCTTGAAATGTGGGAGGAGGAGGATAGATTTGATTTGTATTATTAAAGTGCATATATTTGTTAAAGTATAATAACTATTTTTATTCAATTCTATTCTTTCAAAATATTATTAATATATATATATATATATATAATCATTTTTAATCTCTTCAATTCTATTTTTTTTTATTAAAAAAAATTAAAATTTAATCATAATCAAATATTATTTTATTCAACTCCTCGTTAATTATATCACTTAATTCATTAATAAATATATATATTTTTAAAATTTATTTTATTAATAAATATTAATACATTTAAAAAAACATCAAAATTTTTTTAAAACCATTTACTGAACAAGCTCTCAGAGACTAACTGTTAAAAAAAATAATATTCTTATATTTCAGTAACAACCTCTTAAAAATAATTATTATTGATTTATTAGTGTGACAATGTTTTAAGATAGGGATTAAATCGTTTATACGATGGGTGTTATACTAACTTCCTAAATTAACATACAATTTCAGTTTATAATGTATTTTTCTGTTTTCATTGAATAGTTCCACAAAAAAAACATAGGGATGCCTATATTTTTCAATAATTTGTCATATTTTCTTGATAATCACTATATGTATATATTATTATAATTAAATTCAAATTTTAGAGTGTAAACCATATTCAAAGATGTGAGACAATAGTGTTTGAGGTGGAAGAGGATCTAAATAAGAAGATAACATAAATATAAAAACATTCATTGTACAAGTCTCCTATAAATATATAATAGGGCAATCATAATCCTACTATAATTCTAATAAAAAATATATAAACTCACTAATACTAACATAATTGTTCTAACCAAATGAAAAATTAGCAAATAATCATCTATTAAATATTTATCTGTCAATCTAGAAAACAAGGTCTTCTGGGAAAATCCTGTTTGATGAAGGGCCAACTTATCCCATTCTCATTCAAATTAAAGTATAAAATCCATAATAATTTTAATTTTATCTTTTAAATATTAAATACAAAATGGGTATTTTAATCATTTAACCCAAATAACCACATAAAATATACCTTTTCAAATAACCCCCTACATGAAACAAGCACAAAGAGACTGCACCTTTCCGAGAAAAATAAGAGACATGAGAAACCTTACTGGCTTTAAAAACACAATAAATAATAAGGTGGGTGCTTGAAGAAACATTTCAATATTCAACTGACAAAGTGAATGTGCACAAAAACAGTATAATGGTGAGAACTGAGAAACAGAGTAAGCAACTTCACCAAAAACACATCTAGAAAACGTAAGAAAATATGTAACATATAAACCACCGCCTTATCTACTACTTTAACAAAGACCACCTCCTCCCCTCTACAAACAACAAACAAAAAACGGTTCCAATGAAAATCTCTATATGGTAGTGGGTAGGTTATAGGTAGGTTCTTAATTATTATTATTATTACATGCAAATTTGTAATCAAGCAGGAAATGAGATGTGGAGATAGAAGAAAAGTGTGTACCTTTTAAACTTTGTTGAGTTTCTTCCTTTTAGTCGTCAATAAGATACCCAGACAAGCCTTATCGGATGGGTACAATGAAACAAGAGAAGAAGAATAACAGGTTTATCTTACTTGAGAAGGAGAACAAAGCAGGCCTGATGCATCTGCTCCAACAACTGCAAGTTCACAAACATTACAAAGCTGCCCCTCCACATTTGGCACAAACTTAGAACTACAGTATGGGCAGGACACGTCTTTCTGTCCCCTGTAAATAGGAACATAAGTAGCCCCACAAATAACAAACGGGTTTCTGAAATCATAGTTCAGCTGACACGCATCATTCATGCTCTTCTCAGAAGCCTGCAACACTTGCCTCGCCATTTTCACCTGTTTATCATTAGTTGGGTTTGTTTCTAGAAGCCTCCTGGAAAAACTAAATGCTGTTGCGAAATTCTTAGCCTTGAAGCAGACAGTCATGGCATTCTGCAAAGCAAGCCTCAAGTGAGGCATTTGGAGCTTGCAATGGGTGAAATAGGCAGCAAGCTCCTGTTGCCGCACCAAGTCATCTTTGATTTCCTTCCTTTTCACCTCCATTTTTAAGCCCAATACATATTCTTTCACTATGTTAATCAATTCCTTCACTTCATCAACTTCTCTCCTTGACTCAACTACGATTAACGGAATTGTGTGGAAGATATTGAGGAAAACTCGAAGAGCCTCACTGAATTTTCCACCTGTTGTGGCAGTGTATCCAGCCTTTAACTTTTCTTCCAACTGAGAGAAATTGAAGATAAGTGAGGGTGGCCCCCTTACATTGGGACTAGCATTTTCACTCCATCCACGCTCAATAGCCAGCGAGATGATTGGCGCAGACGAAAATGCACGTAAATGTGAATGGCTACCAAAATGAAGATCGAGAAACATGGGTTTCATCGGACCAAAATTCCTTATTCCCAATTGCCGGCTCAGCAACCTCATTGCAGTATCAAAGTGTCCAGCTGCTGCATGTTCAGCAGCAAGGGATGATTTTTGTGTCCAGATTTGGCTCACAGGCATTCCAGGGGAGGGGGGAACAAAAACCGAGCTAGTGCTAATTGAAGCCTTTGGAGTTTCGCTCTCAGGAAGTCCCAAATCTTCAAGGTCCCATCCTCCATCTTCTTCTTCAACATCACCACCAGCTTCTCCATCCTCCAAAACTGCATGAGAAATGCCATTTGGCAAACCATCTACATCAGCAATCTCCAGTTCTTCACCCCAATCAGCATCTGCATCTTCATCTTCTTCATCTGCCGCACCCCCCCTTCCAATAGTATCTAATCCACCCTCAAATATGCCTCTCATGACCCTCAAGAGTGGCCAATCAGCACCAGAAAGAATCGGGGCAGGAGGCATCAAAAGGGAGGGAACTTTCCCTTCTGGAAGATCAGGAACATTATCACCTAACTCAGCAGCTAAGCGTTCAGCTACATCCTGTAGGCCATGGAGAGATGCAGTGATATAAGCAAGAGGAAAATGACCGGCATTCTCCAAGACTTTAACACGTTCTCGGACATCACCAAGATACAGAGCATTGTGAAATTGGCCCATAACATCATTCTTCACTTCAGCAATTTTTAGCATCTTATTTAACTTCTCCGTATTCCCAGTAACGAGATACAAAAAAGATAGCCTCTCAAAATTCTTCGTCCTTTGGTAGGCATACTCCACGATCCCTGTGTTACCTTGACGTAGAGCCTCTACACCCAGTTTATACCAATAATCCTTTTCATCAATTTCCTTAGCTGAAGCAACTGCAATCTCTATGTTACCACTAGCTAGAGCCAAATTAAAACGAGTTCTCTCATCTTTGACAAAATGAAGAGCAACTTCAGGGAATCCTTTCTGCTGTAAATAAGCAATCATTGCTTGTCCACAGAGTTGATTGTTCTTTATCATGCTCATAACATGATCATACCTCTTCCTCAACAACGAGAGCTTAAATAGATACTCTGTTGCATCAATAGTTATAACTTGATTCTTTCCATCCCTGTCCAGGCAAAAGATGTTATTTCCTGAAACTTTGGAGATATATATTGGTACGTCTAGAGTTCTCACTATTCCACTATCTCCATTGGGAAGGCAATACTTGATATGATTCAAGGTAGTATAAATGAAAATTCCGTTATCATCCCAGGCTCCACTTTTAACGCGTATAGTTTCGTGGAGAGTGCACTGGTGCACGAGTTTTTTGTTGGCAATAATTACAGCATGTTTGCTGAGCAAAGCCACACTTTCCATATCATTGGACCAAACAATGTACTTAACAAAAGACGCCTGAAGATCACCAAGGATAAGTCTCTGCTGTAGGTCAAAAATTACAACTTTATCATCTGCCCTACACAGAAGGTTCCCTGTTCCAGCATAAAATATGGTGTCAGTAGCAAAAGGTAGACTACTTTTCTTAACAATCTCATTCTTGAGATTCTTCACTAACACTTGATTGTTGCTTTTGTCGAGTACTGCAAACCTATTTCGTGCCACAAAAACAGCTGATCCTCCCAGACCTCTTTTAGCTTCTGGCACTGTATCACTTCTGCTTATATTGTCCTTTGGTACAACATACAGCTCATAAGAGCCACCATCTGTATCAGAACAGATCAAAACAGCATTTTCAGTAGGACTGTAGGAGAGAGTTCTTGGACCCTGGTTTAGACTGGTAGATCCTGGACGCCTAATGGGAATAACTTGAGTGTCTTTTTGAGTGGAGAATTCATAGAATCGCAAAAATCGATCTTTAGTGTAGAACAAAGTATCACCACTCACAGAGAATGCAGGCCTCTCCCTTTCCAACTTAAATACAACCATACCGCTATCATGACCAGCAGCCAAAAGATTCATTTCCGGGTGAGCTGAAAGAATCCAAAAGCGATCATGCTCACGCCGAAAGGTCTGCAGACTTGTTCGCTTTGTTGAATCCCAAACACGGATACTCTTGTCCTCTGAGTTCGAAATAATAATATCATGTTTGGCAAGAAACATGACACATGATACATTGTTCATGTGCCCCCTCAATGTGTCCACTTCCCAAGCCTTGGTTTCTGAAAAAAAGATTATTAAGCATCATTGTTATCACATAGACATATATTAAAAGTTAAAGGTGCATGTTTCTTTCAATATCATGCTTTGATAGCAGATCACATTGATCATGTGGCTTAATAAAGATTAAGGAAAACTGTATGATTGAAAATGGAGTAAGAAGAAAAATGTAGGGGGAGAAGAGGGAGAACTCACTTCTCCACAGTGGATTGTTTCAGTACATTTTTGTAAATCTCTATATAAAGTTTTTGCCTATGAAAAAAAAAACAAGTTCTAAATAGAAACTACTTTTAATGACAGTATTCTAAAACCCTTGTTTGCCTAAACCTATTAAATGAAGACAATAGAAATAGGAATAAACAGTGCAATGCAAGCTCATCAAAAGTTTAGTTCTATGATTCTAGCTAAAGAAGTTGGATTATGATGCACCTACACAACAAGCTGAAGATTAAAACCTTACCATTCATGCGCCATAACTTCACTTGACGATCATCTGCTCCAGAAATAATTAAAGGTAGGGTGGGATGAAATGATGCCCAATTGACACCACGATCATGACCTTCCAATACATATTTAACAACAGCATCAACACCACCAAAAAGATCCGTGTTCATCTGACTTAGCCGCATAATGTCATCTGCAGGGGAGGCTGTCTTTTTCCTCAAGGCACCAATATCCCAAACACGTACAGTCTGATCCAGGGAAGCGGACACTAGAAGATCTTCTTTTGGATGAAATGTGGCACACATTACATAGTGATTATGGCCAGTCAGCACAGAGATGCACGTCCTCGACTGCCAATTCCAAATCCTGATAGTCTGATCGTCACTGGCACTTACAATCCAAGGATGTTCGTGATGAAACTGCACAGTTCTGATGTAATCTAGATGCCCAAGAAGGGTAAAAAGACACCTATGAAGCTTGTAGTTCCAAACCTTAATCTTGTAATCATCTCCTGCATACAGTGAAAAAAACATAAGATTATATCAGATTATGCGGCATCAAAGTGAAACAAAATCTTAACCATTTGAAATTCGCATTTCCAATTAGTATTGCAGGGTCAAAGAGTTTAAAAATAAAATAAAATCCACCCAATCAAACCACGTAACTTGACATCAAATTAGAAAGATGAAGATAAGACAACAAAGCACCTATTATCTATGAATAGATCAATAACATTTCAATCAGATCTAATCAAATACAGAAAAAGATTGTACAAATTGGGAGTATAGTAACTCCGCAAGCCATTTTTTAGCAAACTCACTGGAACCATGTAACAAATAGTAATTGCTTAAACAGCAAAGTTACCCTCACATTTTAATCACGTGGGCTATAGAACTCCAATCAGTCTGCAGCATCAAACAGTTAAAAAAAAGGTTCACCAAATGAATCCCATTTAGCTAGAAACCACATAAAAGGAAAGTTGCTATGTAATTCAAAACATAGAGGTACATTTTATCATTACATAGATCTCTATATAACATAACAATAAGATTGAATCAAATGTCACAAATTTCCAAATCCCAAAATTATGAAAAACAATATTCATGCATCATAAAAGAGTATAAAAAAACAGCACCTCCAGATACAAAAAGTGGCTGAGACTTATGAAAGTGAACACCACGAACAGGACCCTCATGTTCGTCGAATCTATCAATTAAAGTCCCCATACGATAATCCCATAGTTGGACAACACCACTGTGAAGACTTGCTAGGATCCATGGTCTCTTGCTGTGGAAACTCAGTCCCTTAACTCGATTGCTCTTTGTCTCGAATTTCGTCAACATCGCCAATGATCACAGAGAATTTCCGAGGTTCTCTACATTACATTACACTTGGAACATTAAGCTATGGAAATTCCAAAGTAAATAAGAGTATACGGACAAAACTTCCAGAATATAACCATTACTTATAGCGATTGATTTCATGAAATGACATATCTAAGGCGTAATAAGTAGCAACGATCATCAAGAGAGGAAAACAAAAGATTGGAAGTAAAATGAATGAATCGAAGATTTACCTCGGATCAGGTAGAGAATGTTGTGTAATTTCCACCAACGGAGACTGTTAGATGAATGAAGATTACAGGATCGTAGATCGGGATTCTCAGATTAAAAGGATGGAAGAGAATCAAGAGGGTTTTTTAGTTCTCTTTCAGTACTACTAGCAGATCTGGCTGATCATCAAAGTTGAGACTAGAGAGCTTCATTGTTAAAAACACGCCTCGACTTTTTCGGAAAATTAAAATAAGTCCTTCTACTGTTTTTCCAAATCCTTTTGGACTTCGGGCATAAATTTGTCTGTAAAATACTAAAATTTTTGCAGTAAAGGAAATGAAATAATCGAAGGTGAAATAGGTAGATGGTTCATTTTAATTTGGCAGAGGATAGTTGTACGTTGCTTACTAATCATCGGTTAAGAATAATAATTTTAATTGTCGTTCAGAATATTTGGTAAATATTTTTCCGACATCGTTTCATTGGTTAATTCGGCTTGCTCTAGTTCAATACTCAGCATTCGCTCCCTCTTCTAGCCTAGCGGCAAAAGAAGGTGGATACCCCAAGTCCTCAGCCTCTTAAGGTTCTGGGTTTGAGTTCGTCAAACGATAAGTTCTACTCTTCTAGTTAAATTGGTTGAATAAATTTGTGGATTATGAGCTTAATCCGCGTGGACTAATCGTATTCCGAAGAAGCAGAACTCAATGTTCTAAAAAAACTTATCATTAATGAATTTAAATGAGTTCATATAAACGTTAAATTTTTTTTTATTATGAATTTATTTTTATAAATTGTTTATACAATTTGATATTGATATAACAATTATTTATTTTAATTTTGATTATGCCGAATGATATTTGTATTATTTACTAATTAATTTATAATATATAACTCTTATTTGAATTTAATAAAAATATAATTCTTATAAAAAAATGTTCTAAACACACTTTTTTTTTAATACATTTCTTTCAATTAAATTAAACTAGTTTAAATTTATAAGTTATAACAAACTTAATGGACATTGATATATTTCAATTTCAAGTAAAAAGGCTTAAAAATAATGTCTCAAATTGAAAGTTAAAGTGAAAAGTTTTAATTTTAATAAGCAAAATTTTCAATTTATAAGCATTCTAAATTATGTGGAAATATTTTAGCGAAATATTATATTAGACTTTTTTGAATAATAAAACACGATCAGACAACAAAATTACCTAATTATTTCCGTTAATTGAAAAAAAAAATGGTTTAAGAATATTTTAGACTTCCACACCTTGTTGGACCTTCATTGCTATAATACTATTTACATATGCTATTTGCCCCCATCTCATTTAACTATTTCGCACAAGAACGTGAGTATTTTCTTCGGTTTACTCATCCTTTATCGATCTGATATTTGCCCCATCTTATTTCATTGCTATTTGAAATCCTTATTATGTGTATTTAGAAGATTAATCTAGTGTTAATTCCTAACACCTTATATATTCGTTCATAGATCAATCAAGGGAATCAATGAGCATAAAAACCTTCAATAGCCTACACAAATTTAAGGTTTATCTCAACCAAGAACTCCATGCTATAAGTTGATCTCGAGAACCTCTACCATCATTCATGAACTGGCAACAAAATTTCAATACCAATTTGAGAAACATATCAAGTGCATTGGTCAAATTTTCAATCACTAGGGTGAATCATCTAAACATAGATCATGGTAGTGAAATTGTCTATAAGAGAACAGGTCGATGAGAGAATAAACCGGAAATTTATATATTGTTATTATTAAGCTTATTTACTTTTATAAGAGGTTTCTTCTCTCGGCCATGTAATTTCTAAATCTGTCTGAATTTGGATGTAGATAAGTAATCGTCAAGGAAATATCTCACGAGCCAAATGAGATCAGATTGGAAACACAACTTAGTTAGATTGGAATTTCCCATATAAATCCGAATCCATACCCAGATCTAGAAAGTGTTTTCAAATGAGCTCAACAAGCAGCTTAACAAGATTGTATGTTATAAGATAACAAAACCGTATTGACACATACAACATTGTAACAAGAATTAGTGTAAAGAAGCAAACATGACGTTATTCCTGCTGAGGAACCTTACTGAGATACAGCATAAATACGACTTCCAAGAGTAGAAATCAATTCCACCACAACAAGAACCCATTGAATAATACAAAATGTTGTTGTACTACAAGAATTTGGGTGCTTTGAAACAAATATTTGATAGACCAAAGAAAATGCAACAGTATAATAGTGACAACAACAATCCGTCCTTTAACTCAGTAAAAAAAGAAAACTCAAAGATACCAAATGACTCTACATAATGAAACATGTCAACCATCTCCAGACATATTATACCAACCAACCATCTACTAAAACAAAGAAAAAAAAAAGGACCTCTGACCATTCTTGTCTTTAAACAACAAACCAACATTAAAAATATATATCCAGTCAAAATCTCTTGGGCGGTTGTTCATTATAACATTGGAAGAACATATAATCAAGCAGGAAATGAGAAATAGAAATGTGGAGCTGGTTTGATGATGGGTACCTTTAAACTTCAAGTTTCTTCTTCGCTTACAGTCAATCCAATCATATATGCTTTAGAAGGTCCACTACAACAATATAATGGTATTTAAAATATCTATGCTCAGCTACTGGTTTATCTTACCTGGGCAGGTGAACACAGCAAGCCTGATGCGTCTGCTCCAATAACTGCAAGTTCACAAACAGCACACAGCTGCCCTTCACAATTTGGTACAAACTTAGAACTGCAATATGGGCAGGAAACATCTTTTTGTCCTCTGTAAATAGGCACATAAGTAGCCCCACAAATGACAAACGGGTTTCTGAAATCATAGTTCAGCCGACACGCATCATTCATGCTCTTCTCAGAAGCCTGCAGCACTTGCCTCGCCATTTTCACCTGTTTATCATTAGTTGGATTTGTTTCTAGAAGCCTCCTGGAAAAATTAAATGCTGTTGCGAAATTCTTAGCCTTGAAGCAGACAGTCATGGCATTCTGCAAAGCAAGCCTCAAGTGAGGCATTTGGAGCTTGCAATGGGTGAAATAGGCGGCAAGCTCCTGTTGCCGCACAAGGTCATCTTTGATTTCCTTCCTTTTCACCTCCATTTTTAAGCCCAATACATATTCTTTCACTATGTTAATCAATTCCTTCACTTCATCAACTTCTCTCCTTGACTCAACTACGATTAACGGAATTGTGTGGAATATATTGAGGAAAATTCGAAGAGCCTCGCTGAACTTTCCACCTGTTGTAGCAGTGTATCCAGCCTTTAACTTTTCTTCCAACTGAGAGAAATTGAAGATAAGTGAGGGTGGCCCCCTTACATTAGGACTAGCATTTTCACTCCATCCACGCTCAATAGCCAGCGAGATGATTGGCGCAGACGAAAATGCACGTAAATGTGAATGGCTACCAAAATGAAGATCAAGAAACATGGGTTTCATCGGACCAAAATTCCTTATTCCCAATTGCCGGCTAAGCAACCTCATTGCAGTATCAAAGTGTCCAGCTGCTGCATGTTCAGCAGCAAGGGATGATTTTTGTGTCCAGATTTGGCTCACAGGCATTCCAGAAGAGGGGGCAACAAAAACTGTGCTACTATTAATTGAAGCCGAAGCCTTTGGAGTATCACTCTCGGGAAGTCCCAAATCTTCAAGGTCCCATCCTCCATCTTCTTCAACATCTCCACCAACTTCTCCATCCTCCAAAATTGCCTGAGCAGTGCCAATTGGCAAACCATCTACATCAGCAATCTCCAGTTCTTCACCCCAATCAGCATCTGCATCTTCCTCTTCTTCATCTGCCGCACCCCCCCTTCCAATAGTATCTAATCCACCCTCGAATATGCCTCGCATGACCCTCAAGAGTGGCCAATCAGCACCAGAAAGAATTGGGGCAGGAGGCATCAAAAGGGAGGGCACTTTACCTTCTGGAAGAACAGGAACATTATCACCTAACTCAGCAGCTAAGCGTTCAGCTACATCCTGTAGGCCATGAAGAGATGCAGTAATATAAGCAAGAGGAAAATGACCGGCATTCTCCAAGACTTTAACACGTTCTCGGACATCACCAAGATACAGAGCATTATGAAATTGGCCCATAACATCATTCTTCACTTCAGCAATTTTTAGCATCTTGTTTAACTTCTCCGTATTCCCAGTAACGAGATACAGGAAAGATAGCCTTTCAAAATTTTTTGTCCTTTGGTAGGCATACTCCACGATCCCTGTGTTACCTTGACGTAGAGCCTCTACACCCAGTTTATACCAATAATCCTTTTCATCAATTTCCTTAGCTGAAGCAACAGCAATTTCTATGTTACCACTAGCTAGAGCCAAATTAAAACGAGTTCTCTCATCTTTAACGAAATGAAGAGCAACTTCAGGGAATCCTTTCTGCTGCAAATAAGAAATCATTGCTTGCCCACAGAGCTGAGAGTTCTTTATCATGCTCATAACATGATCATACCTCTTCCTCAACAAAGAGAGCTTAAATAGATACTCTGTTGCATCAATAGTTAAAACTCGATTCTTTCCATCCCTGTCCAAACAAAAGATGTTATTTCCTGAAACTTTGGAGATGTATATTGGTACATCGAGTGTTTTAATTATTCCACTATCTCCATTAGGAAGGCAATACTTGATATGATTCAAGGTAGTATAAATGAAAATTCCATTATCATCCCAGGCTCCACTTTTAACACGTATAGTCTCATGGAGGGTGCACTGGTGCACAAGTTTTTTGTTGGCAATAATTATAGCATGTTTGCTGAGTAGAGCCACTGTTTCCATATCATTGGACCAAGCAATGTACTTGACAAAAGAAGCCTGAAGATCACCAAGGATAAGCCTCTGCTGTAGGTCAAAAATTACAACTTTATCATCTGCCCTACACAGAAGGTTCCCAGTTCCAGCATAAAAGATGGTGTCAGTAGCAATAGGGAGACTACTTTTCTTAACAATCTCATTTTTGAGATTCTTCACTAATACTTGATTGTTGCTTTTGTCAAGTACTGCAAACCTATTTCGTGCGACAAAAATAGCTGATCCTCCCAGACCTCTTTTAGCTTCTGGCACTGTATCACCTCTGCTTATATTGTCTTTTGGCACAACATACAGCTCATAAGAGCCACCATCTGTATCAGAACAGATCAAAACTGCATTTTCTGTAGGACTATATGAAAGAGTTCGTGGACCCTGGTTTAGGCTTGTAGTTCCTGGACGTCTAATAGGAATAACTTGGGTGTCCTTTTGAGTTGAGAATTCATAGAGCCTTAAAAATCGGTCTTTGGTATAGAACATAGTATCACCACTTACAGAGAATGCAGGCCTCTCCCTTTCCAACTTAAACACAACTATACCACTATCATGACCAGCAGCAAGAAGATTCATTTCAGGGTGAGCTGCAAGAATCCAAAAGCGATCATGTTCACGCCGAAAGGTCTGCAATCCTGTTCGTTTTGTTGAATCCCAAACACGAATACTCTTGTCCTCTGAGTTTGAAATTATTATATCTTGTTTGGCAAGAAACATGACGCATGACACATTGTTCATGTGCCCCCTCAATGTGTCCACTTCCCAAGCCTTGGTTTCTGAAAAAAGAATATAATTCATCATTTTATTACACAGATGTAAATTAGAAGCTAATGAAGCTATTTTTTCAGCCTCATGTTATGATAGTATATCAATATTTATCATGGGGTTTATGAAAAACATCCACTAATAGGAGGCTACGACGAGTATGTTAACTCATTTCCGGGTTAATTCTGGCACTCTTATCACCTTTTTGAAGAAACTCTATTCAAGCCTTTATCTATGAGCAAAAAAAATTCAAAATAGGAAATCTTATAAAGAGAGTGTTCATGAACCGCTTATTTGGGAATATACGCATATATCTATTGACAAAAGAAAATAAACATTGGATATTAATAGTGCATCCCAAGCTCACCAAAAGCATCACTCTACAATTCCATAGCAATGGAATTTGGATTAACTATTCCAAAATCGGTTATGCACCTACATAATAAATGCACACATATAATAAATCAGAAATATTACCATTCATACGCCATAGCTTCACTTGTCGATCATCTGCTCCTGAAACAATTAAAGGTAGAGATGGATGGAAGGATGCCCAATTGACACCGCGATCATGACCTTCCAATACATATTTAACAACGGCATCAACCCCACCAAAAAGATCTGTGTTCATCTGACTCAGCCGCAGAATATCATCTGCAGGGGAGACTGTCTTTTTCCTCAGGGCAGCAATATCCCAAACACGTACAGTTTGATCCAGGGAAGCGGACACTACAAGGTCTTCTTTTGGATGAAAAGTGGCACACATTACATAGTGATTGTGTCCAGTCAGCACAGAGATACACGTCCTCGACTGCCAATTCCATATCCTGATAGTCTGATCGTCACTAGCACTTACAATCCAAGGATATTCGTGATGAAACTGCACAGTTCTGATGTAATCTAGATGGCCAAGAAGGGTAAAAAGACATCTATGAAGCTTGTAGTTCCAAACCTTAATCTTGTAATCATCTCCTGCATAAGGCGTGGGAAAAACATAAGATGATGCCTAGCTGTATGATATGTCTACATAGATCATACAGACTAAGTGATACTGGAGAAGAGTTAAAAATTACAATTTTTATGAAAACCCAAAATAATCTGCATTGCTTCCTATACTGAAATCTAAACTTCACTGTGAGAAACAGAACAAACTAATCCTCTCGCCAGTTAATTAATGTATCAATCAGAATCTCCCTTCCCCATTGGCCAAACCAACTATAACAAAAGAAAGTGTTTGAAACAGAAAAGACAACCTTGATACAGAGCATAGTAGATTAATTTCATTCCAAAATAAATGACAAATTTAACAGCTGATTTGTTTTACCTACCCTTAAAAGTTAATCTTTCATCACATTAGAACATTGCTCCATTATCAACATATTCTAGTATAAAAGATAGTAGTCATTATATACGCAAAGTTGTACAAATTGTCAGTGTACAAAAAGAATTGTAGACCATCTTAGCAGATTTTCTGGACACCATGCAAACATAGGTGCATATACAAGTAAATACAGATATTAATCATTAGCGGTTTGCAATTCCAATCTGTTGTGTCAAGAGTTAAAAGTCCGTTTGGCTAGACACCATTGTACGGAAATAAGCACCAGGCCAAACTCAAGTTGTGAAATCAGAAATATCAATACAAAACATGCAGGAATTATAGATCTATTACATGTCCACGTTATTTAATCAAATATAAAAAACAAAAAATAAGGAATGTACAAATTGGGATTATAGGAACTCCATAACAACTTTTTTAGTAAATTCACTGGGCACCACCTAAAAAATGGCAAGTCAATAGATCTGTAAGGAATACTCACATTTTATTCATTTTGGAAAATAGAACTCCAGTCAGTATTGCATCATCAAACAATTGAAAATCAAGCCTATTGATCTAGACACCAGTGAGAATTTAGATAGGCCTAACTATTCAATGTTGTGTAATTCAAATCCGAAGCATCAATGCAAAACATAGAAGCAACTAATACCTATGCATAGATCTATAACATATCAACAAGATTTAATAAAATGTCCCAAATTTCCAAATACCAAAATTATGAACAAGTAACTATACATCTATCAAATTGTATTAGCAGACAAAAGAAAGTGAAAATAAATTCAGGTGAATATTTCAGAACCTCCAGATACAAAAAGTGGCTGAGACTTGTGAAAGTGAACACCACGAACAGGGCCTTCATGCTCATCGAATCTGTCAATTAAAGTCCCCATACGATAATCCCATAGCTGAATGACACCACTGTGAAGACTTGCGAGGATCCATGGTCTCTTGCAGTGAAAACTCAGTCCCTTAACTCGATTGCTCTTTGTCTCGAATTTCGTCAACATTTCCAATAATCACAAAAAGACTCTGTGCATTACAGTTTAACAAATTAAGCTCTAGAAATTCAGACGGCAAAACTATATATGGCCATACGTTTTCTAACATGAAATCTACTTAGAGAGATAGTAGATTCATGAAATTTCATATCTAAATCGTGATCATTACCAACGATCAATCAGTAGGATAGCAAAACTCAACAGCTTGAAACTAAGATGATGCAAAATTTACCTGGGATCTGTAGGAGATGCTATCTTTGATCAAGTAAAAATGCTATATCATTGACAAGGATGGAGAAAGATGTTAGCTTTAGGGTATAGCAGATTACAGGATCATAGATCGGGATTCTTAGAGAGTTTATCTCGCAGATCTGGCCGAATTCATCAATGTCGAGCTTTCTCCTGCGGTTAGTCCTAGATAGAGAAACACGAGCTTGTTAGTAAGAAGGCGCGGTGCCAACAGTGCAAGATGGAATTTTATTTAATGTAACGTCATATATAACTTAAAGTAATTTAAACTTTATTTTTTTTTACTTAATTAATTTAGTTTTTCATGATATATTAAATATTTATAACAAAAATAATAATAAAAACGTCATGACACAAATGAAAAGTAATAAAAAAAAACAGTATTAAATAAAATGAAAAAATGAAAAGATGGAAATGTTAGTACTTTATGAAATTGCATATCTATACAAAGTTTTGAAAATTTTGATCAATTTTTGTGAGTATGGCAAACAACAAAAATTTGAACAAGTTTATATATTTTTGATTATATAATAATAAAGATTTTTTATATAAAAAATATGAGGAGATAAGTGAGGAAATTTGGGAAAGGGGAGGGAGTACGTTAATGATTAATGGCGGTAAAAAATGATAAAAGATGAAAAGAGTAAGAATTATGTCACATAATTTCCTCTCAAATTCTCTCTACCAATCATTCCTCCAAAAATAAATCACTATTCAAACATTTCTAGCAACTAAGGTTTTTTTGAATTGAAATTTTTTAAATAACTTTGATGAAATTAAGATTGGGGATAATTTTTTTAATAAAAAAAGTCAAAATATTAATAATATAATAATTTAAAATAAAACATTTTAATTAATAAATGGACTCACATATGAAATGATAATTAATTAGTTTGCTAATAACATGATGCTAATTAGTTTATTCAAAATATTAAAGGACATCTTATAAGTTAGCTCCAAATTATATATATATATATATATATATATATATATATATATATATATATGAGAAATGATTAGGTGAGGGAATGACGTGGCATAATCTTATTCGCTGAAAAAATCAAATAATTTCTTTCTATTCTCTCTTTCCTCCCAATTTTACACTTTTCAACCAATGAAGGTGATGTCAAGTTATTCCCTCACCAAATTCCCTCCCTCTATCACTCCTATATATATATATATATATATATATATATATATATATATATATATATATATATATATATATATATATATATATATATATATATATATATATATATATATATAATTAATATTTTTAAATTAATATTATATATTTATATATTAAATTGTCTAAATAAAAAGTAAAATAATCTAAAAAAAATAGATTAATTCTCATTAAAATGTATTATCTTCTATGTTCACATATAATTTAATTCATTATTTAGATGAGGATGTTTAAATATTTAAAATCTTATTTTTAATAGGTTCTTCTATCAAAATGGTACAGTAGATTTACAACGGAGCCGAATAGTTTTAGACATCGATAATCAGATGTAGTATGGTCATAATTGGACTGGTTAGTTCACCAAAATGTCTAATTATTCAGCGGGGTGTAACATTTGGATGATAATTTATTTTATGTAGAAACGTTTTCGTGAGCAGTCTAGACATTATGGGGATGATTCTTCGATTAGTTTTTGAAACAACATTTGTTGTAGTGTCAAAAGTCTAACTACTATATATCATTAATTTGTTTTAATATATAAAAATGTCACAATTTTAGACAAATTTGACCATCGATATAGTAGTTTCGCTAGCTGAATTAGATATATAAGAAGATTAACCATGATAAAGTTTTACTTTTAATAAAACGCAAACAAGTGTCCCCCGTCTGAACAAGACGTTATGCGTTGACAAAATAAAGATAGTTTTCATGTGAGACATTGCTACAAGTTATTCCCTAAGATTAATCTATATATTTTTTTGAAAAAACTTTGAGGGTCAAAAATTTCATCCAATATCTCGTTATTTGAATGAAACGTTATTCATAGTTAAATTCTTATAGATGATATATGCATGAAAAAAATTGTATTATGATTAGTTGTATTTGTCACGAAGAGATTGAATCGACAACTCACTTATTTTTTATTGTTCAATGGTGACTAGTATTTGGAGTCTTTTATAAAGTATTACTAAAATTAATTGGGTGATGCCCGAATTTTTAGGTGGTTGTTTTAAAATTCAGATTGATGCAACTGATATGACACACCTACATTATCATCTCAATTATTTTTTAGTGTACTATCTGATTGAAAAGAAATCGTCGAACTTTCAATGATTCTTTCAATGATTATTGTCGTCCAATTCGTATAATTCATAATGTTATTATTATGACGTTTTTTAGATTAATTCAGGAAACCAGTAGAGTCTGTCGGGAATTTAAACGTTTTTCTCAAAAATTTATGAGCTAGATAACTTATTTAATATCGTTTTTTCTTAATTATTTTTATATAATGTTTTTGTTCGTTATACTTAAACTATTTTTATTTTTATTTTTAATATATTAAAAACACAACATAAAAAAATTATATATTTATATTTATATGCATATTATTTTTTGGGAAGAATGTCAATTTTATTTATAAAGTTTGATGGAAGTGTCAAATTTGTTTATTAAGTTGTAAAATTATATCTATGTATACAAACTTGTCAAAAAATGTCAAATTTATTGAACTTAACAGATTTCTCTAACAACGTTAACATTTAGTCTTGTTGTCATTGACATGTCATATCCACGTATTATTTTTATATATATAATTTTTGTAATCAAAATTTTCAATTCAAACTAATCTTATCATTAAAAAATAAAATTAAAAATAACTTCAATCTCTCTTCAACCTGTTATGTTACTATTTGCATCTAACATTGCTAATACAACTCCGACAACAACTCCGGCAACCTACACCTTTAAAATGATGTATCTGCACATCATCAAGAATGACGATAAAAATCGCAAGAAGGGAAGATTATTATTGAAGTCGTCTCCTTTCTATAAATAAATGCATAAACCCTAATCAATCTCTTTCGTTCTATGCTATAGCGGATTATTCATCATTATGAGCAGGGGCGGAGCCAGGATTTGAAACCTACCCGGGCTAATTTTTTATTAAAAAAATCTATCCGGGCTAGTCTTATAGTTTGCTGTCACCAATACCTTTTAGCGACGGAAAATAACCAATAACGATGGTAATTTACCGTCGTTATTGATAAAATACATGCATGTTGTTTAAGGCTACCCGGGCTACAGCCCGGGCCGGCTTGTACTTGGCTCCGCCCCTGATTATGAGACTGTGATGAGAAGAGATCAGTAGAAGAGATCCTCGGCCAAGAAATGGACAACTGTGTCGGCTTCGATCCCGACTCCGTTCTCCCAACTCACACGAGACTCGCTTCCGCAAACTTAAATCGTTCCCGGCTCCTTCTTTTGGTTCAAATCTAGGGGAAGATCCACTCATCAGTCAAATGATGATGAAGAAGAGAACAAGAAGCCAGAGCTGGAAAATTGGTATGTTTCTTCACCATCTAATTCATTGAATTCGTTGGCTGTAAAAGGAAAATATCTCGCTAATGAAGGAAATCTGAGCGGCGCAAAATATAGATCAATAATTTTACTTCGGATTCGTTAAATCTGTATTAGTCTTCCCTGTCTCCTTCACCGCCTAAGAAAACGGGTTGCTTATGGTTCTTCCCTAAGAAGGATTCGTTGTCGAAGAAGAGCAAGCATAGGGGAAAAATGATTCCGGTGGCATTTGTGTCAGAATGGGGAAACGACGGCGAGAAGGAGTTGTTCTCAGACCTGAATATGTTTTCAAAGAATGAGCGGAAGAAAGTGTTGAAGAATGTTACGAAGTAGAAAGAGAAAATTAATCAATCTATTGCAAATGGGATTGCCGGAGTTGTTGTCGGAATTGTATTATTGGTGATAGATGAAATGTAGTGAGAGAGATAAAGTTATTTTTAACTTTATTTAGTTTTATTTTTTAGTGATAAAATTCGTTTGAATAGAAAGATTTGATTATAAAAATAATATATAAAAAAATAATACGTGGATATGACATGTCATTGACAGCATGACCACATTTTAACGTCGTTAGAGAAATAGTTAAGTTAAATAAATTTGATACTTTTTGACAAGTTTATATACATAAATAAAATTTTACAACTTAATAACAAATTTGACACTTTCATTCAACTTTATAAATAAAATTGAAATTCTCCTCATTATTTTTTAAACTTTATAATCAGTACAAACAAAAGATTTTTTCTGACTTTTATGAGTTTAATAATAAATAATTCATTATTTAATTTGATATTCCTTCATATTCAAATTACAACTTTTTAAACTAGCCCATCTTTAAACTCTGTTGAGGACCCCACTACGGATGGAAAGAAAACAACAGCAGAAAAAAGTGCAAATCCGGTTTTGTGATATACGGGTGGCTGGGAAAGAAAAACTTCCTTTTTTATTTATTTATTTTTTAATATAAGATTATAATATATTTGTAGAATAATCAACCGTAAATAAAATTAAAGATTTAAAAGTTTAACTAATAAACTGTAAATGATTAACTGAATCAAATAATAGTGCATTTTATTTTTCATTGAAAACTTTTAAAATAAACAATGAAATTGACCTCTTTCTTTTCTTTATCAAAAGATTAAAATATTATTAAGCAACGACAAATAGTAATAGGTCAATGAAAAAAAAAGTCTCAAGCAAGCCCAGGAGTATATAAAAAATAATTGTATTCAGATATTAATATGATATATATAATTGATAGTTAATAAATAGTAACTTGCAATTATCTCATATTAATCTAAATAAATTGATAGACGTTTATTACATATTAATCAATAGCAAAGATATAAAAGCCACAACTGTTGCATTAACTACATTTAATTTCTAAATATTAATATTTAATAGTTTATAATAAATTGTAACATATACATTACTTACTAGCAAAAAAAATATATAGAACGATATTTGAAATTGCATTGATTACCGGTTCAATGGTTTTAATCATAAAAAGATAACAAAAATATTAAGTAAACAATATTCTGTTAACTATTACTTAATTATTATTTTTTGTTACAAAGTAAGATTGTATTTAATTGTATTATATTGAATGAATGAATAATATAATTTATTAAGTCTTTTTTAAAATTAGTATTTTGTAATAATTATAATAATTCAATTTATTTATTTATTAAAATAACATGTAAAAGTGATTTTATTTGTTAATATGAAAATTTTATTGAATTAAATTAACTTTTTAAATAATAAATAAATTTATGATAAAATTTTAAATTATGTTATTGAAAAAAAAACATTTTTTTTAGTCAAACAAATCTTTTTCATAATTTTTTATTAAGAGAAAATTTTAAGTTCTTAATACCTATTTAATATAAATAAAATCACAATTAGTTACTCCAACCAAGGTAGTATAGAGATAGGAGTCTTCTTAATTGACCAAACTGTAAAAAAAAAAAAAATCACAATTAATTAATTATTATAACTTATTTAAAAGTATAATTACTTATCTATCTTAAAACTTATAAATCATATATTTATGCATTCTAAAAATTAGTATCATCTCCACATTAAATCCATAACTAATTATTTGTTTTAATTTAAAGTGTTAATAATTTGTGACTAGTTATTTTTTAAAAACGATCTTTTCCCACTTAACTATATATATATATATATATGTAAAATAATTTATAGAAAAAAGAAATATAGTATATTTTATTATTTTAGCTAGGACTTGTTCTGAATAGATATTTTATTTTAGTTAAATTTATTAATATATATGGATAAAATAAAACTAATTTAATATTTTAATTAATGAAATAATTGTTATAATTTATAAAGGGAGGGACAGGTATGTTCTAGATTTGAACAATTTATTTTTTAATTACTAAAATAATATTTTAAATGTATTTTAATTTTTTAATTTACTAAAATAATATTTTAAATGTATTTTAATTATGTATATATTAATAAATTTAGTTAGTTTATACCTCTTTTTAAACATATTTTTTAAATGGGCTGAATTATAAAAATAAAATAAAATAATGTTTAAATTAAATTTATAAAAAATAAAAAGAAAAGGAAAGAAGAAAATATATGACATTGACGTGTCAAAAAAGGATTTTTTACCATATATAAAGGGAAGGGGAACGGGTTACATAAGTCATTAGTACCAATTGACCTTGTCGACGTCGTCTTCATTCTCTCGCCGCCCTCTCTCTCCTCTTTTCTTGTTCATTCTTTCTCTTCCATGGCTGTACAAAATCTAAATCCGTTTGCTCCCGAATACATACCAATACGAATCGTTCTTTCTCATTCACCAATTTTACTCAATCACCATGCAAACTCACAAATCCATCCCTCATTAATTCCATATAATCCCATCTTTCCATCTCCCCATCTTCTCTACCCATCACCGTTTCCACCGCCGCCACCTCCTCCTCAGGCCGCCTCTTTCTTCCCCTTTCATAACCCACCACTCAGATTCCTCCCTCCGCCGCCGCCATCTCCGGCGGCCATCCCACCGTCGACTTCCGTGCAGGGAAGAGAACTCGTATTATCTTCGGAGAGGGTGAACCCTAGACCGAGTCAAAGGAGAGAGATTGTTAACAATGGGGCCACCCGGCGTGGTAATTTTGTTAATAAGCGATGGAAACCTAGGATAAATATTGGTCATGATCATGATCAAGAAAACAACTCCGTTAGGGTTTCTGATGAATCGAAGAGTACTGTAATGGGTGGTTTAAAAAAACATGAAGTTGAGTTTTTGAGAAGTGAAGATGAGAAGACTACCGTTATGATCAAGAATATACCTTATCGATATACGTCAGTAATTATTATTATTATTATTATTAATTAATCTGTTGGATTTTTCTTTAATAATGTATTTTTTGTTTTTCAGATGGGAAATGCTTTTGAAGTTTATTGATGAACATTGCATGTTTGAGAATCAAAAGTCTAAGGAAGAAGGAGAAACAAATCGATCTGCTTATGATTTTATGTATCTGCCCATTGATTTCAGGTAATCAGTGGGTGCTTGCTGGGTTTATTTGAAAAATACAAAAAAAATATAATGTGTTTGTAATTTTTATTGAAATTTGTGCAGAAGTGGGATGAACAAAGGGTATGCGTTTGTAAATTTCACTGATCCAAAAGCAGCTTTGAAGTTTCACCATTGTTGCAGCAATTTGCCATGGGAATATTTTCCTGAAGCTCATAAGCGAAGTTTTATTGTCAGTGCTAGGATTCAGGTATATATATTTCTCATTAATCTTTCTTATTTGAGCTTCAATGGCTATAATGTTTTTTTTATTATTAAATAATTTGATTCTTGAAAAAAAAGGTTAAGTCTGTTGAAATTAGTTGAATATTATGGGTTATTAATTGGATCAAATTATTATAATATATTTCATAATATTATAAAAATATCTTCAAAGTATGTAAATAGTATTTTGTGAGATGGTTTAGGGTTTTTGTTTGATAGTGGGGTTTTTAGAATTCTTAGTGGGTTTTTTAGAATATTTTTGAAAAAGCAGTTGTTGTTTTTTTGGTATTAATATATATCTTATTATATTGTTTGATTTTTGGAATGATACATGATTAATTATTTTTATATTTAAGAAAATAAAAGTATATGGAACATTGCTATATTTTGTATATTTTTAATAAACTAAAGTTATTTGAAAAAATATATATCTAGATATAATCAAATATTTTGACTTGAGTTCAGGTGTTTCAATGGTTTTTATTATTTGATTACTTAGAGTCGAGACATGTATTAACTTTGGTTAGAAAAAAACATATAATCCGACAAGGTTTATTGGGGATAATGAAGTTGTTCCCTTACTTAATAAAGAAATGGAAAAAACCCATGATAGTGAGATTAAGGGTGGAGAATATATGAGTATGGGAAGTTATATATAATTTAATAAAATGGAGAAATTTGAGTTTTACGAGTTTCTGCTCTCTTGAATCGAAGCCACAATGTGCATATTTCATTGTTTTTTGAGTGCAGGGTTTACAGGCACTAGTGAGCCATTTTGAGAAATCGACCTTTTACTGTGAAGACGATCAATTTCTTCCGATAAGATTCAACCCACCAAGAGACGGCGGCGCCGGTGATGATGACGGCAAGACATTCATCGGAAAACGCGTCAGTCCGGCCATGCGTGCATCGTCGACGACGGCGCTACTAGAAGATCCAGCAATTGCTGTTGTTGCTGATCTGATCTGACATTTTAATCATCCTTCTATCCAACAAAATCTGACCCACCGCCATATATATCAATATATTGCCTGATTTGGTGGGCTGAGATGACAAATCTGAATGATGATGATGACCATTAATTAATGTTAATTCAGTAGTAGAGTAATAGTAGTAGTAGTGTATCTCACTTACTTACACTGTCGCTGCATGCTCCAGGTTTTACTCTCTCATATATTGTTATAGACTATCTATCTCTAGTGTTTACATATTAATTACTTGAAAATGATTGATGGGATTGTTAATTAATTTTATTCCATTATCAAATTTTAATCTCATAACTGTTATTAATTTTTATATATTCTCTCTTTCTTTTAATTAATTTTAATTATTTTAGAAGTTTTAATTTGTTTTATAAAAAAATTAAATACTGTTTCAAAATAACTCAATCATCTTTTTTTACTGAATAAGACTACTGTCATTGCTAGCTACACTAGTCTGTTATTTTAGCTATTTGTCTCTTAAAAAAAAAAAACCTTATCAGATATGATTTATTATTTAATAAAAAGTTAGTAGAGCTTATATTTTTTATGGCCGGTTTATATATGTATAACTATGGGCTATATGGAGTTTTTTTTTATTATTTCAGTCATGTAAATTATTTATTATTATTTGACATAATTTATTGAACATTACTTATCAACATAGGACTAAAAATAATTTTAATTCTAAGATATTAATTTAACAATCAATATTTAGCAACTTTGTCAATTTAAATAAGTTCGTTTACGAAGATATTCTCAACAAGTTTAGGAAGATATTCTCAACAAATTGTTTAATCGTTAATTTTTTTATTAATAATTTTATTTTGTAAATTATTTATACAAATTGATATTTAGATTATTAATGATTTATTTTGATTTTATAAATGTTTTATAATATAATTTTTAATTAAATTTAATGAAAAATAATTTCATATTAAAATAAATAATAAAGATTAAATAAGCTAGAAAAACTAATGATTAATAAATATTAAAATCCCTAAAAATGGTTTTTTAGATATTCTAATTAACTCTAATTAAAATATAAAATTATATTTTTTTTAATAATTAAATAAAATTAGTAGAGATAACAATATAAATAAATATATATATATATATATATATATATATATATATATATATAAAGTAATAAGTGAATTAAAAGAAATCTCACATGGGTGAATGGTGATTAGTGGAAATGTCATTTTTCGAGGCTGAGAGCGGTGTGTTATGACATGAGGCATCGTCTTCTCCTTAACTAATAAATAAATAAATAAATAAAAAATAGTAGAATAAAAATAAAATTTCTAAATGAGAAGGAATGAGTTAAAAGTAAAATACATATTCATTAAAATATAACTTATTATGCAAACTAGGCTTATAAGCTTTATAAACCGATTTAAATTAGTCTAAGAAAATAAATTAGAGTAATTAAACTTATAATAAACTAAATATTATAAATCAATCAAATTAAATCGTAATCAAACTAATCTTATTTTAGAGAATAAACTGAATCAAATTAGTCATTTACTTATTTCAACTAAATAGAATTAGCCCTTTAATTATTTAAACAATAATGATATATATAGTTAGAAAAAAAAAATTAATTGATATTTTTTTCACTATCAAACTTCAATTATTTAGTGTATGGAAAAACACTACTTAATATTAAATAAAAAAAATGGTTAAAATTTAGGGTTAGATCAACTTATTCATAAAACGCTATAATTCTTGTTATTGGATTTAAGTCACATCTGTTTTATATTCTGATAGATTAATTAAGTTTTTTTTTTTTTTTTTTTTTTTTTTTTGTTAATTATGGATAATTAACCTATACCTAAATTTATTAGGTTTCTTGTTTATTTTATATTATAACTTTATTCCTTATGATAAAAATTAGTAAAGGAGTTTTTTATGCATTTAAAAATAAAACAGGACTTAATTAAACTTGTGGGTCGAATCAAGTTGGCCCTTATTTGAGTAAAGGGATGGGCATAAATAATAATGATGATGATCTTATACTATAAAATATAGAGATAGAAAGAGAGCAGTGTGTGTTTTTCATTGCCTTGGAAAAGATTTGCTACACTTAGGCTAATCATTATATGCATCTTTCCATTGCATTAAATGAGCTTCAAATTTATTTATTATCATTTAAGATTAAAATTTTGTTATATGATAGAAAAAATTATTTTTTATTTTTTAAATTTTCAATTATTTTTTCATTAAAGTTCAAAATCACACAATTATATATATTAAAAAATAGAAAAAAACTATTAAAGTTCAAAATCACACAATTATATATATTAAAAAATAGAAAAAAACTTTAAAGTATGTATTATAAGATAGAGGATCATTAATTTATATAGGGAATTTTTATTTTTAAATTTATATATTTATTAATTAAATATTAATATATATATATTTTTTAACAAATTTTTATTTTTATTTTTTTTATTTATCTTTTCTTAGAGTGTTTATTAATGATTATTTTAATTTTATATTTATTCTTACTTTTTAGGTTTTTTTATATTAAATTGATAATTAATTATTTTAAAATTATTTGATTTCAATGATGGGATATAACAATAATTTATTATTTTAACAATAAAAATCCTTAAACACGTAAATAAATAATAATAATAATAATAACTTATTCATCAAATAACAAAAGATTAATAATTAATAATTAAATATTAAATATTAAATAAAATAATATTCTTTATTATTATAATCATGAATAAAAAATTAAATAAAAAAATATTAATTTAATTTTATTCATATTAAATTAAATACAAAATAAACACTTCACTCTCACAAAAAATATTATAGTAAAACAAAATTCATAAATAAATTATTAAAATTTCTTTAATAAAAATTTAAGTAATAAGAGAAATAAAAAAAAATAATAATAAAAAAAAAACTAATATAAAAATAATAAACAAAATTAAATATATTAATAATTAATTAATAAATAAAAAAATAAAAATAAAATAAAAATTTAATATGATTTATTAATTGAGGCAAAATGAGCCTATTATTTTTATAGTAAGCAAGTTTAAATTATATTTTTTTTATTAGTATATAAGTTTAGGTGAGCTAATTGCACAAATATATACGTCTAAGTGAATACAAAATTGAATAAAAACATATAGACTGACTCAAATTCAGTTTATTTTAATAAGTTTGTGTTTTTTTAATATGAAATATTTTTTTGTTAATTTTTTATTATTAAGTATTAATATATAATAATAAAATAAATTTAAAATATATCATATTTAAATATTTTAATTATTAATTGAATGATTAATAAATCACCTTAAGAATTAAATATATTTGATTATATTGAATGATTAATAAATCACCTTAGGAATTAAATATATTTGATCATGTTAAGTTACAATATTTCTTTTTAAATAATTCAACTAACAGGGATAAACGGAGAACTTAAAATAATGAATTATGGGACATCAATTTATTAATTCAAAAAAAAAAAAAAAAAATTTTAGCCAATAAAATTGCATTTTCTGGGCCTATTCCAAATTTCTTCAATCATTTATCTAATCCAACGACCTAATATTAACTCAAATTTATATTGAACATAATATTTTAATACAAAATTGTCTTGAATTCTTTTTTTATGATTATTTTAATACAAATTTTTATTTTTTTCATGTTCATATTATTGTGTTTTTTTGTATGAATTTTTTTTTTTGCACTCTCATAATTTTGTTAATTTTTAAAATTGTTTTTATTCAGCATATAAATTCTTATAATAATTTTTCTGTAATATTTTTCTAAAATAATTAACATCTAGTAATTTTAATTCATAAATAGCATCCTTGTATAAAAATACAACTTAATAGTTTAAAATTTGCAAGTCGTTAAAACACTTTGATCTCATCAATTTTGTTTTTATTTATTCTAGAAATTAAGTTGCACTTACTTTAAAATCATGTTCTCTAATTCATCTTTAAGAAATTTTTATTTGAAAAAACTTGACATGCACTTAGAGAGAACGTAGATCAGGATCATTCCTGTAAAATCCCCCTTAATTCTATTTCATTTTTTCTATGCCCGGATTGTATTTTTCATGTGTTTCAAGTAACAGTACAAGATATCTTATATTTTATTTCACTCATTTTCTATTCCACTAATTATTTTTATTTAAATTAATTATACTTATTTTTTAATTTTAAAGAGGTAGAATTTTCTCGTCTTTATTTTTCTTTCTTTCTAATTATACTATTATTTCTTTCTAATTATACTATTATCCGATTAAATTTTTGTTAATACGTATAATTGTCAACTTAATATGTATATATATTGTTTATAATTGATTTTATGTAAGTTTGATTGAATTACAATCTTAAAAATTTATTATTTTATTATTAAAAGTTTATTTTTTATTTTTTCATCACTGCACTCTTATTATTTTATTATTATTTTATATAAATAATTATTTAAATAAATATAAATAATTAATTGATAATTAAATAAAATTATATTCAAGATTATAAATAAAAAATAAATTAAAAAGTGTGAAAAGATAAAATAAAAGATGTTGGTCTAGTTTGATTCAGCTATGTTAATTTGATTTATATTTATTTTTTATATTTATAATATTATTTAAACTATATATATATATATATATATATATATAAAATGATATATATATATATTTATTGATTTAATTTTAAATATTAATAAATGATTTAAATTAAAAAATATTATATTTGAAATAAATTATATTAATATTTATAAATTATTGTTAATATATAATTTTAAATTAAGAAATAATATATTTTAAAATAAATAATATGAATATATTATTTTTTATAAATATATAATTTTAAATATATTTAATATAAATATGATATAAAAAATATATATAAAATATATATATATATATTTAATAATATTTTAAAATTCCAATCTCTTCTTTATTATTTGAAAATTTCTTTTTGTTTATATTTATTTCTATTTTTAATTTTTTGAAAAAAAATATTTAAATAATTTATTGTATGTAAATATTATTTAATGATCATATAATATAAATAAGTTGACTATAGTAAATAAAGTAAAGTAATTTATTGTTATTATTATATATATATTTTTTCTTTTTACACTTTTCTCCTCACTTTATTTCTATTATTATTCATTTCGGTCAAATAATTAATATATAAATAATTAAAAATAAATTAAATAAATGAGAGAAAATGAATAAAATAATTATAAATTTATAAAATAAATGAGAAAGAATGAATAAAAAATATTTAAAAGTGATCAGAAAGAAAAACGCTAAATTATAAGTTAAAATTTGAAATTAACTACCCATTGTAATTATATAGAGATGTAAATAAATTTATTTATATTTTTAACTATAAAACAAAATAATTGGTGCAAATTATTGAAATATATATACATAACAAAATAATTGGTGCAAATTATTGAAATATATATACATAAGTAATAACTTTATATTAAATTATTGTTTCCTTTGAAATATTTAATTTATTTAATTAAAGGATTATTTAAAAAATGTAGAACAAGTCTTATATTTTTTGTTTTAGTATTTTAGTTAATCATGACCTAATGAATGAGTTTAGAGTAAAATGAAATAATGATTAATTAAAAAAAATTAAAAGTATGTCAAATGTATGGGAAACAGGGATTAGGGCAACAAAAATAATCGTTAGTAAAAAAATTCCAAATTTCTCTAATATATATATAAATATTATAGCAACCAAACATTGCTACATTTCAAATTAATATATATAGATAGATATTATAGCAACTAAACATTGCTACATTTCAAATTAAGATGGGAGAATCTAAACCTGAATCAACATTGCTACATTTCAAATTTCAAATTAAGATGGGAGAATCTAAACCTAAACCTGAATCAATGAAGTTGTGGGAGAGAGGAAGTTGTCATTTTAATATTAATATTTTTTTCAGCACTACACTCTTATTATTTTATATAAATAATTATTTAAATAAATATAAATAATTAATTGATAATTAAATAAAATTATATTAAAAGATTATAAATAAAATGAAAAAATAAAAAATAAATTAAAAAGTGTGATAAGATAAAATAAAAGATGTTGTCTAGTTTGATTCAGCTAATTTGACTTATATTTATTTTTTATATTTATAATATTATTTAAATTATATATATATAATGTTATATATGTATTAATTTAATTTTAAATATTAATAAATGATTTAAATTAAAAAATAATATATTTAAAAATAAATTATATTAATATATTAATTTTTATAAATTATTGTTAATATACAATTTTAAATTAAAAAATAATATATTTTAAAATAAATGATATGAATATATTAATTTTTATAAATATATAATTTTAAATATATTTAATATAAATATGATAAAAAAATATATATAGATATTTAATAATATTTTAAAATTCTGATCTCTTCTCTTTTATTTGAAAATCACCTTTTGTCTTTTATATTTTCAATTTTTTAAAAAAAGTATATTTAAATGTTTCATTGTATGTAACTTTTATTCAATGGTCATAGACCACATTCAATAATAAAGTAAAATAATTTATTATTATTATTATTATATATAATTTTACCTTTTAACACTTTTAACACACTTATTTGACTCAAATTTTTTGGATTTTCTCCCATTCTTTTTATTATTATTCATTTTGGTTAATGAGTATGTAAATGATTAAAAATAGATTAAGTAATAAATAGATGAGAATGAATAAAATAATTAGAAATTTATTAAATAGATAAAAAAGAATAAATAAAAAAATAGTTAAAAGTGACTAGAGAAAATTACTGAAATTATAAATTTAAACGCTAACGATGTAAGTAGAGAAAATTTGAATTTTAACTTAAAATGTGTTTAATTATAATTTTTGTATAAGTAAAATTATTATAACAATTTATTAGACAAACACCCAAAATTATCTGTTATGATTATATATCTCAATGAGATAGAGATATGTAAATAAATTTATTTATGTTTTTAACTATAATTTAGTATAAAACAAAATAATTAGTGCAAATTATTGAAATATATACCTAAGTAATAACTTTATATTAAATTATTGTTTCCTTGGTGAAATATTTAATTTATTTAATTAAAGGATTATTTAAAAATGTAGAATATATTAATTTAATTTTAAATATTAATAAATTATTTAAATTAAAAAATAGTATATTTGAAAATAAATTATATTAATATTTATAAATTATTGTTAATATATAATATTAAATTAAGAAATAATATATTTTAAAATAAATAATATGAATATATTATTTTTTATAAATATATAATTTTAAATATATTTAATATAAATATGATATAAAAAATATATATATTTAATAATTTTTTAAAATTCCTATCTCTTCTTTCTTATTTAAAAATCCTTTTTGTCTTTATATTTATTTTTATTTTTAATGTTTAGAAAAAAAATATTTAAATAATTTATTGTATGTAACTATTATTTAATGATCATATAATATAAGTTTACACCGTAGTAAATAAAGTAAAGTAATTTATTGTTATTATTATATAAATTTTTTCCTTTCTACACTTTCCTCTTCACTTTTTTTCTATTATTATTCATTTCGGTCAAATAATTAATACATAAATAATTAGAAATAAATTAAATAAATGAGAGAGAATGAATAAAATATTTATAAATTTATAAAATAAATGAGAAAGAATGAATAAAATATATTTAAAAGTTATGAGAAAGAAAAACGCTAAAATTATAAGTTGAAACTTGAAATTAACTAGCCATTGTAATTATATAGAGATGTAAATAAATTTATTTATGTTTTTAACTATAATTTACTATAAAACAAAATAATTAGTGCAAATTATTGAAATATATATACCTAACATAATAACTTTATATTAAATTATTGTTTCTTGGTGAAATATTTAATTTATTTAATTAAAGAATTATTTAAAAAATTTAGAACAAGTATTATATTTTTTATTTTAGTATTTTAGTTAAGGATAATCTAATGAATTAATGAATGATTTAGAGTAAAATGAAATAATAATTAATTAAAAAAATTAATAGTCTGTCAAATCTGCGGGAAAAGGGGATTAGGGCGCCCAAAATAATCATTAGTAAAAAAATTTCAAATTTCTCTCATATATAGATAGATATTATAGCAACCAACATTTCAAATTAAGATGGGAGAATCTAAACCTGAATCAATGAAATTGTGGGAGAGAGGAAGAAAGCTCGGCGCCGGCGGCTATGGTTTTGTTAGTCTGGCCCATCCTTTGGCTGGACATCCTCTGTTTCTCCCTGACTCATCGTTACAAGTCGTCATGGCAGTAAAATCGGCAAAGTACGCAACCTCCTCTTCTCTCCTCCGTGAACGCTATCTTTTCAAAAAGTTCAGTGATTGCCCTCACATAATTCGTTATCTGGGCTGCGATTGCACATACGAAGAAGACGAGCGTTTCAGAAATATCTTCATGCAGTACGCCGCAGGTGGAAGCTTGCACGACCGGATTAAGTCGGCTGCATCTAGGGGCACAAGAATCTCTGAGATCGAAGCAAGAGATGTCACAGAATGTGTCTTACATGGTTTAAGGTTTATTCATTCTATGGGATATGTTCATTGTGACATTAAAACAGATAATATCTTGTTTGTTAAGGGGAAGGCAAAGATTGGAGATTTGGGTGCCACAATTAAGGTGGGGAAATACCCTGGGAAGATCATAGGTACTCGTAACTATATGGCTCCTGAGTCATTTCAGTCCGGTGACTACTCGAGTAAAGCCGATATATGGGGACTGGGTTGTTGTCTGTTCGAGATGATCACAGGAGTTAAAAAATGGAGACACATGAAGGAAGATGAAATTCATAAGATTATAGAACGTTCCAGAATGTCCGACAAAGCGCAGCTTTTCTGGAGGAAATGTATGGTTGAGGATCCGGAGCAAAGATGGGACGCCGACATGCTTCTTCAACATCCCTTCATAGTCGATCATCCTCCTCCTTCCACCACTGCCAAACAAGTCTCTAAGATTATGCCGGCGAGTAGTAATGTTGAAGAAGCTTGAAGATTATTATTTATTATTAATAAGTAAAGATACAAATTTTAAATGAAAATTATTTATTTTTAAATGTAAGAAATATCATATTTATTTAATAATTTTAATTTGTATTTATACTTCATTTATAATCCTTAAATTGAAGATAATTTCAAATAATAATTTTACTTAAAAATTTTAGTAAGATTAAAATTTTAATTTATATAAAATTATATCAATAATATATTTTATTTTGAATAATTTACTAAAATACTTAATAATTAAATATTCAACTAAGTAAATAATAATAAAAATCATTTTTAATATACATTTATGATATTATTAAAATATATAATAATTTGTGTTTATATTGGGAAATTATTCTAATAAATAAAAAAAATATATATTTCACACAATTTTATTTATAATATATTATTAAAGGTGTTCATGATTGTATTTTTTAATATTCTAAAAAAATATTTTTTAAATAGTATTTTAAATTTATTATAACTAGTTAATAATAGTAAAAAAAACAAATCTATATTTTAATAATATATTATAAAAAAATAAAAAATATATATATTAGAATTATTAATATTATTATCAAGTTTCAAAATAAAATTATTATATCAACATGTTTAATTATTATTATTTACTCTATTTCTATTAAGTATTTATTTAATAAATATTTTAATAATAATTTAAAATAAAATTTATTATAAATTAAAAAGTTTAAAATTAAATTATTATTTAAAAATATTGATTTAAAATTATCTTTAATTTTGATAATAATAAATCTGATTAAAAAGTAATAAAACATTATAATTTCAATTTTTTTATTAATTATTTTTAATAAAATAAATAAGTTAAAAATATGTAATATATATTACAAACAAATATTTGTTACACGAAATCTATAGGTGTGGATAACTAAATTTATAAAGGGATGATATTACTTGAACGTTCTATTATTGCGTCTTCTTCATCAGAAATAAACACTTCAAATCAACATGTGTTGGACCCATCGATTTTATTTAGGAAAACATAAGAGTGGATGATAACATCGTTTTACGTTGATCGAATATGCATGGTTACATGTTGAAATGCTAGTTGCTGAGATGGAAATTTCAGAAAAAAATAATATGTAAGGGAGAGATGTTGTGCACGATAAGGAGTGATGAAATGAGTCAACATATTTTCGTGAGACTGAGATCGAGTTTCTTGTCTTCACAACCCTCGGACTGTGATGTCACCCCGAATATCAAACAATGGGAAAGCCAATAGGTTGGGGAGTATCAAGAACTCACATCATTAATCCATCATATTTTGGATTTGTTGTCGAACAAAATCGATTAATTATAAAGGAAAATACTAAGATTGAAGATTTGAGTCTCACGATTAAGCCGGGGAAATACCATGGGAAGTTCATAGGGACTCGTAACTATATGGCTCTTGAGTCCATTAAGTCCGGTGACTACATGAGTAAAGTTGATATATGGGGATTGGGTTGTTGTTTGTTCGAGATGATCACATTAATTAAAAAAATGGAGACACGAAGATGAAATTCAGAAAATTATAGAATGATCTAGAATGTCGGACAAAGCACAATTTTGTTTTGGAAGAGATGTATGGTTTAGGATCCGGAGCAAAAATGTGACGCCAAAATGCTTCTTTAACATCTTTTACAGTCACCCATCCTAAGGTAGGTGCGTTTTTGCCACATTAAAAGTTTAGCCCAAATAAATATGTATGTTTGTCAATACAGAGCAAACTCAGCTTGAATTGAAATAACCTGTAAACTTTGTTCTCTTAAAAACTCATCCTACAAATTATCATACTCTCATTAACTAAACTTGAAGATTATTTTGATCATTATAATATTGGGGAATATCATATATATATATATATATATATATATATGATAAAATGAATTATAAATTGAAAATATTTTATCTTTATATATTAACTTTGGTAAAAAATGTATATGCAATTTTTTTTATCATGACCTGTTCAAGGATAAGAGAAGAAAAAGTGTGAATCCTACTGTTTTGGAGGACTCATGTACCCAATTGCCAATCAATTAAAACACTTTGAACTTTTATTTATTAAAATTAAGTTGGGTTAAAAAAAATCTCAAATAAAGCTCCACCCATTCTATTTATAACATAAATGTTCATCTGCTCTATTAATTTATCTATCATAATCGTTTCACATAAGTTTTGTTTTCTTTCAATATCAATATTTTATTACAATTATGATTTCTCTCTCTAGAGGATTCACATGTGACTTGAGAACTTGTTTCACGGTTGATTCGACTAAGGACATCAATTTGAAACCGTCCCGTGGTACCCGAATCGAATTGTCCCGTTTGAGACGGTTTTTCCCCGGTTTGACCGGTAGTTCATCGGGGATGGTATTTGTGTCCCCTGCCTCGAACCGCCCCGATTTCACCCCGATTATGCACTGAATACTAAAAACACAATTAAATGTACAAAAGCACCAATATATTTATTTTTTCATTATACTTTATAAGATTTTTTATAATAATATAATTTTTTAATATATTATAATATATATTATATTAAAAAATATGTTTATATAATTTGATAATATAAAAAAATTATGTATTTTTGAGAATATGATATAAACGGTACTACGCGGGGAATCCCCGAAACCGAATGAGGCGGGGATGGTAGTAAAAAATCCCCGAAATAAAAACGAGACGGAGATGGTAAATGCATTCCCCGCTCCGAACCGCCTCATTGTAAGACATTTGAAACGTGTTTCACCTAAGAGCGTGCTTCACTTAGAGCGTTAAGAAATGTGAAACGAACTTCACATAAGAGCGTTTCACTTGAAAAGGTAAAACAACGACATGTGAAGCGCGTTTCACTTAGAGAGTTAAGATAGGTGCGCTTCACCTGAAAGAGTAAAGTCGCGACATGTGAAACACACTTCACTTAGATCGTTAAGAAAGGTGAAGCACCTGAAAGAGTAAAGCAGCGACATGTGAAGCACGCTTCACCCGAGAGCGTACAGACCTGTGATTTTTTTAATTTAACAATTTAATTTTCAAAAATATTAATTAAAATAATAACATAATATTCTATATAATTTTAAAATAACAATACATAAATATAATAATTAAGTTTTTATTTTTTATTTTATAAGGCTTAATTTCGTTATAATTCAACTACTTATTATTTTTATTTAACAAAATAACATAATATTTTGAATGAATAATTATAAAATAAAATACAAAAATATAAAAAATAAGTTTCCGGTTGTCTCTAAATCTTCCACAATCCTATACATAATCTACCTCTCCACTTTCACGCTTTGTAACCCTATTCCACGAATTTCTTGTCAAAAACAAGCTCCATAGCTCACGAAAATGGAACGTTGCGACAATAACAAAATTGACACGGTATCCGATAACAACAAAAACAACGAAAATATCACGGTATTCGACAACAACAACAACGAAATTATTATGGTACGTTTTAAATATTGTTTGTATAAAACCTTGTTTGTAACTAAAAAATGTTATGTTTTGTTAATATTTAGGAAACAAACAATGAAATCGTTGCGGTCACTATATTCAATAACAACGATAAATCTGAGAGATAATTTTTGGAATTAAACTAATTCCATTAATTAAATGGAAATGATATTTGGGCTAATGAAATTCACACCAAATTCAAATGTGAATTAAGTGTGAAATTAATCCAAATAAAATTCACATTAAATTCAAATATGAATTAAAGTGAAATTAATCCAAATGAAATTCACATGAAATTCAAATGTGAATTAAAGTGAAATTAATTCAAATAAAATTCACATGAAATTCAAAAGTGAATTAAGGTGAAATTTTATCCAAACAATTAACATAAATGTCTTGAATGAGCCAATTAACAAATGGTGTTAATTGCTATTGTAACTATAAAATATTTATTGTAGGATGTAACTTGCAAAGATGATGAAAAGGCAAGCAACGATAACCGTTAGATGAATGGATGGTGGATTAGTGACCGTTGGATTAAAGAATTGATTATGAGTTTAATTTTCAACTATAAATATTCCTTTACATTGTATTCCTCTCCACACATTATCTTATCACTTCTCACTCTAAAATTCTAAAGTCTTTTCTTATTCTTGTGAGTGTTCTTGTGAGTGTTCTTCGAGTTTCTTGACTCGACCATTTTTGTGCAAAACCCGGTGATTGTGATTCATGTATTTTGTCTAGTTCGCTGTTGTAGTGGTTTTTCTGTGCTAAATCATTGCAGGTTCCGTTGTACCCTGGAAAACAGCCACCGACGAAACTCTTCAGCACAAACGGGAGACGGTGAAACTGTTTTAAGGGAACTGTGATTCCACAGGCCTCGGAGCAAACGAGAAGATTTTTCTTCATCTCTTAAATAATCTGTTGTATCTGTTTTATTATCATTGTATTATTTTCATATATTATTTACGTGTAAACTTTATGAGATAAGATTACCAACAATAATGTATTTCATTAATATTGTGTTTCTATTATTTCATTAATATTGTGTTTCTAGTATTTTAAGTTGACAATGATGGTTGTTGTAAATTGGTTTTGATTTTAGTGTATTTCATTAATCAATGGCTATTGTAAACTATCATGTGAAGCGCTTTCACCTGGCTACTGTACAACAACGATATTATATATTCTTCTTTTATTTATATATATCTTTTGTAGAGTTTTGAAGAAGTAATATCAAATAAAGTAAGAGGAATATGAAGTCTACTATATTCAATGATGAATCATTGAAGCCTTTATATCTCCTTGATTTTGTAGCTACTAATTATGAAAATCCAAATTCCCAAAAGAAGGAAGCTTAATTTTGAAACCAAAATCTCCCCTGAACGAACGACTTTTTTAACCTTATTCAAAACCTCTTCAACCAACAAAAGGAAGTCGTCAAGACTATCAGAATTAGTTTCCTTCTTTTATTGGGTATCTCAAAATAGTCGGTTCACTTTTCCAAACACCTCGTGAGCACTTTCCAAGCTCTTCGTTGAACTAGGCTATTTAGGTTAATTTTGCATTGGGATCAAGTCTCCTTAGACAATTTTTTATTATATGGTCATAGATTATTTTTTTGTTTATCTATTGTCAATTGATTTTGTTTATCTATTGTCAATTGATTTTGTGTTTGTACACGGAGGTTATGACATTATTGAAAATGTTTTTTTTAAGATAGTAACATTAAAAAATTCATTACCCAAACATTTTCATAATGAAAAAAATAAATTTAAATGGTCAAGAAGATCTGTTCAAACTAACTATTAAATTCCTCTCTGAAATGTTAAAAGCACTCTATCATGTAAGCTATGTCCCTATTCATATTTGAACTAGACTATTTAACCTTCTATTTTAAGGCTAATACTGTTCTACAAACCTAGGTTTTATTAGAATACTTTTTTAATAAAAAAATAGATATTAATATTCAATAATGAAATAAAAATAATGATAATAATTTAAAACCTAAAATATTTTAATTAATTAATTGAATACTTAATAAAAGAGAGAAAAAAAAAATTATTGTTTGATTAATTTAAATTAATTAAAAAATTCAAATAATTACAAAGTCCGTGTTAATCGGTTAAAAAAGGATTTGTGTCCAAAATAATAGTAGAAAAAATCTTCCAAATTTCTCTCAAATATCAAACTATATATATATATATATAGATATTATAACACATCAATGATCAAACTTTACTTCTTCTCTACATTTGAAAGATGGAAGTATCTACATCTGAATCAATGAAGTTGTGGGAGAGAGGAAGAAAGCTCGGCGCCGGCGGCTACGGTTTTGTTTGTCTGGCCCATCCTTTGGCTGGACATCCTCTGTTTCTCCCTGACTCATCGTTACAAATAGTCATGGCAGTAAAATCGGCAAAGTACGCATCCTCCTCTTCTCTCATCCGTGAACGCAATCTGTTCAAAAAGTTCAAGGATTGCCCTCACATAATTCGTTACCTGGGCTGCGATTGCACATACGAAGAAGACGAGCGTTTCAGAAACATCTTCATGCAGTACGCCGCAGGTGGAAGCTTGCACGACCGGATTAAGTCGGCTGCATCTAGGGGCACAAGAATCTCTGAGATCGAAGCAAGAGATGTCACAGAATGTGTCTTACATGGTTTACGGTTTATCCATTCTAAGGGATATGTTCATTGTGATATAAAAACAGATAATATTCTCATTGTTAAGGGGAAGGCAAAGATTGGAGATTTGGGTCTTACAATTAAGCCGGGGAAATACCCTGGGAAGATCATAGGGACTCGTAACTATATGGCTCCTGAGTCATTTAAGTCCGGTGACTACACGAGTAAAGCCGATATATGGGGACTGGGTTGTTGTCTGTTCGAGATGATCACAGGAGTCAAAATATGGAGACACATGAAGGAAGATGAAATTCATAAGATTATAGAACGTTCCAGAATGTCCGACAAAGCACAGCTTTTCTGGAGGAAATGTATGGTTGAGGATCCGGAGCAAAGATGGGACGCCGAACTGCTTCTTCAACATCCCTTCATAGTCGATCATCCTCCTTCTCCTCTTTCCACTGGCAAACAAGTCTGTAAGATTATGCCAACGAGTAGTACTACTGTTTGTCAATATAAAGCGGAGGAAGCTTGAAGATTATTATTTATTATTAATATGTAAAGATACAAATTTTACTGAAAAATGTTTTTTTTTAATTGTGAAAATACCATATTTATTTAATAATTTAATTTCTATATATTGTATATTTTATTTATTAGAAATGATTGAGAGGGGATTTGAGAGAGGGAATATGAAAGGAAATGATATGATTGGCGCAATCTGATTCACCATTGACCCGAAAAAATAATTTGTTTATAATATTAAAAAGATATTATAATTTAATAATATATTATAAAAAAAATAAAAAATATATATATTAGAATTATTAATATTATTAACAAGTTTCAAAATAAAATTATTATATCAACATGTTTAATTATTATTATTTTCTCTGTTAAGTATTTATTTAATAAATATTTAAAATAAAATTTATTATAAATAGAATTTATATAAATTAAAAAGTTTAAAATTAAATTATTATTTAAAAATATTGATTTAAAATTATCATTAATTGTAATAATAATAAATCTTGATTAAAAAGTAATCAAACATTATAATTTCAAAAATATTTATTAATTATTTTTAATAAAATAAATAAGATAAAATATCTAATATATATTAGAACAACTAATTCGTTACCCGAAATTCATATGTGTTGATAACTGAATTTAGATGTATAAATTGATGGTATGACTTGAACGTTCTATTATCGTGTCTTTTTCATCAAAAACAAACACTTCAAATTATCACATAAGAGTAGATGATAACCTCTTTCCAGTATGATAATATGCATGACTAGCCTTGTACAGGGTTGTTGAGATGAAAATTTTAGAAAAAATTGATATGTAAGGGAGGATGAAATGAGTCAACGGTGAGGCTGAGATCGAATTTTCCGTCTTCCCAACACTCGGGCTGTGGTGTCACCCTGAATATCGAAAAAGGGGAGTACCGACAGGTTGGAAGTATCAAGAGCTCACATCATTAATCCATCGTATTTTGGATTTGTTGTCGAACAAACCGATTGATTATAAAGAAAAAGACTAAGATTGAAGATTTGAGTCTCACGATTAAGCCGAGGAAATACCCTGGAATGTTCATAGGGACTCGTAACTATATGACTCACCCCACCAAGGTAGCCTAGTGGGAAGAGTAGGTTTAAAAGACCAAAATGTCACGTGTTCGATTTCATCTAAAAGCACTTTGAGTTTAAGCGGGTGACCATGACTGTGGGGTGTCATGCTAGTTCTCCTTTAATTCCCTAGAAAAAAACTATATGCCTCTTGACCAGTGACTACATGAGTAAAGTTGATATATGGGGTCTTGGTTGTTGTCTGTTGGAGATGATCACATTAATTAAAAAATAAGACATGAAGATCAAATTCAGAAAATTATAGAATTCTAGATCGGACAAAGCACACAACTTTATTTTGGAAGAGATGTATGGTTCAGGATCCGGAGCAAAGATGGGACGCCAAAATGCTTCTTCAACATCCTTTTACAGTCGATCGTCTTAAGGTGGGTGCATTTTTCCACATTAAAAGCTTGGCCTAAATAAATATGTTTGTCAATACAGAGCAAACTCGACTTGAACTGAAATAACCTGTAAACTTTGTTGTCTTAAAAACTCACCTTACCATTTGAAATATCATACTCTCATTAACTAAACTTGATCATTGTAATATTGGGGAATATCATATATATATATATATATATATATATATATATATATATAATAAAATTAATTATAAATTGAAAATATTTTATCTTTATATAATAACTTTGGTAAAAAATGTATATGTAATTTTTTTTATCATGACCTATACAAGGATAAGAGAAGAAAAAGTGGGAATCCTACTCTTGCGGAAGACTCATGTGCCCCAGTTGCCAACCAATCAAAACGATTTCCAACTTTTATTTATTAAAATTAAGTTTGGTTAAAAAAAATCTAAAAAAAATGTATTTGTAACATAAATGTTCTTCCGCTCTATTAATTTATGTGTCATAATTGTTTCGCGTAAGTTTTGCTCTCTTCCAATATCAATATTTTATTACGATTACGATTTTTCTCTCTAAACGATTCCCATGTGACTTGAGAACATGTTTCATGGTTAATTCGACTAAGGATGATAATTTTAAACCGCCTCGTGGTACTCGAACCGAATTGCCCCGCTTGGGGTGTTTTTTCCTCGATTTGACCGGTAGTTGACCGGGGATGATATTTGTGTCCCCGCCCCAATTTCATCCTGATTATACCCTGAATACTAAAAACACAATTAAATGTACAAAATTACCAATATATTTATTTTTTCATTATACTTTATAAGAGTTTTAAGTTTATTTTTTATAATAATATAATTTTTTTAATATATTACAATATATATTATATTAAAAAATATGTTTATATAATTTGATTATATAAAAAATTTATTTATTTTTGAGAATATTGTATAAACGGTGCTTCGCGGAAAATCCCTGAAACCGAATGGGACGGGAATGGTAGTAAAAAATCTCTGAAATAAAAACGGGACGGGAATGGTAAAACATTCCATGCCCCTAACCGCCCCATTTCCATCCCTAAATTCGACGCTACCCCTTCGATAGTGCCCCCACTCCATATATATATATATATATTAGCCGACACGTGTAATATTAGCTTTAACCCTTAAGCCCAAGAAGTAACCATAATTTATTTATTTATTTGACTGCCGTAGAGTAGGGTTTAAACTCAGGTAAAATATTAATTTTTACACCGCCCGTGCTCTCTTTTTCTTCTTCAGTTAAATTTGCTAACCCTCCCATCCGCCGTTGCTCTAAAATCGGTCTTCTTCTTCAGTTATATATGATAACCCGTCTCCCGTCCGCTACACTAGAATTGTCGTTCGTCGATCCGTTGTCGATCGTCTTCGAATCACCGCTAGCTGTTGATTAGTATATAGTTGTAAGACCTCCTCTATTGCATGGCTCATATGTATGTATCTATCTCGTTTCTTAGATACTAATTTTAAACTATTTGTTACCTCAACATTCAAACAATTATATTTAGCTGATGAAGATATTACATATTTGTTTAATTAAAATGATGCATAATAAGATTATATATAGGGTATAATCATCTAATTCTTAAGTTTAGATTCTGTTTGCATTTGATTGAAATAGTCATCTGTTTCCTCTACCTCATCAGATCTTACAATTATATTTGATTAAAAGGATGCATACTAGGATTATATATAGAGAATAATCATCTAATTCTTATGTTTAGATTCCGATTGAAACAGGGAACCTTGAGAAATGATGAGCGCACAAATACCACATACTACGTTTACAACTCGGATGTGGCAACTAGATATGTGATAATGGTTTTTCCATGTCTTGGTTGTTCAAGATAATTTGGTTGTTCAAGTGATGTCTTGCAAAATAAAAATTCAGGATTTGTATACTAGTTTGTTTGATTATTGATATGTTTAACTTTATTATTGAGATGTTTGGTAGTATAAACTTTATAAACTATATAAGTTTTGATATCTAATAATTGGTAATAACATAGTTTTGTCAAAATATCCAAGCATCATCTTTAAATTTGAACCTTACACTAGAATCATCATCACTATTAAAGAACAATATTATAAGAATATCTTAACATGATAAAATGAGAAAAATAATAAGAGACCCAAACTGTGACAAGTTCATAATTTTGTTTAATAGCTCTACAAATATGACATAAATATAACAGAAATATGACAAGTTTATAATTTTGATTAATAACTACAAATATAACAGAAATATAACAAAAATATGACAAGTATTACAAATGCAGCTATAGAAATATGACAAGTTCACAATTTTGCTTAATAGCTATACAAAAAATTCAGCTGCTAAAGTAGAAAATAACATGTTTATAAATTCTAGCTGATAGGTATGCAAATCCTAAAGTAGAACACCTGTCCAAATGATATTGTTGATGATAGTAATTCAAATAGAAGGTAATCGTAAATCAAACTATAAATACCTCACATAATTTTAAAGAACATTAAGAATAATACTAGTACGCTTCTGTTATTAGGATCGCGCCCCTAAACATTAATTTTTTTTGATTATATTTAAATAAGTTTAATTTGTTTACAACATTTCTTACTTGTGATGAATTAAGACTCTGAAAGTGATATGAGACCCCAAAAATTATGATGGATGAAACCCCCAAAATGAGGTCCCCCAAACTGCATTTAAAATACAAAAAATAAATATAAAATTAAATTTTAATTGTGCCCAAATTCATCATTAATATTGAAAATTAAAAAAATTTAGTTACCATAATGAAATGATAATTGTGTCCGTACGGAGATGTAAATTGAGGAGGTGCTGATATATATTGCAATAAAGTGTAATTTGAGTGTTGTTGTGATGGTATATAGTTCATTTCATGTGTGTTTGTGGCATCTTGTGAATTTTGACCCTTCTTTTTTTGTTCTTTTTGCACCTAACAAATCAAAGAAAATTACAAAATTAATGTTAGATTAACTATATACCGAGAACATGAATAAAGTTATGAAAAAGAAAAACTTACTTGAAATTTTAGCTTTTCCCTTTCCTTTATCATTTTTTTGCTTTTTGAATCCTAATGTTGTGTAATATTTGCATTTGTAACTCCTTTTGTTTTAGCAATGAGTAGGTTACATACATATATTCCATCATTTTGAATATCATCACATGGTGTCTCATCTTCTACATTCAAATTTGAGACATGTTCGGAGATTTCATCCTTTGCATTGTCAAGAAATCTACATAATATTTTTCTCGCATCCTCATGAGGTTTTCTCAGTTGAGTTAGATTGTATATCGATATCATTACTTAGTTGACAAACACCATCTCAGATATATGACCACCACTGTCACTTTCTTAAAAATCAGAGTTAATTATATTTCTTACACTTTCGTCCATCTCTTTAAAATGTAACAGTTTGGTAAAACATTGACATCCATAGAGTTAATCACCATCAAAGCATGCTTACACAAAATTCTCATTATCTCAAACTTATAACAATTTCACTTTATCTCGATCATGCTTCTATTTGAACATAACGTGTCTAACCTTGAATTTTCATCATGAGATTTTTCTTTGATCTCGATCAAATTCCAATCATTACCAAAATAATATGGTGGTTTAACACATTTTCAATTCAAATAATTAACCATTTGAACTTCAAATAATTGGTATATGGTAAGTGTATAAACATCAACAACATGAATCAACAATGAATGTTTTTTCAAAATTTGTGAAGGCTTACCATGACGACAACGAGTATCCCCGATCTTCTCTTTTACCCGCCAATTATCTTCAATATTTAGATAATTCATACAAAGAACTCATTTTATTACATGCCTTTTTTAAAACCATATTTGTGACCTCGCTCCTTGAAGTATTAAAAAGTTCCGCACTAAATTTTTCATTACTAAAAGTAGTAGCCTATTTTCTTTTAAGTAATGGAAACCAATTATGATCATCCATATGATATTTATCAATCATATATTTTCATGTGGTCACAAATTCATCTTCAGATTCATAATATGTCATGCATTTATGCCATAAAATTTTAAAAACTCGATCACTATTTAAACTTCCAAAGTGTGGGCACATTTTGATTTATATGCCATTGACATAAACGATAATGTGAATATGGAAAAACTATTTCAATGGAATTCATAATGGCCTGATATTAGTTTGAAAAGATTGTTTGTAATTCATAGAATCAAGAAATGTTCTAAACTACCATTCAAAAAACTTTCGATTTCATCTGACATAAATGTCAAGCCAAACAAAACATTTTGTATATGATGATTTATACCAACAAATGGGGCACATATCAAATTATACTTGTTTGTTCTACTTGTTGTATCAATTGATATGACATCACCAAAATATTCATCAACTGCATATCTATAGTCCCTAAAGAAAAAGTTCATCATCATATCGTCATCATCCAATTGCATATTCCAGTAAAAGTAAGTCTCTTTATTCGCCTTACTTATAAAATATTGAATAAGTGTAGTAGCATCTCCATTCTTAACTTTCGTATGTTTTCTCAACTGACTCAAATGATCATATACATCATTTCTAACAAAACCTAAATTTTCTGGCCCACATACTTCATTTTCAATAAAAGAAACAACACTATAGATAGATATTTTAGTATTTACCATAGCTTCGAGAGTAAATTTTTTTTGCATATGATATATTGCGTGTCGATCTTAACAAATGAGTTTGATTAAGTGAAAACATCTCATGGTTATGCTCTATAAAAAATCTACTAACCCTCCATTCACCCTTTTTCTCCCTTGTAATTTTCAATTTGGCTTTGCAGTTAGTTCTAGTGACCAATTGATAAAATAGAATTTTATTACTAGACCTTTCTTCGTCTTTCAAACCTTGACATTAACAATTAAATTCCTTTGATTAAAGCTCGTTCGTATGAGGAAAACATCTTTGATCACCCTTTCTCATACTAAATCTCTTGGCATGTGCATATTGACAATATAATAAATAAACATCTTCAAGATTACTCACAATCGTACCCACTAATAGTTTATTCTCCAAAACATCAACAATAGAGTTTTCAGTTTGTCCTTCAATATTTTCTAGCATGGATAAATTTGAGGCTTCTTGACTGTAGTGTCCCTCTAACTCTTCAAGAGACACTAAGTTATCTTCCATTTTAAATCAAGAAATCAATTTATTTTTTGAAATCATACAAAAATTTAAAGCATAAGAACCTAAAATGAAATATTTCAATCACATGATAAACAAACTGTAAATCATACTTCATTCAATTTTTTACAAATAAATATAACTTAAAAGTGTATTTGGGATCTCAATTCTTTATTGCCGATATCCTAAAAGGGTAAGTATAATTTATTTGAACTTTTATTTTCTTTAATAAGCTATGTTGAGTGCTTATATTGTTGCACTCAGTTAGTGAAGAGAATTGTCAACTTCTTGGAGAATTACTCAAATCATAACTAGTGAATTTATAAACGAAGATTTCAATCAAATGTAAATCATAATCTAAATTTAAGAATTATGTGATTATACCATATATATAATCATATTATGCATACTTGAGTATCTAGGAGACGAGATAGATACATACATATGAGTCAAGCAAGAGAGGAGGTCTAGCTTGCAGCTCTATACTAATCAACAACTAGTAGTGATTCAAAGACGATCGGCAATGGTTCGGTGGGCGACGATTCTAGTGCAGCGGTGGAAGGGAGATAGGTTATCATATATAACTAAAGAAGAAGACTAATTCTAGAGCAACGTCGGACGGGAGGGTTAGCAGATTTAACTAAAGAAGAAGACAACACAAGTAGGGTAAAAAATTAATACTTTACTTGAGTTTAAACCCTACTCTTCTAGAGTCAAATAGATAAATAAACTATGGTTACTTATTGGATTAAGGCTAATATTACACGTGTGTAGGCTAATATATGGAGTGGGGGCACTACTTGAAGGGGTAACGTTGAATTAACCATGTTTCACTTAGAGCATTAAAATATGTGATGCGCTTCACTTGAGATTGCGATTCACTTAGAGTGTTAAGACAGGTGAAACGTGCTTTACTTGAGAGTACACTTCATTTAGAGCGTTAAGACATGTGAAGTGAGACAAGTGAAGCGCGATTCACCTTAGAGCACTAAGACATGTGAATCGTGTTTCACCTAAGAGCTCTCTTCACTTAGAGCGTTAAGAAACGTGAAACGTGCTTCACATTAAAGCGTTTCACTTGAAAAGGTAAAACAACGACATGTGAAGTACGTTTCACTTGAGAGTGTTTCACTTAGAGCGTTGACATGTGAAGAAAGAGTAAAATAGTGACATGTGAAACGTTCTTCACATGGAGCGTTAAGAAAGGTGAAGCACCTGAAAGAGTAAAGCAGCGACATGTGAAGAGCACGCTTCACCTAAGAGCGTATAGACTTGTGATTTTTTTTAATTTAACAATTTATTTTTCAAACATATTAATTAACAATAATAACATAATATTTTGTATAATTTATAATTTTAAAATAACAATACATAAATATAATAATTAAGTTTTAATTTTTTATTTTGTAAGGCTTAGTTTCGTTATAATTCAACTACTTATTATTTTTATTAACAAAAATAACATAATATTATGAATTAATAATTATAAAATATAAATAAAAAAATATAAAAAATAAGTTTTTGGTTGTCTCTAAACCTTCCAAAATCCTATACATAATCTAGCTCTCCACTTTCTCTCTCAAGACGATTCCCGATTTGTAACCCTATTCCACGATTTTTTTGTCAGAAACAAGCTTCGTAGCTCGTGAAAATGGTACGTTACGACAATAACAAAATCGACACGGTATCTGACAACAACAACAACGAAAGTATCACGGTATCCAACAACAACAACGAAATCGTCGCAATATCCGAAAACAACAACGAAATCATTATGGTACGCGTTGAATATTGTTTGTACAAAACCTTGTTTGTAACTAAAAAAGTTCTGTTTTGTCAATATTTAGGAAACAAACAATAAAATTGCCGCGGTCACTGTATCCAACAACAACAAAAACGATAAATCTGGGAGGTAACGTATTCTATTAATATTGTGTTTCTAGTATTTCATTAATACTGTGTTTCCAGTATTTCAAGTTGACAATGATGGTTTTTGTAAACTGATTTTGTTTTTAATGTATTTCATTAATACATGGATGTTGTAAATTATCATGTGAAGCGCCCTTCACCTGACTACTGTACAACAATTGTTAGATAAAATTAGACCGGTTCACATAAACCTAACTTAAATAAACCTTTCATGCAGGAACAAGGAACCGGACCGTTCAAACAAAAGAACCGACTAAAAAGGCTAGCCGGTCAAGTCACTAAACCGACCAGGAACATGACCGCACAAAGAAAGGATCGGCCAAAGCTTAAAACCAGAAACATCAGACAGCCGATCAGCCACAAGGCAGAGGAATAACCGGAAGAAGTCCGGTTACATCACTCGTACTGGAAGCCATCCGGTTAAGTCGAATGACCGACCAGTACAAGAAGACAATTCGGGTATCTGTTGAGAATGATACCAAAGAAACAGACTGAATACTTCCATATCCATACAAGTCTGAGGAAAGTCTGCAGGCTGCAGAAGACAATCCTACAGGATCTTGCCACTTCGGGATAAGTCAGAAAGGAGATCTTCCAAGTACAGACAACTGTCTAACAGACAGTGTCCACATTGAGTAAAAGACAAACCTAGTAGGTTTGTCTTACACACCGGAAGAACAGACCGCCAGGTCTGAGGTTGACCGTCAGGTCTGAAAAGATGACCGCAGGGTCTGAATCACTGAATCACTGAATCTCTGCTCAGCCAATCAGATTCAAGGAAGTGAAATATGACCGTTGCCATATTTCACCTATAAAAGGGGTAGTTGAAGAAGAGTAAATGCTGGACAAGTAACATACAGTGAGACAAGTGAGAAATTCTAAGAGCATTTATTCTACAAGTGATAAGACTGTGCTGTTCTAGAAAGCCTAATTGCTAAAGTTAAAGTGTGTGTTTTACAATTTCGGTGTAAATTGTAAAGGTATCATCGAGCAGGAAATAAGTCTCGATCGGATTGTACTTGTATTCCTTAGTGAATATCCTTCTCGCGGTTTCGAGAGGAAGGGGTGACGTAGGAGTTTTATCTTCGAACATCTATAAAATCTGTTTTGTCATTTACTTTCTGCCGGTTCCATTATTTAACCGATCCGTACCACTATAACCGACTTAATTCTATCCAAGCCGAATCACCAGGTTACCGAAACCGACCCATCAATTTTTCAAACCCTCATCATCCGAAACCGGTTCTGCCTATTATACAAGTGTGCCGCTTCAACCTGAAAGCAAACCTCTTCCGCGCTTGAACCTAGTTCAAGGGTTTGTGACAGGTTGTGTAGTATTGAAACCCCGGTGTTAATCTCTAACCGGATTAACCACCACCCTTCGAGTGAGAACCGATAACCGGTCCAACCCCGGTCCTCTAGCGGCTATCTAGATCCTAACAATTGGTATCAGAGCAGTTAGTTTCAATACTCAAGCAAGCATGTCTTTCGATAGGCCTCCAATGCTAGAAGGTGATGACTTTGCCAACTGGAAGGCACGAATGCATTTACACTTAATCACCTTGGACGATGAGATGGAGTCCATTCTGGCCGAAGGACCAATAATTATTAATAAGGACAGAAAGGAATGGACGGCTGAAGATAGAAGGAGAAACAACCTGGACAACCATGTAAGAAACCGGATCTCCAACAGTGTGGACAGAAACACATATTGCAAGATCAGAGATTGCAAAACCGGAAAGGAGACATGGGACACGGTTATCCAGATCTTTGAAGGAAATGAAAGAACAAAGGAGAACAAGATAATGGTAGCCACCCAGAAGTTTGAAAGCATGAAGATGAAACCAGGAGAAACAATGAAGGAATACAGTGACCGGTTCACTGGTGTGTTAGATGAGCTAGCAACGCTTGGAAAGAGGTATGACAACAAAGAGGTTATCATGAAAGCATTGAGATCTCTTCCAAGTGCGTGGGGCATAAAGATAATGGTAATGAGGGAATAAAACTGCCTAAACAAGATGAAGCTGCATGATGTATTCGAAGATCTTAAGGCATATGAGTTTGAAATGAGATCTAGAACTGAAGAGGAGGTCTCGGCCTCAACCTCAACCAGAGCATTGATCACACCCATAGAACCGGTTGCTCCTGCACCAGCACCGATCAGAACCGCCGAACAGTTTACTGAGGATGCCATGGCTATGTCGCACAGAAGTTTGGAAGGTTCATGAAAAGGAGCCAACCAACAAACTACAACTATGGCGATAAATCCAATGTAAGATGTTATAATTGTAATTGTTTGGGTTATTTTAAGTGGGAATGCAGGAAACCAAGGAGGGATACCCGGAAACCGGATAACCAGGATAACTGAAACAATTATCAACAAACCGGTGAAGGAAGTGAGGTACCGAAAGCACTGATAGCCGATGATGGAGGAAGTCTATGGGCTCACAGTGACAGTGATGATGAACTCACGTGCCTCATGGCAAATGAGGAACAGGTATTTGACTCTCCTTGCGACGAATTTACTAAAGATGAACTATACAATGCATTGAATGACATGGTAGAAGAATATAGGAACCTACTAGCCATGTTGACTAAGCACCTAAACATTAGAACCGATCCTATAATACCCATTCCGACAGAACCAAATGTACCCATTATAACCGAACCTCCGGTCGTAAAACCTGATGATACCCCTATTTTAGAAACCGAGTTAGATCCCAAGACCGAACAATCTAGTGAACCGGCTAGAGAACTAACCGAGGAAGAAAATGCCCGACTTCAATATAAGATGGCTGCATATAAGAGATCTAGTGATATAGTAAAGACAATGTGTAGTCATTACAGACACCCCCGTTGCAAGTTCGGCCTAGGATACACAGAGGATAGCTCTAAAGACCAAAAACCCGTAGAGAAAGTAAGGTTTACAAGAGGTAACCTTCCCTTTATAAGATTCCTTAAAAGCTCCTGGACCGCTGAAGAAGAATTGACCGCATACTATAGGGAAGAAAAACTAAAATACGACTATGTTGGTCCAACTGACTCTGAGAAGTGGCTTGACCCTGTAAAAAGAAAAGCTGAAATTCTCAAATATATGAAAGCCAATCCTGAACCGCATAGGTCAAACCGAAGATCACCAAACCAAAGATCACCAAACCGAAGATCACCCCCATTTAAGACCTTTGTAGAAAAACCGAGATACACAAGACCGAGTGACAAAAGGACGGTTAAAACCTTAGCAAAGAAGACCGTCCGGTTTGTCAAGGTTTGGATACCCAAGGGACTAATCGTATGTGGACCCAAGTAAATGTGGGTACCAAATAGTTGTAAATATGTACATTTTGCAAGATCTAAAGAAACGGCTAGGAAACTCTGAATGGTTCTTGGACAGCGGTTGCTCCAGGCACATGACCGGAAACAACAACCTACTAACCGATATCAGAATAGTAACCGGTGCTCTAATCACCTTCGGTGACAACTCAAAAGGTAGAATTGTGGGCAAGGGTAAGATTGTCCATGGTAACCTAACTATTGATAATGTGCTTTTAGTTGAAAACCTATGTTTTAACCTGCTTAGCATCAGTTAGATGTGTGATGCTGGATACACGGTAGAATTTCTTAAACATGCATGCTTAGTTAAGAACTCTCAAGGTATCGTACTGCTAACCGGAAATAGGATAGGTAATATCTACAAGGTAGACTGGAAAACTAAAGTAGAATATCCTATATGCATGATAGCTAAGACTGATCAAACCTGGTTGTGGCATAAGAGACTAAACCATCTTAACATGAAAACCTTGAACTACATTCGCGGTAAAAAGCTAGTTGAAGGTATTCCTGACATAGTATTTAACTAGGATAAGGTTTGTTCAGCATGTCAAATGGGTAAACAGACTAGGTCATCCTTTAAGAGTAATGGAAATATCCAATCTAGCCGATGCTTAGATCTTCTTCATATGGACTTATTTGGACCGATTCAGGTCGTTAGCCTAGTAGGTATGCTTTACACCATGGTAGTTATTGATGATTATTCTAGATTTACATGGGTAATATTTTTACCATCTAAACGTGAAACCGCGTCAAACCTGATTACACTTCTTAAACGCTTGCAAAATGAAAAATCAACTCGCATTAATAGCATTCGAAGTGATCGAGGTACCGAATTTACCAATAGTACATTAACCGCATATCTTGATGAATCCGACATTAGACACGAGTTGTCCAGTGCTAGGACTCCTCAACAAAATGGCCTGGCCGAGAGAAGAAACCGGATTCTCAAGGAAGCCGCAAGGTTCATGATAGCCGATTCCGGCATTGCTCAGAAATTTTGGGCTGAGGCTATCAACACTGCATGTTATACACAAAACCGGTTTTTAATAAACAAGTTTCACAACAAAACACCGTATGAGGTTTATTTTAACAGAGTTCCCAAACTTAAGTACCTCAAGATTTTCGGTTGTAAATGCTATACATATAAATGGCAAAAATCAACTCTCTGTTTTTGATGCAAAAACCGATACCGAAATTATGCTAGGTTACTCAGCAGTGAGTAAAGCATATAGAGTGTATAATAATAGAACTACAACCATGGAGGAAACACTTCACGTTGTTTTCGATGAATCGGTTGAAAGTAATACTGCATCATGCTTTGATCTACACAACAGATTGGAAAACAATAATATCCATTCTGATAGTGAAGATGAGACTCCGGTCTTCAGGCGGTTTGTCCATGACCAAATGGGTAACATTGAAACCCAGCCGGATCAAGCTGTCCCACAACAGGAAGCTGACACTTCGGTTCAATCCGAGGAAGTCGGTCGGTCTGACAATCCTGTTCAGCCTACCGACATGTTTAGCCTTGATCAAGTAAATGTTAATTTGGTAGACATCCTGGAACTGAACCTCAGAAGAAACAGTAAACATCCTCCTGAACAAATTATAGGTGACCCTTTAGAACCTGTTCGAACTAGGCGTCAACTTCTGGAGGAATACTTTAATTCCGCTTTCATATCCCAGATTGAGCCGAAAAGAATAGATGAAGCATTGTCAGATCCGGATTGGATCTTGGGAATGCAAGAAGAGCTAAACCAGTTCGAGAGTAGTAAAGTCTGGTACCTAGTCCCTAGACCGAAAGAACAACCGGTCATAGGAACAAGATGGGTATTCAGAAACAAACTCAATGAGGACGGTTTGGTCACGAGGAACAAAGCCAGATTAGTGGCTCAAGGTTACAAACAGGAAGAAGGCATTGATTTTGAAGAATCATTTGCTCCTGTAGCTAGGATTGAAGCCATTAGGATTTTTCTAGCTTTTGCTGCTTTCAAAAACTTTAAGGTTTTTCAAATGGATGTTAAGAGTGCATTTTTAAATGGTGAATTACGTGAAGAAGTGTATGTTGAACAACCACCTGGTTTCAAAAGTGCTGCATTTCCAAACCATGTGTACCGGTTAAACAAAGCTTTATACGGTCTAAAGCAAGCACCTAGAGCCTGGTATGATACACTAACCGCATTTTTATTACAACATGATTTCACCATAGGTTCCGTGGACAAAACATTGTTTAAATTTGAAAAGAAGGAGCATATCCTACTTGTTCAAATCTATGTAGATGATATCATTTTCGGTTCAACCGATCCTAAACTATATGATAAATTTTCGACAATGATGACTAACAAGTTTGAGATGAGTATGATGGGAGAATTGAGTTTCTTCCTAGGTCTTCAGGTCAAGCAACTCAAAGAAGGAACATTCATAAGCCAACCTAAGTACACCAAGGAGCTTCTAAAGAAGTTTGGAATGGACACATGCTCCTCAGCGGCTACTCCAATGAGCTCATCGATTAAGTTGGACAGGGATGATGAGGGCCAATCAGTAGACCAGATCGCTTACCGGGGCATCATCGGCTCTCTCCTATACTTGACAGCGAGTAGACCGGACATTCTGTTTGCGGTCGGTGTGTGTGAGAGATTTCAAGCAAATCCAAAGCAATCCCATTACACAGCCGCAAAGAGAATATTGAAGTACCTGAAAGGCACACCTGATGTCGGTCTGTGGTATCCAAAGGATTCGTCCTTTAATCTAACGAGTTATTCAGATGCAGACTATGCAGGTTGTAAGATTGACAGAAAAAGCACCAGCGGAACATGTCAGTTCCTAGGTGACCGGCTTGTTTCATGACATAGCAAGAAACAGACATCGGTGGCCACATCCACTGCAGAAGCTGAATACCTCGCGGCCGGAAGCTGTTGCTCACAACTCCTTTGGATACAACAACAGCTGAAGGACTTCGGTGTCACAGCCGAAGAGTCCCCGATCTTCTGTGACAATACGAGTGCCATAGCAATCACTTACAACCCGGTTCACCACTCCAGAACCAAGCATATCGACATAAGGCACCACTTCATCCGGGAACATGTCACGCTGAAGCATATCCGACTGGAATACGTACCGACTGATCAACAAGTAGCCGATATCTTCACGAAGCCTCTACAGGAAGCTAAGTTTTCTCAATTCAGACTTACTCTCGGTTTAACCGACATTAGTCAGATCCTTCCTAAGGATGCTTAAAGGGAAACCGGTTCAGACAGACAAAACCAGTAGTTCTTCCTAAACTGTTGAACTTCAAATTTTCAGGGTACTTGTGGAAGAACCGCCCAGTTTATCAGATAGAGTAAACCGAGCGGTTACTTGGTGCATGCACCAAATAACCGCATCGGGATGAACAACTGATAGCTGACCGGTTCGGAAGCAGGTTATCCTAGATTATTTGAATCTCAAACAGAAGTGGAATAATTATCAGTGTTTAAAGATATCTGTTCTGAAACATTGCCCTTTCAAAGTAAACTGGTCGCACCTAAAAAGACGTGAAGATCTTATGATATCTTTCACAGTCCAGGTCTATGACCAACACCCTAGACTGCAAAAATGCCTATTCCATGCAATACTTCTTATCCTGCAGCTAATAGATATCATCTCATTTAATACCTGGACAATAGGATAGCCCCCAACTAGTATTTAAGTGAAGCAAACATTCACCAAAACACTCACAAGATAAAAGATCATCCTCTCACTAAGGCAAAAATGTCTCAGTTTCCCAACATTCTTCAGGTTGATTTTCAATCATGCTCTAGCACCGAGCATTACGACATATATAGAATGATCAAATCTTTGGAAGATACTGGGCTTCAGTACTTCCTGGACGATAAACATACCGTATACCCTGAGTCGATCCTGGAGTTTTTCTACAATGCCAGGGTGTTCAGGGGTACCCCCCACTTTGATACCCATATCCAATCTAAAGTGGGAGGTATCATTTTCAACTTCTTTTTTTTTTTGGGAAAACAGCTTAGTGCCATTTCATTAAAAAAACCCAAAAGAGGGAAAAAATACAAAAGTTTAAGATCAGATCTAGACAATTTCTAGATTTGACAATGAAACAATAATTGAATTACAGACAATAACAATAATCAATTAGCGCCTACAGCGTTTTTACTTTTATTCTACTTGTGACCTTCTCAAACGAAATATCCCATATATGGCAGAGTTTTCTATTCTCTTCATTCCTTTCGATTCCTCTCCAGGATTGAATGAGTGCATTTCCATCTGAAATTACATCTCTCCAAATATCTTCAGCGGTTCTACTTCTTCCACTGTGAGTTCTTGAATTTCTTTCTTTCCAGATATTGTAGATTACTACTCCAAAGTAGCATTTCAACATACTTACATAGAATGATCTTCCTTTTGCTTTATTCTTCATCCACTCTTGGATTTCTTCCCATATTCTTGGAAAGTTGATGATGTTCATGTTTGCAGCATACATCCTCCAGATTTGTATTACAAAAGAGCATTCCCCAAATAAATGGTTTATGCTTTCCTCAACTCCTGAACATAGGACACAGTTGATATCAGGAATGTTTATATATTTTCAAATTCTGTCTTTTGTTGTCAACCTTTTCCTGTATACCAGCCAGAGAATAAATTGGTGACGAGGAATAATCTTTGGAGACCATACCACATTATGCCAATCTACCTCCTGTCCTCTTGTTCTAACAATTTCCCATGCCTTTCCTGTAATAAACTTCTCATTACTTTCTGTTTTCCAGCTTATTTCATCATTATTTTCATTGAGTTGTTTCTGCCTCATTAGGTTTAGGATTCTATCACCTTCTGGAATACGCCTCAAAAGTGAATCACATCTACCTTCATATACGTCTCTAAATGAGTACTTGATGTATTCTCTTCTAACTCTGTTTCCTTCCATTTCTTCTTTGAATATAATGGGAATATTATCCAGCCAAGGATCATGCCAGAATAGTACCCCTCTTCCATTTCCAATTGTGGTTTTCACCATTTGAAAGGCATCTTTTCTTGTTTTTAGGATTTTCTTCAATGACCATGCCATTCTTTCGTTGATGCTTAGTGTCCAGATACTCCGCTCTTCTTTCATAAATCTTGTATGCACCCATTTGACCCATAGGGAGTCCGCTTTTTGCTCTAACTCCCATAAGCTCTTGATGGTGAGGGCTTTGTTCCATTCAACACAACTTTTTATTCCTAGTCCTCCTTCTTCTATGGGAGTGCAAACATCCTCCCATTTGACTTTTTTCCTCCTCTGCCTTGTGTTCCCCATATGTAGTCTCTCATGATTCTATCGAGTTCAGCCATTACTTTCTTTGGGATGACTATCTGTTGTGCCCAGTAGCCAATAATTCCAAAAATGACTCTTTTAACGAGCTCGATTCTACCTGCATAAGATAGTTTTTTCGTAGCCCAACCCAAAACAGAATTTCTAACCTTTTCTACCAGTTGTCTAAAGTGATTGTATCGGAGTTGTTTTGATGACAGGGGTACTCCAAGGTATTTCACTGGTAGTTCACCTTCCTTGATTCCCATAATATTGAAAATGTTTTCTTTCCTTTCTTCATTAACCCCTCCATAGAAAGCCTGACTTTTGTCCTCATTGATGTATAGACCTGTAATACTCGAAAAGATTGTTAGAGCTTCTTTGATTATACTAACAGATTCAACATCCGCATAAGCCACAAAAAATAGATCATATGCAAAACATATATGGGTTATTGCTTATTCTTTACAGTACGGGTGAAATTTGAAATGATGACTTCTCAGAAGCATTTTTAAAATGCAGTCAAGAATTTCCATTATTAAGACGAATAAGTAAGGAGATATAGGGTCTCCTTGCCTTACTCCCCTTTCACCCTTGAAAAAGCCTCCATGAATACCATTCACGCTCACAACAAAGTGAGGAGTGGAAACACATTGCATAATCCAATCAATGAAAATAATTGGAAAACCTGCAGCAAGGAGGAATTCGTGGATTGATCCCCATCTGATCGAGTCAAAAGCTTTTTTAATGTCAATTTTGAAAGCCACACGTGGCGATATGTTTTTCTTTCCGTATCCATTCAATAAGCTCTGCATGAGTAGGATGTTATGGGAAATAAAGCGTTTGGGAATAAATGTTGATTGCCCTAATCCTACAAGTTTATCCATAACTGTTTTCAAACGTTGCGAAATAATTTTTGAAATAATTTTATAAATAACATTGCAACATGAAATAGGACGATAGTCCTGAATTTTTTCCGGAATTGAATTCTTAGGAATCAAATTCAACACTGTGACGTTCCATTGCTTCAACATTTTCCTGTTTTGGAAGAATTCCAAAACCCCTTCGCTTACATCTTTACCCACTATTTCCCAGTTTTCTTTGAAGAAGTTCGCGTTGAAACCATCTGGCCCTGGGCTTTTATCCCCTTTCATCGAAAACACAGCTTTTCTAACTTCTTCCATACTAACTATTGTAATCAATTTGTTACCACTTTCTTCACTGATTTTCCTTTGCACAATCTGTTGAAGTAATCTTCGGCTGTCCTCTATTGTTGTGCTAGTTTCTGTTCCAATCAGCTCTTTGTAGAAACTTATTGCTTCCTCATGAACTGCTTTTTGTCCCTGTAAAACATCTCCATTTGAGTTTGTGAGCCTTAGGACCTGATTTCTGAAATTCCTTGATGAACATTTTTTATAGAAGAAAGAAGTATTCTTGTCTCCTAATGAAAGCCAATTTTCTCTAGATTTTTGCTTAGCAAAACTTTCCTCTTTAGAACAGAGGTCTCTAAATCGCGTAAGAGCCTCTTTTTCCTCTTCCCTGTTATAAGGTAGATTTTGGGCTCTTAGTGCCTTGCTTTGTATTTCCTCTAGTTTCATTCTGGCTTCCTCTACTCTTTTAGAAATCCCACTATATTTTTTCCGGTCTAGTTTATTCAGCTTCCCTTTAAGTAATCTTAGTTTCTCACAAACTCTAAACATCTTTGTTCCATTAATTCTGATGTTCCAAGTTTCATTAAGGATTTTATTAAATTCTTCATCTTTCATCCAGAAGTTGAAGAACTTAAAGGGTCTTTTATGTTTTTTCTCCTTTTCCCAAAAGAATTTTAAAGGGCAGTGATCAGATATACCTGGTTGCAAAACCTGTATTTGGCTTCTTGGGTAAAATTCCACCCATTTTTCATTCACTAGGCCTCTATCAATTCTGCTCTTTCTCATGTTGTCCGCCCCTCTTGTAGTTGACCATGAAAATAGATTACCTGAGAAAGACGGTTCAATGCAGTTTATGTCTCGAATGCATTCGTTGAAATCTTGCATGTCTTGTGTTATGTCTGTCTCAGGCTCTCTTTCATTCCTGAATCTTGTAACGTTAAAATCTCCCATAATAACCCATGGTTCGTCGTCCGTAATGCTTCTTCTTAAATCATTCCAAAGTGTCTTCCTCTCTGTCCCAGAGTTGCTTGCATAAACTACCGCAAAAAATATTTTTACCCTTGTCATCAGATTGATAACCTCTGTCAAAATAACTTGCTTGCTTTCAAAAATTTTCTTGATTTCAACCCTTCTTTTATCCCATCCTACCAAGATTCTACTTTTAATCCCATCAGAGTTATGAATAAATTCCCATTCTTCTTTGAAGCAACCTTGGGCAACATTCTCTATTTGACTTTGTCTGACTTTTGTTTCAATAATTCCAAATACTGTGATTTCATTCTTCTCTGCTATTCTTCTAATTTCTCTTCTTTTTATGGGGTCATTTTCAACTTCACCGAGAAGGACTTTGCGCGGTGTTTTAGTCTGCCAAAGCAAGGGTTGACAGACCTCGACGTACCGACCAACATAAAGGCCGAGGTCTCACTCACTTTTGCCCGGTCTACCGAACCGGTTGACGATCACGGTACTAAATCACATTTGAGGGCTGAATATCAGCTCCTCAATGATGTGATCGGTAGGAGCATCTTCGGGAAAGATGTCACAAATACCTACTGTACCTCGACCTTCAACATGATGGCGGCTATAGTCACTGGTACACCGGTGAACTGGTCCAGGGTGCTGTTTGACGTCCTTATCAGTCGGTCTCATCCCCCAACTAAGCTACCTTCTTGTGGAGCTTGGTGTTCCGACCTGTCCCGGCGAAGGTCTGAACCAAGCCCAAGTGCTCACCAAAGAGATAACCGACTCATTTTATGATCGGTTTGAGAGGGCTTAGAGGAGGAGGAACCGCCGCAATAACCCTGCCGGTGAGGTCAACTCCCATGCACACTGAGTCACTCCTTCCTGCACCCGGTCGTTTTGCTGCATGTACCGGGTGTATCCTTATCCAACATCATTATGATCACTTCGGCTTTTCTTATGTCTTTCCTCGGTTTTATTTATGATTTCATCGGTCTCTTTTGTTTACTCTTCATTATGTTAGTGCATTAATGAAAAAGGGATCTTTAATTAATGAGGTAACTCCCAACTAACACAAATAATCAATACCCAACTAACTTGGTTACTTCGCAACTAATACTTACCTCGAGAACTACAAATAGTCAAAAAGCACACTCTTCCCAATGACCTTGGAAATATAAAGATTCTCTTCTCTAAAGAGACAAAACTGTCAAACATTTTCCCTCCAAAACCGGTTCTATAAAAGGGGAGCTTTCCTAATGAAATCAACACACCTCGAATCATAAACTCCCTCTCTCTCTACTATCAAAGTTTAGAAACATGTCGAGCAGAACCCTAGGAAACTTTTTGAGCGTTGATTTCAACTCATGTATGGAAGAATGGGACGGAAATCATGCAAAGAAACTAATGTTTGAATCCCTTATTGATACCGGCCTTTGAACCTTCCTCGAAGAATCCGGTCCCATACTGATTGAGGATGTCAAGGCATTCTTCAGAAGCGCCTGCATCAGGGGCGATTACATCGTCTCTACGGTAAGAGACCACACCTTCTGGCTTGATGAAGTCGAATTTGCCTCCCTACTCAACCTACCCACAGAAGGGTTTTCTGACTTCCCAACTCTGGAGGGAATTGATGCATTCTATTATGCACTACTCTTCTCTGGAACCCTTGATCCAGTGGAAAACTATGGGTTAAAAACCCGCCTCGGTCGTAACGCTCAACTCCTTCTTGAGATTGTGACTCGGTCCATTCTCTGTCAGTCCCCAAATCAGCGGTACTCAAAGAATACCTATAACATGATGACCCATATCTTCAGCAAAACGACCATCAATTGATCAGCGGTCATCTTTCAAAACCTGAAGAACATGGTGCTGACCAAGAAAGGTCTCGGCTATGCACCTCACATAAGTAAGCTGATTCTCAAGTACCGGCCAGAGTTTGGACCGGGTACACCGGCATCCCCTTCAAACATCCTTGACGCGGATGCGGTGGAAGAGAAGTTCTCCAAAATGGTTTTGACATAAGTTGTACTTTTTCCATCTTATGTATGTTTGTTTTCGCACCAATCTATCTTTCACTTTCCTTTCTGCAATGTTTCCTGAATGCAATTTCATTTAAGTTTAAATGACCGAGTCATCTTGAATATCCATCTAAGTAACCGGTTAACTTCTTCAAAATAACCGCGCCCAAATCCGGTTTCAAAAAAAAAAATCGCTTAAAATCAAAAGATTGCAAAACTCTGCTTACTCAAAATAACCGGTTAACTGTAGAAAACCGGTGCCTTTATCGGTCTCAAAAGGAGATTGCGTCATCAATGGCGAAAGCAAAAGTTTTGGAGGGAAATTTCCCGCCCAAAACTCCCGCCTCCTGGTTTACCGCCCACGGATTGGCGCCTTTTCATTCCCGCCCATGGTTTGCCGCCCTTTCAGCTTGGAGGGAAAACTCCCGCCAAATATTGATGGGACGGTTGGGTTTCCAAACCGCATCTATAAAAGGGTCTCTCGGCCATTTTATTTCAATCTCACGCGAAATTGCTTTCTCTCTCTAAAGCTCTCAAATTCTCTCAAAACGGTTATCTGCTCTCACACTTTTCAAACTCTCTCAACTCTCTAAGATGGGGCGCGACTCGGTCTTGTTTAAACACTTGACTCAAGTGGATTTCGAGGAAATCCGACAGAAAGGCACGCCTGCGGCAAAAGAGGTTATTGACCGGGTAGCCGAAGCCGGTCTGGAGTACTTTCTCGGCGGTCCCCATGTTCTATATAAAGATGCGGTTAAGGAATTTTTCAACACTGCAACTATCTCTGACGATAAGATCACCGCAACTGTATGCGGTACTGAAATAGAGCTCACCGAGGAATCGGTGGCAGAAAGCCTGCGCCTTCCAACTGCCGGCCAAGATGCAACGGCGGACATAGAGATCAAAACATTTGAGGCAGTTTGCCAGATACTCTCGGCGACTAAGGAGCCGATAAAAGTATCAGGTAGCAAATCGACGTTGAAACCGGAATATATACCGATTTGTGATATCTTCGCAAAGGCGATTCAAGCAAGGGGAGGAAACTACAGCAGCCTAACCAAAGACAAAATCAGGATGCTGGTCGGCCTGATAGAAGGGACAAAGGTTAACTGGGCAAAGGCAGTGTTCCACAATTTGATGGATATGGTGAAGCCGGATTCGGTCCGGTCATGGGGATATGCTGTTCCTCTCGGTAAGATCTTCCTTCACCATAACCTTAAAATCGGACCCGGCGTCATCATCCCATCCAGAAGCCTCATCAGAGCCAAACAATTCCTAGAAATGAAGAAACCGGCCCCCGGTTCCACAGGTGGCCGAAAGAAGACAGCCGGCAAGAAAGCGGCCCCAGCGAAAGAAAAGGTCGAGAGCAAAGGAAAAGAGAAAATAATCTTCTCGGAACCGCCACAGCCAACGGAGGAGGAAGAGTCCGCCTCCACATCTGAACGAACCGGATCTGAAAAGACCGATGATGAAGAGCAGTCGGGCCAAAGTCCCGACAATGCCAGTACGGGTGCAAATCCTGAGACCACCGAAGGCGGTGAAGAAGGCGGTGAAGAAGGCGGTGCAGAAGGCAGTAAAGAAATCAGTAACGAAGAGGAGGAGGAGGACGAAGAAGCAGAGGCCGATAGGATAGCGCTCAAACTCCTAAAGGGCACTGAACAGCGAGCCGAGAAGATTGGCGAGATATACCTGGAATGGCACGAGCACCGGTTCGGCAAACGGTATAGGGACATCCTACCGGGCTACACCGACGAGGAATGCCTCCAAAGACTGAAGGAAGTGGAGGACGTGGTCATGGATCTCACGAAATCCGATACCATTGAAGAGGTCCTACACCGAACCTATCTCTTAAGACCGCGAGCACAGCTGCGGAAGCTAACCATACGGATCCGGAAGATTACGGCAAGGTTCGAAGAGGTAGCATCAGAGGACACCTTAACACCGTTAGTATTGGAAAGGCTTGAAAAAGCGAGAGGAGAACTCATCCAAGAAATTGACCGGCTGGAGGCAAAGTACGGACAAAGGGAAATACCGCACTATACAGCTCCACAGATCGATAGGAGTCCAGCTCACAGTCCAACACCTCCAAGGGAGAATCCGGCAACAGATGACACCGATGAAAGGACGGACGCTCCTCTCACCGGGCAGTCTCCACAAAAACAACCGGAGGTCTCCGAACCGGGTGTTACAAAAGAATGGGTTGAGAGCCGTATTCAAGAATTTGAAGACTCGACGGTTACCCTATTGGAGGAGAAATTCCAGAGAACTGTTAGCTCGGCACTCCAGTTCGCCAACACTACAAGGCAACTTCTAATAAGAACAGAGGACCGGTTCTCAGAAATCGATGAAGATCAACAGGAAGAAGCGGTTCTGCGCAGCAAACACCTTATGCGAACCATAATTTTGGAAGATACGACCTCCGAGATTAAAGAGAACTTTGCCCGGCTTGAAAGAGAGACCGATGAACGACTGACAGAAGTTACTAAGGATCTGGTCGGTATAACACTTGATAGGGTCTCCGATCTTGAGAAGAAGAATGAGGGTCTCGAGGCCGAGCTCAAGGCGCTCACCGCACAAGTTGCTGAACTACTCAATGTCAAGATGAATGCGGATGCCGGGGCTGTAGAGGCTGATGCCCGAGCGGCTAAGAAGGTCCAGGATGCGCTGGACGACGAAGCAAGAAAAGAGAAGGAGCCACCGCAACATCCCGAAGAGGAGGAAGCCGAGCGAATTCGAAGGGTAGGGGCTAAGTTCCCGGGATTTGCAAAGACGGTAGCCGCTCAAGCTGCGAAGGATGCTGAGCGGTTAGAAAGGGAAAGACGGAGGCTAGAAGGCTTTGCAGCCGATAACAAAAAGAAAAAGGCGGCCTCTTCCGTTTCAGTTCCGACAAAGCGAAAGAGGGAACCTTCAAAGAAAGTTCAAATAGCCGACCTGCTGAATGAGGTCACTGAGACGATCATTGAGAGTATACCGCAGCAGGCTACTCAAGTCGAAGAGGAGGATGAAGAGCACCTGCAGCCCCGGTCCACAAGACAACGAGTCACCGAATCAGCCAATCGACCGCAACCGGTGAAGAAAAAGCGGAACAAAAAGTTTATGACTAGCTACGACTTCTCGGACTCGGAATAGGGGCTCTCCTTCTCTTAACTATGCCTATCTTAATGTTTCTATATAATATCTTCTACTTTCGGTTATATATATATATATAAAGTTATTTTTGAAACCGGCCTACATTTGCAAACTTACATGATTTTGATAATTTTAAATAAAATAATCAAAAAGGGAGAAATTGATAAGATAAAAAATAAGACTTTCCGAAAATTTTTCTCAAAATTTCTTTTCCAAATTTTTCGAAAAATTCTCCTAAGTCAGTTTCAAAAAACCGGACAAACAAAAGAACCGGCCTACATTTGCAAACTTACATGATTTTGATAATTTTAAATAAAATAATCAAAAAGGGAGAAATTGTTAGATAAAATTAGACCGGTTCACATAAACCTAACTTAAATAAACCTTTCATGCAGGAACAAGGAACCGGACCGGTCAAACAAAAGAACCGACTAAAAAGGCTAGCCGGTCAAGTCACTAAACCGACCAGGAACATGACCGCACAAAGAAAGGATCGGCCAAAGCTTAAAACCGGAAACATCAGACAGCCGATCAGCCACAAGGCAGAAGAATAACCGGAAGAAGTCCGGTTACATCACTCGTACTGGAAGCCATCTGGTTAAGTCGAATGACCGACCAGTACAAGAAGACAATTTGGGTATCTGTTGAGAATGATACCAAAGGAACAGACTGAATACTTCCATATCCATACAAGTCTGAGGAAAGTCTGCAGGCTGCAGAAGACAGTCCTACAGGATCTTGCCACTTCGGGATAAGTCAGAAAGGAGATATTCCAAGTACAGACAACTGTCTAACAGACAGTGTCCACATTGAGTAAAAGACAAACCTAGCAGGTTTGTCTTACACACCGGAAGAACAGACCGCCAGGTCTGAGGTTGACCGTCAGGTCTGAAAAGATGACCGCAGGGTCTGAATCACTGAATCACTGAATCACTGAACCTCTGCTCAGCCAATCAGAATCAAGGAAGTGAAATATGACCGTTGGCATATTTCACCTATAAAAGGGGCAGTTGAAGAAGAGTAAATGCGGGACAAGTAACATACAGTGAGACAAGTGAGAAATTCTAAGAGCATTTATTCTACAAGTGATAAGACTGTGCTGTTCTAGAAAGCCTAAGTGTTAAAGTTAAAGTGTGTGTTTTACAATTTCGGTGTAAATTGTAAAGGTGTCATCGAGCAGGAAATAAGTCTCGATCGGATTGTACTTGTATTCCTTAGTGAATATCCTTCTCGCGGTTTCGAGAGGAAGGGGTGACATAGGAGTTTTATCTCCGAACATCCATAAAATCTATTTTGTCATTTACTTTCTGCCGGTTCCATTATCTAACCGATCCGTACCACTATAACCGACTTAATTCTATCCAAGCCGAATCACCAGGTTACCGAAACCGACCCATCAATTTTTCAAACCCTCATCATCCGAAACCGGTTCTGCCTATTATACAAGTGTGCCGCTTCAACCTGAAAGCAAACCTCTTCCGCGCTTAAACCTAGTTCAAGGGTTTGTGACAGGTTATGTAGTATTGAAACCCCGGTGTTAATCTCTAACTGGATTAACCACCACCCTTCGAGTGAGAACCGCTAACCGGTCCAACCCCGGTCCTCTAGCGGCTATCTAGATCCTAAAAACAATGATATTGTATATTCTTATTTTTATTTATATATCTTTTGTAGAGTTTTGAAGAAGTAATATCAAAGGAATATGAATATGAAGTCTACTCTTTTCAATGATGAATCATCGAAAAATGTTGAAGCTTTATCTCTCCTCGCTTTTGTAGCTACTAATTCTGAAAACCCAAATTCCCAAAAGAAGGAAGCTTAATTTTGAAACTAAAATCTCACTGAACGGCTTTTTTAAACTTATTCAAAACATATTCAACCAACAAAAGGAAGTCGTCAAGACTATCGGATTTGGTTTCCTTCTTTTATTGGGCATCTCAAAATAGCCAGTTCACTTTTCCAAACACCTCATGAACACTTTCAACGTCAATAAGAGATCTCTTCTATTAAATAATGGTGACGAGATACAAATTGATGAAGAGCTTATCTACGACTAATGGACTTCTAGATTCGTTCTAGAAAAAGGAATACGGCTCTCCCTTTTAGACATAGTTTACGATACACTCAAAGAGAAAAGGAGTTTTAAACTTAAAATGCGAGTGTAATAACCCTTCAAATATTCAATGACCAACGGGAGTGGAGACCATCAGCTTAGGACATGCATGTGGGTCATAGCGTCAAGGTCATTTCCCACACGTTACTAATCAACGAACCTTTAAAACAAAGTTATGAATTTCTTTCATTAGTTTTCTTTAAAAAATAAAATTAAGGTGACAACTCTAAAGTCAATTAGGTGGACTCGCCCTGAAAGCGTGATCGATTTAAAACATGTGCGGGCCAAACAAAAGGTTCATTCTATAAAACTCTATCTTTGGTTCCTTATCTCATTTTAAGACGAGACAACTTCTGAGAGGGTAGTCATCATGTCTTCCTTTTTATGAGATTCGAGAGTAAGGTAAGCCATGAGGTTCTCTAACGTAACCTAAATGATATAAAAAACTTTATTTTCTAAAAAACATCACCCGGGTTGGACCTACCATCCAAAATCCACTTATCGCATCCCCTCTAAAGCGAGACATGAGCATGATAGGCATGGAGTTCCCAATAATTCCGTTGTGCGAACACCCTTAAAGATGAGGTAAATTTAGAGAATTAAAAAATATGTTGTAACCGTAAAAAATGCTTACAAGGATCAAGTCCCACCAGTAGAAAACTTATTTTTAACGTGGGCATAAATCCTCAGAGAAAGCCAAAATGCCCTCAGTGATTGTTTTCGCCGAGGGCGATAAATGCTCTCGGACGGTGTCGGTGAAGCGCTGTTAGTGAAGAAAAAATAGGTTTAACCGAGAGAAGTTGTGCCTCTCGGAGATAATTATATTTTTTTTACCGAAAGAAGAGCATTGGCTCTCGGTAATAATCAACCTTTCTAAAAAAATAATATTATGAAATCTCCATCCGAGTTTGATATCATTTCGCCCTCCTTCCCTCTGATCTTTATTTGATGTAGCAATTAGGGTTTATAGATGCAACTTCAATCTCCGCTACACCTTCACAACCTCCTCCCTGTAGTAAATCATAGTATCTTGCAACATTCATCTCATTTTCAAATACATGTAGAAAATACCAGTAAGAATGAAAGAAAAGAATGGAAAATGAAATGAATACAATAAATCAGAAGATTGCTTTTCAGATCTCAACTCTCCACCTTTCGAAAACAATAAACCTAGTTCTTTTTCGACTTCACTGTGAAATGAATACTCATCATCATAATCATCCTCTCTTTTCTTTACCAACATAACATTATAACAACAATAATGTAAACAACAAAGATCATCATCTCTATTTGTTTGTACTAAGTATCAGGTGCAATTCGTCATTTCCTCATTTCTTCTACTTCTTCAGATTTGTGCGGATGGATCTGGTGAGATCAAAGAGCCGTTGGAGAAATAACTTAGGATCTACGCAGTTTTGATGCTCGTTGTCGCTGTGCTAAAACTGCTTTTATGTGTTTTGTTAGCGACGGTGGAGGAAATTGACATTTATAGATTCCTAACTGTTCCAAAACCATTCACCTATATAAATCCCTAACTATTCGTGATCGCGAGATCTCTAAGTTGAAGAAAAAAAATCTATGAATCCGATGGACTGAGAAACCTAGTTTCCTCTGACGAATCTCATCTTCTTAAGCTCGCGTTTATAGAGAAACTCGATGATCTGAATTAAATTACTGGAGTAGTTTCTAGATTAGGTAAACACAGTCTATGGATCTAACCATGGCCTTCAATGATTCGAGCATGTCTATGGAGATATAGTGAAGGGAGATATTGATGTGATGACAACCAGATTTCTCGTTAAAGATATGGAAGGTATGACGATGAAGATGGAGAGATACATTAAAGAGGTGTAATGAAGAGATCTAAAAAAAGAGAGAATATCTTAAAGAGGTGGAATATGAAGAGATCTAGAAAAATAGAGAAAATAAGAGAGGAAGAAATGAACAATTTGTGCGGACGTTAGGGCAAAATATAACTTTTTTACCCTCTGATCTATGTTATTATTATATATTTCACCGAGAGCGCCCCTTTACCCTCGGTAATATTAATATAATCGAGAGCATTCTTTCACTCTCGACGATATTTCTCGGTAAATGTGCATTTTTTTTTATTAGTGTTCCTTTATAAAATCTTTTGATTATATAAGGGTAGTCATCATGTCTTCCTTTTTATGATATTCAAGAGTAAAGTAAGCCAAAAGGTTTTCTAACGTAACCAAAATGACACAAAAAAATTTATTTTCTAAAGAACAGTACTCGGGTAGGCAAGAGGACCTACCATCCAAAATTCACTTGTCGCATCCCCTCTAAAGCGGGACATGAGCATGATATGCATGGGGTTCCCAATAATTCCATAATGCGAAACACCCTTAAAGATGGGGTAAATTTAGAGAATTAAAAAATGTGTTTGAATCGTAAAAAAAACGCATGCAGGGATCAAGTCCCCTTATACAATCTTTTGATTATATGGTCATTGATTATTTTTTATTTGTCTATGACACTTAATTTTATGTTTGTGCATGGAGGTTAGGACATTATATATATATAATGTTTTTTAAAAGAAGTAACATTAAAAAAATTCATTACCCAAACATTTTCATAATGAAAAAAATAAAAATTTAAATGATTTAGAAGAACTATTAACTTTTCTCCACCGATTTTTTAGAAGAATCTTAAAAAATGTTATAATAGTAACATTATTATCAATGATACACACGACTAAAAAAAGTTAACTTTAAATTAATGCACTATATATTGTTATTAAAGTTGAGATGCGAGGGTATCAATTCCGTACTTCTAGCATGCTAAGCTAAGCGATCGTTTTACTATCTGAGCTACATCCCATCCATATTTATCTTCGTTGAACTATGCTATTTAGGTTAATTTTGCATTGGATCCAGTCTCCTTAGACAATTTTTTGATTATATGGTTATAGATTATTTTTTTGTTTATCTATGTAAATTGATTTTGTGCTTGTATACGGAGGTTATGACATTATTGAAAATGTTTTTTTTAAGGAAGTAACATTAAAAAATTCATTACCCAAACATTTTCATAATGAAAAAAATAAATTTAAATGGTCAAGAAGATCTGTTCAAACTAACTATTAAATTCGTCTCTAAAATGTTAAAAGCACTCTATCATCTAAGTTACGTCCCTATTCATATTTGAACTAGACTATTTAACCTTCTATTTTAAGGCTAACACTGTTCTACAAACCTAGGTTTTATTAGAATACTTTTTTAATAAAAAAATAGATATTAATATTCAATAATGAAATAAAAATAATGATAATAATTTAAAACCTAAAATATTTTAATTAATTAATTGAATACTTAATAAAAGAGAGAAAAAAAAATTATTGTTTGATTAATTTAAATTAATTAAAAAATTCAAATAATTACAAAGTCCGTGTTAATCGGTTAAAAAAGGATTTGTGTCCAAAATAATAGTAGAAAAAATCTTCCAAATTTCTCTCAAATATCAAACTATATATATATATATATAGATATTATAACACATCAATGATCAAACTTTACTTCTTCTCTTGAAAGATGGAAGTATCTACACCTGAATCAATGAAGTTGTGGGAGAGAGGAAGAAAGCTCGGCGCCGGCGGCTACGGTTTTGTTTGTCTGGCCCATCCTTTGGCTGGACATCCTCTGTTTCTCCCTGACTCATCGTTACAAATAGTCATGGCAGTAAAATCGGCAAAGTACACATCTTCCTCTTCTCTCATCCGTGAACGCAATCTGTTCAAAAAGTTCAAGGATTGCCCTCACATAATTCGTTACCTGGGCTGCGATTGCACATACGAAGAAGACGAGCGTTTCAGAAACATCTTCATGCAGTACGCCGCAGGTGGAAGCTTGCACGACCGGATTAAGTCGGCTGCATCTAGGGGCACAAGAATCTCTGAGATCGAAGCAAGAGAAGTCACAGAATGTGTCTTACATGGTTTACGGTTTATCCATTCTAAGGGATATGTTCATTGTGATATAAAAACAGATAATATTCTCATTGTTAAGGGGAAGGCAAAGATTGGAGATTTGGGTCTTACAATTAAGCCGGGGAAATACCCTGGGAAGATCATAGGGACTCGTAACTATATGGCTCCTGAGTCATTTAAGTCCGGTGACTACACGAGTAAAGCCGATATATGGGGACTGGGTTGTTGTCTGTTCGAGATGATCACAGGAGTCAAAATATGGAGACACATGAAGGAAGATGAAATTCATAAGATTATAGAACGTTCCAGAATGTCCGACAAAGCACAGCTTTTCTGGAGGAAATGTATGGTTGAGGATCCGGAGCAAAGATGGGACGCCGAACTGCTTCTTCAACATCCCTTCATAGTCGATCATCCTCCTTCTCCTCTTTCCACTGGCAAACAAGTCTGTAAGATTATGCCAACGAGTAGTACTACTGTTTGTCAATATAAAGCGGAGGAAGCTTGAAGATTATTATTTATTATTAATATATAAAGATACAAATTTTACTGAAAAATGTTTTTTTTAATTGTGAAAATACCATATTTATTTAATAAATTTAATTTCTATATATTGTATATTTTATTTATTAGAAATGATTGAGAGGGGATTTGAGAGAGGGAATATGAAAGGAAATGATATGATTGGCGCAATCTGATTCACCATTGACCCGAAAAAATAATTTGTTTATAATATTAAAAAGATATTATATTTTAATAATATACTATAAAAAAAAATATATATATATTAGAATTATTAATATTATTAACAAGTTTCAAAATAAAATTATTATATCAACATGTTTAATTATTATTATTTTCTCTGTTAAGTATTTATTTAATAAATATTTAAAATAAAATTTATTATAAATAGAATTTATATAAATTAAAAAGTTTAAAATTAAATTATTATTTAAAAATATTGATTTAAAATTATCATTAATTGTAATAATAATAAATCTTGATTAAAAAGTAATCAAACATTATAATTTCAAAAATATTTATTAATTATTTTTAATAAAATAAATAAGATAAAATATCTAATATATATTAGAACAACTAATTCGTTACCCGAAATTCATATGTGTTGATAACTGAATTTAGATGTATAAATTGATGGTATGACTTGAACGTTCTATTATCGTGTCTTTTTCATCAAAAACAAACACTTCAAATTATCACATAAGAGTAGATGATAACCTCATTCTACGTTGATAATATGCATGACTAGCCTTGTACAGGGTTGTTGAGATGAAAATTTTAGAAAAAATTGATATGTAAGGGAGGATGAAATGAGTCAACGGTGAGGCTGAGATCGAATTTTTCGTCTTCCCAACACTCGGGCTGTGGTGTCACCCTGAATATCGAAAAAGGGGAGTACCGACAGGTTGGAAGTATCAAGAGCTCACATCATTAATCCATCGTATTTTGGATTTGTTGTCGAACAAACCGATTGATTATAAAGAAAAAGACTAAGATTGAAGATTTGAGTCTCACGATTAAGCCGAGGAAATACCCTGGAATGTTCATAGGGACTCGTAACTATATGACTCACCCCACCAAGGTAGCCTAGTGGGAAGAGTAGGTTTAAAAGACCAAAATGTCACGTGTTTGATTTCATTTAAAAGCACTTTGAGTTTAAGTGGGTGACCATGACTGTGGGGTGTCATGCTAGTTCTCCTTTAATTCCCAGAAAAAAACTATATGCCTCTTGACCAGTGACTACATGAGTAAAGTTGATATATGGGGTCTAGGTTGTTGTCTGTTGGAGATGATCACATTAATTAAAAAATGAAGACATGAAGATCAAATTCAGAAAATTATAGAATTCTAGATCGGACAAAGCACACAACTTTATTTTGGAAGAGATGTATGGTTCAGGATCCGGAGCAAAGATGGGACGCCAAAATGCTTCTTCAACATCCTTTTACAGTCGATCGTCTTAAGGTGGGTGCATTTTTTCACATTAAAAGCTTGGCCTAAATAAATATGTTTGTCAATACAGAGCAAACTCGACTTGAACTGAAATAACCTGTAAACTTTGTTGTCTTAAAAACTCACCTTACCATTTGAAATATCATACTCTCATTAACTAAACTTGATCATTGTAATATTGGGGAATATCATATATATATATATATATATATATATATATATATATATATATATAATAAAATTAATTATAAATTGAAAATATTTTATCTTTATATAATAACTTTGGTAAAAAATGTATATGTAATTTTTTTTATCATGACCTATACAAGGATAAGAGAAGAAAAAGTGGGAATCCTACTCTTGCGGAAGACTCATGTGCCCCAGTTGCCAACCAATCAAAACGATTTCCAACTTTTATTTATTAAAATTAAGTTTGGTTAAAAAAAATCTAAAAAAAAATGTATTTGTAACATAAATGTTCTTCCGCTCTATTAATTTATGTGTCATAATTGTTTCGCGTAAGTTTTGCTCTCTTCCAATATCAATATTTTATTACGATTACGATTTTTCTCTCTAAACGATTCCCATGTGACTTGAGAACATGTTTCATGGTTAATTCGACTAAGGATGATAATTTTAAACCGCCTCGTGGTACTCGAACCGAATTGCCCCGCTTGGGGTGTTTTTTCCTCGATTTGACCGGTAGTTGACCGGGGATGATATTTGTGTCCCCGCCCCAATTTCATCCTGATTATACCCTGAATACTAAAAACACAATTAAATGTACAAAATTACCAATATATTTATTTTTTCATTATACTTTATAAGAGTTTTAAGTTTATTTTTTATAATAATATAATTTTTTTAATATATTACAATATATATTATATTAAAAAATATGTTTATATAATTTGATTATATAAAAAATTTATTTATTTTTGAGAATATTGTATAAACGGTGCTCCGCGGAAAATCCCTGAAACCGAATGGGACGGGAATGGTAATAAAAAATCTCTGAAATAAAAACGGGACGGGAATGGTAAAACATTCCATGCCCCTAACCGCCCCATTTTCATCCCTAAATTCGACGCTACCCCTTCGATAGTGCCCCCACTCCATATATATATATATATATATATTAGCCGACACGTGTAATATTAGCTTTAACCCCCTTAAGCCCAAGAAGTAACCATAATTTATTTATTTATTTGACTGCCGTAGAGTAGGGTTTAAACTTAGGTAAAATATTAATTTTTACACCGCCCGTGCTCTCTTTTTCTTCTTCAGTTAAATTTGTTAACCCTCCCATCCGCCGTTGCTCTAAAATCGGTCTTCTTCTTCAGTTATATATGATAACCCGTCTCCCGTCCGCTACACTAAAATCGCCGTTCGTCGATCCGTTGTCGATCGTCTTCGAATCACCGCTAGCTGTTGATTAGTATATAGTTGTAAGACCTCCTCTCTTGCATGGCTCATATGTATGTATCTATCTCGTAGTTGATTAGATACTAATTTTAAACTATTTGTTACCTCAACTGTCAAACAATTATATTTAGCTGATGAAGATATTACATATTTGTTTAATTAAAATGATGCATAATAAGATTATATATAGGGTATAATCATCTAATTCTTAAGTTTAGATTCTGTTTGCATTTGATTGAAATAGTCATCTGTTTCCTCTACCTCATCAGATCTTACAATTATATTTGATTAAAAGGATGCATACTAGGATTATATATAGAGAATAATCATCTAATTCTTATGTTTAGATTCCGATTGAAACAGGGAACCTTGAGAAATGATGAGCGCACAAATACCACATACTACGTTTACAACTCGGATGTGGCAACTAGATATGTGATAATGGTTTTTCCATGTCTTGGTTTGTTCAATAGAATTTGGTTGTTCAAGTGATGTCTTGCAAAATAAAAATTCAGGATTTGTATACTAGTTTGTTTGATTATTGATATGTTTAACTTTATTATTGAGATGTTTGGTAGTATAAACTTTATAAACTATATAAGTTTTGATATCTAATAATTGGTAATAACATAGTTTTGTCAAAATATCCAAGCATCATCTTTAAATTTGAACCTTACACTAGAATCATCATCACTATTAAAGAACAATATTATAAGAATATCTTAACATGATAAAATGAGAAAAATGCTAAGAGACCTAAACTGTGACAAGTTCATAATTTTGTTTAATAGCTCTACAAATATGACATAAATATAACAGAAATATGACAAGTTTATAATTTTGATTAATAACTACAAATATAACAGAAATATAACAAAAATATGACAAGTATTACAAATGCAGCTATAGAAATATGACAAGTTCACAATTTTGCTTAATAGCTATACAAAAAATCCAGCTGCTAAAGTAGAAAATAACATGTTTATAAATTCTAGCTGATAGGTATGCAAATCCTAAAGTAGAACACCTGTCCAAATGATATTGTTGATGATAGTAATTCAAATAGAAGGTAATCGTAAATCAAACTATAAATACCTCACATAATTTTAAAGAACATTAAGAATAATACTAGTACGCTTCTGTTATCAGGATCGCGCCCCTAAACATTAATTTTTTTTATTATATTTAAATAAGTTTAATTTGTTTACAACATTTCTTACTTGTGATGAATGAAGACTCTGAAAGTGATATGAGACCCCAAAAATTATGATGGATGAAAAACCCCAAAATGAGGTCCCCCAAACTGCATTTAAAATACAAAAAATAAATATAAAATTAAATTTTAATTGTGCCCAAATTCATCATTAATATTGAAAATTAAAAAAATTTAGTTACCATAATGAAATGATAATTGTGTCCGTACGGAGATGTAAATTGAGGAGGTGCCGATATATATTGCAATAAAGTGTAATTTGAGTGTTGTTGTGATGGTATATAGTTCATTTCATGGGTGTTTGTGGCATCTTGTGAATTTTGACCCTTTTTTTTTCTTTCTTTTTGCACCTAACAAATCAAAGAAAATTACAAAATTAATGTTAGATTAACTATATACCGAGAACATGAATAAAGTTATGAAAAAGAAAAACTTACTTGAAATTTTAGCTTTTCCCTTTCCTTTATCATTTTTTTTGCTTTTAGAATCCTAATGTTGTGTAATATTTGCATATGTAACTCCTAACGTTCTAGAATGTCTAGAATGTCGGAAAAAGCACAGAGTTTCGTGAGGAGATGTATGGTTGAGGATCCGGAGCAAAGATGGGATGCCGACATGCTTCTTCAACATCCCTTCATAGTCGATCATCAAGTCTGTCAATTTATGCCGGCAAGTAATACTTTTTGTCAATATAAAGCAGAAGAAGCTTGAAGATTATTATTAATACCTAAATAATTGGTATTAATTAATATTGGGAAGAATATATATACATACATGTTAATATTTATTTTTAAATATTTAAATAAGAACTCTTTTAAATTAATCATAGTTTTAATATATATAATACATTTTAGAATGAATATTGGAATATTACAATCAAATAATATAATAATAATTTAAATTATCTTGAAGATTAATAATTTTATAAGATAATATATAATATATTAATTAAATGACATTATTTTAAATTTGTAAGTAATAAAATATTTTGAAATTAATTTTTTTTAATATATTAATTATTTTAATTGGTGTATATATCATATATTTATAATTGTAAAAATTAATTTCAAATAAAATATTTTAAATAATAGTTTTATTTAAATTTTGTAATAAATTTATTTTTTTTAATATATATATATATAATAATCCTTAACTATTTTAATAAGAGAAAATATTTTAAAAATAAATTCTTACAAAATTTGATCATATGGTCTATGTTTAATATCTAATTTTCAATAATTCTTCTCGTTTCATATATATATATATATATATATATATATATATATAATAATTATTATTATTATTATTATTCTTAACTATTTTAATAAGAGAAAATATTTTAAAAATAAATTCTTACAAAATTTGATCATATGGTCTATTTTTAATATCTAATTTTCAATAATTCTTCTCATTTCACATATATATATATATATATATATAAAGTTTAAAACAAAATAATATAATAAAGCATAAATTATAATATATATATATATATATGATTTATTTTTTTATGTTATTATAAATATTTAAACGAAAGATGGAGGATGATTATGAGCACTCAATTTAGGAATAAGACAATTTTGTAGGTTTAAAAATTAAAAATGAATATATATTTCACTTTATTTTAATATATAAAAAATATGATTTCAGGACATCACACAGTAATCGAATTTGTTGGATTTATTATTTGTTTAAAATTTAAGATATATATAATATTTTATGGTCAAATTTATATTTTACATTTGAAAAAAATAAATACTTAACTCGAGTATAAATATTTGCATAAACATGTGGGGGTAATTCGTTAAAAAAAAAATATATATATATATATAATTATAAACAAAATTCAAAAATCAAAGACTAGGATTTATGAATCCCTGTTCTGGATGTACTCCGAACGTTCTATCATTTCAACTACATTCCTATATTGAATCAAATGTCTCAAACAATTCTATTTAACCATATTCTCTTAGGCTAATTTTTGGCAGTCAATATAACTATATAAGTCCCCTTAGAGCATTTTTTTTTTATTATATGGTCATTTTTTTTTGTTTGCTACGTGAGTATGACTTTATAGAAGATTATTTTTTATTTTTTAAGAAAGTAACATTAAAAATTTCATTAACCAACCTCTTGCACAATATTTTATAATGGAAAAAAATCAATATTTAGAATCTATCAAGTTAGAATGATAATAATATAAAGTAAACAAACAAAATATACATAGTTTACTGTCGCTAAAGGAGTCGTTAATCCCCTTTAGCGACTGAAAATCAATCAACAATGACGCGTTATTATTGGCATTTACATACAAAATATTTCAGGCAGGTAGGCTTGTACATAGATTTGCACTTGCTAAAAAGTATTTTTGATTAAATTATAGAAGATATATTTTTTAAAGGAAATAACATTAAAAAATTCATTATCTCTCAAATGCTATGCGAGCGCTCTACCATCTAAGCTATATCCCCATATTTATTTAAATCCCTCAAACAATGTCATTTAATCCTAACTTTTTTTTTTTTGTCTAATTTGGGCATCGGGGATCAGGTCCCTTAGAACCAAACGCGGGGCTAAGATTTAGAATCTACCCGGACTAAAAACTTTTTATAAATTTATCCGGGCAAAAATGATAATAATATAAAGTAAACAAACAAAATATACCTAGTTTACTATCACTAATTCCTTTTAGCCCTGGGAAATCTATCAACAACGACGTAATTTTCCCGTTGTTATTGACATTACATAAAAAAAAATATTATAAAGCAAACAAACAAAATATACCTAATTTATTGTCGCTAATCCCCTTTAGCGATTAGCGACGAGAAATCTATCAACAACGACGGTATTTTGCCGTTTTATTGGCATTTACATCCAAAATTTTATGGGCTACCAGGACTGCAGCCCGTGTAAACTTGTACATAGATGTGCACTTGCTTAGAACATCTTTTGATTACATGTCATGGATTTGTTTGCCTATAAGAATTGATTTTGTGTTTGTGTAAGGAGGCTATGACATTATAGAAGATGTATTTTATTTAATGGAAGTAACATTAGAAAAATTCATTACCCAACCGCTTGCATAATATTTAATAATGAAAACAATGTATATGTTCTTTTTGAAATTGAACAAAACTTTAATTATTAAAATCAATCTATGTAAAGTGGAGATCCAATCCACGTACCTCTCACAAGCTAAGCTACATTCTCATACATATTCACATGCCTCCAATAATATCATTTAACCCTCATTTGTTAGTCTAATTTTGCGTCGGGATCAGTTCCAACCAAAGCGGAACTAGGATTTAGAATCTACCCGAACTAAAAACTTTTCATAAAATCTACCCTGGATAGAATGATAATAATATAAAGCAAACAAACAAAATATACCTAGTTTATTGTCGCTAATCCCCTTTAGCGATGAGAAATCTATCAACAACGACGATATTTTCCCGTTTTATTGGCATTTTCTTACAAAATATTTTGGGCTACCCGGACTGTCGCCTGAGTAAACTTGTACATAAATGCACACTTGCTTAGAACATCTTTTGATTACATGTCATTGATTCGTTTGCCTATGAGAATTGATTTTGTGTTTGTGTAAGGGTTTATGAGGCTATCACATTATAGAAGATGTATTTTTTTTAAAGGAAGTAACATTAAAAAAATTCACTGTCCAATTGAAAACAATCTCTGTAAAGTGGAGATGCGGGCGCTATACCATCTTAGCTACATCCCCATAATTGTTCATATGCATCCAACAATGTCATTTAACCCTCATTGTTTAGTTTAATTTTGCATCAGGGATCAGTTCCCTTAAAACCAAGGGCGGAGTTAAGATTTAGAATTTACTCGGGTTAAAAACTTTTCATAAAATCTATCCGGGCTAAAATAGAATAATAATAATATAATACAAACAAAAAAAAATATACATAGTTTATTGTCGCTAATGTATATGTTCCTTTTGAAATTGAACAAAAAAAAGTTTAACTATTGAAATAAATAACAATTAAGTGGAGATGCGGGGTATCAATCTCCGTACCTCTCGCATGCTAAGCGAGCGCTCTACCATCTGAGCTACATCCCCATACTTATTTCTATGTCTCCAACAATATCATTTAACCCTTATGTTTTAGTCTAATTTTGCATCAGAAATTAGTTCCCTTAGAACCAAGGGCGGAGCTAAGATTTAGAATCTATCCAGGGGCTACAATGATAATAATATAAAGTAAACAAACAAAATATACCTAGTTTACTTTCGCTAATCCCCTTTAACGACAAGAAAATTATACATAACGACAGTATTTCCCCGTTGTTATGGCCATTTACATACAAAATATTTTGGGCAGGTAGGTTTGTACATAGATTCGCACTTGCTAAGTCAAGAATTTATTTGTCTATGAATTGATTTTGTGTTTGTGTAAGGAGTTCTAACATTATATAGAAGATGTATTTTTTAAAGGAAGTAACATTAAAAAATTCATTACCTAGCTAATCGCTTGCATAATATTTCATAATGAATATGTTCTTTTTGAAATGGACTAAAAAAAACTAATTATCTAAATCAATATTTGTAAAGTGGAGATGTGAGGTATCGATCGTACCTTTCGCATGTTAAGCAAACGCTCTGTCATCTGAGCTGCATCCCCATATTTATTCAATTGTCTCCAACAATGTCATTTAACCCTCATTTTTAAGTCTAATTTTAGCATTGAAGATCAGGTCCCTTAGAACTAAGAGTAGAGTTAAGATTTAGAATATACCCGAGCTAGAATGATAATAATATAAAATAAACAAACAAAATATACCTAGTTTACGTTGCTAATCTTCTTTAGCGACGTAAAACCATCAATAATAACGGTATTTTCTCGTTGTTATGGACATTTACATACAAAATATTTTGGACTAACCTTTTATTTAAAAAAATTATAAACCGGCCTGCTAATATAATATCATGTTATATATTTTCTACTTATAAAATTTTGTGTGTTTGAAAGACATAATTAAAAAGAAAATAATAATAAAATTGACCTATTTTTTTATCTTATATATTAATTAGTCGAATTCTCTTTATTGTTTTAAACATTATAATTTATTTTTTATCGTCTATTTAGAATTTAATGTTGATAATTTTGCACAATTAAGTATTATTTAATATGATTATTTTTTTAACATTCCAAAACAAGTTCATCCTATTAATATATATATATATGAGGAGTGATAATTCCAAAGCAAGTTCATCCTACTAATATATATACGAGGAGTGATAAAGAAAGGGAATTTGAGAGATAATGACTTGACATCACCTCATTGGTTGGAAAAAGGGTAAAGTATGAGGAAAGAGAGAAAGAAAGAAATTATTTAATTTTTTCAGCCAATCATATTGCCGTGTCATTCCCTCTCTTATTCCCTCACCAAATTCTCTCCCCCAATCATTTCTCTCTCTATATATATATTTTGAGTATAATGTAATAAATATTTAAATAATTATTCTGAATTAAATTTTATATATGAATTAATTTTATTAAAATTTAAAAAATTATAGAAATAATTATTATTTAAATACAATAAAAAAGAAAAAAAAAACATTTAGTATTATAATTTATAAATTGGAAAGTATTAATTTGAGAAATATAAATTGAATAAAAAATTATTTTTAATTTATTTTTATATTTAAATATAAATTTTATAAAGTAAGTTATTTTAGTTAATTAAATTAGTAATATCAAATTAAATATGAAGTTTTTATTGGTTTTAAAAACAAAATTTGAGTAAGATCGATAAGTAAATAACCCAACCAACGAATGCTCAAATCAGGATGAATATAGTATATACTCAGTGGTTTAAAAAAAAATTAGCTGTACTTTTATGAGTGGTAGAGAAAAGGAAACATGCTTAATAAGCCTAAACAACAATTGCATATTTGCATGTCCTTAATTCAACAATGAGTGTGAAAATGTAAAAATACATGAATATAGAGTTACTTAAAATCTACCTCTCAACTGGCCTTAACCCTATCCACTTGATGATGAGTCAAATCTTCCGAGTACAGAATACCTGTCGGGGAAAGGAGACGTCGAAGAGCTATAGCAAACCGAGACTGCAAAATGAATAAGGTTAGAAAGGTGAATGAATTTAGAGGTTATTTATATATGCAGCAGGTTTAATTACCCATTGGAATCCTACAAGACCAAACCAGCATCCAACCAAACCAAATTGTCTAGTGCTTGCAAACTGCCAAATCAAAAGCAAGTCATTAATTTACCACCATCACCATGCACATGAATAGAATAGTTGTTCCGGGAAACTGCAATTTTTTTAAAAGATCGTACCCACAAGAAAAGAGCACCTAGGGAGAAACATCCGCTCATTGATAAGCTAAGGAATTTCAGATCTCGCCCAGCCTGAATCACACGATTAAATTTTTTTTTTTTTCTCAAACGAGTCTAATATATGGCTATTTTCAAAGATTTTAAAAGGCATACATACCAACAATGTACCCTCAAGACTGTGAATACCAGGTGTCACACACAATGCCATGAAGTATGGAACCAAAACCTTGCGCATCTGTACAAAAGATACCAAGATGACCTTTAAATCCAATAGGAAAAAATAAAAACTGAAAGAGAATGTGGAAGAGCAAGCTAACCTCCAATATGACTTCTGAATCTGGCGAGAACATTTGAGGGAACAACAAGGGAACTAATAATCCAACAGAACCCAATACTAATCCACTCGATAGTCCAATGATCACCAGAGATTTTAATAATGTTCGAGCCTGCATGTTATGTCACAATTCTCTAAACATCAGTTCATTAATTGACAAGGCTAAAACAGCATTGAAACAAAAAACACCTTCACCAAATCTCGTTTGATTCCATATAACAGCTCCGGCATAAATGATTGAGCAGTTTGGGAAAGAGGTTCACCCCATACAGCACACATGCCGAAGATTTGACTCATAACCTATCATTGACACGATTTATTTTGTTTCAGTTTTTGTATGTGGATACAAAACGTTTGCAAATAAAATTTAGTAGTTAAAAAAGGCAACAGAAGCATATACAGCAGCACCAACCTGATGAGCAGCTATAGTAGTTGTGCCCATGGATGTAGCAAAATATATAATGAGTGAATAAAAAGCCACCTGGAAATATCCTTAAACGTCAGATGCCAACCAATCACAACACGCAAGCAGATAGAACAGAAAATATATATATATATATATATGTTACGAACCTTTGAAGACATTGTAACAAATACTGGAGCAGCAAGCATAAGTATCTGGAAAAGCTCACTAGAGGATGGAACAGTGATGAGAAATGCATTGAAACCTTTCTTGTTCAGAGCTTCAATCATCATATAGGCTGCAATGATCTAAACCACAGTATAATTAGTAAGTGGCAAACATAGGAGAAATGAATTCCTTAACGAAAGCAAATTAAGATGAAGCATAGATATATATATTACACCTGTGACACCATTGTTGCCCATGCTGCTCCAGCAATGCCATAACCTAAGAATGTGCAGAGAATTACATCCCCAATGCCATTTACTGCACTCGCAACAGCCAAAGCTTTTAAAGGTCCCCAGGAATCCTTCATCCCAAGACTAAGTAACAGAGGGAACTCAAATAAGCACAACTGGGTATAGAGCTCAGAAATCTAGTAACCAATTAAGATAAAGTATATTCCAACAATACCAACTGAGGCAATATGTAATCATTGAGAACTAAATCATATGTCTACCTACTAAGCATAAGATTATGAAACTGTTTGACGAAGAAGATCATGTCATATAGAATAGTTTACCCCACAGACAGTGGCTTCGTATAACATAATGCTGCCATTGGACTATGATTTTACTGGTCAAGACTTGATATGACACTTAAATTCTGTATAACAACTTTAAAGGAATCTACTAGCTAGCCCTGATGATGTTATGCCTCAGTTAAAAGAGCTATAATTCTCTACGTACCCAAGACTAGAATAACTCTATACATCTCTTGATCAACTCGTGGCAGTATCACATGCAACTTAAAAACTGCAAGAGAAAAGGGATCTGGCCTAAAAAACAAGGCGAGAAAGGTGCACACATCAACAATCATATTAGTTTGTACCTTGCACTTTGAGCAACCCATCCAACAAGTATAGCTGGCCATGCTAACCCTCGAATCTATCAGAAATTCAAGATAAGCTATGTGAGGATTTGGTAAAAGACAGCCATCTCATGTAGGATTTGAGAAATTCCCAACACCCTAGCTCTTAATCCAAACAAACTAATTTCAGTTTACCAGCAAACTCTAGACTACTATGATCATGTGCTTGTCACTTATATTACTTACTGCTATCTATCTATCCCTTTAAAGCTAGCTTTATTTTCCCCATGAACAAGGAGTAAAAATATTAGAATATGTTTGGTTAGGACGGAATTTAAATTATAATTGGAAACTGGAGTCCAATCCCATATCATTTGTTTGTTTGATGACTTAAAATAAGGAATTGGAATTATAATTGAATGTTTATGATTTTTTAAGTTTCAGTATGTCCTTCACATTTCAGAATTGCAATTTTTCCAAACATATTAATTGAATTCCAATTCTAATTCTAACTATACACATCCAAAGATATCCTTACAGAAATTAGACAGTGAGTATCGTTGAAGGCGGACAAACCTGAACATATGTGTTTGCTGCGGGTACCATATGCACATTCTTGGGACCAATAAAAGCTGCAAATGGTATTCGCCAGAGTTTATTTTACACACTAGAATAACATTACACATGCAATTTTATCTTAACAAATCCTGATAAATATATTACAAGTTAGCGTCCATGCTCCCAAGACTTTTGTATAAATCAGCATGATCACACCACAAGCCAACCCAATGAAGAGCAATGTGGAAATCTGGTGCTGCACTCCCTCTTTATCCTGATAAAAAACTGTGCTATCAAGATCTTACATGTTGGCTGAAATTTGACAGATAGAAAACAAACCTGTCTGGCAAGGGAAGTAGCCACCAAATTGGAAGTAGCAATCGAAAGAAACATGAAAATATAAGCCATGTAATCGCAAACGACAGTAGCAGGTCCTTGTGGTACACGAGAAGAACATAAACTCAAATCAATTCCATGAATTCTGAAAATATATACATATAAAAACATTACTTACCTAAAGCAGCCAGCTCAAGAGAACTTCCCTGACCAATCACAACAGTATCAATAAGACTCATTAATGGTCCACATATCCACAATCCAGCAGCAGGTCCAGAAAACTTCAGAATTTCAACCATTTGATCCCAAATGCTTACATTTGCATCGAACTCTTCAATAATTGTTTCTGATTTTACTTCGTCAAGTGGGGAGACGGACGCGATAGTCTCCGTGATTTCAGTAAAGCGCTCACACTCTTCATGTAGAACTTCCTCCTTACGGCCGATACATTGAGTAATCACCCGTTTGCCTCTTTGATTATGGGACAAAATTGGAATATTTAGGAGATATGATGAAATGCGGAGCTTGCAATGTTTGCTCTGGACAGATAAGCGAATGTGAGAGTTGTTGATTATAGGAGGAGTACATAGTTGATTCAATTTAGGGTTTCGAACTAGTATATGAGAATCTCTACATGGGGTTCTAAGATTCATGCTTAACAACATAAATTCCGACCGAAGTCAACCGTAAATTAGCGAACAAAGAACGGGGAGAGAGAAAAGCTTAAAGTAGTTTGGCTAGAAATTATTTTGATGTTCTTCAGATTTGTGTTATTTAAATAAACTTGTTTTTTTAATCTAAAAAATGTTGGCATTCCCCGGAGAATCGAATTAGATTGGATACTTAGAGCTACTTTAGTGGAGTTTGTATTATTTCAATTATTTCAATTATTTCGTTTATATGGTTATAAAATGTTAGGTAACCAAAAAAATACTTCAAAAGATTAAATAAAAAATATTTAATATTATGTTGATAAATTAATATATATATATATATTAGAAAAAGAGAATTTGAAAATGACTTGACAAAAAAAAACTATTTTATTTTTTAAAGCAATTCCGTCCATTCTCTTTGTCATTCCCTATCCTAAATTCAATGGGTGACATTGAAATAACTCCTAAATTCTCTCCACTTTCCCTAGTCTTAATTTATATATATATTTAAAGATGAGTGATAGGGAAGAAATTTGTGAGAGATAATAAAAGAAGGAATGATGTATAATGTATCAATTGTTGTTAAAAAAAAATAAATTTTATTATTTTTTCGATTTTCCTTTCAAATTCTATCTCACATATTCTCTTCCCTAATTATTTCTCATATTATGATTAAATAAAAATTTTAAAAAATTAAACAATTAATAATTGTCTACAAGATTTTACCCAAAACCTTAAAAAGCTATAAAAAAAATTATATATTTAATATTTTTATTTAATAATTTTTATTTTTAAATAATAAAATATTTTGAAATTATAATTTTATTTTGATACTTTTTAATAATTTTTAATAAGATTAATCATTTAATTTATAAATATATAATCTATTAAAAATTTTAATAATTAAAATCAATTATAATTTTGAATAAAATATTTGTAAACAATGAGTCAAAGTAAAGATACATATTTTGGCTTGCATCTAATTTCAGTGAGAATTTTATCAGAAATAACACACTAACTAAAAAAATAGATTTGGATAGACATTGAAGACTTCTAAAAATAACACCTAACTTAACTTTATTTAATAAGGTGTAATAATGTCCCCGAAAAATTATTCAGATCACGTCATCGCATAAATTCTCGAGAAGACGGGTTTAATCTCTTATTTCTATTCATGCATAAAAGCATATCATTAGACATGATTTCCTCTCCGTTTAATCTTCTTTTATACCTGATACAATTAACAAAATCACTAAACCAAATGTCAAACATATCTTTAACCGATGCATCTCTACAATAAAAATATAAATAAGATTGGAGAAAACATTCGTCAAACATTTACCATTACATCATGTGTTGTCCAAAAAACTAATTGAACTTTCATCACTAAAAATAAAATTGAATGCACTGATAAACCTTTCAAGTGGTATAAATCACCCGAAATGTTGCATCGATTTCAAGGGTTTATAAAATTTCTTGATGAATCAACCAAAATTATCTAACCATATTTACATTTAAAAATACTCTTTTGTTCAAATAGTAATAAACATTTATTACCAATTGAAGACTTTGTTAAAATAAATAAGATCGTGAATTTTGAACTCTATTATATTTCATTTAATCTTTATTTTGAACTACTTGAATGAGAAAATGATAAATACATATTGAAGAAAGATCCAATGTATCAAATATTTATGCATTCGAGAAAACTTATCTAAATAAAATCATGATTATTAAGGATTTATTGGGTATCATTAAGCATAGAAAAAGGCAAGGTCCTTCTTCCCTCATTTAGGTATCACTCTTTTTTTTTGGTAATTTTTTTTCCTCATTTTAAACTTTATTGGAAAGAATGATGTGGATATTATTGTTGACTTCTTGGATATATTTATGATCTTTGTACACTTTCACCTACATTGAAGAGCCTAATCTTAAACATGAAATTGATAATAAAAAAAAATAAAAAAATCATCTGATTTCTAATTGGTGAAATATGGCAGATATGGGAAAAAAGAATTGACTAGATAAAAGTGCATTTGGCTAAGTTTTAGCAATATCCAACACAAGTAAATGAAAAATGACCCTTACTCTTTAAAATAAGGATAGTTCAAGATGTAGCATGTAGACTTGATCATCATACCAACTCATTCGGATGAGTTCGTTTATAGTCTTAATGAGGATAAAATGCCTAGATTGCATAAAGATATAATGTAGAACAAATGTGATTAGTATTCACATAAACATGATGAAAAATTTTACAACTTTCAAACAAGTTTGTCTTATTATTTATGTATTACATATATTTCAAGACGATTAATATATTGTTTTATGTTTAGTAGTTGGAATCTCTTTAATTATTTAAATTTTAAAAACAAGTTGTTAAATTAAAAATATATATATATATATTGTATTGAATTCGTTATTTATGATTACATAAATTATGTATATCATATTGATATTATAATTAACATATAAATAAATAAATTAAATAATATAATATTTATATTATCACAATTTATAATATTATGATAATTATATTTTACAAAAATATTATATTATACTCTAATATCCTCACTCAAACTCACGATTCAACAACAATAAGCATTGAAAGTTTGACAGTCAGAAAATGAAAGCGCGAACAATAAAAAAGTTACGCATCATTCTTAATCTTCTTCTATTCCTTTCTCTTCATTCTCTTCTCTCTTATGCCCAATCCATTGACCATCCACCAAAAAAAATATTTCTTTTTCGATTCAGACCAACCAACATTAATAACCAAACCAAAATTAATCAAACAAAACTTTACAAACATAGGAAAAACTCAAACCAAATTCAACTCTCTATTCTCAACAACAACCAAAACCAAAACCAAAACTAAATCAAACCAAGTTTCACAAACATAGGGAAACAACAAACCAAATTCAACTTCCTATACTCAACAAAACAACCAATCAAACAAAGATTAATCAAACCAAGCTTCAAAAACTCACTTCCAATTTCCTCTCCTCCAATAATAATAATAAAACCAACATTCGTCTAAACCGGTTAATTCAACCAAATCAACCTTCGATCCGTCCAAGTTACCCTTCTCACTTAAAAACAAAACAACCAAACTCATTTCCACCAAGTTACCAAAATCCCCAATCCAACTAAACGAAAACAAATTCACTCAAATGAAATCCAAAACCCCAGATAAGTTGTTTAAGACGACCGACAAAAATAATAATAATACTAAATAAATATTAGATCCCTCCATCAATGGCTAATGTAACTATTGATGGAGTCAGCGAAAGACTATCACTTGATTAACTCAATAACGATAACCTCGCTCTGATACCATGTTAAACTAAATAGATAAATATTGTATTGAATTCGTTATTTGTGGTTACATAAATTATGTTTATTATATAGACATTATAATTAACATATAAGAAACTAAATAATATAATATTGATATTATTATCATTTATAATATTGTGATAATATCTTACAAATATATTATATTATACTGTAACACAAATATCTTTGAAACTATAATTATATTTTAGATAATTTTTTTTTATTTTTTTTTATTTTTATATATATATTTTTAGATTTGTTATTAGGCTTAAAAAGATGAATACATAAAAATGTAACCATTATCACTCACATTAACACTTGTACAACCTTATGAATTCCAATTTAAGTAAATAAATAGTGGGTTGGGAATCTTCAACCTATTGTAACAGATATCTATTACTAAGGTTCAATCACTTAGTTTTTCTAGCTTCTATAAACATAACATATACATCTATTTATTGGTTTTACGTCTCTATTTATCCTTTATAAAAATATATTATTTTCTACTTCAAAATGCATTTTTGTTTTATTTTATTAAGACTTAAGTTATTTTTGAAAGACTACAAGATCTCTAACATATTCATCCTCAAACTTTGTTTCATTTCAAATTTTCTATGATTTTAAACTAAATATCTTTGCGAAAGTTGGTTTTTTTGTCTTATTTTAAGCAACGATTCTTCTTTTAAATAAATGTTTTTTGAATTGTGTTTTTCTTTTAAGATGACTATTTTTTATGATAGATTTGTTATCCATTAATTAAAATGTGTTTGTTGGACGATACCGTTGAAAGGAGATGACGATATTTTGTCAAATGTGACACAATCAACCATTATCCAATTACAAATATTGTTTTTACTAATGTGAATGAATGTCATAGGAAGTTGACCGATTGAGTAAGCTCATTCATTTTATTAGTTTAATTAATTGGTTGAATATCAACTCAACTCTTACGGTTATATAGAATATTCTAAATAAAATGCTTATATCTAAACTTATATTAAAATTAAAATTTACAATGCATCATAATTTGTACATATGTGAAGTTTAAACTCCAACCTCCACCGTCCTGATCATCCATGATCAATAATGTAGACACGTGTTCTCCATTCATGAATAATATAAATACGTGTAAGTTTAATCTACGACACATGCATTTTATAAAAGTCATTTAAGTTTTATTTAATGTATTTAATTCTACTTTAAATGTATCTCTCTCGTTCGGCTAGTCCTCCTTTCTATCTTATCTCCATGTTTCTTGTTTGTATTTTTTCTTAAAAAATTAATCAAACATTTTATATTTTTTATCTATCTAAATACATTATTTTTTATTTTCCTTCTGTTTTTTTTAATATTAATATTTATTCTTTATAGTTTAAATTTAATATTCACTTAATTTATTTATGATCACTTAAATTATTTAAAAAACTTTTTAATATATAGTTAATAAATTTTAAACATATAATTATGAAATTAATTTATTTTTGTAATGTATTATCAAATTTAACTTTTCACTTCATAATCAATTCAATTCAAATTATTAATTAATAGTGTTAATTTTTTTTATAAATAACTTCCCTTATAATAAAGAATTCAAACAAACTCATTATATTAGATTTTTTTGTTTGAATTTAATTAGATAGATTGTTTAACATGCAACCTAAATTGAATCCTATCACAATATATCATGCTTTGTGAAATGTAAAATATGAGTTTAACTCAATTTTTAGTTAAGCATTGTTAAATACTTGAGAAATATTGTCAATATATTCATTTAATATTTAAGTTTTTAGTAATGTATTTTATTTTTATTATTTAATTTAGTATGATTCAATTTTAATTATATATATATATATATTAATTAAAAAGAAAAATATTTAAATATATAATTAAAATTTAAAATTTTTCATAATTTGTGTTACAAGAAATAGTAAAAAATTAAAAAGGGTCAACAATACTAAGATAGAAGTATAAAAAGTTGAGTGTTTTAGAAAAACAAACGGAAAAATTAATAGAAGAAAAAGCCGAAAATTTTGAATTCAAATTAGTGCCAATTATTTTTGTATATATACTGTAGTCAAGAAAAGAGTTCTCTCATCAAACATTGCTTCTCTCTCTTGCAATATAGAATCTTCATCTGATTACTTACCGATGGAAGAATCCTCACCTGAATCTATGAAGTTGTGGGAGAGGGGAAGAAAACTCGGCGCCGGCGGTTACGGTTTTGTTTATCTGGCGCGTCCTTTGGCAGGACATCCTTTGCTTCTCTCTGACCCATTGTTAGAAATCATGGCAGTAAAATCGGCCAAGTACACATCATCCTCTACTCTCCGTCGTGAAAGTCATCTTCTCAAGAAGTTCAGCGACTGCCCTTACATCATTCGTTACTTGGGCTGCGATTCCACCGTCGAAGAAGACGAGACTTTCAGGAATATCTTCATGGAATACGCCCCTGGTGGAAGCTTGCACGACCGGATTAAGTCGGCTGCATATAGGGGCACAAGAATCTCTGAGATCGAAGCAAGAGAAGTCACAGAATGTGTCTTACATGGTTTACGGTTTATCCATTCTAAGGGATATGTTCATTGTGATATAAAAACAGACAATATTTTGATTGTGAAGGGGAAGGCTAAGATTGGAGATTTGGGTCTTACAATTAAGGTGGGGAAATACCCTGGGAAGATCATAGGGACTAGTAACTATATGGCTCCTGAGTCAATTCAGTCTGGTGAGTACATGAGTTCAGTGGATATATGGGGATTGGGTTGCTGTCTGTTTGAGATGATCACTGGAGTAAAGAAATGGAGACACATGAATGAAGATGAAATTCAGGGAATTATAGAACGATCTAGAATGTCCAACAAAGCACAACTTTTCTGGAGGAAATGTATTGTTGAGGATCCGAAGAAAAGATGGGATGCCAAAATGCTTCTTCAACATCCCTTCATAGTTGATCGTCCTAAGGTGGGTGCAAATCAAAAGTTTCGCTCTTAAGGTGGGTGCAAATCAAAAGTTTTGCTCTGTTTACCAATAAAGAGCGGACAAAGCTTGACTAGAATCGAACATGTTTTTCTCTTAAAGAACCAATTTTATCATTTTTCAAATTATTATTATTAAAATGAAAAAAAAATGGATGGATTATTGTATTATTGGAGAATATCATACCTATGAATTTGTGAACTACTTGAAATTTAATTATAAATTGAAACTTTGGTAAAAATGTATCATGATGTAATTTTTTTATTGTGACCTATACCATGTGTGACCTATATAACGAGTCAATGACAAGAGAAGAAAAAGTGGGAGGTACTGATACAAAGAGGACAAATTTGCTGTTTTCAGTGCCCATATGTGTCACCTTTTAAAACTGATTTTTTTTATATTAAATGTGATTGTGAGGCTACATTAATTGTAAAATAAAAGTCTTAAGGGTGACACATATTGAAACACTGCTTATGAAAATGCATATTTGCACAGAAAGTCATTCCCTTAAATACTGTATAGGATAGAGTTGCTGGTACAGAAAGTATATCATCAAATTCAAAGGAAATGATAAGAAGAAAGAAATATGAATGAGGTGTCAAATTTAATTATAAATATTTTATTTTTATGTATAAATTTTGTAAAATGTGTTTTTAGTAAAAATAAATAAGAGTATTAATTTTTGTTATTTGCAAGCAGTGACCACAATAGTTTTGTTTTTTTAAATCATTGTGACCTTTAGACATGGAAAATCAAAATAAATGATGAAAATAACGGAAAACTGATGTGTTGGGATTTGGAATATGAGAATAATTGTGAACTACGATTTCTTCATATTCAATTATTTGTGTTATTTTGATTTTTTAAGTTTTTTTTTAAGAATCCTCTACTATTAGACATTCTTATTTTTTATCATTAAATTACTTCATTTATTCATAAAAAATATTAAAATGTATTAATTTATTTTTGTTAAATTTAAAATATAAAATATATTTTAATAATTTATCTTAAATAATAAAATAATGTTTTTAAAAAAAAAATGAAGACTAAGGTAGGTGACAAAACACAAAATCTTTTATTCTCAAAATTATAATAGCAAATAATCCATTTTTTTTTTAATTTAGAATATTCTTTTTAAAACATGGTCTTATGAGTTCGAGAAATTGTATCCTTACAAATATAATTTCAAATTTTAATATTGAGACCATATAAACAAAAATCTTAACAAACAAATATGAAACATGTTAGAAGAAAAGTTCTAATATTCATCCTTACAAACCTAATTTTGATGTCAATTTTTATTATGAGATAAAAGATAGAAATTGAATAAATATTGATAGGAAAGTTTATGAATAATATATCATCATCTCTTGGAGTTTTTTCAATTTGGGGTTATTTTAAAAACTTAGAGAGAGAAAAATAATGATTGGTAATGATTTTGAAGAGGGAATGATTAATTTTTGATAAAAATACTTAAAAGGTATTGATATATATAAATAAAATAAAAAATAATAATTTAAAATAGAGAGTATTTTAATATTTTGATTAATGATTTGAGTAATGTGACAGATAAAAAGGGTGAAATGATATTTAATTTTGTATAATTTTTTTATTTTAAAATTCATACCGAACAAAGCTTTAATATTGATATTAGATTGAAAATATAAAAATACTAACTTTAACAAATAAAATTAAGGTTTCAATATTTTTACAACTTACTGTTGTCTCTCTCTAATTATATATTAACTTTATAAAAATAAAATTAAGGTGTTAATTATATATATATATATATATATATATATATATATATATATATATATATATATAATTGAATTTAGATTATAATTAGTTATTTTTAATTCAAATCACTTATACATTTAAAATTATATATATATATATATATATATATATATATATATATATTTAATATTTTATCATAATAAATTTATTGTAAAATCATAAATATTAAAATATTAATTTTTTTAATTTTATTAATGATTTTGAAAGTATGCTAGTTTCTTATATTAAAATAAATTATAATTTGTTTTTTTTTGTTTTTGTTTTTTAATAATATTAATAAATATAATTTATAATTATAATAGTTAAAATGAATCAACATATCATAATATAATATTTTTAAACAATGATTTTATTAAAAAAATCATATTAAAAAAAATAAATTATAATTTCAAAATATTTTATTATTTATTAATTTAAAATTAAATGATTAAGTTAAAATATTAAATATTTATTAAAATTAATATATTTTAATCAAATTATATTTTATAAAGCCACTTCTTTAAATAACTCAAAACCAAACAACCTATTGAACATTTAGAATCTGAACTTCAGTTTTGTTTAATAATAATAATTAAGAATAAATATGACATCTTATTAGTATAATCAATCCTCCATTATAAAAAGAGACTTACACAAACACAAAGTAAATTTTTTTATGAAAACTCCAAGATAAACATTACCCAATCACTTGCATATTATTTCATAATAAAAATAATTTAATATTTTATAACAAAAATAATATATTTTTAAATGACTGGAGTAGAACGAGAACTACATTCTTGTACATATTAAAAAAAATATCTCTGTAAAACGGAGATGCGATGTATCAATTCTCATACATCTCGCATACTAAGCAAGTGCTCTACATGATGCTGGGTATCGATCCTCATACCTTCCACATGTTAAGCGAGCTACTGAACTACATTCCCATATATATTCAACTAACTTCAATAATATCATTGAACCCTCCTTATGAAGGCTAATATTGACATTGGGGATTAAGTCCCCTTAGAACATATTTTGATTATATGAACATGAGTTTGTTTATTTCTCTATGACAATTAATTTTGTGTTTGTGGATAAAGGTTATGACATTAAAGAAAATATTTTTTTTTTAAAGAAAGTAACACTAAAAATATTTATTACCCAACCACTTTCATAATACTTCATAATGAAAGTAATAAAAAAAAATTAAAAATGGTTGAAAAAACAATTAACTACCTCCATCAACTTTACAAAATGAATCTAAAAAATTATCATTATAATTGATATGAACACAACTACAAGAAAAACTAACTATTAAATTCTTGCTTGACTCAATTGTTTGTATAGTAGAGATGTGGGGTATCGATTCACATACATTTCACATGCTAAGCGAACACTCTATCTCACTCACATCCACATACCTATTCAACTACGTACATCTAACAAGGTCATTTAAACCTTCTTTTTAGGGCTAATTTTGACATTGAGTCACCTTAGAACAACTTTGATTATATATGGACATGGATTCTTTTTTTGTTTTTCTATGACAATTGATTTTTTTGTTTGTGTAAGAGATTATGACATTATATAAAATTATTTTTAAATGAAGTAATATTTAAAAAAAAATCATTACCCAACTACTTGCATAATATTTCATAAGAAAAATAATAAATAATTTTTTTTTAAATGATCGAGAAAATAATTAATTCACTCCACCAACTTTCCAAAATTAATTTGATAAAACGTTGTAATAATAACATTATCAATGATATACACGACTACAAAAAAAAATAACTATTTAATTAATGATTTAACTCAATTATTTGTTAAGTGGAGATGTGGAGTCGTATCTCTAGCATGTTAAGCGAGCGCTCTACCATCTAAGTTATATTCTCATATCTATTCAACTTACTCCAATAGTGTCATTGAACTGTGCTCAATGAACTGGTGGTCTACCCCGTGCCTAGTCAAAGGGTCCCTTAAGCCCGTTTGTTTGATTACTTTTATTTTTTATGTTTTATTATTTTAAAGGCTTCAAATTATTTTTAAAATTTTAACTATTGAATTCATGCTTTGACTCAATTGTTTGTAAAATGGAGGTACGGGATATTCAACTACCTCCAACAATGTCATTTAACCCTCATTTTTAAGGTTAATTGTTTGTAAAGTGGAGATGTGAAATATCGATTCTCGATTATCGTACCTCACGCATGCTAAACGAGCGCTCTACCATCTAAGCTACATCTCCATACCTATTCAATTAATTACAACAATGTCATTTAACCCTCCTTTTTAAGGCTAATTTTGGCATTAGTGATCAAGTCTCTTAGCAATTTTTGATTATATGGTCATGGATTTTTGTGTTTGCCTATGAAATTGATTTTGCATTTGTGTGGAGATTATGCCATTATAAAAAATTGTTTTTAAAGGAAGTAACATTAAAAAAATAATAATTACCCCACCACTTGCATAATATTTAATAATAAAAATTATAATATTTTTTAAAATGGTCAAAAAGAACGATTAATTCCCTTCATCGACTTTTCAGAACGAATATCAGAAAACGTCATAAATAAAAAATTTAAAAGTATAATATATAAGATTGAATAATGAAGATACTATGTGTTTGAGAATGTATATTTTGTGTATAATTACAATTTACTAGAGTATGAATTTATACAAAGATAATAATTAAAAAATTAGAATATGTAAATATTTTTTATCAACTTAAATGCTAGAAGATGAAAATCAAAAGACTCAAATATATTACTCTTTATTTTTAATTATTGAGATTTTAATACATCTTCAAACGAAAGGATGGAGACACACCGTGAGTTTATTACATAATAAAGAAAAGAAATTTGATGCAAGTCTTTGGGTGAGGATGTTGGTAGTATGATCATTAGTAGTAGGTATGTATCGGATTAAGAGATTTTTTAGAAACACATTCATGAACAAAGTGAAAATCAATCTCTACATGTTTTGTAAGAGCACGAAAAATTGGATTGACAAAGAGGAAAATAACACCAATGTTGTCACATCATAGAGTGGGAGATTGAGGTTGAGAGATGCAAAGTTCACGTAGAAAGGATTGAAGCTAGATTAGTTGAATAGTGGAATGAGCTAGAGCTCGATATTTAGACTCGATACTAGACCGTTCAACAACCTTTTATTTTTATGAATTCCAAAGGATAAGATTGTGACAAAAAAATCTACAATAGCTAGTTGTGGAGCGACAATCGTCCGAAAAACTAACACAATCAAAGTTATAAAAGGATGATAGATCGAGAGAAGGTGTTGAACGAATGAGGAGTATGACTAAGATAACTGAGTATTCTTTTCACTACGGACTAATGAGTGGTAACAGGAGACTGCATGAATTGGCAGTCATAGTTGACAAAAAAAATGCTAGTTCAAGTTGAGTATGCGTCAAATATTGGAAAGCACAAAAAATATTGCAATACAGAAATGGCTTAGGGAGAGTGTTGTCATTATGTCAAGACAAAGACAAAGATGATCCATAAAAGATTGGAGTATGAAGAGATTTTGAGCTACTCATATTGGCTCGGAGAAAAATATCATTGATATATTTTGATTGAGAGAAAAAAAATATTGGAGGTGGATCGATGAGCTTCAATCTCGAGAAAATAGTGTAGTGGACCTAAATTTTTGAGAGGGAATATGTGATTAAGTTGAGAGATGAAGGATGAGATGTGAGATGAGAAATTTTCAGTGAATATAATATTAATAAAGATGAATCATTTTAAAAATTTTGAAACTAATAGAAAGAATTGTTGATTTCAAGGTAATATACCATTCGCGAGGAGTTTGCTTGAATCCATAGAGTGATTTATGAAGTTTGCACACGTGATTAGGATAATGAAGATGAGTGAACCAAAGAGGTTGAGACATAAAAATATTCGTGTAGAGTTCCATGTAAGAAGACATTGGTGACATCGAGTTGATGAATAGACCATTGATGAATGACGACAAGTAAGAGGATGGTTCAAATGTTAATTAGTATAATTTACAATTTGACTGATTGTTTCCAGATAGGAAATGTTTTTAAAGGGACTGATGAATAAATCATTATTGCATACTATTGAATTCATGTTTTAACTCAATTATATCAAAAGTGGAGATACGGGCTATGAGTAGGATGATTGATTGAAGGTGAATTTCTTTTAAAGGGAAATAGTTGCGCATCAAAAGTGACGTGACTCGAGAGAGAGATATTCTTTCGAAAGGAATGTGTAGACATCGATAACTTTTGTGACACGACTACAAAAAAAACTAACTATTGAATTCATGTTATAACTCAATTGTATCAAAAGTGGAGATGTTTCCAGATAAGAAATGTTTTTAAAGGGACTGATGAATAGACCATTATTGCATACTATTGAATTCATGTTTTAACTCAATTATATCAAAAGTGGAGATACGGGGTATGAGTTGGATGATTGATTGAATGTGAATTTCTTTTAAAGGGAAATATTTGTGCATCAAAAGTGACGTGACTCGAGAGAGATATATTCTTTCGGAAGGAATGTGTAGACATCGATAACCTTTGTGACACGACTACAAAAAAAAACTAACTATTGAATTCATGTTATAACTCAATTGTATCAAAAGTGGAGATGTTTCCAGATAGGAAATGTTTTTAAAGGGACTAATGAATAGACCATTATTGCATACTATTGAATTCATGTTTTAACTCAATTATATCAAAAGTGGAGATAAGGGGTATGAGTAGGATGATTGATTGAAGGTGAATTTCTTTTAAAGGGAAATATTTGTGCATCAAAAGTGACGTGACTCGAGAGAGATATATTCTTTCGGAAGGAATGTGTAGGCATCGATAACCTTTGTGACACGACTAAAAAAAAACTAACTATTGAATTCATGTTATAACTCAATTGTATCAAAAGTGGAGATGCGGGGTATCGATCCCCGTACCTCTCGCATGCTAAGCGAGCGCTCTACCATCTGAGCTACATCCCCATACATACTAAATTACCTCCAATTATTTAATTCAACCTTTCCGTTTTGGGCTTATTTTGGAATTGGGGATCAAGTCTTCTTAGACAGTTTTTTTTTATGATATGGTCAATGATTGTTTTTTTGCTTGCTTTGTGTATGAAAATTTATGACATTATAGAAGATGTTTTTTTCAATTAATTTAATTACCTATTTGTTTTTAAATTTGCACACATTATTAGGATAATGAGGATGAGTGAATCTAAGAGGTTGAGATATAAAAAATTTCTCGTGTAGAGTTTCATGTAAGAAGACATTGTTGACATCGAGTTGATGAATAGAACACTGATGAATGACGACAAATAAGAGGATGGTTCAAATGCTAGTATATTTTACAATTGGACTAAGTGTTTCAAAATAGGAAATGTTTTTCTTATTGATGAAAGTTTTTGCAACAAAAGTAGCTTTGTGATGTTCAATTAGGGTCGACCCTAGGATAAGGCCAGTTAGACGGTTTCCTAGGGCCCCCTCCTAATAGGGCACAAAAAAAACACCAACAAGGTTTGATCCTTAAGTCACTATGTATTAAAATAACATCTAACCAACTAAAATATATTATTTATGTTAAAAATAATACAAACTTAATATATTTATTTAATATAACACAAAATATAACATTTAAATTAACAAAAAAAGAATAATTTTTTTATTTTTCGTTTAGGGCATCCCAATCCTCAAGGCTGCTACTGCGTTCAGTGAATCGTCAATTTTTTTTTTTAATTTTGAAAACTCGTTTGCAACCCACAATATTATGTGATGATTGATGAACAAGAGACCACATCTTATTTTGAATAAGATCATGAAACTCATTGTCATAACATAACACCATTAAGTATCTTTATTAGTTGTGGATAAATATGTGGGCGGAGAGGTGGAGATAGTGGCAAAGTTGATATTGTGAAGAGCACGAGTTTTGACAAACATTAGAAAGTTCATGTATATGAGTAGATGTATATGAGTAGGATAATTGATTGAAGGTAAGTTTCTTTTAAAGAGAAATATTTGTTCATCAAAAGTGACGTGACTCGAGAGAGAGATATTCTTCCGAAAGGAATGTGTAGACATCGGTAACCTTTGTGACACGCGACTACAAAAAAAAACTAAGTATTGAATTAATATTTCAACTCAATTGTATCACAAGTGAAAATGCAGGGTGTGAGTATAATGATTAATTGAATGTGAGTTTCTTTTAAAGGGAAACATTTGTTCATCAAAAGTGACGTGACTCGAGAGAGATATTCTTTCGGGAGGAATGTGTAGACATCGGTACCTTTATGACACGCGACTAAAAAAAACATTGAATTCATGTTTTAACTCAATTGTATCAAAAGTGGAGATAAAGGGTATGTGTAGGATGATTGATTGAATGTGAGTTTCTTTTAAAGGTAAATATTTGTTCATCAAAAGTGACGTGACTCGAGAGATATATATTCTTCCGGAGGGAATATGTAGACATCGGTAACTTTTGTGACACGCGACTAAAAAAACTAATGTTTTAAATCGATGCGGGGTATCGATCCCCGTACCTCTCGCATGCTAAGCGAGCGCTCTACCATCTGAGCTACATCCCCATACATATTTAACTATCTCCAATAATGTAATTTAACCCTAAGATAATTTTGGCATAGTCTTTTTAGACCTTTTTTTTATTATATGGTCATTGATTTATTTTTTCTTGTTTTTTATATGAAAATTATGACATTATAGAGATTTTTTTTTTAATTATTTTAGTTGCCTAACTACTTTTATAATATTTCATAATAAAATAATAAATATATTTTTTTAGAATGATCGAGAAGACGATTTAATTCTCTCCATTAATTAATAACATTATAAATGGCACACACACGACTACAAAAACACAATTATTTAACTCGTTACGTACACAATTGTTTGTAAGGTGGAGATGAATTATCTCTATCATCTAAGTTGCATCCAATACTTATTTCATAATGAAAACATTAACTGAACAAACTAGTATAATTAATGAATATAAATACAACAAACAAATGATAAACATCAAGAGATCATGTCAGCACTCAATGCTACTTCATTTTCTTTGTCAAAAGTAAAAAAGAAATCTTCTTCCACATGTGAGGCGATCTTGGCCAGCCATGGGTCGCACCACACAGTCCACATATGGTCAATCCGATCGAGTTAGCTAGCTGACTTGGCAGAGCCTTCTCCGTTGACAGACAACCAAAAAATCCCATATCACGATCACATCGAACAATCCCTGAGATGGAACCATGGCCATTAATCATCTACAACTGATCAATAAATTAAATAGAAAAATGATCATAGCCTCAAATTATTATTACCATTCCAAATTGGAATATTAATTCCAATAATACGAATGCGATACATTTGTCTGAATTTTTTATTTTTAAGGCCATGATTTATTTGTTTTTAGGAGATGGACGGGAGCCAATCAGTTTCAACCTTTGTCCGCCAGCATGGCATAAGGACTAATCAATCGTCCACATGGCAATGTATAACTGGCTGGCTAATGATAGCCTCAAACGAGACATCTTTTTGGGTTACCGAGGCAATTATAAATAGTTTGGAGAGGAAGTGAGCTTGTGGTAAAGGAGGCAGAGAAAGAAAAGATAAGATTTTTGAGCTACTGCTGCAATTGTTGCTTGTTATAACTTATCCTTTCTTATAGAGAAGAAGTAAAAGCTTCTGAAAATAACAAAAATCTTATCAATGGCGTCAGCTTCTCTCCTTAAGTCTTCTCCTTCAACTCTTCAGTCTGAGTGGATAAAGGGTCAGACCCTTCGTCAGCCCTCTGCCTCCGTCGTCCGCTGCCACCCCACGGCCGCCCCCTCTGCTCTCACTGTCCGAGCTTCCTACATTGATGAGCTCGTCAAGACTGCGGTATGTATTGGTAGTTTTAAATTCCCATGTTTGATGTTTCACTCTTACTTAATCTTGATTCTTGAATCATATTATGCAGAAAACTATTGCCTCACCAGGACGTGGAATCTTGGCCATGGATGAATCAAATGCAACCTGTGGGAAGCGTTTGGCTTCAATCGGGTTAGAGAACACCGAAGCCAACCGTCAGGCATTCAGGACCCTACTTGTGACGGTTCCAGACCTTGGAAAGTATGTCTCTGGCGCTATCCTGTTTGAGGAGACTCTTTACCAATCAACTGTTGATGGAAGGAAGATTGTCGATGTTCTTGTTGAACAGAACATTGTCCCTGGTATCAAAGTCGACAAGGTACGATGTTAAGATGAATGTTTTCTGGTTTTCTATCTTGAATTCGAAATATGATTGCTAACGCATGATGGGTTGGGTTAAATATGAGATAAAAAACAGGGTTTAGTGCCTCTTTCTGGTTCGAACAATGAATCATGGTGCCAAGGTCTTGATGGTCTTGATTCTCGCTCTGCTGCTTACTATCAGCAAGGAGCTCGCTTTGCTAAATGGTATATAGAATTGAAAAACCCAACAAAATATAAACAAAGAAAGAAGAATATGAACTGACTCTTTCTACTATTTTCTAACATTAATAGGCGTACTGTTGTAAGCATTCCAAACGGACCATCTGCTCTGGCCGTGAAGGAAGCTGCATGGGGTCTTGCACGATATGCTGCTATTTCTCAGGTAAGAAAAGATCGATTTCCAATCCAAGAATATGATGGGTTTGTGGGTTATATAAATTAATGTTATAACTGAATATGCAGGACAATGGTCTGGTTCCAATCGTTGAGCCAGAGATCTTACTCGACGGAGAACATGGAATCGACAGGACATTCGAGGTTGCCCAAAAGGTTTGGGCAGAGGTGTTCTTCTACTTAGCCGAAAACAATGTGACATTCGAGGGAATCCTTCTCAAGCCAAGCATGGTCACTCCAGGAGCAGAGTGCAAGGAAAGAGCCACACCCGAGCAAGTCGCATCCTACACCCTTTCACTCCTCAAGCGCAGAGTCCCACCGGCCGTTCCAGGCATCATGGCAAGTATCTTTTTAGGGTTTCGTTGTTGATAGAAATCGTTTTCTAACAAAAAGATTTGATCTTTTTTGTTTGTGGCAGTTCTTGTCTGGAGGGCAATCGGAGGTGGAAGCTACCTTTAACTTGAATGCAATGAACCAGACACCGAACCCATGGCACGTATCGTTCTCGTATGCTAGGGCTCTTCAGAACACTTGTTTGAAGACGTGGGGAGGACTCCCGGAGAACGTGGCGGCGGCTCAGGAAGCGTTGCTGGTGAGGGCAAAGGCTAATTCCCTTGCTCAGCTTGGGAAATACACTGGCGAGGGAGAGTCGGAGGAGTCCAAGAAGGGATTGTTTGTTGAGGGCTATGTTTACTAATTTCGTCCACCTCTTTTAACTGTTTCCATCTTTTAAGAATGTTCCATATATTAGATTCATTAATGGAAGGAAGGAATGAAGGAAGGAGACGTTTTTAGCAGAAAAAAATAATAATAAAATGGAGGAAAGGAGAAGAAGATGTTGAGGATCATGAGAAGGATGCAGGTTTTCGATCCTTAATTTGGTGTGTCTATGCTTAATCATAGCCGTACGTTTCCTTTTTGTTTTGATTGGTGTACTATTCTACTAGAAACAATAATATAATAATAATAAATATTATTTTGATTATCCCATTATTTAACTTATGTTTTTTATTTTCAATGACTTGTTTGGAGCAACATCACCTAAAAACAAATTCATACACTAATCATATATCATTCATAATTAATTATCTCTTTTATGTTTATGTTCCAAGAAAAAAAATGTTGAGGAAAACAAATCAAATTTGTCATATGACATGGATTATTGCTTGTAAAATACTTTCATCAACAAGTTTGGTGGAGTCATCATTATGATAGACTATCCTTTAAAAAAAATCATTCACTTTTAAGTGACAAATAGATACAAAGCACAAAGGAGGAATTTCATTAGGAGAAGAAATAAATTTATAAACAAATGGATTTGAGTAATTTTGATAACCTTAAGTTGTATTATTGAACACTCATTGATCATATTGAGTAATTGATAATTGTGAGTTAGGTGATTGAAACATTTGAGGTTGAGAATAATTTATACTTTTGTGGATAAATAGTATATATATATATTGATTCATTAGGATTGTTTATATATATATTGATTCATTAGGATTGTTTTTCTGCTTAATTATAATAAATTCATTTTACTTTTTTTAAAATTAAATATTTAATATAATATGATATAAATAAAAATTATTTTAACATAACTATTAATTAATAAAAAAAAATCAAAATGACACCAAACACATTAGACACAAAAAATGTTCTAACCTACTGCCTACAAAATTTAGATAAATGATTGAGAGAGAATTTTGGTGAGGAAAATGGAAGCCGAAATAACGTCTAATCTAATCTGACTGAAAAAATAAAATAATTTATACATCTTCTATTTTTTCACACTTTTTATTAGTCCTTAAAATATAAAATAATTTTAAAAGGATCTATGTTATAAAAAAATAGTCAAAAAAATCAAATTAAAATAATCAAATATTGATATAAGACATAATAAAAAAAATTAATAAATAAAAAGAGATAAATTAATTAAGAAAAAAAAGAAAAAATTAATATTTAATTAATAAATATTAAATTTAAAAAAAAAATAATTAATCATGTTTACTAACAATTTTTTAATAACCGAAAGACTTAAATAAGTCGAGGGAGGATCTGCTATCCCTTGTTGTCTCATTTATCAAAACGACTTAATTTTGATAAATTAAACAAATAAAAAATTATATATATAAAATAAATCTTAAATCCTAAATTCTAATCCTTAAATTCTAAACTCTAAATCCTAAAAAATTATATATATATGACATTTTATTTTAATATTTAATTTTATTTTTCCTCTCTCCACTCTTTTCTCTTCTACGAGACAGCAAGTGAGACATTATCTTTGGGACAATAGATCCGAATTCATAAGCCGAGCCCATTTTTAATGCAAACATTGGTGATAAAAACATAAGGGTTCGTCCATGGAGGAAATACCAACTTAGAGTAAAGAAAACATTGAAAAGAAAACTTAAAAGTTCGTACACGGAGGAAGATTTGTTTTATCAAAATTATTTTTATTTTCACATAATGAATGTTTTTAATTTATATGATTTTGGGAAGATTTAAAAAAATAACAAAACAATTTTAAATAAAACGAGTAGATAAATATATATGTTTCCTCATATTTTTTTTATTAATTAAATAAAAAAAATATTGAATTAAATTATATAGTCATACGCTTGTTATATTAAGAGGTTTGAGGTGAAATTGAAAGATTCAACCAAGTATCTAATTACTATGAATTATTGTATTTATTTAACTATTAATTTTTCAATATAATTGTATAAGATCATTTAAAAGTAAAAATAAATTTTTTTAACCCATCAAGATAACTCAGTAGTAAGAGTCAGTTTAAGAGACTAAAATATCACGAGTTCGATTTAATTTAAAGTGTTTTGAGTTAAAACGGGACCATGGTTGTGGGTAGGGATGTAATTGAGCCGAGACGAGCCAGATAGTGTCAGACTCAAGCTCGGCTTGTCTAGTATATATTCGAGCTTGACTCGTCTAGTATATATTCGAATTCGAGCTCGTATAAATTTAGTTGAGGTTACAAGTCGCTCTTACTCGGCTCATTTAGAGCTCGTTTAAAACTTATTTAGAACTCCTTTAGAAAGTTCAAACTCTTTTAAAGCTCGTCTAGTGAAATATTATTTACCTCGTTGTATAAAAGTTAAATTTATAAATTCAAACAATTAAATAAATTAAAAGAGCATTGAAACCTTAGTGAGCAACCTTAAAGACCCACAACCATGACTAGAAGAAAGAGATAGAGATATGAGAGGTTGGCTAATCAATTTTGTCTGCTCTTGCAAATTTTTTTTTTTTAAATTATTTATTTATTAATCCTAAGTTTTATTATAGGTTATTATTATATTAATATATATATATATAATTATTTAAAAAATATATATTTATAAATTAATTAAATATATTTTTTTAATGATTTACAAATTATATTTAAACGATATTCTAAACGAACATGTTTGCGAGCCCATAAGTGAGCCTATAAACGATCATGTTCACGAGCTTACGAATCGAATATCGAGACTCAAATTAGGCTCGTTTAAATTTTTGAGCTTTTAAACGAACCTGAACTCGGATAGTTAAGACTAACGAACAAGTTCAAACGAATTTTTTATCGAGCCGAGATTCGAATAGCTCGCGAGCAACTCTTAATTTTTAACGGTGGGATTTCTAACGGTGGGATGTCAGTTAAGTCTCTCTAATTAATTTTTTTTTATTATAATAAAAAAAATGAATTAATTATTTAAAACTATAAAAATTAATATTCCTAATTGTTTAACATTTAATAAGTGTAAAGTGAGGATAATCAATTGGATGCATTTACTTAATTAATTATCATATGATTAAATGGGACGAATTGATGCAATTATCTATCCGAAAGAAAAAAGCAGTGGACATTAGTAACTGAAGTAAACAATGGATGTCGCTGGACTGTGGTTCTTAATTAAACACGAAATGGAACGAAACTGACCACAGTCTCTCTCTCTCTTTCTTCTCCCATCGGCGATCTCTTCAATCGAATAGCTTTCTTTGCATTTCTCAAATGGAGCTCAGCCGTTGTGCTACCTTTGCCTGGAGTAAATCTGTTTCTCCCTCATTTGACTTCTCCCAACCTCTTTCAGTGAGTTTCTCTTACGCATACTGCAAATTTATTTTGAATTTCAGATATGCGTCGTTAATTAAGCTTGCCATACTTAGAATTTAGAATCGTAATGTTCACTGCTTGCAGTTTTGTCAAGTTAGGAGTTTCAGAGTGTGGTGCATTGGCAATGGCGCTAGTTCTCCTCAAAAGGTAATCTGATTGGATTTTTCTTCACATTAGAACTGCTGAAGTATCAATGGAAATGGGATTTGATAGAACATAACTGATAGGGTTAATACAATAAGGAAGAGAGATAACTTCTAACAAGAGAATTCAACTAAATCATTCATATTCGACTCTTCACAACTAATATACTACTATATTATAACCGTCACTATATTTAACCCTAATATCCTTTTCCCTTGTATCAATAACCTCGTCAGTAATCTGTCATCTTGTTCAACTAATGCCATTTATTATCTTCTACAGTCTCAGACTTATGGAAATTTTCATCTGCATATGTTATTCTTATCCTTCTGGAGAACAACTTTAGGTTCAAATTGCCCCTTGGGTAGCTAGTTATACATTAGCTGATACAGTTGTTTAGATGGTATTGACTGATTTGCTTCAACTGATTGGATCCATACGTCGGAGCCACTTAGTTCATGTCCTAGGCCCTAGGGGCACATGGGGCCATGGAAGGAAGATTATAATAAGTTACTAATTATTGCAGGAAGCAATGACTGTATCAATAACTGGAGCTACAGGTTTCATAGGTAAACGACTGGTTCAAAGGCTGCAAGCAGGTTAGTTCCTTTCTTTATGGATGAATTGTATGAAGTAAGAATCATGTAACTGCGAGTGATTGTATTTTTTTGGGTGGTTATGTACAATTGGTTGTTCAATTGATAATTCTAGGTGAAATCAGTAAAGTTCAGTTAGGGTTAAGGTTATCTAGTTGTATTATTTCGTTCCATGGCCACCAATTCATTTATTATGATCAAGCCACTACTCCCATGTGGCATTATTCTTGCATATCCTAAACCCTAAACCATTTCATCAATCAACATTCTTGCATACATGGTTTGATTATAGATTTAGGAATCTTTAGTTCTTTACTCTCATTTTAGGTCTACATATGTTATGTTTAGGCTTGGCTAAAACTGCCTGAAGTAATTTCGTTTCTTGAATTTGGGAATGCAGACAACCACAATGTCAACGTGTTGACGCGTTCTAGATCTAAAGCTCAATCAATTTTTCCCGGTAAGAAGGTAATGAAGTTTTAGTTATCTTGTTATTCCTCATCTGAGGTTCTTTATAATTGACACAATGGTGATAAGAATGAAATTCACATTTACTATTTGGTTATCAAATTTAAGCAAGCAGCAGGGGAAGTGTTAGTTATACTTTCATGTCTGAATCCTTAACTATTAAATTCAATATGGGGCATCTAAAATCAAAGACATAATAGAAAAGGGAGGAAAACAAAATTGCTTTATTTTTGTTGACTCTGTAATCTGTATTGTTTATGATTGTAGTGAAAGATTTTCCTCAAATCATTATTGCCGAGGAGGCAAACTGGAAGGACTGCATTCAAGGTTCAAATGCTGTTGTAAATTTGGCTGGAACTCCCATCAGTACAAGATGGTCTCCTGAGGTTAGCTTTTGTATACATTGTTTGTTAAATGATTCCCAAATAGATGAAAAAGATTAATCAATCACATGAAGTTTGTATAAATGCAGAAAACTTTGACCATATTCTAGAATACAATGCATCTAAACTTCATTTATCCTGCAGATCAAGAAAGATATCAAAGACAGCAGAACAAGAGTAACCTCAAAGGTCAAGTTTCAACAGTACAGTAGGTTAATGCTATGAATGACTGCAGCTATTTGTTATACCTGTACTAGAATTAGGTTTAATATCTAAAATCGAAGAGCATAATTGACGAAACGATACATTGAATCAAAGAAAATTGTATTTGAGATGAGAAGATAAGATAAAAGTTCTTAACAAGCTAAGAACAATTGAGAAAGAAGGTGTGAAGATAAAACTCTAAATGCTATGGAGAATACAAATTGGAGATGAGAGATACTGAAACTGTAAAGCGTATTCAACTAATTTTCAGCATAACTATTACATATTTTCCCCACGTATCACTATTATCATTAGTTGCTGATTTGTTAACTTCTCTAATTTTGAAGGTAGTAGACATCATGAATAACTTACAAGATGATGTTCGTCCTAGTGTTTTGGTCAGTGCAACTGCAGTCGGGTATTATGGTATGAGCTTCTTTTTCTGTTTTTTTTTACAATGAGATGCGTTTTGGATAATTAATTGTATTTCACTTGCATAGGCCTTTTATTCAAGCCAGCATCAAAGATAATTTTGACACAAATATATTTCCCACAGATATTTTAGGCTGGAAATGCAGAATTTTATTCATTGCAGTCGATTAAGCCATTTTATCTTTTCATTTCTCCACAAGATATTCTACTGGTTTTATACTCCTTATAGTTAAGATTTTGAAGTGTTGTGACATTGAAATATGACCCCATTTGAAAACACTTTTAAATATTTGTATCCGGATACAAATACAAAAGCATAAATAGTTTTCTGACTGTCTTTTACTATATTTAGTTTCCTAATCCATCTTAATCTCGATACTATCTAGATCTAGATAAAGAAAAAAGTGTTTCCAAATGGGGTCATTGATGTAACTAAAGATCCCCCAACAAAGAAAAAAAGATGTTCGAACAAATGGCCAGAATATTTTCCATGAACACTGTTTGTTTATTCTTTAGATTAGAGAAGATCAGTAATTAGCCATACCAAAATTATACTTAAATTAGCTCAGAAAATATAACCCCTCACTGTAGGCATACAAATTTCTCACAAATCTTGTTGGAACTACACTCATTGCATAACATTGTGTCCATATAAATTTTAGTTCAATGAGGTGCATTGCTAAATTTATAGTTTTTTTCACACAGCATGTTTGACTTCTCAATAGTTATAGAAACTCATATTGTTGGGACATGTGTGGACAGGTGCAAGTGAAACCAAAGTATTTGATGAGAAAAGTCCTTCAGGGAATGACTACTTGGCAGAAGTAAGATCGTGATTCTTTTTTCTTTCCTTTTTTTTGAAAAACTGAAAATTTCATTAAAACCATAGGCAACGCGAAAGTGAGTCCGTCTATGGTAGAAATTGAGTTGTATGACCTGTGTAGTCATAGTTCTAGAAAATCAATGGAGAGAGGGTGATATAAAATACATTGTTGTTCTATTTCCAGTTTCAATTCATTTCCTTCCCCCAGCGTTATAATTGATCCTAGAAGAAATACCCGGTAGCTCTATTTCCAATTTCAATTTCTCCTTTGATCTGATTATCACTCCATGTTCCATGCCTTCATGGCATCTTCAATGAGATCATTATTCTATCTAGTCATTTATTCAAGCATAATTGATTGGGAGTATAATTAGATTTTGTGATGTTGGTTCATTATAATTTCAATGAGAAAGATAATTTATTTCTTACTTTTAAAAATGTCACTCTGACATGCTCCTGACAACATGTTTACTTCTTTTTTCAGGTTTGTAGAGAATGGGAAGCATCAGCCCTCAGAGTTAATAAGGATGTCAGGTTGGCTCTTATTCGCATTGGTGTGGTCCTCGGCAAAGATGGCGGAGCTCTAGGTATATTTTACCGCCTGTATGTCAATTTCTCACCGCATTTGGCCTATCAGGCTATCAGCATCTGCAAATAATTTGGTTTCTTCTATATCTGTGGTCTGGACAACTAAATATTATCAACTTTACTCCGCAGCTAAAATGATCCCTCTCTTTGTGATGTTTGCTGGTGGACCATTAGGATCTGGTAGACAATGGTAATGATTTTAATTTTAACTTGTAGAGGTTGCTTCATAATGAGCCTATTTAAGCCTATTTAGAAAGTAGTATTTTATCATAACTATGCCTATTTGATTTTGTCACAATAGAATCTCATTAAAGAATCACCATAGATAAAACTAAAAGTGTTTTTTGTTTGATACAAGATTGTTTTCTACATTATGATCCAGATTATGGTCTAATTTTTTGTTTCATTTGGTAAATAACTTATAATATAAGTGATCTAGATAATTTTTTGAATCGTGATCAAATTATCTTTTAGATGGTTGTGATTTTTGACAACCATAAAAAATGTAGATTTTTTGGATCATGATCCATAAAAATATAGCATGATAACAAATCTCTTCTACGTATTAAATTAACACTGAAATGCTCTTTTACTTTTGAAGGTTTTCCTGGATACATTTAGATGATATAGTGGATTTAATATACGAGGCTCTATCCAATCCATCCTACAAAGGTCAGAAAAATTCCTGGATTTTGATCTCTTTTCTGCACACTCATAGACTGCAAGTGAATTGTAAGAAATGCATTATAAAGACGAGTATTATGAGATCTTATTAGAAATTCAGTCTCTTATTATTCCAAATTCTCGTGACCCACTTGATAACTCAATTGATAAGAGCTTTTGAATTAAGAAGTTAAGGTCTCAAGTTTGATTCTCATTGGAAGCATCTTGATTAAAGTAGGGTGATGTATTGATGGATGTTGTACTAACCTCTTTCAAGAAAAAAAGAAAAAAATGAACTTTGTGCTCTTAAATATCACATATGAAGCCATGTAAAATAAGTGCACGACATTGGGGCAATGGTATATACATATTTGAAGCTCCTTGTCTTGTCTTTTTATTTTTATTTTAAAAGGTTGCACGTTGAAAATCTCAGGGGTTATCAATGGAACTTCACCTAATCCTGTTCGATTAGGAGAAATGTGTGAACAACTGGGAACAGCCCTGGGAAGGCCTTCGTGGCTACCAGTACCAGAAATAGCACTCAAAACTGTTCTAGGAGAAGGCGCGACTGTGGTTTGTTTCGATCCCTTCCAACTTTTTAAACTTCCATAACCCCTAATTGACAGAAGCTATCACATAACTAACACTGTATAAGTTGCATGCAGGTTCTGGAAGGACAGAAAGTGATTCCGGCAAGGGCCAAGGAGCTGGGGTTCACTTTCCGGTATCCACGTGTAAAAGATGCACTAAGAGCCATCATATCTGAGTAACAAACTGAATTGAATCTGGTCTACATTCTTTATTCTTTCTGTTGGCTATGTATCAAAAATCTTAAACACTTAATAAAATGCTTCCAAATTTTGGACCCAGAAAAATGTAATACAACTGGTAAGTATAGCAAGCCTATTTAAAAACTAATATTTGTATTTGTATGTTACAAGTTATGATCTCGATTGCAATAAAAATAACATAATATAAGATTTAATTTTCATTAAAAACTCTTCAAGGGGGATTATAACTGCATAGTTTTTTAAATTAAAAAGAAAAATTATAATTTTTTTCTTATAATGATCTAAATTATAGTGATATTTTTTAGGTTCATCTGATATAAACATTATTTTCTAGATCATACAATGTGATTTGTTTAATTTTTTTAAAAATTATTTTCTATATCATGAATAGATTATTGTAATTTTGTGACAAGCATAATATAGATTTATTCACTTCCATGTTAAGTATCAATAACTTCCCAATGCACCATTGATCAGTTCCAAAGTGAACTGATATTAAAAGTACAAAGAAATGCATATTCACCACTAGTCAAAAGTCTATTTACCTTCACTTGCCTTTGTTCAACTCAAAGTAACCACATGATACCATAAACCTTATAAAAAAACATTAACCTCTTAAGGAGTATTTCTTCCCCGTAAAAGCCTGGAATGTAGGCTCCTCTTTCTTTGCAGGATCCTCTGATTTAGACTCTTTTGCCGCCTCCTGCACATGATCATTGGATGATACCACTAACTTACATTACGATAAAAATAAGGTTGTTGTTGCTGCTCATACCTGTTGTGTATCCTTAGGCCGGTTCACATTTGAGCCAAATACAAGCTTTCCCTGATTCTGTCGTTTTGCGCTTTGTGAACTAGTAGTTCCTGCCGTAGGCTTCCCATTATCATTTTCAACAGCAGGTCGCTTGTCCTTCGATCTGCTGGAAGAAGACACAGGAGGGGGAGGGTTCTTTATAGGTTTCCCATCTAAACGTTTACCCGCTCCACTAAATGGGTTAAACTTTGGTTCAGTTTCTTCTGGGGCCTCTTCTGCTGCTCAAATATATATAAAAAAAAAGTGTTTTAAGACTTTGTTTGATGTGGGTTATTGATATTAATTTCAAATAACCCACTATCCAATCAACACCCAAATGTGTTTTTACCTAAATATCCTGATTTTCAATAACCTACCTATTATTTCGAAATAGCCACATGGTTATACAAATAACATAATATCAAATAAATAACCGATAATGAACAAGAGCAAAGTGAACCTCTTTAGTAAATTACAAAAACAAGCTATGATAGTGACAGCAGTACTAGGAAGAAAAGAAGTAACATTTTATGGACTTAGAAAGTCAACAGATGCATACCTTTAAGTGGCGCCTTGCTAGATGGAACAGATTTAACAGGTTTTTCAGGTTCCTTGTAATCAAGGGGAGGTGCAAAGTCCACTTCACAATCGGTCTCGATAATACTCACTGCATGGGAAGGTTTTGCTTCGACAATGTCAATGTAAAACTTTTTGTTGTTGTATGCAACCATAATACTATCTCCAATTGTCAGGCAAGAAAAGTTTCGTAGTGTTGTCTCCAAACTGCATGAAAGAATAACACAGCTTCATTAGGAACCACAACCACAATGCTTAACTAATTCTAGAGAATACTCAAAACCCTATTCTAGCATGATAACAACAACAGCATCAAAAAACGAACATGGCCTTAGGATTGGAGATATCCAAGAAATCTTTGGTGTGCGGTTGTAGTTTAACATATGTCCCTTTTGGAAGAGTGGCATTTTTCACTTGCATAGTATCTCCTTCTTGTAATAGTAAGTTCTCCATCATCTGAAACAAAATGTATTAACTAGAAATAATCTATTTCTAGATCTGAATCAGGATCCAAACAGAAGTTGTCAATAATATTATTTGAAAATACTATTTTTTGTGTTAGGTATGTTGATACAGATGAGATCACGTTTGGAAACAGAATTTACTCAGACTCAAATCAAGATCCAAAAAATGTTTTCATATATATGAAGTAAAAATTGTTGAGCCTGTCTTACCCAGTATGGCAAATATACCACGCCCTCTTCAGCAACAAACTCTAGAACCCCACAGTGAGAAACGCGCTCGGTGGCAGCATTTCGAAGCTCAAACAACATAGGGTAATCAATGTGAAGTGATGCTGCAGTGTATTATTTATCATAAGATTGTTGTCAGCACTGGACAAAAGAGTATGATGAACAGTTGTTGTGAGTTTTCATATTCAAGCTAACCTACCCAGACGGTCAAGGGCTGATGGAGGCATTATAACTGGAAAACAGCAAAGAAATTTAGACATTTAATCATTTATATGAAATTTAGGCATAGTTCTTATTTCAATGGCTTACTTTTATCACCATTTTCAATCTGTTGCTGCATGATTAGAGAAAAACAAAGAATTAGAAGACTGGTCAAGTAAATACCAAGAATTTCATTTATTTAAGAGGCTATTCAAATTATTCTCATATTATATTAGCTATGCAATTCCATACAGATGGGCACCACTTAACTAAAGGATGTGGATCAGATAACATGAACCTTACCTTATCAATGAAAGATGCAGGGTAACACCTGTATGTCTGCTCAAAAGACCTACCTTGATGATATTCATATCCATCGAAATACTGCAAATCCAAAAAAAGAGAACCAGGATTAATATAGCGAATGCAATCAAAACACTTGATTTATCATATACAACATACATACTTTAAGGCATATATAGACTAACAGTTTCTACATACAAAGTGAGCTTAAGAAACAAGCATAAATGACTCCAAATGAGATGTAAAGTTTAACCCAGATATAATACCAGAACAAAGCAATGCCAAATGTAATACAACCTTCCAAGTTCCAACTCATGCATTAGTGTATGATAAGAACAAGCATCACATCATTCTTACAAGATTTCATTGCATCATAAGTATGTATTCCATTACAAGATTTTGAAGCTAAAAACCCTACCATATGAAAAGACAGGTTCATCTTCCTCCCATGCATCATATGCATGACATGCCAATGCAGTACAAACTATTACTGGAATTGATTGAAAGATAAAAAGCTGCAATTGTAAACTAGAATGGCTGCATTCATCTCCCAGATGTGTAATAAGATAAATCACTATAACAGTTGTCTTAGTAAATGAAAATCATAACCTCTAGCAATTCCTTCAAGAACTCGAAACTCTCCTAGCTACAATCTAAATACAGATAACGAACTCTAGACCTAAAACAAGGTGAAATTTATCCCCAATCTCCAACCGAGGCTTTCCTCGACATCTATCACTGAATTATGCATTCTTCGAGTAGGATCATCCATCCAGGTAAAGAAAACAAAAAGGAAAACATATATCACCATATTCAATATCTGTAGGATCAGCAAGTTATTGGATTCACGAGCTAAATTCTTTCTCCGAATTGATGATAAAGTTCAGAATTTGATTGAATCGCTTCGCTTATCAACCTACACAGAAATGGCGGAGTAGCGCATTGTTCGTTCTGGAGATAGATTTTGGAGAAGAAAACCTATATATACCGTTTCAAATGGGCCGTACAAGTAGTCCAGTTCAATTTGGTCTTAGAATATCTGGCCCATAATATTTTTGGATGTTATGCAGATATTATTCGTAGGCTTAACTTAATGTATAGGTTAAAACCAAGGCCCAATGTAAAATAAAACTCAAATTTTATGTAACTCATTCATTTCTACCAACTTTTTCCATTTTATTTTTTAAACTATCCACATCTTTTTTTTCACTTTTTCCTCTCAAAATAATTAAAATAAAAATGAACTTAAATATTATAGTAAAGTTTATTAAACAGAATAAGGCAATTATTTTATTTTAATTTTTATTTAATATACTTTATTTTAATATTTATATAATGTATTATGTTGATAAATATGTATTTTATTTTAATAAGCTTAATTACAAGTTTAACATCTCTAGTAATGTAGCTAGCTTTTTTATTTTTATTTAATGTGTGTTATTTTATTGTTTATGTATATATAATTAATTGTTTTGATAAAATAAATATTTTATTTTAATAAGCTTTACATAAGTTTTGATTTATCATGTTATTTTAATTATTATTCAATGTATTTTATTTTAATGTTTATAAAATATATTTTATTTTAATGTATAATATTTAAGTTAATTTTAATTAATTAATTTAGTAGGTTTAATTTTAATTATATATATATATTATATCGATAAAATTAAATAATTTGTGAATTTAATACGATTTTAATTTAACTTATATTGTAATATATCTTATTTTAATTTAATTTAAAATTTTTATGTAATATATTTTATTTTAATATATAATTTTTATATTTATTTAATTATTTTATAAAAAGGTGAATAGTTTAAAGAAATGAATAAAAATATGGGTAACTTAGAAAAATAAATAAAATAAAAAAGATGACTAGAAAATGAATGTATATATCTATTAAATAACTGGTCATATAATTATCCAAACATCTAAATTTGTTGCTTTGCTAGCTAGCCCCAAAACCAATCCTTGTTTAGCTAAGCATTTTCCATTTCTAAGAAACTATTGTCTTTTCATATGATTTTTTTATTTAGAAAACTAAGTATATTCTATTTCAACACCAGTTGGTCGGTTCGGACCTCCACTTAGTTTCACCAAGCTTCATTATAGTCATGGATAGATCACCCAGGTTCGGGTCCATAAGTAGTGACAATTACCCTATGAAGACTACGCTTTTATTCTTAACATCCAGGTTTCTTCTTCAGTCTAATGAAGATTTTGGGTATATATGTTTTCATGAAGCACCCATTTTCACACCAAACTAATATCCAAGATTCTAAAAAGCTTAGAGATATCTATAAACTGCGAGTTTCCCATCAACTAAACTAATCCCATAAGAATTATAATTTAATATAAACTCATATATATAAATGTTTTTGGGTGAATGTGATGAATGATGAAGCTAGTTAGCCATCAGATAAAGATTATAGCTAGGGCATGTTTGTGGGCTCCTCCATGTGCTGCGTACTGGCCATATCAACATCAATCCCGTCTCATTTTGCTCTAAAATAACAACATACTTGTTCCTTGGACCCGACTTTCTTGTGTTTTATATATAATTACTATTTGCTAGCTATCTAGCTTCTCATTTCTGTTCTCTATTTCAGATTTTTTAAAGATCTTCTCTATTTGATCAGTTACATCAGACAAATAAATAAATTAAACCTACATCTTCAAACCCATTTATTTAAAAGTCATTATGAGTACCACCATGAAATGGAAAAAAAATATATAGAATAGGAAACCACAATAAATCAGCAATATGAAAAGAAACAAACACAACAAAGTCAAATGATCCACTTCACATCTTATACGAAGAAGTGACGGAGAAAAAATAAAATATTTTTTATTTTAGGAAGCTAACACGAAGATTCGCTTATCTTAAGATAATATTATGAGAAATCAAATATTGAGCTACAATCAAATGCCACCAACTTGTAGGGAAGAACAATGAAGACAGAAATAATTCAGACCACAAATATCTGCAATCCATTTCGAAAATAAATTAGATGAGAGAATCAAATAAACTGCCAGTATTTTCTCCCATTCCCATGTTCTAAGGCTGAGAAAACATTCTGCCAGAGCATAACATTCAAGGCAACTTTTCTCTTTTTTATTTATTTATTTATTCCTTTTTAAATATATTATATATAAAATTGACGTATATAATTGGTAGCTATTGCATGTAATTTAGAATGTGCTTACGGTCCCCACTAAAAGAAGCTTGATCGAATAATAGAGTTGTTATCGGATTCGATCAAACATATATAGGAGTTATTATTAGGATCAGGTACAAACCCTAAACCTAACTAATTAGTAGAATTTCCTAATTAATTTTGTTATTCATGAGAGAAAGAGTATTATTAATTGTTTTGGTTTCACTTTCACTTGATATCGACAGGAAACAAAATAACATATATTTCACTTTCAAGTGAGATTCAAGAAGAGGAAAAAAATGCAAATGCTAGCTAGTACTACTCTCTAGTCCCTTCTTTTGTACGGGCTATCTATACATACAAGTTTATTGTTATTATTTTAATTTATAAAAAAAAATTAATGTATAAGACATAAATAATAGTCGATTAAACAAGTAAAACAAAAATAATACAAAAACAAAAGTGTTTACCTTGTCATATAACATAATAAGATTAACCATTTAAGAGCAACAATCAAAATATAAATAAAAAAATGCTCACCAAGAAACAAACATAACATAAAATCAATCTTTGACAAGCTCGGAGATCTTTAAAAAGATTCATGAGTTCATCGATCACTCCATCGGTTTTTCAGAAGAGATCTCCTCAGTCGTCGTAGTAATAGTATTATGGAGTAAACACATTAGTAGTCGACTGCGATCATTGAAAGTCATTCGGTACATTTCAAGTCAAATAATCCATCATAAAATAATCAGGACGAGAACTCATCAACTCAATCCGATCGAACTCTCAGTCTATATATACACATCCCAACGATCGACGGTTGACTCAGACATTACTCATTTAATGACAATTATATTCCAAATTAGACTCCAAACCACTTTCTTTGCAATGCAAAATTAAACAAGTGAAGTGTTATATTCATCTTTTCACGACACATTCTACAACGACTAACTATAATATATATAGTCCGCCAAGACAATTTTTTAAATGGTAAAAATACATTATGGCCTTAAAATTTTAAATAATTATATCATAATCAAATATAATCTCACTTATCATTTCAATCAAAGTAGAGTGTTGTAACTCACATCATCGTGGTCATGAGTCCGAGACTTCACACCAGATTCCATTTAAAAAAAATACAAAGAAGTGGTTTTTAGTATTAAAAAACACAATATCAAATGAGCCCTTAATTGTCACAACTATTTAAAACTATAGAAACTTGAATGATCTATATAAAAACCACATAAAACTTGAAGGACATATTATAATACATATCTCCTAGCTAGTCAGCTTCATGTAAGCAAACTGGTTATATATAGTTGGCAAAAGAGACAATAATGTTGAAATTATTAATTAAAACTAGTATATAAAAGAGTATAATTAATGAAATTAAGCAAATGGTCATCTTTAGTTAGCTCTTCTCGTTAGGCTAGAACCAAGAGAAAGAGAAAAAAGATAGAGGGTCCATGTTGTCTTTTGGAGGGTCAGCATAGAAAGTGTCCCCAATGAATTCGGTTTCGTTCTTGTCTTTCTTTAATTCCACATAACCCTAGCTAACTTTCTTCATAAATACCCATCTCCCCTTTCCCATTTTCTCACCATCTCTCTTCTTCTTCTTCATTATTACGTTTTTTTTTTCTCCATCTCCATTCTCCAAATACTATAATGGCCATCAGGAAATCAAACAAGCTAGCTCAAGCAGCATTACTCAAACAGATCCTCAAAAGATGCTCAAGTTTGGGGAAGAAAGGTGGTTACGTTGATGATGATGTCAACACCCTTCCTCTCGACGTACCAAAGGGTCATTTCGTTGTTTATGTCGGAGAAAACAGGAGTAGATACATTGTTTCCATCTCTCTCCTCACTCAGCCGGAGTTTCAGTGTCTTCTCCGGCGAGCTGAGGAGGAGTTTGGCTTTGCTCATGAGATGGGTCTTACCATTCCTTGTGAAGAAGTTGCTTTTCGATCTCTAACCTCTATGCTCATGATGAGATGAGTCGGGTAGGGTCAGGAGGATCCGATCGATCATTGATGAAGACCGAATTAAGACAAACAGTTCCTATTAATTTTTTTTTCTGGATCGGAAAAAAATATTTGAAGAGAGATGGGCCAAGATGAAGCATATATATAATATATATATATATATATGCTTCTCTTTTTTTACCATCTTTCTTTGTTTTGGGAACTAGTATGTTTAACTCGGGATGTAGATTTGGTGATTGATTAATTAATTAATTAATGATCGATCATTATTCCGAGCCATGCCACCGAACATATGATTAATCATGTTTTTAGTGGGTCGGATTACATATATATTATATTATAATATTTGTACAAATTCATCATATGATGATTTAGCTAGCTAGTAGAACCGTACGTACGTACAATTTAAGAATTTTCCTCTCGCAGTGGTGTGATTTTGCACCCCGTGAGAAAATCCCATGTTTTAATGCAAGTTTATTTAATTATTTACTTCTTGTTTAGCAAATAAATAAATAAAATTTTAGTTAACTCTTCTTTATTACCTTTCCCTCTCTTATATGTCTCTATTTAAATGAGAATAACCCAATAAAAAAAAAAGTCACAGCACAATTCATAGAAATGTTCCCATGAATATTTTTTTACAAAGTAAATGGTACTAACAAAAAACTGTTACAATTAGTTTGTCACAGTGAAAATATCGAACTACATGTAAAAACAAATAAAGTAAAACTAGGTCTTATCTAAAAGATTTTCGGAATAGCTTAAGTTAAGGTTAATATGTATTCTGTTTACCGCGATAATTAGGTGTTATGCCTTTGATCACTGCTAGCTATTCTCTTAATTAACAAGAAAATCATCCCCATCACGATTAGCTAGGATATATAACAAAGGGTATAACTTTTCTTGTTTTTTTTAAATAAAAATATTAATCTTGATAATTGTAAAGACTTACAGTATAATTGTAAGCTTCTTCTGATCATGTCTTTAATATGATGAGAACTCTATACACAAGATTATGTAAGAATTCTACAGAATAATTTCCTCATGTATTTATAATTTCGCTAGATCCAATATTAGCTTGTATGATAATTAGGTCAAGTTATCGACTTTGGTGGTGGTTGGACGATTGAGTGCATTGGCATGTTTTATTCTGTTTTAAGAATTAATGCATTATAATAGTAACAATAATTGAAGGGTTGAACAGGAAAAATAAGGAACAGCTAATAGACACTAGACTAACATATATATATTTTCACACAGCTTGTACTTAATTTCTTCTCTTAGGTGGATCTACTAGTTAGCTAGCTATAAATTGTTTTCTAAAAGTGTGAGTGAGTCATGTTTGGTTAGTTCGATGCTACATGTACTGGTAGTGCATGTATCCATTAAGAAAGTGTCGCATGTATAAAGAGAAAAAAAATTAACAAATGAGAGAGTTAATGTTTTACTTTTGTGCATAGGTGTCACTTCATGAGTGAGATACATATAGTGTCAGTACATATAGCATCGAATTAACCGTCATGTATGGCTATATACACCAAAAGAATCAATTAGAAAGGATAAGAGATAAGTTTACTTAAAATGAAAAGTTGAAGGAGATAAAATGAAAAAGATAAATAATGACAAGAAACCAATGAAAAGATACCGATGGGTGTAGCGAAGATATGGAGTAATGGGTTGGTGATATTGTGGGTGCAAATGCATGCAGCAGTTGCATGTGAGAGTTGAGTTGTTATTTTCATGGACCATATTATCATGATAACTATCTCTATCCTGTCCCTTCATCTATTATATAGCTATTACCTAGGCTGGTCCATTTTCTTCATTATTAATTTTTTCATTTTAATATAATAATATATATATATTTGGGTGGCTGTGGCTATGTATAAGATTTGTTTTTGGGGCTCACCATTTTTAGTCCATAAATATCAAATGCTTTCCCCTGAAAAAAACATGCATGCATGTGCCTCCTAATGATTTTTTTTCAAATAATTCATAACACTTTAAACTAACTAACAACTATATATGTGTAGATTCAAGATGATGTATTAATTTCACATTGAAATTAAACAGAAGGAGCTAGTCTTTATATATAAGTTTGAAATTGTAGATGATTTGAACTAGGTTGAAATGTGAAAGATTAATTATTTGTATTTTTTTGAAATCTGTGGTTCGGGGGCCACATGCATAATCGAAAGGTTAGGAGAAAGCAGACTTAACAGTACGTAGCTGTGGTGGTGGACCGGTGGTGGTGGTGGTGGACCGGTGGTGATGGGGTAATTGATGAATTAGGCCAGTCATGGAAATAAAATGGTTGATGAAAGTGATTTATCATAAAGTTGCTCTTTTGCCTATCTCTTTATCACTCTGTAATAATAAATAATAAATAATAATAATATATATATATATAGTAGTACTGTTAAACATGGACGTACAGTACTAGTAAAGTAAAAGCTTCACTTTAATTTCCTTCCGGTCATGAACAGTTAAAAGTGTATGCACTTTCTTCTTCTTTTAACTTTTTTTTAATATATATCAAATTGTAATAATACCCTAACTTTTTATTGACTCGTGTATATTCCATGACTTAACTTAGACAATTCACACTTTAACTATATAATCGGTTAACATTTATTAAAATATAAAATAATAAACTAGTGCTTCAAATAATGGTGATAATTTTGAGGAAGTTTGAATATTTTTTGTAAAATTATTTAAGGACGGTGATATATAATAATAAAATAAAAATTAATAATTTAAAATAAATATGTATTTTAGGCATTTTTCCGATTGTGATTTTTAAAAAACTTGAAGGGAAAGATAAAAATAATGATTGTTGATAATTTTGAGAATGTAATGATTATTTTTTGTAAAAAGACTTAAAGGATATTAATATATATAAATAAAACAAAAAAATAATAATTTAAAATAGAGGGTATTTAAGTATTTTAGATAATAAAATGAGTGATGTGATTGTTGAGAAGTGCATGATTGATTAGAAAATTGATTTTGTTTGGATTTTTTTTTAAACCCAAAGAGAATAAGGCCTTGATACTTTGAGTAATAAATTAAATGAAAATGATGTTGAAGAGTGGATTGAATTATTTAAATAACTCAAATTGAAAAGGTCTATTTATACCACCAAAAGTTTTATTCATGGTTATATCTTTATTTTGCTACTATATATATATTATTTTATTTTTGTGACAAAATCAAATTTACATGTCTTGCTTTAAAAATATATTCATTTGTTCATGCCAAGACATCCGATTACAATCCAAGCATGTCATTCAAATAAAAATTAATTAAATTGTCAATCAAACATGACCTTGTTATCAAGTATGGTGTTTTATAACACTAGAATGGGTACTAAAATTGGAATTTGAGGATCTAATTCTAATATTTATTGAGTTTGTTATACCTTTAATATCAAGAATTTAAGAATTAAATTTAGAATTTCAATAAAATTTAATCCAGCGTAATTTTATAGTTCTCAATCCCATTTTTTTAGCTTAAAATTGTAATTCCAATTTTTTTTTTATGTTTTTCAAACAAAAAAACTTATTATTTTATCATTTTTAAAATGATTAAAGTTTTTCAATCGATTTTTTTTTTTTAATTTATGATATTAAAATATTGATACCAGTTTGTTCTAACGGAATGCGATAGATGACGCAAGGAATAAAGAACAACACAGATTTAACGTGGTTCATCAAGATAAAACTTGACTACGTCTATCAGAAAAAGAGAATATTATTGAGGAGATCAACACATAAATTACATAAGTACAGACTAGGGTTACGACACGAGTTTATATAACACTCGGTCCCCAAAAACCCTGATAGATACAGAACTGAGACTGGAAAAGATGCTCTCAAGGAAAAGACTTCGACTTTCTAAAGTACCTGACTACACCTTTAAATAAGCTTCAACTAGAACTTATGTCTTTTCATTTTTAATTTAGTAAGTTAATATTTTGAACTTATATATATATATTTAATAAGTTAATATGTTTAACCAATATTTTTTAATTTAGAAAGTTAAAATGTCGAACCAATATTTTTTTTAATCTATAAAGTTAACATGTTAAACCGTTTTTAAGATGTTAAACTGATGTTTAATCTATAAAGTTAACATGTTAAACCGATGTTTAATCTATAAAGTTAAAATGCATCATGATGTCGAATAACGATGGTGGGAAAATCATTTCTAACTTATAAAATGTCGTTACAATATCCAAGTACAATTGTTCTAGTTCCGATGCACTCAGCACTTTGGAACACAACAAACGAAAGAATTGGAAAAAATTTACTATAACATCATACACAGTATCTGGAATCAATCCACAGGTTGCTAAAGGAATAATGTATTCTAATAAAATGTGAAAATCATGACTCTTCAATCCCGTAATCTTCTTCTCTTCCAAATTTACACAACCTCCAATGTTTGAGTAAAAACCATCAGGCAACTTAAGATCCTTCAGAAATTTACAAAGATGTTGCTTATTCTCAGAGGACAAAGTGAAGGCATTTCTGGATAATGAACTACTCCTCCGACATTTTCAGGATATAACCAGTGTTTTATGCTCAAGAGTTGTAAATTTTTTCGGGCTTTAAGACCATCCTTATTCTTTTCTATCACATTCATCCTTAGGACTATCACATTCATCCTTAGGATTATCACAAATGTTTTTCTCAATATGCATCACATCTAAATTTTGTCTCAATAATAGTTATTTTCAATAAGGAAAATAAAAGAAAATGCTAAGTTTGTTCCAATTGTCCCCGTGTTTCATGACATATCTTAGTTTTTTTCCTCTAATCCATAATCAGAATTGTGCCTTCTAGGTCTTGTTCTTGTTAGTAAATTTCTTGCTCCGTTAACATTTTTTAGGGCTTTCTATAATCTGTTTGATCATCAAACAACTCTTTATCCCTATTGTATTTGTGGTTTGGTGGAAGGAAGTGTTTATGACCCATGTAATACTGTTTCTGTCCATTACTCAATCGAAGAGATATAATGTCACTATTACAACAAGGACAAGCGAGTTTTCCTTTTGTACTCTATCCGAACAAGTTCGCGTACGCTGTGAAATCGTTAATGGTCCATAACAATGTTGCTCGCATGTTAAAGAATTACGAGGTGTGTGCATTAAATGTTCTCACACCACGATTCCATAGTTCAGACAACTCTTCGATCAATGACTCGAGAAATGTGTCAATTGCATCTTTCGGACCCTTTGGGCCTGGAATTTAACATATATAGAATAAAATTGCTAGCAAATATTGGGTGACATTTTATAAGGAATTAGAATAACCGGCCAAATATTGTGTGACTTTTTTTCCATTTGCAAATGTTGAAACATATCGTTTGATAAACCAAGTCTCACGCTACAGGGGTCCAACGCGAAGTCCTTATACTTCTCATGAAACATTTTCCAGGTGTATGAATTAGTCGGATTCTCAACATATCACCTTTAACTCTTAATTTCTTGTGTCATCTCATCATTGGGGCAATCTTAGAGCACATGTATAGCCTCTGCATTCTTGATATTATAAGAAAATATCTTAACACCTTAGTGGGCATAAATTTTTCATTTTGCTTCTTTCGATCTGCCCCATTGTTTGGTCGACTTTCCATCTAGAAAGGCCACAATGCAAGACTCTAAATTGTTGTCGTTCTTCTAAAATAACATACAATTGCTCTTACATGCATATATCTTCTCATACTTAAACCTGATACTTGTAATGAACTTCTTACATTCGTAGTATGAGTTTGGCAATTGAGAATCTATCATTAATATGGTCTCTTTAAGTAGACGTAACAACATATCGAATGAAGCGTTTGTCCATTGACCAACATTTTTTATATGAAAGAGTTTCAACAGTGATGATGATTTTGTTATTCGTGCACCTTCATATAAAGTCCATTTAGAATATCAATCAATTTATAGAATCTCTGCGCATCCTCGACTAGTTCATAGTTGTTCGGGCTTCATTAACGTTGGAGAACATAGAATGTATTAAATCTTACATATATTGTTTTTCATTGACCGTATTATTAAAGTCTAGTGAAGTACATGTGACTTCCGGCACCACATCATCTGAGTCATCGTCATGATCATCGTCATAATCATGATCATAAACCACATTAGTAGTACTCCTCTTTTTTCCATGACAATACCAGAATTAAAAATTTAGATTTATTCCACAAACGATGAGGTAAGTCTACACCTAGACTATATTCTTAAAAGTCGTGTTCAAGATTTTCACGCAAAGACATTTCACTTTTTATCGTCTTGTACTACTCACTGCAAAATCTAGAAAGTTGTCAATTTCTTCCACATAGTTTGGATGATCTCGACGTAAACTCAACCATGTTTTTTCGGGTACTTCCATCATTCTAATAAGATGGAAAACCCTAGCATTAAGAATTTGTTTGTTCTTCCTAATTTATTATTATAGATCATTAACAATTAAGTTATCAAAAATGAATAGATAACCCTAATGGAATAGATAGATGTTGAAGAACTCCAAAATAGATTTATAAGGTGAAAATAATAAGAATGACAAAGATTTTTCTCATGGAGTTATTAAAGATCGTCTCAAATTCCTTGAGAAAATAAGAGAAATAATTTAGGACCGATGTCTCAAAACTCTTCAAAAAAACAATCCGAACTAAAAGAACATCATTTTTATGGGCTTAAGTTGAAAGGGATTTTATCTTCCTCCAAAATATACTTTCAATTCTATGTCCATGAATTTCATCGATGGAAGATACTCATCCAAAAAATTCTATGTCCTATTTCCATGAATTTTATTAATGTCCATGAATATTTTTTCAGCCAACAATTCCTCACAACATAAGAACATTTTGAAAACATTCCAAGTGTTTAATTGATTAAAATGCTTAACAATCACCTAACATTTCCTTACAAATTAACAACAACAACAATATAATCAAACACAACAACTAAATCAAACAATCAATTTCAACTTAAAATCCAGATTTTGACAAGCTTCACATGGATATAGTTTAACCCTAGATTTTGACAAACCCTCACATGATTTTAGCCTAAAATTCATCAATTTCCTTAAAACTTTCTATAATATTCAATAATTATAAACAAAATTAAGTTCTACAATGACATAAACCAAATAATAAAGGAAAACCCTAAGTTCTATAATGACAGAAAAGGAATTAGGTTTACCTTCGGCGGAAGCGGCTAAGTGGCGGCGATCGTCTTCTTCTTTCCGTCGGCGGCTAGGCGTTAATCTTCTTATAACTTCCTTCGGCGGCAGCGTCGATCTAATGGAGAAAGAGAACGAACTGATGGAGGAATAGACGGCTTCGACGAACGGCTGAGCGAGGAGGGTTTCGGTATGGAGAGAGCGCAAGGGAGGATTTCTCCCAAAAACACGATTAAAATGGTCAATACCGAAAGATGTAGTAAATTTTTCGGTATTAACGGTTAACTATTGGCCGACAAATTTACCTATTTCTTTCGTCTTTGGCCTTAATTAACTAGAAATTGTTCTAAGTGTTGGGAATGGGTCAATACCGAAAGAATTATCCAATTCATTCGGCATTACCTTTAAATATCGAATGATTTGAAATAAATCTTTCGGTATTTGACCCCTTCAAATTTAATAATTAATCAGATTTAAGTCTGATTATATTTTATTCTTGAAAACTAAACACAATCCTATACTTAGAAATTAAACAAAACACTTACACATACAAACACAATCCATACACACACATTCTAATTATAATCAAACAAAAACATTTATACATCATATTATAATCAAACACAAGCATATACTTGTAAATTCAATCACAATTCATATACATTGAAATTGACACACAATTCAAATGCTTAGATAATTAAACAATATTCATATATAATTAGAAACTAAAACACCACTTAGAAGAGAAAAAAAATTAGTGAAGAATAACATTACCGAGATAATTAGAGATAATCTTTCGGTATTTTGGGGAAAACTGACATATTTAGTTTATATCTCTTGACATATCCCTTCCAGAAAAACCCAACACTTAGAAAAAATTTCTATTTTTTTAAGGGGTCAAAATCGACAGATTTAGTCTAAATCTTTCGGCATATCCCCACTAGAAAAAAACCCAAACACTTAGACATTTTTTGATTAGGTTTTTGGAAGAGGCAAAAACCCGACAAATTTAGTATAAATCTTTCGACATTTCCCTTCCAGAAAAATCCTAACAGTTAGAAATTTTTCTGTTTTTTTTAAGGAGTCAAACCGACAGATATAGTACAAATATTTCGGTATTTCCCCCCAATTTTTAGGTGGGTTTGGAAGGAGTCAAAGTCGACATATATAGTCTATATCTATCGACATTACATGACAATACCTACATATATAGTGCACATGTCAGTATGTGTTCTTATTTATGACAAATTTCTTCCTTTCGATATTTATACATACATATATACATATATATATATATGAAAAATCTTTCGGAAAAAACCCCATTTTTACTAGTGTATAATATTATTTAACAAATATTAAATAAATAAAAGTTTAAATATGATGAACGTTTAATAATAAAACATACCAAGTTTTAGCGATTAAAATAGATTAAATATTATATAAACGTGTCGAATATAGTTTAAGTGGCAAGTGTGGTTTCTAAACAAAATGTTACTAGTTCGATTTTTTATGGTAATGGGGCAGTTCAGGCAGGCGGGGGGAATGCATTACCATCTCCGCCCTATTTTTACTTCGGAGATTTTTTTTACTAAAATGCCTATCTCATTCGATTTTGGAGAATCCCCATGGTGCACCGTTTATATCATATTCTCAATAATTAATAATTTTTTTCTATAATCAAATTATATAAATAAATTTTTTAATATAATATATTGTAATATATTAAAATTTTATATTATTATAAAAAACTAAACATAAACTCTTATAAAATATAATGAATAAATATATATACATTGGTGATGTTATATATTTAAGTGTGTTTTTAGTGTTAGGGACATAATCGGTGGTGAAGTCGGAAAAGTTCAGGGTAGGGGACACAAATATCATCTTTGCCTCATCCTTGATCAACTATCAGTCAAACCGGGAAAAAACCATCCCAAACAGGATAAATTTGTTCGGTTACCGTAGGACAGTTTCAAATTGTCATTCTGGGTTCGATCACACTTAAAATGCCTTATGCTGAAAGAAATGTCATTGTTGTGGGTCATGTTAACATCCCCGGTTAAAAAATATAAAAATAAATAAAATATATTAAAAATAATGTGAATCAAACTAACCTTATTCATCTTGCTTAACTTATTTAGTAATTATTTGCTATTTATCATGTCATTACGGTAATCAATTAGGAGATTGGTGGAAAATTAAGAGTGGGCGTTTTGTTCAAGGAAATGGTTTATTGGGTTTTACTTAGTTTTTTCTTAAAAAAAAATTTTTTTTTATAAAAATTAAGTTTTAAAATTTGTAAACTAATTTACTTTTTTTAAGTTTAAAGAATATGGCTTAGACGAGAGAAATATAACTTAAAAATATAAAATTATAAGATAATTTTAGTATTTAAATGAATAAAATTATTAATTAAATTGTTGACATAATATTTTAATGTTGGGATAAAAATTAGATTTATCACAATAATCAAACATCAAACAAGCGCTTAAAAGTAAGGGATGGAGGACCAATTGAGTAAATTAATTAATAATAACCCTCCCCTAGCTAGCTACTACCTACTTTAATTTCAGCCACAAACCCATTCTGTCATTCCAATTTTTCGATAGTTTTGCTCCGTTCATTCGATTTCATATTATCTTGATGACAGATATTGTTAAATTCAATTACTAAATTACACATATTAATTTTTTTTTATATTTTCTCTAACTTAATTCATTAACTTAATTATAATTGAGAATTTAAAAAAATAAATAATATATTAAATTATTATATATTTTGTTTTTATAAAAAATAATATAATCATCTTAAATTAATATTAATTAATTATATATATATATATTAAATTATTATTTTTATATTTTTATGAGAAATAACAAAATAATTTTTAAAAACTTATTACGTGATATATATTTAATAACATGTGATAGATAATATTATTGTGATATATTTAATTAATAATAATTTAAAACTATTATGTTATTCCTCCTTAAAAAATATATATAATAATTTAATGTATAATTTCATCTTTTAAATTTTCAACAATCGATAATATTAATGGAATATATATTTAATTAATAAAAAGTTAAAATTATTATATTATTTCTCCTAAAAAATATATATAATAATTTTATGTATAATTTTCTCCTTTAAATTCTCAACAACATATCATATCTATATTTAATTAATAATAATTTGAATAATTATAATATTTTTTTTAGTAAATACAAAATATATAATAATTAGATATATTGTTTTTTTCTTTAAATTCTCAACTATAATTAAGTTTATGACTAAGTGTGAGAAAAATGAATTTAAAAGTGGACATATGTCAATTAATTAGTAATTAGATTCAGGCACTACATGTATAATTAACTGTTTTCCTCCTTCAACTTTTTCGAATAATGTTTTAAATTTGGTGAGATGTGTTTTTACGTGTATAGGCTTGTTTGATTTAACTTTATATAAATTGTGTATGAGCTTTTATTTGCTAAAATAATTTTGCGTAATAAGCCCCAACAAATTATAATCAAACATACTTTTGTGTTTGAACTCAAATTTTTCTCTAACTCCATTTAAGATTATAATTTTAGTTTTTTTTTTCTCTCTCATTATTTTAAAATATTTTTTTATTCATTCTCTCTCATATATTTTATTTATTTCTAATTATTTTATTCATTCTCTTTAATCTTTTTAATCTTTTTTTAATCATTTTATTCATTCTCTTTCATTTATTTCATATATTTATAATATTTTTATGATAAGAGAAATGATTGGGAAAGAGAATTTGAGGGAGGGAATGTGGCGCAATTTGATTAACCAAAAAAATAACAAAATTTCTCTTTTTTCTCTTTCTCCTCACCTTTTATCCATTTTTAACCAGTAATGTAGTGACACATCATTCCCTTCCTCAAATTCCCTCCCTCTATCACTTCTCTATTTTTATATATTTATATAATATTATTATAATAAAAAATATATATATTTAAATATATTTTTATTTATTATTTTTAATAAGTGTATTTTAATATATAAAATAATTAAGCAAAATATGAAATATAAATATAACATTATTTTTTTATATTTATAATTATAGTTTCAAAAATCAATTAACCTTAATTAATTATTTAAAAATATGTATAATAATAATAAATTATTTTCTTTATTCATATCATTTATTTTAAAATATATTATTTTTTAATTTAAGTCATTTATTGATATTTAAAATTATTTATTAATAAAATTTATAAAAATTAATATAATTTATTTTTTAATTTTAATCATTTATTAATAAATATATATAATATTATATATATAATATTAATTAATAAATAGTATTATAAATTGTTAGATAAAATCAGACCGGTTCAAATAAACCTAACTTAAATAAACTTTCCATGCAGGAACAAGGAACCGGACCGGACAAACAAAAGAACCGGCTAAAGAAAACTAACCGGTCAAGTTAGTAAACCGACCAAGAATACTTGGAACGTGACCGCACAAAGAAAGGATCGGCCAAAGCTTAAAACCGGAATTATCAAACAGCCGATCAGCCACAAGGCAGAGGAATAACCGGAAGAAGTCCGGTTATATCACCCATACCGGAAGCGATCCGGTTAAGTCAAATGGCCGACCAGTACAAGAAGACAATTCGGGTATCTGTTGAGAATGATACCAAAGGAACAGACTGAACACTTCCATATCCATACAAGTCTGAGGAAAGTCTGCAGGCTGCAGAAGACAGTCCTACCGGATCTTTCCACTTCGGGATAAGTCAGAAAGAAGATCTTCCAAGTACAGACAACTGTCCAACAGACAGAGCCTACATTGAGTAAAAGACAAACCTAGCAGGTTTGTCTTACATACCGGAAGAACAGACTGCCAAGTCTGAGGTTGACCATCAGGTTTGAGGAAACGACCGCAGATCTGAATCTCTGAATCACTGAACATCTGCACCCCTGCTCAACCAATCAGATTCAAGGCAGTGAAATATGACCGTTGGCATATTTCACCTATAAAAGGGGCAGTTGAAGAAAAGTAAAGGGGCGACACATAGCGAGCATTTAATTTACAAGTGAAAACAGTGTGCTCTCTCTTTCTAAGAAAGCCTAAGTGCTAAAGTTAAAGTGTGTGTTTTACAATTTCGGTGTAAATTATAAGAGTGTTATCGAGCAGGAAATAAGTCTCGATCGGATTGTACTTGTAATCCTTAGTGAATATCCTTCTCGCGGTTTCGAGAGGAAGGGGTGACGTAGGAGTTTTATCTCCGAACATCCATAAAATCTGTCTTGTTATTTACTGTCTGCCGGTTTCACTATCTAACCGATCTGTACCGCTCCAACCTACCTAATCCCATCTAAGCCGAATTTCCAGATTACCGAAACCGACCCATCAAATCTCAAATCTCCATCATCTAAAACCGATTCTGCCTATCATATAAGTGTGCCGATTCAACCTGAAAGCAAACATCTTCCGCACTTGAACCTAGTTCAAGGGTCTGTGACAGGTTGTGTAGTATTGAAACTCCGGTGTTAATCTCTAACCGGATTAACCACCACCCTTCGAGTGAGAATCGCTAACCGGTTCAACCCCCGGTCTTCCAGCGGCTACCTAGATCCTAACATAAATATATAAAATAAATAAACTGAGCTGAATCAAATCTACCCAAACATAACGATTAAATAAGCTGAAATCATATCAAACGTACATAAAAATAAGCTAGATAAACAGGGTGTCAATAAACTGAGAATAGAATAAGCTGAATTAAACTAGCCCTATATGTATCATTTCCTCCTTCCATAGTAGTTTCTTCAACTTAATTTATTAAAATGTCCTACATGTAATTTAATTCGAATAATCCGTTAATAATTGTTGCGGCAACATGAGTAAAATACATCATTCTCTTCAAGTTCTTGAGTTTTTTTTGAAATTTGTATTTATTTTTAAAAATAAATCTTGACTGATAAAAAATTATATTAAATAAATGATTAAAATATAAGGTGTTTTATTATTTGTTAACAAAAAAAACCATCATATTCTGGGAATAATAAATAAGGTTATTTAATAATTAATTTGATATAGTTTTTATTTAAATAAGTAATCTTTATCAAACAAGCTATATAGATTAATAAAACTTGTTGGATGCTGGGTTATTTAAAATTTTATTGATTTATTGAAAATAAATATTGTTAAATAAATATAGTTATTTAAAATTTTAATTTGTTACATTAATATATTTTTTATATTTATATTTTAATTTTTATAAAATAAATTAAAAATATTTTAATATTTTATTTGATTAAATTAAAAGATATTGAATTATTAAAATAAAATATGACATTGAGTTTTAAGTAAATAATACAAACAAAATAAAAACAATATCAATGTTAGCGTATATTATATTAGAGAAGCGATAAAAAGGAAAAAAAATTGAGAGAAAAAATAAGAAGGTATTAAGTATCACTAAAAAAACTAGCATTTATCCGTGCATTTGCACTAGTAATAATATAAAAAATAGTGAAAATATATTAAGGTAAAAATATTTATGGCGGGTCAACATACAATTCGACCCGACACAAATATCCATTTATTCTCATATATATATCCAAATTAACCATAGCTCTCTAACCCAGCAATCCAGACATTTTAAAAATTGAGCATCATTATATATAGAGGAGTGATAGAGAGAGGGAATTTGGTGAGGGAATGACTTGGCATCACCATTGGTTGAAAAATATAAAAGTAGGAGGAAAAAGAGAAAAAAGAGAAATTATTCGATTTTTTCAGCAAATAAGATTATGACAAGTCATTCTCTCACCAAATTCCCTCAACAAATTCCCTCACCTAATTATTTCTTTTATATATATATATATATGGAGAAATGATTAGGTAAAGGAATTTGGTGAGGGAATTACTTGGCATAATCTTATTCGCTGAAAAAATCAAATAATTTCTCTTTTTCTCTCTTTCCTCCCACTTTTATATTTTCCAACCGAAGATGATGCCAAGTCATTTCCTTACCAAATCTCTCACCAAATTCCCTCTCTCTATCACTCCTCATATATATATTAGTTAGTTAAAAAGTTAAACTTATATTGCTAAATTGTCCAGCCTTCATCAAATTTGGTGTTAAATTTAAAATATAAAGTGTCATTAGCCTAGTTGGATAAAGAGTTATACTTGTTTTTGTTAGGTTACAAGTTCGAATTATATCTATATCATTTTAAATTTTATTTTTAACTGTTTTAAATTTATGTGCGGGTCAACCCACAATCCGACTCAAGTATACATTTACTCTATAAATATATATCCAAATTAACCGTAACTCTCGACCTGACAATCAACCTGACAATCGGACACTTTAAAAATTAAACATCGTTATATATATATTATAAAAGGTAAAAAAAAAATATTATTATTTTTCATGGTGTAATGTACGACATGACATAAATGATGATGACTTTGCAGTACGTACGTAGTCATGATCGCAATCCAAATCGGATAAATATTCTCCTCCTCACAATTACAAATATCTCCCTCATCACATGCATCTAATTATTATCTGTAATATTATTATTTTATTTTATATTTTCTAATCCAATAAAAAAAATACATTGTGAAAATAATATTACTAATGATATATTCTATAAGAAAGAATATTTATATACTTTGAAAATGAGACTTTCGCTGTTTAATTGTGAATATATAATTAATTTTTATAATCTTTTAATAGAGAAATGATTAGGTGAGGGAATTTGGTGAGGGAATGACGTGGCATAATCTTATTAGCTGAAAAAATCAAATAATTTCTCTTTTTCTCTCTTTCCTCCCACTTTTACCTTTTCTAACCAATGAAGGTGATGCCACGTCATCCCCTCACCAAATTCCCTTATTAAATTCTCTCACTCTATCACTCCTCTTTTTAATAATATGTAATTTTAAACATATAGATATATTTAATATGAATATTATATCAGAAGATATATATAAAAAAAACATTATAATTTATTTATATCCATTTTTAGAAAACAAAGTTTAAATATATAAAGCAAAATTATATATTACAATGTTATATATAACACAAAATTTATATATATATATATAATTTATTAATATTTTAATAAAGTGTGAGACATGAATGGTTAAGGAATATTTATGAAAATCTAACTTAAAAAAATATATAAAATTTATCAAAAGTGTAAGAAAATAGTATTTACACTAAAAAAAATTATATATTTGCATCAAAAGGTTTTGCTTGCCTTTCATTATATATATAATAAATTTATCACATGACCTTATATTTGTGTGTAAAAATTAAGTAAAGATATATATTTAAATTTATGTTTTATTATTAAAATAATTTTATATTAAAATGTAAATAAATTAAAAATAGATGGAAGAAAATAATTAAAAATAAATTGAATAAATTAGAGAATAAATAAAATAATTATATGAGAGAATGAATAAAATTATTAGAAAGATATTTATATATTAAATACACAATAAAAATGAATAAAAAAATATTTAAAAGTAATAAAAAAAAGAATATTAAAATTTAAAAATTGAAGAGAGAGGTAGTGAAAATTTTTAGTTTAAACATAAATGTGTTTAATTAAAAAAAATCACTGTAGCGTCTTATTACACAAAAGCTAGACTCAATGTGTGTTTAAAAGCTGAATCAAACGTGGTTTTTTTTTTTAAATATTTAGTGTCATTTCATTAAAAAAGCCTAAAAAGAGATAAAAAATACAAAAATTTAAGATCAGATCTAGACATTTTTTAGATTTGACAATGAAACAATAATTAAATTATACACAACAATAACAATCAATCAGCGCCTATAGCGTTTTTAATTTGATTTTACTTATGACTTTTTCAAACAAAATATCTCATATATGGTAAAAAATTTCATTCTCTTCAATCCTGGAAAGATCTTCTTTTTACTTTATTCTTTATCCACTCTTAGATTTTTTCTCATATTCCTGGAAAGTTGATGATGTTCATATTTGCGACATACCTCCTCCAGATTTGTATTACAAAAGAGCATTCCCCAAATAAATATTTTATGTTTTCCTCAACTCCCGAACATATGACACAGTTGATATTAGGAATGTTTATGTATTTTCGAATTTTTTCTTTTGTTGTCAACATTTTCCTGTATACCAGCTAGAGAATAAATTGGTGACGATGAATAAAATTTGGAGACCATACCACATTATGTCAATCTAAATCTTGTCCTCTTGTTCTAACCATTTTCTATGTCTTTCTTGTAATGAACTTCTCGTTATTTTCTATTTTCCAACATATTTCATTATTTCTTTCATTGAGTTGGTTCTGCCTCATTAGATTTAGGATTCTATCACCTTCTGTAATACGCTTCAAAAGTGAATCACATTTGCCTTTATAGACGTTATAAATGAGTATTTGATGTATTCTCTTATAACTCCGCTTCCTTGCATTTCTTCTTTGAATATAATGAGAATATTATCCAACCAAAGATCATGCCAGAATAGTACCCCTCTTCCATTTCTAATTGTGGTTTGCACTATTTGAAAGGCATATTTTCTTGTTTTTAGGTTCTTCTTCAATGACCATGCCCTTTTTTTTATTGATGTTTCGTGTACCGATACTCTGTTTTTCTTTCATAAATCTTTCATACACCATTTGACTCACAGGGAGTCCGCTTCCTGCTCCAACTCCCATAAGTTTCTGATGGTGAGAGCTCTGTTTCATTCAACACAACTTTTTATTCTTAGTCTGCATTCTTCTATGGGAGTGCAAACATCCTCCCATTTGACTTTTTTGTCTCCTCTGCATTGTGTTCCCCAGATATAATCTCTCATTATTTTATCGAGTTCAGTCATTACTTTCTTTGGGATGAATATCTGTTGTGCCCAAATGTGGTCTTTATCATTATGTGTGGATATTAACTCTAAGTTCCTAGGTTCGAACCCGTTAAGCAACAAATTATACGCCTGATTAAATGATTAAATGTGTTTGCAGGTTATATAATATTTATAGGGAGAAATGTTAATTTTATGTATAAAGTTTGACTGATATTTTAAATTTATTTATTAAGTCGTAAAATTATATATATATATATATATATATATATATATATATATATATATATATTTAAAGAAGGTTAATTTTTGACAACTAGGTAATTATTAAAAAAAAAATCTACGTCAGCTCTGTCAAATATTAAATATATAATTTTTTAATTAAAATCTGAAGTCTAAGAATAGTTTTTTTTGTTCATTGGATTCATGAGATGCAACGATGATATTTCAATTTCTATCCCCTCCTCTAACATTAAACAAATATATAAATAGCATGAACATAACAGTCATTTCATTTAAAACAAGAAAAACTAATAAAACTATAATTGAAACAATAATAAAACTTAAGTAACAAAAAAATAAAAAGTCAAACTAGCTAGTTTACCGTGAAACTTAGTGAGTCAATATTGTCGGACTATTTATTATGTAGTTTTGGCAAAAGGGTCCACAAATGCAGCCTGCAAACCCTACTGATCCGTCATTCTGAATCTTAGTAAGTGTTGAGATAAGAAAGTTTTGAAATACTTGATTGCATGTATGGTTCTTATTTTTATGTATCCTAAATATCTTTTAAGTTAAATAATGCAACAAATGATAATCGATATAGTGATTCACCTTTTTATTGATCACATTGCTCTTACGAAGATCAATCCAAATTCCAAAAAAAAAACAATTGATCTCAGCATAACCCAATCTGAAATAAAATAAAGTAATATATGCTAACCTTGATAAATAATACCTCTAGTGCGGAATGTATCATTAGACAGGATGTCTAGTGTAAAACGCACAATTCAAAGAAAATATTTTCGATGTTCTATAGTTCCAAACATAGGATTGTCACACACTGAATTGGTTGTGATTACCAAAACCATACTGTTTTTCCTACTATGGAACATTTTCTTTATGTTGAGTTTAGTTGGTAACTTATTGAACATTTTTTTTCTCCCTATTAAATAATGTTCTACAATATTTGATCTAAAGTCCCCACTAATAGTGATCGGTTAGATAAAGAAAATTATTAGATTAAATTAAAGAATTAATAAGAGGGAATTAAGATTAGAAAGAAATCAATTAATTGAAATAAACGTTTTAATTGGACTTAGAATAATTAATTAAGACATAGTTTTGATAATGCGTCATAGTTTTGATGATGTGATTAAATAAAACTAAGTCCTATAAATGTTTAATGCGCATGTAAAACTAAGGAAACGCGGATAGACGTCTGAGCAAATGTCTCAAGATGAGAAGACGTCTCAAGGGAGCAAACGTCTCAAGATGAGCACATGTCTCAAGATGAGCAGACGTCTCAAGATGAGCAGACGTCTCAAGATGAGCAGACGTCTTAAAGATGAAGGAAGCGTGAGCAGACGCCTTGCTTCGGTAGTAGTCTGAAGAAGTGACTTGCTTATCTGCACAGCTCATCAGCACAACCAGTAGAGTTCGTTATAAGCAGACTTCTTAGTCAACTTATTACAACTACCACCAAGTGCTCAACCATTAGAATGTTGATACGTATCTACGTATCAGATTCGATTGTTGCATACATCAAAGGACATCAGAGTACAATGTCAAATCCCTGAACTTATGAACGACAGATCATAAAAGCTACGGTACAGCAGATCCCTGAATATCTGGATTTAAGGTATGACAAATCTTTCCCGGTCATTTCACAATCCAAGATTTAGAGTCAACTGTTGCTACACTTCACTATAAAAGAGCTACATAGTACAACGGTGATTCTCTCTAGTTCTTAGACGATATACGATTAAGAATTTACATAGTCAACGAGCTTTTAAATTCTTACTCTCTCTCTAACTGTAAAAGCATACATTGTATAAGCTAAAAGCATATTCGTGTTATAAGTTAAACAAAAAGTTATTTGTTTAGCAGAGCGAGTGCTAGAAGTTCATAACAGGCATCTGTTAATAACTGAATTTCTGACTGGGTTTGTATAGGCTCTCTATATAAACCAAAATCTTCTAGTGGAATCCTTGTGGAAACAGAAGAAGAGATGACGTAGAAGTTTTATCTCCGAACATCCATAAAACTCTCGTGTTATTACTTTTCGCATTTTTACGTCTTGTATTCGTAGCTTCAAATCTAGCAAACATTCCGCACTTGAAACCGTTCAAGAGTTTGCGATAATTTGTGAAGAATAGAAACAGGTTTTAAGTCCCTAACAGGATTAAAATCGCATTGAAAGTCAAGGTTTAACATAACAACATTCAACCCCCCTTCTGTTGATGACATCGATCCTAACAAGTGGTATCAGAGCGGACTTTCTATTCTCAAAGCATCAACATCATGTCTATTCTCAACAAGATCTCAATGTTCACAAAAGAAGACTATGATGAATGGAAGATCAGAATGCAATCCCACTTGGCGGCTCAAGACGATGACATGTGGTACATCATTACTGACGGCCCAATGAAGATCATGAAGATCATCATAGCCACAACTACAAATGATAGGGCTTCTGAAATTACGGAGAAGCCCAGATATGAGTGGACGGTTGAAGATAAGAGAAAGGTCAATCTCGACAATGTGGCCAAAGACATTATCTACAAGATCAAGTCATGGTCGTATGCCAAGGAGATTTGGGAGAAACTGACTCAAATCTATGAAAGCTCCTCAAGTGAAAGTGAGGAAGAAAATGTCAATTGTTTCATGCCAGACGACATCGAGGAATTTGACTTCAACTCTGACGAATTTACGAGAGAAGATCTAACTTCTGCACTCAATGAAAACTGTCAGATTCTTTTAATGAAATAAAAATATAAAAATACATCTGACAATACAAAGATCATCATCTCAAAACAATGAACTTGAAGTTTTTAAATTAAATGAGCTCTGATCGGAGAATGAAAAACTCAAAAAACAATCAAAACTCTTTCTACTGAAAACGAAAGATTAAACTATGTGATTAGTTCTTGGACTAAATCTGGAAAAGTTGTTCAACATATAATTATTCAGCAAAGACCTATCGGATGCAAATCTGGTCTAAAATTTGATAACAACTGTCCAGATGAGTCCAAAAAAAGTCAGTTAAAGACGAGCTTAAACCAATAAGCTTTGTCAAGGGTAGCTTAATTGACAATAGAACTAATCACAATTGTGGTGACTTAACGTTAAAATATGAGATTAAATATGTTAAGTCAACTGACAGCTGGCTCAAGCCCAAGAAGCGGGCAGCCAACTGGTCTGGAAAACAAAACGTTGACAGAGAATCAAAAGATTTTTATTAAAAATAATCTTTTAAAGTTAAGGATTTATCAGCTAGTAGGAAGACGTTTGCCAAGACTAAATCATACGCACTTCTAACAACTCAAAGTGGGAAATCCATCACAATACTTAAAGTATGGACTTCATAAGAGACTGATTGATGCGGTGCGAGTCGAAGAGGCGTTTATGCGAAAGTTGCAGCATCCGAAAATATCTCGCAAGTGTCAGATTTCGACGATTGCCTAGTGTTTTTCGGGCGGAAACGTTTAGGGGCTCAAAATCGCATTTTTATTAGTTTCGGGTGTTTTTTTGCAATTTATTAAAAGTTGTTTATTTCTTTTGCAAGCTAGGGTTTGAGTATTTAAAAGAATCTTAAAACACTTTGTTAGGGGGAAGATTATTAATCAGAAAACGAGGTTTCCTCAATATCTATCAACTTTCGGTATTCGTAAGAATCAACGAATCTTGATAAAGGTTCATCCTAGCCACGCACGCTGCATCAGTTGGTATCAGTTTCCAGTCGACCCTGAGGTATGTCGCCCCGAAGACAGCCGCGCAACCCTACCCCTGGTGCTGATGATGGTGACCTTGCTGAGTTGCGACGTGAAAACGCTGAGTTTCGCCGTGATAACGACGATTTGAGGCGGCAGGTTGAATGGTTGACGCAACGGATGGATGCATCTATGCACATGCACCACCCTGAAGATGATGTTACGATGACAGATGAAAACCCTCTCGTTGGTCTTCGGAATCGATCCCCTGAACGCCCCAATCATCGCTGGGAGCAGGCTTTCAGGGTGGACATCCCTAAGTTCGATGGTAGTCTACCACCGGAAGAGTTTATTGATTGTCTTTCTCAGGTTGAAGAGATTCTGGATTTCAAGGAAGTTCTTGCAGATCGTCGTGTACCCCTTGTTACGATCCGCTTACATGGTCGTGCACAAGCATGGTGGCAGCAGTTGAAACAGACACGTGTTCGTCATGGTAAGGCAAAGCTCACGAATTGGGACAAATTCAGGAAGCATATTAGGGCTGCGTTTCTACCATATAATTACGAACGTAACCTGTACCAACGGTTCCAGAATCTTCGTCAGGGTTCTCGTTCCGTGGATGACTATTCCACTGAGTTTTACACCTTTGTGGCTCGTGTTGACCTGTCTAAGTCCCCTCTCCAGTTGGTTTCTCGTTATATTGGTGGCCTTCGCCTCCAGTTGCAGGATATTTTGAATATGTTTGATCCCTTGACTGTTTCTGAGGCACATCAGCGTGCTTCACAGGCTGAGAAACAGCTAGCCAGGCGCGGTTCGGGTAGCTTTGGAAAACAGGTTGTCCCCACTAGTGGCATTGGTTCTTCTTCCCAGCCGGCCCATCCCACCCCAGCCCCCCCTCGCGGCACTACAGCCCCCCCGCAGGGACGTCCCGGTGGCTTGCGTTGTTTCAATTGTGGTGAAGTTGGCCATCGCCAAGCAGAGTGTCGCAACCCAAAGTCCACCAATCGTGGTCTTTTTACTGAGGTGGATGATCCTGACTCTGCTCTTCCTTCAGATTCAGCGCCAGTGTATGATGTTTATGATGATGAGGCAGCGGAGGAGTATGTTTCTGGCGATGTTGGCCCCCTTTTGGTGATTCGTCGATCATGTTTAACCCCTCGTGCTCCTGACAACGAGTGGTTACGTAATAATCTGTTCCATTCCACTTGTACCATCGGTGGCAAAGTTTGCACCTTCATCATTGATGCTGGGAGTTGTGAGAATGTGATTTCTGAGGTTGCAGTTTCGAAGCTGGGTCTGTCCACTGAACCTCACCCCAAGCCTTATCGTCTGTCCTGGCTGAGTCAAGGTACGGATGTTACAGTTTCTAAGCGCGTACTTGTTAATTTTTCCATTGGTTCCCATTATCGTGATGCTGTATATTGTGATGTGGTTCCTATGGATGCTTGTCACCTTTTACTTGGTCGCCCTTGACAGTTTGATCATTCTGTTATACATGATGGGCGTGCTAATACCTGCACGTTCTTATTTCATGGTACCAAGATTGTGTTGATGCCAAATCAGCCCAAGAAGGGTGCTGCCCCCACTCATCATGCGCCCCCCCTACCACCTTGTTGTCTCGGGGTCATTTTCAGACCGCCATGGTCGAATCGGGCATGGTGTTTGCTCTATTTTGTTCGCTGATTACCTGTGGTGCTAGTTCTGAGGTGCCTATTCCAGTGCAGCCGCTGTTACAGGAGTTTGCAGATGTTTTTCCTGAGAATCTGCCTTGTGCCTTGCCTCCTTTGCGTGATATCCAGCATCACATTGACTTGGTTCCAGGTGCTGCCCTACCCAACCGTCCTCATTACCGCATGAGTCCCAAAGAACATGAAGAGTTGCGTAGACAGGTGGAGGACTTGCTGGCTAAGGGACACATTCGAGAAAGCCTTAGTCCCTGTGCTGTCCCGACCCTTCTTACCCCAAAAAGGATGGGTCTTGGCGTGTGTGCATTGATAGTCGTGCTATCAATAAGATTACAGTGCGTTATCGGTTTCCTATTCCCCGGTTGGATGACTTGTTGGATCAGTTGGGTGGTGTTTCTGTGTTTAGCAAACTGGATCTCAAGAAAGAAGGCCATGTTGGGCGTGATCGTACCTTCCAGCTTCTTGCAGCTTCTTATTTCTGGCCTTCGATGCGCAAAGAGGTGGGGCGTTTTGTTGCTCGTTGTCGTGTTTGTCAGTTGGCTAAGGGCGCTTCGACTAATGCCAGGTTATACTTGCCTCTGCCTATTCCCACTCAACCATGGTCTGATGTCAGTATGGATTTTGTCCTTGGGCTGCCACGTACCCAGCGTGGTTCTGATTCGATTTTTGTGGTGGTTGACCGATTCTCGAAGATGGTTCATTTCATTCCCTGCAAGAAAACCTCTGATGCTGTGGCTGTTGCACAGCTTTATTTCAGGGATGTGTATCGCCTTCATGGACTTCCTGCCTCCATAGTTTCTGATCGGGACACTCGCTTTGTGAGTCACTTTTGGAGGAGTCTTTGGCGTTTGGTTAATACTCAGCTGAATTTTAGCAGTGCCTATCACCCGCAAACTGATGGCCAAACTGAAGTTGTTAATAGGTCTTTGGGGAACCTTCTGCGCAGTTTAGTTGGGGATCATCCTAAGGCTTGGGATCTGAAGCTGCCTCAGGCCGAGTTTGCTCACAATCATGCTGTTAATTGCTCCACTGGTTTCAGTCCTTTCCATGTGATTTACGGGCTGTCTCCGCGTGCTCCTCTTGATTTGTTAGCGCTGCCCAGAAAGGTGCGTCCTCATTCCACTACTGCGGATTTTGTTGGTCAGTTGGCTCAGGTTTATCAGACCACTCATGACCGCTTGGTTGCTGCTACTGCCAAGTACAAGGAGAAGGCTGATTCGAGAAGGCGTGCTGTTGATTTTGAAGTTGGTGACTTTGTGTGGGCTATTCTGACTAAGGATCGTTTTCCAGATCATGAATATAGCAAGCTTGCTGCTAAGAAGATTGGTCCTGTTGAGATTGTGGAGAAGATCAACCCCAATGCTTATCGTTTACGCCTTCCCAGCCATGTGCGTACCTCTGATGTGTTCAATGTGAAGCATCTTGTTCCTTTTGTGGGTGAGTCTTCTTCTGATGAGGATGATGCGGTTCCAGATTCGAGGACGAATCTTTTCTACCCTGGGGGGAATGATGCGGTGCGAGTCGAAGAGGCGTTTATGCGAAAGTTGCAGCATCCGAAAATATCTCGCAAGTGTCAGATTTCGACGATTGCCTAGTGTTTTTCGAGCGGAAACGTTTAGGGGCTCAAAATCGCATTTTTATTAGTTTCGGGTGTTTTTTTTGCAATTTATTAAAAGTTGTTTATTTCTTTTGCAAGCTAGGGTTTGGGTATTTAAAAGAATCTTAAAACACTTTGTTAGGGGGAAGATTATTAATTAGAAAACGAAGTTTCCTCAATATCTATCAACTTTCGGTATTCGTAAGAATCAACGAATCTTGATAAAGGTTCATCCTAGCCACGCACGCTGCATCACTGATAAACCACGAACCCAAAGAAAAATGGGTACTAAATTTGTCATTGTTTACATGTGCAGGGAAAACAGGACAAAGGCTGGAATATGAGCCCAACAGAGTAGCAAGTCATTAAGCCACTCCCCGAAACTAAGTTTTCTTAACATATTTGTTATTTTATTAGATTAATTATTGCATAAACTTAGGTGGAAGAACAGGCATGGGAAGCCTGATAGAGGAGGAAGTGAAGGTTGGAAAAGACTCTTCCCATGAGAGAGCTGAAGAGAGGGATATACACTTAGATTAGATATAATTTTGTGTATATACAAATATATAATTTATTTTTTTAATTTGCCTAATAATTCCATCATCTTATAATTTATCTATTAAATTTTCCTCAGAAATAGACTTGAATAATTTTAAACTTAACCTTAAGTATTTTTCTAAAATTCATGCTTTTATGACTTAGTTTTAACATCATCAAAAAAGGAGAAATTGTTAGATTAAGTTAAAGATTTAATAAGGAAGAATTAAGATTAGAAAGAAATCAATTAATTGAGAGAAACGTTTAAATTGAACTTAGAATAATCAATTAAGACATAGTTTTGATGATGCGTCATAGTTTTGATGATGTGATTAAATAAAACTAAGTCCTATTAATATTTAATGCGCAGGTAAAACTAAGGAAGTGTGGGAAGACGTCTGAGCAGACGTCTCAAGCGATCAGACGTCTCAAGATGAGTTGACGTCACAAGATGAGCAGAAGTCTCAAGATGTGCAGACGTCTTAAAGCTGAAGGAAGCGCGAGTAGACGCATTACTTCAGCAACAGTCTGAAGAAGTGATCTACTTATCTGCACAGCCAGTAGAATTCGTTATAAGCAGACTTCCTAATTAGCTTATTACAACTACCATCAAGTGCTCAATCATTAGAAAGTCGGCACGTATTTACGTATCAGATTTGACTGTTGCCTACATCAAAGAACATCAAAGTACAACGTCAAATCCCTGAACTTATGAATGACGGATCACTGTAGCTCCGATATAGCGGATCCCCGAATATCTAGATTTAAGGTACGACAAATCTTTCCCGGTCATTTCACAATCCAAGATTCAGAGTCGAACGTTGCTACACTTCACTATAAAAGAGCTACATAGTACAATAGTGATTCTCTCTAGTTCTCTAGTTCTTAGACGATATACAATTAAGAATTTACATAGTCAACGAGCTTTAAAATTATTACTCCCTCTCTAACTGTAAAAACATACATTTTATAAGCTGATAGCATATTCGTGTTGTAAGTTAATCAAATAGTTGTTTGTTTAACATAGTGAGTGCTAGAAGTTCAGAACACGCATCTGTTAAGTCCTGGGTATCTGACTGGGTTTGTATAGACTCTATATAAACCAAAATCTTCTAGTAGAATCCTTCTGAAAACAGTAGAAGGGTGACGTAGAAGTTTTATCTCCGAATATCCATAAAACTCTAGCGTTATTTACTTTCCGCATTTTTACGTCTTGTATTCATTGCTTCAAATTTAGGAAGCATTCCGCACTTGAAACCGTCGAAGAATAGTAAAAGGTTTTAAGTCCTTAATATGATTAAAACCGCATTGATAGTTAAGGTTTAACATAACAACATTCACCCCCTTTCTGTTGTTGACATCGATCTTAACAACATCTATATGATTGTGGCTCAAAAAGTCAAAGGAATTCATCTACAAAACTCTTTGGCTTGTTTGTTATGGTTATTTAAATAACTTAACTAATTAAACATAATTTCACTTACCTAATAAGGATAGGACGTAAGTTTTGATTAATTTAAGGCTAAATATCGACCCCCACTTGACAACATCTTACTCTCCGAGCTTGCAAGTTTACTTTTCATTTTTGGCAAACACCTGATTCCAAATCTCTTTGCTTCTTGTGGCACACACAAGCCTTTGGTAGGTTATAGACTTATAGGTTTGAGGGAATAACCCCTCTCTTGAATTCCAAATGATAAGTAAGTCATCATGATTATTGTTCTCATTAAAATTGTAAGATTCTCAAATTTAAATTTATTTATGTTGAACCCTAATGCCAAAATAAGTTTCGAAAAGCATCATAACCCTTTTTAATGTCCTGAAATTCTCTCTTGTCCCTTCTAACATGCACAAAGTATCATCAACAAATAGCAGATGAGTGATGCTTACCTGATCAATTCGTCCCTCATACACCGTCCCTTTCAAAATGTCATCAACATTCTGTTAGAAAACTTGTCTTGATATAAATTACAGAAAATATATATAAAATTATGTTGCAAATAAATGAAATAAATAAAATATATGAAGAACAATATCACCGAATAAATGATTGATTTGAGGCATGTGTGCTTAGCACATTTCTCTTAAAACAGTTACACAGTCTCCCATGTGATGAAACTTATCACAGATGGTTGTCACCCAAGGTACAACGAATCTAGTAGTGATTCAACATCGGAATCACTACGCATCGAACTTGACAAAGTACCTGAATCAATCATTGGATTTCAACAAAAATACGACGATTCAAGAACTCAAAGAACACTCAATTGAGTGAAAAACTCGAAGAACACTCAGATGAGTGAAGAACACGAAGAACACTCAAGAAAACAAAAAAAAAGCTTTTCGAATTTTAAAGAGATAATGAAATGAGTGAAGAAGATATAAGTCATTTTTCAATCCAACGGCTGATAATTCATCTAACGGATGTCATTCATAGACTCTTAACATTTCAAGACTCTTGGCATTCGATTTTATCCACTGGCATTAAATTTCACCAAAAATTCACATTTGAAATTTGGTATTAATTTATATTAATTTAAATTATATTATATTTAATTTATTATCCAAATTCTCATTTTCATTTAATTAATAGAATTAGTTTAAAATTCCAACACATTCATCTTTTTTTTTTTATAGCATACACTAAAATGCCTCCATTACGATTGCAAAGAGAAAATGGGAAAATTCATAGCCTTGTCTTCGTCCTCTTTAGTTGCTAAAGAACCAATTTCTTTTCCGGTTGTTGATATACAAAATATAATCCATTAAAATATAATCCATTGAATCCATTTTAAATTTATAGCCATTTTCCCATCATATGAATGAAGAATTCTAAGCCTTCTCTACCAACTAAGACACAATAAACATTCGCTTTAGTTGCAAAATTCATATACTCATTAACAATCAATGCAACATAAATTTTTGTCATATGATTTTCAAAGTTAAATAATTTAATAATTTATAAGAGATGATCTTATAACTAATTATCTCTGGTAGATAAGGTTAGGGAAATTAATATTAAATTAGGTATATTATTGTTGTACTTTGATATGAAAAATTGTGGGCTCAGGGCATAGAAACATGTTGCCTACCTCTCTCTCTTTAGTGCATAAAATCTGAGCAGATCATACTCTTATTGACCACATGTATATTTCGACAGCCTGTCGGGGGCTACCTTCATTTATTTCTCAAAATTTTCAATTTAATGCCTTCCTCATCAATGAATCGATCATTACATGCCACATATATTATTATCAAGTGTATATATATATATATATGGAAGGATAAATATTAATGTAACTCCGTTACCTTAATTAATATTATAAAATAATTATCTTTTTATTTGAAAAATAATAGATCCACATAATTTCAAGACAAACTTATATTCAATTTATTGGCTCCAACTTATTTCAGACATGAACGATAGAATTCAGCTTATACTCAATTTATTCGAAAATTGCGTTTAAACAAAAAAATATATTTAATCATAATTTTTTTTATTATTAAACAAAATTACTATAACAAATTATGACGTAAACACTAAATATTCGAAATTAAACAATAAATCAAAGGTTATTTGTACGTATGATATTTTTATTATTTCCAAATTAAGTCAATATCATCCTTTATTTTTAGGTTAATTAGGTGAGAAATAAACATGAAAATAAAGAAAAGGACGAGTCTTGACTGTTGAGCAGACAGATAGAGAGTGAGGTACGGCTATTTGTTGTACTCTCTTTATATCATCATCACACTGCATTCATGGGCCAGGTACACCCATCTATAACTTTTTATTTTTTATTATTTATTTATTTTTTAAGACTACGATATTTTATTTGATTTAACGAGTTCTAAGTTTTTTTATTAGTTTCATTCACTTACAGTAATTTTACGTTATAAACTCACATAAAATTTATAATTAAACACATTTTTTCGTTTAAACTCAATTTTCTATTTACCTCATTACTCAGCAAATAAACTTATAATATCGGGCGTTTATTTCTCTCATCAACTTAATATTTTTTAATCATTTTATTCATTCTCTCTCATTTATTATATCTATTTTTAATTTTTTTATATATTTATATAAAATTATTATAATAATAAAATATACATTGAAATATATTTTTATTTATTATTTAGAATATATATATCTTAATATATAAAATAATTAAATAAAATATAAAATATAAATACACTGTGATTAATCTATAATTATAATTTTAGAAATTAAATTAACCTTAATTAATTATCTAACGTGGTTGAAATGAATGACGATAAGAATGTGAGAATATCTTAAAATGAATTAACAATTGAAAAGATTATGTTAGAAATAAAGATAGTGGAAATATGAAAAGATATATAATAATAATAAATTAATTTTTTTTACTAATTATGATTAATTTATATAACCACTTAATAATAGGTACATGTATGAATTAATCATCTAAATATATTTTTTTTCAAAAAATTGGAAACAAAAATTGAGACAAAAAATGAAGGTAATGTGTTTATGGAAACTACATCTATAAATCACTCACATCTATAAATCACTCATGTTTAATTAAATTTTAAAAAAAATATATTAAATATATTTAAAATTAATATATTCATATCATTTATTTAAAAATATATTATTTTTTAATTTAATTCATTTATTAATATTTAAAATTATATATTAACAAAAATTTATAAAATTAATATATTAATATAATTTATTTTCAAATATACTATTTTTAATTTAAATCATTTATTAATATTTAAATAAAAGTAATAAATATATATATATATAATATTATATATATATATATATTATTCATTATTAAATAATATTATAAATATAAAAAATAAATAAGTTGGGTCTATAAACTGAATTAAACATATCTTAACGAATAAATAAATTGATATCATATTAAACGTACAGTAAAACCTCGATAAATTAATACTCGGTAAATTAATAACCTCAATTAATTAATAAATTTTTATAATTCCAATTCGGGACTATTAAGATAAATTAATAATTTGTTAAATTTATAAGATAATATATTTTTATTAATGCATATAAGTCTCATCTAATATATAATATATAAATTAATAATTTCATATTACATCAAAATTATAGATATTTATTCTAAGATTTATTTTTATAATAAAACTCTAATGTAATTTATTCTAAGATGTACTGTCATGTTTGATTTTTTAACACCTTTGAGATGAGATGCCATGATATTATTATATACAACACTGATTGGATGTTGCTATATTTTTTTTGTTTCTAATTATACAATATTATATACACAATATACAATATTACAACTATGTTTATTTAATTATTATTTATATTCATGAACTTAGTTTAAATTCATGAATGAATTAAGTTTAATAATATTAATGAATGTATTTAATTTATTTAAATTCATGTATTTATAATTTATTTAAATTTAAAATTTTATTTAATTTAATAAAATGAATGAAAATCTCGTTAATTAATAAATTATTCATTTATTGAGTTTTGAAATAAAAATCTAGTTTTCCAATAACTAAATATCAAACAGAGTACAAAGAAATTGATAGCAAAACAGACAAGGTCAGAAATTGAAATCAAAACAATGTTGATTTTGTTGGGTACAGCTTGAGGACCGAATTAACTGCCCAACTAACGGTTATATTGGATGTGGGCCTACAGGCACGTGACTGTTGGGCCATATTCATTCAACTTGCTTAATCCAACAAAAGGCCCATATTAGTCTGTTCAATGGATCAGCAAGCCTTTTTCTTTCTTCCAAGATTATAATAAACGTGCTTGCATTAGAATTTTTATTTTATTTTATTTATTAATTAATAATTATTCAAATAATCTCACATGACATGACATTATATGATATGATGTTATATTTTTTATATTACTAAAGTATCATTAATTCATTTTCATTAGTCAAAAGATAGACAAAAATAAATAAATTAATAAAGAATAGATTCAGTCCAAGCTAATATAGCTGGACTCGATTTGATGGTTGGCCCATTTATTAGAAATCTGTTAAATTCAAGCCAATCCAATCTGTATCAGACATTAATAATTGATGATAATTATTAATTTAAACAACTATTAATATACCATAATACTATTTTGACGATGGGATTTCTTTCCCCTGTTTAAGATAACACTTTTATTTAACAAAATAATTAATCAAGACTGTTAACAATGACCCACAATCATTTATAGATTATAATATTAGCTAGCTAGCATTTATAATTAATTAGATAAGACAGTCTCAAAATGATAATTAAATTATATCCCTAGAGAGAAAAAAATGTGTTGCTTTTGAAGGAAAGATAAGTGCATTGATTACGGGTGGGACAGATGTAATTAGTTTATAGATATGAAAGGACTAATCTGCCCTTGTTTAAAGAGATCTCTTAAAGATTATGTCTGTTGTTTAAGCTGCTACCATTGATTGCTGCCCTGGGATGTGATGGACAAATGTGTTTGAGTTACTATTCCAACTCTTTTAAGTCTTGAATGGATGAGATTATTAGGGTTTGTGTTTACATTGACGACGGGTGATACTTAAAACGTTTTAAGTGAGAACCGACCTGTAACTCTTCTATGCTCTTGTCGCTTAATTACAAATGTTCTATCTTTTTTTACACAGCATAATTCCAAAGCTTATAGAATTAGGGGAGTTAGAATATGGGCCAGGATCTTATTGCAAGATGTGTAATTGGCTTGGCCCAAATTATAGGCCGAATAAGACAATTTCATTTTCTTTGTTTATCTTTGCTTTTGCAGATCTCATTATGGAGTTTGGGTTATTTGGAAAATGGGTCATTACCTTTCACCCTTTTGTGGTATGTTGTTGGAAGAGAGGAAGAACAGGATCAGGAAAAAAAACAAAGTCTACTCAATGAGTTTTTTATTGCAAGAACTAAATGAGATCACTTAAACAACTATTCAATGAATTCCAAAAATTTTAAAAGGAAAATAAAGTGCTCTCCTAACATCTGGAGTTAGTAACACAAATCTATAAAATAATGTTTTTTAAAAGAATTAATGAATTGGTCACTTATCTCTTACAACACCCTCTAGAGGTGTTGCCTTAGTGCATTATTATAATTCAGACATCTTTTCTTTCAGTGATGTGCCTTTGCCTTTGCCTCAGCTTTCTTTTGTGACTTGGCCTTAGCCTGCAGAAATAGGCAATGGAAATAAAGATAACAATAAAATACAAGGCAAAAAATGAATAGGTCCATCCTCAAGAACTCAGTTGAATAGATCTTAGAAATAGGACTACCAAATAGTAACAAACAACCACATTTCTAGGCTCTAGAAGATGGAGCAGCAAGAAGGAACAAAAACAAGAAGATGAGCTTAGTTCAATGTTTTCAGAATCATCGTAAGATAAACATGATAATCCATAAGGCGGAACGATGGTATGCGAGAGAAGCAATCAAGGAATCAGTCTGCAGGTGTATATTATAACTCATCTTATGGAAAACTAGTAGCACGTTAAAAACTCTATCCAACAAGAGGACTTCAAAAACTTTTTATTTGAAAAGATGATTAGAATAGTTCCAGCATAGAGACACAAGGAAGTGTTAAGTTTGAATATTTCCACATATCTATAACATTAACAGATCAAAGACTATTATAGTTAAGGTCCATTTCCAGTTGTAACAGATTCCTTGTCCATCTAAACCCTATGGATATGGTTGCACTACTGTGTTGGACAATTTGTTAAAAATAAATAAAATCTCCTAGAAGATAAGGTGGCATTGGAGTAAGTTACAATTGACATTGAAGAAGAACTTGAAGACTAGGCGCCACAGGGGCTCTTTATCTAGTAGTCGACTAATCTTTATATTCCTAAAGCAGTAAGCGAAAGAAGAGGTTAGAACCAGCTCCACCGGCTAAAGGGACATGGACTCTTCAGAAGGCTCAGGTTGAATAACTGAATCTGAATCAGTAGCTTTAGGTATAGGGATTCCGGTTCTAACTAAACAGATTGGAAGAAGTGCTATATGAGGACTTCAAAATTAAATAGAATATGTTTCTTTTCATTCCTCGTCAAACCCGAATCACTGAAAAGGATAAGAAGACAAAGTTTCTTTTTTTCATATCTGTAACTCTTCAAAAGTTATGTTGAGTAAAAAATAAAAGTTAATAAAGTAAAATTTTTGTTTATTTCATATCTTGATTGGGTAGTATACTTTGATAAGAAAAATAAAGTATGTGTGAGTAAATGGGGAAATGCTAAAGAGTGAATATTTTACGTTGCTTTGAAAAGAAAGTGTTCGACCCAATATTTCCATTTTTCTGTAAAGATAGTGAGGATGCATAGCCAGGGTTGTTGAACTTATTCGGTAAATATAATAGATGAACAAACAAAAGATATTTGGTTTGAGAAGCGCACACGCAACTTTTGTCTGTGGAAAGATGATACAGAGTTTTGTCATCTTTATAAGTGGTTTAGTTAACACCATCCAAAATCTCATTCGTTACATGGACAATTAGTAAACAAAAACTCACTGAAGATATGTGAAATATCTGGAGTTTGGTATGGCGTTAAACAAGGTTTGAATGGGTAAGTGATGTCATAAACAGTGAAGACATTCAATGATTTAAGATGGACCTATTTTGCTCAAGAAAAAACTTTCGTATGGAATGCAAAGAAGCAAAAATTAAATAGATTTAGGAAGGAAAATGTAATATCATCTTGAAGAAACACTACAAGGGAAAGAGATTCTCCATAAAGTATTATCCATGAATAATAATTCACAATTAAGTGACAGTTGATAATGGAGAATGAGAATAAATTCTCAACTTCAAAAGCATGGGATTTAATTAGATTTAAGGTGCCAGCAAGTTTAGTCCTCAAAATTTGTTCCTGGACACCAATTTGCTTTTGGCTAGCTTTCCATGGAAAACTCACGAGGAAGGATAAGGTTACTAACTTTAAATTGGTTATAGATGATTCATTCATGTTCATTGCAGAGGTGAAAGTGAAACTCTTGATCAATTTTGTTTAAATGCCTTTCAAAATATGGATCAAGCTAAATAAATGTATGATGATTAATAATGATCTTAAAGAATAGAAATATGTTTGGAGACTGCATTTATGAAAGTTGGAAGGAAAGAAACTCAAGAATCTTTGGAAGCAAGAACAGAAGTAATGAAGAATTATGGAACAAAGTATCAAATTCATTCCAAAATGAGTTACTTTGTTCAGACACTAATATTAATGACTATCAATGATTCAGAAAGAATGAAACAAGTCAGGATTCCAGACAATTATTACATTATATGACGATTCAATCTGTTGTCTAATCTCACGCACAAATAAAGACAATATCATGTTCAATTTCAAATATATAACACAAATCAAAGAGAAAAGGAGTGTACCTTCACGAACTTGAGCTTGATACTTCCATAAACGAGACCAAAAGAGAAGGCGGAAGCGCGAGCTACCTGATCAACATACAAAACAACACAAAATTCTTGAATTAAATGAGATGTTTGAATAAAAATCATTACATTACATTTGTTTACAATAATCAGTATCAGTATGCATATTAAATTGAAGATCAAACATATAAGATTTACCAAAGCAAAGGTACTCTTTCCGGAGTAAGGTCCAGGAGGAAGCGCCATTAAATCTTCTTCTCCAATTTTGGGAAAACGAACGAACAGTGAAGCAAGGAGGAAAGAAGAGGAGACTGTTAAATACCTTAGTTTATTGAGATCTATGTGACCTAGTCCAACGGAAAAAATTCATAACTTCCATTTGAAAAAAAAAATATTTGTCAGAAGTGGGGTTTGAACCCACGCCTCCTTTCGAAGACCAGAACTTGAGTCTGGCGCCTTAGACCACTCGGCCATCCTGACATTTGTTTAAGTTTTAGGATCATAGATATAAAGACAATAATAACAATAAAAGGGTTTTTAAATTAAGTAACCGCATAATTACATATTAGATAGGGTCCCAAATGATCATGAACAGCTCGTGACAACCAACAAAATGTTTGAGCTCGAGTTAGACTCAAAATATTATCGAACATAACCGGCTTGATTCGCTTGCAAGGAGAAATCATTCTACAATAATAAACTTACAAACAAACAAACCCACCTCAGGTATATATTGTTCTGGACGGGCACTAAAGGTTGTAATCTAACTCACGAATATAAGCCAATCAACAAACAGACAAGGTAAGGGGAGACCAATGTCAGAAAAAGATGCCCAAACTAGGGACCAGTGATGGGGTTCAGGCAACATTCCCTCCATGAAAAAAACAACATACCCACTTAAAAAAGGAATAAAACATCTTAATATAAAATACCCAGTTTTTAGACTATAAAATATATAAGGTGTTTGTACATGAACACATATTATGATAATGGCAAATGAAATAGTACTGATTTGATGATTATAGTTATAATAATACACCACTTGATTGTGTTTTATGCAAAAAAAAAAAAAACAATTAAAGAATATGCATAATAGACTCTCAGACTCATGCAAAATAAACTAGACATGGGAAATCAAAGTTTCTGTTGTTGCTGGCCATGGGTGGGGTTTGTTGGTTTTCTCCTTTTGAAACCTAAGGTTTGGATTCATGTGATGTGGCTGTGTTGTTCTGTTGCTGTGATGTTGGCTGCTGCAATGGCTTTTGAGTTTGCGGCTGCTGCTGCTGCGATTGTTGTTGTTGTTGGAGCTGATGATGATGTGCATGAAACATCTGGGGATTCAGAGAGAGTTGTTGAAACTTGGATGCATCTCCTCCGTTCAGTTCCGCACTTGCCAGCTTCAATCTATGAACCTCTGCTGTCAAAGCTTCATTGAGAGCTGTGAAATCCATGCATCATACAAATATATAAGGAAATCTAGCAGACCTTGTTTGATTAATCAATCCCATCATCAATCAAATAATCAACTAAATACTAAAATCCATTTACTTTTTCTTTTATGACATTTTAAAAAATATTGAATACAAATTATATTCAAATCATCCATTTTTTCATCAAACAAGATTTTTTTTCAAATAACCCAGATTATTTCCAATTAACCCTACATAAAACAAGCTCTGAATGTTGTAGACTTTCATTTGCTCTTTCTAATCAGCAGTTTTAGAAAGATGATAATAACTACTATAATCATACCCTCTCTAAGTTGAGCCTGCTGTTCCATGGATTGTAATCGAAACTTCAACTCATTGTTCTGGCTAGTAAGTCCAGTAGAATCTCTCTGCACATGACAAGGAATAAAATTAAGGTTCCGAGAAGAAGAAATTAATATGACTAGTGTCAATGGGTTCTTTAGTTTAGAAGAAATGATCATTATCCCAAAAAATCTAAGTGTGTTATGTTTGTTAGAAAAAATTATATTATAATTTGGATCATTATCAAAAAAAATTATTTGTATACCAAACAAAGCAACAAAAATGATACTATAATCTGGACCATGATACCAAAACAAATCTAAAACCAAATAAAAAGATCACTTCTAATTTAATTTTGACGAATTTTTTCAGTAAGATCGAAATTGTGGGAAGAATTATGACAAAATACTAGTTTTCCAATAAGGCTTGTTACCTGCAAATGAGTAAGTTGTGCAGACAAAGTTGTTGCCTCTGTCTGAAGTGTCTGAACCTTGTGTTCAAGCTCAGCGATATATCTCATCTTCCTTTCCTTAGAACGGGCAGCAGATTGACGGTTTGCCAAGATCCTGAATTGGCCAATCAGTCAGCATTGTTTCGAACAATCATTTGTTAATAAAAAAATTATAAAATAAAAAGGCATCCAAGATGGTGGGGTACCTTTTAGCTCGCTTAGGATCATTGACTGCTATTTCAGCAAGTTTCTCATTGGCCATTATTTTCTTCATCTCGGCACCACTGAACTCACCTCCATTCACAAAATCCAAACTGAAGCCATTCGACTTAGCATCTTGTGCAGAATGTATTCCTGGGGAAGGCATCTCATCACCAAAGTTCATCTTCTCCATGAAACTATCCATAGAAAGACTTCTGTAATGTCTGCTGGCACTTGGAACAATTTCTTCTCCTCCTGCATTTCTTTTCAAACTGATACCACCACCACCGCTCTCATTTACACTGCTTGTCGCTTCATTGTCACTGCTGTCGCATCCATTTGTTTTCGACCCACTGGCTCTACTCTCCTCTAGATTATCATTAGATTGCTTATCATCTGTCCCTGACGAATTCAATGCATCAATGTTGTCCAAATTCATATAAGCCGAAAAAAGATCATCCACAACTTCTCCTTCTGTTTTCCTCTCACCAGTTTCTTCTGAGTTCTGCTCCCTGCTCTTACTCCAACTCACTTCTCGCTTAACTAATGTAGATGGGCTTCTTGCTGGAACAAATGGAGGAGGAGACTGAATCATAGAGGAGAATCCAAATGGAATGTCGCTGTTAGAGCGACGGTGAGCTTTGCGAGGTGGAAGGCTTTCTCCAGCCCTTGGCAGACCCCTCATGAAAGGAGAAGGCGGCAAAAGTACATCTCTATCCTCCATTGACACGTCTGTTGACAATGGACCAGAATTCGAGTTCGCTGGGGAGTCCCTATAAGGGGATGGGCTAAGTGGAGGTAAGGAATCAAGGGAGAAAAATGAGGGTTGTGATAAGGATCGAGAATGAGTTGGGCTAGGACTGAAATTTTGCGAACCATGAAGTTGACTAGCCGGACGGGAAGATGGAATCTGTGAATAAGGTGAAATCGGAGGGATCTGCGGATGGGAAGGTGGTATCCCTACTCTCTTAATCGAATCAACAGTATAGTTTGACGAAAATTGCCTCACGGGAGGACGAACTGATGAGGTATTAAACTGAGGTATATCTAATTGAGGCATGGAAATGGGTTTCTTTTGAAGTGAAGAAGGTGAAGTTCCAAAAGAAGATTGTAGCCTTTGTATCACATCCATATCCATACTAGTTTCCTCAGTATCTCCCATTTCTTCTAACCTATATCTATGGTATGACCTGAGAAACCCTAAGATATCAGAACCCAATAGATTATAATGTAAAAAACATCAAAAGAATTTCATAATTCCAACAAATCTTCTTTTTTTACACTTACCCAGTTGATTTAAAACCCCAGACTACGAAATGAGCTCACTAACAACAGCGGATCATCGGTCTCTGCTGCAACATCAGACCATTGAAGAGTTGAGAATTGAAAACAATACAAAGGGGGGAATGATCTTTCGTACCTTGTCACTATACGGTGATTTGAAGCTCAGAAACAATGGCAGTCGGCGGCGCAAGATAGGCAAGAAATTTTTCGCCACATTTGGGACAATTTGGTTTAAAGATCGGGCGAGATATTTGAAGACGGCAGCTTTAGTGAATAACTTTCGATTTTAGTGAGGCGGAAACAACAAAGTCTCTGATTTCTTCTCTTCTTCTTCGTTTACTCTTTTACCTTTCTCTCTCTAGACATTTTTCTGTATTGACGAAGAAAACCACACGGGTTTCATGACCAGCATACTAGGACGCGTGAATTTAATAGTAGGAAGAATTTCATTTGAGCTTGAGATTGCATTTCGATTAAATTTCAATTTAATTCCGACCGCATTTGACAAGCGCCCTTTTTTTCCCCTCCATCACCGCAGATTATGTTGCAATAAATCCCTCAATACTAAAGTGTCTCTCACGCTCACTCAATGGCCGTGAACTGTACGACCTGGTTTCTAAGATTTTTAACAATAATTTTTTAAGTTAACATATAAATACTTTTATATTAAGAAAAAGATCAAATCAAATATTACTTATTCACTTTTATTAATTAAATTACTTTATTTATTAATTAAAATATTTTCTATTTCTTTTTATCAAATTAATTAATACAAAATACAAAATAATATTTATAAAATTAAAATAAACCATTAATGATCTAGATACCAAATTTTATAAATAATTTACAAAATAAAACTTTTAATGGAAAAATCTAAAGATCAGTCCATTTGTAAAGAGTTTCTTTAAATGCGAATTTATTTGAATTTTTAAACAACGAGGGTTAAAATTAAGCAAGTCGAATGAATCGATAAAACTGAAAATTTTCTACCAAAATATTTTGAACAGCATTTAAAATTATCATTAGTCGAGGGTCGGTAAACAACGTCTGAAAAAGTCATGTCAAAAAATTGAGAATGACATGTCGCTCTTGTTTTACCATGAATTGAGAGTGAGAAAATTGCAATACATGAATTTGTGTGAACAATTTATAGAGATGTCAATGTGTATCCGACCGTACCGTCGGGTAGTGAAGTATTCGTCTTCAAACCCAATTTTTATTTCACTACTCGACCCTGATGTGTATCTCTATTTTTATCTCCATTCTCAATTCGTCGGATACTCAATTCCCGACTAAATAATTATAAGATTGTAAATTTAAAAAGAATAAATATAATGATAAAGAGAGATAATATACTTAATTGTGTACCTACTTAATAGATGTTGAAGAAGATAACATTTTGATTGTTACTAGAGTTGAAAAAAAAATTAATAATAAATAATGAAGAAAGAAAAATATATTTTGTTATTAAAAATAAAATTGAAAATTAATGACTCGTGAGAGAGAAATAACCTTTGTATTAAAAAATTAAAATTTGAGTAGTTTGTGAATAAGAGCAAAAGAAATGATATATTTATTTTGTTATTGGTTACTATTTAGCATATGAAAACTCACATTAAACATTAATAAAAAAACACATTTTATTTTTAATATTAATATAATCGAGTCTGGGTTTTGTACCCTCCTCATTCCCGAACACGACCAGATACCTTCTAAACCACTCATACTCGACCTCGATTTAAAATATTTGAACCCGACCATCGGGTACCTACGAATATTGAGTATATAAGTTCTTGTTGTCATATCTAGTAATTTATATGATTGAAAATTGTATAATTTCATCTCAAATAAATAATTCCTAAAAAGATAACATAAACAATTTTTAGAATGTCCACAAGTCTGACATCTTCACAATCTCAACCACACCTCTTGGTAATCGACATAACTCACCTCATAAGAGGTTCCAAATATTCGAAATCTCCATACAATGAATGAGAGGTAAAACTTTTTTATAACACGTACTAGAGTACGCATACATTTATTGTCGGTATTGTCAATACACTACCGTGGATAACACCACCAAATAAAAAGATATTTGATGAAATGTTGCACCTCAAGAGCTTCCCCTAGTTAACTAACCCCTTGTCTCCACTTGATTAGTTAAATAATAACAAAGACTCACTAAAAATATTATATTCCTCCATTTAAGAAGGTCTTCAACTTCAAGAACTAGTAGATTTTCTTCCCAAAATATTAAGAATGTCAATAAGCTCAATATGAAAAGAAACTATTTAGGATCATTATTCTCCCTAACATTTCTTGTTTTTCTTCTAAGAATAATGAGATTTTATTGTAACCTCCCAACTGTATAATCAATTACAAGTATAACACAATAAATTTCACAACTTACAAAAACAACAAGGGAAAGAAAAACAAAGAAAATGAAACAACACATTTGAAGTATCCCACAAGGAATTGATGTCGTTGTGAAGCTCATTGTCAACTTTAAGCCATTAATTTTCCTTGGAGGAGATACAAATTAAATTATTAATGTATCTCGACCGGGTAGGTTGCTGATACTGATAGCGACTACAATAATTCAATCTTGATAGGTGTAAAAAATGATCCTAATCTAGCTAGCTGGAAGAAGAATCTTTGCTTACTTCAATGTTGTCCAAATGTAGAAGGTTGTGCTTTGTTGAATTGGCTTTATATAGGTAGATGGAATGGGTTTCAATTCCATCAACAATGCTCCACATACTTAGTATTACAAACAATAATGTTTTTTTATACAATAAACTAACTAAAAAAAATAGGACAACGGATTAAGTATATAGCCTGCAAACACACTATTTAATCAGACGCAGAACTTGCCTGGGCTCAAACCCAAGAACTTAGGGTTAGTATCTATCTTTTATTGTCGCTAGGCTAAAAAAGAGGATTACAATAAACCAACTATTAACTCATTACAATTTAAAAAAGAATGGATTTGGAGATAACATATGTTTTAAAAAAATTAATAATATAATATAATATAATATATATATATATAAAGGGCCTAGTTTTGTTAGCTCCCCAAAAGTAAAAAATAAAGTTTAGCTGTGTTTGAGCTCAATTATAGACAAACATAATGACACAAGTATGAAGCCTTCAAATTTCAGAATGAACCAACCAAACAGAAAAAACAAAATTAATGAAAATAGACTAACCCCGAATAATCCAGAAAAATTTCGATTAAGTTTCTAAAAGATTGAATGTCAGACATAATAGAGTCAGCTCCCGACCTACAATCTTGCTGGAAATTAAATAGTTCAATTGACACCAACTAATATCCGAATTCAAATAAATTTTTTCAGATTTGTATGCGTCAATCTTAAATCAGTTCAAAAATAAAAAGCTGAGTTTGCAAGAAATTTTGAAATGGAGTTTTTAATTTGAAAATTTCTTAAATTGTAAACTTATTGATAAACAAAAAGAATGATAAAGAAGAGAAAAAAATTTTAACCCAAAAAAATAAGAAAGTAAAATAATAATAATTAGCTAGTGGTTTCTTTGTTTTTATAAATATGATTTATTTTAGGGTAATAACTTCATACGTTAGTTTTCCTTAATTGAAAGAACTAAATAAAATATTTTTAATAATACATAAATTTGAGAATGTAAATGAATGGTTAAATACATGTTATTTCATTTAAATAAAAATAAACAAATCTTGTGTACAAATTTGGCGCGTGGGGCCGTGGGCTTCGTTTCCCATGCTTAATAAGTATTATAAATTAATAAAAAAAAAAGGTATGAGCAAATAGTCAAATGAGTTTGACTGTATGTTTAAATTAGTGATTTCGTCTGACAATTTTAACACTGTTCATTTGTAAAAAAGTAATCATTGTAAATTATATGTAGTGGGATTACTTTATTTGAATATATTATTTTGTTATTTTTTCTTTTTGTTAATTTAGATAAACTTAGGACCGTTTGATATTGGGTTTTTCAAATTTGTATTTAAGAATTTTTTTAATAAAATAAATAAAATAAATAAAATAAATAAATTATTTAAATATTTGTGTATTTAAAATTTAAATTTAATAAAATAAAATAAAATAATAATATTTTAATTTCTTTGATAGTTAAAATGATAAACTTAAAATCAAATATTTTTAATCTTGTTTGATTTAAAGAATTTTAATATTTTTTTATTTTTTTTTAAATTAATCATTTCACAATTATTTTATCATAAATTATTCAATTTATCAATTAATTTTTTTTTTAATTTTAAATACATTCTTTAATTCCATAAAACTAAAAATAAACAAGGTCTTACAATTGAAACACATATATACTAGTTGAAGTTATTTAAGTAATTTATTAGATAATCTTGTTTAAATTGAATTATTAGGTAAAAATATTTAAAATGTATTAATATATAATTAATAAATATTATTTTTTTTTGAAAAATAATTAATATTTTAATTGATATAATGAAACAAAAATAATTGTTTTTAAAAAAATTATTAAATGATCATATCCAAACAAATGTATTTCTTTTCTTAAAGAAAAATATTAGGGGTTATACTCTCATGATTTCTAACTATCATGCCTTCCACTTTATTTAAAAAAAAAATAATGAGAATTAAATGTACAACTTTTAAAATTTATAAATTTATTTATATGAATTATAATTCAAAGTAAGTATTGTTGGTTGTCTTTGTAAGCTAATTATCTTTATTTATTTTTGTTAGTAGAAAAAGTACATATTATTATTATTACTAAAATAATTAAATTTAGTCTGTCTCAAATTTTAAAAAAAAAATAATAATAAACAAAAAGAACAAGATGTTTCTACTTAAAAAACATTAAAAATTTACTAATTGTTGTATAAAAAGCTTAATAAAAATATATGAATATCCTAATAAGAAAGACTCTCAATTATATTTGAATCTACAATTAACCATTTCAGTCTTTATATGTTTGTTATTACTACTATTGTTTTGTAGAATAAAATGAATATTTAAAGTAAGAAGCAAAGAAAGTCTGTTATAGCTGTAAAATAACATGTTCAAAGGTTTGAAATATGAGGACAAATTTCTCTATTATTATATGTGTTAATGTTGGATTTGTTAGATGATTATTATAATCTATTAGATTATATAATTTATATATTCCAAAAAAGCTTGACTTTATTTGGATTATTCTTTTGTCCAACTTTTACCCATTTACTAACAATGTAAGAAGATAATTTATTATCATTATTATTATTTTAATTTAGAAGAGATACATATCTTTTAACATGTTTGTACTCGATTTAATTTTAAAAATTATTTTAATTTATGTCTTAAATTTTAGAGTTGTGAGAGGGACAATGAATGTTGTTAGAAACGAAAATAAGGTCACGAATCTGACGTGCTATGTCACTTGTGTATGAGAGATAAATACAAAAAAAAAAATCATTCTAAAAAATAATTAACAATGTTCGGGACAAAAATGTTCAAATAAACTTGATTTTCCGTTTACATCTCATTAAAATATCTCGAACGAATCCCGAATATGACCAATTTGTTTAAAATTTATCATTAAATTTTGTGACATAATAATTTTTTTAATCTAATGTACCTGTGTTAAATTACATCGGATTCATGTCTTTACTTTCGTTATATTTTCGTTACCTAAATTATTTCTTTAAATTCTATTTGTAGATCCAAACGCAATTAGATAACTAATATTTAATAAATAATTAGGTTTAGATGGGTTAATGTTAATTTAATAGATCGCGTGTGATTGTTAAACAAATCGGCCGGTATAATTTGCCTCGTGATCTGCGCCGGAGAATAGTGAAGGGTGGGTCCAGATCAAGACGTAGGACAAAGTCATTAGAACACGTGGCAATCAAAGGGTTAAATATTAAAAGGGTACCTTGTCCTACTCATATATGATATATCCATCTCTCCTCTTTTATTTTTTAAAAAACAATGCTTATCTATTTTCTCCTTTATACTTAATTATTTCATTTTTATGTTTTTTTAATATTTTAATGAGATTATCAAATATCAACCATTACTTTTTACACATTTAGAGTTGCATAATAAAACATAAGTTAATTCAATAGAACAAGAATACAACTCACAATAACAATTTATCAAAAAGTTAGGTAAAAAAAACATTATTGTTATAGTAAAAACATCACACGAAATAATTCTGAAAATAAAATATCAACATGCAAAAAATATATAAAATGGAGTGTACATTTAAATATAAGAGTGCGGTAGTCTAGTTAAAAATATTAATAAAATAAATTATTATTTTTGAAAGTATAAAATAAATTTCATTGATCTGTATATTGGGAAGATAGTAAATAAATATACCATACAACCCATAAAAAAATATAAAAATTATCATTATCATTTATCTATCATAATTGTTACTAAAATAACATAAAAACAATGAGACATTTTTCATCATTTCAAATCATTCTAATTAACTCATAAAAATATCACTTATCAATTTTAGTGTTAGTTGACTTTCCAATTTCGTTACGTTTATAAGCTTCTCTATGAATTTCTCACCTTATTTTTCTTATCATAATTTTTTCGTAATTATTTGCTTTTTTAAAATGACATGGACCAACCTGAAAATCTCAATTAGTTGATCTTTATATCTATAGAAAGCCTCCAAGTCCTATCTTAAATTCTTTATTAGTTTGCAGAGTAATTGAGGTACAAACATAAAAAAAAATCAGAAAGAAACAATGTAACGAAACAGGAAAAATAAACTCGTCTGCATTGAAAACTTATAATTTAATACTAAAGTGTCTAACGTAAAATTATGAATTCGAGTTTTTCCATCGAACAATTTTCAAAAATAATCTCCAAATGATTGTGTCTGATTTTTATGTTATTTTGTTTTCAAAATTCTGCATAAGTTCATTAATGCAGAGAAGAATCATAACTGGAAATGAAAATTTCTAATGTTTCTTTTATTCAAAAATATTATCATTCACAGAAATTATTCACTTCTAAATTGACAAATCCTTATCTGAACTCAAACCAGATGATTAAATAAATATCAATATTTGCTATGACCATTATGTAAATTCTAAATCTATCATTTATATTATTACAAAACTTCATAAATAATGACCTACTTTTATAAAACAAAATAAAACAAAAAACTCAAACAAATTCTAGAAAATTAATGCCATTATTAAACAAAGCAGCTAGCTTCATTTTAAAATTATCTTTGAATGATTAACTTTTGGTAACACAAAAGGGAATATAGAAAGTAAGATTAAGATTGCTATCTTTATTTTCTTTTTGATAAAGATAAACGTGTCTATCCTCAAATAAAATATTTAAAAAAGAGGGAAACGTGTGTGCAACCCCATTGTGGTTTGGTTTGATCTACATCAACATTTTTTTTATTATATATAAATACCTTAATAATGACTTACATGTCATTACCCATGATCCTAAGCAAATGTAGTGGTTCAATCTTAAATGCATTGGATTTTATTTCATATTGGTTTATTTAAGATTTTTGTTGTTTTTATTTAAAAAAATTATGTTATTTAAAATTTTAATTAATTGAATTATTATAATATTAATGTATTTTGATCCATGAAATCTTATATGTGTTTATTAAAAAAAATCAATATCAAACCCAAGTTTTATTATATTGCTCCTTTTAAGCTTATTAGGGTTTTTCTTAGTTGGGTTTCTTGGGAAATTTATTATTTATTATAATTTTTATTTTATTTAAATTTAAGATATAAGTAACAATATTGGTAAATACCTAATTCAATCGTTTGATAGAACAAATATGTGATGAGGATTTAATTTAATTCTTCTAATGATCCAGAACTAAGTATTAAGAAAGCTTATTCTATGTTGTTAAGCATGGAAGACAACGAGAAGTTCAAAGTCATATGATAGAGCATAATGAAAATTTTGCTATGCTAATAAGAGACATTACCGATCAACATCAAATTAATCAAAATTATTCAAAAGGGAAAAGCAAAGGACAGAACAATGGAAAAGGAACCAAATCCAACAACAAGGATTTGTTCTGCCAATATTGCAAATCAAGCGGACATGTACAATATGGTGTTTCAAGATAATCGGATACCTAGACTGGTTTAAAGGACAAAAAGATTTAAGATCAGTTAAGAATTCTGCTAATGTTGTTAATACACCTTTCTCAAACTATGAGGAGCAGCCAGAATCTTCGAGTAAATGGAGAAATGTCGACATGATAGCTCTTAAAGATCTTGTCAAGAGTTGTCTCTCAGAAACAAAAGAAAAAGACATATATTTTGCAAGTATGTCTTCGATCTATACAGATTACTTTTATACTGGTGCATATAGTTTAAATGTGCATAGTCATAAAGAAAAAATAATTTGAATTATTGATAGTGGAGCTAGCTGTCATATATGTACTAATTTGTTATTAATGGCAAATATTAAGAAAATAGTAAACATTCCTTTATTTTTACCTGATGGAATAACAAAACATGTTAAACACATGGGTAATACAAGACTTACTAACAAATTAAAGTTAATTAATGTTCTACATGTACCTGATTTTTTATACAATTTGATATTTGTATCGAAACTTGCAAAAAATAGCAATATTAAGTGTCAATTTTCCTTTTCTGAATGTTTATTGCAGGACCCTAAAGATGGAAACTTAGTAGGTACGGGACATTTATCTCAAAATCTCTATTTGTTAGAAAATCTAGATACCAAGTATGTTACTAAAAATAAAGTACATAATATTTCTGTTGATTTTTCAAATAATGCATAGAAGGCTTGGGCATCCTTCTCACACTGGCCTTAAACATGTTTTTGATTTTAGTAAAGATGAACATTTTCATTATGATATTTGTCCATTGGCTAAATTACAAAGATTACCTTTTAATATTAGTACATCTAAAACTACACAATATTTTGCACTTATTCATTTGGATATTTAGAGTCCCTTTAAAGAAGCATCACTTATTGACTGTCCTTCTATGTTAACAATAGTGGAGGACTATAATAGATGCACATGAACATACATGTTAAAAATTAAAGCAGTAGTTATTCAAACATTCATAAATTTTCATGTCATGATTAAAACACAATTTAATTCTTCCATTAAAATTGTCCAAACAAACAATAGTAGTGAACTTTTAAGTCATGCATGCCAATATTTTTTTTTAAAAACATGGTATTTGCATCAGAAATCTTGCATCTACACTCAACAACAAAATGGAGTGGTAGAACGTAAGCATCAACATCTTCTTCAAGTTGCACGATCACTAATGTTACAAGCACAAATGCCATTACATTTTTGACCATTTTCAATTTTGATAGCTACATATATAACAAATAGAACTCCTTCAAATGTTTTAAATTGAGAATGTCCATTTTTTCTTCTACATAGACAAAAACTAGATTACTCTAGTCTGAAATTTTTTGTTTGTCTTTGTTATATAAAAAATAATACACCACACAAAAACAAATTTGAACCTAGAGGAAGGAAATGTATCTTTCTTGGTTATTTTTCAGGTCAAAAGGGATATAAAGTTTTTGATGTTTCAAATGAAACAATAATTGTATTTAGGAACATTATTTTTCATGAAAATATTTTTCCATATCACACTCAGAAAAATATACCAAAGAAGAAAAAATATTCTCTAAGTACTGATGACTATTTTTCTGATTCAGATTCAAATTCAACTTTTTCTACAGATTCATATCTTATTATTAATGATATTGATGCATCACATATTTCTGAAACTGAAACGGTAGAAATACACACAAATCCATTTTAAATCACATCACATCTACAAACTGAAACTGCAGAAATACATATAAATCCATTTCAAAACACATTACATTTACAAGCCGAACAAAGGAAATGAACTAGGGGGAAGAAAACTCCTACCTGGTTAAACGATTATATTGTCAACATAAATAATGCACAAAATTCAGAACCAGAAAAATTCAGAAGATTGATTTGACGACTAATATATTTGAATTTTTCTCGTCCTGATATTAACTTTAGCGTACAACAATTAAGCCAATACATGCAGAAACCCCTTTTAATACATTGGGAGACTGCAATTCAGGTTGTTCGATACTTGAAATGTACTCCTTCACTAGGGTTGTTTTACTCTTGTGCTTCTAATGGTTTACTTGAGAGTTTTTTAGATGTCGATTGGGCAACCTGCTCCGATAGTCGACGATCCGTTACTGGATAATGTGTTAAATACGGAGATGCTCTGGTTTCCTGGAAAACAAAGAAACAAAATACTGTGTCAGATCTTCCTCTGAAGCTGAATATCGAAGCATGGCTACTAAAGTTTGTGAACTCAAATGGCTAACATATTTGCTAAAAGACTTTCATATTCCTGTTCAATTGCCAATTCTTTTAAAATGTGACAATCAAGCTGCAATTCATATTGCCGAAATCATGTCTTTCACGAAAGAACGAAGCATTTGGATATCGACTATCACCTTATTCGCGACAACTTCAAACAAAGATTTATTTTACCACAACATGTCTATTCAAAATCACAAGAGGTTGACATTTTTACAAAACCTTTGGATCGTGGACTATTTTATAATCTTCGAGACAAGATGAATCTTAAGGATGTTCATCTTGAGGAAGGGATGTAAGAATGTAGAATTAATTAGATATATTAAAAGCTAAAGGGCTTAGTTGTATTAACGAGTTTATTAAGGACTATATGTGTTCCGTCTCCGAACTCCTTGAGAGATCCTGAATTTTTCGTCAAACAAAAAATTTTACGCCTGATTAAAAGTGTTTGCGGACTAGGTGCTTAATCCCCTTGTGGACACAATTTTTTTTTTTTCAGAAAAATTGAAGTTAACAATTAAATAAATGTGTCATTATCCTTTACCAATTAATTAACAAAATCAACAAGATATTTTCTCATTTTTTATGTATATAAAATGTGGTGTAGCCATGAATATGTCATTATCAATCTCCCTGCTTTTCTTTATTTCCAATTCAGATAAACTAATAAAATGTGCTGCCATGATTGCTGACAATGATCTTCAAGCTGGGGGAGGTATCATCATGATTACTTATTACATTTTGACCACCGACCATGATTGAAACTGAAACAACATTATAAAAAAAGTCAAACCCATTTCAACTATTTAATCTAGGGCTCAACAGAGAATTGCTTTTTATTCGGCTTTTAATCTGGACACAAAAATTAAAACATACTTGACAATAAGTTGGAACGAATAAACCTAGTATAAGCTGAATCAAACTTAGCCATCATCTACCATCATGTTTCTCTTCTGGCTAACAGACATACACGCCATTAATGATTGCCCACTTCTCAAATCACAAATAGGTAAAATCCAGAATTTATAGGTCTACCCAAGAAAAAAAACACAAAACCAATGCTTCAAATATGCATCAAGTTAAGGGTGATCAAGTGAGTTAACCCAATGCAATCTGCTTAGAAGATAGAAACATATGATGGAATACACCAACAAGTATATGATTACATCAACCTATAACAATTACACAGATTTCCAGACCATGCTTTTACTTAATGGTTATGTAACGATTTGTACCGTGCTTGGCCCAGAAGTCTTTGAGATCTATAGGCATGGACAAATCATGACCATCAACTGCTAGCCGGCTAATCAATCTAGCAAAGACGCTCCCACTCATCTTCCGCCCACCAATTCGCGAATGTCGCTTATTTTCCATATGTGGTAATGGGTACATTGATAGGTTTGTCGTGCAGCAAGATGACTGCCAACCCCCATCCCCCCATTTGTAGCACTGTCTTGGCTGCCCTGTGCAAGAACATACAGGTGTTGCCATGGTTGACTTGTCATAACTAATCTGGCTCACCAGCGATAGATCCTGAGACTCCCATTCCGCTTTTGAACCATCTGTAGTCACACTTCTATTCAAGTCTTCACCAACTTTCTTTCCCTTTTTGTTTGATGACCCCACAGCATTCCTTAGTTTTTTTGTTTGCTCTTTGTGGCGAGATTGGGGGGTTTCTGATGCTATTGGAACAGCCTTAATTGGAACTGGTTCCTCAACAATTGACGAACTTTCTTGGAAACGGAGGGCTGCAATTGCACTCTCTTTTTCTCTACGGGCAGTATCTCGGGCAGTGATCGCTTCATCTCGTTGCTTCATTGCTTCGTTTCGCTGCTGAAATGCATAGTTTTTTTCGGATATTGCTCTGTTTAGTTCATTGATGGCGACTTCCTTCTCAGCCATGATTTTCATCATCTTCTTGTTCATGAGGGAATCGTTTGATTCTTTCGTTTGAAACTGAGTCATATTCCACTGCTGCAATGGACACACTTATGAGGAAATGATGAAAATTGAGATCTTTTTAATTGTTGTTAATTTTGGGTTAGTAAAAAATTACCCCTCCGTGCATCCCATTGTAGTTATCCATCATATATCTCCCGTTCTCATGCTGCCCAGCATTATCCATTGCAAAAGTAGCTAAAGAAAAGGTTAACAATCACCTACAAAAAGGAGAAAAGATATTGAGAATCCTATGAATGATTCGCAATCAAAGCTCTAAAATTACAACAAATGCAGAATGAATTCAAACAGTTTTGTATCAAAACAAGAAACATTTTCAGATAACACAAAATTCAGTAATTTTGACAAAATTAACAGTTCAGTTCAATCCATAGACAATGCATAGCATAACAGAAAATAACCCAGTACATCATCAACAAGCAGGATCCACTTCTGCTCAGTTCGAGGCAGTGTGTATCGGAAAAATCGAAAAGCTAGGGTTAGACAAATGGTCGGAAAGGAAAGGCGAAGCGGTCATGAAGATATAAATAAAAATGTAATGGATATAACAACGGTGATTACTGATTAGCATACATAAAGAGACAATGCACGTAATAGAAAGATAGATTGTGAAAGTAAAACGAAACAGGGCAATAAGCGAAAGAAGGAGAAGAAGAAGATTAGACTTACAGATGAAGAATGGAAGCGGCTGAGAATGAGGAGAAGCTAATGGACAGGCAAGAAGGGGAAACGCATCGCTGAAGCAGCCAGCTATGGAGTATAGGACTCATACGGCCATAACCCAATGAGGAGGTATACGTGATTTCTTTCGACAGTCTTCAATTTTCTACCTCTTATTTGTAAAATAGCCCCTTATCTTTCATCTTATTTCTAGATTTACCTAAATTATATACGGGAAGAATATCAATTTTATTTATAAAGTTGGAAGGAGGTGTCAAATTTATTTACAAAATTGTAAAATTCCCTTTAAGTATATAAACTTGTCAAAATTAAGGATGGAAAAATTACCGATATTAAAGGTATATATAAAAAATACGTACTGTAATATATCGAAAATATCGACTTTTAAGGTATACCCAAAAAAAGGTAAGGTATGATACCGATACCGTAATTATTGGTACGGTAAATGTATGAGATTTTTAAAATTTTGGTATATCGAGATATACCAAAATACTGAAATAGTATTTATAAGTTAATTTATATATATAAATATATATAATACTTATAAGGAAATAATTAAATAGATTTGATATTAATTTAATTATAGAAATATAATTTTTGAATAATATCAAAATATAATTATACTGAAATATTATTCAACATATGCAATCTCTACCTTATCGATGAGATTAATTTTTTTAAAAATTAATATATTTTTTAGGTATCAAAGGTATAATACATACCGTACCAAAAATAAGGTATACCGAAATTAAGGTAAGGTAAATGTATGATTTTTTTTATACCGAAATTAAGGTATATCGAAACAAGGTATACCGAAATTAAGGTAAGGTAAAAATATGCATTTTTTGGATACCGAAATTTTAAGTAAGATATAAGGTATGAATAAAATATTAAGGTATACCGTACCGATCCACCCCTAGTTAAAATGTGTCAAAATTATTTAACATAACAGAATACAACGATAAAGTTTTAAAGTTTAGGATTTAGTTATATATATAATTTTTTAACCTATTTTTTAGGTTTCTCTCCATATAAGTGTTTCTCTCATATCTCAATTTTCTACTACAAACTTTATTTGACTCTAGTACTCTCTAGCTAAACCTAATAGTCTTGGGCTAGGCAGTTCCATATAAATTGGACTAGTTGGGTTTGGGTTATTCACCTAAATTTTCAAGTCCAAAAAATATTATTTTATTAATTTTAAGATGACTAAATTTATTAATTAAATAATAAAATATTATTTATTTTAAATTATTTTTATTTTATTTTTATTAATATATATTAATACTTCTAAAATCTTTTAACCAAAAAAATATCTACACCTCTTCAAAATTACCTTTAATTATTATTTTTCGACCGGCGGTCTAACCGGTCCGATCGCGAAACAGTTGAATGAAAATTTGGTTCAATAGGACTATTCGACCGAAAATCCGAGAAAAAATTTCCGGTTCGAAAGATTACTCATTAAATAATGGATATGTGAGGATTTAAGAAATAATAGTAATATTATTTGTACATTAGTTAATGTGACCATTTTTATAAATTACATTTTGAATGTTATCGTTTTGTTTTTATTAAGTCTATCATAAATATATATATATATATATATATATATATTTTTAAATCCACCTATAATATATGAATCCTTATAAACTCATTTCTTATCTCCAAATTTATAATTTTAAATAATACATAACTAACAAATTATTTTATGCCTCTAAAATCTTTTGGATAAAGTACAGCAAGGCGATTGTGAGAATAATTTTTTTTTATGAAGACATGATAATATGCAATCAAGCAATTCCATATTAACTTCTGAAAAAAATGATTATTCATCTCTTGCATAATCAAATCAACAACCTAACATTAAATTTTAAAATTATGATAACTTTATCATAATAAACAAAAACTATTAACAAACAAAAAATAACTTTATTATAATACCTCACAAAAAAATTCCACACGATAATGATGAAGATTAGTGATGAGTTCCCATTTTCCTTTCCGCCTATCATAGCTATCAATTAACATATGATCATTCATATCAAGTATTGTGATAGAGTGCAATTGACAAAATTTGTTAACTTGGTCCAAATATCATTCCACCCATTTTATCTAAAATATTGTAATTGACGCTTCGAACTCGCAATCAATGACATCGCTTGAAAAATATTTTGATCTTCTTTTTTAGGCAGAGTGACAACTCATTTATAATTTCCAACAACTTTTTTATCAAATGCAACACAAAAACAAATTCATAAGTGTGCATCATCTTAAGTAAACCACTTACATGACCTCTATTCACATTAGACGATGCATGATTAACTACATTTATCAGCACTTTTTGCACTTGAGACCGCATTGAGCATAGACGAAGTAATGTCAAATAGTGTGGATCCCCGACGAGTATCTCCAAGTCTTGCCAAATTAACTAGTTTCTTGATTTTTCTCTCTCCCAGCAAAAGTTTCTCCACTTTCTAATTCAGCAGCAATTTTGTCGTGTTGAAGTTTTCTAAGTTGATCTCTTCTTTTACAAGATGCTCCAGATATGTTCACAATCATTGTGACATATCCAAAAAATTCACTCACAATGAGGTTGTCACAAGCAACAACAATAAGAACTAATTGAAGTTGGTGAGAGAAACAATGAACATACATTGCATATGGATTTTCTTGAGATATTGGAGAATTTAAACCTATGAACTCACCACGCATTTTTGAGCATTTTTGAGGCCCCATCATATCCATGTCCTCTCAATTTAGACAATGACAAATCATGTTGCACAAATAAAGCATCAATAACATTTTTTAAAGACTTGGTAGTAGTGTTAGACACATGCACAATAGAAAGAAATCGCTCAATTACACATTCTTTTTCATTTACATATCTCAAAACAACTCCCATATGTTCCTTCACCGAACTATCTCGAGCCTCATCAACCATCAAAGAAAACAATTTATCTCAAATATCATTTATTAAAGAAAATATGATTTGTGAAGCACAAACATGTGTTAAAGATTTTTGAATTCTTGGAGAAGTCATCTGTTTGTTTCCGGGAGCATTTTGTTTTACAATTTTAAAATTTCTTCATTATGTTGACTGTACCACTCAATCAATTCAAGAAAATTACATTTAGACTGTGTTTGTTAAGTAGTATTAATCTGTAGATATAGGATAATAATACTGACAATAATTTTGATTAAATATTTGGTTAAATATTTTATATAAACAATGTTAAAATATTATATAATTTATACATCAAACTAGGTACAAACTTGTACCTAGTCAAACCAGTTACAAATCAATATAAAAAATATTTTCAAATTTACCTTTATATATTTTTCTTGAAAGCCCTATTTTCTAAAAAGTTCATCAACCTCTTCGTTTCTATAGTAATTCCTCATTTTTTCTTTTCATCCATCTTTATCTAAAACCTTTTTTCTCCAAGGTTTTCATTTTCTTAAAATATATTTTATCTAAATTCATTTCTACCAGCATAGATTTTGAGAGATTTAGAGAAGATTAAAGAAACTTATTTTTTTATAAGCATAGATTTGGGAAGATTTAGAGAAGATTTAAGATTTGGGAGATTCAGAGAAAAATCAAGAAACTCATTTCTATGAGCATAGATTTTGGGAAATTCAGAAAAGATTCAGGAAACTCATTTCTACATAGATTTAGGAAGATTCAGAGAAGATTCAAGAAAATCAAGCATTTGTATCAACTGACAGCCTAGGAAGTTGAGGACAAACCCATTGTTGGAAGACGAGACTAAAAATACAAGATTTGAACAAGCATGTCATACATAATATAATTTTTTTCTTGAGAAGTTTTTTTTCTATCTTTTGATCAAATGACTGTTTTTAGTATCTACTAGTTTAGAAAACTATATGATAAAATATAAAATATATCATTTTAGTCTTACAATTGTTCTTCGACCTTCAAGATTACCGTTCATGTGTAAATACTATTGTTTCAAATATTTTCACCCTGAATATTTATCTAAGTAGTTACAGGCTCATGTGTAAATACTATTTTTCAAACCTTTTCATTTTGAATACTTATTTGAGTAGTTACAGGTTCGGGTTCGTGTATAAGTACTATTATTTCAAACATTTTTACCCTGAATACTTATTTGAGTAGTTATAGGTTAATGTGTAAATACTATTGTTTCAAAAATTTTCACCCCTGGATACTTATTTGAGTGATTTTGCTCTTTTCTTAGCTTAGTACTTGAATAGGGCATATTACATAGTAATAAGATTGTTTATAACATGTAGGACCTATTATAGAGTAATAAGATTGTTTATAACATGTATTATCCTAATACAAAGTAATAAGATTGTTTATAACATGTATATAATATCTTAATCATCTGCTCTTTTATGAAAAATGAAGATGAATTAGAAAAGATAAACAAAATTATAGAAAATAAATTAAAATTAAATTAATTAGAAGAAATGATTTTGATCAATCTTTTTTAACTATGAAATTGATTAATCCATCGTGTACAAGATAATCTTTAAATAATAATAACATTACTAATAAAATCAAATTCCCTTGTAGTGAGTAATTATGAAAAATTACTCATGATAGCATCTAATATATTGATAAGAAACAAATATAAACTTTCACTTTTGATTCATATTGTTTTATTAGTCTTGAGTTTGTCTTAATCAACATTTGTTAAATTACTTTATTATTAATTTTTTATATTGCTTTATTAGTCTTGAGTTTTGTTTGAGATGTGACTAATGTATGCTTAGATTAATACATCTTCTTACTAATAATATTAAATTTTAATTATCACTATAAATAGATGAATGCTACGAATGATGAATATTATAGTGATAAAGCGGATAATTATAACGATCATAATGCAATTTGTATGTTTTTTGAAACGATACAAAATGAACTCGAATTTTCTTGTTTTGCAAAGCATGGTTATGTTACTTGCTTATAAGTGATGCTTATCGACTTCCCAATCTATTCCTCCATCTATCAATCATGTACAACTCAGAATAAACACTATTATGATGACAAAACACAATGACACACCATGTATTGACTTGTTAAGAATGTATAGAAGGACTTTCATTCGTTTATGCAATTTGATGGAGGTGTTAGGGTTATCTCACTCCAAAAGTGTATCTTTAGAAGAAAATGTAACTATATGTTTCTATGTTATAGCTCATCATATTAAGATAAGGAATGTTTCATTTTCATTTCATCATTCTAGATGGACAATTAGTAAATATGTGCATGAAGTGTTAAAAATCGTTATAAGTCTTTAAATTTACCTTTTAAAAAAGTCGGAGCCTCTCCAAAATTCTCATACAAATGAAAGATGAAAATTGTTTAAGGTAAATAATAAATGTCTTGTTTTCATATATCTAATAAAAGTCATGTTGATTTTTATTTTATTTTTATGTATGAATATAATTATTTAGGAGCTCTAGATGGAACATATATTCTTGTAAACGTGGGAGAAGATATGAAAGCAAGATATAGAAATCGAAAGGACAAATTACAACAAACATGCTTGGGGTTTGCTCTCATGATATGATGTTCATTTATATATTGTTTGGTTGTGAATGTTTTGTTGATGATAGTAAAATTTTAAGAGATGCAATTAATAGAAACAATGGTTTAAAAGTTCCCCGAGGTAAGAAATATATAGTTATTTATTCATATAAAAAATAGACATTAACATATGTTATTATTACTAGTAAAAATGTTAATAAATAATTACATTACCACATGTTATTATTAGTTAGTAGATGCTAGATACACAAATGGAGAGGGTTTTTTAGCTCCATTTAAAGGACACAAGTACCATTTAGGATCTTGAGATATTGCACGTACACCTTCAAACTTTGAAGAAAATTTCAACATGAAACATGCTGCTACAAGAAATATTATTGAAATGATATTTGGTTTGCTCAATTTTTGATGAGTTGTACTAAGAAGCCTTTTATCCAATTAAGATGCAATGTCATTGTAGACACTCATTTTTGTTCCCCCAAATTTTATTATTTTAAAAAGGTTAATAGCACTGGAATTAGAAATTATTTTAAGGAACAATGCCGTATTATTTGGATCCTAAAATAATTAATTGAAGGATTATTTTAAAAATTGAGTGTTACAAATAAATAATTAAGGTGAATGATAGATTAAAGGAATTATTATCATTATCTATTAGATATTTTGGGAAAGATAAAAATTAATTGACCAAAATATATTAATAATTAAAGTTTGAAAAAAATGAATCTATTATTATCTATAAATATATTGGATGTTAAAGTATAAAATAAAATACAAAATAATAAATGGTAAGTTGATTAATAATCAATATACTTATTAATGTTATTTTTATTTTATTTAGAAATATTTAAAAAATACATAAATAAGATGTAATAAATATATATGATTGATATTAATTTTATTATTTTTTATTTTGCAGGCCCATTGATTTATAAAGGAAATAAATAAAAAGACCAAATCCAAAAATATATGAAAGGCCCATCAACAATGAAATCTAAACAAATAATATATATATATTATGATTATTATTTTATTTTTATTTTCCATAGAGAAAGAACTAAGCCCAAACTTAATGAAAACAGGCCATCAGACCTAATACAAAAAGACTTAGATAAAAATAGCTCTAGTTGAAGATAATTAAAAGAAAAGAGATTTTTTTTAAACCTTCACGGCCGCCCCTTCACTACGACTTCTTCCTTCCAGAGAGAGAGAGTGAGCTAGGCTCTCTCGAAGATGAAGATGAAGGGTTTTTGATCGATTCTCGTTGCCGACTTCCCTCTCAAGCTACATAGATCTGGTATTCCGATAGATCTGGCGACTTCCTCAAGCCAAGCCCAGGTATGCGGTAGATCTGATCTCCTAATACCTCCGAGAAGACCTCGTCCTCTGATTATTCATATTTAGTTACTATTTAATTATTCATGAAGATTATCAGATAATAAAAAAATAAAATAAAAAATGAAAAATAATTAAAATAATTGACCCTAAATGTCTAGTAAACCATCGTGGTAAACCATCGTGGTAAGATGGTTTGGGTTATTTTTTTTGTTGTTAGATTGAAAGACGAACAAAATTAGATTTAAAGATGTGCCAGAGCTAGAAAATGAGTAACTGAAACAATCCATGCCTCTTTACTTCTGTTAATAAGTTTATTATATTTCTGTTAATAAGTTTATTATAGCCTAGTTTTGTTTTCCAAAGAATCAAAAAAAAAAAAAAATAACCCAAACCATCTTACGATGGTTTACTAAACATTTAGGTCTATTATTTTATTTTTTTATTTTATTTTTTTATTATCTGATATTCATCATGAATAATTCAATAGTAACTAAATAATGAAAAAAAAATTAATTAAGGAAGTAATATTTAGGAAAGTTAAAATTTATTCTGGAATTAAGGATCAGTTTGATCATTATCTAATTTTTCATATTTTATTACTTTTGTTTTGTTTTTGGGCTCTAAAAATCCTAAAACTAATTTTATGTATGCAATGTAAATTACTTACTTGATTATAAATTAATATTGGATACATGTCTATTAATATATTAGTGTTTCGCATTATTAGAAAAATGTCTAAGCTTCTAATTTAAGTATTATTTTATAAACTTTACTATATTTATATAATTTTTATGCTTTGTTTTGTAAATAATGTTTTGAACGAATTGAAATGATTAATAAGATATATATCCTTAGCATTGAGACTTAGTATGGTAGGATCCAAAATGTCTAAAATGTAAAGTATAATATTATTTTTTTAAAAACCAAAATTGTTAAAGTAGAGACTGTTTTTTAACAGGCATATGAGACATAGCGCTAAAAACCCTTTTTCACGTATAACCAAGCACCGAACCTTTAAATTTTTTTTTTTAAAGGCGTTATTGTTTTACATGCCAAATAATTTATTTTTCCTAGTTTTATAAAAATTTAGGTGGCGACTCTTTAGTCAGAAACTGGTTTTTTAAACAATTCCCCAACTTAATTTTATTTCAAATTTTTTTAAAGAGATTTTTATATTTTATATTTATTTCTTAAAAGTCAAGAAAATCATCGTTTTTTGGGGGCAAACGTTTTTAAATGAGTACAGAATCATATTGGGGAATTGTTTAAAAACGATTTCCAAAAAAAATGATTTTCTTGACTTTAAAGAAATAAATATAACATATAAAAATCTCTTAAAATAAAATTTGAAATAAAATCAAATTGGGGAATTGTTTAAAAACCAGTTTGTGACTAAAGAGTCGCCACCTAAATTTTTATAAAACTAGGAAAAATAATTTATTTAGCATGTAAAACAATAACGCCTTTCAAAAAGAAATTTTTTAAGGGTTCGGTGCTTGGTTACACGTGAAAAAGGGCTTTTGGCGCTATGTCTCACATGCCCGCTAAAAAACAGTCTCTACTTTAACAATTTTGGCCTTTAAAAAAATTATTATTATACTTTACATTTTAGACATTTTGGATCTTACCATACTATGTCTTAATGCTAAGGATATATATTATTAATCATTTCAATTCGTTCAAAGCATTAATTACAAAACGAAACATAAAAATTATATAAATATAGTAGAGTTTATAAAATAATACTTAAATTAGAAACCTAAACATTTTTCTAATCATGCCAAACACTAATATATTAATAGACATGTATCCAATATTAATTTATAATCAAGTAAGTAGTTTATATTTTATACATAAAATTAGTTTTAGTATTTTTAGAGCCCTAAAACAAAACAAAAGTAATAAAATATAAAAAATTAGATAATGATCAAACTGATCCTTAATTCCAGAATAAATTTTAACCTTCCTAAATATTACTTTCTTAATTAAATTTTTTATTATTTAGTTACTATTTAATTATTCATGATGAATATCAGATAATAAAAAAATAAAAAAAAAATAAAAAAAATAATAATTAAAATAATAGACCTAAATGTTTAGTAAATCATCGTGGTAAGATGATTTGAGTTATTTTTTTGTCTTTTGATTCTCTGAAAATAAAACTAGGCTATAATAATAAACTTATTAATAGAAGTCGAAGTCAAGAGGCATGGATTGTTTCAGTTACTCATTTTCTAGCTCCGGCTCATCTTTAAATCTAATTTGTTCGTCTTTGAATCTAGCAGCCAAAATCCAACTAAAAAAAATCAAACTAATCTAATAAATATTACAATAACATTCACAAATCTATCTAGAAAAGATTAATTTGCACATCTCAAACAACATCATATATATTTAGACATTCAGGTAATTTCACTCCAGATCTTTCAATGAAAATGATATGTATATATAAAAACAACAAAGAAAATGCGCTTACAGTGATGTCAATTGTTCTTCGACAACTACAGAATCAACAACTAACTACCGCTCAAGATATAGTCACAATCACTCAGGAAAGGAAAAGAAGAATGATTTTTCTAAAAATCCTTTAAAATATTAGGAAGAATCGTGCTCCAAATCTTCTCTCTCCTTTTTCTCCTCCTTTCCTCTTTTTTTTTTCCGCTCTGGCTCTCGTCTGCTCGATCTCCTTTTATAGGCATCTAGTCTTGGGAGACTAGATCAAACTTCTCGACTGGGAGACTAGATCAGAGGACGATGTGTTCTCGGAGGCATTGGGAGACCAGATCTACCGCATATCTGGCTTGAGGAAGTCATCGAATATATCGGAATACCAGATCTACGTGGCTTGAGAGGGAAGTCGATAGCGGGAATCGGTCAAAAACCCTTCATCTTTGGGAGAGCCTCGCTCACTCTCTCTCCGGAAGGAAGAAGTCGTAGTGAGGGGGCGGCGTGAAGGTTTACAAAAAATCTCTTTTCTTTTAATTATCTTCAAATAGGGCTATTTTTATCTAAGCATTTTTGTATTAGGCCTACTCTGATGGGCCTCATTTCATTAGGTTTGGGCTTAGTTCTTTCTCTCTACAAAATAAAAATAAAATAATGATCATAATAATATCAAAATATATATATATATATATATATATATATATATATATATATATATATATATATATATATATATATATATATATATATTATTTGTTTGGATTTCATTATTGATGGCCCTCTCATAATTTTTGGATTTGGTCTTTTTATTTATTTTCTTTATAAATCAATGGGCCTACAAAATAAAAAAATAATAAAATTAATATCAATCATATATATTTATTATTATTTATGCATTTTTAAAATATTTCTAAATAAAATAAAAATAACATTAATAAGTATATTGATTATTAATCAACTTACCAATATTATTTTGTATTTTATTTTATACTTTAACATCCAATATATTTATAGATAATAATAGATTAATTTTTTTCAAACTTTAATTATTAATATATTTTGGTCAATTAATTTTTATCTTTCCCAAAATACCTAATAAATAATGATAATAATTCCTTTTATCTATTATTCACCTTAATTATTTATTTGTAACACTAGGATTTTTAAAATAATCCTTCAATTAATTATTTTAGGATTCAAATAATACGGCATTGTTCCTTAAAATAATTTCTAATTCCAGTGCTATTAACCTTTTTAAAATAATAAAATTTGGAGGAACAAAAATGAGTGTCTACAGAATGCCCCTCTTGGACAAAGTTTGAATGAAAATTTTTGGTTTTGGTAAAACGCATTTCCAAGCTTGAGTAATAGGCACTTCATTTGAATCTCCCAAATTTATTATTTTTCTTGGATTTATTTATGGAAAACAATTAAAAGATAGAGAGATAAAACATGATAATTCTCATGTTCACGACATTTCCAACCTGATGCTCGTATGATGTTTGTTGGAGAATTTGAAATGCAACGACTATCCATTTAGTTCATCTTGTCAATTATTGGTTTTGAGCTTAATTTGTCCACTTAAACTAAGGACCCTGTGTCATAACTTAATTTGTCCACTTAAACTAATGAATATCTTTGTAGCTTGTCCACTTAAGCTAAGTTATTCTCTATTTAGCTTGTCCACTTAAACTAAGAAATATCTTTTTAGTTTGTCCACTTAAACTAAGAAATGAAACTCTTGTGTTTGACTTAGTTTGTCCACTTAAACTAAGAATTACAATTTTATGGTGTTCAACTTAACTTGTCCACTTTAGTTAAGAAACGAAAATCTTACGTTTTGACTTAGTTTGTCCACTTAAACTATGAACTCTGTGTTATAACTTAATTTGTCCACTTAAACTAAGAAATATCTTTGTAGCTTGTCAACTTAAGATAAGAAATGAAACTCTTGTGTTTGACTTAGTTTGTCTACTTAAACTAAGAAATATCTTTGTAGTTTGTCCACTTAAACTAAGTTAATTCTCTATTTAGCTTGTCCACTTAAACTAAGAATTGAAACTCTTGTGTTTGACTTAGTTTGATCACTTAAACTAAGAATTAAAATTTTATGGTGTTTGACTTAACTTGTCCACTTTAGTTAAGAAACGAAAATATTACGTTTTGACTTAGTTTGTCCACTTAAACTATGAACCCTGTGTTATAACTTAATTTGTCTACTTAAATTAAGAAATATCTTTGTAGCTTGTCCACTTAAGCTAATAAATGAAACTCTTGTGTTTGACTTAATTTGTTCAGTTAAACTAAGACCCTGAAGTGTTTCTACTTTTAACCTCACTATTACTTAGTTTGCCCACCTGAACTAAGAAATATCTTTTAGCTTGTCCACTTAAGCTAAATAATTGAATCTAGCTTGTTCACTTAAACTAAGAAATTTTAAATTACTTAGCTTGTCCACTTAAGCTAAATAACTAAATACTTTTTCATTTTTATTTTAATAAAAATGCCCCTAGTATAGTGGGTTCCTTAATTTTCATCAATTGATTAGTTAACCACACTTTGAGAAACAAAATGTACACCTTCTTAACCTTCTAGGTATTTTAGCGCCTCTACGTTCTCACATTTTTGGTGACGTTGGATCAAAACATTTTCAAGAATCGGTTCAGTACATTATCTCTTTGACTACTCAGAAAGAGACCAATCGTAAGTGCATTTCTTCGACACGGAGTTTATCAATTACGAATTCAAACTCTAGTACAAACGATAGTGTCGATTTTCCTTGAAGGATCCTATAAGCTCGAACATCAATATATGAAGTTCACGTCAAGCTTAATCTTTCAACCACGTACCATGAGGTTAGATCTCGTTTCTCTTTAGGAAGTTATGTGCTTCGAACTCTAAGCCTTAAAATGTATTTACTTAGATATACTCGAGGTATATCTAATAGAATCGATACACTCTTGTTCTTGCCTTTAGCAAATCTGACAAAAGTATAGGTGAAACATTGAGTTCTTACGCATAACCTCCTTTAGAGATGAAACGCCTCTGTTGGTAACAATGGTTCCGAGTTTGGGTAGTTTGACTTTTTTCACGAGCTTTTCCAACAATGTTTCAAACGCTCCGTAAGACTTTCGAGTGAGTTCAATCAGATAGTACTCTATTCGAATTTTAAGAGTTACTTTAGCTCTTTTTGAGACAATCAAGGAAACAGTTGACCTTTCTTTATCCATACTTGTTTTCTAAATCCTCGTTTCACTTTTCATCAAAATGTCAACAATTGTCTCAATGTGACCATAATCAATTGCGTGAAAGAATTTGATCGTTTTCAATGCCCCTAATTTCGATGTTGGGTTTTGACGTTTGACCTGGTCAAGGTTAGATTTTTACCTAAGCTAAAAGTTCATCATTTTAACCATCATTTTATTTTAATAAAAAATACCCCTAGTATTGACATATGGGTTGTGTATTTATAAAAAGTTTAGGACCGGGCTCAAACAAGCTGCCTACATATCCCATAGCTAGGGGAATTCAGGTCCAACGTAGTTCATTGCAAAAGAAATGATGTTTTTTTTTTGTTTTTGACTGGTTTTTAAACAATTCCCAAATTTGATTTAATTTCAAAAAATTTTTTAAAGAGATTTTTATATGTTATATTTATTTCTTAAAAGTCAAGAAAATCATTTTTTTTGGGAAAACGTTTTTTAAACGCGTACAGTCATTTAATTATTTGATGTTGCTTATTATATAATTATATAAGAAGGTAAATGTCAATAGATCCTATGGAAGAATTACTAACAAATGATCTTATATAACAATTAAATCTTCAAATTGGAGATAATGTGAATGCTATAGAGATATTTGATGATTGAACATAATGGAGGATTGAGTTAACAAAGACAATGTTTCTTGAAGGGAGATCTGGAAGATGTAGTGGGAGTGAAGATAATTGTTTGTATAATTTTTATCTTTTAAATGTTACAATTTGAAACCATTTTTTTTAATACTATTAGTTTTTGTTATTGTGAATTTTTTTTTTATCTATTAATATTATGTTTCATATTATCTTTTGGTTTCTTATTTATAGAATAATAACTCACTCAACCTATGCATACTCATTTGAAGATCTTAATTTGTGTCACTTGTTATGTCACAAGAGTCATCTAATATACTTTTTTTTCCAGATGTTCACTTATTCTTATTTAATGTATTTTATGATATACAAGTGTGTTATTATATTTTATCATTTGTTATTATTAATGCTTAGACATGGATAGTCAAAACGAAACGATGATGCAGTTCCTCAACATTCTAATAAGAGATGGAAGAAAAAAGCTATTAGTAGAAGAATCTGGATTGACAAAGAGAAACAAGTTCTTATTGAATCATTGAAAGATATTGTGAACTTAGGAATGAAGACGAATAATGCATTTCAGTCAGGATACCTAAATAGTTTGCATGATAAGATGTTGATTACGTTTCCTGATACTAACCTATGCCTACACCACATATTGACTCAAAAATTAAGGTTTAAAAAAAATATATACTGAAGTTGATCGAATACGCACTTAAATAGGATTTGGATGGAATGATATACGCAAAAACATTTTTTGTGATGACGATGCTATTTGGGAGGCACATGCTAAGGTAAACAATGTTATATATTTTTTTCATGCTTTATAATTTTATTTTAAATAGGTTGATCCTAATGCACATGGATTGAAAGACAAGTCTCTTCCATTTTTACGAGGATTGGTGTATTATATTTAGAAAAGATCGAGCAACTAGAGAATTTGCTGAAGGACCTGTAGAAGCAATGACAACAATAGAGAATGAAGTGAGGACTAATGATATAGAGTATGAAAATGTTGTAAAAAAGCCTACATCAGGGTCAGTTCATGCAAGAACTAGTGATCTAGAAGAAGGAAGATCGGGTAAGAGAAATAAATTTAAACCTCTAATGACATGCATGAAGGAAATGAATGCCACAATGCGAGAATTCTTTACAAAGCCAACTAACAATTTGACTGCACTAGATGCTAAAACTAGTAACCAACATGATCTATCAATAAAAAAAGTGCAAGTATGTGAAATGATTTCTCGTCTTCCTCTTGATCCACTTGACAAGATAGATGCAACTATTGTAATTAAAGCCAAGGCACAATTTATTGACATATTTACATCCTTAAATGATGATGTTGACAAGTTATTATTCATCGAAATACTTTCTCGTATGGGTGGATAAGAAAAGGTAGACATATATACTACTTGCTTTTGATAGTACCTCGACAACATATTCCTTGAGTGCGTTGTTGGAGCAAGTTTTTTTCTTCCTTTACGGAGCTTTTGATAGTAAGGTAAATAACATGTTACATTTTTCCTTGCAAAAACATGTACAATTGCAGGTTTTTTGAGACCTTTAGGTCATAAATACTTTATATTTAACATGTTATCTTAATTATACTTTTTGTAATTATACTTTTGTAAATCTCATAGATCTATCTCCCGTTCCATAGCTTAACATGTTTCGAGAGACTCATGGAAATATGGAGGGACTATCGCAGGTAGGAGTGGCAAAAAAATCCGATCTGAAAGACCCGTCCGTTGATCCGGCCGATCCGTTCCAAAAAAATCCAAATCCGATGGATCGAATTCGGATATTGATTCGATCCGATATTTTTACCGGATTTTCGGATCGGATACGGATCGGGCGCAAAATAATTTCGGATACCCAAAACAAATCCGATGATTTTTAAAATTTATTAAATAATTACAAGCCCAAACAAAAATACCCAAACAAAAATCTTTCTTTTAAAAGGAAATCGGAGAAAATCCCAAAGCTATCAACATCAGCGTCGACTTGATTCCAATCAATGATCCACGTTGATAATGATGGAGAACAAGTCATCTTATAACTACCGTCATATTCCATTATCTTCTCCATATTCATCTACTTTCCGTTTTCTTGATCTTCAATAGCGATATCTATTTTTCTTCCACTTTCCTCTCATCCGATTGAGATGGTAACCGTTTATTTGGATCAGTGTTCCACCTTAAGAGGGAAATTAAGAACAACTTTCCTTCTACGAATCTTAAACGTTGTATGATCATATGCCCTAGTCTCTTCAATTGGAGAATCATACGTCCCAAGCCACAATCGACAACCACGCCATTTTGGATCTCGAATCTCCGTAGCTTACTTTTCCAAGGCCTTTGTCGAACTCCTCTGTATCGCCTCTTCCTCTGCATAACCTCTGCCTGAATCTGCTGTTGTCCGAAATGCAACCAATCAATATTATTATTCTTCAAAAAAAAATCAGAACGACGGGTATCCGACTAGCCGATCCGATCCGGTGTTTTTAGATCGAATAGTGGTCAGATACCAGATCAGATATGGATCGCAATTTAAAAAAATAGAGGCAGATATCCAATTTGAAATACTGGATCGGATATGTAAGTTTGTCCACCCCTAATCGTGGGGAGGCTCGATGTTCGATGCGTTTCAACCTTGGTTTGCGTGTCATGCATATTTTAAAATGAAACATTTAATTTTTAAAAGATTTTAAAATTACCTAAAGCGGTAAAAAATTAATTATGTAAAAATAATTAATAATTTGTTCAAATTTTAAATAATCTGGGAGGGTAAATAACAATTTAACCTGAACTCGATTTAAATTAATTAAATATAACCAATTTAAAGATTATTTATTTCAAAATCAGAGTCATCAAGAGATTTTATGAAAATTAATAAAATAATACGTGTACAAACGTATTTATACTAGAGTTTCTGAAAAAAATTGGTTTGTTATCTGTTTACGCTCGGGAAAGGGCTTTCACTCTATATCCTTTGCACCAGCCTAAGGATGGTTTTTTGAAAATTCTTCTAAAATAAATAAAGTATGGCTTTTATAAATCCAATTATAACATTCATTACTTTTAATTAGTAGTCTAGGGGTCCTAAGCAAGGATGAACTTTAAATAATTGTACAAAATTATTTAAACGGGGTGTGTACCTGTTGCGCTGATGTTCAGATTTAACAAAACCTGAAAATATTAAAGGATGTTACAATTTAAAAATAAATTACAAACGGAGCTTTATCCAAAACATTGGTTTAGAAAACATCCCGAAAATATAAAAAATACCATTTTATGACCTTTCAGGATTATTTGAAAATAGGTTTGGGTTCCAAAATTACAAAAATAATTTTGGATTTTGAAAAGTGGAAGTAAACAGACCTTAAAACTGGAGTCCTAGGGTCTGGGTTCGATTTGGCCGATCTAGGCTCGATCGGGCTCGATCAAGACCAGGGAGGCTCGGTCCCTAGTCAAGTCTACCGGTCTAGGTGCTTGGTCCTAGGGTTAGGTAGCTATCGGTCCTAATTCTAGGGTTATTGTTAATTTTACCGGTCCTAGACTAAGTGAGGGCTCGGTCATAGGGTTAAAACCATCAGTCATAGGTCTAGGGTTAGGGTCAAGTTTACTGGTTCTAGGCTAAGTGAGGGTTTAGTCTTAGGGTTGGAAACATTGGTCCTAGGTTAAGTGAGGGCTCAATCTTAGGGTTAGAAAATTTGGCCATAGGGTTAGAAAACTCGACCTTAGTCCTCATTCCTAGTTGAAGAATATCGGTCTTAGTCCTCGGTCATAGCTGAAGAACACCAGTCCTAGGTCAAAAAACTCGGTCTTGAGATTCTCGGTCCCGGGTTTTGACATGGGGTTTGTTTTCTTAGTCCCGGCTGAAGAACATGACCGAGGATCACCAGTCTTAGGTTAAAAACTCTAGGACCGAGTGTTAATGTTTTGGTCCAAAATTTCATAAGTCTATTACTTTTGATTGGGGATCATGAAATTATGATCCGTAAGCTACGCTAAGTTCATATGATCATGAAGAACAAAAACCCTAACATAAATTGTGATTTTAAAGTCCTTACAATGATCATTTTAAAACACCATTTCTAAGTCAAATTTTGGGATCTTTCAAATTAGACCATTTCAAGTCCTGATTTTTGTTTCATTAACTTTGAAATGATTAATATAGTTGATCTTAACCAAAACAAGAACATCATAACATCATTAAAACAGTTCTTAAAGATTAAATCAAAATCCAAAAATTTTCAAAAACAAGATTTGATCAAACATGATCAAAATGATGAAACAATTACTTGGAATTCATCATAACATTTTAACAAATATGTATAACAATTAATTGGATCAAAAAATCCGAACTAAAATCAAGAACACATAATTTTAAAAATTCAATTTTTAAGCTTGAATTTTAAAATTTCAGTTTGATCAAACATGATCAAAACATGATTGCAATTATTTGTAAATCATTCTAACATGTTAACAACCATGTATAACAACTAATTGAACCAAAAAAATCGGATTAAACTCAAGAACATGAGATTTAAACAAAATTAGTTTTCAAGTTTTAATTTTCAAAATTTTTTATTCAAGATGATTTGATCGATTCTCTTTCAATAGAAAGTTCATACATGATATATATAATGATTCTCAACAAAGAACTCATATAATCAAAGCTTAGAACAGATCAAATCTGATCAAAGTAGGAAAATTTGAAAAAAAATCAAAATTTCAATTACAAAACGAAATAAAGGGCTTCTGGATTTATACTAACACTTAAAGAACACTGCTGGAATGTGTTAGAGGCTATCCAGAAGCCTGGATCGAAACGGGGATCGCCGGAGGAGGTTTTGACAAAAATCAGTTCTTGACCGGAATCTTCAAAGCTTAATTCCGTGTGTAATTCGTGGTTGTTCTTCGATGATTTGGTTTACAGACCATGGGGAAATATTTATACTAAGAGAAGGTGGGTTGAGAAGGGGTAATTCAGGACGATTTTAACCTCCGACAAACTTATTCCTTAAGTTTTATCCAGCAGCGGGCAGCCTTATCCAGGGCAGGATAAAGCTGGAGGATAAGGGCGAAATGTAGGCGTCGATGAGAGGAGCACGTGGCCGAAAAATCAACGGATTTGATCGCCTATGGAGGAAGCTAAAGCTTCTGGAAGATCCCACGCCAGTGAGGTCGTGATTCCGACGAGCGCAGCATCCCAGCGAAGAAGACAGCTGAAACGACGTCGTTTCAGCTAACAATGTCCGTGTTTCGTTGGGCGATCAACGACTTGACTAACGGGGTTAGTTAGTCCCGTTAGTTGATCCGGTGTGATTGACTACGCGTTGGATCCATTGTAGAGGAGGTTTGACGCGTTTTGTGCTAGGTTGGATGAGATCTGGGCGCTCATCTGATGATCCAGAAATCTGCCACAAAGATTAAAAATAATTTCTACTGCACAAGATTATCATATTTTATTTTTATTTAAAAGGTTATTATCCCTTTTAAATTCATTTATTCACTAAAAATTTCACAAAAAATATTTCTGGAATCATAATAAAAATTTTGATTATATTTTATTTTTTGGGTATTTTTGGGAATTTCGGGGTAATTTATTTAATTGTTTTAAGTCATAAATTTAACATAATTCATGATTAAATCATAATTAAATATTTTTAACCTCTCCTTTGATCTAATTTGGGTAAAATAAGTACAATATTTTGTTCTTAAATTATTTTTGGAATTTTGAATAATTTCATTAATTAAGGTTTAAATATCACAATAATTAACCCTTAATTATGTTTTAATTCATTTTTTAAGTTATTTTGAATATAAAAATTCAAAATACTATTTTAATATTATTAAAAATAATAATATTATTTGAAATTTGAGTAAGTCAAATTTTAATGCTTACAACTTTGTTGAATCTATATAACTTTGTTATCAAGAAAGATAATATATTGTGACAATTTTATTAATTATGTGAATAGTGTGAACAGTTTGACTGTTAGTCAATTTCTTTTATCAATTAGACATACATTCTTAAATTAGGTAAAAGAAAATTATTTATTACTATAGTCATGATTTAAGATAGTGGTAAAAAAATTTTGATTCTTAAATGAGATTTAAAGAGTTTAAGAATTTTCCATGAACACTTAAGTAAAAGAATTATAGGGGAGAAGCAAAAGTTTCAATATTCAACATGAACAAATAACTACATTTGTTAACATCATTTTATAACATAACACAAGATGTATTAGTCATGGACAAAGAAGAGGTAGTGTTCAGCAAAAGATAAAGATCCAACACCATCAAGAGGTATCACATGACTTTGCATCCTCATTTATTCAAATTTCATACGCTAATGGCTTCATGGTCATTCACTTGAGTTTAGTTGTCCAAGAAACTACAACTTATGAGAGTCAAATAATGTGATTTACTCAAGCTATGGTTTTCATAAAGTCTTGTTGTTTATATGATTCTTCTTTTAGTTGGTAACTCCATGATTGAACATACGAGATGTGGTTAAGCTGCCAATCAATAAAACCCAACAAGAAAAAGAAGTATATGAGTTAGTTTTTCACAACAGCAATATATTCAAAATTCTAAACTCTTCATGTAAAAGAGGTGTATACATCATCTATCTATATTGTATTAGAATCTGAGAGACTGAAACCAAAAATGTTGAATGGAGGTTTTTAGTTAGTTGTGTTAGAACTCTCATTTATGTCTTGTCAACCTTGCATTTCATCAACAATTCAAGCTTTTAGGTGATATTAATGAAATCTTCTTCTTTGCAGGCCACAGGGATTAATTGTAAGACCACCCATTGGGTGATCAAACCCAAACTCTTCTTCTAACATAACAAGATCTGGAAAAAAAGATGCTTCAAGTATGAAATTGGGACTATGTATCGTTTCAATCTGTTTCTCCATCATATACTGCAAAGGTGCACTTTGGGTACATTGGAAGATTTTGGAGTAGAAAGAGCCAGAAGGGAACTCCATTTTTATAACAATTCAAGTTCTATCATGAAATATTTTAATTCCATTTTACATTGGACGGTGAAATAACAAAAAGGGCAAGTTGTACAATTTGAGTGAACAAAGTTTCCTATATATATATATATAATTTTTAAAATTCCAAGCTAACAAATTTGTTTTTAAAATATTATTTTACAAGGAGATGAATATCTTATAGTTATTTGGATAGTTAAACGAAATTAATATGTTTAAGCTGAAGACTAACTAATTGAGTAATGAAAAAAACAAGTTTATTGTCGAAAATTGTCAGAGGTGGTGAAATTTGATTTTCATTGAAGTTAAAAACAGTTATCTGAATGATAATTGAATGATAATTGAACATATATAAAGAAAATCTTATAAATTATTAGAGAATACATGTAAGGTAGTTTCTATTATAAAACACTTTATTAATGTAAGTGTTTTAAAAACGTTCGTCCTAAAAAACATTTTTTTCGACACTTAAAATATTAATATCTCTGGTAAAGTTTGAAATAAAATTAAATCGGAGAATTATTTAAAATTCATTTTATAACTAAAGAGTATTTAATTTTTTTTTTAAAAATAAGAAAAAAATAAATTTTTGGCGTGTAGAACAATAAGGCTTTTGGAAAAAAGATTTTTTAGGTTAGTGATACGTTAACTTTAGAAATGACATTTACTCTTAATCCTGATATATTGATGATTTTTAGAAAATATTTTATATTTATTTTATTCATTTATTTGTCAATTTTTATCCGATATAAAATATCTAGTATATACCTTAATATTAAATTTAAATATAATACTATTAAATATGATAATGGATAAAGATTTTAAGTTATTAGTATAAGAATATAAGGAAAATTAAAATTTATTATATTCATGATTAAAAATTTATAGTATTATATGTATTGAAAAAAATAAAAATATAAATTCGATATAATTAAATAAAAGAAGAAAGGATAAGGCCCACCAAAAAAATGCTAAAGAGAAGAAGGCTTTAAATTAGGCTCCGTCCGTGGCCCATGAAGAAAAGACGAAGGCAGACAAACGGCGACGTTTAGCAACTGGCACGTGAATATAAAACAAGGAAAGACGCGTGAAGATAAAAAAGGGAGGACGCGTGAAAATAAAACAAGGGAAGACGCGTGACGGGGGATCAGAGCAGCAGGGTTGTTCAGATTTGCTCAGGCAAGAACAATGATAATAATAATAGTAAAAGACAGAATGAAAGCGACACTCGATTTAACGTGATATCCAACAAAAGTGCTGACTGATCCACGGGCGGAGCCATTGAAAAATATTTCACTATAATCGTTAACACAGATTACAGATACTCAAAATAGTTCAAGAGAAAACTAACACCCAAGCCCTTTATTTATAGGGCCAAGTCAAAACATTTTTCTTGTTCACTTCCTATGTGGGACAAACACCCAAAAAGAATATTCTAGGCAAAGAAACCAACAAATCTCCACCTTGACTTTAATATTTTCCCAGATAGCCACATATACTTTAAATACCAGATGTGCCAGATCTTCGTCATGTCTCCTTGGTCAATCTCGGAGGAAGCAATAACAGCAGAATCATATATCGTAGTACCTTGTAGAAAATACAAAGTGCCCCGCTTCACACCTTTCAGAATCACACCTGAACCCTTGTAAACATGTAAGGCTCCACTTTCACCTTTGAAACTAAACCCCTTCTTGTCCAAAAGACTTAGAGATATATCAGATTCTTCGTCATGTGTGAAACATGTCTAACTTCATTTAGTGTACATAATTTTCCATCATGAGTCCTAATATTGATCGAGCCCATCCCAACCACCTTGTAGGTAAAGCTATTGGCCATAGAAATATTTTCACCATCCACCTGCTCATAGGTTGAAAACCATTCCCTCTTAGGATAAATATGGTAAGATGCTCTAGAATCCAAAACCCACACATCAGTGTAATGTGTGTGACCATCAGCAAATAAGACAATATCCTCTTCGGAGTTTGTACCATCTTCAGCAACTGCAACAGTACATGGTGCCTTCTCATGTTGACTTTGTCTTTTCTTTGGACATTCATTCTTCCAATGACCATTTTCCTTACAGTAATTGCACACATCTGTTGGTTTCGAACCCCTACTGACTGGTTTCTTGGGGAACTTCTTTTTCCCCGGTTTACCATATCCCTGATGGTTGTTTGCAACTAGCCCAACAACCAGACTATCCAAAACATTCCACTGCAGCTATGTCGCAATTCTCTACTGTGAAGGGCAGATCTAACTTCTTCTAGAGCCAATGAATCTTTACCACTAATGAAAGACTCCCTAAAGTTTTCATATGATATTGGTAAAGAAACTAACAGAATCAAGGCAACATCTTCATCATCTATCTTAATATCAATATTACGCAGATCTAATAATATTGTATTTAATTGATCTAGATGGTCTCTAAGAGGTGTACCTTCCTGCATATGCAGACTGAACAGACGTTGCTTCAAAAGCAATTTGTTGGTTAAGCTATTCTTCAGGTATAAAGTCTCCAGCTTAAACCACAAACCAGCAGCGGTTTCCTCCTCAGCCACCTCAGTAATGATATCGTCTGCCAGAGCCAAGAGCAATGTTGAGTGTGTCTTTTCTTCCAAAGACTCCATATCAGCAGGTGGTGGGACATGTGCAGGCTTCATCAAGGGACTCCATATCTACCGGAATGGTGAACTTCACAGTTGGGTTAAGCATGAAATTTCATCAAAGACAACATTCCTACTCAGAATAACCCTCCTCTCAGAAGGGGACCAGATCCTATATCCTTTCACACCATTCCCATAGCCTGCAAATGCACATTTGTCTGTAGTATTTGCACCTAAATCATCTCAGGAGAAGGAATACATGTCACATGTTCCTTATGCTAGTGCAGTGGGAAGCTTGATGTATGCTATGGTCTGCACTAGACCGGATCTTGCACATGCTGTTAGTGTTGACAATAGGTTCATGGGAGACCCTGGTAAGGAACACTGGCAAGCAGTGAAGAGGATTTTCCGCTACCTCAGGGGTACATCTGATATTGGTCTCAGTTATGGTGGTGATAGTCAATGTCTAGTATCTGGTTACTCAGATTCTGACTATGCTGGAGATGTAGACAGTAGAAGATCGATGACCGGTTATGTATTCACGCTTGGTGGTTCGGTTGTGAGTTGGAAGACTACTCTACAGCCGACAGTAACCTTGTCTACTATAGAGGCAGAATATATGGCTTTGACAGAAGCTTCTAAGGAAGGAATCTGGTTGAAAGGATTGATTAGTGACTTGGGTCTACACCACGATCAGGCTTCAGTGTACTGCGACAGTTTGAGTGCAATATGCTTAACCAAGGATCAAGTTCACCATGAAAGAACAAAACACATTGATATGAGATATCATTTTATGAGAAGTGAAAAGAGGATCAAGGTAAACAAAGTGGGGACTGCAGACAATCCAACTGATATGTTTACCAAGCCGGTTCCGCAGAGCAAGTTTCAATAGTGTTTGAACTTGCTCAATGTTAGAAATTGTTGATTGCCCTTGAAGGGGCAAGGCTTGAGGCAGAGCAGGTCACATCTGGGCATTCAGTGTAATGCATCTGTTTTGTTTATCTGGGCATTCGATATAATGCATCTGACACATCTGATATTTAAAGTACATCTGGTGCATCTGGCTATCTGGAAAATATTCAAGTCAAAGTGGAGATTTGTTGGTTTCTTTGCCTAGAATATTCTTTTTGGGTGTTTGTCCCACATAGAAAGTGAGCAAGAAAAATGTCTTGACCTGACCCTATAAATAAAGGGCTTGGGTGTTAGTTTTCTCTTGAACTATTTTGAGTATCTGTAATCCGTGTTAACGATTATAGTGGAATATTTTTCAGTGGCTCTGCCCGTGGATTAGTCAGCACTTTTGCTGGATACCACGTTAAATCGGGTGTCGTTTTCGTTCTGTCTTTTACTACTATTATTATTGTTATAACGGATGCAAGAACAATGATAATAATAATAATAGTAAAAGACAAAATGAAAACGACACCCGATTTAACGTGGTATCTAGCAAAATTGCTAACTAATTCACGGGCAGAGCCACTGAAAAATATTTCACTATAATCGTTAACACAGATTACAGATACTCAGAATAGTTCAAGAGAAAACTAACACCCAAGTCCCTTTATTTATAGGGTCAGGTCAATTACATTTTCCTTTTTACTTCTTATGTGGGACAAATACCCAAAAAAGAATATTCTAGGCAAAAAAGCCCAACAAATCTCCACCTTGACTTGAATATTTTCCCAGATAGCCAGATGCACCAGATGTACTTTAAATACCAGATGTATTACACTGAATGTCCAGATAAACAAATTACACTGAATGCCTAGATAAACAAAACAGATGCATTACACTGAATGCCTAGATAAACAAAACAGATGCATTACACTGAATGCCCAGATAAACAAAACAGATGCATTACACTGAATACCCAGATAAACAAAACAGATGCATTACACTGAATGCCCAGATAAACAAAACAGATGCATTACACTGAATGCCTAGATGTGACCTGCTCTGCCTCAGGCCTTGCGCCTTCAAGGGCAATCAACAGCTTCTAACATTGAGCAAGTTCAAACAGTGTTGAAACTTGCTCTGCGGAACCGGCTTGGTAAACATATCAGCTGGATTGTCTGCAGTCCCCACTTTGTTTACCTTGATCCTCTTCTCACTTCTTAGAAAATGGTACCTCACATCAATGTGTTTTGTTCTTTCATGGTGAACTTGATCCTTGGTTAAGCATATTGCACTCAAACTGTCGCAGTACACTGAAGCCCGATCGTGGTGTAGACCCAAGTCACTAACCAATCATTTCAACCAGATTCCCTCCTTAGCAGCTTCTGTCAAGGCCATATATTCTGCCTCTGTAGTAGACAAGGTTACTGTCGGCTGTAGAGTAGCCTTCCAACTCACAACAGAACCACCAAGCGTGAATACATAACCGATCATCGATCTTCTACTGTCTACATCTCCAACATAGTCAGAATCTGAGTAACTAGATACTAGACACTGACTATCACCACCATAACTGAGACCAATATCAGATGTACCCCTGAGGTAGCGGAAAATCCTCTTCACTTCTTGCCAGTGTTCCTTACCAGGGTCTCCCATGAACCTAATGACAACACTAACAGCATGTGCAAGATCCGGTCTAGTGCAGACCATAGCATACATTAAGCTTTCCACTGCACTAGCATAAGGAACATGTGACATGTATTCCTTCTCCTGAGATGATTTAGGTGCAAATGCTACAGACAAATGTGCATTTGAAGCACTAGGAGTATCAATGGGCTTAGCAGTAGCCATTCCAAACCTTGATAGAACTTTCTGAATATAGCCCTTCTGTGACAAGAATAACTTCTTATGATTTCTATCTCTCTAGATCTCCATTCCCAGAATTTTCTTAGCAGCACCTACATCTTTCATTTCGAATTCTATACTGAGTAGTCCCTTCAACTTTTGAATGTCAGACTTCTTCTCAACAGCTAACAACATATCATCTACATACAATACCAAATAGATGAAGGAACCATCTTTGAGCTTGTTGTAGTAGACACAATTATCATACGGACTCCTTGAATAGCCAATCTTAAACATGTAACTATCGAACCGCTTATACCACTGCCTCGGGGACTATTTCAGTCCATATAAGGACTTTTTCAACTTGCAAACATATTCCTCTTTTCCAGGTTCCTGAAAACCATCTGGCTGAGTCATGTATATCTCTTCTTCCAACTCTCCATGTAAGAAAGTTGTCTTCACGTCTAGTTGTTCGAGTTCTAGGTCCTGATGTGCAACTATAGCAAGTAGCACCCTGATGGAAGTATGTCTGACTACTGGTGAGAATATCTCATTATAGTCCACTCCCTCTTTCTGACTAAACCCTCTAGCAACTAACCTGGCTTTATACTTGACCCCCTCAGCTGGTGACAACCCTTCCTTCTTCTTGAACAACCATTTACAAGTGACAACCTTTCTCCCTGGTGGTATTCTAGCTAATTCTCAAGTCTGATTTTTTGAAGTGACGTCGTCTCATCTCCCATGGCAGCAAGCCATTGGACAGACTCAGTACTCGTAACAACTTCCTTGTAGGTGATGGCTCATGAGGATCCACTTCCTCTGTAACCTGTAAAGCATAGGCAACCATGTCCTCATATCCATACATTGAAGGAGGTACACCAAAATTAGCTCTTCTAGGGCGATTAAGATCTAGATTTTGATGTTCTACAGATGATGATGGAGCAACTGGAAAATCTACCGCTGAAAGTGGTTGAGAAAAACTCTCCTCTGCTTCACAACTGGCCTCAGTCATTTCGTGCTCCACCTGTTTCTCGACACCACAATCTACCGGAATGGTGAACTTCACAGTTGGGTTAAGCATGAAATTTTCATCAAAGACAACATTCCTACTCAGAATAACCCTCCTTTCAGAAGATGCTCCAGAATCCAGAACCCACACATCAATGTAATGTGTGTGACCATCAGCAACTAAGGCCATATCCTTTTCGGAATTTGTACCATCTTCAGCAACTGCAACAGTACTTGGTGCCTTATCATGTTGACTTTGTCTCTTCTTTGGACATTCATTCTTCCAATGTCCCTTTTCCTTACAGTAATTGCACACATCTGTTGGTTTCGAACCCTACTAACTGGTTTTTGGAGAACTTCTTTTTCCCCGCTTTACCATATCCCTGATGGTTATTTGCAATTAGCCCAACATCCTGATTATCCGAAACAGTGTCACTACAGCTATGTCGCAATTCTCTACTGTGAAGGGCATATCTAACTTCTTCTAAAGCCAATTAATCTTTACCACTAATGAAAGACTCCCTAAAGTTTTCATATGATATTGGTAAAGAAACTAACAGAATCAAAGCAGCATCCTCATCATCTATCTTAATATCAATATTACGCAGATCTAATAATATTGCATTTAATTGATCTAAATGGTCTCTAAGAGGTGTACCTTTTGCATACGCAGACTGAACAGACGTTTTGGTTAATCTCTTCTTCATGTATAAAGTCTCCAGCTTAGACCACAAACCAGCAGTGGTTTCCTCCTCAGCCACCTCAGTAATGATATCGTCTACCAAAGCCAAAAGCAATGTTGAGTGTGCATTTTCTTTCAAAGACTCCATATCAACAGGTGGTGGGACAGGTGCAGGCTTCATCAAGGGAGCCCATAGGCCGTGTTGTTTCAACAATGCCCGGACCTTGATCTGCCACAGACTGAAACTATTCCTCCCAGTAAACTTATCGGTTTTCAAACTTTTACATCCAACCATCGTTCTTGCCTGAGCAGATCTGAACAACCCTGCTCTGATACCAGTTTGTTATAACGGATGCAAGAACAATGATAATAATAATAGTAAAAGACAGAATGAAAACGACACCCGATTTAACGTGGTATCAAGCAAAATTGCTGACTAATCCACGAGCAGAGCCACTAAAAAATATTTTACTATAATCGTTAACACGGATTACAGATACTCAGAATAGTCAAGAAAAAACTAACACACGAGCCCCTTTATTTATAGGGTCAGGTCAATTACATTTTCCTTTTTACTTCCTATGTGGAACAAATACCCAAAAAAGAATATTATACGCAAAAAAGCCCAACAATTATTATCATTGTTCTCGCATCCGTTATAACATTTTCTTTTCTTGGTTTCTCATTGAAGAAAATCATTGGTTTACCCTCACAACCAAAGTTTGTTTTTTCAAAATTTTACTCATTCTCATCTTTCATTTTTCCTCAAACGAGAGGAACACGGTTTTGGCATTACTAATAATGATTCATTTATTTTCTCCAAAGAAAAGGCAGGCACTCACTTTCACTGTCTGATACTGAATTTGAATGCGATTGTTAAATCATAACAAGGTTGGAATGTGATGAAACATATCGATGGCTTGGACTTTTAAATGGATAAGTCAGCCTATGAAGAACATTGTGACGATACTAGGGAATATTTGGAGAATTGAAAGAAGGGGATGAGAAGACAGTAAGAAGAGTTGCAAGAAGAAGGAAGAAACCAAGAAGACACAAGGTGAGATGAAAATGTAACTTCATAGAAAAATTAGTCAATAATACACTGATGGATCAAAGCTATATAAATAGCTTTGTAATCTGATAACTTTTGTTTTTAATTAAAAGAATAATAACTTTATTTAATTTTATCATAACTTCAGGGACTATTTTATATTTATATAATATATTAACATTAGGTTTAGGTTTCATTTGTTAGACAGCCGTTTCTCTCTTTGAGTCTTCGCCGCTTCTTCTAGGTTTACTCCTTTCAACTCTTCTTACAGGTACATCTTTCAACTCTTCTGTTACAGGTACATCTTTCAACTCTTCTGTTACAGGTACATCGAGGGATTGAGCAATTATATTTGTTACAATACTCCCTCCATTTGAAGGCGGACGACCACGGCGCCTTCTTCGTCTCCCTTTGGTTTTCCAGCTAAGATCTGGATAATCTGTCGCAATCTGGTCAGCATCTTCCCAGCAAGCATTATCAGGTTCGTTGTCGCTTCTTTGAACTAATATTTGGTGAATTGTCTCTCCGTTTCTCAAAGTAAATCTTTCATCTAATATTGCTGCCGGTATATGTGTAGAATCGTTTATGTCTGATAGATCTGGAGTCGTGAGATTATTCCCGATTTGTTTCTTCAATTGCGAGATATGAAAGACGTTGTGAATTTTGGCATTGGGTGGAAGTTCAATTCGATACGCTACCTGACCAACCTTGTCAATGATCTTGAATGGACCATAAAATTTAGGTCGAAGTTTGTGATGCCGTTCCTGAGTCATTGTAATCTGTCGATATGGGTGAGCTTTCAGGTATACTTTTTCTCCTACTTCCAGTACTGCAAATTTGTGTTTTTTATCATAATTTTGTTTCATCCTATTTTGTGCTCTTAAGAGGTGGAACTTGGCTAAACTAATTGCTTTTTCTCGTGCTTGCAGGCTTCTGTCTACATTTTCGTTAGTGGAGTCCCCTGCTAAGTATGGTACATGAACGGGAGGAGGGTGACCATATACCAGTTCAAATGGAGATACACCAATTGCTGAATGAAAATTTGTGTTGTACCACCATTCCGATAAAGGTAACCATTTAACCCACGAATTTGGTTGTTGTCCCACCATACATCTAAGATATGTCTCTAAACATTTGTTAATGATTTCCGTTTGTCCGTCTGTTTGTGGATGATAGGCTGTAGATAAAGCTTGAGTAATTCCTTGTAGTTTTAAGAATGCTTTCCAAAATGAACTTAAAAACACTTTATCTCTATCGCTTATTATGACTTGAGGCATTCCATGTAACCTGAAAATAGAATCAAGAAAAACAGTAGCAATTGTTTGGGCAGAATAAGGATGTTTAATTGGCATAAAATGTGCCATTTTTGAAAGTCTATCAACAACTACAAATATAACAGTTTTGCCTTGAGATTTAGGTAACCCTTCTATAAAATCCATAGATATTTCAGTCCAAATAAGATTAGGAATAGGAAGAGGTTGCAAAAGACCATTAGGGAGTGTATTACTAGTTTTATTGATTTGACAAATATTGCAATTTCGAATAAATTCTCTTATATCTTTTAACATTCCTTTCCAAAAATAGGCCAATTGCATTCTTTTGGAAGTTGCAAGCACTCCAGAATGTCCTCCCACAGGGGAAGAATGCATAGACTCAATTAATTCCTGTCTTAATCTTTTATTGTAACCAACTACCAATTTGCCATTTCTTCTAAGTTGGTTGTCTAGGTAGGTAAAATCTGGATGAGAATTTGGATTGTTTTTTAAGTCTAAAATTATCCCTTGCATATTTATGTCAGTTGTCCATGATTCTGTAATTTGGTCAATAATAGGAGATTGGTATATAGAGAAAGCCCACAATTGCCCTTCTCTTCTTGAGAGGGCATCTGCCACTATGTTTTCCTTTCCTTTCTTGTACATAACTGTAAAATCAAATCCTAATAATTTGTAGAGCCACTTTTCTTGACTAATTGTATGAATTCTTTGTTCTAAAAGGTATTTAAGGGGCTCATGATCTGTTTTTATGATGAAAGGTTTAAATTGTAGATAGGACTTCCATTTTTTAACTGCAAATATTAAAGCTAATAGCTCTTTTTCGTATGTAGGTAATAGTTTGTTAGAATGAGCTAAAGCTTTGCTAATGTAAGCAATTGGTCTATTTTTTTGTATGAGAACTGCACCCATGCCTACATTACTTGCGTCAGTTTCTACTATAAATGTCTCTTTAAAATCTGGGAGTCCTAGAACTGGGGGTGAACACATGGCATTTTTAAGATTTGTAAAAGCTATTTCTGATTCGTTGGTCCATTTAAAACTGTCTTTCTTTAATAAATTCACTAAAGGTTTAGCTATAAGACCATAATTACAAATAAATCTTCTATAGTACCCTGTTAGATCTAAAAAGCCTCTTAAAAGTTTAAGCGTAGATGGTATAGGCCAATTTTGCATAGCACTTATCTTATCAGGATCAGCCTCAACTCCTTGAGCAGAAATAATATGTCCCAAATAGTCTATCTTTTTACATGCAAATGTACATTTAGATCTCTTTAAAAACAGATTATGATGTTTTAAGGTATCAAAAACTATTCTTAAGTGCATTAGATGATCATGCCATGTTATACTATAAATCAATATATCATCAAAGAACACTAATATAAATTTTCGAAGATAAGGCTTAAATATAGTGTTCATTAAACTCTGAAATGTAGAAGGAGCATTAGTAAGACCAAATGGCATAACAAGAAATTCATATAGTCCTTCATGTGTTCTAAAAGCTGTTTTGTGAGTATCATTAGGGTTCATTCTAATTTGGTGGAATCCTGCTGTAAGATCAAGCTTAGAATATATTTGACTATCATGTAATTCATCTAAAAGCTCCTCTATAATTGGAATAGGAAATTTATTCTTAATCGTCATATGATTTAATTTACGATAGTCAACACATAAACGCCAAGTGTGATCTTTTTTCTTGACCAGAATAATTGGTGCTGCAAAAGCACTATGACTATGTTTAATAATTCATTGTTCCAACATTTCAGATACCAATTTTTCTATTTCTGTTTTTTGTATTGCAGAGTATCTGTATGGACTAAGACTAATTGGAGTTGATCCCTCTTTTAGGTGGATACAATGATCATGTGGTCTATGTGGAGGTAATCCTTTTGGCTCTTGAAATAGTTCTTGGAATTCGTCTAACATTGAATCAAGTTTTTCCTTAGGTAAGTCATATTCATTATTTGTGGCTAAGGAATAAAAATGAGGTTTGAAAGGTTCATCAATTAGTATAGTAGTGGGTCTCTTATATTTGTTAAAATTATGAGCTCCTAAAATACTACAGATTTCAGCATCAGAATTTCCTCTAAGAGTGACTCTACCATTTTTATGTAAGAATGAGAATTTTTGGTGTAAAAAATCACAATGTATGTCTGAAAGTGACACCAACCATTCAATGCCTAATATAACATCATATTTAGGCATTGTTAGTACTCTAAGATCTGTCATGAATTCATAATCCTGTATAGTGCATAATATCTGTTGATACATAAGACAGCTAGGTAATTGATTTCCATCAGCAACAGATACTGAAAAGGTAGATGTCTTAATCAATTTGTCTTTAATATGAGGAAGCCATTTAGAATTTATGAAATTATGTGTACTTCCTGAATCGATTAGTATTTCAACATTTATTTTTCCTATTTTTCCAGGAAGACAAAGAGTTCTATATGATGATGGACCATTGATAGCATTCAAGGATATTCCCGATAATTCATCAACATCTTCAGCTAGTGGATCATCTAATTCAGGTTGTGATTCATCTATAAGTTCAGAGTTTTCCAACATATAAAATTCTCCTTTACATTTATGAGTAGAATTAAATTTTTCAGTACAATAATAACACTCATTTTTTGCTCTTTTTTCTGCCATAAACTTGGGATCCAATTTTTTATAATCCTTTCTACGATTATTATTATTCCATTGAAATTTTGTTGGCTTAGGAGTAGGTAATAAGGGAGGTCCATTATTATGTAGATAGACTTTTAAAGAATCATATGTTGCTTCTTGAACTCTAGCCATTGCCATAGCATCATTCAATGAATTAGGATGTAAAAGTCTAACAGAATTAGCAATTTCTTTTCTTATTCCACCTAAGTAACAGTTTAGCATGTAATCATTCGGCATTAGGGGAAGCCTATATGAAATCTCAATAAATTTATCGTTATGCTCATTAATTGGACCGACTTGTTTGAGATTCATTAGTTCACCCATAGGATCATCAAAAATTGTGTGTCCAAATTTTTTCTTAATTTCTGTTTTAAGAAAATCCCAAGTAATAACAAAATTTGCATCTAAATGATTTCGAAAATTTGTATACCATAATCTTGCCTTATCTTTGAAATGTAGACGAGCAATTCTTGGCTGAATATCAAGAGGAGTATTATCGACTTCAAAAAACTCTTCAGCTGCATAAATCCATCCATCAACATCATTGCCGTCGAATTTAGGAAAGTCGATTCTGGTGAAACTTTTGTGTATATGGTAAGGTCTATTATTCCTATCTCTTGGGTTACGATCATAATTGTTGACATCATAGAATTCTCGTTGTTCTTGAGGATTGTGATGACGTCTCCCATCTCGATCCGGATTGCCTGCAGGTTGTTCTTGAGGATCGTGATGACGTCTTGCATCTCGATCTTGATTATCTTTAGAAAGTTCATCAAGTCTTGATAATATTTGTTTCATCGTTTCCTCGGTTCTTGTTTGTTGTTCTGTCCATTTGGATTCAAATTTGTATACTAAATCCTCGGTATGCTCAAGCATTTTGATTTGCTTATTTACCTTTTCGTTGAGCACGTTGACACGAATATATAAATCGTCTGTTTCTGTATTTGATTCTTCAGGATCTGATCTTGATCTAGTTCCCACCATTTTGAACTGATCTTGAAGTTGCTTCTTGATGAGTAAAAAAAAAATTGCACAGATTTGAATGAGGTCGGAGGGTCTTTTAGCTCTGATACCAATGTGACGATACTAGGGAATATTTGGAGAATTGAAAGAAGGGGATGAGAAGACAGTAAGAAGAGTTGCAAGAAGAAGGAAGAAACCAAGAAGACACAAGGTGAGATGAAAATGTAACTTCATAGAAAAATTAGTCAATAATACACTGATGGATCAAAGCTATATAAATAGCTTTGTAATCTGATAACTTTTGTTTTTAATTAAAAGAATAATAACTTTATTTAATTTTATCATAACTTCAGGGACTATTTTATATTTATATAATATATTAACATTAGGTTTAGGTTTCATTTGTTAGACAGCCGTTTCTCTCTTTGAGTCTTCGCCGCTTCTTCTAGGTTTACTCCTTTCAACTCTTCTTACAGGTACATCTTTCAACTCTTCTGTTACAGGTACATCTTTCAACTCTTCTGTTACAGGTACATCGAGGGATTGAGCAATTATATTTGTTACAAACATCTACAACGCAAAACTGTTTGTTATAATGGAAGCAGTAATGTCAACTTGAGTACTTGGAATAGATGCATGGAAGAGGTCAAAAGTTGTAAGCTTTTTCATTTCACAAGGTAAGAATGTTCCATTTCCTTTAATGGGTATTTATATACATCTGCAAACCTCAAAAGAAATAAAGAAGAAGATACTACGGCTACAAAATTGTTGAAACTCTCTCCCTCACTAGCTAATCAAATTTGAGAAGTTATAATAAGTCAAATAGGATTGAGCTCCTTCTAGTTCAAGATTAACTCAATGACGACCGCACAAGAGGTCAATGAAGGCTTCTTCTCTGCACGGGATCATGAGTCCACCTGTTGGGTGATTAAACCCAAACTCTTCTTCCGCTTTCTTTAGCAGACTTTGAAATGAAGGATGTTGCAAGTATGAAATGGGAAGCACAAATCGCCTCTTTTCGCACTCTCCTACATAAACAGCAAAATGACCTTTTGGCACATTGACTTCTGCCTTAATCCCCCTTGTCTTGGAGAAAACCTGCTTGAGTAATCTGGTAGCCATGGCTATTCTTGATGGTAATACGGGATTTTTATAAGATTTTTAGTAATAAGGTAGAAAGAAAACCAAGTTTTTGATGAAATGATGAAGAGATGATACTAATGTATTTATAGAGAGTGAATAGATCATACTTCGAATGAATGACAACCACAGATGTAATGACAACCACAGATGTATTTAGCTGTAGTTTCAGCAAAAGATGGAACAGCATCAAGAGGTATCACATGATTTTGCCTCCACATTTAATTCAAGTTTCATCTCTTTCTTTATGTGGGGATTTATCTTACCAACTATTTTGAACCTTGTCTGTTGGTAATATGTGGTATAGGATGGTGATCTGTTTTTTTTTAAAGAATAGAGATGGTGATCTGTTAGTATAATTTGAATTATTAAGATGTGTGAATCAAGTGCTTCATATTGCAGGAGCATAAATAGAAGACATGGACACTTTCTCTCATTTGCTGATATGATATCACAGTAGATAGACCATTAAACCATGGCCCATGACTCGACTAACTTGCTGAGAATAAGTCTTTCTAGCTATTACTACACTGAGTTTAAGTAACAGTGTCAAGCAGGTCTATATTTCTTCTTCACATTTTCTTTAAGATTTAATTATTTCAATCTCACAATTGGGTATAAAAATTGAAGCTCTATAGTATTTACCATTTGTCATAGACTACAATGTGATTAACGAGAATTAGCACCATTGATGGGCTATTATTGCTTTCTGAGGGAGATTGCAATGGGGGCATATGAAATTTAAGCTTTGGATAGTGCCATGTGATCCTTAAATAACTTTGTCCGCACCCACCCAACCTCTTCTACATCCCCCCCCACCCACCCACACACACAGTTGTCAAACATGCCTATATTTTTTTCTCTCTTTTTCCCTGTTGTGTGGGTAAGCTACACCTACCAGCTCCACATATATCATGTCTTTACTATTGATTTTATTATTACATCCCTTGTGATCTCCCATGCAGTGTTTTTCTAAGTGGACCAACTTACGGTGCTTAATCCTTCAAGTGATAAAACTCAGCATATTGCTACAAACACCCAATATCTTTTGCCAATTCATACATACTTAGCTATTAGTGTATGCACACAATAAATTAACTGAATTCCATGATTCTTAATGTGTTGTTAAGGTGCCAAATAATAAAATATAGTCAAAAAAGGAATTAAATAAGTAAAAGATTTATTGCAACAAGTAAAGATTTGAATTTCTGAATACTTCATGTAAAAGATGAATGATACAAGTGTGTGTATACATGTACAATGTATTTAATTGTAAATATCGTCACAATACAATTGAAGCTGCGACGAAACAAAATTGTTGAATTCACGTCTTCAGTTAGTTGGATTAGAACTCTATTTTATGTCTTCTCCTTGTAGTGCATTAGCATTTCAAGCTGCTGGTGATATCAATGAAATCTTCTTCTGTGCAGGGAATTGTAAGACCACCCATTTGGTGATCAAACCCAAACTCTTCTTCTGCCTTGCTTAGCAAACACTGGAAAAAAGGATGCTTCAAGTATGCAATTGGAACTATGCAGCGCTTCCTCTCTGTCTCTCCGGCATATACTGCAAGATATCCTTTGGGGACATCTGAGGACATTGGAGTGGACAGTGCTCGGCGAATTGCCTGCTTTGCTTGAACAAAAATTGGTGAGCGAAAAGCCATTTCTGACAAGTAGTGGTCTTTGAAATGGAAGAACAATTTGTTTAAGAGAAAGAAATGAAGTTTGAGGTTGTTGAATGCTATTGCTTAACGAGAGGTATATATATAGAGGTAATGTGATGGTCTGAATTTATTATCTATCAAGTGATGATCAATTTGGTCCACCTAGAAACACAATTTACGGAGCATCACATGGGATTCCCATTTGAAAAATTCCATTGTGTAGTGTCTACAATTCTGCATATCCTCATTGAGATTGGGTGGGGACAAAATTACTTAAGGGTCACATGACATTGCCCAAATGTTATGAGAATTGGGAGTTGGGACATAGATAAAGTATGAGTGGTGTCATTAAATATATTAATGATATATTTGTACCTATGCAGGACGAACGACACTTTGAAACACACTTAACCATTTTAAAGTTAAACATATTTTTTACATGATGTGATATGGCATAAGGATTGAGCTTTGGATCTGTTAGATAAACTTAATAAAAATACTTTAATTTTAAGGAGTGTCATACTATTAGGATCTTCTTTGATTATTGTGGGTGGGCATCTACCTTCCTCAGCGAAATCTCAATGCCCTTTCTTCTGCCATTTCTCGAAAGTTAAGGTGCCTGTGAGAATATCTCTCAGCTTGCAGTTATTTTCATAAGCCACCAACAGGATCACCATTGGTCATTGCTTTAAGTTAAGATAACTGGTACCCTCTTCTAATCATAAATCGTGCTATAATCTGTTAACTCTGTACCAGTTTCTTGATTTATGCCGGCTGTTGGTTGATTTTACACTTTTGAAAACAAAAGCATATGCTGAAATTCATATCAATATGAGGTGTTGGTTATTTCAAAATTGGTTGAGCCCATAAATATAGCTTGTTTCTTCATAATTTTTCAAAGTTCAGGCTATTGGATTCTGCAAAATGAGGCATTGTGTGATAAGAATTAAGAACACATGGCCTTAAAAGCATAACAGACATTGAAAATTGGTAGCTTTTTCATCGAATCTAAGATGTTTCCATTTCCTCTTAGGGGTATTTATATACAACAATTGCCAACCTTACAGAAGAAGAGACTACTGCTACAAAATTTGAGTAATATTCTCTCTTTGGCTCTCTCTATCTCTCTCTATAGCTAATCAAGTTAGAGAAGTTATGATGTCAGATGGTGTGAGCTATTTCACGCTCAATGTTAATTCAATGCAAGTGGCACATTAGGTCAATAAAAGCTTCTTCTCTGCATGGGATGGTGAGATCACCAGTCGTATGAGCAAACCCGAATTCTTCTTCCGCATTCTCTAGCAGTGTTTGCAATGAAGGATGATTCAAATATGAAATGGGAAGCACAAATCGCCTCTTTTCACACTCTCCTACATAGACAGCAAAATGACCTTTAGGCACACTGGCAGCTTCCGTAATCCCTCGTACCTTTGGCAAAACCTGCTTGAGAAATTTGATAGCCATGGATGTATGTTCTTGAAGGTAATGTGTGGAATTTTATGCTATTTTGCGGAATAAGGTAATACCAATGCCAGGTGTTGTTAACAATTTAAAATGATGAAGGGAGTATTCTTTGGGTAGAGTATTTGTAGAAAGAAAGGGAGATCATACTCCAAATGAATGACAACCACAAATGTATTAGTCATGGACAAAGAAGCTGTAGTTTTCAGCAAAAGATCCAACACCATCAAGAGGGTATCACATGGCTTTGCCTTCTCATTTGATCAGATTTCATATCTTTCTGTGGGCACCTATCTGGCCAAATATTTTGAAGATTGTCTGTTGTTAATGTGTTGTAGGTATAGTTGGCCTGTTTGTATAATATCATGTTGTGTGGATTCAATTCTTTTCTATTGGGGTCAAGTCCTTCATGTTGTAAAAGCATAGATAAAAGACAGGATATTATCATTTTCTTCTTTGTTGCTTGGAGCTATCAAGGAGGTAGACGGTTAAGTCATGCCATGGCTCTGCCTAACTTGTTAGAAACTGGTCTTCCTACTTGCAGGTTTAGGTGTCAATTTGGAAAACTGGTATACGATAACACATTAATCTCTATTTTGTGTAAATAAAATATATTCTAAAAAATACAACTTTCACTTTAGATTTTTGAAATGAAGTTCCTATTTGAATACTCTAACAGTCTCTACACAAATCCTCTCTTCTAGTCTAGCGGCAATAAGAGGTGGATACTAACCCTAAGTTTCTGAGTTCGAGTCCGTCAGGCAACAAATTATGCGCCTGGTTAAGTGTGTTTGCGGGCTACATCTTTAATCCATGTATTGGAGTTTTAATCTTTCATGAGATAAGTCTAAGCTGTTATTGAGGATTGTCATTTCTTTGTATGTTTATGCAAACTGATTTAATATTTGATTGCAGAAATGAAAAATGCATATCGTCACAAATTCAAGATATCTTCTTCACCTCTACTACCTATACACATATTTTAGCAGCTATCCAGCCTATCTTTTCCCAATTGATAAGTAAACTAAAATTTTAATGATTGAACAGTTTAGATGTGGTTATGCCAACAAATAAGGAAATATATGAGTCAGATTTTTTGCAAAAGGAATATATTCAAAATTCTAATATTTTCATGTAAAGGAAGTGTATACATGGATCTATATTGTATTTGACTATCAATATAATTACAGTACAGTTGAATGGTGGGTATTTAGTTAGTTGTGTTAAAACTCTCATTTAAGTCGTGTCATCGTTGCACTTCATCAACAGTTCAAGCTGCGGGTGATATCAATGAAATCTTCTTCTGTGCAGGGAATTGTAAGACCACCCATTGGGTGATCAAACCCAAACTCTTCTTCTGCCTTGCTTAGCAAACTTTGGAAAAACGGATGCTTCAAGTATGCAACTGGGACTATGCAGCGCTTCCTTTCTGTTTCTCCGATATATACTGCGAGATATCCTTTGGGGACATCAGAGGACATCGGAGATGACAAGGCTCGACGAATCACCTGCTTGGCTTGAACAAAAACTGGCAAACGGAAACCCATGATCTCAGACAAGTAGAAGAGTAGTAGTCTTTTGGAGGGATTGAAAGCACAGATTGTTTAAGTGAAAGAGATTAAGTTTGATGGTTGGATGTTGTTGCTGGGCGAGAGATGATATATGTAGAGGTAGCATTGGTCTGAATTTATTGTAGAAGAGGCATCATTGGTCCCAATTGGTTCTGATCAGTTTGATATATTGGGAAACATGGCATGTGGCATCTTCACATGTGCTTGTCTAACTAAATTTATTATAAAAATGGTATCATATAAGTGGAGCCGGAAATTGTAGCTTACCTTCCTGACAGGGAAAAAATAAGTGTAGGTCTATTAATGTAAGTAGATTGTGAATATGTGGGGGATTCAAAAGCATTCTGAATGTAATATCCACATATTCACAATGAAGATATTGGGTGCTGACACATTCCATTGGCCAAAGCTTAAAATTTCAGACTTTTTTACTAGACTTTCTCTGTAGTTCTTTCTAACTAGTGTTTGATTGAGTTAAAACAGTAGAAGGTTCGTAATACAAGTTATTTTTCTACAAAGCTGTAGTGAACTTTTCTAGTGCAGCATCTGCATATCTTCATTGACATTGTTTTGATATAGAATTGTTTCGTGGTCACATCACATTGTCCAATGCTTATGTGAATTGGGAGTTGGGACTTGTACTTAGACAAAGAACGACAATGATCAGGGTGTTGTCAACTATATTTCAATCATATGTTTGTACCAACAAGACAACTCTTTGAAACATAGTATCCTTAATCATTTTAATAGTTAATGATAAATGTGATATTAAGTGTTACATAGCTACATCTTTTAATTTATAATATGCCTTTAGGAGCAAAGAACCAAAGATAATTACTTGGAATGTTGTTAATGGGATAAGAAGACTTGGCTACGGATTGGACTAGCAGCTCTGAAGAACATATACGATGTTGACAAGTTCAGATTAAATGCATAGCAGATATTAAAAGATGGGACTTTTTCATTGAATGTAAGATCGTTCCATTTCCTTTTAAAGGGTATATTTATGTACAACAATTGCCAGCTATAAATGAAGCAGACACTAATGCAGTGCTACAAAATTTGAGATATGATCTCTCTCTCTCTCTTGCTAATCAAAATCGACAAACTATGATGTCAAATGGCGTGAGCTTTTTCACGCTCAAAGTGAATTCAATGCAAGCCACTCATGAGGTCAATAAAAGCTTCTTCTCTGCATGGGATCGTGAGACCACCCGTCGGGTGAGCAAACCCAAACTCTTCTTCCGCTATCTCTAGCAGAGTTTGGAATGAAGAATGATTCAAGTATGAAATGGGAAGTACAAATCGTCTCTTTTCACACTCTCCTACATAGACAGAAAAATGGCCTTTTGGCACACTGGTAGCTGCCGTAATCCCTCGTACCTTGGGAAAAACCTGCTTGAGAAATTTGATAGCCATGGATGTTCTTGATGGTAATGATTGAATTTGTATGAGATTATGGGTAATAAGGCAGTACGAACACCAAGTGTTTGATGGAATGATGAAGAGAAGTTCCTTTGGGTAGAGTATTTATAGAAAGAGAAGGATATTATATTGCAAATGAATGACAGCCACATATGTATTTAGCTATGGAAAGAGAAACTGTAGGTTCAACAAAAGATGGAACATCATCAAGCGGTATCATATGGCTTTGCCTCTTCATTTATTTCAAGTTTCATTTCTGTGTGTGGGGACCTATCTTGCCAAATATTTTGAATCTTGTCTGTTGGCAACATGTGATAGATAGATGGTTGACCTGTTACTGTATTTTGATTTGTAAAGATGTGTAAATCAAGCTCCTTTGCATTGGGGCCAAGTGCTTAATATTAACAAAAGCATAGGTAGACATAGCATATGATACTTTTCTTCTATGTTGCTAGGTGGTATTCCATTAATCCATGTCCCATTGGCTCTCTCTACCTAACTTAATCAGTCTTCCCTTCTATTAAATTTTGCATTGAGCCCATAAGCAACTAACTAATGGATGAATAATGTGTCGATTTGACTGTTAGAATACACATATGGCCTCTTGCACAGGACATGACTAGAATTCCGTCCCCATAGAGATAAATCATGTTCTAGACACCCAAATCTTTTGTACTCTAGTATTAATTCAATATCCTTTTGTTGCTTTGGCATAAGCATATAATCAGATTTGAGGTTCCACTTGAGTATTTGACAGGTTGCCATATTGCAGTAAAAGAATATAATTTTAGTAGATTTATCTTCCTTGAGGCTACCCTGTGGTAGACCTGCTGTTGGCCCTCGTGGTCATTCGCTAGAGTTTAGTTTTCACAGAATAGAATGTCCTTAAGTTATGATTTACAGAAATCTATTAATTTCAGTCACGTCCCTAGAAGTGCATATAGTCCTTAGTTGGATTTTATTTTTGTTTTGAATTACCAAATTGAAACAGATTATGATCTTGTGACATAATTATCTCTTATATTTCTATTTAAGACTTATTGTTTAATTCTTAATCTATCAAGTGTTGCCTTTTCATTTAAATTAATTTAGTACCGAATAGGGATAATCACTTAATCTTTCCAGTAGGATTAAATATGAGTATGTTATATTGGTAGAGTTTAGCATAAATTCAAATTTAGTGACTATATGAATCTGCATTATGATTAGAATGTTTTATTCTGATTTGGCCTTACAATGCTAATCCTTTGCTACTAAAGCAAGCAATGTTGACTAGTTTAGATTAAATGTATAGCAGACATTGAAAGTTGGGAGATTTTTTCTTCGAATTTTGATGGTTCCATTTCTTTTGAGGAGTATTTATATACAGCAATTGTCAGGCATAAAGGAGCAGACACTATTGCTACAAAATTAGAGAAGTCAATTTTTTTTTAAAACGATAGAGAAATCCTCTCTTGCTAATCAAATTTGAGAAGTTATGATGTCAAATGGCATGAGCTTTTTCACGCTCAAATTCCTCTCATTGCAAGCCGCTCCAGAGATCAATAAAGGCTTCTTCTCTGCATGGGATCGTGAGACCACCTGCCGGATGATCAAACCCTTCTTCTGTTTTCTCTAGCAAACTTGAATTAAGGATGATGCAAACATGAATAAGGTGCCAAATAATAAAATATAGTAAAAAAAGGAATTATATAAGTAAGATATTTGAATTTATGAATTCTTCATGTAAAAGATGAATGATACAAGTATGTGTGTATGTACAATGTATTTGATTGTGAATATCATCAAATACAATTGAAGCTGAGACTAAACAAAACTGTTGAATACACGTCTTCAGTTAGTTGGATTAGAACTCAATTTTATGTCTTGTTCTTGTAGTTCATCGGCATTTCAAGCCGCTGGTGATATCAATGAAATCTTCTTCTGTGCAGGGAATTGTAAGACCACCCATTGGGTGATCAAACCCAAACTCGTCTTCTGCCTTGCTTAGCAAACTCTGGAAAAAAGGATGCTTCAAGTATGCAACTGGGACTATGCAGCGCTTCCTCTCTGTGTCTCCTATATATACTGCGAGATATCCTTTGGGGACATCAGAGGACATCGGAGTTGACAAGGCTCGACGAATCACCTGCTTAGCTTGAACAAAAACTGGCAAGCGGAAACCCATGATCTCAGAGAAATAGAAGAGTAGTAGTCTTTTGGAGGGATTGAAAGCACAGATTGTTTAAGAGAAAGAGATGAGGTGTTATAATTGGATGGTGTTGCTGGGCGAGAGATATATGTAGAGGTAGCATTTGTCTGAATTTATTGTAGAAGAGGTATCATTGGTCCCAATTGGTTCAGATCAGTTTGATACATTGGGAAACATGGCATGTGGAATCTTCACATGGGATTGTCTAACTAAATTATTGTAAATAGTATCATATAAGTGGAGCCGGAAATTGTAGCTTACCTTCCTGATAGGGAAAAAAATAAGAGTAGGTTTAGAAAGGTAAGTAGATTGTGAATATGTGGTGGATTCAAAAGCATTCTGAGTATAATATCCACATATTCACAATGAGGAGATTGGCTGCTGATATTTGTTTAACATACACATTCCATTGGCCAAAGCTTAAAATTTCAGACTTTTTTACGATACTTTCTTTGTAGTGCTTTCTAACTAGTGTTTTTTTTTTGAAAAAGGCTTTCTAACTAATGTTTGATTGAGTTAAAACAGTAGAAGGTTTGTAATACAAGTTATTTTTTTACAAAGCTGAAGCGAACTTTTCTAGTGCAGCATCTGCATATCTTCATTGACATTGTTTTTGGAGTGAACTTTTCTAGTGCAGCATCTACATATCTTCATTGACATTGTCCAAAGCTTATGTGAATTGGGAGTTGGGAGTTGGACTTAGACAAATAACGACAATGATCAGGGTGTCGTGAACTAAATTTTAATCATATGTTTGTACTAAGCAACAAGACAACTGTTTGAAACACAGTATCCTTAACCATTTTAATAGTTAATGATAAATGTGATAATAAGTGGTACATAGCTACATCTTTTAATTTATAATATGCCACTAGGATCAAAGAGCCAAATAAAGTTACTTGGAAATGTGGTAATTATATACATGAAATGCTACTCAACTTATGGAGCAATCAATTTCTTGTCAAGATGGGGATGTTAGTGAGTGTTTTTAATGGGATAAGAAGACTTGGCTACGGATTGCACTAGCAGCTCATGAAGAACATATACGATGTTGACAAATGATGAAATGCATAGCTGATATCAAAAGATGGGACTTTTTCTTTGAATGTAAGATTGTTCCATTTCCTCTAAAGGGTATATTTATATACAACAATTGCCAGCTATAAATGAAGCAGACACTAGTGCAGTGCTACAAAATTTTAGAAATTATCTCTCTTGCTAATCAAAATCTACAAGCTATGATGTTAAATGGCGTGAGCATTTTCACGCTCAAAGTGAATTCAATGCAAGCCGCACATGAGGTCAATAAAAGCTTCTTCTCTGCATGGGATCGTGAGACCACCCGTCGGGTGAGAAAACCCGAACTCTTCTTCCGCTTTCTCTAGCAGAGTTTGGAATGAAGGATGATTCAAGTATGAAATGGGAAGTACAAATCGTCTCTTTTCACACTCTCCTACATAGACAGAAAAATGGCCTTTTGGCACACTGGTAGCTGCCGTAATCCCTCGTACCTTGGGCAAAACCTGCTTGAGAAATTTGATAGCCATGGATGTTCTTGATGGTAATGATTGAATTTGTATGAGATTTTGGGTTATAAGGCAGTATGAATACCAAGTGTTTGATGGAATGATGAAGAGGAGTTCCTTTGGATAGAGTATTTATAGAAAGTGAAGGATATCATATTGCAAATGAATGACAACCACATATGTATTTAGCTATGGAAAGAGAAACTGTAGGTTCAGCAAAAGATGGAACATCATCAAGAGGTATCATATGGCTTTGCCTCTTCATTTATTTCTTTGTGTGGGGACCTATCTTGCCAAATATTTTGAATCTTGTCTGTTGGCAACATGTGATAGATAGATGGTTGACCTGTTACTGTATTTTGATTTGTAAAGATGTGTGAATCAAGTTCCTTTGCATTGGGGCCAAGTGCTTAATGTTAACAGAAGCATAGGTAGACATAGCATATGATCATTTTCTTCTATGTTGCTAGGAGCTATCATAGGAGGTATTCCATTAATCCATGTCCCATTGGCTCTCTCTACCTAACTTAATCAGTCTTCCCTTCTATTAAATTTTGCATTAAGCCCATAAGCAACTAACTAATGGATGAATAATGTGTCGATTTGGCTGTTAGAATACACATATGGCCTCTTGCGCAGGACATGACTAGAATTCCGTCCCCATAGAGATAAATCATGTTCTGGACATCCAAATCTTTTGTAATCTTGTATTAATTCAATATCCTATTGTTGCTTCGTCATAATCATATAATCAGATTTGATGTTCCACTTGAATACTTGACAGGTTGCCATATTGCAGTAAAAGAATATAATTTTAGTAGATTTATCTTCCTTGAGGCTACCCTGCGGTAGACCTGCTGTTGGCCCTCATGGTCATTCACAAGAGTTTAGTTTTCACAGAATAGAATGTCCTCAAGCTATGATTTACAGAAATCTAATAATTTCAGTCACGTCCTTCTAGAAGTGCATATAGTCCTTAATTGGATTTTATTTTTGTTTTGAATTACCAAACTGAATCAAATTATAATCTTGTGACATAATTATCTCTTATATTTCTATTTAAAGACTATTATTGTTTAATTCTTAATCTATCAAGAGTTGCCTTTTCATTTAAATTAATTTAGTACAGAATAGGGATAATCACTTAAACTTTTCAGTAGGACTAAATATAAGTATGTTATACTGGTAGTGTTTAACATAAATTCAAATTTAGTGCCTATTGGAATCTGCATTATGATTAGAATGTGATATTCTGATTTGGCCATACAATGCGAGTCCTTTGTTACTAAAGCAAGCAATTTTGACTAGTTTAGATTAATGTATAGAAGACATTGAAAGTTGGGAGTTTTTTTCTTCGAATGTTTGATGGTTCCATTTATTTTGAGTATTTATATACAGAAATTATCAGGCATAAAGGAGCAGACACTGTTGCTACAAAATTAGAGAAGTCAATATTTTTTTTTTCAAAACGGTAGAGAAATCCTCTCTTGTTAATCAAATTCGAGAAGTTATGATGTCAAATGGCATGAGCTTTTTCACGCTCAAATTCCTCTCATTGCAAACTGCTCCAGAGATCAATAAAGGCTTCTTCTCTGCATGGGATCGTGAGACCACCTGCCAGATGATCAAACCCGAACTCTTCTTCTGTTTTCTCTAGCAATCTTTTGAATGAAGGATGATGCAAACATGAATAAGGTGCGAAATAAAAAAATATAGTCAAAAAAGGAATTATATAAGTAAGAGATTTGAATTTCTGAACACTTCATGTAAAAGATGAATGATACAAGTATGTGTGTATGTACAATGTATTTGATTGTCAATATCATCAAATACAATTGAGGCTGAGACAAAACAAAACTGTTAAATTCACGTCTTCAGTTAGTTGGATTAGAACTCTATTTTATGTCTTGTCCTTGTAGTTCATCGGCATTTCAAGCCGCTGGTGATATCAATGAAATCTTCTTCTGTGCAGGGAATTGTAAGACCACCCATTGGGTGATCAAACCCAAACTCTTCTTCTGCCTTGCTTAGCAAACTCTGGAAAAAAGGATGCTTCAAGTATGCAACTGGGACTATGCAGCGCTTCCTCTCTGTGTCTCCGACATATACTGCGAGATATCCTTTGGGGACATCAGAGGACATCGGAGTTGACAAGGCTCGACGAATCACCTGCTTGGCTTGAACAAAAACTGGCAAACGGAAACCCATGATCTCAGACAAGTAGAAGAATGGTTGTCTTTTGGAGGGATTGAAATCACAGATTGTTTAAGAGAAAGAGATGAGGTTTGATGGATGGATGGTGTTGCTGGGTGAGAGATATATGTAGAGGTAGCATTTGTCTGAATTTATTGTAGAAGAGGTATCATTGGTCCCAATTGGTTCAGATCAGTTTGATACATTGGGAAACATGGCATGTGGCATCTTCACATGGGCTTGTCTAACTAAATTTATTGTAAATAGTATCATATAAGTGGAGCCGGAAATTGTAGCTTACCTTCCTGACAGGTAAAAAAATTAAGTGTAGGTTTATTAATGTAAGTAGATTGTGAATATGTGGGGAATTTAAAAGCATTCTGAGTATAATATCCACATATTCACAATGAGGAGATTGGGTGCTGATATTTTTTTAACATACACATTCCATTGGCCAAAGCTTACAATTTCAGACTTTTTTACGAGACTTTTTTTGTAGTGCTTTCTAACTAGTGTTTGATTGAGTTAAATCAGTAGAAGGTTTCTAATACAAGTTACTTTTTTACAAAGCTGAAGTGGACTTTTCTAGTGCAGCATCTGCATATCTTCATTGACATTGTTTTGGGATAGAATTGTTTCACGGTCACATGACATTGTCCAAAGCTTATGTGAATTGGGAGTTGGGACTTGGACTTAGACAAAGAATGACAATGATCAGGGTGTCGTGAACTAAATTTTAATCATATGTTTGTACTAAGCAACAAGACAACTGTTTGAAACACAGTATCCTTAACCATTTTAATAGTTAATGATAAATGTGATTATAAAAGTTACATAGCTACATCTTTTAATTTATAATATGCCACTTTGATCAAAGAACCAAAGATAGTTACTTGGAAATGTGGTAATTATATACATGAAATGCTACTCAACTTATGGAGCAATCAATTTCTTGTCAAGATGGGGATGTTAGTGAGTGTTGTTAATGGGATAAGAAGACTTGGTTACGGATTGGACTAGCAGCGCTGAAGAACATATACGATGTTGACAGGTTCAGATTAAATGCACAGCTGATATCAAAAGATTTGACTTTTCTTTGAATGTAAGATCGTTCTATTTCCTCTAAAGGGTATATTTATATACAACAATTGTCAGCTTAAATGAAGCAGACACTACTGCAGTGCTACAAAATTTGAGAAATGATCTCTCTCTCTCTCTCTTGCTAATCAAAATCGACAAACTATGATGTCAAATGGCGTGAGCTTTTTCACGCTCAAAGTGAATTCAATGCAAGCCGCACATGAGGTCAATGAAAGCTTCTTCTCTGCATGGGATCGTGAGACCACCCGTCGGGTGAGCAAACCCGAACTCTTCTTCCGCTTTCTCTAGCAGAGTTTGGAATGAAGGATGATTCAAGTATGAAATGGGAAGTACAAATCGTCTCTTTTCACCCTCTCCCACATAGACAGAAAAATGGCCTTTAGGCACACTGGTAGCTGCTGTAATCCCTCGTACCTTGGGAAAAACCTGCTTGAGAAATTTGATAGCCATGGATGTTCTTGATGGTAATGCGTGGATTTTTTGTAATAAGGTAGAATTAACACCAAGTGTGTAATGAATTGATGAAGAGATGATCCTTTGGGTAATGTATTTATAGAGAGATGGAAAGATCATACTCCAAATGAATGGAAACCACCAATATATTAGTCATGGACAAAGAAGATGTAGTTTTCAACAAATGATCCAACACCAGCAAGAGGTATCACATGATTTTGCCTCCTAAATTACTTTGGATTTCTGTGGGGTCCTGTCTGTTTGTAATATGTGGTGTATATATGGTTGGCCTGTTAATATAAATTGAATTATCAAGCTGTGTGAATTAAGTTCCTTTCCTTTAGGGTGGAGTGCTTCATATCCTAGCAGGATAGATAAAAGACATAGCATGTGATCAATTTCTTATTTGTTGGTAGGAGCTGTCATAGGAGTAGGCCATTAAGTCTTGCATATGGCTGTGTCTAACTTGCTAGAAATTGGTCTTCCTACTTTCAATTCTTGTTGCATGGAGCCCGTAATTAAGAATTGACATGCCAATTTGGTAATTGGCATAGTTTTTTTTTTCTAACTTGAATAAATCTAATCATTTTAGTCGTTTCTTTTCTATGATTCTTCTTTTAGTCGGTGCCTTTTGGAAATTTTCTCATGAGATAAAGCTAAGCTTGTTATATACGCGGGGATTTTCATTTGTCATATGTTAGTCAAATTGATTAAAATTTGGTTGCATAAATGAAAAATGCACATTTCGCAAATTCAAGATATCTTCTTCAACTCTACCTATGCATATTTTATCATCTATCTTGTTCACAAATGCTAAGTAAATCAAAATTTAATGTTTGAACTTTGGAGATATGGTTAAGCTGCCAATCAATGAAACCCAACGATAAAAGGAATTATGAGTCAGATTTTTCTCAACTGGAAGATACTCAAAATTGTAAAGTTTTCATGTAAAGAGTGTATACATCGATCTACATTGTATTTGACTGTTAATATAATTACAGTACATTCGAAGCCGAGACTGGGACAAAAAATTGTTGAGTGGAGGCTTTCTAGTTAGTTGTTTTAGAACTCTCATTATGTATTGTTGTCCTTGCATTTTATCAACAATTCAAGCTGCGTGCAATGTCAATGAAATCTTCTTCTGTGCAGGGAATTGTAAGACCACCCATTGGGTGATCAAACCCAAACTCTTCTTCTGCTTTTCTCAACAAGCTCTGGAAAAAAGGATGTTTCAAATATGAAATTGGGACTACGTATCTTTTCCGATCTGTTTCTCCAACATATACTGCAAGGTGCCCTTTTGGTACATTCGAAGATATTGGAGTAGACACAGCCCGTCGGATTGCATTCTTGGATTGTACGATAACCGGTAAGCGGAAACCCATGATCTAGAATAATAAGGTAAATGAATTGTTAGGATTGGAAGAGCAGAATGTTTCAGAGAAAGAGATGAAGTTTGATGGTTGAATGGTGTTGCTGGTTGAGAGATATATATGTAGGTACCATTGGTTTGAATTTATTGGAGAGGTATCATTGGTCCCATTTGGTGAAAATAATTTTGGTCCATTGGAAGACATGTCATGAGGTATCACATGGGCTTGTCTAACACATTCAATATAAATGTATGATATATGTGGAGCCTGTTTTGTGGCTTACCCTCCTGACAGGGAACACATGTAGGTGCAGCTGCGCAAGTAAACCAAGAATGTGGGTGATGCGGTGCGAGTCGAAGAGGCGTTTATGCGAAAGTTGCAGCATCCGAAAATATCTCGCAAGTGTCAGATTTCGACGATTGCCTAGTGTTTTTCGGGCGGAAACGTTTAGGGGCTCAAAATCGCATTTTTTATTAGTTTCGGGTGTTTTTTGCAATTTATTAAAAGTTGTTTATTTCTTTTGCAAGCTAGGGTTTGAGTATTTAAAGGATCTTAAAACACTTTGTTAGGGGAAGATTATTAATCAGAAAACGAGGTTTCCTCAATATCTATCGACTTTCGGTATTCGTAAGAATCAACGAATCTTGATAAAGATTCATCCTAGCCACGCACGCTGCATCAGTTGGTATCAGTTTCCAGTCGACCCTGAGGTATGCCGCCCCGAAGACAGCCGCGCAACCCTACCCCTGGTGCTGATGATGGTGACCTTGCTGAGTTGCGACGTGAAAACGCTGAGTTTCGCCGTGATAACGACGATTTGAGGCGGCAGGTTGAATGGTTGACGCAACGGATGGATGCATCTATGCACATGCACCACCCTGAAGATGATGTTACGATGACAGATGAAAACCCTCTCGGTGGTCTTCGGAATCGATCCCCTGAACGCCCCAATCATCGCTGGGAGCAGGCTTTCAGGGTGGACATCCCTAAGTTCGATGGTAGTCTATCACCGGAAGAGTTTATTGATTGGCTTTCTCAGGTTGAAGAGATTCTGGATTTCAAGGAAGTTCCTGCAGATCGTCGTGTACCCCTTGTTACGATCCGCTTACATGGTCGTGCACAAGCATGGTGGCAGCAGTTGAAACAGACACGTGTTCGTCATGGTAAGGCAAAGCTCACGAATTGGGACAAATTCAGGAAGCATATTAGGGCTGCGTTTCTACCATATAATTACGAACGTAACCTGTACCAGCGGTTCCAGAATCTTCGTCAGGGTTCTCGTTCCGTGGATGACTATTCCACTGAGTTTTACACCTTTGTGGCTCGTGTTGACCTGTCTGAGTCCCCTCTCCAGTTGGTTTCTCGCTATATTGGTGGCCTTCGCCTCCAGTTGCAGGATATTTTGAATATGTTTGATCCCTTGACTGTTTCTGAGGCACATCAGCGTGCTTCACAGGCTGAGAAACAGCTAGCCAGGCGCGGTTCGGGTAGCTTTGGAAAACAGGTTGTCCCCACTAGTGGCATTGGTTCTTCTTCCCAGTCGGCCCATCCCACCCCAGCCCCCCCTCGCGGCACTACAGCCCCCCCGCAGGGACGTCCCGGTGGCTTGCGTTGTTTCAATTGTGGTGAAGTTGGCCATCGCCAAGCAGAGTGTCGCAACCCAAAGTCCACCAATCGTGGTCTTTTTACTGAGGTGGATGATCCTGACTCTGCTCTTCCTTCAGATTCAGCCCCAGTGTATGATGTTTATGATGATGAGGCAGCGGAGGAGTATGTTTCTGGTGATGTTGGCCCCCTTTTGGTGATTCGTCGATCATGTTTAACCCCTCGTGCTCCTGACAACGAGTGGTTACGCAATAATCTGTTCCATTCCACTTGTACCATCGGTGGCAAAGTTTGCACCTTCATCATTGATGCTGGGAGTTGTGAGAATGTGATTTCTGAGGTTGCAGTTTCGAAGCTGGGTCTGTCCACTGAACCTCATCCCAAGCCTTATCGCTTGTCCTGGCTGAGTCAAGGTACGGATGTTACAGTTTCGAAGCGCGTACTTGTTAATTTTTCCATTGGTTCCCATTATCGTGATGCTGTATATTGTGATGTGGTTCATATGGATGCTTGTCACCTTTTACTTGGTCGCCCTTGGCAGTTTGATCATTCTGTTATACATGATGGGCGTGCTAATACCTACACGTTCTTATTTCATGGTACCAAGATTGTGTTGATGCCAAATCAGCCCAAGAAGGGTGCTGCCCCCACTCATCATGCGTCCCCCCCTGCCACCTTGTTGTCTCGGGGTCCTTTTCAGACCGCCATGGTCGAATCAGGCATGGTGTTTGCTCTATTTTGTTCGCTGATTACCTGTGGTGCTAGTTCTGAGGTGCCTATTCCAGTGCAGCCGCTGTTACAGGAGTTTGCAGATGTTTTTCCTGAGAATCTGCCTTGTGCCTTGCCTCCTTTGCGTGATATCCAGCATCACATTGACTTGGTTCCAGGTGCTGCCCTACCCAACCGTCCTCATTACCGCATGAGTCCCAAAGAACATGAAGAGTTGCGTAGACAGGTGGAGGACTTGCTGGCTAAGGGACACATTCGAGAGAGCCTTAGTCCCTGTGCTGTCCCGGCCCTTCTTACCCCAAAAAAGGATGGGTCTTGGCGTATGTGCATTGATAGTCGTGCTATCAACAAGATTACAGTGCGTTATCGGTTTCCTATTCCCCGGTTGGATGACTTGTTGGATCAGTTGGGTGGTGCTTCTGTGTTTAGCAAACTGGATCTCAAGAGTGGATACCATCAGATTCGTATTCGCATGGGTGATGAGTGGAAGACTGCCTTTAAGACTCGTGAGGGCTTATATGAGTGGCTGGTTATGCCGTTTGGTCTGTCGAATGCTCCTAGCACCTTTATGCGTGTGATGAACCAGGCTCTTCGCCCTTTCATTGGGAAGTTTGTAGTCGTTTACTTCGACGACATCTTGATTTACAGTGACAGCGAGGTAGCACACCTCTCCCATCTTCGTGAGGTGTTATCTGTTCTCCGGCGTGACAAGTTCTATGCTGCTTCCTCGAAGTGCACATTTCTTACTGATTCTACCCAGTTCCTCGGTTATGTGGTGTCTCGGGAGGGCCTGAAAGTGGACCCGAGTAAGGTACTGGCTGTCAATCAGTGGCCCCGCCCCTCTTCGATCACTGAAGTTCGCAGTTTTCATGGCTTGGCTTCCTTCTATCGGCGTTTTATTCCTCACTTCAGTAGTGTTACGGCTCCTATCACTGATTGTATGAAGGGGGTTAAGTTCTTCTGGACGGATGATGCCGAGGCTGCCTTTGTTGAGATCAAGCACCGACTCACTTCAGCCCCTATTTTGGTTCTTCCTGATTTTTCCCAGCCATTTGAACTACATTGTGATGCTTCGAAATTGGGTATTGGGGCTGTACTTAGCCAATCTGGGCGTCCTGTTGCTTATTTTAGTGAGAAACTGTCTAGCGCTAAACTTCGTTTCAGTACCTATGATATTGAGTTCTATGCTATTGTCCAGGCAGTCAAACACTGGCGTCATTATTTATTTCAGCGGGAGTTTGTCTTATATACGGATCATGATTCCCTCAAGCATCTTGGTGGTCAGGACAAGATTTCTCATCGTCATGCTTCGTGGGTCTCTTATTTACAGCAGTTTACTTTTGTGATTAAACACAAGGCTGGTGTGTTTAATCGCGTGGCTGATGCTTTGAGTCGTCGTCATGGGCTGTTGGCGGAGATGCGTGTCCATGTACCCGGCTTTGATTCGTTTGTGGACCTCTATCGTGATGATCCTTTCTTTTCTCAGGTCCTCATTCGCATCCAACAGGGGGATTCGAGGGACTTTGTCTTGGAGGATGGGTTCCTTTTCCGCGGTGTGCAGCTGTGCATTCCAGATTGCAGCCTGCGTTTGAGGATGATTCAGGAACTCCACAAAGAAGGCCATGTTGGGCGTGATCGTACCTTCCAGCTTCTTGCAGCTTCTTATTTCTGGCCTTCGATGCGCAAAGAGGTGGGGCGTTTTGTTGCTCGTTGTCGTGTTTGTCAGTTGGCTAAGGGCGCTTCGACTAATGCCGGGTTATACTTGCCTCTGCCTATTCCCACTCAACCATGGTCTGATGTTAGTATGGATTTTGTCCTTGGGCTGCCACGTACCCAGCGTGGTTCTGATTCGATTTTTGTGGTGGTTGACCGATTCTCGAAGATGGTTCATTTCATTCCCTGCAAGAAAACCTCTGATGCTGTGGCTGTTGCACAGCTTTATTTCAGGGATGTGTATCGCCTTCATGGACTTCCTGCCTCCATAGTTTCTGATCGGGACACTCGCTTTGTGAGTCACTTTTGGAGGAGTCTTTGGCGTTTGGTTAATACTCAGCTGAATTTTAGCAGTGCCTATCACCCGCAAACTGATGGCCAAACTGAAGTTGTTAATAGGTCTTTGGGGAACCTTCTGCGCAGTTTAATTGGGGATCATCCTAAGGCTTGGGATCTGAAGCTGCCTCAGGCCGAGTTTGCTCACAATCATGCTGTTAATCGCTCCACTGGTTTCAGTCCTTTCCATGTGATTTACGGGCTGTCTCCGCGTGCTCCTCTTGATTTGTTAGCGCTGCCCAGCAAGGTGCGTCCTCATTCCACTGCTGCGGGTTTTGTTGGTCAGTTGGCTCAGGTTCATCAGACCACTCATGACCGCTTGGTTGCTGCTACTGCCAAGTACAAGGAGAAGGCTGATTCGAGAAGGCGTGCTGTTGATTTTGAAGTTGGTGACTTTGTGTGGGCTATTCTGACTAAGGATCGTTTTCCAGCTCATGAATATAGCAAGCTTGCTGCTAAGAAGATTGGTCCTGTTGAGATTGTGGAGAAGATCAACCCCAATGCTTATCGTTTACGCCTTCCCAGCCATGTGCGTACCTCTGATGTGTTCAATGTGAAGCATCTTGTTCCTTTTGTGGGTGAGTCTTCTTCTGATGAGGATGATGCGGTTCCAGATTCGAGGACGAATCTTTTCTACCCTGGGGGGAATGATGCGGTGCGAGTCGAAGAGGCGTTTATGCGAAAGTTGCAGCATCCGAAAATATCTCGCAAGTGTCAGATTTCGACGATTGCCTAGTGTTTTTCGGGCGGAAACGTTTAGGGGCTCAAAATCGCATTTTTTATTAGTTTCGGGTGTTTTTTGCAATTTATTAAAAGTTGTTTATTTCTTTTGCAAGCTAGGGTTTGAGTATTTAAAGGATCTTAAAACACTTTGTTAGGGGAAGATTATTAATCAGAAAACGAGGTTTCCTCAATATCTATCGACTTTCGGTATTCGTAAGAATCAACGAATCTTGATAAAGATTCATCCTAGCCACGCACGCTGCATCAGTGGGGAATGCAATAAATGTTGAGTGTAATATCCACATATTAACAATGAGGAGATCGGGACTTTAGATATAACAATATATGTACATATATAGTATTTTCTAACTATCCATATATGTTTGTTTGATCATTTGAAAGAAAAAACTATCCAGCAATGCACCCCTCTGAGGGATAAATAGATAATTTTTTTTGAGACCTGGGTTTTTCTTGAACGAGGCTGGCACAATATCTCACTGTCATGTCCACACTTTGATTCAAAGTGCTTTCTGGGAATCGAATTTGAGACCTCAATCTCTCACCACCTTGAACTTCCCTGGGTATGTCCTTTTGAAGGATATAATTTAGTTTCACACAAGTTAAAATAGTAGAAAGCTTTAATACAAGTTTTTTTTCTCCAATTTCATTACAGAGGTAAATGTAAAAATAATAATTGAATTCAAATTATTTATTGATTGAAAAAAGTATGAACCTAGATATGATTATTTTTCTCAATATTATTTATATTCCTAGTATGGTATGTCTCGTATTATCATTTGAAGATCTGTTTTTGTTTCTTCTTAACAGAGTTTTATCCCTCTTCTCTTTTGTGTGATTTTTCATTGGCAAATCAAGCCGCAGGAAAGGACAAAGAAGGTTTGTTCTCTGTAGGGAATTGTAGACAGCTCATATGATGAGTGATGATCAAACCCAAACTCCTCTTCTGCATGTCTTAACAAGCTTTGGAACAAATGACGGTTGATATGAAATTGGGACTATGCAGGGTATTTTCTCTTCTTCTCTCACTTAAACGGCAAGATATCCTTTGGGTTTCGAAAATAAAAAGCTGAAGTACAATGGATTCTTACTCTAAGCATATCTATGAACAACCTCTGGAAATTATTGCTATCGGATTCTACAAAACGATGTAACATATAAGAATTTAGAAGAATCTTGGCCTTAAATGCATAATAAACATTGAAAGTCGGTAACTTTTTCATCGAATTCAAGATGGTTCCATTTCCTCTAGAGGCATTTTTATACAACAATTGCCAACCTTACAAAACACTGCTGCTACAAAATTTGAGAGATATTCTCTCTCTCACTTTCTATATACATATAGCTAATCAAGTCAGACAAGTTATGATGTCAGATGGCGTGAGCTATTTCAATGTTAATTCAATGCAAGCTGCACATTAGGTCCATAAAATCTTCTTCTTTGCATGGGATCGTGAGACCACCCGCCGAGTGAGCAAACCCGAACTCTTCTTCCGCTTTCTCTAGCAGAGTTTGGAATGAAGGATGATTCAAGTATGAAATGGGAAGCACAAATCGCCTCTTTTCACACTCTCCTACATAGACAGCAAAATGACCTTTAGGTACACTGGTAGCTGCTGTATTCCCTCGTGCCTTGGGCAAAACGTGCTTGAGAAATTTGATAGCCATGGATGTATGTTCTTGACGGTAATGTGTGAATTTTTATGCTATTTTGGGGAATAAGGTAATACTAATTCCAGGTGTTGGATGAAATGATTAAGAGTGGATCCTTTGGATGGAGTATTTATAGTAGGAAAGGGAGATGGTACTCCAATTGAATGACAGCCACAAATGTATAATTAGTCATGGACCTAAGCTGCAGTTTTCAGAAAATGATCCAACACCATCAAGAGGTATCACATGACTTTGTCTCCTCATTTAATTCAAATTTCATATCTTTGTGTGGGGACCTATCTTGCCAAATATTTTGAAGATTGTCTGTTGGTAATGTGTGGTTTTATATGGATTGGCTGGTTTGTTAGTATTATTTTGATTATCATGTTGTGTGGACTAAGTTCCTTTCTATTGGGGTCGAGTAGAAGAGCATAGATAAAAGACATAGCATATGATCATTTTCTTCTGTGTTGTTAGGATCTATCAAGGAGGTAGGACATTAAGTTATTCCCATTGCTTTGCCTAACTTGTTAGAAATCGGTCTTCCTACTTGCAATTTTAGAATGGAGCCCATGATTAAGCAGTGAAGTGATGTGCCAGTTTGGCAAATGGCATAGGATAACACATTAATCTCTATTGTGTAAAGGATTTTTTTTAGAGAATTGTATTGTTTTTTTCGGTATATAAAAAGTTTAGTGTTAAATAATGAAAATTACATTTGCAGGAAAGGAAATGATTTAAACAAAGAATTATATGAATTATAATTGATTTGACAACCAACAGCAAATCTCCAATCAATTAGTCTGATGAATTTGTTATTTGATAACATTCCATTCTCGGCGTTTGACTTTCCATATTTCTTTCAAGGAAGATAGAGAGATAACTCTACACTCCCCCTCAAGTTGGGTAGTAGATATTGAGAGTACCCAACTTACACATACTTCCTCAAATCGACTTGGGAAGGGCTTTGATGAGAATGTTAACCACCTAATAGGATGTTGTCGAGGAGATGAAAATGTTGATGACATTCTTTCAATTTGACTGATTCTAATCCATGATTCACTTAGTTAGAAGAGTGGCTCTTGGACCTTGGCTCTTGCCTCTTGGCTCTTGACCTTTGGCCCTTGGAAATTGGAACTTGACTCTTGAAGTGAAAAATGATAATTTTTGGACAGATGAAATGTTGGAAGAAATCTTTTGAAACACGAAGACGATGCTCGATACAAATTCGACTGAAGTGCAGTTTCGAAACGACGAAACTGCCAAAAAAAGAGAAAAAAAAACGCACTGGAATTTGTGATAAATAATTTTAGGAAAATATGAGATTATAGAATCATTTGAGTTCTCCTCCAATGACTATTTACACCATTGGAGGAGGCAGCTGAAAATTGTGAATGAGTTTCTTCAAGATGGAAATTTTTGCTCTGATACCATGAAGGATTTTTAAGAGAATTGTATTGCTTTTTTCAGTACATAAGAAGTCTAGTGTTAAATAATGAAAATTACATTTGTAGGAAAGAAAATGATTTAAACAAAGAATCATATAAATTGTAATTGATTTGACAACGAACAACTAATCTCCAATCAATTAGCAAATCAATTAGTCTCATGGATTTTGCTACTGATAACATTTCATTCTCGGAATCGTTTAACTTTCCATATTTCCTTCCAAATAGATAATTCTACAATAAAAAATAAAACTTTACTTTAATTTTTCTAAAGGAAGTTCAACTTGAATACTTGACACGTTTATGCCATAATACATGTTACAGTAAAAATATATATAATTAGTTATTGAATCTACTTGCATGCGATGCATAGGCATTAATTAGCCTGAGTAACCTGCATGCACTACCAAAGAACTACAGCAGTTGAGAGTCAAAGAATTTAATCTGCTCAAGCTATGATTTACATGTCTAATTATTTCAGCAATGTCTTTTGTATGATACTTCTTTTAGTTGGTGCCATTTTGGCTTTTCGAGGTTTGATGCTTCATGAGATAAAGCTAAGCTGCTATAAGGTTGGAATTGTCATTTCTTCAAATGTTATTCAAACAGATTCTATATTTGGTTCCAGAAATGGAAAAAAGGCACATGTCATAAATTGAACACTTCTTTATTTCTACCTACACATATTTAAATAGCTATCTTCTTCACAAAACTAAGTAAACTAAATTTTCAATGATTGAACATTTGAGACTTGGTTAAGCTGCCAATCAATAAAAATCAACAAGAAAAAGAATTATGAGTATTTTTTTGCAACAGGAACATAATTCAATATTCTAAACTCTTCATGTCAAAGAACTGTATACATCGTGATTTATATCATATTTGACTGTCAATATAATACAGTATAGTTGAAGCTGAGACTAACAAAAAAATGTTTAATGTGGAGGCCCTATTAGTTAGTTTTGTTAGAACTATTTATGTCTTGTCATCCTTGCACTTCATGAACAATTCAAGCTGCGGGTGATATCAATGAAATCTTCTTCTGTGCAAGGAATTGTAAGACCACCCGTTGGGTGATCAAACCCAAACTCTTCTTCTGCTTTGCTTAACAAGCTCTGGAAAAAAGAATGCTTCAAGTATGAAATTGGGACTACGTAGCGTTTCCTCTCCGTCTCTCCCACGTATACTGCAAGGTGCCCTTTGGGTATGTTTGAAGATATTGGAGTAGACATAGCCCGTCGGATTGCTTTCTTGGATTGTACGATCACTGGCAAGCGGAAACCCATGATCTCAGACAAGTAGTGGAGTGGTATTCTTTGGGATTGGACGCACAGATTGTTTAAGAGAAATGGATGAAGTGTTATGGTTGTATGGTGTTGCTGGATGAGTGATATATGTAGAGGTAACATTTGTCTGGATTTATTGTAGAAGAGGTATCATTGGTCCCAATTTGTTCAGATCAGTTTGATACATTGGGAAACATGGCATGTGCCATCTTCACATGGGGTTGTCTAACAAATTTATTATAAATGGTATTGTATAAGTGGAGCCGGTAATTGTAGCTTACCCTCCTGACAAAGAAGAAGAAGAAGAACAGGCCTGTGTAAGTAGATTGTGAATATGTTGGGGATGCAAAAGCATTCTTAGTGTAATATCCACATATGCATTTTGAGGAGATTGGGTGGTGATAGTTATTTAAGGAACCTTCCTTTGTCCAAACTTTAAATTTCAGAATTTAAGGCGACAGTAACCATCTGCATTTGTGTTCAGACCATGAAGTTCTAGGAAAGACTCCTTTAGATGGTAAATTGTATATCGATGAATAAAGCAATCCAAAGAACAGTAAAGGCACAGTGATATAGCAGAGCCTACCTTCCCCCCATTTCTGGGATGAACAGAAAAATGTCAAGCATATACAAGGAAAGTAAGTGATTACCTTTAGAGGTTATCTGTCATGGTCATTCACGATGCATAACACCTAATAAATACCCTGTTTTCTAGATACAAGACTTGAGATATAAAAATTCTGGCACATATTTCTCAGTAGGGCTGTATAACTGGCACTTTGACCTAAATACTAGTTAATTTCATTACAGTGCATGACAAATGGTAAAGGTGATAGAACTTCAATTTTATACTTTACCAGCCTTTTAATTTATGTTATCTGTTCGTTAGTGTGTGACTCTTCTCAAAACAAAGGCTCAAACTATATTCTCAACTATATTCTGGTATTAACAATATGTAGTATTGGTATATTTCAATTTTTGATTGAGCCCATCAAACATTGTAGTTTGCTTCTTTATTAGTATAGCTGCATATATCATTATTCTTATGACATCATTTGTTGCTCCTTCATTGCGAGAACGCTCGGAATTCAATTGAAAGGAAAGGGAGAAAACAAAGATGTCAAATTTGAATGGAAGCGAAAAAAGACAGTTAATTAGTTCTCATCAATATTCATACTTTAAGTACAATTGTAATGTATTTATGAAAAAGAAAATATGCATCTTTGTTTTCCACTATCAAAGCAGGGTCCTTCTTAAGATCTTATACTTTTCTACTAATTGTACAGCGAGGGACATCCAAAGGATTCAAGGACAAGTGATGCAGGATGGTACATCTCCCTTTAAATCTCTATCTCATTAGATTATTTTGTTTATTGCTTTGGTCAGGTAAACAACAAAGTTTTATGGTAATGAGATGTGTTGAGACACCAACCAGCACTGAAAGACAGTTGATTTAGATTATTGCCAACTCATATGGTCAAGCTGTGGTATCATCTAGACTCTCTGTATAATAATTGATGGTACTTGTTGCAATAATTTTTTATGCAATCATATTAATTAATTTAGTTTTATATTTTAATGAGAAAACGAATAATATTATATATAAACTAATAACCTGTTCTTCATAGTGACAAGGCTGAGGAGGCTAGAGGTGGTTTGGGATGGCAACCTGCTGCATCTCCCCTGCCTTAGGTCGGTATAATTAGCAAAAAGAAGGGGTATTTGTTAAAGTTTTTGAATAGTTAACTCTCTTAACAAAAAAAATTGATGGCAAAACGAATTTCTCACGGTTTTCAAAAATTTACCAGAAAATTGAGCCTGAAATTCAGTATGAAAAATGAAACGAACTTCTTTCCTTACAAATATATAAGATAGCAAGTTGGTTATATAAAATTAAATTAGATTGATCTTAATACTATGACAAAATTATCAATTCAATGTGGTTTGATTACTGACTTGTTGATTGAAGAATGTTCATGTCATATATTCAACACTTCTGTTTATGCCAGTGGATAATAAATATTTTGTCGGTGAAGCAAAGAATTATGAATTCGGTTGTGCTCTGATTGAAATGAATTATTGATCGTCTCTTGTTGAACGAATAACTTTACTATTATGTAATAGTAAAGTTAATTTATTGTAACTGTGTACCCAAGCTTCTTTTAGTCAAGAAGAAAAGTGTGATCAATTTATCTAGGAATGGCTTATTTCTAAAGGGCTCGACATTAATTGTTGTATATGAATTCAATAGGTTTCAGTTGCATACCTTTTAGGCTTTATATATACATGTGATATCCTCCAATAAATAAAGACACTAACTTGAATGTTTGAGAGGTTGTTCAAAATCTAAACAAGGCAACTCATGTGAACTTACTTGGTTAAATTTGTTAAACCTTGCATGTTCATTCATTTACCAAATTATTCTTGATGATTCTAGATTAATGTTTCTTTATTTCTCAACATAAATTATGCTACCCTGTTACCCTATTAGGTTAAATATAAAAATCACTTCCTCTCATTGAATTTCCATCTCGCATTTTATGAAATTTAGTGTTTAAAATAAGCTTTCAATCTTTATGATACCGATCTTCATATTATTAACAACCTTTTTTCATGGTAGCCTCTTTTATTTCTTTTTTTTTCTAAAAAAATTAGGCCATTTCATTTGTAAGCAATGAAATCTCAAATTCTTTTTTTTTTTGTCAAAGTTATATACATTTCATAGCGTTTACAAATATAACTCAGTAGGTAAAGTGGAACAACATATGAGAAATTAAATAGACTTTAAGTCATATTTAAAAAACTACTTTGTGTGTGGATTTTGGGTCATTCATTGATGACTTTCTCTCGGTGAATCGTCTCTCACTTCATTTGTCATCGTTATACTTTTTGTACCGTTTTGTCGATTGTTATTTGTGTTCCGACTTAGAACTGTTTGCTCGTTTTGTCATATTCTTTCATCGGTTTTTGGATCGTCTGAAGGTCTTGAAAGAATAAAAGTTTAAATATATCGAGATCTTATTCGGTCCACTCTTCTGACAGATTTTCCTATTTGTGTCTTTGTGATCCAATGTGCAGTGGGATTTTTGGTTCTAGGAATCCATTTGATTTTGTATTCCTCAAAAACTAATTCCTCTGGTGGGGACACATTCAAAGAGATATCAGACTATATATTTATCGCAAGAAATTTGTTTAAGAGATTGATGAATCAGTTTAGTTTGTCGGTAGGAGAAATTATTTTTAGGATTTATATCATTAACAACTTCTTGACAATCTGAAAGAATTTGAACGTCATTGAATCTTAGACCTTTGACGGTGATGATCGCAAGTTTGATTGCTTCCATTTCAGCGATGATAACATTTTTCTATTAATTTCTTTTGTCTTGCTAGCAAATAATTCCCCTTTATTTGTGCTAATAATGACGGTAATATGATTTGTGTTTGCATCATTGTTAATTGTTGCGTCAATATTTGCAATGAATGTGTTATTTTCAACTGTTCGAGATTTTTGCTGTTGTGATAGTTTTGAGATATTTATATTTTGAAAGACTCTTGTATAGCTAACTTTAAAATTATGTCCACTTTCGCTGCCTGTACTATGAAAATAAATTAGTTATTCATTGTTTTCCAAATTTACCAACAAAGATGAGTAATAATTTCAATTTGTTCGTCTCTTTTCTTGAAGTTGTCACTAATCTAATTCTGAAAATTAAAATTAACTACGTTAAGATCCGTGGTATTGGTTAGAATGACATTTTGTGCAGATTATTATGAAAATTTCTGCTAGTAAGATTAATTTTCGTTGCAAATTTTTTTTTTCACAACTCTCCACATAATTTTTTTTTTGGAAGCACAATTTAAATACCAAATATCTTTTCACATATCTTGATTAAAATTAGCAATCTGCACTAATATTAGTTTGATCTAAATATTTATAAAAATTCACTTTTCTTCGTCTATTTTTTATTTTAAAAGATTTCATCTAATTTAATCACATTGAAAAGAATTTTACCCTTTTACTTTTAACAATTTCAAAAGTAAAAGTAATTCTGATGGTGATAAATAACCTCACTTTGACATAATCTCACTATAAATTACCCTCCATCGACCTCTGTTATATATTATTAATTATTTCAGACAAAAACCCACAAATAATTAATTTTATATAGGCTAGACATGGATTAACCCAATTTAAAATAATTAATTTTATATAGGCTAGACATGGATTAACCCAATTTGTAGTGTCAAATATAAATAATAAATAATGTAGAGACCTGCTTTTGTATTTATGAATCCCAATATTAGATAACTACAATATCTGATGTCCAATCATGTATGGAAAAAAGAAAATCCAATCCTTATCCAAAGATTAATTTTTCATAATTCTTAGATAAAGTGGATAATGCAATTATTTTGTTTCATCAGTTGACAACATTTTTAATTGATTTGGAGAACACTTGATAATCTATTATATATAACATATTAATAAGTATTTGTTGACTGTTCAAACTTAAGACATTCCTTAATCAAACCAAGCACAAGCATATGATGCCCCCCCATATGTTATGTCTTCTCAACTTACTTTCTTTCTTTTGGATGAAAAGCAACAACCTTCACTTCAACTTATCACAACCCAACATCTGCCTCTCTTTCACCAGGATCATCAATTGGACCCACCTCAACTCCTCTCACAAAATGAATATAGTAAAACAAAACAGTCATTATAAATAATAATTATCTTTTGACCCATATTATAACTTGGAAGTGTACACAGCTGGCAAAAGGGGTTAGCTTAATTGATTCATCTTTTCAAGTCTAGTCTAAGTTCAATGCTTCTTCATGATCTTTCAAGAATATGTTTAAGTAACTTATATGAATTGGAGCTATATATATAGATATGGACTTAATTTGATGTCTCTAAGAACAACCCCACCTGAAAAAATTGAAACATATGATCAATAATTGATTGCTTTACACACATGCATGTGTAAAATCAATCATCATAAATATTGTTTTTATCTGGATGGAAAACAGGGTGCTTGATTGTAGCAATATTAGTTAATTATAGCCACTCAACAACTTGCATGGTTTCACCACCAATGAATTAAGAAATTATGGTAGGACATGTATGCTTCTCAACAAATCAGCCATTACAATACCCATGTGATTTTCTACTATTTCCCCCCACTATCCATGTCCCCTCTTCTAATCTAAACTTTTAATCCTCTTTCTTTGATTAGTACTAACTACTTATAAGGCTAGGCTAGCTAATTAGCAAGCTATATATACTTCCCCACCCCCCAACGGTCCATTTCAATCAAAACCCACAAGTTTTAACTCCTCCTAAAGCTAATTAGTTCTAATAATAATGGGTCTAAGGTCACTTGCTCAGGCCAAACAGAAGCTGCAAAGGACCCTCTCCCCAAGAATCAACAGAGCTGTTGTTTCAAGGGCATCGACTGATCATGTTCCAAAAGGCCATTTTGCTGTTTATGTTGGGAAATCAAATAAGAGGTTTGTGATCCCAATAACCTATTTGAGCCATCCAATGTTTCAGGAATTGTTGCATTGGGCAGAGGAAGAATTTGGCTTCGACCATCCCATGGGAGGACTAACCATCCCTTGCAGTGAGGATTACTTTGTTAGCCTCACTTCTATGTTGAGTTCTTCTTCTTCATGAAATCAATCTACAAGTGCATTTTCTTCACTTTTTTTTGTTTCTTTGATGGAGGGTTTAATATATAGGAGTAGCTCAGGCAGTTAATTGTTGCCACCTTTCAGTTTTGTAACTATGGATATAATGAAGTCCATATTGTCATTGTGATTAATGATCAATTGTTGCCAAAGAATTTTGTTAACCATTCATGTAGCTAAGCAAAGAAAGGGAAATAGGATGTCACTATTAGATGATCACCTTTAATTTAATTAGTTAGTTGTATTAATAAATTAATGAAGTTCTTCACAAATCAAATAGCTGATCAACATATTTATTTGATGAATGAGGGGCTCAAATTTGGGTGGATTCAAACTTTGAATTGTGTTATATGAATTTCAGCTATCAAATTTTGTTGACAAGTTTGTAAATGAAATAATATTATAAACTTTTTGAGTGTATTATTTTTAAATGGCCGAATGGTCAAATTGGAGCGACTTACTAGGGCAATTGAGATTCCGACCTTACAATTTTATACTTTTCATTGTTAAAGTTATATAAAACGAGATTTGTATTAACGATTTCAAACGCGGTTAATTTATTATTTAAAATAAAAGATAGTAAATTAATTAAATAAATAAAATATTAATGTCACTGATTTAACTACCGAATTTTAGTGAATTAATGATTTTAAATATTAATTCTCTAAATCTATTCAGCATCTTTTTTACGAAAAAAAAATCTAAAAATAATTAAAATGAACACTTGTAAACCTATAAAAACACCCAAATTATTATGATAATTCAAACAAAAATAGTTATTTAAGAGATTAAAATTTTTAGATTCTATATAGAATATATACTTTAAGTTGGAGATAACTCAATAATCATAAATAAAAAAAAAATTAGAATAAACTCTGATTTAAAAAATACCATACTAACAGTTTTTGGCTAGGCACTACAACAAAATGTTTGATTTGATTGATGATTTTTTTCAATTAGCCTTTAAAATAGTGTCGCTTAGAGCATGATTGACGTTGGGTTATTTGGTGTGGTTTTGTTGGATTTTTTAGAAAAATAAAAAGAGTTGATGAATAAGTAGGTTATTTGAATGTCTAAAGGGTTGAATTATTATATTATTTATTTGTATTTAAAATTTACAATAATTATATATATATATATATATATATATATATATATATTAGTTGATAATTTAAATGATAACTAAATTATAATAATTAACTTAATGATTTTCTTTATAATATTTATTTGCAGTTACTCTTCTAATAATTGTGCAATTCTTAACTCATTTTTTTTTATTATATTTTACATATAAATTTATTTATTTTTTTAATCTTATTTCTGAATTATGATTTTTGAATTTTTTTTTGCAAACAAATTTTACAGTTAAGTTTTCGTTAGAATTTTGTAATTTTTACTTTCATGTACACACATTATCTTTGGTGGTACGATATAAACCTCAGAATTTGGGGTCTATACAAATTTAAATTTTAGACCCCTAAAATAGTAAAAAAAAAAAAAAATTAATTAATAAAATAAAATATAAATAATTAATATATTATAATACGAGACTAAAAAGGAGATAAAAAAATATTTTTATAATATATATTTAATATTAAAAGAGAAAAAAGAGGAAAAAATAATATTAATAAAATAATATTATTAAATATAAAAAAAAATGGGATCCTATAAAAGTGGGTCCTATGCAACTGCATTGATTGTCTTACCCTAGTGCCGGCTTTGGATATATTAATATATGGGAAGAATGTCAATTTTACATACCAAGTTGTAAGAAGGTGTCAAATTTACTTATTAAGTATCAAAATTCTATTTATATATACTAACTTGTCAAAAAGTGTCAAATTTATTTAAACTAACAGAAAAATTTAACGGAGTTAAAAATTTTGCCACATGTAATATCCACCTATTTTTTATTTGTTTTTAATTTACATTACTTTAATTCTTTTTTCATTTAAACAAAACATTTAAATTTTTCCATATCCATTTTTTCTCTCTCTTTACCCAATTCTTCATTTTTTTCTCACTATTCCTCTTCATCTCTAATATAAGTAATCTATTTTTTTCTGAAATCTCTATTAATGAACTAGCTATGTCGACGTCAAATAATAATATTGTGATGGAAGAATAATCAGTTGGCCAAAAAACTGTGACGACGGTGAAGGTGGCGGAACAGCCGATGAAGTGTTCGAGATGCAATTCTCTAAACACGAAATTATGTTACTATAACAACTACAGTCTCGCGTAGCCGAGGTATTTCTGCAAGATATGTAGAAGGTACTGGACAAAAGGTGGGGCCCTCCGTAGTGTATCAATCGGCGACGACTATCGAAAAAACAGGAAAATGAAATCCTGATCTAGGATTTCAAACGGAGTTGATTCCAAATATTTCGGCGGTTCTTCATCAGATATGATTAATGGTGGGGATAGAAGATGAACAATTAAAAGAAATGAAGAGTTGGGAATAGAGAGAGAATAAATGGATAAGGAAAAATTTGGATGTTTTGTTTGAATGAAAAAAAATTAAAGTAATTAATGTAAATTAAAAATAAATAAAAAATAGGTGGATATTAAATGTGGCAAAATTTTTAACTCCGTTTAACTTTTTTGTTATTTTAAATAAATTTGACACTTTTTGACAAGTTAGTATATATAAATAAAATTTTGATACTTAATGAGTAAATTTGACACTTTCTTACAACTTGGTGTTTAAAATTGGCATTCTTCCCATTAATATATTCATATAGTTTATATATATTTCTTTTAATTTAGGAACATAAGAGAACCTATGAACAGTTTATACCACATCTTGGAATGAAAGATTTTAATGTTTTATATTTTTCTACGAAATAAGATGATTTTATTGATATTTACTGTCACCATAGCATACACCTAAAAAGCAAATCAAATAGTCACAAATTGTGACACTATTTATCAAAAATTAAATTAATGACAAAATATCAAAAGTTCAAAATCAGGAAAAAGAAATGTATATTTTAAATAGAAAAAAAATCTACTTCATAATTCTGCTCTAAAGCAGACTGTCTAGGTAGAATTAGAATCGGGATACTTAGACTTGATTTATAAATTTGAATAAGTCATGCATGATGGCCTAATACAGTGTTAGAATAGTTTAACTGAATAAATTGACGTGCATAAATAAAATATTTAAACGTTTATCGAATAAGTCGGATAATACGAGAGAATAAAAAATATAAGATGCAACAAGCGTAATAAACACAATCAGCCTTAAGCCATTATCGATTTGAATAAACATAAAAATATCAAATATATTTGAATGTTTAACAAATAAGATACAAATTATAAGTTGTATTCTTTTTAAAAGATTTATATGTGTAATAATAAAATAATGAGAGTCGTTTAAACACACAACAACACAATCATTATGAGAAAAAATTACCAAACATAAAAATAAGATAAAAACACAAACACATCGCACAACTAGATTATCGAGTGAGCTCATAAATTCTTAATTAAATTAATTAAACATAAAATAGGTGAAAACATTAATGTATCAGGGTGAATCCAAGAGTTAGATTTGGGATGACATTTATTTATGTTAATCCCAATAGTTGGTCAAAAGTTAATTTTGGAATGTTAGTGCTAAAACTTTAGATTTTGTATTTTATAGACAAATTAATCCACTTGGTCAGTCTCTCCAATTTTTTTAACTGATACTTGTGTGATAATATTGACATGTCGGCACACGGTATATACGATAAATATGATCATATGTATATAATTAAGAGGATAATGAAAATATACAACATTAATTAATTGAATAAAGGCTGGCTGGTCCAATTGATGTACAAAAAATATCGAGAAAAATAGATATGTGAAAAACAGTGGCCGACGATAGCGCTAGTCTCCCCTAGACATATGGCATGCAAATAAATAAGGGTTAGGGCCGAGGGGCGTTACTGGGACCGGGCTAGAAACAAAGGACAAGTGGGTGGTGGTATGTACTTAGTAAATTAGATGAATTGGATTACATTTAATTTTTCCCACTTTGTTCCCAATCTTCTTCCCTCCTATCCAACATGCCATCAATTCTCATTAGCCTTAATATCCATCTTGATCCCTTAACATCAGGCAGCCAGGCAAACATATTATTTACCAACAACCTACAAACAAATTAGGTCCACAAACAAATTAGATGTGCCTTGACCGACCTACCCTCTTTTCTTTTTTTTAAGTACCTCAAATTAACCCACAAACCCGATTTGAATTTATATGTTTAGCTTAGTACATGCATCTTTATTTTGCATTGTTATTTTTTATTTTATTTTTAAATTACAAGTTTAACACGACCCCACAAATTGAAGGTATGTTTCACTTAAATGAAAAAGATTTTAAGAATACGATAAGCCTATCAAACCTATGGGCTGGACTAGAACTAGAACTTAGATCTCCTTTTGCCCATTAACTTAAACTAAACATATATAAAAAAAAATGATTTGGGCAACGAAATTATAACGAAATCAAGCTACGAATCCGACATGTGCAGAAGAGAAAAAAATCAAAAAAATGGCCATGTGCAGGAGAGATAATTTTTTTTCGAAAAAATTGTCATGTTCGGGAATTCTTTGTCCCAAAAATGGCCATGTTCGTGAGATTTTTATCCCGAACATGTCCATTTTTTATTTTTTATATATATTTTTTTATTTCTCCTTTCTGTACAAGTGACACAAGCTCTATCATAAGTTAGGCAGGCCACGTCAGATTCGTGATCTTGTTTTCGTTCAACTATGTTACTCTTATCCCGGACTCATACAAAAATAATAACTTTTTTTCTCTTTTTCATTTCAATCTCTCTCACAATCCTTCTTTCCTTCCAATTCTTTCACGCATTCTTTTTCAGTCAATAAATATTTATTGTAATGATTAGAATAGAAAATTTGGAAGAGTTGTGATATAATTTGATTGACCAAAAAAATTATAAAAAAATTACCAGTGTCACATTATTCTCTCCCATATTCACTATTAGTCATATTAATTATAATATAAAAAACGTTGAAGGCATCCAAATGTATGGACAATCCTGATGTGAATAAATATAAAAATATATATTCATTTCTTAAGTAAAACTCATAACTAAGAGTGAACATAAAATTCGCTATCCAAAATTCGAGTCTGTATCCGATTATTTTTCAGATTCGGATTCAGAATAAAAAAATATTTTCGAATATCCGAACTATCAGAAGTCAATATTGTTTACGACCAATTGACAAGTCACTTTCTACAAAAGACGCATGTGACTCTTTACATTCTTTACATAATATAAAACTGGAAGTATGTGACTCTTTACCTTCTTTACATAAAGAACTACCCAAATAGTTTCAGTTTTACTCATCAGAATTTTTCTTTATTTTCTCTCTTTCATTTAACAACTGATGTCAACATTTGGATGTGTTCTTTCTAGCTTCCTATTATTTTAACATTTTCAAAAATTACTTTGATGATATTCATTGTCGTGATGCTTTTTATATTCTCTGCAGGATGAACATATGGATGCTACACTACCTATTGTTGTAAAATTTTCGATTTTACGAGCTTATAAATATCTAATTTTTTAATTTAATTTTTGATTTTGACTAATTTATAATTGTGTGGAACATTATATTTGAAATATGTTGTGTTTTGATATATTACTTTCTTAAAAAAATTTAATAGAGATTATTGTATTCAAGACAATGTGCAAAATATTTCGGATAATTTGGATTATCCGTATCCGTATCCGAAAAAAATCGAATAGTTCGGATTTGGATAGTTCGAACTCGAAGTAAAATATGAAAATTTGGATAGTCCGGATAGTTCAAGATTCGGATAATCCCAATGCTCACTCTTACTCATAACTACATCTACAAAGTTAATTTTATTAATAAAAAAATGAGTGACAAAGAAGCGAATTTGTGAGAGGGAACGTGGTTACCAACTTTGGAAAAAATGATATAGAATGATGAGGGGAGAGAAGAGAGAAAAAATTTGTTGTTTTGTAGGCCAATCAAATTGGGCCACCATTCCCTTTCAAATTCCCTCTCCCAAATTTCCTTTCCTAATCATTTCTCTAATAAAAATGTCATATTTATAAAATTAACTATGTATTTCTTTTATTCCATCTAAGTATATGTTATTAATTAAGCAATCACATGGATATGTTGCTCTAGTCTTCATATATAACCCAATTTAAAGGGGACATATATAGATTTGACTTGAGTAATCACCATTAATCATTAATTGAAGCTAGGCAGAATCTGATTTCATGCAAACAAGTGGGTCTGGCTCTCTTTATTGAACAAAACGGTGCATATATATATATTAGAAAGAAAATGAACAAGGCCATGTGCACCCCATGTCCCATTTCAAGTAGTTCTGTCAACCATAACATATTTTAACTGACAGCAAAATCAATCTGAAACTGTTGGCTCTATTATATATAAACTAATTTGAGATCTATATATGATCTACTAGCTAGATTCATTTGTGATCAAAACAAAATGGGTGTTTGTTCCAAGGAGAGGACATTATATGTTCCTAAAGGTCACTTGGCCGTTTATGTAGGAGAGGCGAACCAGTACCAGAAGAAAAGATTCGTGGTCCCAATCTCGTTTTTGAGCAACCCGTCCTTCCAAGACTTGTTGTTGCGCGCAGAGGAAGAGTTTGGCTTTAATCATCCAATGGGCGGCCTCACCTTACCTTGCAGAGAAGAAACTTTTCGAAAACTAGCTTTTCAATTGCACCACAAACATTAATTATTAATTGTTCATACATATATAATTGGACTAGCAAGATCAATATTAATTGGATCCAGCATCTTTCCATCTTTTCTTTACTCAATGTCTTCTCAATTCCTTTTTCACTCATACAACTAATTCAACTCTATATATGTTTGGATTTTTTTTCATTATTCCATAAGCAAAGTTGCAAAAATAAGGATGAAACATTAAATGCAAATATAACATGCATGAGTTTTCATGAGTTAATCCATTATTGTGTCTAAAAGTAATAAAAAAAATTATAATTAAAATCAATTTAATGAATTTATTAAACAAGTTTTATGAATATTAAATCGACAAGTAGAAGCGTGATTGAATCGAGCACATACTTTCAGTCATTATTTGTACCTTGATTTGATCGTCGATGAATCTTAGCGTTTCTATTGTGAATATCGTTTTCAACACGATACCCAAACTTTAGAGAATTTTCTAAACCTTTTGTGTGTTCTTTAAATCTCAATGATACAAGTTCTTAATAAAAATAAAAAAGTTTAGAGACCTCTAAAGATAACAAAATATATTTATAGAGTTATTATCATCAAATAATTATTTATAATTTATTTGTCTAAATATAAACTACATTAATCATATTTTATTTTATCATTATAAAAATTATTGTAACTATACAATTCAATATGTAAATTACAATGAATTAAAATAAATTAAATATAATAATAGAGATAATCTCCTATGTAATTCCAAAAATTCTAATGTACAAATTAATTACAATGAAATCATTTACACATTAATACTTAATATATATTTACATTTTATTTGTTATATATAATTAAATTTATGTATACATTCTAATTTATTAATATCATTAATATATATATAATTTAAACTTAAAAATATTCAAATATATCACATTTCTTTTTAATGACACGTATCTTATTCTTTCCCTCAATTTTGTTATGCTATTTTTCAAAATGGACCGAAATCAAAAGAAATAACCAAAAGTTCATAGCCCAAAGTGCTACTTGGAAGACGTGTCCTAACTCTCAAACAAATTAGACAATTTGCAAAGAGTGGTGACTTTATTGGCAGATTATTAAACTATCACGGAGATAAGAGAGTTTTAAGATATTTAAATTGGACTTTTTTTTCTTTCTTTATTTCATTTTTTAGGTGAAAAAATAAAATAAAAATTAAAAAGAAAGAAAAGAATCTTCATCAATCTCCTAACACTCATAATTATAGTTAGTTCCCAAAATTTCACTAAACTTATTATTGAATCACTTAATTAAAATTGACCCAATGTTAATTCGTAAAAATTAATGTGTTAAGTGGGATATGTTTAATTAGATTGGATTTAAATAAGTCAAATATAAGTTCCTATTAAGTTTATTTTTATACTTAAAAATAAGTTTAATTATTTAAATAATACCATCCAAAAAACATCATCATCGTTCTTACCTTACAGCTTTCACTAGGGAAGGATCCAAGTAAATAAAGATAATTTTATCATTTTTTAATAATTAAATAAATAAAATAATGAATTATATTGAATTTTTTTTTAAATTAGGAGGTAATATTATTATAACTGTAACAAAAAAAAAATATTTTTCAAAGGTAGGCTGAAAGCACCCATCGGTCGCTCGCTGCCTTTCACAGTATTTAATTTACTGTTTATCTTAAATTATTATTATCTTTTACAATCAAATTAAAATATTGTCATGGAAAATTGTGTCATATAACACGTATATAGTCTACCATCAGCAAAACCACGTGTCATTCAGTTAAGGACCGACTTCCTTTTAAAAATAGATTGGGTCAATAATTTACAGCCAAAAGAATGAAAGAGAGACTGGTGGTCAAGTCTTCTTGCTGCCATTCATCCTCTTTCTAAACCGTACACGTGTCCCTTCACTTAATTTTTTTTATATTTTTTACCTCGATTTTAACTCTCAAAAATATTTTTTTTATCTGTATTTTTTTGAAATTTTGCGAAATGACTCTAAGTTCTTGTTCTCCTTAAATTATTTAAAAAACTTAAATTAAATTAATTTTCCAATCAATTATTTTTCAATAATCACATTATTCATTTCATTAACTAAAATACTAAAATACCCTCTAATTTAAATTATTATTTTATATTTTATTTATATATATTAATATCCTTTAAGTTTTTTTATCAAAAATAATCATTACATCCTCAAAATCATCCCCCATCAATTAATTTTTCTCTCTTGGTTTTTTTAAAAACCCATAACCGAACAAGGCTTAATATTTACATAAATTTAGGAAATGATTAGCTATGATAAATTAAAAAAAAAATGACATTTTCAGTTTGTTTATAAAAATAAAAAACTTTTTTATTCAGGCGACACGCATCACGCGAAATGATGGCACGATAATATTTGTAAAAATGATATCGTGCGAGATGCAAACATTATCGGGTCACGCAAAATCATTTTCTTAAATATTATCGTGTCATGTGATGTCATTTTTGCAAACATTATCAGATATCTCTTCGCAAAATGATATTTTGCGAATAAAAGAGTCATTTTTGCAAACTTTATTAGACCCTAATCATTTCCCAAAATGATGTCATTATTGGTTATTCGATGTTATTAGTACTTGTATCCCTTGTGAAGTGACACCTATATATAAAAGTGAAACATCATTTCTCTCATTTGTTAATTTTTTTCTTTGTATATGTAGCATCGAACTACTCGTCATTATTAAAGATCATTTCATTAAATTTCCCGTATTTTTATGTCAAAATCAAACTAAATTTAAAATATTTAACATACCATTGTTATTAAGATCATTTCATCAAATTTTCCATATTTTTATGTGAAAATCAAACTAAATTTAAAATATTTAACCTAGTAATGATAGATTCTTTGTAGATAAATTTGTTTATTATAAAATGAATACAATCATTTATTTAAATGAATTCAAAGAGATAAGAAGAAGAAAAAAAGACGGTTGGCTCTTCTTCCCATATTTAAACCACCATCATCTTGCTAGCTCTTGAAAAAGAATACAGAGTGAATGAGAAACGTATCTTGCATAATCGTCGATCACAAGAACCATACAGAAAGCGAGGGTTTGCAATTAATGTAGTGTCAGAAGAAATTAGAAAGTCACATTCGAGAGCTGATTATGCAATGGAAAGAGAAAAGGACGTGATTGTAGTGGAGGATGGGAAGGGGAAGAAGAAGATGATGATGATGACGACGGAAAGTGGAGCAAATCAGGTGATGGACGGTTCAGATATAATGGAATTAGTTGGAAACAAAGAAGTTTTCACCACCTTTGTCGACCATAAGTTTCAAGATCTCGATAGGGATCGTGACGGTCATCTCTCTCTCAAAGAACTCCAGCCAGCCGTCGCTGATATCGGTGCTGCTCTTGGCTTACCTGCTACCGGTTCATCTCCTGATTCCGATTATATCTATTCCCAGGTTTTCTTCATCTTGTTTCTAATTGATGACCTAATTGAATTGTTATCCATCAACGAGCATGATTATTGATTATGACATTTATAATTTCATTTTCTAGGACCTTCTTTTCAAAGTCTCTAGACTTTTCCATATCATTAGTCTTATCAAGTTATCAAGTATTAGTATTGTTGTTCTAAGGAGTAAGGACCACTGATTTACTACTAAAACTTGTTAGTTGCGTAAAGGTGAATGTGAACCAGAAACCATAAACATTTTGGGAGAATTGACTTTTCCGTCCTTTGTTATATTGCATCAATATGTGGGCAGATTTTAAGCGAATTTACTCATGGAAAGCATCATCAGAAAGTGAGTAAATCCGAATTCAAGGCAGTTCTTTCAGATATTCTATTAGGTATGGCTACCGGTTTGAAGAGAGATCCAATTGTCATTCTTCGTATGGATGGGGAAGATCTGATCGAGTTTGTTAACAACCCTGCTTTCGAAACTGAGATGATCCTCATGTTATCTGATATTATTGATGGGTCACTTCAAGATTACGTTGTTAATGCTCTCAAGAAGCTTACTGTTGCCCAGGGAATGCCCCCTGTTCATGATTCCTGGGTAAATTCTAGAATTTTTCATTCTACTTGGTTATTAACTTCTTTGTTTGTTCATTTCTTTCTTGTGTTTGGCAGGTAATTGATAATATTATAGAACCTGTTCTTGAATCTTGCAAAATTGGGAATCAGAAAGAGTTCTCCCAAGAAACATTCATGGAAGAATTCAAGAAAGTGGTGGAAAGAATTGGGCAAATTCTCAAAGAGCAACCTGTGATTGTTGCCCATAGTGAAACTACCTTTGATGGGAGTGAGATCAAGAGGCTACTGTCAAACAAATTTGAGTTGGATAAGGTTATTAATTTGTGGTGGCTGCTTCTCCTTAAATATAATAAAGAAAAAAATGATCAAAAAGTCCTTATTAAGAGTAATTTCTAAATAGTCCTAACATTGTTTCAGACGTTGGAGGAATCGATGAAGAGGGTGCCTAAAGATAAACATTTAAAGGTTTCTACAGAATACATAGGTCTTGCCCTTGACATTGCTGCCCCAACTGCAGGCTTGCCACCATTAGGCGCTGTGGATGAAGTAAAACTCCTGCCCAGTCAATAATTTGATTGTGTTTTGTATATTTGTGGATGATGAATGATAATGTTGTTGTTTGGGGTGCAGATGGACAAAGTGATAAAGGAAGTGTTGAAGATGTTGAGTGTTGATGATGGGAAGATGGTTAAAGAAGATGAGATGAAGAAGATATTGACACAAGTGCTTGGAAGTGTAATGTTGCAACTGCAAGTGAATCCAATCTGTGTTTCTACGAGTTCAGTTGTTCATGAACCCGTTGTCTCTGCTTCAAATCTTTTGAAGCCAGTGTCACCAGATAATAATTAGCTACTATGTTAATTTAAGTTTCATGTACTGATGGAAAAATAACCAAAAGTGTGACTATGTGCACTTCTTTATAGCCTAACAATGAAAAATAAAGATGAAACTTGGGTTTCTTCATGTTTCTTAAGTGTTTTATATGCTGAGCAAATTTTTTTAATTTTTATTTATTTTTGATTTTTTTTTTAATGTTTAGAAGCTAGCCTAAACATATATTGGTCTCTTATGAACAAATTAATAATCATATACTAATTGTTTAGACCTACAAATATTGTCCGACTTCTTATGGAGAAGGTATGGGAATTTCTTTTAAAAATTTTGTATTTTTAGATGGAGTACTTAAACATTACATAATGTGTTGTAAAGAGGTGGATTCGACACCTAATTTGTTTTTGCATTGTAAATGAGTGAAGAATTGAAGTCTAGTTTAGAACATTGTAAATGAGTGACGAAATGAAGTCTACTTTTAGAACATGATTAATATTGAGTGGGTGATGTTTAATACACTATATTTTATTTAATTTTTTTAAAAACGACAAAATTTATCTTTATCTAATATCATTTTATTCATAATTTTCTCGTTGTTTTTTTAAGTCCACCCCACATTTTTTTTCATGCCACCCTAACTCGGATTCTTGGATCCGCCCCTAGTTGTTTGAATGTTTTGATAAAAATCATGAGCTTAGTTTGATTGAGTCGACGTGTCCCTATTTCGATTATTTTCTAATAGACTATTTGACTCGAAATGATTTGTGATACTTTTAGTGATCATGGTCGACCGATGCGTTTACTCCACAACGTTGTTATTATAACGATAGAGGATATCTCTTCGAAAAAACCAGTAAAGACCGTCATTGAAATTGATTTTATATTATGTTTGTTTGTTGGTGAACATTTTTAACTTAAAATTTTATTATTGCCCCAAAATAGTCATATTTCGAGTATATTAGGTGAAAAAGTGAACACTCGTATTTTTATATTATTTTTAAATGACTATTATATTGTATTGATTATTTTTTTTAAATTAAAAATAATTTTATGTAAAACAATCCTATTTTGAAACATGGATATTTATTTAATAAAATGGGATTAAAACTTAGTAATTGATTAATAAAAATATTAGATAAGTACAAGGGTTTGATGCATGATTAATTAAAAAATGTAATAAATATTAATGATAAAGTTATTTAAATAGATTATGGAGGGACCCAACAAATAGCACAAGCCTTTAGGGTTTTTTATTATTTTTTAATCCCTTTAGCATGGGGAAATTTGATTGAATAACCCTCATAAGAGGGTTATTTCCACTTTTAACATGTCATTAATAATTTTATCATTTTTGACCTTTTGCCTTGGCAAAAGGTCAGTTTTACCCTTTATTAAAAAAAAAAAAAAAAAATTTGATTTTCCCCTTTCTTCTTCTCTTCTTTCGTTCTCCTTCCCTCTCACTCTTTTCAACTCTCTCTCTTTTCAACTCTCCCCCTCCTCCGTCTTCGACCGATCCAGCCTCCCTCTCCCCGACGACGAAAAGCTCCCGAAACATCAACGGCGATCCAAATCCATGTAACCCTTCCTCTCCCCCGACCTCCGACGAGCCCTTGACGAAAAGCAGAACGACTATCCATTGAAGGTAAGTTTAAGGTTTTATCTTATATTCCATGCATGCTGAAATGGAAGAATGGTTTAGGTTTAGGTTTAGATTTATTGGCTGTTGCAGGTTGTCGAAGGCGAATGTGCATCTGTCGCAGACGAATACGCATCTGTCGCCTGCGACAGATCCGCATCTGTCGCCTGCGAATGCGCATCTGTCGCCTGCGACAGATGCGCATCTGTCGCAGACGAATGCGCATCTGTCGCCTGCGACAGATGCGCATTCGCAGGCGACAAATGCATTTTTCGCCAGATGCATTTTTCGCCTGCGACCTTTTGTTTACTTGGTGTTTGTACAAACAATGTTAGTTTGCTTTCTGACATTTTGATTTACTTATCAGATAACTCAGCACAAGTAAATCACAATGGGTGACTGAAAAATACTAGGCTAAACAATCCATCTTCTGCAGATGGTTTCACCGTTATATTTGCCAAAGCTAGAGATGAAAAGAAAACCAGCGGTACTTCCGGCGCCACCGCCCCTCCTCAATCCACATCAAATTATCAGTACCCTTCAGCGGTATATGTCTAAAGATCATACCTTTATAAAATTCATGGGATTCACACCCTTAATTCATTTATTCATTTGCAGGAGAAGAAAACTAGGTTTTGCTGTTTTTGAGATCAAGATCACCATGATTATAACGATAGATGATGATGATGATGGTGTCTTTATGGATGATGATGATCATCATGGCCGATGGCTCATAAAAGAGAGATAACAATGGATCAATCAATATGCATGTGTATTAATTAAAACGCTTGTGCTTGCCCGGCTCTAGTTTTTTTTTTTTTTAAGAACTCTTTTTATCTTATAATTAATTAATTCTTTCTTTAATATGGATTCTCCATGCATGGATAAATCATTGGTTAGATCGATCGATAGATCTCTATTCTAATTAGGCTAGTTAGAAACAATTTGTTCATATCATTAATTATTAATTAATAGAGATGATTTCTTATAATCTAATGGTTCATTCATTAATCATAATCAAAATACTTGAAATTTAATAATTTAATGAGCAAATGTTTCTATTGCTCCTGGATTAATGAAAAGATTATCACTGTTTATAAGCATTGTTCATACCATTAGTAGTGATTTGATATATGTTGTAGGTTTCCAAAGAAGGGTTTCTTAAAAAGTTGATAAATGGGTTAAAAAAACAAGAACAAAGTAGCTAGAAACAATTTGTTTATACCATAAATACGAAATAATTAAAAACATAAATTAACCTTAATCAAACCACTAAAAATTTAATTAAAGTAACAAAATAGAGCAAGATGAATCATAACCATCATTCCTCCATAAGCACCGGACAACATAGAAGAAGACCGGTTATTTCCATCTTCGTCCGGTGACATAACTTTCACTACCATCTTTTGTCCAAGTTGGCAATGACCAGAAGCGCCACTAATGAAATAAAACAACCCAGAACGTTCAAACTCAATTTTTGTATGACCATTGTTAGAAAACGAAATGGGTCTTGTTGAATTGCAGTTATTGAACTCTGTTTCAGTCACCTCCATTACAGAGTCCTTCTTGTACCGAAAACCTGAAAAACAGACCACCCATTAACTCAGCACAAGTATTTTAACTCATAGTAGTCATCTAACCCAAGACCTTCAATATCAACATACTACATAAAGGGTCATTCCCACTTGTGCTGAGTTATCTGATAAGTAAATCACAATGTCAGAAAGCAAACTAACATTGTTTGTACAAACAACCAAGTAAACAAAAGGTCGCAGGCGAAAAATGCATCTGGCGAAAAATGCATCTGTCGCCTGCGAATGCGCATCTGTCGCAGGCGACAGATGCGCATTCGTCTGCGACAGATGCGCATTCGCAGGCGACAGATGCGCATCTGTCGCAGGCGACAGATGCGTATTCGTCTGCGACAGATGCGCATCTGTCGCAGGCGACAGATGCGCATTCGTCTGCGACAGATGCGCATTCGCAGGCGACAGATGCACATTCGCCTTCAACAACCTGCAACAGCCAATAAATCTAAACCTAAACCTAAACCATTCTTCCATTTCAGCATGCATGGAATATAAGATAAAACCTTAAACTTACCTTCAATGGATAGTCGTTCTGCTTTTCGTCAGGGACTCGTCGGAGGTCGGGGGAGAGGAAGGGTTACATGGGTTTGGATCGTCGTTGATGTTTCGGGAGCTTTTCGTCGTCGGGGAGAGGGAGGCTGGATCGATCGAAGACGGAGGAGGGGGAGAGTTGAAAAGAGAGAGAGTTGAAAAGAGTGAGAGGGAAGGAGAACGAAAGAAGGGAAGAAGAAAGGGGAAAACCAATTTTTTTTTTTTTTTTTTTAATAAAGGGTAAAACTGACCTTTTGCCTTGGCAAAAGGTCAAAAATGATAAAATTATTAATGACATGTTAAAAGTGGAAATAACCCTCTTATGAGGGTTATTCAATCAAATTTCCCTTAGCATGAGCCTAACAAAATAAAACAGAAATTGGTTGAACTGTTCTAACAGTACGACTTCTATCTTCAGCGATTCCGGCGACGACACCTGCACCAACAGCTATGGCTCCTAATGATCAGACATCAGAAGTTACTCAGCCTGCCTTGGTTTCCAACGCCGATGACCGACGCATTTCCACCTTACTCATAACAATCGGTATCTTTTTCTAATGCTAAGTTAATGTACCTTCATTCATTGATCTCGCTAGTTCTTACTGGTTCTTGTTTTTGCATTAATAGCTATGCAAGCTGAAGCTATGCCTATTGTTAAAAGGCTTGACCTGAAGAAGGACGACGGTTCCTTGTGAGTTCCTTGCTCTTCCTAGCTTATCCTAGTTTAGATTGCTCGTTATGATGGTTCATGTTTCACTTAATTTTGAATTTCTGCTGATTTAATGTTATTTGTGGTACTGATTGAGTGATTGTTGATAAGAAGTAATGATAGTGTTCAGATTTATAGTTTTGCTGATACGCAAATCTGCAGGTTCCCGGAGGGAGTGTCTTGGGTTCGTTATCATGGAACTTACAAAAACCTGAACGTGAATGTCATTTGGCCTGGGAAGGACGCAAACTTAGGTCGATCTTAGCTTTTGATTCATATCTTGTTTTGGAACTAGGTGTTTGTCTATCATCAACAAGACTTCTCTTGATGTTTTGCCTTTTGTGCTTGATTACATTGTGTATTCATTATCATTAACACCGGTCTATTTTTGTAGTCTTTGATTACTTCACTTAATACATATGCCTTCTGCAAAGAAGTGAAGAAACTTACTATTTAATTTCGGGATTGACCGGTGACTGCAGTTTTATTTAAGGTCACTTTGTGTGCATAAGAATTGTCTCTAGTCCAGTGTATGTACGCGAATGAGTATCTGGGTGTTCTCTTGTCTTCTAGTGCAATGCGCTTCATATATTTTAGTCATCCTGCATTGCATCATGCCAGCCCGTTTAATGTTTCAGGAGTTGACAGTGTCGGTACAATTTCTGCATCTCTTGTGACTTTTGCTTCCATACGAGCATTGAAGCCAGACCTTATTATAAATGCTGGCACTGCTGGTGGTTTCAAGGTATGGGACTTCATTGTTTTCTGGTTTGGAGCTGATAAATGTTTTCATTTATCATGTCAGTCTAGGCAAAATGTCCATAGGGTGTTAAATTCTAGCAGCTTCATTTGTAAGCCACTGGTCATCAACAGTCTCCCGGGACTGACCGTGCTTGAACAAAATCCGGGTTGACTTGTGTTAAATGAATGAAATTGTAATTCCAATGAGTAAAGAATGATGGGGGTGAAAGAAAATATGTGAGGAAATTCTGTGGAAATTTTAATTTTAAATGTCTCAAACAAATATAGGAAATGGAATTGGACCCCAATTTCAATTATTCCCCTAAACAAACATATCCCATGGGCTATTTTACTATTCTCTCTAATCCATTTAACTGTGGTTCTTTGCGGTCTATAGCTTCTTTTGTAAAAAAACCTTTGGCAATAAAGCTCTTTTTATAGTGTTATTAATATTATTTAAAGTTGGATTCAGCTAGAACTATCCAATATTCCAATGCTTAAATTTGAACTCATAGCTAATTAGCTATAATCAAATGCAGTTATATCTTACTGTCCAGGAATTTGCAGGTTAAAGGTGCTAATGTAGGTGATGTTTATCTTCCATCTGATGTCGCTTTCCATGATAGGAGAATACCTATTCCTGTAAGTTTTCCTCTGTTCTCTCTATTTTTTTTTTCCTCCAACAATCAGGAATGGGTTAGTTCATGGCATTAAAAAAACAATATGGACCATAAATGCATTAAATCTATTACACAGACATGCACTACACTGGCTAGCTTTCCCAATTAGAAACCCGCATCTTGGAGCTAATGTGGGATCATTTTTAAAAATCTCATCTCTCACGTAGTGGTTTGTTATAGTTGATGCATGTTGTCTTTTAAAGGCTTATGACAATTTCTGAAGGTTCCATTTACGCTCTACCATTAACTGTGGTCCCTTTTAAAGTTTACCTTTTATCCTTAAAGGTTTTTGACCTGTATGGAGTTGGTTCAAGGAAGACATTCTCAACGCCAGAACTCCTGAAGGCACTTAACCTAAAGGTAATAAACTTTATGAGGACTTTTAAAGCCTCTCTTTTCCTTCTTTTTGTTTAATGATATTTTCACCTGCTGTTACATTGGATATCATGTCACTCCATATCCATGTCTCCAACCCATTTTATAAGTTACAATTACCAGCACCAGCAGTATGTACTTTGGCTTTGGCTACTTGAATATCGATAGAAGTTTTTAAATATAATTATCTTTATGTCAATCTGATGGATTCAGGAGGTTATTTACTTATTTAATAGCATGCCCTTCTTGGAGTACTGAAAACCAAGAAATGCTTTAGCACTGCCTTCAACATTTTGCATATCTTGTTACCCATTCAATTCTCATATCAGTGATATATCCTCAGATTGGCAAGTTGTCCACGGGTGACTCATTGGATATGTCCCCAGAGGATGATAAATCAATCATTGCTAATGATGCCACTCTCAAAGACATGGAGGTAAGCTTTTAAATAATCTATCTTTTGGATATCATGTTGGACTAGAGCATCTCTTTTCCTGTAAATTGCTCTAATTTTAAATCTCTTCTGAGATATATGATTTTTGCCTGTTGCTCAAAACAATTTTTTATAGGACACTTGCATATTTAATTGCTTCAACTCCAGCCAACACAAGCCTCTTTGGAAACTAGTATTTATCACAATATGTGTCACAATCAAGTCCCATGGGAAACCACCAAAGTTTATATCTAAAGTGATTTTTATTTTATTTTTTCTGATTGGTATAAGGTTATTTTTTGGATCAGGATCAGATTAGTTTTCATGATCCATATTACATTTGGAAACACTTTTGTTTTTGTTTCTGTATATGGAAATGTTTTTTTATCTGAAAATGTTTCGAGATACAAAAAGAGAAAGTGTTTCCAAATGGGTTGCTTGGATCCAAATTATATTTGTTTTGCTTCACTTGGTATATAATTTGTTTTGGATCATAATGAGATTATTTCCTAGATTATTGTGATTTTTGGCAAAAATAACAAATGTAGATTTTTTCGGGATGTTATTTGGCTCTCTTTACTCCACTGGCCTTGATTGGCGGGAAACAAATGATAACAAAACAACCCAGTGGTGCTTCCATGTATAAGTTTAGCCAGGCCAAAATGTATATCTTCTTACTTTTCTGATTAAGGGATAGAACCATACAAATATCTATAGTTTTGCTTCTAAAATGAACTACAGAAGTTGAGGAGGCAAGCATTGACTTAATGTTCAGTATCTTTAAATTATGTTAGTCTCCATACAATATCCTTAGATTGCTGCCATGCTATAGAGAGTGATGTTAGATGCTTATAGCTAACTTTTTATCTGATGGGTTTACAGGGAGCTGCTATTGCTTATGTGGCAGATCTGCTGAAAGTACCAGCAATTTTTGTCAAAGCCGTGACAGATATTGTAGATGGTGACAAACCAACTTCAGAAGAATTCTTGCAGAACTTAGCGGCTGTAACTGCTGCACTTGGCGAAGCCGTCACCAGAGTTGTCGATTTTTTAAGTGGGAAGTTACTCTCCCAACTTTGATTATTCTTTGATGCTATTATTTCATAACAGACTATAATGTCTGTGCACGCACGCATCATTACCAATTCTAGAACAACTCTTTTGAACATCTCATTTTTTAGGTATTAAGATTTACTAATAATATATTCTTTCCCCTCTGGGAAGACTAGACTCATACTTGAGTTCCAACCTTTTCATTTGTAGCAGCAATACAAAATAGTAGTAATTCTGGAAAATGATTGTGTGAAATTCATAAATGAAAGTGGAGAGATTAGTGAGGTAGAATTAGAAAGTCCAGGAAGCTGATCTTTTCATTGGAGCCTTAATCTGTTTGTCTTCCAGAGAAACCATGCCCAAATGAGTTGGGTCTTCCAGCATCATCTTAGCCACTAAGTAACCAGCTATCGACCAGGTCTGGTATTTGCGTGCCTGCTTCCCCACATATCGTCCAGTCTTGCCGTCATAATACTCAGGCCAGCCATCTTCCAACAACCTACTCTCTGCCAGCTCAATGGCTCGTCTGGCCACTTGCGGCCTTCCTATCTTGATACAAGCTGCCGTAAGGACCCATAACAGCACTACATACATATATACAATAAATTAACTTCTGTCATTCTAATGTTTTTCTTTTCTATTTTGCAGAATGAAGGGACGCTCATTTTTACCTGGCCAAGATCCCCCATTGTGGTAACTCCATCTGGTGTTTTTCGGATCACAACCAGTTACAATCCGCCACTCGTGGTTTTCCAAAGCCGGGTAACAAACCTTTACAGGCATTTCCCCAATGAGTTCTTCCCAATGTGATTCTAATAGATCAACAATTGCATGAGATTGTTCCACTGTGGCCAATGATGAAAGGATGGCAATGCAATTTCCGAGACAAAACCAACGGAAATCGTTGTTGGAAGGACCAACGTTACCGATGAAGTAACCGCCGTTTACTGGCATAAAGTCAAATACCCATTCGGGAAGAGAATCAGGCATAACATTGAACTTGTTGACCGCGGTATGTGAATACTCCTCTGTCTTGTATCTGTATATATCGTTTAGTCCCTTCAAGTCGAGCCAAAAGTAAGTTCTCATATGGTAGCTTAAGGCATTGAGACGTTTGTCTATCCGCTCTCCCATCTCCTTTCCTTGAGAATCATGCTTGAGTAAATGCTGAGCACATCTCAATGCCATGAAGAATAGTGATTGTATTTCAATTGGATATCCATAAACTCCCTGAGACAGCATAAAACCAAACCAAAATGATATCAAAGTCAAAACCTGATTTGGAAACACTAAAGATGTTATCTGGATTCAGACCCAGAAAGTGTTTCCAATCTTGGGGGCAGAAGAAACTCACCATTCTGCGATCAATCATACTGCAACCATCGGCACAAAGAAGGGTAGGAAATGTGTCGAATCCTTCTGAAAGGCATAAACTCAAAATGAGGCGCATACCCTTCTGGCACTCAGGCTGTTCAGCCAATGACAAGTCTCCTGTAGACTTTGTATATGCCCGGAGCAATATGATCCACCAAAAGCCAGAATCAACAGGGGCAACTCGCCCTATTGCACTCTCACCAAAATCAGCCATTATTGTTTCAATGTTCTTAACAGGATCATGAAGTACCTTAAAACTCGCAGGCATCACACCTTCCCCCAAGTGAAACTGGTCGATCTTCTTCTCCCATGATTGTAGTCGGAGAGTTTTTAATAAGAAATTCTTTACAATCTCAGGTTCCCCGTTCATCAGAAATGCCAGCCCACTCGGGACAAAGTCCCTCACAAACACCTGATCAGAGTCCCCTAACCCATTAAAACCTTGCAGATAAGCCAAAAAAAAACAACTATTCCTTACCTGATCGTAGTTGAGTTTTTCCTCAGAGTTGTCGACAGCTGCAATTGTTCCTACAGGTGCACCACGGAAGTAGACCAAGGAACGCCTCAGACTCTCCCAAGCTTCCCCAATAAGGGGGTGTGGTTCAAAGTCATTGCTAGACCTTGGCGTATTTAATCCAGATTTCTTACCAGGCGACCAAACAGCGTCGCTATGATCCATGATGCGGAAAATGCTCTCGGTGTTCTTCATTTGACGAGTAGGAGACAGGGAAAACGTTGTTAATTCACTTAGACTTAGTGACCTCTCATCACATGATCTCTGTCTCTCCATAATCAACGCCCTTGGCTTCTCCAGTAATCTCGACAAGTCCAAAGATGAAGGATCAACAACACCGGTTTTTTTACTGCCATTTTGATCCCCATCTACTGGATGTGAAGGTATTCCCGAGGGATGTCGTTTTGACCAATCCTTTTGGTCTTGCATGGTTAATTAACAACCTGTTGTTCCACCACCACGACAACAAAGACACTTAAACCAAATCTAAAGAAGAACAATTAACATGAGAAGAACGAAGCCATATATTTCACATGATCATTGATCAATCAAGAATATGGGAAATGGTGAACGATGGAAGAACAAGAATTACGACTAAATCTATAGATCCATCCCAATTTAGATGAATTCTGAAAAGTGGCACTTTCAGATCGAATTACGATATATGAATGAATAGAGAGGGTAGGACTGTAGCCATAAGAGAAAGAAAGAGTGCATGGTTTTGGAAATGTGTGGTTGGGGATGGGACCCTTTATGATCTTGTGGACCCAGATCTCTCATACTAGATTGGCACGTACCAGGCTACCACCAACTATATACGCCATGTGCTCTCCTTTTATAATTCTTTTCTTCTTTTTTAATGGATTTATATAATCAACATTCAATAATAAAGTTCAAGCATCATGCACATAACCCATTTACACACCAAATTACATCTAATTAAGAATGTCTTTTATTTGTATTTTATTTTTTAAAATCATAGTTTATTATTATAGAAAAAAACATCTAAAAACAAAGTTATTAAGCTACCCATTCAGTTTAAGAATGTGTTTTATTTTTGTCCCGGATTGTTGTGTTATTGTTATTTATTTTTGGACGGTTTATTCTGGTCCACTTTCTTGAGTACCGTCGACTATGAACATGTTCCATGTGAAGTTTTTTAATTTAATCTTGTTCCATTTTGTTGATGTTCATTGATTTGTGCATCAATTCAGTTTCATTTAATTGCGTTAGGCATGAAGGTAAATTATTTTTTAATTGATGTTTTAACATACGGTTCTCATTAACTTTATTATGTGCACATCACTTTATCCGATTTGTTTTGGACAATTATTTTATTACTTTTTGTTTATCCAATTTGTTTGGGACTCTTTGGATGATACCGTCTTGACAGATAGTATGTGTCTCAATTGAACAATTTGACAATGTAAGAACAATTTTATTTTATTTTCACTATATTTTATGAAATTAATTTTGTTAAAAAAAATTAATAAATAATAAGTTTTTCAAGTTTTTACATTTATATATTTAAAATGTTGTATATAATATAAATGTATACAAATTTTTATAAGAAAATAAAAATTTTAAAAATAAAAATTTTAAATTTTATTTCTATTAAGAATGTAAGTTGTAATTTATATTTTCTATTTTGAAGATAACTTTTTTTTTTTTACTTTTTTCAAAAATAAAGTTGGGATGGATTAAATTACAGAAATTAGTTTTTAAGCAATTTTTTAATTGTAATATTAAGATTTTAGTAACAACTAATTTGATTACAAGAATCTCGTCTTCCATTTATTTTGCCGTTCGCGGTGCTTAGGTTGTCCGATCGGAGCAGCCAACCAACCAAGACCCGCGATTCGGTTCTCCTGATTCTCTGTAGAATGAAGACAAGAGTTTTCTACATTCTTGCTTTTGTCCTGCTTTCATATCCTTTCCTCCAAGGTTTGCGGAATTTGTTGTCTTGTTATATTCACGTTTCAAGTTGTTTTCTTTTGTTCTCAAAAATTTTGATACATTTCCTCCATTGGTTTACGATACATGTCTCACGTTATATCATCTGCATGACTTAGGATTTTCATTTCTATCTGATTTTATCCAGATTATTGAATTTGGTGTAGATGCTGGTCTTGAATCAGTTTGATAAGTTGATCGGAATTCGAACATGCAAAAGATCGAATTCTAACAACTGTGATCGGTGTCCCTGGATACTTTCTAACATTTGCAAATTTCTGCACTATATTAAAAAGATTACATTCATATTCTTGATATTCTGAGGTTAGCTCATGAGTGTCTATTTGCATATATGCATGGTCTCTAAGTCGTTAGTCATGTTTTTAATCTATTGCTTCATAAACAATGAACGTGGTGCCACAAAACAAGCTCGCACAAGTCTTCCCTGGTTGAAAGATCTATACTTGTTGTTTTGATCATTTGCAGTGCATTATATTATTTAGAAAATGCTAAAAAGAGTCTTGAATGACCATAGTTGACTTTCTGAGTTGTTATTGATAAGAATACAGGTTTTTTATAAGAGGAATTATTAATATTTTATATGTTGGTATTTTCTTTGTAGTTGCTAGATGTCAGGCGGATTCGGATGATACTGAAGTAGGCAAAACCACAGTAGAAGAAGGTGATCTTGGAGTTGTTGGGAATGTCCAAGATTTTGGTGATGGTACTTTAAGTTCTGCTCCAGAAGTGGATACAATATGCATTTTCCCCAAAAACCCTTCAAAAGGTGAGGGACCTGCCTGTAAACACATAGCATTTTTTTTGGCCTTTTTTCATTCAACTCCATCTGTTATAGTTAATTTTTTTAAAACCAGCCTTTTCCTTTATGCAGCGGTAGTTGCAGGGGAAGAAACTGAACTGTTAGTTGGCATGAAAAATGATGGTAATATCTCAGAGCATGGTTGCTTGCTCCACAATTATTTTGTTGTTATTATAGTCTTTTCATTATTGGAGCTTTAATTCTTAAGCCATTACATTTTTTTTCCTGGGTATTTACTGAATTTGGCTAGGTATGTATCTGGACTGACATGTCTTTCTGTTTTGGGTGAAAACGCAGGTGGGTCGAATGTCAATATAATTGCCATCAAGGCTAGTATTTACCTTCCCTATGATCACCAGTATTTGGTTCAGAATCTCTCCACACAGGTAAGAATTTCTTTTTGTTTGTTTCCTGCATATTCTTGAATAAAATTGGCATCTTTACCCTTCCATTGTCCTCACCTGATCAATTCACTTTTTTTGGACAATCAGTGTGGGGACCTATCTTTTGTTAGAATTTGATGAAACTTAGTCACAAATACGCATCCACATAAGACCCAAACTTTTGGCACTTCCATAATAACGTGGTTTCGTTGATGGAGCCTCTAACTGAGCTTAGGGGGGGGGGGGGGGGGGGGGGAACTATTTTCTTGTGCTTTATTTTGAAATGTTGCCCCCTTTTTTTATGGGAAGAGACTACAAATCATATGTTTTGGGCAACAACAGCACGGTCTTGTTGATGTGCCGCCATGTCATTATATCTCCAAATATAAGCCAAGAGATGGGCCAAACCCCAGTTTTGCGCTTTGGAGTGTTCTCTTGATTTGTTGGGAAGGGACTAGGAAGAGCTTTGTTACATATCGAGTAATCATGTAATTCATTTCCCAGAAGATTTCTTGTTTGGGTTTGCAGTATGTTGTTTATTATACACCTAACAGGTTCAACTATGGTATTATGCTATTGTAGATGGACATGATTGTCTTCTAGCTTGTATCTGCTTTGATGCATTTCTTATTCCCTTTGTTAGCAATGAGTTGGCTAAATACTTTCTTATATTTGTCTCATAGGCCTTCAACAATGCATCAGTTCCTCGATCGACTCAAGCAACTTTTCCATATATGTTTGCTGTGAGCAAATTTTTGCAGGTATTAATGCTCATGAAATGCTTGAACAAGGAGTAGATAGTCTCTAATCCTCTCCTCTCTTACGAATTGGTAGTTATTTTCAACGGGTCCATTTTTTACTGTTTCTTCCGTTATTACAGGCTGGCACGTTTGATCTTGTTGGAACCATCATTTATGAGGTAGACCAGAATCCATATCAGAGTACATTTTACAGTGGTATCATTGAAGTTACTGAGGCTGGTGGTTTTCTCACTATTGAGTCTGTATTGCTGGTTTCCCTTGGAGTTGCACTTCTTGTGCTTTTTGGATTGTGGATCCGCAGTCAGATACAACATCTCTCAAAGGTATTTAATCTCCTTTTCAAATGGCCCTTCAATAAAGAATGTGCACGTGCATCCATTTTTCCTAATATGTGTTTCTGTATGATCAAACAAATCGGGTAACTAACTTATCTTGATCATCCAACAATTTATCTGATCATCGATTCCTACTCCAACTGTTCAGTAGATAATCTGTTTGAATCTTAATTACATATCACATATACCAATTATGGATTAATATTTTCTTTTGTTCATTTTTTTTGTCCCTACATATGTTGTAGATCTCATTTATGTGTTTATGATAATTTTTTGACTTTCCTTTGCAGATGTGATAAAATTAAAGCGTTTTTTTTCTTAACTTTCTTGAATGAACTAGAAGTCTGACTTATCTTCAGTAAATTAACTGAAATATAGTACCCTTTTAAGGTTATTGTGCCATATCTAGGTGCAGAACTTTGATCTAACTATATATTCTTTTACTGTGATTGACAAGTCATTACACTACTTGAGAATACAACTTAATTGAAATGAATAACTAAGTTGTTTCCCTAGTAAAATTATTTGAGTGCATGTTTTCCTCAAAAAGATAGGAATGTAGCCCACAGGACTGTGTTCATCACCTTGGTAGGCTATCTTATTTCCATCCTTGGGTACTTGATGAAATTTGGTGCTCAATCAGGCCTAGCATAACCAAAGATAGCACTCTTATTCTTCTTGCTTTTAGAAAGTATTATGGAACTAACATGTACCCCTGTTTTATGCTTAACTTCTGAATATTTTCCAAAAGTTAAACTAGTGTAAAATTCTCTATGGTGTGCCAATCATGAGGAATATACTTATGAGTTATTTAACCCAAATAATCCAATTTTTCATCAAACAAAATTTTCTTTTGAAAAAAATAACTACATCAAAGAAGCTCTAATTCTTCCTGAAACAGCCGTTATATGCATCCAATTAATTATTCAAGGCGTTGTGTAGATCGTGTTAATGCCATTGTCTGCCTCCAAAACCCCCAAGGACAAATGACAAAGCCTTTATCTTTTGAATATTTGCTAAAGCTATGTGCTGCAGTTCCTTTGTCAAATTGGGATTGTCTATGAGTTATTTCTTCTTCATGGAACTATTCTTTGATATCCATGTAACTAGTGTGCTTACTTTCTTTTCTTTTTGTCTTGAAAGTAGTGATTGATATATTGCTTTATTTTTATTATTCAGAAAGCCAAAAAGGCATCCAAAGTGGAAGTTGGAACTAAGACGACAGATTCATCCATGGATGAATGGCTTCAGGTATGTGGTCCATGCCTCTTAAATGTTCCTTCAGATGGATGCCTATTTGGGTGGTGCTCTTTTGCACCACCCAAATAGTAAAACATCCACCTCTTCCTCCTAATGCTATACCTGCAGTTATAAAATAGCAATCCTAGTAACAGTATTGAACTAAGAGGCTAAAATCTCATCACTTAAATCACTTTGATTAAAGTGGGAGGTCATTGCGGTGAGATGATGTGCTAGCTTACTTCAGGACAAAGAGCCTCAGTCTCAAAACAAAAATAAAAAGCAGAATATCTAACATGTCCTAGGGAATGGAACACTTCACAATAATTATCTTTTTTCGGATGATTGTTTGGTTAAACATGTGGCTTTTGTGGAAGATAAATTATTAATTTTGATAAATTTTGCATCAAGTTAAGTTATGAAGATATTTTGAATCTTTTGTGATTTGTGTCATTTTTTTGTCAGGGAACGGCATATTCTCAATCATTGTCCAACAAATCTAAAAAGAAGATGTAAATGTGGTGCTCTAGGCTGGCACAACATCGAATGTAATCCTTCCGTGTAGCAACATAGTCAGATATGAAAGCCCACAATCTGAAAATTTTTATGGAAAGAGTAAAAACTAGGGGAAAAAGTTACTTATTGTAGTAAGACCAGGAAGATATACATTTGATTTTATATTAATCTAATGATTCAGTTTGAATTTATAAAAGTGCTAAGTTGGATGTATTTGACACAATTTTGTTAAAAGGCCTAAAATTTCCTGATAATTAGTACTAATAGAAATGCTGATACTCTTATTTTGCACTTATATAAAACCATTTGATCTCTTGATCAAGAGCTGACTGGATTTAGTTGCTATTTGATCATATGAGACCATTTGAGTTCACACAAAATTAGATACAAGAGAGTCTTTGAATTTTTATGCAAGTTTAATGGATGGTTAAATGAAGTTATATAGTGTCATTGTCAGTTTACTTTTTACTTCAAATCTTCACTCTTAGGGTTGGGTTGATTTTCTGAAACAATACTAATCTGTATATAATTTGTGTTTGTCTGGCTCCTTTGTGGAGGACGAAATCCAAAAAATTATACTTTTTCTATGTTTGTGTATCACAATCATCTACAAAATAATTTGTACTGTAATATGGATCATAGTCCAAAAAAATTGCAGGATAATTTAGATCCTGAAAACTATCATAATTTTCTTATAGGATTGTAATTGTGACATAAATTGTGATAAAATACTAATTTTTTTCATCTTAACTTTCATAATTTTCTAATGGGATTGTGAAATTGACATAAATTATGATAAAATACTCATTTATAAATAGGTTTAATAAATCAAGTGACAAATATAGCTGCAATAATGGGAAAAGAAGTGATAATAATGCAAAATCAAATGCACAAACCTAACAAAAACTAATTATTTTACAGCTATTACTCACTCTACATTTGGGTAGTTGAGATATTAGATATTGTCAATAGCTTCCCACCTACATTTGCATCACAAGCTTTATTTAATGCACATTTTGTTTTATGCCTAATATATATTTTTTCTTTTCTTTTCTTATTTTTATCTCTACTTGTCGTAAAAGTCACGGGTACGATTCCATCTGGAAGCGTTTTAAGTTTAAGCGGGGGTCATGAGTCTCGTGACTGTCGGGTGTCATGCTAGTTCTCTTTTAATTCAAAAAAAAAAATCTCTACTTGTCGGTAACAGTGAGTGATATGCTGGACTAAGAAGATAACTACTAATCCTTGTAATTTGTCTTTGTCATATGATCAGCTAGACTATGACAACTACTACTAATCCTTTCTGGTTGTTGTCCTAATCGATCTCTGGCTATACACTTCATTTGGACAAAGACATAATGCAGAGTTAATGAACATGTATACAGAGAAGTGTTCCTTACTGAAGTTTCAATATCAGTAATTGAACAACTATCAGATCATAATTTACTTCAATATTGTCAGAATTCTCTATTTGTTCAGTAAAAACTAAAACTGATATTCTTCACAGAGCTTCATTTATTTCTTAAACTTGTTGGCCTGTCACTTCTGCACAGAGTTGAGAAAAGGATGACACAGTAAGTAGTAAAGCTTCTGGACCAGCATTAATAATAATAATCTTTACTTCCCTCTGTTTCTGGATTTTCTTCACTCTATTAATTTGGTATTTGTTCATACAACCCAAGCACATGCATATTCAAAATGGGTAGGTCCCTAACAATAACCTAATATGAGGCCCTTAATGGCTCTCTGTCGGTTAGCCTCAGAAATTGTTGCTAACACTTTGAATCTCAAAATTGTTAATTATATATATAACTGTGTAGTTTCCATGCATATCCAGACCAGAGCAAGTCTGAAAGGCAATTGAGTTGGTGGTTGGTTAGTTAATTTTGGTTTCTCCAATGAGTGTCTCGCACCATTTTAGAGGAGGAGAAGCTCTTTGGAGCTTTCTCTTGTTCCTCATCATCTTTACTGCTTCTGTAGTAAATCTCTGCCAGGCTGCTGAGACAGTACAACTTGAGGTGATTGGCAATGGAGAATGTGCAGACTGTGCAGCTGACAACAACAACAACAACAAAGCCTTCTCAGGTATAATAATCAATTTGTTTCTATTAATAAGTAAAAGTGTGAGTGATTGATTCTAAATTTACATTTTTGGTGGGATAAAGGACTTCGTGTGACCATCGACTGTTTGATTGATGGGAAGGGTGAAGTGAAAAGAAGAGGGGTTGGAGAGCTTGACAAAGAAGGGAAATTCAGAGTTTCACTTCCAAAAGAGATCCTTCACGAAAATGGAGATGAGCTGAAGGAGGAATGCTATGCGCAGCTTCACAGTGCTGCATCCACGCCATGCCCTGCTCAGGATGGTCTTGAATCTTCGAAAATTGTATTCAAGCATCAATCTTCTGATGGAAAGCTTGTTTTCAGCACAGTTGGGAAACTGAGGTTTTCACCCACAACCTGTGCTTCAGCTTTCTGGTGGCCACCCTTCAAGTACCCTCCTCTTCCAAGCCTCCCACCTTTTCCTGAATGGAAGAAGCCATTGCCTCCTGTTATCCTCCCGCCTTTCCCTACTTTCCCTCCTAAGGTTTTCCCACCTATTTACTTCCCCCCTAAGCAACTTCCACCATTTGTGCCCGTCCCTGTTCCAATTCCCGTCTTCCAAAAACCACTGCCACCTGTCGAACCAACTCCCGTTCCAACACCAGAAGTACCCGTACCTGTTCCGGTTCCAGTCTATGAAAAGCCATTACCACCTCCGGTCCCTGTTTACAAACCAACACCCGTTCCAGCACCAGTTCCGGTTCCAGTCTATAAACCAACACCCGTTCCAGCACCCGTACCAGTCTACAAGCCTGTGCCAGTTCCTTCACCGGTTCCAGTCTACAAGCCAAAGCCAAAGCCACTTCCCCCAGTGGTTCCAGTATACAAGCCAAAACCACTTCCCCCACCGGTTCCAGTCTACAAACCAAAGCCACTTCCCCCTCCGGTTCCAGTCTACAAGCCAAAGCCACTCCCCCCTCCAGTTCCAGTCTACAAGCCAAAGCCACTTCCCCCACCAGTTCCAATTTACAAGCCAAAGCCAAAGCCACTTCCCCCAACGGTTCCAGTCTATAAGCCAAAGCCACTTCCCCCACCGGTTCCAGTCTACAAACCAAAGCCAATTCCTCCACCTGTCCCAGTTTACAAGCCAAAGCCACTTCCACCACCGGTTCCTATCTACAAACCAAAGCCAAAGCCACTGCCTCCCCCGGTGCCAGTTTACAAGCCAAAGCCACTTCCACCACCAGTTCCAATCTACAAACCAAAACCACCGGTCCCAGTCTACAAACCAAAGCCAAAGCCCCTTCCACCACCGGTCCCAACTTACAAACCGAAGCCACTTCCTCCACCAGTCCCAATTTACAAGCCAAAACCACTCCCCCCACCAGTTCCAATTTACAAACCGAAGCCACTTCCTCCACCAGTCCCAATTTACAAGCCAAAACCACTTCCTCCACCAGTCCCAATCTACAAGCCAAAGCCACTTCCTCCAACAGTTCCAATTTACAAACCGAAGCCTTGCCCTCCAAATCCCCCGTCGTCAACTTACCCGCCTTACTCCCCTCATCCTTAAGACTCTCCATACTGTTTCAACGTATTAATAATTGCTGATTTTCAGTGATCTTCTTTTGTTTGTTTCTTTCTTTGTAAATTTTCATTAATGTTCAACATGTTGTCTTTATCAATTTTCATTTAATAATTTATTATTATTATTATTGCGTGATTAATAATATATATCAACCCTTAAAAACAAGTGCATGATTGACACCAAATGGTCACTTAAGTTTATATATTATATGGGTAAAAATTCTCTTTTCTTCCCTACTAATTTTCTTATTAAATGATATGTGTAACCTGAACAGTGTTTACTAAACTTTTTATAAAGTATGAGACTAAATTGTTTAAAAAGTATGGATTAAGAACAACTATATAGGGATAAAATAATTGTGAAAGATGAAACTGATTTTATTACATTGGACTTTATTTGGTGCTTGTTATCTGATAATGGAGTATTTGTACATTGAATGTCGTTTATATCAGTTAAATGCGTATGTCATGGTTGATGCGTTAACGTAAGACCTTTATGTCTTAGTTAATGTATATATGTAATATCTTTGTCTTATTACTAAGTTATCATGATTTCAGTCATTATGTTGATCCCAGAGTTACTATTAAAAAGATATTATTTGTGTCAAATGATGATTTTAATTGTTTAAAAGTGAGTTGTTATATATCTTTTGTTCTCAATCCAGCTGCAAAAAGGTTTAATTTTCTAATTGAGTGTTGTTAGCTCATCCATTTATTCAGATAAAGACCAAGACTAGACAGAAAGACTACAGGATAAAAGATAAAGAAAAATTATATCAAGTTAACTCTCATGTGTATAACTACATCGAGGTTTGTTTAGAAAATGAATGTTTGTAGTGATATGTAGTAAGTTGTTTTTTAATTAATGTTGAAGTTACAAGAAAATTATGTAAGCTTGGAATTTTTTTACAAATGAAGGTCTTAGTTTATTATGTCAATGTTTAAAGATTTTGTTGGCCTAATAGGTGTATGATTTGCGTCGACTGCACACCTCATGTTTTAGTTTAGGGTGTGACACTCATCGATAACATTTCTAACTAGATTGATCTCATTTCACAACCATTATTGAAAATTATTCTCAACATTGACAAATGACAAAAGTACTTGCCCCAGTTGTGAAGCCAAGAAAACAACATTACAAGTGTTTCTTCGATGGTCTTTGTTTAAGCTGACTTACACACATAGACTAAATCAAATAATTATTACCAATTGTATTACAATCTCTATCCATGTCATATGGAAGGCAAGAAAACAAAGACCTCTTTATCAATGACTAATTCACCAATCTATTCATAATATTTATTAAATGTCTTTGGAAGTCTTGTTGCACAAGAATGCAGAATCAATCACCTCTTATAATCACACAAGCCATTGATTATTTTTTCTCTCTTTTTTAAGAAATATAGATCATATTCAACTCAATCCAATCTGTCTTATTTATACATTTGAGTTCACATTTAGATTATAAACCACTTGCTATTAAGACATCTAATTTTAACTAAACTTCCCACCAATCACTTAACATATTGTTAAAGCGTTTTCTAAAAGAGAATTTATAAAATAGTTTTGGTTTAACCAAAGTCTTGATATTTGTCGCACTTCTTACTTTTCCATTAACTATGCCAAAATCATCTCACAATTTACTTACTCTATCGATGAAGTCGAAATCTTACCATTAAATTATGATGCATCTATATCATAAAGCTAAAATTCAAATCAAAACATATGTTCTACATTTATGATTTCATGAAATTCGATTTTATATAATTTACACTCCAAATTCTAAAGACGAGTTCTCTTATTTTCTTCAAACGAATTTTACATAATCGACACTCCAAACTCTAATGATGTGTTATGATCTCCTTTAAAAAGTTTTTCATAATTCACACTTAGATGAGTTCTCCTCCAAACCTCCAAACGAAGTTGCATCCACCCCAGTCCACATGCTATTAAAAATAAATTTAAAAGGTGCTTATATAGTAATTTTTTATTTTTTAATATACTATTAATGTTTTCCAAACTATTAACTTAGTTGTTTTGCCTGAGCACGAACACAGATAATCATGAGTAAGATTTGTAAATTTTAATATATTATTTGTTTACCACTATATGTTAACTAAGTATTTTGGATTCTTTATATATAGTTAATTATAGGTTTAATATGAATTTTGAATTTTGACCTATCTATATATATATAATAAATAATGTTTAAGTCTTAAGTTGCTCCAAAGGTCGGTCCTTAAATTTTAGTGGGAGTATAAATGAGTACAATTTGAATATTGATATATATTTGAATAAAAAATGGAATGGTTTGACCCTTCATATTCTTTTACATTAATATATATATATTAATAATAATAAATTTAATACTTGTATTAAGTAGTTACAATATATAACAGGGTAAATTATCTGGGCGGCCCTCGAACTATCTCGATCGCTCACTTTCGGCCCTCAAATTAATTTTTGAAACAAATCGCCCCTCCAACTTTTATAAAGGTCACTAGTGGCCCTTCCGTCAACTTTTTAGTTAAATTTAACGGTTTAAGTTTAAAATATTATTTTTTTATATATTATCTTTAAACTTATATTTTATATTTATATATATATAATTATTAAATCGCTTATATAATATTATATATATATATATATTATTAAATTTTATATAATTATTAAATCTTTTATATAATAAATAAACCATATATATTATTTATTTTTATCTCTATATATATAATTTATATATATTATCTTTAACTAATTTATATATAATATTTATATAATATATATTTTAAAAAATAATTTAAATGTTAAAATATATATTATATATAAGCGATTTAATAATTATATATATATAATATTATATATAAGCGATTTAATAATTATATATATATAAATATAAAATATAAGTTTAAAAATAATATATAAAAAAATAATATTTTAAACTTAAACCGTTAAATTTAACTAAAAAGTTGACGGAAGGGCCACTAGTGACCTTTATAAAAGTTGGAGGGGCGATTTGTTTTAAAATTTAATTTAAGGGCTAAAAGTGAGCGATCGAGATAGTTCGAGGGCCGCCCAAGTAATTTGCCCTATATAATATATTAATATATATATATATATATATTAATATATATATATATATATATATATATATATATATATATATATATATATATATATATATATATAATAATGTCTAATTATTAAGTTATTTCAAATGTCTGAAGACGGGTGGGTCGAGCATAGTGTGATTATGGTACGGATTGCTGATATTGATGGTAGCCCTCAATACCTAATTCTACAATAATATTCATCTATTTTGAATTTATATTAGTAACTTAATAATTTAAGTTTATGAGCGGGTCAACTCATAATCCGACCTAAGTATTCATTTACTCTCACATATATATTCAAATTAATCACAGTTCTCGATCTGAAAATCCGAACACTTTAAAAATTAAGGATCATTATATATATATATAGATTTGTAAAAAATAGAATGAATTGTTTTAAATCTAAAATATTGTTTTATTAACTTAATTTTATTCTCATTCATTATATGTACCCCTACCAATTTGACATCTAGATATTTGTTTAGATAGGTTATGAAACATTCTAAAAAAATCATTTAGGATTAATTTACTAAAAAAATAGGATTTTAAATTTTTGCATAATTTACTGTTTAATCCAAAAAATGATTGAATTTCTACCTCTCAAACAGAAAAACACACAAATATTACTTATAATAAATTTGGAATAAAAAGTTTGAAGTTTTTTAAGTTTTTTATTCATTCTTCTAAGAAGATACGAAGGAAGAAAAGTCTAGATGAACTCCATTCTGAACATGAATTATCTTCCCTATTTTCGAAAGAAAATGAATATTGGGACAAAATCGATGAAACGTAATAGATAAAAATCATTTTCATTATGATTAGGGTTATATTCATTCCATGGTTAAAAATAAAAGGTTCCATATTAATGGATTCATACCTTTATACCCTCTCCAAACTGAACTGAAAAGCATCTTTAGAAACAAAAATTTGATACGATAAAAATCTATATATTATGTCGGATACAAAATATCTTCATATAACTTAAGTAAGTTATTATTGCCTTTAAACTCGAAATAATTTGAATTTGAATTTTGAAAAACAAACTCTAATTTCTATATTTAATTTAAATTTGAAGAAAACTACTTTGAATTTAAATTTTGAAAAACAAACTATTATTTCAAGATTATAAGCATCCTATTCTTTCTTATCTCCCAACTTTGTTTGAAAAGTTAGATATGATAAGATATTGGATATCTACATAAATATTAAAAAAAACAGAATAATATATATTGTTTAAATTAATTGAATTATAAAAAATGTTTACATACATTAAACTCCACATGATAAAAGTTTTTTAATATAATTTATATATTTTTTTATTACCTCTCACTTAAATGCAAACAATTTGTTTCTTACTTTTTATATTAATAATTTTTTTAAAAAGGATTATTATAATAACAGTAACAAAATAATTATTTTATATTATGATATAAATAATAAAAACTAAAACCAAATATAATAATTTGAAATAACGGGTAGAGATTAAAAGGGAAGCATATATTATGCACAATATTCGGGATGAATTCAAACCGTTGGATTTTTTTTTTGTAATTAATGTTTTTTTTTTGTGCACATCCTTCAAAAAAAAGTATATTAAATAAAAAAAACAATTTACAAAAAAAATTGCATTGATTCTGATGACGTGTCAGTCTCCCGCTACGCAACCTTTTTTTTTCGTGTATAAGAGGAGCAGTCTACCTCTGCAAATATTCACGTCTTCTTCAAGGGTTTCACTTTCTCTCTCTTCTTCTTCTTGTCTTTTTGATTTCTCAGTTCTTAATCTAATGGCGGAAGAAAACCAGCGTGTTTCCGGCGTCGTCAAGTGGTTTAACGACCAAAAGGGTTTCGGTTTCATCACTCCCGATGATGGAAGCGAAGATTTGTTCGTTCATCAGTCATCCATTAGATCTGAGGGTTTCCGTAGTCTTGGAGAAGGCGAGACTGTCGAGTTTATCATCGATTCTGGCGATGACGGTCGTACTAAGGCTGTTGAGGTCACTGGACCTAATGGTGTTCCCGTTAAGGGCAATACCCGCGGCGGCGGAGGCGGCGGTGGAGGTCGTGGAGGCGGTGGTTATGGAGATAACAGCTATGGTGGAAGCCGAGGCGGTGGTGGGTATGGTGGAAGTAGAGGTGGAGGAGGATACGGCGGTGGTGGCGGCGGCGGCGGTGGTTGTTATAAGTGTGGTGAAGAGGGTCATATGGCTAGGGATTGTTCTCAGGGAGGCGGTGGCGGTGGAGGCCGTGGCGGCGGAGGCCGTGGAGGAGGCGGTGGCGGTGGATGCTATAGCTGTGGGGAAAGTGGTCATTTCTCAAGGGAATGCCCTAATGGAGCTCGTTAATCAAATCAGATGGGTATTGAAAAAGCACCGCCTTTGTTTCTTTTCTGTTCTGGTCTAGTTTGTTTGTGTGCAGGTTTCACCGTTGATGAATGGATGTATTCTGAAACGGTCGGCTGCTTTGTTTTCTTTTGTGTCTGTTTTTTTTTTATCTCCGGCGGCGGCGGTGTTTTTAGTCGGTTTTTGCTTTTGGTTTTTAGGGTTTAGTGTTGGACTTTGGAATCTGGGTTTTTTATTTTTGTGGGCTTGGTGATCAAAACATACTAAAAAAACATATAATATGCCAGACTGTCATGTTATCTAATGCGTTTCGATCGATCAATGAATGAAGCTTTTATGGTTCTGAAATCTCTTCTCTTTAATGGCTGTCTGTTTATATCTTTCTTCTCCATTGATATGTTGTTTCTAGGGTTTTGCTTTACTTTTCAGATTTGAATTATTTTATTATTAAATTAAATATTTTTATTAATTTAAAAATAATCCATAAAAACCCCTGTATTTTGGACGGAAAAAATTATAATGATAGTTCAGGAGATATAGATTATTATATATAAAATAGAAAATATTATTTTATTTTAAGTATTTTTATTAATAAATTAAGAGATATAATAAAATATAAAAAATGAGAATAATATTTGAGTTATTTAAATAATTATTAAAATATTTATTTATAATATTTATTTATTAAATTAATCACTTTATCAATTTTTTTCATAAACCAAAATGTATTTAATAACTCAAAATCAAATAAGGTTTGATAATTAAAAATCCAATCCAAACGAGGCCCAAACAATCTGCATCGGTAGGTGAAGAGGGGTCAGATCTGGTCTGGGCAAAAGTTGGTCAAACTAAACTACTACCCTTGTCTCGTATGTGCGTGGGGGTTTGTTTTGTCTTTTACCCTTCAACTTTCACGTTTTCTTATAAACCATTATTTTTATTTTTTTTTATCCAAAAGAAAAACAACTTTTTCATCTTCTAATCCTCCTTTCCTTTATCTTTTCAAATAATGAAATTTTTAATGTTTTACTAATTAATCTAGAAGTATGTGTAGTAGAACAACTCTCTCGTCTTTTCACATCATTGTCTTTTCATTTTGAGTCTAATTGAAAAACCCAATTTGTCATTGTTTCTCTTATTTGAAGCATATCAAAATAATGACATTTTAAATGATGCACTATTTTACCTAAGTTATGTGTCATGAATACTCTTTAAAACTAATTAACATTACATTCTCTTCATCATTCAATCTTGCCTAAACCTGATTTGTGCTCGATCTAAACATATTATTCTAATGAATCAACATATCCTTCGCACAGCATCGACAAACCCTTAGCAAGACTATTGTCACCGAGTATCGGGCCAAAAACTAATTGACTAATCCTTGTCCACAATAAATCTCAAATTTCTCTAAGATATTTATAAATGTTGTTAATCCGCTTTTAAAGTCCACTTCTTCCTTATATATGTTCCATTCACAGCCAAAACTATTGATACTATCTCAAAATACAAACATTATAATATCTAAAATAGTTGTTTGAGATGATCTATAACTTTAACAACTATCTACAATTCTAATATATTCTATTGTTTAAGCAAAAGAAAATTATCCAAAAACAAAATAGTAAAATAAGTTAGTTTTTGATTGATTGATCAGTTTTAGCATGTGGGATGTCAGGAGTTGATAAGTAAAAGCAAGAAAATGCAGAAAAAAAAAAGTAAAAGAAAGCAAACAGATTACTCCAGAAATGGTATTTGTAATTGTGTCTTCTTCTGAATAGTGAGTAGTGTGTAAGCTGTTTAGGGTTTAGGGTGGTGGGTATCACAAACTTGAATAACAAAATAAGAAATATTGCATTCAAATCCATCTATGTACATTCTGATTAGCATTATTTGTGTGTTCCTATTATTAAATATGTTCATGTATATTGATTGTCAACATTATATAAATTATTATTAGTCATGTTTAATTAGTTAGTTGTTCTCTCATAGTTGAATGCTGAAATGTCTGGTTTCATCTCCTCGATTTAGCGAGAAAGTGGACAATTCAGTCCTATTCATGTACTTAACCTCGACTTGGTATTCCCCAAGGAAACCGAAGAAGCTATACGAACCATGTTCGTCCGAATGCTGCCCTTGTAAAGTACCCGTGTTCCATTCTTTCAAGAGCTCATCTACTACATCACCTGTCGCCAAATTATTGAAATTACTATCCGTTAGACACATCCTGTAACACTTCCCTTGGGCGTTCATCGCGGTCCACAACATTATCCCATTCACCGCAGGATGAGAATAAACTTCCATCAAGACATCTTTTAGGTACAATGCCTGTCAAAACACAACAAATATTAAAAACAGTGCCATTAGCGACGACAACAACCGTCGCTAAATGAATAAATCACTGTCGGTAAATATAATGCCGACGCTAGTGGACAAACCGTCGCTGAAAGTTATCTTGACGTCTACATTTACCTGTGTGGTTTGGTCTATAGTGCTGCTTATGTCGATTTCTGTAAGCCAAATGGGTAGACCTAAAGTTGCCAGTTTATCGATTATGGCTCTTATTAACGGAGGATTTGGAACGGTGAAATGACCCTCAAGACCGATTCCATTCATAAACACTCCTCCTTGTTCAAGTTCTCTAAAACTCTCCACAAACGCATCAACATTTGACTTCTCGTCTGCACACGTTTCCACAACGTTGTATTCATTCAAGAACAACGTAGCCAAAGGATCTAATCTGTGAGTCATATTGAAGAAATTGAGAGTGGCATTGGGTCCTAGTCTTTCCTCGTAGAAACTGAAGTGCAACATTTCATTATTGACATCCCAATGTATGAACTGGTCCTTGTACTTGTTCATCAGGCTGTTGGTCCTAGAATCTACGGCTGCTTGGAGTTCAGGCCCTGTCAAGTTACGAACCCAATCCGGGGTGTTCCTTGGATCCTCCCAGAAAATATTATGCCCTCTGACTATGATTTGATTCGAACGAATGAATTCCAGCATTTTATCGGCTATGGTGTAGTTGACTTGGCCGCGTTTCGGTTCTGTTGCGTACCATTTCAGCTCGTTCTCGAAAACTGCTGCATTGAAACGGTCCACGAACCATTTCTGGTAGTCGGAATTGCCAAGAATGGATTTGGATATGGCAGATCTAAATGGGAAATCTTTGGCAATTTGTCGAACTGTAATCTCTGCTCCTTGTAAGCTCTGTCCCATTTGATCTGATACATGAATGGTCACGGCACGTTTCCTTACTGAGTTAATTGTGGAGTTCTGGTTTATTGTCCATTGTTGTTTCGTGAAGGGCTGTAACGAGGAACTTGCAATTTTTATGGTGCTTACACTTCTATCAGAACTCTGTTAATCACATAAAGGTCGAGACTTTAATTGAAACCCCTCAAACCCTTTTTCTATATAAAAAAAATGAACTCTTTAATTGAAGACCTGGAAATATATGGAGATATTGGTCTATGACGAGTATGAGAAAATAAAACCACCCTTGAGGAAAGACCAGCATGTGGGTTTGGCGATAACAGTTCCGATGCAGGTGGCAGTGGTCGTGTTTCCTGTCGACACCAGTCGAGCCTTCACGAGGGCTGAATCAGAGCCCTCGATCTTGATCCAGCCTGTACGACGTTGTTCCAATGTTAACTATAGTTTTTTGGTTGCATAGTTGCTATTTAAGATTTGAACTTGGTTCATTTTCGTTAAAAGAAAATGGTTCGAATTTTAAACTATACTATTATGCTCGAATTATCAAAATTTTAACCTTTTTTTGAAACTTTTTTCAAATCAACAAAATGTCTGTCATATTATTTTCGTTTTTCTAACTAATTTATCACGATATAACCTGAGAAAGAGTAAAATGTTGAGTCAGATGAGAGATTTTTCAATCGGAAAGCAGGGGAGTAAACCGTTGTTCCATTGAACCCGACGATTGGTACAAGTTCTGTAGACTGACCCTTCAGGATCCCTCTGTTGAGAAACGATCTAATCTAAACACGCAATAAAAAAAAAGATATAAAGATATAGTGGTAAAGAATAATAAAGAACACAAGATATAACGAGGTTCGGCCAACAATGCCTACATCCTCGGGGAGTCGTCCATTCTATTGATATTCCATGGAATAATGGTCCAAGTAACCCTAGGTTACAATGTCTCTATTTATAGGAGTACATCAAAAGCCAAAAGACTAAACTACTACTCCTAAGCCCAATAAAGGCTTAAAGCCCAATTACAATATATAAACTCTAATTAAATATGAGCCCAAAACCCAACAATCTCCACCTTGGGCGAATACTGCGCTTATTGAGATGTGATGAATAAATTACAAATCTCCACCTTGACGAATTTCACGTCCCTTAGGAAATACACGAGCCGTACCCATCAATCTTCACCTCCACTCAATTCAAGAGCCCTTAGAAGAATAACAATCTCCGCCATTACGTATATCGCGCCATCAAAAAGTTATGAGCCACACATCAATCTTCACTGTTCGAGCCATTCACGAGATAAATCATTATACCTCCACTTCCGTTCAAAAGCCCTTAGAAGATAAAATCATAGAGTTTATAACACCAAGTAAACTTGGCAACTACGCTACTTCAGCGACTAGAGACATTCAACAACTCTTCACAATCTTTGTTCATACCCGTTGACATATGCGGAAACTAGAATTAACAATTCTTTATTATGTCAAAATAATCTTTACCTTTGTTTGCCACAAATTGAGTGTCTTATTTTTCAAGTCCAACAACCGACTGAAAACAAAATACCGAATAGACCCAAGACGAACTTTCATCGTCTACTTTTTCAAAATCAGATATCTATCGAAAACTGAGGACACCCAAAACGAACTTCCATCGTCTACTTCCTCAAAATAAGATATCGATCAAAAAACGAGAAGACCCAAGACGAACCTTTATCGTCTACTTCATAACAAATAAATTAGGCTATCACGACATCTCTTTTCTCTAGCTCAAGATCTGACAAAGTATTTGTCACCCATCTTGCCTTGAACGTTGCATACTCAACCAACTTAAACCTCATACCTCTCCTTGAATAAATTAGCTTGCAATCTACTAGTTTTTTGAATCCAAAAACGCCTAGCAATCCAAGAATATTATTTCAATATTCAATCTCTCTCTCTCTCTTCAATTGTCTTCACCCATGCTTCAAATGATCATATATAGTTTCTCTAAAAGAAATCGAAATTCCTTTCATTTGAATTGATCGAACCTCTCATCTAGCCCCTTTTTCATGACTAGGAATCCCTATTCAAGGTCTCAATCATCCCATTCATCTAATATATGATCCACCAATGTATAGACAATTAAGATAGAACAAAAGAAGTAATAAAATCATCACCTTCGAATTAACCGAGTCTCTCATCTAGCCCCTTTTTCATGACTAGGAATCTCACTCAAGGTTTTTATTTATCTTCTCACATTAGAAGATAATGCAATGATTTCTTCTCGGTCGTTTGAGAGTTGCTTTCAAGATGTCTCCACCTCAACTTATAAGTGTCTTTCATTAGTCTTCCTCTTCCTGGTCTTTCATTGATAATATGTGTTAACTGGAATTGTTTCAATCCTTAATCACCCGCCAACTCAATGCAATCTTGCAATTTTGGCATGAAGGATTGCCCTGTCAACATGTCGACAATGTTATCATTGGTAAACACCATTTTGATAATAACTTCCCATATTCGATCATGTTTTTGTCAAGTGTAAAAGCACATAATCTCACCACCGTCTTCATCTTGATTAGCTCTTCCAATAAGATGAGGTCATAACCAAAAAAGATACAAACTTTTTGGTCCCAAATAAGTCAAATAAAATTAAAATTAGGCAGACACTTTAAGCCCCAGAAAAACAAACTTTGAGACGTCCAAACCTTGATCCGACCGTTGAAAATGTAGAGGAATGAGTTACCAACCCTCTCGAAAAAATCTCAGCGCAATCAGACTCTGTTTGAATCTCCCATCGTCAGTTTGATGAACCCTGTGCGGCTGTAGGCGAAAATCTACTACTAGATTTTCTCTCTACCCCTTTTTAATTTGACTTCTTCAATAACCGGTTTCCAAAGAAAAATCTCTCCAAACTTATTTCAGCCGAGAATTTCTTCAAGTCAAAGCCCTCGCCATGGTGAAATAATGTCACCCATGTATGCCAAGACAACAATCGGTTATAATAAAACCTCCAACTAATTTTCAATAAGCATGAAGATGTATCGTTTGTTCTCCACATTTTTCTAGCAAAATCCTGCATAGAAAGAATCTAACAAGCCATATATATGATTAGTGCACCCTCAACTCATACCTTAGAAATTATCATTCTTGGTAGAACCCTTGAGGCATCAACACCCACTTGACAACTTCACACCAACACTTACCGGGATTGCCAATCAAAACCTACTCATAAGGTTTGATGCAAATCCAAATCCGGCCCTTAAACACACATATAAAAATACACTCTTGCAAACAAACATTAAAGCCACCTGCTTTAATCAGAAAACCCTTTACATGTTGCATCAATTGTCTTCTATAATCTGCAACATTGAATAAGTACTCCACCTTCTTTTTCAACTTCAATTTTCAATCTCCATATTGACGAATATCAAATCTCTTAGAAGATAAACACAAATCTCCATATTTGAGAAATTCAAGTCAAACAAGCCTCAATATAAATCCAAGATCAAAGCATACAAAACTTTGAGAATTTGATTAAAATCAAACAAGGCTTACTTGTGAAAATTGGAATCAAATAGGTCTTAAACCTATTTTATGAAATCAAACAGACTTAAATAAAAAGTCTTAGTTGAAAAAGTCTTACTTGTTGACCGCTTCAAAGATTTTTCCTTTTAGAAAGAGATATATATGGAGATATATATATTTTTTTCCTTTATTATATTTTAATAGACCATATGTCCCAAATTAAAATAAGTCAAAAGAATATACCTCATCTTCTTCATTCCGGTATTGTTGCTTACACGACGACTTTTCGTCACCTGCACCCATTGGTGCCTTCGAGAAGAACAAAAGACCATTGTTTTCTTCTCTCTTCTTCTCAAGACAACATCACCCAAAAATAAGAATTACTTTAACGACCGTTGACATCTTCTTAGCAATTGAAGATTCCGACTCAAATCTTCACAGCGGCTAATTCTTTTGCAACCAATGTCGTTTCTCCAATAGCCATCTTCAACAAAAGCACAAATATCCAACAACTTCTTCAATGGTGGTTAGGGTTTCCGTAATATCTTCACAAATAGATTAGGTTAAACATTCTCAAAACATGCTCTGATACCACTTGTTGAGAAACGATCTAATCTAAACACGCAATAAAAAAAAAGATATAAAGATATAGTGGTAAAGAATAATAAAGAACACAAGATATAACGAGGTTCGGCCAACAATGCCTACATCCTCGGGGAGTCGTCCATTCTATTGATATTCCATGGAATAATGGTCCAAGTAACCCTAGGTTACAATGTCTCTATTTATAGGAGTACATCAAAAGCCAAAAGACTAAACTACTACTCCTAAGCCCAATAAAGGCTTAAAGCCCAATTACAATATATAAACTCTAATTAAATATGAGCCCAAAACCCAACACCCTCCATTGTAAAGCGGTTCTTCTGGGTTTTCCTTACACTGTTTTATATTTTTATTTAGAAGTATAAAAAAAAATTAAAGAAATTCAAGCAATTAAGAGAGGACAATTTGATCACCTTAGTATAGGCTGTGGAATCATATAAAGGGCCATCTGCAAATTTTATTGAAAAAAAAAATTGTCGGTAAATATTCGAATAGAAGTAGAAAGAATCGAGTTAAAAAAATTAAAAGTTAAAAGAAAGAACCGTAAGAGGATGAAAATCGAGAGAAGAAGAGGAAAAAAATGCAGAGACATGAATGAGAATTGTTCCATATTATATAAATTAACATGTTTTGAAGGTTTTAAAATGAATGAATATATAGAAGAAGAAAATGAATTTCTGGATTTTTTTTTTACTTATAATAATATCTATAAGATATATATTGAAATTTACAAGCTATTGATCAATTCTTCATAATTATTTGTATAAGCAAGCATATCATAATACAAGTTATTGATTCATTCATTCATGATACAAGTATTCTTCCTTATTTCTTTGCAAAGTGCAGCCTCTTGGAATTGGAATTGGAATTGAAATTGAAATTGAAATTTCCAATAATGTCTGCATCAAGTAATTAATATATGCATTTATTAAATCTCAATTTGTTGGGGTTAAATTTTTAATAATTTACTTTTCTCTCATGTTATTTGTTTATATGTTTGACTAAATTCCTCTATATGTCACTAAAGGATTAATTATTTTAATCATTAGTAATTAAATTATTAATTAAAGTAAATTATAACTAATACATAAAAAAAAATGAAAAAAATTATGACATGACCATTATTAATTAGTGTGAGAAGAGAATGAAACTATACAAACATGTTATTTATTTTTTGGTAGATAATTTGCGTATAGTTTCAATATCATAAACGTATAATGTATCTCATTGCACATTTGGAGTTTCACTCATTAATGTTTGTTGTGTCCCTTTTTCTTTATTATTTATTTATGATTTTAGGTTGTCTTTTAAAAGATTAAACACTTTATAATTATATTGTATTGACTATTTAAAAATTATTATTATATAAAAATTAAATATTAAATATATATATATATATATATATATATTAATCATTTATCTAAAATAAATAATTTGCTAACAATATTTTTAAATAACCATATACAAATAAACTTGATAAATTTAAATCTAATAACGACCCTATAAGTTATGTTATATTATTAAATAACAATCTTTTAATTTTTAAAAATAAAATATTTGAGAGACTTATTTAAGAAAATAACATAAAAGTTGGTGAGTTTTTCTTGTATCTTTTATCTAAAAAAGATTGTAAAAGAATTTTAATAACAAGTCATTTTATACTATTGAATAATAAATTTATCATTTTCTATTTAGACAAATTCATATTTTTTAGAGACTCAATTAAGAAAATAACATAATAGTTTTATCTTTTATTTTACAAGACATCAACTCCTTTCCACAATTATTCAATGATTTGTAAACAATTTGTGATGTTAGTTTTTTTTTTTTTTTTTTATCTATAAAGTATTTTAGTTTTATAATCCGTTAAGAATACTAAAATTACGAGAATAGTTCATAAAAGATTAAAAGTGATAGTTTAATTTTTAATAACAATCTCAAGTTAAAGTGGAAGAGATGTTTATTTTTGTAACTTTTCAATGAAATTATAACAGTATTTATTATAGGTATTAAATGTATAAAAAATCATTTTTTGGAATATACATTACTTTTTGGAGTTGTAGTAACATTTTATTTATTTAAAAATGACTACTAGTATGACTAGATAATTACTTATTATAAATTTAAATTCATACAAGGTTTTGGCGCTTTCAAAGTGTCATTATTTTGTGTTACACTATTAATAATTTTGACATAATCTTTAAAAAATTGAACTAGGTACATGTAATACACAGTAAAAATACATAATTTTGACATAACTAATAAGGACGGTAAATATTTCGTTGTTATTAATCTTTAGTGACGATATGTTTCCGTCGTTAAAGATCTATTTCGTCTTTTTTCAGTGTAAAAATTCAAATCATTCTACCAAATTTTATAATTATTATTAGTGACATTTTTAGGGCGTATGATATTGTACTTGGTTGTGTCTCACAGTTGAATGGTGAAATGTCTGGTCTCATCTCCTCGATCAAGCGAGAAAGTGGAGAGTCTTGTTTTGTTCTTGTACTTAACCTCAACTTGATACTCCCCAAGGAAACCGAAGAAGCTATACGAACCGTGTTCGTCCGAGTACTGCCCATGCAAACTAGCCGTTTCCCATTCTTTCAAGAGCTCATCCACTGCATCACCTGTCGCCAAATTGTTGAATTTACTATCCGTTAGACACATTTGGTAACACCTCCCCTGACCATTCATGGCTGTCCACAGCATTATCCCATCCACAGCAGGATGTGAGAAACCTTCCATCAATACCTCTTTTAGGTACAATGCCTGTCGTATGACTTATGACTCATGTTAATTATTAATAAACCAAAAATCTTATTAGGAATAGTTTTTTTACATTATTTACCTGCGTGGTTTGGTCTAAGGTGCTGCTTATGTCGACTTCTGTAAGCCAAATTGGTAGACCTAAAGTTGCCAGTTTATCGATTATGGCTCTTATTAGAGGAGGATTTGGCACTGTGAAATGACCCTCTAGACCGATCCCATCCATAAACACTCCTCCTTGTTCGAGTTCCCTAAAGCTCTCCACATACGCGTCGACATTTGAATCCTCGTCGGCACAAGTCTCCACCACGTTGAATTCATTCATGAACAACGTGGCCAAAGGGTCTGATCTGTGAGCGACATCGAAGAAATGAAGAGTGGCATTCGGTCCTAACCTTTCCTCATAGAATCTGAAGTGCAGCATTTCATTGCTCACATCCCAATGTATGAACTGGTCCTTGTACTTGCTCATCAGGCTTTTAATCCTGGAATCTACTGCTGCTTGAAGTTCTTGCCCTGTCAGGTTACGAACCCAATCCGGCGTGTACTTTGGATCTTCCCAGAAAATATTATGCCCTCTGACTATGATTTGATTCGAACGAACGAATTCCAGCATTTGATCGGCTATGGTGTAGTTGAGTTGGCCACGCTTCGGTTCTGTTGCGTACCATTTGAGCTCGTTCTCAAAAACTGCTGCGTTGAAACGGTCCACGAACCATTTCTGGTAGTAGGAATTGCCAAGAATGGTTTTGGATATGGCAGATCCAAATGGGAAATCTTTGGCAACTTGCCGAACTGTAATCTCTGCTCCTTGTATGCCTTGTCCCATTTGATCGGATACATGAATGGTCACGGCACGCTTCCTTACAGTGTTAATTTTGTAGTTCTGGTTTATTGTCCATTCTTGTTTAGTGAAAGGCTGCAACGAGGAACTTGCCATTTCTATGGCGCTTACTCTTTTATCAGAACTCTGTTGATTATCAAATAAATGTCAGGACTTTATTATTTTGTTCTAAAAGATGAAATGACTGTTTTGTATGACCTGGAAATATATGATGGAGAGATTGGTCTCTGAGGAGGATGAGAAGACAAAACCACCCTTGAGGAAAGACCAACATGATGGTTTGGCAATAACAGTTCCAATGCAGGTGCGGGTGGTGGTGTTTCCCGTTACAAGTCGCGCGGTCACAAGGGCTGAATCAGACCCTTTAATCTTGATCCAGACTGACCATGTTCGATTCCAAGAGTTACTTGTTTTAGAGAACTGAGTTTTATAAATGAAATTGAAGAAAGAAAGAAACTTAACTGGAGAAAGAGTAAAAGTTGGCGTTTGAGGAGAGATTTTGCAAAATGAAAGCAGGGGAGTAAGTTGTTGATCCATTGAAGCCGGCAATTGGTACAAGTTCTGCAGACTGACCCTTCAAGATTCCTCCATTGTAGAGCGCCTCTTCTGGATTCTCCCGACACTGTTTGTTTTATTGGGTGACAAATTTAGAAATAAACAAATCCAAGCATTAAGGATTACTGTCAACTTACTTACCTTAGTGTAGGCTGTGGAATCATATAATGGGCCATCTGCAACAATCATAATTAATGTAAACGAATTAAACCTCCAAAAGACTTGCATCAATGGTAAAGATGTAGAAAAAGAGAGAACCGTAAGCTGAGGAAAATCCAGAAAAGATGAGGAGGAAAATGCAGAGCCAGTAAAGGAATGTGGGTTGTTCCATGTTTGATATTTGAAGGTTTTAAGAGGAACTAATTTGCAGAAAAGAAGAAGGGTTTGGTTTGTTGTTGAGAGAAAAGAGAGAAATAGAAAGAGGATGATCAAGAAATAGTGAATCCAGAGTCACATGTCATCCGAGAGTGGGAGTTAGTGAATCAAATCATATAAATAATCATCCATTCCATTCTTTTCCTTTTGGATCTATTTCTTACTTGCTGATCAGATAAATAATTATGAATTAGTTGGGTAATTCTGATATATAGAAAGAGAATAAAAATATGGAGGTCCGTGACTTGAATGATCACGGTTGCTAAATTGGAGTTTTTGTTGTTGTTTTGTAATAATGTAAGAGACATTGCAGGTGTAATGCAGTGCACCAATTCAAGAGGCACCGACCATAAATAGAAAAGCGTGATGTTTTTTTGTATTAATGGGGACCCATCTATTAGATCACTAGTGCACGAACTTAGGACCAATTCCCATATTTTTAGGGAAATGAAAGTAATGAGTTTTGAATGTTCATGAAGATGACCTGCCAATGAGTAGTTTTAAAAATGTACGACCAAACCATTGTGGTCGGTTTGTCTAAATTATAAATCGATTGATCTGTTTGATAATCGATTAGGTCAATTTATTCGGTTAGCCAATTTTAACAAATATCAGTCAAGAAAATTAGAATAGATAAGAACTAACTCAAATAATTATCCATCAGTGAATCATAAAATTAAATTGTTTAAATTATAAACAAATTCAACTTATCATATTTAAAACATATCAAACTTTCAAAATAATAGTTCATATATTTGAAGAGCTCATTATTCCGCCTATGTTTGCCTAATCAATCGCCCAATATTAGTTCAAACGGTCGAAGTAATTAAATCGATTTGTAATAATAAAAGTATAGAACACCAAATCATAATTATGATTAACTTTTTCTGCTCTAATGGCACTATCACAAGAAGAATGTGAAGTTGAAGGATTTCTCTATCAAATAAATGAAGATAAAGAGTCATATGCATTAAAGCTTGGACAAAAAGTTAATTATAAATCCAATAATATAACATGGCGGGGTTAGCAAATAAGGAACCGATAAACCAAACCGTTGGTTCAAGCAATTTTAGACCGTCGGTTTCTTGGTTGATCGGTTCGGTTCGTTTGCGATTTGGTTTTAGACAATTTCGGTCCGATTTTAGACAGTTTAGTGGGTTCACTTACTGGCATAGTTTTATATATTTAACTTAAGAATACACGATTATCATTTATAAAGCTTTAAGTATATGGTGTCATCCTATGCTTACAAATAAATGTGAAAAAAAATAAGAATTTTTGAACTGTTGTTTTGAAAATTAAGTTTAGGAATAGACTGCCCTCTTTGTATACATTAATAAAAGATGAAACTTAGGTTAGCCTAGGAAACTTCATGATGATGGACAGAACATCTTAGAACTATTTTAGTACTACAAAATTTCTTATGACTATACTATATTCTGGTTAATTTTGTGTTTTGAACTAGATTTAGGCTATTTAAAAACTAACAATTAAAAATAATGTTTTTGATAGTAAACTTCAATGGTTTCATCTTTTTTATATATATTTTTAAAAGAAAGAAAAGAAAATAATAGAAAGGTAGTTGAGCTCATCGTTTATCTGTGCTGTCGTCGAGCCACCGCATCGCTGTCATCCTCCTCCTTCTTCAGGCTTCAGCAGCTTAGCTCAGGAAGTCAATGGTGGTTGCCGATCTTACTCTTTTCTGAAAACCCTTTTCTTCTTCTTCTTCCTCCTCTCTTACTCATAGAACATAGAAGAAGAAGATGGCAAACGTGGAAGAGTCTGATAATCCATCTTCATCCATTCAGGAGCCTTTTCTTTCCAAGCCCTATTCTCCTCCACCCTCAATCAATGAACCAACCATCTCTGACCCAGATCAATCACAGTTTCTCCAGATATCTTACAATTCTGGCCCAAGACCCTTTAAAGACATCGCCTTTCTCATCCTTTTCCTTCTCCTCCTTCTCTGCACTTTCGGCTTCGGCATATTCGCAGTCGTCAGCCACAATCCCAACTCTACTATCGTCTCCTCCTTCGTCTACGACTCCAATTCCACCTCCTGTGTCAATGATTCCTTAACCACCTCTTTTTCAAATCACCCATTTCCCTTTACTATTTCTCTCGCTCTCCTTTCCTCGAGCTCCGATCTAGTCAAAGTTATGGTTTGGACCCTTGTAATTACTCTAATCCTGAGTGGACCCTTGGCGCTTTTTATCCTCTGGTTACTTAAACGTTATACCAAGCAGCTTGTCTACGTTTCCCTCCCATTCTTTGTCTTAATACCCGTTTCACTAAACGTTTACTGGTTCGCAGCCTGCACTGTTAGCTCTACTTGTAGTGACGATTTCCCTTTGGCTTATCGTATTCTAGTATTCATCTTCGTGTTTTTGGTGATTGCTGTTCTTGTTTGGATTATTTACATCAATTGGAACAGAATTGAACTGACTGTGAAGATAATTGGGATTGCTGCCCATGCTTTGTCACAGAATTTGGGCCTGTTTGCCGTTCTTCCAGGTCTGATAGTGGGTTTGCTAGTTTATTATGTGCCAATTGTTGTGTTTTTGGTGTTTGCAAGTAGGAATGGGAAGATTGTGGCTAGAGTGAAGAATGAAGAGTATTACTGTGCTTGGAAGGTAGATAGTTGGGTCCCTGCTTATTATGCCTTTGCAATTATCCATATGCTGTGGTCTGCTTCGGCTTTGATCGAAGCACATACTTATGTAACGAGCGGAACTATTGCTCAATGGTATTTCAATAAGGACGGCTCCACTCCGAAAAAGAGTATTCGAAACTCTCTGAGGTAAAAAAGAAGCCTTTCTCTTGTTTTCAGGTTCTTGAACCAAGTGGGGGTCTGATATTGTTGTTCTAGTCTCCCCCAGGGAAGACTTTGGACTAAAAAACTGGCTACAAAATCTTGGTTTTGTGCAGGCATGCCTTTGGAACATCATCGGGAACAATATGCATATCGGGATTACTCTTTCTCATTGTCCGAATGGTGAGGGCTTTGGTGGATGCGGCGAGACAAGAGAATAATAGTACTGCTTCAGGAATAATAAACATGATCCTTCAATGCTGTGTTAACACTCTCTTGTCTGCTATTGATTTTCTCAACAAATTCACAATCAACTTTGCTGCTATAACCGGAGAAGCATACTGCACATCTGCAAAGATGTCTTATGAGCTTCTAAAACGCAATCTTCTGTCAGCTGTTTTCGTAGAGACAGTGTCAACGCGCATTCTTGGAGGCATTGTTTTCGTTCTCTCAGCAGTTTATGCTATCGCGGTTAGTAAAACAAAACTAAATTGTCTTTCTTTCATTAAATTAGCATTTAGGAGTTGGAAGTTATGATGAAAATTCAAAATTGTGATATTTGTAGGCATGTGGGGTTGTGAATGGGGTCAGCGAACTCGGGGCAGATTCATATTTTGTAGGGGGAATGGTATGGGTGTTGCTGATTGTTATCCTCGGTTATTTCGTGCATGTTGTGGATGAGGTTATAGAGTCCGTGTATATATGTTATGCCATTGATAGGGATAGAGGTGATGTATGTAAGCAGGAGGTTCATGAAGTTTATGTGCATCTACCTATCAGTCGACTGAGCCATCCATCCTCTCTAGTTTAACATTGATTGATTCGAGTTTGTGTAACTAACTGTATACTGCGTTTAAATTTGTTGAACATTTGTATAGATTAGAGGGTTGTTCTGATTGAATCAAAATGTGAAAGTTTTTTCATTTCTGTAATTGTGATTGAAGAAAATGATTCGGATTCTTGTTTTGAATAAGGAGTGTTTGCTAAAGTCCAGATGAATGTTAACCACAAGAAATGTATATAGGTCCATTGAGAAAGAAGCTAATAGAGTGGTTGTGGATATGGTGAAAGATCATGTGAAGTTGATTGAGAACAAAGGGCCGCCTTTAGAAATGGGATTTGTCTCCCCTTTTGTTTCCACCCACCCACAGATCATGCTTTGGTTTCAGAGTTTAGTGTTTGTTGAATTCTGAACATTGGTTGGACAAAATTTATGGGAAAACTCGAAACTGATATGGGTTTGCTTACATTCTTCATGGGGAATGGAATGGAAGGAGATGAATTCGAGTGGCTCTGTTTGCGGCCATGGAAAGTGGTGGTTTGAGAGATCCAAGAATGATGGGACCGCAGACTGCACAAACTTTTACCTTTCGAAACCCACCAAACGCACGCCGAAAGTGAAACGAAACGTCAGAGATGAAACAGGGGATGGATTTGCTCTGCTCTGTCCCTTCATTGTTGAATTCGTTATTTAGGGTTGGTTTTATCTGACTTATTCAAAGATTAATTTTAAATTACTCATTCTCTAATTATTAATCTAACATTTAAATTAAATTATTAATTAATAATATATATTTTTTTTTTTTTTGCATAAATGTCAATTTGACACGAGTTATACAAAATGATATTTTATTTTAGATGTTTTAAACTGGTGACATTGATTTATTATTTATTTATAAATGATATATAAATAATAAGTTGAGAAATGATTAGGGAGATTAATATTTAAAGGAAATAACGTTACAAAATGAACAATTTTTTTTTCAATCAGTGATGTATCCCTCTCTCAGATTCCTTTCCCCTATCCCTCGTGATAAGTAAATAATAAGTTAATGACAAACGATAAGTAATTTCAATTATCCCCCATTTGAAAGAAGGAGATCGAAACCTTAATTATTCTCAACAAGGAACTCTAAAGTGTGAGTTTACAAGAAAAGATCGGAAATCTCCTTTAAAGGTTTTTTTATTTAAATAAAATCTGAAACAAGATTATTGAGAGATGAGTATACAAATAATCTTAATAAAAAATTCATCAAAGTAAAGTAGTCTAATAGTAAGAGTCGGTTTAAAATATCAAAAGGTTAATGGTTCAATTATATATCAAAGTTTTTTGAGTTAAAACGGAAAGTGTTATTTATATAAGTTCTCTTTTGTTCTAAAAAAAAATAAAAAATAAAATAACCTTATCATATCAAAGACTAAATTTCCAAAATTTGGATTCTCTTTGTAATCCAGTACTGTAATCTTTGACTGAAATTAAAAAACTTTACTCCTATAAATGCAATGCACGTTCAATTATTTGGAAACAATATGGGTCTTAAAAAAAATTAAATTATTTAAATAAAATATCCTTATATTCAGGCTTTATTTAACAACAGTTATTTATATTTACATTTTATTATTATTAAATATATAAAACTTGTTTCAAAATTATGTCCTTTTAATAATCATTCTTATCACTTAATTACTTTACTAATTATTTATATTTACTTTCTTCATCATTAATTAAATCATTCATATTATTATTTTTATTAAGTTGTTGTCATAAAACTCTTGTATCAGCTTTACAATCTCATTATTCATACTTTTTTTTTTAAAATAACCTCATGTGAAACAACTAGATACAATTTGAATTATTATTTTAATTTTCTTTCATATTAAGAAAGAAAATAATTTAGACAACCCTGTAAGTGGAACCCACGTGCGAAGGAAGGGTATTTTGGTCTGTTAAGTGATTAAGTCAACAAGGTTACCTCAGTGGCACTGACTCGTAATTTAAAACAAATTGATGGGTATTTTTACAAGACCGCACCCTATATATATATCTTACCCCCCACCGTCTCATTTCACCTTCCGTCGGCGGTTTCACTTTTTATTCATTCGCTTAAACCTTACGCAGAACAGAGGAAGGAAAAAGAAGAAGAACAATGGCGATGGCTTTCAAAATGGTAATTTGACTGATTTGATCATGATATATTGATATTTGATTGATCGTATATGAAGATGAAGTTGATGAATTTACAGGCTACGACGGGGATGTGGGTGGCGGATGAGTGTAAGAAGTCGTTTATGGAGATGAAATGGAAGAAAGTTCATCGATATATTGTGTTTAAGATCGACGAACGATCTCGATTGGTTCAGGTCGATAAAGTAGGCGGCGCCGGTGAGAGCTATGATGATTTCACCAAATCTCTACCGGAAGATGATTGCCGATATGCCGTGTTTGATTTCGATTTTGTAACTGTTGATAATTGCAGGAAGAGCAAGATCTTCTTCATCGCATGGTCTGTATCTAATTAGTATATTTAATTAATGAATTTATGAATGAATGAATCTGATGATAATCTTATCTAAATTGATTGATTATAGGGCACCGGCGGCATCTAGAATAAGAGCAAAAATACTATACGCGACATCAAAAGCAGGATTGAGAAGGGCGTTGGATGGGATTCATTATGAATTGCAGGCAACAGATCCAACTGAGATGGGATTCGATCTCATCAAGGACAGAGCCAAATAGAGAGAGCTATTATTATCTGTTGCCAGCCATGGATTTGCATCTTTTTACATTCTATAAATAACTCAGGAATCAATTCATCAATCAATCAATTCGATGATCTGATCTGATCTTTGTTTTGTGCCCTGTTTACAAGTTATAATCTTGAACTCGATCTACTAATCATCCTCCAATAATTTGACATGACTCCTCTAATTCTCTCTACCATGATTTCCTGCTAATCTTGACTTCTTACAGGTCTCTTCAGATCCTCAAAGAGGTGTAAATTGTAATGTTTATTATCTTTTCCTTTTCCAAATAGGTTGGCTGCTTCTTGAGTGCCTTAACCATCTTCTCCTCTATTTTTTTTTAATGTCTTGTTTGGATTCCAGCTTATTTAAATTTGTAAGGGTATTTTAGTAATTTTGTTGAATAAAAGAAAAAAGTTTGAATATGTATTATTTTTTATAAAAAAAAAACATTCAAACAAGGTCTATTTTCCACATCCCCATAGATTACCTGGCGTGTACGAATTTATCTTTACAATTTAGAAAAAAAATATATAACATAATTAACTTATTTAAAATTAAGATTTTGTCAAAATATTGACACCTTCATAATTTTACAAAATAAATGTCAAATTAAAGTATTTTGTTCTTTATTTTATTTAAGATTTGCTTTTTCAGTTTATGATTAATAGGTTTTATATATAGATCATGATAGATATTACAATAGTTTATAATTATTGATTTTATTTTATTTTTGCCTCAATTATATAAAACTATATATCAATATTATTTTTTAAATAATTTTAACTAAAAAAATGTAACAAATGTCATTTTTCAAATAATAATTAATTTATTTTGTTTATTATACTTAAAACGTCTTAAACCCACCCGTTTATTGTAAAACAATATTTATGATTTTTATCAATATATAATAACTTTTTCTTTTATTAATTTAAATAATAAAATATGTTAATAAATAAATAATGTGAAACTATCAAATTATAAATATAATTATTTTTTTTTTGTGAGGAAACGCGTAGCCACCAATGAACTTTAATATGCCAAAAAAGAATCATGATGTTTAGTGAGAAACTTGTTTCATTCAATTTATTCTTAATTTTATTTATTAAACGGTTTAAATATATTAAATTATATTTAAAAGTTTTGTTATGCCAGTATATTTATTGAATCCAAATAGTTATTCATTTAGAAGTATAACGTAGATATGTGACATGAATCTTTTAAAAAAGAAATTGGTATTTCTCTAAGGCCTTGTTCGTATTTGGGTTTTTAAAATAACCCAAGCAAATCAATTGTCATTTCACTCCCCCTCTCATCCTTCAAATCAATCAAGTCATTAACCAAAATACTAAAATACCCTCTATTTTAAATTATAATTATTTATTTTAATTATATATATCAATACCCTTTAAGTCTTTTTACCAAAAAACATTATTATTTTCTCAAAATTATCACCAATTATTACCAATAATCATTTTTCTCTCTTTCCAGATTATTTAAATAACCGGACCGAACAAGCCCTAAGGTTTTTTCATTTCCCTTTAAGAAATGAATTTCTTAATAATATGTTTGAAGTGTAATATTAATAAACGTATCATTTCAAAGAAAGAAGTTGATTTAATATTAAAGATTAATTTACAGTAAAATTAAAATAGGTTGGATTAATGAAATTAAAATTAAACTTAATCCACCAAATAGTTAACTAATAGTTTTATCTAATAGACTAAAAAATATATATATTCAATTATAATAATAAAAAAATAATACTAATCTTTCTTGACCATAAACAATAAACAAAATAAAATAATAATAAATCTATATGAGATAAAGGAGTTTATCCTTTTATTCATTTTAGTGATTGCACTAACAAACGAGAGGTGCATATATGATAACATGATAAGTATAACAATTAAATATATATATATTATATATCAAATGAATCAAGCAACTTTTAATTATTGAAAATTTTATAAATGACAAACCGACATTAAATAATAAAAAAGTACACCAACTACAACTTATTTACATCTAGTACCATTATATTTATAAATAATTTCATCCATAGCCATAGGTTTAATTAACCCCTCTCAAACCTTATAACCTTCCAATTTTTTTATTTTATTTTTCTTAATGAATTAGTTTACAAGGACAACCTCATACTTTATTTTCCTGAATATTATAATATAAAAGGAATTCATAAATAATAATGATTTCGTTAAATCCATCCACGTCATGCTCTTATCTTTAAAAGACTATTATAGAAAATAATTTTAAAAAAAAGTAGCATATAGGTTAGATGCTATATAATGATGAGACCAGTAGAATAATGATTTGATATATTAGCTAGTAATTATAGGTAGGTAATAACATTGTCTCATGTGGAGTATTAATCGAGCTAATTGCTGATTATCAATCAATAACGCAATCCTTTTCGTTTTTTATTATTCCATTTGGCAACTTTATTTTTATAATAATGATCATATTTCTATGTTACAAATTAAAGCCACCACCTATAATTTCAATGATGCTGTTAGGGGCATTTTTTTTTTTTAATTTGAATGAATTATCACACATGAAACTGTTATTATAGAATAAACTCTAACGAAGTTAGAGTCAAGACTTCGATGATCGAACCGTGAAGAAAACTTATTAGAGAGGTGAATAAAGACTTTAGAGAGAAACAAATTTGAATGAAATTCTTTCTATGTGAACTTATTGAAAAATAAGAACACGATTACAATTTACAACTTATATAGTTAAACAAAATTTAGATATTAAAATAAGAGATCTCAATAATCTCATTAACTAGAGATAATTCTAAAAGACTTGGATAATCCAAAAGTCTCTTAAATAATGAAAAGACACATTTATTATTATTATCACTTTAATTTTTAACACTTCCCCTTAAAGTGATGTCTGATAAACTAGTCACAACTTAGATCGTAAATTTTCGAAATAACCTTTAGAAAGTGCTTTTGTGAAGATATCAATAACATTGTTTTCACTAATTACTTCAACCATCTCAATGAGTCCCTCCAGTACTTTTTCACGAATAAAGTGATATTCAAACTCAATGTGTTTTGTCCTAACATTAAACACAGGATTTGAAGTCAATTTAATAGCACTCAAATTATCTCTATGGATAGGAACTGGCTGATCAAACTTGACATGAAGATCCTCTAAGAGTCTACGAAGCCATATGCACTCATGTGCTGCATGAGCTGATGCTTTGTATTCCGCTTCTATCGTAGATAATGATATTGATCCTTGTTTCTTATTACTCCATGATATGTTAGTGTTTCCACAAAGAAAAACAAACTCAGTTACTCAGATGTGGACCTTCAATCGTCTCGATCTTCAGCAAAGTCAACATCCGCAAATCCTTGTAAGGCAAATTTTGAATCTTTCTCGTAGAGTAGACCTATATCTAGTGAGATGTTAATATACTTCAGATTCTTCGCTTCTTGAGGTGTGGTTTCCTTGGCTCTTGCATGTATCAACTCACCACTCCAACTACATAAACGATGTCATGCCTTGTTATAGTTAGATAAATCAGACTTCCAATAAGAGCACGAAATAGATGAGGATCTGGTAGACATGTTCATTCGTCTCGACTCAATTTGGGATTTACCTTGAGAGGAGTATAACTATTTTTTCCATTTGTCATACCAAATTTATCTACCAGCTTCTTTGCGTAGTTGATCTGTGATACAAGCAACCTTCATCTCAAAGCGAAGAGATCTCATCTTGTAGCCGAGCAACTTCATCATAGTTATTGTCCGTCAAGATTATGTCATCCACATATGGAAGCACCACCACCATCTGTCATTGATGCTTCTTTATAAATAGACTTGAGTTGGATTCTTAAGCTTTATACCCACAAAACTGAAGATATTCTGCAATCTTATCATACCAATCACGCGGGGTTTGCTTTAATCCATATAGTGCATTCTTAAATCTACAAATCAACTAGTGATCATCCTTCTTCTCGAATCTAGGTAGTTGTTCCATATATATTGTGCGATTAAGTTCTTCATAGAGAAATGCATTTTTGACATCCAATTGCCATAACTTCCATCGAGACTTTGTTGCTAAGGCTAATATAGTGTGAATTGACGTTATCTTAACAATTGGACTGAATGTCTCCTCATAATCTTCTCCATACTTCTGCGAGAATCCTCGAGCGACCAATCTAGCTTTGTATCGATCTATGATTCCATCAACCTTTTGCTTGATTCGATACAACCACTTACATGTGACTACTTGAGTATTATGAGACTTCAGAACGGCGTCTCATGTCTCATTCTTCTTGAGATCATGCATTTTCTCCTCCATATTTGCCACCTATTCCTTAATATTCTTTGTTTCATTATAAGAAACAGGTTCCTCATCGTCTATTGCGTTTGCCAAGAAATAAGAGAAGGTTGTTACAAAATAATCATCCTTGAATCGATAGGGCCTTAAAATGTTCATTTTTAGTCAAGATTCCTCATTCCGTTGTTGACTAGATTCTTTCCGATATGAACTTTCTGGTAAACTTTTACTTTCACCTCTTTCATCGAATGAAGTATCTTGAGCTAACTCAGGCCTCCCCCTGTCACTATTATCACTATTAGAGGAGTTTCTCGTAGACTTGGGTATGAGAATGTTAGTCTGAACATTTTTCTCAATATCCTTAATATAAGACGAAGAGATTTTGTAAAAAACCACATCTCTCGACACAGTGCATTTGTGGGTTGATGGATCATACACGACCACCATTTTCTTCTCTCGTCATAGCCGACGAACACACATTTGACTGCCTTTGCATCTAATAGATGACGATGAACCCGTTTCTTATAATGAAGCAAGGAATATTAAGGAATAGGTGGCAACAATGGAAGAGGAAATGCACGCTCTCAAGAAGAATGAGACATGGGACGCCGTTCTGAAGCCTCCTAATACTCAAGCAGTTACATGTAAGTAGGTGTATCGAATCAAGTGAAAGGTTGATAGAAGCATAGATCGATACAAATTTAGATTGGTCGCTCGAGGATTCTCACATAAGTATGAAGAATATTATGATGAGACATTCAGTCTAGTTGCGAAGATGACGTCAATTTGCACTATGTTGGCCTTAGCAACAAGTTTTCGATGGAAGTTGTGGCAATTGGACATCAAGAATGCATTTCTCTACGGATAACTTAATCGCTCAATATATATATATGGAATAACCACATGGATTCAATAATAAATATGTCTTTTTGTTAATCAATAGACTCTTGGATTATCCAAGTCTCTTGGAATTATCTCTAGTTAATGAGACTCTAGAGGTCTCTTATTTTAATGTCTAAGTTTTGTTTAACTATATAAGTTGTAATCGTGTTCTTATTTCGACAAATTCATATAAAAAGAATTTCATTCAAGTTTGTTTCTCTCCAAAGTCTTTATTCATCTTTTTATAAGTTTTTTCAAGATTCGATCATCGGAGTCCTGATTGTGACTTCGTTACATGGTATCAAATCTTTGGTTACATTTGTGAAGAAGGTGTCGTTGTTATTTGATATGGAAAGTGATGGTCGTGTAGCTGGACTCGGTTTGGAGTTGTTAAACTAGTCAAACTAATGAATATGGAAGACCTATATGGAATCGTACCTAGTCGGGGAAGACTCGTGGGACATCGTCATAGACAACGATGATGTAGCTCCTAAGAATGTAACTGAAAATGCAGAAGCATCAAAAAAGTGGAAGAAACTCAACACAAAGGCAAAATTTGTGTTGAAGAGGTCAATCTCCCACAATCTGTTCGAGCACATCATCATTAGTGGATCTGCTTGTGCGATCTGGGAAACGCTTGATCGTTTTTACAACAAGAAGAACAAGGCTCGTCTCTAGATACTTGAAAACGAGTTGGCAGCCACAAAGTAAATCAGAATTGTCTTAGAGTTCTTTCTTAAGGTAAAAAACATATGCTCATAAATTTCTTTACTAACCCGGATAACAAAATTTTAGAGGCTCGAACAAAGAGGTATATTGTTCGAGGGCTTTGACTAGAGTATACTCTATTCATCACCTCGATTTAAGGTTGGGCTCAACAACCTTCACTCGAGGAGCTTAAAAATCTCTTATCATCTCAAGAGTGGTTGACCACACAAATGACTGGAATGAGTATAAAGGAGGAGTTGAACAGTGTTTTGCTCGTGAAAGAAATCGAGCTGGAAAAGGGGAAAGTTGAAGAAGGAATAAACATGTTAGGATTCTTTAAATATTCCTAAAAATCCCCTTAAGTGTTTCAAGTGCGGCAAGAATGGACACTTCAAGAGAAATTGTCGTGTAAATTTGGATGAAAATTTCGCTAGTACAAATCTCGGAGAAAAGTTTAACCAGTGTGTTGAGGAGGACTGGGACAAGGTTTTTCATGTCGATGTGATGATTTCAAAGGAAAATCAAACAGAGGTGTCTCATGATAAACATGAGATCAATCAAAGGTGGATCGTTGATTCAGGGTGCGAACATCACGTTACTAAAGATGATTATGTGTTCTCATCAAGTCGAATTCATAAAGGGGGCGGTGGCATTGTCACGACAGATAACTCAAATCATGAAGTTAAAAAGGAAGGATCAGTTGTCATTAATAGCGGTAAGGGAGAACCTATTACTCGGAAGAATGTCTACCACATTCCAGGAATTTAGAAGAACCTTTTCTTGGTAGCAAATACTGTAGACGCCGAAAATCTTGTGTTGTTCGGTCTACATGATGTAAAGTTTTTAAGGAACGTGAAAGAAATCAAGGCGGATGTGGTTCACACTAGAACTTGGGTAAATGATCTCTTTGTCCTTTTAACATCAAATTTGTACATCGAAAAAGTGAACGATAAAAGCACCACTTTTCTATGGCATGCAAGGTTTGGGCATGTCAATATGACTAAGCTTAGTGTTATGTTTCAAAAGAAACATGTCGAAGGTCTACTTGGAGATCTAAGATCGAGGAGGACAGTGTGTGTAAATGATGTCAATATGGGAAGGCTCATCAACTTTCATTTGACAACTCTGTATCGAGAAGTAAATGTCATTTGGATCGAGTTCATAGTGACTTGATGAGATTAACTCAAACTGTCTCATACTTGAGAAGTAAATATATGTTACTATTTGTGAATGATTTTTTTCGGTTCACTTGGGTGTAATTTGTGAAAGTGAAGTCCGAAGTGTTCTCTAAATTTTTCGAGTTCAAGGAGACGTAGAAAGAGAACAAGACAAGAAAATTCGAGTACTACGGACAAACAATGGTGGAGAATTTTGCTCAAAAGAGTTTGAATTGTTTTGTAGGCAAAATGACATAAAAAGATAACTCTCTTGTCCAGAGACCCCACAACAGAATGAGATTGTCGAAAGGAAGATTCGACACCTTACATAGACTTGTAAGTCGTGACTGCATATGAAAAATATATCAAAGCAGTTATGGGTGGAAGGCATGAGTTGTGTTGCACATGTCATCAATCGAGTTCCACTTAGCCCAAATAAGAAGACGATTACAACTTATATAATTAAACAAAATTTAAACATTAAAATAATAGACCTCAAAAGTCCCATTAACTACATATAAATTTAAGAGATTTAAATAATTCAAGAGTCTCTTGAATAAAAAAAACACATTTATTATTATTATCACTTTAATTTCTAACCTAAACAAGGATACTAATTGCCGGGAAAAAAATAGAGACTAAACCTATGAATCTACAATCCGAGCGATTTTTCATTTACTTGACCCATCTTTTTTTTTCCCAGAAAATCCACTAACTAGTTTTTACTATTCGAGTTCAACAAATGACCCTAGTACTATCAGTATTTTTTCTAACATATTTTTGAATTTTTTTTATTAGTTGCTAACATAAAGAATAAAGAAAAGTAGTATTAAATAAACTCCACCACTAAATAAATCATTATTGTTGTCAAACAAATAAGTGGTAAATTTGATTTGAAAGCCCATAATAATTATTTTATATATGGGTCTAAACTTGTATGTGGGCTCATCTAGGCCCATGAATATAAACTATAAACTACATTGGAGTTTGGACAACCACTTGAAAAACAACAAGGACTGGGCCAAATTTAATACTAAATCAAATCACTCCAATTGATAACAAATAGATCTCACATGAGCCAAGCTGATGGAAAAAATTTAATTGTTTTCCATCAAAAACAAAACAAACTAATGAGAATTTAGGTTTTATTGTATTTTCAACTTATTTTTGGGTTATTGGGTCGATTAGAATTCGGAATTATAATTTTCATGTTAAATTTGTCACCATCTAATTTAAATATTTTAACTGAATTATAATGGAACCTTATCCTTATATAAATAAAGGATTAGACCGCCGGCCCAGGGTGCGGCATTCTAAGCAACCACACCTCCCTCAGGCCCTACAAATTAAAAAAAAAAAAAAAAATTCCACTACCAAGATTTGAACTTAATAATATTTATAGTCAATTAAACTAGATTACTTTGATTAAATATAACACAAAGTTATTGATTTTTTTAATATATTCAGTTAAATAAAAAAACAATAATTTGATTTTCACCTAGCCTAGGACATCTCAATCTTCAAGGTCGACTCTCGACCCAGTTTAGCATTTTATGTTCAACAAGACCCTAAACCCAAAGCTCCCATTGGATGAACCTTGATTGGGATCGAAAGTCTTAGTCTTCTCTCTTATTCATTAACCTTGCAAATAAATTTTTTTCTTAGAATGATTTCAAGACTTTTATAAAAACAAGTTTTAATTTAAGTATATCATTGTTAATGCACTTATGACTTCAAAATTTGATTATTCCGATTTTAAAAGCCTCTCATTGTGTTCACATTTTTTAATTCTAATGTTTTTAATCTTCAATCACTTTTGCTTTGGTTGGTTCTTAATCCTTCTTCACGAGGTTGAGGAAACAATTTTATTTAAACAAACTGTTTTACTTAACTTATAGAAATATTTAACTCTTGTTATCATTAGAATAGAAAAAACGAATTTCATATTTTATGACTAAACTTGAAATATTTTAGATCTTGACAAGAATTGCACATTTCAAATATAAAATAAGGTACAAGATTCTTGGTTTTAAGTTAGAAACCAATTTAATGTAATGGGTATACACAAAATACAATCTTTATGAGAAATCAACAAGAACCAATTTTTTAAAATTGAGCTGGAATTCACTGGTGTTTTCCAAACATAATTCAATTGTTATAGAATTGAAATTTGAATTTCAAAACAATTTCTTCCACCACCTCATCCAAAGTCCAAACAGAATTAGAAGAAACATATGAACAATAAAAAATGAACTAATTGGATCTAGGTAAGGAGGGAGGGTCCAATGGTAGACCAGCTCTGCTCTGTTGAATCATGAACCCATCCCAACCCAACCCTACCCGGGTCTGGTCTGGTCTGGTCCCAGTCTAAAGAACGAGGTGATACGAACCGTCCGATCTTACAGATGGCATGAAAAGTGAAGATGAAAAAGTGAAAGACAGAGAATAACAAGATTTTTACCACTTTCCCTTTTCCCTTCATGCTTTATTAATATTGTGGGGTTCAATTTGAAAAATAATAATTAACAAAATTAAAAAGCATAAATCAAAATCAAACAAGAAAAAGGGGTCCATCATTCACTCATCCCACATGTTCATGTTGGTATGCTTTTTATTTCACTTTATTAATTAATTAATACTATGTACTGCATCTAACTTCTTCCATTATTTTCAACCATATTAAAAAATTGGTTCATCACAATTTTTATTTTATTTTTTAATTTAATAATTAATTCACTAAGAACCCAAATAATAATTTTTTTCTTACAATTGAATTTAAAAAATCCAATAAAAATCTTCAATAACCCAACATCAAACAAACTCTAAGCTGGTTGTTCTGTACTTTCTTCTTCTTTTTTCTATTTTTTTTACTTTAAAAACAAAATTAAAAGCAATATAAATTCTCAAATAACTCTTTAATTCTTTCAAATTCATTATTTTGAGGATTGTTTGCACTCAATATTATATATTGGACAAGGATTGGTAGTTTAAACTTAAATATAAAGAATAGCTTTATTTAATTTTTTTTATCACAGATATATAGTGTAATTGGCTTAAGAGATCAAATGTTCTGGGTTCGATTTTATCGAGAAGCGCTTTGAGTTGAAACGGAAAACATGACGGGGCGAAGAACAGAGCTAATGGGTGTCATCATGACACTGTCATGTTAGTTTTTCTTAATTATAAAAATATATATAATGTAATTAAAGTGAGAAAAACTTTACCTCTTAAATTTGGTTTATACTATAAATGTTATAATTATAAGGTAAGTAATGACTATAAAAATAACACTAACTTTCTAAATTAAATATATATATATATATATATATATATATATATATATATATTAAAATAAAATTTTGTAAATAATTTCAACCTAAACAAACATTATTTTATTTTCTAACAAAAATTTAAAATAATTAATATATTATTCCAATAGCTCTATATTGAGAAAGCCCACCTATATATAAATAAACTCACCTATATATTGACCCTACTTGTAATTATTTATGTTTTTTAAACATAAAAACACAAATATTGCTGACTTTAGAAACAGTTAAACTTATAAAAATAGATGACACAATTATATGAGACATATAAATATAAATTAACACAACAATGAATGATCAATCTATGTTGTATATGAATATAACCAATGATTTGTTTGCATAATACATTAATATTTTATTATAAGATATTGTAGTCTATGTTGTAGATGTATATAACCAATTATTTGTTTGCATAATACATTAATATTAATTAATAGATTTCATTGAAGATTGTTAAAATAAATAAGAGAACAATAAAATGCATATTGATTCACGTGTGTGTTTGTTTTGTTTCATCATGTGATTTCTCTTTTAAAAGTTTTTAGGTATTTCATGAGAAATACATGATATATAATATAATATATATTTATATATATGCACCTAGAAACTCAGCTCATAAATATTTATTGGAGCCGCCCTCTATTAATAACACTTTAATTAGATATTATAGTTTGAAATTCACTTCTGAGCTCTTTATATATTTATTTATTTATACGGGTGAAAAAAGGTCAAAATTATCAAATAAATAATTTAAACTAGCCTAAATATATATAATATAAACTAAATGATAACAAATTTAAATCTAATAATTAACAAAACAAAAAAAAACCAAATAAATCTAACCTGGAACACGAGAAGACGAAGAAGAGAAGCGACAGAGGCGGCTGTGACGCGGAAGAGAGAGAAAAGAGATAGGCGAATAAAAAAGAGAAGGGTTAGGGTTTGTATTTATAAAGGTATTTACCGAAGGTTTTTATATTATTTTCGGTTTTGACCCTCCTTAAAACCGAAGGTTTTCCAATAAACTTTCGGAAATAAGAATCACGGTATTTAATATTTTTTTTTTTTGGGATGAGTCAAAACCAAAGGTTTATAGGATAAACCTTCGCAACTTACAATTTCAGAAAAAGGTAAAACCGAAAGTTCTTTAAATAACATTCGCAATTAATCATTCTCCAACTTAGAATTTTTTTTTATTTTTTTGGGATGAGTCAAAACCGACGGTTTATTGGAAAACCTTCGTATTTAAAAATTCCAGGAAAGGTAAAACCGAAAGTTTTTGGAATAACCTTCGCAATTAACCAACTCCCAACACTTAGAATTTTTTTGGTTTTTTTGGGAATGTCAAAACCGAAAGTTCATTGTAGAACTTTCAGTACTATTTAGTAAACCCGAAAGTTTTACACCCCTCTCGAAATCTATTTTTAATAACGAAAGATTTGTTTCTTTCGAGATCAGTTAGGAGAGTTTTATAAAACCTTCGATAATATATGTCGGTAAATGTAATTTTTTTTTACCAGTGTTAACATTTTGGATTCTTATATTTTTAATAGATAAATATATATTTTTTATATATTTATCCTTTAAAGATGATAAAATAATAATAAGTATATATATATTAAGAAGTTTTATGCCTTTATGTATATTAAAAATGATTAAAATCATTTGAGCACAACCACAAAAATATGACATAGAAAATAAATAAATAAAAAACAAAAAAATCAAAATAAAATGTTATTCAATAAGTTATCGAACTCGTAAATTCTCGAGAAGAACGATTAACTTTCCGACAGACTCTACCGACTTTTCAGAATGTATCTAATAAAACATCATAATTATAGCATTATAAATGATAGGCATCGTACGACTACGATTAGTGAAAGTTCGACGATTTCTCTCCAACCATATAGTCCACAAAAAAATAATTGTGATGGTAACCCAATTATTTAGGTATGTCATATTAGCCACATCAATCCAAATTTTTCAACAACTATCCAAAACTCGGAAATCACTCGATGAATCTCAGTGATACTTTACAAAAAAACATCAAATACTAGTCATCAAACGACAATCAAAAGTAAATGAATTGTCGATTCAACATTCTCATGACACATACGACTAACCATAATATAACAATTTTTATGCGTATCATCCGTAAAAATTCCATTATGAATAGTACTTTATAAAAAAAAAAAAAAAATTAAAATCTTAAATTAAATCTTTTGACTCCCAGAATATATCAAATGTGAACACACTAGAGTTATTTATTAGCAAAATTAGGGATGGTTTGGTTTTTGTTTTATTCCAGCAGCTCTCTCACCGGATAAAGCGGAGAGTACCAAACACGTTATAAGAAATCATCGCCGCTGATTATTGAAAAACAAAAAACCAATTATATATAAACTATACCTGATATAATCCAACGGTCAAATATCCTGGGTCCCATGAAGTCTTTACACTTTATCACGACAAGATCAAATCATACACTTGACATCTATTATCTATATAATTAAATAAATAAACCATAGTAATAATTTAATAAACTAACTAAATATTAATTTAAATTTAAAAAAAAAAAAAATTGATTTATAGTACTTATCCACGTTCGCTAACACTCACTCACTCCACTCTTTCTCTCTCACTGATCATGGCGCCGGTTCAATTCAACCGTCTTCTTCTTTTCATATCCTTTCTATTCTCAATCATCATCGGAGCTCCGGCGACGGCCGATCAAACCACCAAAACCTACATAATTCGTATCGACAGGTTTGCCAAACCCTCCATCTTCCCTACCCATTATCACTGGTACACTTCCGAGTTCACCGATTCACTCTCCATTCTCCATCTTTACGATACTGTTTTCCATGGATTCTCTGCTTCCCTTACAAAATCAAACCTTGACTCCATTCTTCAACACCCATCTGTTCTTGCTTCATTTGAAGATCGTCGGAGGAATCTCCATACAACTCGTTCCCCTCAGTTTCTCGGCCTCAGGAACCAGAAGGGACTATGGTCGGAGTCTGATTACGGATCTGATGTCATTATAGGAGTATTCGATACTGGGATTTGGCCGGAAAGGAGAAGCTTTTCCGATCTGAATCTCGGCCCTGTTCCCAGTCGATGGAAGGGTGTTTGCCAGACTGGGGTGAAGTTTACGGCAATGAATTGTAACAGGAAGATTGTTGGAGCTCGGTTCTTTGTTAAAGGACATCAGGCGTCGGGTCAAATTGGAGGGCCCGGCGGGGCAATCAATGAAACGATTGAGTTTCTATCTCCGAGAGATGCAGATGGACATGGCACCCATACGGCATCGACTGCCGCGGGGAGGTATGCTTTTCAGGCTAGTATGTCTGGATATGCAGCTGGGATTGCGAAAGGAGTTGCTCCCAAGGCTCGATTGGCTATTTACAAGGTTTGTTGGAATCAAGCTGGTTGTTTTGATTCAGATATTCTAGCTGCTTTTGATGCCGCCGTGAACGACGGCGTCGATGTTATCTCGATATCAATCGGAGGTGGTGATGGTATTTCATCTCCTTATTATCTTGACCCAATTGCAATCGGATCTTACGGCGCTGTTTCAAGAGGGATTTTTGTTTCATCCTCCGCCGGGAATGATGGGCCAAGTGGAATGTCTGTTACTAACCTTGCGCCGTGGATAACGACTGTCGGAGCAGGAACAATTGACCGGAATTTCCCAGCTGATGTGATTCTTGGAAACGGCCGTAAACTCTCCGGCGCGTCGCTATACGCCGGTGAGCTTTTGAATGGTAAAATGTATCCATTGGTTTATCCTGGTAAATCAGGAACTCTCTCTGCTTCTCTATGTATGGAGAATTCTCTTGACCCGAATTTTGTGAAAGGAAAGATTGTAATTTGTGATCGTGGAAGCAGCCCACGTGTTGCGAAAGGATTAGTTGTTAAAAAGGCCGGCGGGGTTGGAATGATTTTAGCCAACGGTGCTTCAACCGGCGAAGGTTTAGTCGGAGATGCTCATCTTCTTCCGGCGTGCGCAGTTGGCTCCGATGAAGGTGATGCAATCAAGGCTTATGTAGCATCAGCTTCTTCAACAGCAACTGCAACAATCAATTTCAGAGGCACCATTGTTGGAATCAAACCAGCTCCAGTTGTTGCATCATTCTCCGCCAGAGGACCGAATGGATTGAACCCAGAAATTCTAAAACCCGACTTGATCGCACCTGGGGTGAACATTTTAGCTGCTTGGACAGGAGCTGTAGGTCCGACAGGATTGGATTCTGATTCCCGGAGAACTGAATTTAACATTCTGTCGGGCACATCAATGTCGTGCCCACATGTTAGTGGCGCAGCCGCCCTGTTGAAATCTGCACATCCCGATTGGAGCCCTGCTGCAATTCGTTCGGCAATGATGACAACTGCTTTCGTTTTAGACAATAGGTTCAAGAACATGACTGAAGAATCCACCGGAAAACAATCAACCCCATATGATTTCGGCGCAGGACATTTGAATTTAGGACAGGCAATGGATCCCGGGCTAGTATACGATCTAACAAACGACAATTACGTAAACTTTCTATGCTCTGTGGGTTACAATCCAAAGACGATTCAAGTAATAACCCGATGGCCGGTGAACTGTCCTGCCAGGAAACAATCCCCGGAAAATCTAAACTACCCATCTATATCTGCGTTATTTCCAAGCCAAATCGGTGCAGCTTCGTGGAGCAAGACATTCATCAGGACGGCGACGAACGTGGGGGAGACAAATGCAGTTTACAGGGTGAAAGTGGAGTCGCCGGCGGGGGTGACGGTGGTGGTGAAGCCAGGAAAGATGGTGTTTACGGAGAAGATGAAGAAACAGAGCTATGTTGTGAAGGTGACAATAGAGAACAGTAAAGGTGGTTTGGTTTTGGGTGATTCGGGTGCTGTATTTGGGTCAATTTCTTGGTCGGATGGAAAACATGTTGTTCGGAGTCCGATTGTTGTCACACAAATGGATACATTCTGATCTGATCGTTGGATGGATCCGATTCCGATGAATGGATGGATGGATTCCGATATAGGATCCCAATCTACACTTGCAATTAGGGTAGCATAACTCGGCTACTCTTTGCTTGCTACTGTTAGTAAGCATTAGGTTCTTTCAACTATAGAACAAGGTTCTCTTTTGTTTGCTTTTTTTTTTTCTAATTAATATGCTTTTTTTTACTTTTATTTGATTTTTTAGTTTAAATATTTGTCAAATTAGACCGAGTGTAACGTTTTCTTACATGAGATTGCTAAAAAAAATGATGAAATTTGCAATTGATAATTGTGTTTTGATGTCTTTTTCATAATTTATTAAGACAGGCTTGGGAATGGTTGATTAATGAGTTTTCAAAGGCTAATTATGTTGAATAAGACATGAATGGCCGACACAAATTATATATAATTATAATATATTTTAATAGAATAGAATAAGATTCAATCTAATTCTAAGCCACTACTTTAGTCAGATTGTCATTTACCAATGTATTCCCTTTATATATATTTAAAATGGCAAATAATCAACTAAATGTTATGATTTTTTTTTTTTTGCATTATGGTCTAAACTAGCAATGGTTTAATATGTGATTATCACATATTAATCTCCATAGTTATGTTGTTGTTCTTAAAGATTTTGTACCCTTGAATTCATGAATTTGAACATTAGTATTTTCTTTTCCATGTAATGCAATTATTATTAATCAAGAAATTAAACATTTTACCAAAGATTTGTTTTTGACAAATAAGAATAATTGTTTTTTATTTTAATTTAAGAAGTTATCAAACTCTATCCCAACTTAAACTTAAGACGTTTTTAGTATAATCGCATGTTTGATATAACTAGCCAAAGATGTGTACTTTTTACATTTTATCTATGTAATGAGGATGCCATATATAACAAAGTTTGTGACCTAGGATTTCTATTACTAGGAGAGGAAAGTAGGTCTCCTCCAATAGAGGAAGAATAAGTGGAGAAGGTAGTGGAGAACTATTATTAAAAAATCATACCTATTAATATTTTGAATAGAAAGTGTGATATATGATTAAATTCATATTAAAAGAAGTAAACACAAGACAATTAGAAAAATAAAATAAATTTTACCTTTAATATTTGGAGTAAATTTGTTGTTGTTAACTTCTCATTTCTTATTCTTGTGTATTAATTTGTCACCCATCTCCTCTTCATGTATCCATCATGTGTTAAAAATGTTAATTGTCCTTATGATTTTAAAAAAAAAATCACAATCTATTCTTCTACTTTTATGACAATTTCTATCATCTTTCATTATCACATCCACAAATCTATATAATAATGTTTCACTAACATTGCTAAATTTTGTATGCCAAAAAAGTTCATGAGATTATATTATGAGTGGTAGTTATGTCGCCTTCATGGTTATTGTTTATTCTTCGAATTTCTTAAAATATCATAAAAGTTGAAAATTAATAGATTTGAACTTCTCATAAAAATTAAACACAATAACTAAAACTTGAACTTCATTGAATAATGGTACATACAAAAACCCTAATATAATAGATTGAATAATAGTTCTTACATTAGTCATTCGTTAAGGAAATAAATGTCTCGGATTTGATTTGATCGCAGCAACTTAGTGAACCATATATTTGTTCTATGATTATCTAAAATATTAAGTCTTAGAAATTAGTATTTTCATTTTAAATATAATCAAACCCCTATACAGGAATCAAACATTATTCTTCAAAAACAGTGTCTTGCTTTCTTGATAATATAAATATATCGAATTTAATATTTTTGTTGTATTAAAATATACAATGGTGTCAAAATAATCCTACTTTTTGCAGAGAACCTTCGCTTTAATGGCAGAGACAAAGGTGATGCAATAAAGATATTTAAAATAAATAAGATAATATCGTAAAGCTCTAACAAACATAAGTTATTTTTATTTGAAATTATTTTAAAATAATTCAAAATGAATAAAGACCGATTTTATATTTTCATACAAGTAAAAATAGAAATAAAGTCCAAATTGGATCGAGCAAGGTTTCTAATTTCAAGTCCATTATTGATTTGTTACCTTACCAAAAGCCCACAAAATTGGATCTGCCTTTGCAAATTGAAAATAACAATAACTAATGGGCTTAAATGATCATGAGCCCACATGCTGAACAGTTGTCATACAAATACTCCTAAATAGGCATAAATATATATATATATATATATATATATATATAAAAAAATATATATATATAAGAAATGATTAGGTGAGGTAATTTGGCAAAGGAATGACTTATTCGTTGAAAAAATCAAATAATTTCTCTCTTTCCTCCCACTTTTACATTTTCCAACGTGATGCGAAGTTATTCTCTCACCAAATTCTCTCGTCAAATTCCCTTTCTATTGATCATTTTATATATATAAAAGGTTAATTAATTAATATATGTATATATTAATAAAGGCTATATGAACTGTTATTTATTTATTTATTTTGTGTGTATAAATAAATTTATAAAATATAATAAATATGTATATATTTAAACATAAAAAGTAATAATTAATTTATTTGTTATTATATTTTTATATTTTTAAATAGTTGATAAATATTTATTATTTTAATTTATAATGTCGCATTTTTTACTTAAAATATTATATTGTATTATTATTAAATTAAATTAATAATAATTATTATATTTTAATAAAAAAAGATAATAATTATTTTATTTATAAAAAAAATGTTCAATAAAAATACATTTATCTATAGTAGTTGGAGCAAAATAAGTTTAAATTTTAGTCGAGTAAATTATAAGGAAAAATAGTAAAATACCAATTATTTATTTTTTTTAATAAGTCGAGCCCCTAAATTCTATTTATATTAATATTCAGTCCCTCTAGTTTTAGTACATTAAATTTAGCCTAAACATATTTACATTTAAAATTTAAGCTTTAATCTATTCAGACCTTGAACTATTCTATTATCTATAACTTTGACTTTTAACTTTCTAATCCGATCATTATAGCCCAAAATTTTATGTTCCATCAATTTCAAGCCTGATCTTTTATTTCGATCAAATTTGCCTCTATATTTTTATTCAGTTCAATTTGTATCCATAACATACTAAAAGTTAAAAAAAATCTTAAATTAGGCACGATTTTGTCCTTTTTCGATTGTAATCAAACATATTAATTTACAATGACATCATTTATTTTTATTTTTCGAAAATGGAGTAATGTTTGAATACTTTCTTATATTTTATTGTTGTCTTTGGTCAAAATGATTTCTTGTCATTTTTGTTTTGTTAATAAGGCTAATTTTGACATTACACATAATAAAGTAATACAAGTAAAATCTTCTAGAAGCTGGAAACCTGATGAAAATTAAAAGCAATCCATCTCTTTTTGTTTATTTGTTTAATTATTAATATGTCACAAAAGGGCCATTAGTCAAGTGTAACAACTACCTTGGATGACATATTAATTATTATTATTTATAATATATAGGACCTACATACTTATATATAATTATATATGGGATTTAGGAAAGAATTGAGCATTAATCAGATCTACCTAATTTTCAAACTTAATATATATATATATATATATATATAGGAATTAATTATCGAAACTCAATATATATAATTAATGAGCCGTCCACATTAAACTCATTTAAAAAGTAGGGTTTATGTCTATTTTTTTTTTGTTAGGTCTTTTATTCTTTTTATTGATAAAATACTAGATTTGTAGTTGTAAGAGATTTTTTTGTTTAAAATTTTATTTGAAAAATAATTTACTGGTTTGGTTTAAATTTTTGTTGTGTTATTCTTTATTTGTTATTTTTTTCACCGTCTCTATCAAAAGATTCAAAATAAGAAAATATAAAACACTTATTGAAATACCCTCTTTGTGACATATGTTATCATCTTGTTTTAATTCTTGTACTAAAATTGATTTCATGTCTTGTTGTATTAACTTATTTATTATTGGCCTCAAAAACAGATTTTCAATTAATGTATTATTTACTATTGATTCATACACACGATTAAAATTTCAAGGTCGTGTATAACTATATTTTTTATCTTAAGATATTTGTTCATATATCATTGTATTTTCAAAGTTTCTTAGATTGATCTTTAAGAAATCAACTAATTAAAGTTAGATTTAATATAAAAAAAAACTCAACTAACCCAATATCAAACAAGCTGATATTTATATGTTTCCATATTTGGAAGAAAGGCTCACATAACATTAGGCAATAATAGAATCAATTCTAGGCTAGGCTCTTATTAATAAATAATTAGTAATTTTGAATTGAAGAAAAAAGGTTGGGTTAGGACGTACGTTAGGTCACAGTCCAAAGGACTTCGGGTTGGGCACCAAGTCCTTTTACCTTTTGTCATTCTTCATTATTAATGTGATGAGACATGTCTAGCTAGTCAAAGTTCTTTAGATATGTTTTATTTGAAAAATGAAAAATAAAATAAAAATACATTAAGAAATAATTGAGAGAGACAAATTTTAAGAGAGAATGACTTGGTCACGTTCTTTCTGTACACCTTTATACTTTTTTAGCTATAATGTTTTTAGCTATAATGTGTGACTCGTCGTTCTCTCTCTCAAATTCTCTTGTCTATTATTTATAGTAAAACAATTAGGTTAATTAATTAATCTAGTAATATAAATATAGAAAAAAAATTAAAAATTAAATATTTATTCAATTTAGTTAAAATAACTTATTAGTTCAAATTACAGTTAATTTATTATTATTAATTTTTTAACTTAGAATATTGTTAATATAACCTCCACAATTATAACATCAAACTCATTACATTTATTCTCTTAAAAATTATTTATATAATTTAAACTATTTTATTAAATTAATTATTCACAATTGTATTAAAAAAGAATAAATTGAAAGAAACAATAATACTTATAATATGTATATTTAGAAAGTTTTATTTTTGAATTAAAGGAGGAATAACATGAACCCCACAATCATGACTCAACCGCTTAAACTTAAAAACTTTAAAAAAATGTGACTATAAAAGATTAAACATATAGCCCGCAAATATACTTAATCATTTAATCAGACACAGAACTTATCGTATGACGGACTCGAAGTCAGGGTCTTTTAATGTGATCCAAAGGTTATTTTTGAATGAGGGCACAAAAGAGGCAATAAAATTAGATGGAAATATGTTTGCTAATAAAGATTAATAAAAAACTAAATTATTAACAATATATTTATTGAGGGAGAGAAATATCTGATGGAAGCTTCTGAAATGTCTCTACCTAACAAAGGGAAAAGTAAATAGATATGGGTCCGGCCGGAAGGAAGGTTTAAAAAGTACCCCAATTTTTCCTTTCCACTTCTCTCAAAGGGCCAATTATTTATTCTAATTTTCTTTTCTTGTTTAAATATAAAAACTCATATTTATTTTAGTTTAGAATATTCTTCTTATATATGTATATTATTAGTTTGACCCTAGTTACTACTACTACTTACCCATTATATATATATATAAGATTAGAATTTGATAAGAATAAAATAAAATATGTATGTATGTAAATAGGCAGTGAGAGATTAGGCAGGTAATTAAGAGTTAGTTCATTTTGTAATTAATGGAGGAGGAGGATGTGGAGCCCGATTGAGCATGAGTAGTACCGGTGCCAATAAATGGTCAACTACCTAACTCTACCCAACAAATCCCAATCAATCATTTTATTAATTCACTACCCAAGATATTTATTAATTAATATCCAATTCCAATTAATTATTTATTTATTTATAATAAGATCCATCAACTAATAAATATTGGCGGTCATTAATTAATTAATTATATATATATGTACTGTGGGTGAATTTGTTGGGGGATGGGGTGGTGGGGGGTAATTAATGAATTGGGTAAAAAAAAAGAAGAAGCAATAATTGTAGGGTTGGTAGAGATGTAGGGACAGATTTGAGTTTGTTCACTATTCTCTTTATTTATTTATTTAATTAATTAAATAAATAAGTAATGAAGAAGAAGAAGAGACAGTTTACCAACCAACCATGACTACTATCTCATTCTCCTCCTCTCACGGCTTATCCATTGACTATAGTTGAAACCATATCATACATACCATATGGCATGTGGAATTAAGCTCCATTGCAAAACTTCCATATTTTGGAATCATTATTATTATGTTAACTACCTATAGAAGCATCTTATCTAATTTATCTTATATTTTGTTAAATTTGAGATTATATATATATATATTATATAAATAGAAAAAAAAAAATCATAAATGATAACAAAAGTAAATATACAAACAATGAAGTTTAGAGCGCATTTAAATCAGGAGTAATTATGACTTTCTCATATAAAGGCTCCATTTTGACAAATAAACCAATTTCTTTTACAGGTGGAAATTCACTTTCACGTTCGTTCGAATGAGTAAGTTTTCATTAAAGATAATTTAATTTTAAACAAACTCCACATCATTTCGAACCCTTGAAAATATTTTTCATTCATATTCATTCAAATATGATAAACAATGTTTGTAAAGAAATACTTGGGCCTTGTTCGGATTGAGTTTTTTAAAAAACTTAGAAGAAAAAAAATAATAATTGGTGATAATTTTGAGGAGGTAATGATTATTTTTGGTTAAAAAACGTAAAGGGTATTAATATATATAAATAAAATAAAAACAATAATTTAAAATAGAGGGTATTTTAGTATTTTGGTTAATAAAATAAGTGATATGATTGTTAAGAAGTGATTAATTATAAAATTGATTTTTTGTTGAGTTTTTTAAAAAACTCACTAAAGTTATTACATGTTGCTGGATGATTCTCATTCCCTTAATATGAATTCTTTTATATATGGTATTTTGTCTTGTATTGTATTTTTATTATGATTGAATATATATACTGTTAATTTGTTTATTCATACAAGATTAATCTTTCAAAAGAAGAAGAAGGTTTTGAGAATAACCCATGTAGTTGTAGTCTTGTAGACCTCAAATTATATTACCAAATTTTGATATACACCCCTAAACTATATATGTTTCTTAATGTAGGTCTCTATAATATTAAAAGAAGTTTTGAAAAGAAGAAGAATATATATATTATAAACGAGTTATTGAATAATTAAAAGAAAACCAAAATATTGTTTTGTAGCCAGTCGGTGATCTCTTAAATTAAAAATAAAATAAAAATGAATTCATCATGTATTTGGGGAAATCTCCACTCAATGAAAGAAGAAGGTTTCTAAGGAAAATCTTAATTAAAATGTTCAAAAAAAGTAGCTAGATTTGAATATTATTATTATTATTTTTTTTTTAAAAAGAAGTGGACTTCTTATTTGCCCATCATCATATCTATATTTGACTATATATATATGTTTGCTTATTCAGATTTTAATTGGAGGATGGATGGATGATGATGTCTTTCACAACAACCAGTTATATTACTTACATATATTGGATTGTAAATAACAAACAAACAAACAAACAAAAAAAAGAACTTATAAAAATTATAATGACACAATTATAAAGACAATTAATTAATCTATCTATGCAGGTTCATGATCAAACTGATCAATCTCTACTAGTTTTCCAAAAATGGATATGATGATACAGATCATGAAATTAATTATTACTAATTTCTCATCTATTAATAGACGATGATGATGATAATGATGATAATACAGATCAAGAAATTAATTTATGGATTGAGAAGATCTAGAACTTCATCTCCAAGCTTCTGTAATCCAACACTACATGATTTGTAGTTCTCAAACCCAAGAAATCATAAGCATTATTATTATTATTGCTATTGCTGTTGCTGTTACAAGTGCAATCCTTGCTTTTCATTATCCCCAAACTGCATGAAAAGCATAAACCCATACTACCCACCTTTATAACTGATGAGATCTTCTTCTGATCATGATTTACTACTGCCGCCACCGCCGCCGGTGGGCTCATACTAAGGTCCAGGTTCAAATCAGGGCACTTAATTTCTCTATTCTTCATCATCGGTAGTACTTTTATGTCTTCTTGTTCTTCTTCTACTACTTCTACTTGTTCTTCTTTGGTTGTAATTATTGGGTTTGCAAATGATATGGTAGTGGTGGTGGTGGTATTGGAAATCATGACTTCCGGCGCCGACGAAGATGAGTCATTTATGGATCGGTGACTAACTGGGTCAATACCTCTGTTAAGAAGCTTCCTTCTTATGTGGGTATTCCAGTAATTCTTAATCTCATTGTCTGTTCTTCCCGGCAATCTTCCGGCAATAAGAGACCATCTAAGAAGATTGAAAACAAATTAGTGATTGAATTATAAAGAAAAACCAAAAGGGTATGTTAAATTTACTTACTTGTTGCCAAGGACACTATGCAATTTGATGATGAGTTCGTCTTCGTCTTCGGTGAAATTGCCGCGTTTGAGGTCGGGACGGAGGTAATTGATCCATCGGAGACGACAACTCTTGCCGCAGCGGAGGAGACCGGCGGATTTGGGAAGAGATCGCCAACAGCCTTCGCCGTGAGCCCTAATGTAGGAGATTAGACGATCGTCTTCTTCTTTGGTCCATGCTCCTTTGTTGGTGTGAGCTTTTTCGCAGCAAGGAGATCTTCCCATCAATCTTCTTATCTGATCTGATCTGATCGGAGCTCCGATTGGAAGCAAAGAAGCTTAAGAAGAAGAAGAAGGCTTCGGTAGACTTTACAGTCAGTGAGTCGAAGCCGGCCCTTGTAGAAATTTGAGGTGGAAATTTATAGGATTTTGACTCTTCTTTTTATTTATTTATTTTTATATATATAATATATAAATATATAAATGTATATATAGAGAGAGAAAGAGAAAGAGAGGAGTGGGAACTCATTGCTTCTAGATGCGAGTTGGTGAGGCTATACTGGGTGGTGCTGGCCTCTCTCATCATCTACGTCTAGGGTTTGTTTGATTTGGGTTATTTGTATGTGTGGATGTGTGTTTATTAAGTTTTTTTTATTTAAATAATTGTTTCACAAAAATTAAAAAAAGAATTATTTGGATTTTAATTATTAAATATTCTTTTGTAAATAATGTAAGCCATAAGGGTTTATTTAAATAAATTTTTATTTATTTAAAAAACAAGTGATGGGTGATATTTTTGATGAGTTATTTATTTATTTTCATTTTTTTTTAAAAAATTTAAAGATTATTAATATATAATAATAAAATAATTTGTTTTTAAATAAAATGTATTTTATAATGAGAATGGATTGAAGAAATTGAGAGAGTGATATTAAAACGAGAAAAAGTGTGAGGATATAAAAAGAGAAATGAGGTGACGAATGAAAAATATGACTATTCTCTCTCATATTAAATTTTCAATCCAATTAAACCATGCCACCTCATTTTTCAATAAATTTTTGTCATATTTTTTTCACTCTCTATCATTTCCCATATAAAAAATAGTGAAATTTTATTAATTTTTCAGCTAATCATATTGTAAATTGATTCCCTACATAAACAAAACTTCATAAATTTAGACTTGCAAATGGAAAAAAAAAATGAGTGAACTCGACTATATTCCAGAAATAGATGCGGCTACGCTGAAAAAACAATTATCTCATTTACAAATATATCTTACAGAATTAAATATATGATAACACGTCATTATCTCCTCCAAATTTTTTTCTTTTATCCTTTCTTATTTAATATTGAAGTTAATAAATTGTATAATGTGATGGATGAAAAGTAGGTGAAATAATGTTTGATATGGTTAGATTTTTTTTGAAAAAAAAAACAAGGCTAAGAGTATGTTTGATATGGTTAGATTTAAAAAAAAAACAAGGATAAGAGTGTTTTGATCACTTGATCGATGAATCAATGATTGAAAAAGAAATGATGCAATTAATGTGTTTTTGTTAAAAAAATTTAAAACAATGTCAAACTAGTTCTAAAGTAAACTTAATTCATATCTACACAAATATAGTTAATAATTATTGTTGCATTAGTATGTACTTTAATTCACTTTTGACAGCTTTGGTAAAGAGAATTAAAGATACCATCATAGTTAATTTCAACTATATATCCTCTCTATGTATACTTGTAAGAACAAAATGTAAACAATCAATTCAGAGGTGATTAATTTAGTTTATAAATAGTGTAAATGCTTCCTAATAAATAAATAATTAATTGTTTGTTTGCTTGTTTAGGGGGCCATAACCAATTACATCATATTACTGTTTAATTAATTATTTATATATATAGCTATATATATATAAGTTTGGTTACCCTAACACCCATATACTTTAATAACTAAATCCCTATCTAAGTCATTACTTGATTACGTTACAAATAATTTAATAAATTAGTACTCACCGCCGCATTAAGATAAGATTATATATAAACCTTCTTCAAATTATGATGAAAGCAATGTTGTTGTGCGCGTCTCATCGTGTTTGGGCCGACAAATTAGTTTATAGTTATAACTCTCAAATCGGATTACCTCACATTTTGTCGAAGTAAATAATACATTTCCCTTTTACATATATATATTATTGATGATAATAAATAATTGAAGGGGAAGGTGAAAGTGGGTGTGGCTATTTTTATGATTACCATAGAAATATAAGTGGTAGTTATGATTCTTAAAGTTTATATATACTATTGGGGTACATGAGATCTTAGCCAAAAAAAAAGGACAACTAAATAAAGGCTTCTAGAAGGGTTAGGTTGGGGAGATGGTGAATATTAAAAGAAAATAAAAAGATTAGTTGTGGGGTTGTGATTGTGAGCTTTGGTTCATCTTCCCCCACTTTGATCTTACTTTTTTTTTTCTCCATAACCTTGTGTTGCAAGTTTGGAGCAATTTTATGCAAATTCAGAAAATAAAGTTACAATCGAGAGAATTATAATTTTTGAAACAACAAAACCACGACTGATTGAAAAGAGTCGATCTAATAAACCAAAATCATGTTCAAGAACCACTTATCAAAAGGCACAAATAGTTATTATGTAAATAGCTCATCTCAAACATTTGAGAATGATAAGAGGGTATGAATAGAAAGTTTATAGTTTTTATTTTTATTTAATATTAAATAAATAAAAAAAAGATCAAAGTAACAAGCTCCAATTGTTAGCCCACCAACCCTGGTCCCACATGACTCTTGTTCATCTTTATCTCCTCTCCTTTCACTCTGAAAATAACGGGTGACTATGAATCATCATCATCATCACCATTCTTAACTCTTTCTTACCATCAACTTCTTGTTGTTTCTTTGTGTATAGTGAGAATGAGAGAGAAATGTGTCTATTTAGGGCTTGTTTGTGGGTTTTTTTTTAAAAAAAATCCAATAAGATGAAAAGTGGTTATTTAAAATTTTATAAAATAAATTAAATATATTTTACTATTTTAATGAATGAAAAATAAAATAAAATAAAATATATGAATTTAGCATAAATCAAAGTAAGCCTTAGTTGAAGAAGGGGGTGTCATGTGCAATAGTGAATAATAATACATAATAATGTTACCTACCTACCTATCTACCTACCTTTTCACCCTTTTTTTCCGGTTGTCGTGATGCAAGGGGCAGGTTTCATCTTTCACCTGTTTTCCACATATTGATTTTGATTGGCTTTTTCATTATTATTATTATTAACCTAGATTCATTTTAATTACAAGATAAATAATAATTACCATGTCAAAATCTATGCCCACTTACTCCACTACACTACTACTACTGCTTGTGTTTTGAATTGACAAATTAAGAAGTTAATTGTAATAATAGAAATGGAAAAACATAGATTGTTATTATGGGTGGTGGTGGTGGTGAATGATATTTAATATTAGAAGAATTGGTTGTTATCTGTCCTCAGCTGTTTTCATTTATTATATTTTATATAGGGGGGATTTGCATTGCATGTTTTCATCCCTCTTTATTTTTGAGGTATTAGATTTAAAGATATAGGAATATGAGAACAGATAGAAAATTGAATAAATGAGGTTGTCCCATGAGGCAAACAAGCATAAAAAAAGATAAGAAAGAACCAACTCATCAAGTCTCATGCTATCATGTGCTGCTGCTTCTGCTGCAAATTAGACTCTTCCTCTTAACCTAGCTCTTTCTTTCTTTTACCTACTCCTCTTCATAATCATCATCATATTTCTTCTCCAAAAAACCAAATCAAACCAAACCCCATGTGATTCTCAACCTAATTTTGTTACCAACTCTGACATTGCCCACTGCCCTCCCTCATCTCTTCTCCCCATCATTCACATGGCCACCACCCTATTTTTAGTTTTAATCCCTTCTATCAAAAGCTACCCCCTTCCTCAGTTTATTATTATTATTATTATTCTAGTGTGTGTTTCATATCTCACTCAAGTCCTAAATTATTGTAAAGATATATTAGCCAGCAGTCATCTACACTACACTCTGCTAGATTGGATGGAATTGGATGAGGAGAGAAGAAGAGTTTTTCAACTCTCCTCCCCATACCATATATTATTGAGAGATTCTGAGACTCCAGTACTACACATCACATGTTACATAGATAAAAATAAATATACCAAATTCAAAGCCAGATCATCTTATATCTTATGTTTCAATCAGACCTTTTATTATTATTTTTATTATAGAGGAGGAGGAGATCATCCACCATCTATGATATGAGAGAGCATACATAGCATGCAGCATGTTATAATATCACAACCCTTCTTTCATCTAAATAACACTTTTTTTAGAATGTAATGTAATGGAATGGAATGGAATGGTTTGTCTGAACTTATTACCAATTTTACTTACTGCAGAAGAAGAAAACCAACCTTCATTTCATTTTCTTACGAACTTCATACAGGTACGACAAAACCACAACTGCAGCAGCAACAGCAATTCCCACCGCACTTTGTGCCAATACCACACCCTCACTTTTATCTACTGCACAGCTGCTTTTTGGGTCGATGAACCCTAATTCAGACAGTTTCTTGTGTGATATTGCGTATTGCTTGAAAAATTCTTCTTCATCCTGCCCCCACCCCACCACCAATTACTTCAAATTATCAGTAACAAATTTATAGCTAGCTAGCTAGGGATCATCATATCAAAACATATTTGGAAACATTCATTTTTTTATTGACAGTTTCTCTACTAAATAAAAGACATCTTTATCACATTTTATATCAAACTCAAAGTAAGAGAACAACACATGGCCATCCAAAACAACCTTACCTATTTCGTTTTAACAGTTTACCACCAGACAGACAAACAAACAAACAGTCTTAAACTATCCCTAATCAAATAGCATGGCTATTGATTGATTCATAGAGTCTGATTAGTTTCATTAACCTGACTCAATTGTCTTTATTCTCTATGTGGGGACTAGCTGCCTCAGGATTATATATTGAACTCTCCTTACAAAATCCATTATAAGCTACCCTTCTAGGCTCTAGCTAAGCTAAGATTTGACAATACTTGCGAGAAGACACATACATTAATATGTGAATGTTGATGTTTATACTTTAGAACAAAATGTGCTTTTAATAAGTGTCTTCCCTCCATAAAAGAACAAAAAAAACTGTTTTGTATGGCATTTAATCTAACCCTTCAATTTTATATCGCAATTTCTGATATGCTTGTTGTGCTGGCTATACACACAGTGAATAGAATAATCCTTGTGATTGGTAGACATGAACCTTTCAAATTTACATTACCTTTGCATACAAGTTAACTAAAGGGCGGAACACAGGATCCTCCACTAAGACCTTATCTGTTGGAAGTCTCAACAGTCCTTCTGACTCTCCATTCAAAAGCTCTCTGCATAATAATCATAACATGTTAGAGCACTCAAAATCTAAAATACTTCATTCCTGCTACTGCTAAGATCACAATAAATAATTCATCTAAGCATTTATAATAACCCTACATGAAATAAGAATTATCAAACTTCAGAGGATCCTTAGTCCAAGGGCCATCAAAACCTGATCTTTCGGGATGTGCCCTTCCCTGCATAAGAATACTCAGGCATTACCACAAAAACCAACAAAAATGGTGAAAAATAAATATCCCACCTCACAATTAATTTCACAGAGAAAAAGGTTGTGTAAAGTTTGCATGTAAAGTCAAATAAAGAATTGTCAAAATATCAATGGAACATAGAAAAAAAGGGACTAAAGGAATCTGAAAAAGCGAAGAAAAAAAGGAACGTATAAAGCTCATTATTCATACCAGTGTGTGGCCTCCTGATAGTGCCACGATATCTTTGTCACTCAGATTCATCCTATAGAAAATGTCCCTCAGATGTTGGGCACCTGAAAAGAAAGATGATGATAAAGTTTTTATTATTACACAATTACCAATGGCTGTATTTACACAGTATCATGCATGTGTCATGTGTGAATTCTTAGGAGTATAGTTGACACCACTCACAAGCAGGAGTTGACATGGATTTTTTAAGATTTTCTAAAAGATTTGGTCATTAGTGCATGAAATAGGATATATTCAACATTCAAATCCATGTTAATAAAAGCAGCTCAACCAAAAATCCAATCTGCATATCTATGAGAACCAGAAGATGGCTATCTTATAGCCTTTTAACCTTCTGAAAGTTACTGCTAAACAAATAAAAAAAATCCACAATTTAAGACTATGAAGACCACAAAGGATCCATAATTGCTGCTTTGAGGAGCTAAAGAAACTACAGATGGATTTGAAAAAAGTCAAAGAAAGAAGATCAGTCAAAGTGCCGTCAGTTAGGCAATTGCATTGGCAAACTTCCGGCCAGACTGAAATAGTTGGTTAAAAGACCTTTTCACATTTTGAACAAAACAATCAAGAAAATGAAAATGTTCAGCATTGCCATCTAACAAAAGTCAGAAAGTGCATTAAGTTTTTCAGATTTACTACTAACCTCTTCATGGTGAAAACTAAGGAACTATTAGATGGTGTTTCAGGATATTAGCATATTGGGGGTCCTGTTATTCATCTTTTATCATGGTATATAGAACTAAGAAGGATGATGACAGTGTGCTAGGAGTAATATAGACAAGAGAACGTCAACAGTGGGATGATTTGGTTCCTAGTAACATGGTGATATATCTGAACTATTATTCGATCATCTTGGTATTATCAAAGTACTAAAACTTATATATCCATTTTTTACTACTATCCACCCACCATATGACAACTGCAGACGATACTTAAAAGGACTAAGAAGTAGAAACAGATGAGATATAGGAGCGTAGTTCTTGCACTTTACATCATTATTGGCCTCTCAATCCTGAAAGGAACGGACCTCACCTTTCTTCTTTGTTTCTATACCTGGATTACCTTCCAATTGCATAGCAAAGTGCTTGTGATTCCAATAAGTTATTCGCTAAACCCACATAAATAGTATTCCCAAAGATGGTCCTAGTCTAGCCATAAGGACAATTTACACCTTTTGTTGCTTTATTCACATATTTTCATATGATGCTTAAGTATAAGATAGGAAATATGGGCATCTAACAACTTCCTGGTGCATTTTTTTTAGAACACCAGAAGTTGCACATGACACTTCAGTTTGGAAGCTAACACACTGTTATAACCCCATCAACCTTAACAACCAAAAAATGTAATAAGTTACAGCTCATTCATTGTCAGAAATTACAACATGAAACATGATTTTTATTTTTCTCAAAGGATACAAAACCTGGGGATAATATCTTTGGATGTGTAGAATGATTAAAGTTTTACCTTTAGAGGCATTTGGAAGTCGGCCTTCCTTTGGAGAAATCATGGAGTCCTAAAAGAAAACTCAATATTTATTACAAGCCAGAAATAAAACACTCCATCCATGTGAGAAAATAATGGCACACCTTTCTACCAGGAACAAAATCAACAGTTGGTCCTCCAGTGACTTCAACTGCGACAACTCCAGCAAGCTACAGAAAAATACCACAGTAGTTGTTCACCATGAATGCTTCATACTTAAAACACAAACAAATCAATAATTTTATAGAGACCATAAGAGCTACACCTCTATTTCACTGTTTACTGCTGCAGGGTACTCAAATAATAACAAAAACTTAAACCCCAGACGCAAGAAAGCACTCAAAACATGAATACATTGCACATAACCTTTTGACATTTTGTTTTGTGAATCTTATCATCAAGAACATCCAGGAATATGATATTTTTTAATTCTGCTTTATAATTTCATCTCTCATTAAAATAAATCTTGTTTTGTAGCTCATGATTTGTTTTAAGTTCCTGAGGACCCACATCCCAGGAACATTGCTAACCAAGGGTTCACAAATCTTTCTTTTCATCATCACCTAGTAACCAAATAATGTACTGTTTAATTATCTGAAGAGGCAGTCATTAATCTCTATTATCAGCAAACTAGGTAAATGGTAACATAAAATGAAATGGTTACCTGGTAAAGATCAGCATATGAAATCTTTGGGCATCTAGCCTTTACAGTTTCTGCAATTAATTAATAAGAAAAGTATGTTAAAAAAACTAAATAAAAATCCTTCCAGATTTCCTTTCCCCCTTTTATTTCCATGCAATACAAAGATAAGCAGCAAGAAAGTTACCGCAAAAATCAATTGCGATCTTCAAGCCGTTGTTAGAGCCATGATTAGACTCCTCCTCATTTCTGATTGAGCCATTGGGGCCGCCAGTTTTAGTGGTTACATCATAAGTCCCAGCGTCATGCCACCTAGAGCGACGGAAAATCATCATCGAGAGTAAGACATTAGTTAAAGAGATAGATTTCGGGAGGGAGAGAGAGAGAATACGCCAAGCGAAGCATAATAGGAGCGCAATTCTTGTTGGAGATGAGAGCACGAAGATCTCGACGAGCTCTGTCGATCTGCTTGAGGTATTCGGTGTCCACGACAGATAACGCCATGGAAACTGTGTGTGTATTGTGGCTGAGCAGTGAGGTCTGTTAAGCTGCAGAAGATTGAGAAGAAATGGACTTGATTGGCTTGGAAGCAGCGAAATGAAAATATTCAGTTTGGTGTTGAGATAGGTTTTTTCATTGTTGTGGACTATGTCGTCCTATGCGACTTCAGCTAAGTTCCAAACCCATTTGCAACGTGTCACCAACACCAAGAGCTTCTTTGATGAAAAAAAATCTTATTAATTATTTGGATCTTTTTATTAAAATTTAATCTGAATATTTTAAAAGAAATGATAAACTCAGCCGAGGTCATCTTTATCCATGACCCATTTTTTTGGTCATGGTCTTGATTATTAAAACAGTTTTATGACTAAGATCTTGGTCATTGTGCTTATCTATGACCAACCAAATCTTAATCATGAATTAAAAAATATTATTTTTATTTTTAAATTAAAAAAATAATAAATAATTTTTAAATATAATAATAATATTTAATTTCTAATTTTTATACGTAATAATATTTTTATACATATTAATTATGAATAATTGTAAACAAATGAGGATAATTAGTAAAAATGTAGAAAATTGTGATTTTTTTGTGCTCCGAAATATAGCAAGAGTGGTCTCTATTTATAGATCTCGAAAAATTATGAATTTTGATATAATTTTTTTAAAAAAAAATTATAAATAATATTAAAATCGGATTTTAAAGATAAGAAATAAAGAAAATCTGGGCAACCAATCAGATGCTGACAAATGTCAGCATTTGATTAGATGACCATGGTTGTGATTTTTGTCATAACTTGACAAAAATAAAGACCAAATCACATGGTTTTGGTTTTGGTCATGGAATGACCCAATATTTGGTTATGATAAATTGACATGATCATCTATGACCAACATCATACCCATTATTTGGTCATGGATAAGGATGGTCTGAATGTCTTACCAAGTGGGTAGGTGAAAAAAAAATGGGTATAAAAGGATAAAACTCAAAATCTAGGATGGAAAAATATTTTATTTCGGCGAAAATTTTCTCCCAACCAAAACTCTAATAGTATTTCGTTTTTTCAGATCTAGTTATTTAATAATATTATTGAGTTTATTTTTGTATGATAACCTAAATGTTATTTCGTTTTTTTAGATGTTAGTTATTTAATAATATTATTCAGTTCGGATCAAATTATTTAACAATTTTGTTCAAACTTTCAGAAAACCAATAAAGAGATGTAGTAGATGAAGCAGTGAACCTGAACAAATCACCTCATGTTGAAACTGAAAGGTACCCGATGAATTTTTGAGATATTTCGACCTCTAGAAAATGCAATTTCGAGGGAAATAACCCAAAATTTCATATTTAGTGTCCCAAAATGTCCATTTCGAATGTTTTTATTCATACAAAACTTGGAATCCATACTGAATACCATTTAATAAAGAAGAGACTGAAAAACATAGTATACAACTCCATAATTATTCAACAATGCGAAGATGATTGGATTAGACTAATAGAAGATTATCTAGAAGATAATGCTGGTTGAATTTTTTATTTTTGGAAAGATCTAAATGGATATCTGTTTATGTGAAAGGACAATTTTAGGTCGGGATGTCCACATCTCAACGGAGTGAAAGTATGAACGCATTCTTTGATGACTACGTGCAGTCCAAAACATCCCTCAAACAATTCGTCGAGTAATATGATAGGGCTTTGTTGAGAAATATCGAGAGAGAAAAAATTGGATTTTCAATTGTTTAATTCTTTGATACCAACTGTCAGTGGATTTCCTTGAAAGGCAATACTAAGCCTTCTACACTCTAGATCTATTTAAGTTGGTTCAAGAACAAGTTAGAGGGTTGATGTTGTGCAACATCTCAGTAATTGATGGACATCTTGTATATTTAAAGTTGAAGAAATTGTTTTAGGGGTTAATGGAGAACATTTCTTACAAAGTGCATTATATCGAACTGGACTATAATGTTAAATGTCAATGTCGATTGTTTGAGTTCAAAGGTATTTTGTGTAGGCATATCATGGCTGTGTTGAAAAATTAAGGGTTAATGAGGTACCAATGTGTTATATAATGGACCGGTGGCGTAACGATATTAAGCGTGAATATCAAACTATCACCAATATTTATGATTCAAATATGTTTGTGGAAGAAAAAAATGTCATAATAGTCTAACTATGTTGATGGAAGAGGTTCAACAAGTTGGAGTAAAATATTAAGACAATTGTTCTTTTTTGAAATCCATTTAAAGACAAAACCATTTAAAGACATAAAAGGCTTGATGAAACAGTTTATGTCACTTAATCATGGAAGCACATAATCATCTAAAGACAAAACCACAAAAGCATCTCCATAAACATCCATTTTGACACACTCTCCTAACAAAGTTAGAAGTCGAGGACGACCACCAATAAAGATGAAACAATTTTTAATTGAGAAAATCCCTAAGAAGTCGTCTCCGAGATCAGGAAACAAGGGTTGTCCTAATTATTTAATAGATGTTAATGATAGTTGTTGTGATATATAATGTGAAAAAAGGTATTTATAATTCCATTGTTTTTGGTATTAGGGAAATACAGCCACATCAGCAATAGTGCAAGATTCAACACAATAACAACAGTGGAATGATCCATTGTTGACTCAATTTTCCTTCACATCAACTTTGTCCTCTCAAACATATCCCGAAGATAATGTGTGTGGGGATAACATTCAACGGAGATAGTAATTATATGATCATTTTGATAGTAATTGATATTTCGAGACGCGAAATATCAATTTTGGCTCCCGAAATCATCATTTTGGGATCCAAAATCATCATTTTGGGACTCGAAGTCATCATTTCGGGACCAAAAAGAGTGGAGATTCTATATAATACTTTATCATTTCGTGTCTAGAAAATCGAAAACAATTGAAGACTAGAAAAAACAAAAACAATTGAAGAGTAGAAAACTAAATAATTTCGTGTCCTTTCTTTATAGCACCTCTAGAAGAAAACAAATTGTACATTTTGGGAGATTCATCTCTTATAGCTTCTAGATATTTGTCATAAATATAGTCCAACTTCCTGTTCAATTTTGACAATATGATGAGCGTACAATATTTTACTCGGAAAGCCTCAAGAAATCATTTTGCCTAAAAAAACAAGTTTCATTAAGAATTATAAAACAATCAATAAGTTAAATATGTAACTTACATGTTTTATGATAAAACCATAATCCCACTTTTTATTACCCAAATAAGTTTGAATATGTCTCATAGAGTATATTCCACTGTTGTATTAGTATTGTTTTGTCAAGCTAATTTCAAAACTTTGAATCGAAATTTAGCTATTGCAGTTGCGATTTTAGAGTCGATAGTGCTGAAGAACTCCAAGAAGGAAACTATCTGTTTTACCAATGAAGTTAAATTTAACATAGATTTCAAAAAACACTTTAACATTGAGAAAGTTGAAATTACCAGTTGCCAAGTTGTGACATTTATTTTTCCATGACATTTTTTGGTAATGAGAGGTTGTCGATGATTTTGATTAACCTCTTTGTCATATTGATGCAAACAACATAATAATGACTTTCGTATATAATTGAGAAAAAGATCTGCAAAGTCATATTAAAATATGATATATATGAGTCGTCTTTAAGTATGATATAAAATAGTGACTTACAAGTTGACATGTATGATATCTTCTGGTGTTGTATTAAATATTCCTATTTTTTCATGAACTTAATCAATAAGAAATTTTGGATTTTGATACATGACTTTCAAATCAAATTATTCTCCTCGTTCTCCACCACATGCTGAGGTGGAAGTGGAAGGCGCCTAACATCGTTTCCACGTCCGAATCCTCCATTTTCCATATCTATTTCCAACCTAACCTTCAATTTCATGCCATTCTAACATTATAGTATATGAAATCGGTGCTCATCATGGAGTTCAGGGTTGCTAACCCTATATAAGTAGCACAACTGAAAACATACATATGTTAAAAATATTTACATTTGCAACCACCAAAATAAAGTAGTGATGACAAAGATTACTTACGATAAAGAATGTCTGTGGTCCTTGAAAATGTCGTTTTTGTTCAGCTGCCATCTTTTGCATGATTCAACTAATTCATTAAGTACGAATTTGCACCAATTAAACTTTGGAATATTACGAATATTTGAAATAGATTTCAGAAATCTAAACCTACAAGTACAAAAACAAATTTCATGATTATTAACAATACATATACCATATGTAAATTTTGAGATATACCTGGATAGTTGACCCTGGTGATCACACTAGAAAAAGCAGCTGACAACATATAGTAGGAAGTCTATCTTGAAATTATTGTCAGCTGCTTTGTTTTCGTTGATTTTCTTTGGCATATCGATCACAATAGGACCACCATTTATCGGGTTACCCCATTGAGTCCTAAAGGCCTTCAACTTTGTATCGGTATCGTTTCTCTCATATTCTACAATGTCCAACTCCCCTCCAGGGATGCCTAATACGATTTGAACATCCACTTCTTCAATTTTTACTCCTCGCCACTCTATAGGATGAACGCACAATGAGCACAGTCAAACTTTTTGACGAGATAACGTGAGATTTTGCTAGGACATTTTGAAAGAGAGAGTGACAAAAGAGAGATAAAGTCTATGGCCTTCACAACCTCTTTTCGTTGATCTGGCAGTAGTTGAAAAAGTTTTAAAAGGCTAAAAGACGAGGTCCTCGTTAAAAATATGTTGTGGGCTACTTTTTTTTGTGAGAGTTTTGGTGAATTATCTTCTTGGGTCGCCTTCTTTTTACGTTTCTTTGCTCTACAAAAACAAAAGAAACAAATTAAAAATAAATAAATGAACCATGAAGTAGATAAACATTCATAAATATTCCGAAATGGTGATTTTGGGACTAGAAATCACACGAAATGGTTATTTCAGAACGTTTAAGTCTATTTTGGGATCAGAAATGGTCATTTTGGGATGAGAGCACTAGTAAAAAAATGATTTTTAAGGAGAGCAAAAACTCTCAGAGAAAACCCAAATGCCTTCGGTCATACTTTTTACCGAGGGCAATAAATGCTCTTGAAGTGTTTTAGTGATACAATTATTGGTGAAAAGAATAGAATATTTGCGAGGACAATCAAAGGCTCTCGGCGAAAATAATAGAGTGTTTGCGAGGGCATTCAAAGGATCTTAGTGAAAAGAATAGGCTATTTGCGAGGGCAATCAAAGAATATATTTACCGAGAGTAGAAACCTATTGCTCTCGGCTATGATTATTTTTTTTTAAAATAAAACGGTTGTAAACTGAATATTACCTATTTAAACCAATCAATTTCAGACAAAGATTACTTACGATAAGGAATGTCTGTGGTCCTTGGAAATGTCGTTTTTTAGTTACTTTGTTCTCCTTGATTTTCTTTGGCATATCGATCACAATAGGACCGCCATTTACCGGGTTACCCCATTGAGTCCTAAAGGCCTTCAACTTTGTATCGGTCTCGTTTCCCTCATATTCTACAATGTCCATCTCCCCTCCAGGGATGCCTAATACGATTTGAACATCCACTTCTTCAATTTTTACTCCTCGCCACACTCTATAGGATGAACGCACAATCAAACTTTTTGACGAGATAACTTGTGATTTTGCCAAGACATTTTGAAAGGGAGAGTGACAGAAGAGAGATAAAGTCTATGGCCTTCACAACCTCTTTTCGTTGATCTGGAAATAGTTGAAAAAGTTTTAAAAAGTCAAAAGACAAGGTCCTCGTTAAAAATATGTTGTGGACTACTTTTTTCTGTGAGAGTTTTGGTGAATTATCTTCTTGGGTCGCCTTCTTTTTATGTTTCTTTGCTCTACAAAAACAAAAGAAACAAATTAAAAATAAATAAATGAACCATGAAGTAGATAAATATTCAGAAATATTCCGAAATGGTGATTTTGGGACTAGAAATCACCCGAAATGGTTATTTCAAAACATTTAGGTCTATTTTGGGATCAGAAATGGTCATTTTGGGACGAGAGCACTAGTAAAAAAATGATTTTTAAGGAGAGAAAAAACCCTTAGAGAAAACCCAAATGCCTTCGGTGATACTTTTCATCGAGGGCAATAAATGCTCTCGAAGTATTTTAGTGATACAATTATTGGTGAAAAGAATAGAATATTTGCGAGGACAATCAAAGGCTCTCGGCGAAAATAATAGAGTATTTGCGAGGGCATTCAAAGGCTCTCAGTGAAAATAATAGGTTATTTGCGAGGGCAATCAAAGAATATATTTACCGAGAGTAGAAACCTATTGCTCTCTCTCGGCTATGATTATTTTTTTTAAATAAAACGATTATAAATTGAATATTACCTATTTAAACCAATCAATTTCAGACAGAAATCATACACAAATTAAAAATACCGAATTTCATATACCAAAATCCAAAAATACAATTATCCAATAAACCTAAATCTCAATTCATCCAAAAATACAATTATCTAATAAACCAAAATTCCAATCATCCAATATATCGATCAAAGTATTAAAAGATAAAAGAAGGTTTAAATATATCATATACCAGACTGATCTGTAGGTGGAGGTGGAGGATATCTCGCCATAAAAGTCACTAGCTGGTTCTGGAATTCTTCTCTTTGTCATTCCATTTGTCTTTTTGTCTCAAGTACTATAGTCTCCAATTGTTCTCTTTTTGAAGTCTCCTCTTGTAATTTAGTATTCAAATGCTCGTACTCTTGATCCCTCCCCGTGATTGACTTCCACCCCGTAAATCTCCTATAAACTAGGTGGACCTCACCCTGGATCCCATTCCAATGACCCTCTCATACTCTTGTCATCCAAAAACGTGAAACTGAAGGAAGAAACTCGGAGATGCCGAAATCGTAAGACTATTGGAATCTGGCAGCGGTGAATAATCGGAACAGCGGTGAACGGAAGAAGAGAGTAAGAGAAGAAAGAAAGATGCGAACTTGAGGCAACATTAAAACTATCTTTGAGGGTTGAAAAAATAGCTCTCAGTGAATATAATAAAGAAATATTTCCAAGAGAAGGTAATAATAATTATCTTCGAGAGCAAATGAATGCCTTCGCCAATAGTTAAAAAATAACCGAAAGCTAATGAATTCCCTCGGCAATGTAATTTTTTTCGGTGACTACTAAAGAACGACAAGAACATAAGGCTAGAGCTACTTAATGGACTATTGATCAGACGAATAAATGGATGAGAATCAACCAGAAAGCAATAAATCAACAAATTAACAAACTTAACCTAAAACTTAACAAACACAATAATGCAAGTTTCAAAAGTATTCATACAAGTAGATATAACAATCAATAATCCAGCAAAACTCTTTCACATTAAAGTAAGAACCCAACATCATATAAATGAAATAAAGAGATGAAGAGATACCTCGACTGTTGTTGTTCATGTGCGATGGATCAAAGTTGTTAAGGTGAAACTGAAGAAAGAAACTCAGAGATGCCGGAATCGTAAGATTATTGGAATCGGACGACGGTGAAAAATCGAAATCGGAGCAACAGTAAATGGAAGAAGAGAGTAAGAGAAGAAAGAGGCGAACTTGAGGCAACATTAAAACTATCTCCGATGTCTGAAAAAATAACTCTCGATGAATATAATAAAGAAATATCCCCGATAGAAGGTAATAATAATTATCTTCGAGTGCAAATGAATGCCCTCACCAATAGTTATGAATGCCCTCACCAGTAGTTATGAATGCCCTCGTCAATATAATTTTTTTGGTGACTGTTAAAAAACGACAAGAACATAAGGCTAGAGTTACTCAACGGGTTATTGATCAGACGAATAAATGGATGAGAATTAACCAGAAAGCAACAAATCAACAAATCAACAAATTAACAAACTTAACCTAAAACTTAACAAACACAACAATGCAAGTTTCAAAAGTATTCATACAAGTAGATATAACAATCAATAATCCAGCAAAACTCTTTCACATTAAAGTAAGAACCTAACATCATATAAATGAAATAAAGAGATGAAGAGATACCTCGACTGTTGTTGTTCATGTGCCATGGATCAAAGTTGTTAAGGTGAAACTGAAGAAAGAAACTCGGAGATGCCGGAATCGTAAGATTATTGGAATCGGGCGACAGTGAAAAATCGAAATCGGAGCAACAGTAAATGGAAGAAGAGAGTAAAAGAAGAAAGAGGCGAACTTGAGGCAACATTAAAACTATTTCAGAGGTCTGAAAAAATAACTCTCGATGAATATAATAAAGAAATATCCCCGATAGAAGGTAATAATAATTATCTTTGAGTGCAAATGAATGCCCTCACCAATAGTTATGAATGCCCTCGTCAATATAATTTTTTTGGTGACTGTTAAAGAACGACAAGAACATAAGGCTAGAGTTACTCAACGGGCTATTGATCAGACGAATAAATGGATGAGAATCAACCAGGAAACAACAAATCAACAAATTAACAAACTTAACATAAAACTTAACAAACGCAACAATGCAAGTTTCAAAAGTATTCATACAAGTAGATATAACAATCAATAATTCAGTAAAACACTTTCACATTAAAGTAATAACCTAATATTATATAAATGAAACAGAGAGATGAAGAGATACCTCGACTGCTACTGTTCATGTGCGATGGATCGAAGTCATCAATGTGAAACTGAAGGAAGATCGGAGATGCCGGAATCGTAAGATTATTGAAATTGGGCGGCAGTGAATAATTAGAATCGGAGCAGCGGTGAAAGGAAGAAGAGAGAAAGAGAAGAAAAAGGCGAACTTGAGGCAACGATAAAACTATCTCTGTGGGCTGAAAAATTAGCTTTCAGTGAATATAATAAAGAAATATCCCCGAAAGCATTAGCCAAGACTCTCGGTAATAATAATTATCTCCGAGATTAAATGAATGCCCTCGCCAATAGTTAAAAAATAACCGAAAGCTAATGAATTCCCTCGGCAATGTAAATTTTTTCAATGACTACTGAGGAACGACAAGAACATAAGGCTAGAGCTACTCAACAGGCTATTGATCGGACAAATAAATGAAAGAGAATCGACCAAGAAGCAACAAATCAACAAATTAACAAACATAACCTAAAACTTAACAAACGCAACAATGCAAGTTTCAAAAGTATTCATACAAGTAGATATAACAATCAATAATCCAGCAAAACCCTTTCACATTAAAGTAAAACCTAACATCATTTAAATAAAATAGAAAGATGAAGAGATACCTTGACTGTTGTTCATGTGCGATGGATCAAAGTTGTCAACGTGAAACCGAAGGAAGAAGATTGGAGATGCCAGAATCGGAAAACTATTGGAATCGGGCGGTAGTAAATAATTAGAATCGGAGTAGCGGTGAAAGGAAAAAGGAAAAAGAGAGAAATAGAAATAATAAAGAGGCGAACTTGATGCAACATTAAAACTATCTCCAATGGCTAAAAAATAGATCTTAGTGAATATAATAAAGAAATATCCCCAAGAGCATTAGCCGAAGACTCTCGGTAATAATAATTATCTTTGAGAGCAAATGAATGATCTCGTCAATAGTTAAAAAATAACCGAAAGCTAATGAATGTCCTTGACAATGTAAATTTTTTCGGTGATTGTTGATGAATGACAAGAACATAAGGCTAGAACTACTTAACGGGCTATTGATCGGACGAATAAATAAAAGAGAATCGACCGAGGAGAAGCAAATTAATAAATTAACAAACTTAACCTAAAACTTAACAAACGTAGTAATGCAAGTTTCAAAAGTATTCATCATACAAATAGATATAACAATTAATAATCCAGCAAAACCTTTTCATATTAAAGTAAAAAGCTAACATCATATAAATGAAACAGAGAAATGAAGAGATATCTCGACTATTGCTGTTCATGTGTGATGGATCGAAGTAGTCAACGTGAAACCGAAGGAAAAAATATCAAAGATGTCGGAATAGGACTATGCTGCACGGGTACGGGTGTCATATCAGATACGGCGATACGACAAATTTTGAAAATATAGGATACGATACGTTTATGATACGCAAATTATATATATAATATTTATATAAATTTAATATTGAAATAAATAAAAATAGAAACTCATATTCATTTTTTATAATATCCATTACAATTCAAAAACAGAACACATAGTTATTATTATTAATTTATTACAAATCATCCAAATTAATCTCATTGCCGACATTGTCTTCATCCGTAAATAAAATTGCTTCCAATTCAGGTTCATCAAAAGAAAAAATTGTTATTTCAAGGATAGAAGTACCCTCTATGTCCATAGAATCAAATACATTTCGCTCCAACATCCCACATCTACTTTCTCCTTCTTTATATTTGAAGTCCTCCTTGATAAAAAACAAATATTATAGTGAACATACACCAAATCTTTCGCTCTTTGTGGAGTTATATTGTTCCTTTTCAATGAGTGTATGAAGTTATAGGTGCTCCAATTTCTCTCACAACAAGAAGAAGATGATGGTTGTCCAAGTAACTTTAAAGCTAAACTTTGAAGAGTTGGTGCAGAAGCACCATGGATAACCCACCATTTGGTTGGAGACATCAACCCCCGGTCGCGCATTGAATCATTATCAGAAAAATCATCAATGAATGCTGAAAAAGAGGCAAACATATGACCATTTTTACACACCGCCATGATATTGATAAGTGGTCTTTTTTGTACATTCGACTATCCATCACTACAAATACTAACACCTTTTTGTTTCTAAGCATTTTTTGTTGGCTCTAATATCTTTTCAATATGAGCCTTTTCTTTTTGAAGGAGTGTGGTTCTAAATAGATTGTATTCGGGTGGAAGATAACCTGGAATCGTTCGTTGAGTAGCCATACTGAAGGCACAAACATAATGTGGATTCCTAGCAATATTGAAAGACAGTCCACCTGTGTAAAAAAATCTTGCAATTTTTTTAATGTAGTTCATCTCTAGCATTTAGGTTAAAAGCTTTTTCAAGAGGCCCAAGTGTTCCTTTCTTCTTCTTTGTTGGATCATCACTTTGCAAAGAAAAATTAATTGATGCTACATATGATGAAGGCAAATTAGGTAGTGGAAGTTGTTTTGGTTGAGCATTATTCTTTCTCAATTATGCTTCATTCAAAAGTTCTTCCATGTGTTTGAATTAATCTTTTGTGACAACCGCAGAATTAACAATTCCAAGTTCTTTTTAGTAAATGAGCTTTGACTCTTGAATACGATCTCATATACACTTTAGTGCATATATTATAAGACCATGTTATATTTCCTCCACCTAACCATTTTCCAATCTTTGTCACAAATCTCCATAAGAATAGGAAGACTATTAAAATCGGGCGGCGGTGAATAATCGGAATCGGAGCAGGGGTGAAAGGAAGAAGAGAGAAAGAGAAGAAAGAAAGAGGCGAACTTGAGGCAAAGTTAAAACTATCTCCATTGGCTGAAAAAAATAGCTCTCAGTGAATATAATAAAGAAATATCCTCGAGAGCATTAACCGAAGACTCTCGGTAATAATAACTATCTCCGAGAGAAAATGAATGCCCTCGTCAATAGTTAAAAAATAACCGAAAGCTAATAAATGCCCTCGTCAATGTAAATTTTTTCAGTGACTGTTGAGGAATGACAAGAACATAAGGGTAGAACTACTCAACGGGTTATTGATCAGACAAATAAACAGAAAAGAATCGAGGAAGTAACAAATCAACCAATTAGCAAACTTAATCTAAAACTTTACAAACGTCAGTCCAAATTTCAAAAGTATTCATACAAGTAGATATAACAATCAATAATCCAGCAAACCTATCACATTAAAATAAGAACCTAACATCATATAAATGAAACAGGGAGATGAAGAGATAGATCGACTACTGATGTTCATGTGCGATGGATCGAAGTCGTCAACGTGAAACTGAAGGAAAAAAATCGGAGATGCCGGAATAGGAAGACTATTGGAATTGGGCGACGGTGAATAATCGGAATCGAAGCAGAGGTGAAAGGAAGAAGAGAGAAAAAGAAGAAAGAAAGAGGCAAACTTGAGACAAGATTAAAACTATCTCTAAGGGTTAAAAAAATAGTTCTCGGTGAATATAATAAAAAAATATCCTCGAGAGCATTAACCGAAGACTCTTAGTAATAATAATTATCTCCGAGAGCAAATGAATGCACTTGCCAATAGTTAAAAAATAATTGTAAACCAATGAATGCCCTTGACAATGTAAATTTTTTCGATGACTTCTGAGGAACGACAAGAACATAAGGCTAGTGCTACTCAACAGGCTAATGATCGGTGAATAAATGGAATAGAATCAACCAGGAAGCAAGAAATCAACAAATTAACAAACTTAACATAAAACCTAACAAATGCAATAATGCAAGTTTCAAAAGTATTCATACAAATAGATATAACAATCAATAATCTAACAAACCCTTTCACATTAAAATAAAAATCTAACATCATTTAAATGAAATAGAGAGATGAAGAGGTACATCGACTGTTGTTGTTCATGTGCGATGGATCGAAGTCGTCAACGTGAAACCGAAGGAAGAAGATCGGAGATGCCGGAATTGGAAGAATATTAGAATCTAACGGCGGTGAATAATTGGAATCGGAGCAGTGGTGAAAGGAAGAAGAGAGAAATAGAAGAAAGAAAGAGGCGAACTTGAGGCAACATTAAAACTAACTTCGAGGGCTAAAAATAATAGCTCTCTGTGAATATAATACAGAAATATCCCCAAGAGCATTAACCAAAGACTCTCAGTAATAATAATTATCTCTGAGAGCAAATGAATGCCCTCTCTAATAGTTAAAAAATAACCGAAAGCTAATGAATGCCCTCGGCAAAGTAAATTTTTTCAATGATTGTTGAGGATCGACAAGAACAGTAGACTAGAGCTACTCAACGGACTATTGATCGGAAAAATAAACGGAAGAGATTCGACCAAGGAGCAGCAAATCAACAAATTAACAAACTTAACATAAAACTTAACAAACACACCCATGCAAGTTTCAAAAGTATTCATACAAATAGATATAACAATCAATAATCCAGCAAAAGCCATTCACATTAAAATAAAAACCTAACATCATATAAATGAAACAGAGTTATGAAGAGATAGCTCGACTACTGATGTACATGTGTGATGGATCTAAGTCGTCAACGTGAAACCGAAGGAAAAAGATCGGAGATGCCGAAATATGAAGACTATTGGAATCGGGTGGTGGTGAATAATCGGAATCGAAACAGGGGTGAAAGGAATAAGAGAAAAAAAAAGAAAGAAAGAGGCGAACTTGAGGCAACATTAAAACTATCTCTGAGGGCTGAAAAAAATAGTTCTCGATAAATATAATAAAGAAATATCTTCGAGAGAAGGTAATAATAATTATCTCCAAGAGCAAATGAATGCCCTCACTAAAAGTTAAAAAATAACTAAAAACTAATGAATGCCCTCAGCAATGTAAATTTTTTCGGTGACTACCAAGGAACAATAAGAACATAAGGCTAGAGCTACTCAACGGGCTATTGATCGAACGAATAAATGGATGAGAATCAAGTAGGAAGCAAAAAATCAACAAATTAACAAACTTAACATAAAACATAACTAACGCAACAATGTAAGTTTCAAAAGTATTCATACAAGTATATATAACAATCAATAATTCAGCAAAACCTTTTCACATTAAAGTAAGAACCTAACATCATATAAAAGAAATAGAGAGATGAAGAGATAACTCGATTATTGATGTTCATGTGCGATGGATCGAAGTCGTCAACGAAGAAGAAGAGAGAATGAGAATAAAAGAAAGAGACAAATTTGAGGCAACATTAAACTATCTTCGAGGGCTGAAAAAAATAGTTCTCGGTGAATATAATAAAGAAATATCCCCAAGAATATTAACCGAAGACTTTCGGTAATAATACTTATCTCCGAGAGCAAATGAATGTCCTTGCCAATAGTTAAAAAATAACCGAAAGTTTATAAATAATCTCGGCAATGTAAATTTTTTCGATGACTATTGAGTAACGACAAGAACATAAGGCTAGAACTACTCAACGGGCTATTGATCGGACGAATAAATGGAAGAGAATCGACCAGGAAGCATCAAATTAACAAATTAACAAACTTAACCTAAAACTTAACAAACGCCACAATGTAAGTTTCAAAAGTATTCATACAAATAGATATAACAATTAATAGTTCAGCAAAACCCTTTCACATTAAAGTAAGAACATAACATCATATAAATGAAATAGAGAGATGAAGAGATAGCTCTACTGCTGCTGTTCATGTGCAATGGATCTAAGTCGTCAACGTGGAACCGAAGGAAGAAGATTAGGGTTGCAAATGAGTCGAGTCGAGCTCAAGCTTGTTGAAGCTCGAGCTCGACTCGATTAAATATTTATTAGCTCGACTCGAACTCGAGATCGAACGAGCTTATAAATTTGAGCTCGAGTTCGACTCGACTATATTACCTATAAGCTCGGCTCGACTCGAAAGCTTGAACAAAAATTTAATTTTCAAGCTCGAGCTCGAATTTGAACTCGATTCGAGCTCGAACCAAATTTATTTATAAAATTAAAATATCAAACTTTCATACATATTAATAATTTAAAACATGATATTTCAAAATTAAAATATAAAACAATCATAACTATTCAAAATTTTAAAACATAATAATCCAAAACATTAAATCACCATTACTAAATAAAATTCTAAAACATAAAATTAAAAAATTAAAGTACAAAACTATAAAAAAAATTGTTTGAACATTCAATATATTAATTTTTTTAACTCATGTTCTTCAATAATAGAACAAGTACAACTACATGCATTCAACAATATGAAATGTTTAATCTTAAAAATAATTAATATAAAAAATAAATATTAAAACAAATAACTAAAATTTAACTTACTTTGAGGTAGATACCGGCAACAAAATTTCTTGATATGTCTTCTTTTTCTGAAAAAGTGAAAAATTAATTAAATAGGTGATAAAATTTAGTATGTAACATAATAATTATTTGGGTGCAAGTATAACAAGATTCAAACATTATAGGAAGAATCTAACTTATATCAACAATTTATTATTTTTTTTTATATGTTATAATATATATTATTAATCTTATAAATTATTTTTTTCTCTAAACATATTATATATAATATATATATATATATTTTTCTCTCCATATTATATATAATAAATATATTAACTTTTTTTTCACTTTAAATATTATATATATTATACTTTTATTATATAAAATATATTAACATTTTTTATCTCTTTCAATATTATATATAATAAACATTTATTATATATAATATATTAACTATTTTTATCCGTAATATATTATATATATTATATATTATAACATACTAATTATTATATCCATAATATCTATTTTTATTATATATAATATATTAACTTTTTTTATCTCTTTTCAATATAAAATATAAAGTATAATATACTTTTATTATAAATAAAATATTAACCATTTTTATTTCTTTTTCTACTAAACTAATTATTATATCTTAATATTATTTTTATTATATATAATATATTAACCCTTTTTATCTCTTTCAATATTAAATATAATATACTTTTATTATATATAATTTATTAAAAAAAAATTATTTCCGTCTTTTTTTATAACCAGTCTTTTTTTATAACCAATCAGTGTTATTTTATATATTCATCCAAACTATGTATAGAATAATGTATAGAATAATGTATATATTCATCAAAAATATAAGCATAAATTTCATTTAATATATGAAAAAAAGATAGATGAACAAGACTTACCTTAACACTGAGTTCACCAATAAAATAGTTTTTTCCTTTCTTTGTTGCTGATTTCCTTAAGGTAAAAAAAAATCAAAGTTAAATAAAAATAAAAAACAATAGTTATCATAAAAGTGAAAATAAATTTAAGAGTGAAAAAACGGTAAAGAGTGAGCAAAAGAAAATGGTGAAAATGGAAGAGAAAATGAAGGAGGAATGAAAGAAGAGGCGATTAGATGAAGAAGATTAGGTTAGATGAAGAAGATTAGGTTAGATGAGAATGAAAGAAGATGCGATTAGATGAAGAAGATTAGGTTAGATAAAGAGTCGTAAATAGGTTAGAAATTAGGGTTTTACTTATGGATTGTGGGTCTTCATATGGGCTTTGAAAAGAAAGAGAGAGTAAAAATATATTATTTGAGTTTTAATATTAAATAAATAAAATATATATATTATATACTTAGGCTCGTAAAATCTCGACAAGTCATCGAGCAAATATTATATGAGCTCGAGCTTGACTCGGATTTTAAACGAGTCGGCTCGAGTTTGGTCAAAGTCAAGCTCAAGTCGAGCTTTGATCGAGTGGCTCGCGAGTGGCTCACGAGTAGCTTGACTCATTTGTAGCCCTAAAGAAGATCGGAGATGTCGGAATCGGAAGACTATTGGAATCGGGTGGCGGTGAATAATCGGAATCGGAGCAGCGGTGAATGGAAGAAGAGAGTAAGAGAAGAAAGAAAGAGGCGAATTTGAGGCAACATTAAAACTATCTCTGAGGGCTGAAAAAATAGCTCTCGGTGAATATAATGAAGAAATATCCCCAAGAGCAAGTAATGATAATTATCTCCGAGAGCAAATGAATGCCCTCACCAATAGTTAAAAAATAACTGAAAGCTAATGAATGCCCTCGGTAATGTAAATTTTTTCGGTGACTTCTAAGGATTGACAAGAACATAAGGCTAGAGCTACTAAACGAGCTATTGATCGGGCGAATAAACGGATGAGAATCAACTAGGAAGCAACAAATCAACAAATTAACAAACTTAACCTAAAACTTAACAAACGCAACAATGCAAGTTTCAAAAGTATTCATACAAGTAGATATAACAATCAATAATCCAACAAAACCTTCACATTAAAGTAAGAATCTAACATCATATAAATGAAACATAGGGATGAAGAGATACCTCGACTGATGTTGTTCCTGTGTGATGGATCGAAGTCATCAACGTGAAACCGAAGAAAGAATATCGGAGATGCCAGAATCAGAAGACTATTGAAATCGGATGGCGGTGAATAATCGGAATCGGAGCAGCATTGAAAGTAAGAAGAGAGAAAAAGAATAAATAAATAGGCGAACTTGAGGCAACATTAAAACTATCTACAAAGGCTGAAAAAAATAGCTCTCGGTGAATATAATAAAGAAATATCCCCGAGAGCATTAACCGAAGACTCTTGGTAATAATAATATAATTTAGAAACATCAAATATGAATATAATTTAGTACTTAAAAAACTAAGGAATCAATAACAAATGACTTGAACACTAAAGTAGTGCATAAAAAATTCAATGCACTCAAATGTGATCCTACCAAAGCTTGAAAATTGTTCTAAATTCTCTAATATATATATCATATCATTTCAGAAAGAATCGGCCCTATCTTCAAAGGAGAATTACTCCCTCTTCAAGTCCTAAACTCCTAAATCTCTAGCATATTCTATCATTGTTCTACAATTTCTACTCTAGCCAATAAACAAATAGTTGTTTCAATATTTATACACTGAAAATAAACAAAGAAACTTTATTAACCTATTGTTTATCAATGTTTCATCTCATATCATAAAATGAAAGTTTTGTACAGAAAACTCAATAGAATATAGTATAGAAAACGATTTGCTTTGGATATGAGGAAACCCTCCCTTCGACCTCGTTCGTCCATTAAAACATTTATATTTGTATAGCTCAAATAAAGAAAAGAAATAAGATATTACCTTGCATCTATAATAAGCTAAATCGTAAGTTGAAATTGAAATATTAGAATGAAATTGGTCGAACGTCTACATTTAATCTATGAACTAACTATGAGTCTTAGGAATAGAGCAACTGTTAATGGCGTGATTGATGAAGGAATCCGAAGGCGGATAGCCTCTCCATTCAATAGGTTAATCTCTCGATTTGTTGCGTCGAAGTTGAAGAAGCATGAGTGAGAGTGAAGGAAAGAATCAAAGAACTGTGAGCTTCATTTAAGCTAAAATACAACATGTGGTTCGGTCGATTAGTGGCACGGTTCCGCAACCAAAGAACTGATACACCGAACTAGATGAGTTTGGTTCAAGCTATTTTGGACCGTTAGTTTCTCGGTTTGACCGGTTTGACTTGTATGCGGTTCGATCGGTTTACTTACAGACTTATATCTCTATCTAAATATTAAGGAGACGAATGAATAACAACTTCGTCATCGCCTTAGTCAACAACATCTTTGTCTGGAAATGGAACATAATATATGCGTTTTGTATGCAATAGAACTTAGAAAAATAAAAATAGATATAACACATATAAGTGAATTTTGTGCCTATTTTTTCAACACAAATTTATGATTTTTTATAATATTTTAAATACTTTTAAATGTTTATGTTGTAAATTTAAATAAAAATAAATATAGAAGGAACAATTTCAATCAAAAATTAATATACAAATAACAATTTAAATAAAAATAAATATACATGAAGTAATATCATACAAGATCATATAAAAAGAAATATTTGAAGCATAGTTTAAACGTATAGATTACCCCATTATATAATAGGGCAAATTACTTATGTGGTCCTCAAATTACTTCGATCGCTTACTTTTAGCCCTTAAACTATTTTTGAAAATAAATCGCCCCTTAAATTTTCAGAAATGGTCACTAATGGCCCTTCTGTTAATTTTTTCGTTAAACATAACGGTTCTAACTAAAAGTCCTCCAACTATTATGATAGCTTACTATTAACCCTCCAACTATTTTGATGGTTGATTTTTAACCCTTGAATTATTTCTCCCAAAAACTATTAACATATTCAATCTTGACTCTTTTTTATTTTGTTTTATGACCAAAATTGAAAATAATTTGTTCTATTACAATCTATAAATATTTTTTATTACAAATATTGATAGATTGAAACAGAGTTTTAAACAAGTGCAACTTCCTATTCTAAGTTTTTTTGCTTTATACAATAATGTCAAATAAGATAAAAATGTGAATGTGATTACACAATTGCAACATTAATGCCAAACTAATAATATTCATTAAAAAGTACTAAAAATATCAATAATCATTTTTTACGAATTGTAATTAAAACTAAAAAAAATTACAATTATAAACATAAAGAGTAGTAACACACTACAATTAAAAACACATGTTGTAGTTTATAACATTCATGTACTAAGACCTAAAATATTGATTTTCCAATCATATACTTCATCCTCTGCTTTTGAGGAGTCATTGTAGTTAAAAATACAAAAGATCTATCATATAATGTGAATACATTCAACAAATCAAACAAATATATTTACATATTGGTTCTCTACTAAGAATTGAGTATACAACAACAAGTACTAACCGTATACTCGATTGTAACCAAAATTGCAATTTTTAGGTCTAATCATTCAAGCCATTGCTCTAATACTATATATAAACTTTATCGCATGTCTCTCTTTAACCCTCTAGCATACACTTCTCTCGCACCGATATCAAGAACTCAAACATTTATCACAACTTAGGGCTTCTCTAGCAGACCATTCTCTCTCAACTAAGGATTCTCCTTAAAAAAATGATGCAAATCTATGGAAAAGAAGAAACACTACCTAAGGTTTTTTGGTTTAGACTAAAAGACTCGGTCGAAATGGATGGATTCATAAATACACAATCACAAGAATCATCAATTAATCCATGTCAAGGAATTTCATTCTCCTTCTCATTGTACTTTTCAGATTCGAAGCTTCTCTTTCCACCTTTTGTGCCATTGTTATTTCTGCAACTGAAACAGAGGTCATGTGAGGAGGAAGTTCTTCCTTTTTCAAATTCATTTCTCCAATTAGAACCACATTCTCCTCTCGAATAATATATAGACCTAGAGGAATGTCACAATAAATATCACCAACTATAACTCGTTCATAAGCACCTTCCAACACCACATTTGCAAATTGGTCAAAGGAACGAAGTATGCCCATAAGCTTTCTTCCATCTCGCAACAATACAATCAACTTCTTGTCAAGATAGCTTGCGAGAGATGATGACAAGTAAATATTTGTTGGTCCTACCCAAGACATTTTAGCAATGTCCTTGAGCAACAATGTCGATGGATATAGATTCATATTTGATCAAGGATGGATTTTGAGGTAATTTTGTATTGGAGCGACGATTGATTTGAAGGTAGATTCGTGCTCGATCGAAAGAAGATGGATCTTAAGACTCCTACGAGATCTTTAGCGAAAGAAGAGATTGAGAACTGGAGCGAAGGAGAGAGATGATTCTATATTTTTCTTCTGTAAATCTATAGAGAGAAAGAGAAATAGAGAGAATGATTGTTGAAAATGAGAGTTTTAATTAGAGGTAGTTATGTTGTGAAAAAATTGACAAAAGGGCTTTTGGTGAAACTTTTTTTATAGTTTGAGGATCATTGGTGACCTTTCAGAAAGTTTAAGGGGTAATTTGTTTTAAAAAATAATGTGAGAGCTAAAAGTAAGCGATCAAAGTAATTTGAGAGTCACCTAGGTAATTTGCCCTATATTATATAATATAAGATATTAATGGGTGTGATTATAAATTAACAACAAATATTGCATCCATTTTACAATTAAAATATTAAAATACTCTATATAATTCTTTTTAAACCAAAATATTTTTCCATTGTATATGAATACCCTGTTTTTTCATAATTCAAACATGAACTATATGTAATTTAATAGTCTACATTTTTTAAAACATTTTGTCATTATACTTTAACCACACTTTCTTTTTCCATTGTCGGTTAAAAAAAATTAAGATTCGAAAAACCTAACATATGGAATTAAGTTCCATTTTACAAAATTAAATATTAAAATACTCTATATTATTCTTTTTAAATCAAAATATGTTTTCATTGTACATGAATACCCTGTTTTTTCATAACTCAAACATGAACTATGTAATTTAACGGTCTACTTTTTTTGTCGCTAAACTTTAACCACATTCTTTTTCCATTGACGGTTAAAAAAAATTAAGAATCGAAAAGCCTAAAATATGGAATTAAGTTTCCAGTCCTAATACAATTCCATGTCGGTGTCAATTCCAAGTAGACAATATGAATATGAAGACACCAAAATAGAGCTAAACACAATTTATCACATGAAGTAAAGTATTTGAGCATGACAAATGTTTTCAAAAGACCCCAATTGTGACATAAAACCTGTGTTAATTATACAGAAAGAAATACAAAATGATAGAAGATGGATTAGTATACAATTCCCATATTATTCCCTAATTATCCACACTTCACAGTCTTTTAGCTGTATATAAGCATTTTGTTACCCAAGGTCATGAAAACCAATAATTGAATATCTAAACGACCTATAGTTAAAAATAGTTGAATTTTTAATGATAAAAGTAAATTTTTTAATTCATTTAAAGGTAAATATTGTAGCCAGATAGTAAAAATTCATCAATTCATTTCAAGTTATTATATAATAAATTATCAAATTATAATTTAAGTACCAATAAGAAAATTCACTAAATATAAATATATGTGATCGCCGTTACAAAAATAAACTCTAAAAATTATCATTTGTCAATGAGCCGTCCATTTTAGAATATAGTAACATTTTTGCAATGTTTATACGTCATGCATGTATGTATGAAAACGGATACCTAGGTCGGGTACTGACTGCCCTGCCTGCTCGATCGAGTAAGGTAAATCAGGAACCAAAAGTTTGTTTGTTTGTTTGTTAAACTTGGGTCGGGTACCCGATTATTTATTTGGTTAATAGTTATAATCTCATTTAAAAAAATTAATTAATAATACATCAGAATTCTTATAAAAAATGTTAATTTATAAAGAAAACAGATCCTTTTAATAATTCAGTTCAAATAAAAAAAATGTAAAACGAATAGGTACTAGTGGTTAAGAGGTTCAATGCAAATTCAAATTTTATGTATCACAAACTAAAAAAAATATAATATTTATGAGCTTTGTAAACATAAAAAAATTGACCTACCTATTTTATAATATTATTATTTTGAATAATATAAAAATAATATTTTGAATTTTTAAATTCAAAATAACCCAACGAGAAATTAAAATCAAATTAAGGGTTAATTATTATTGAATTAAACTCTAATTAGAAAAATTAAATAAAAATCCAAAAAATAATTTGAGATTAAAATATTTTATTTATTTTACAAAAATTAAACCCAATAAGGGGTTGAAATTATTAAATTAGGATTTTAAACATAAATTATGTTTAATTTGTAGTTTAAAACAATTAAATAAATACCCTAAAATTCTCAAAAATATCAAAAAAATAAAAATATGAACATGATTTTTATGATGATTCTAGAAATATTTTTGTGGAATTTTTGGTAAAGAAAAACGCGAAAAAAGGGATTAAAAATCTATTTTAAATAACCTTTTATAAAAAAGTAAAACTGATAATCCAATGCAACATGAATTATGTTTAATTTTTGCAGCAGCATCTGTGACCAACAGATGAACACTCAGGCATCATCCAACGCCTAAGAACGCGCCACACAGCCCGTTGTAACGAAGCCAGCGAGCCCGCTCCACCAGATCAACTAACGGGATAGGCTAATCCCGTTAGCCCAAACGTTGACGGACTGAACAGAACGCCTAACGACGCCACGAAACGACTCTATTTTGGGTCCTCTTCTTCGTTGTGCCAAGACGCTCACTGAAATCGCGACTCGCCGACGACGATTCTTCTAGAAGACTTATCTCCACATACACTCAACATTATCCCTTCGTTTTTCTTCCCATGTGTTTGTCTTATTGTCGCCTACAATAGCCCTAAGCCTATTTACCCTACCTTGTCCTAGAACTAGGTTGCCACGTTTAGGATAAGAATTATGGATAAGCTCGTCAAAGATCAATTTCGACTTGAATTGCTCTACTTCACTAACCTAGATTGACTATAAATAGTCTTTAGGCACCCATCTACCAAATCATCAAACAATCATAGCCTAATACATTACAAATCGAAGTTTGAAGATTTTGGTCAAGAACAGTTTTTGTGAAAACTTGTTTCGGCTACCACAACTCCGATCTAGGCTTCTGGAAAATCTTCAACACATCTAATGAGTGTTCTTCAGCTATTGGTATGAATCCAGAAGCTTTGTATATCAATTTGTGATTGAAAATTTTATTGTTTTCAAAATTTTCAAGTTTAATCTGTGTTAGGGTTTAATTATGTGATTTCTTTGTTTAAAATCATTCTCTATGTCATGTATGAATTTTCTGTTGAAAATATCATATTAAATCAACCTAAATTAAAATTTTCGAAAAATTAGTTTGAAAAGTGGATATTTAAAAATTAATGTTCTTGAGATTTAATCTTGATTTTTTTATTCAAAAAGCTACTAAACATGTTTTTAAACATGTTGGGATGATTTCTCAATGACTGTAATATCGTTTTAATCGTGTTTGATCAAACTGTCGTTTTGAAAATTTTGGATTTTGATTCCATCTTTAAAAATTGTTTTAATTATGTAATGATATTCTTGTTTTGGTTATGTTCAACTATATTTATCATTTCAAAAGCTAATGGAATAAAAATCAAGCCTTGAAATGGCTTAATTTGAAATATCCCAAATTTTAACCTAAAAATAGTTTTTAGAAATTGATCTATGTAAGGATCCAATGATCGTGATTTATGTTAGAGCTTTTGTTCTTCATAATCATATGAAATAATTGTAGCTTACCGTTCATGATTTCATGATCTAAATCAAAAGTTATAAGACCTACCATTTCTTTATATCAAATGAAGAACACTCGGTCCTAGGACCGAGTCCTGTAGGACCGGGACCGAGAAATAGGATCGAATGTCTTTGGTCCGAATCGAGACCAAGGACTAGTGTTCTTGAGTTAGGATCGAGACCGAGGATCGGTGTTCTTGAGCTAGGACCGAGGATCACAACCGGTGTTCTTGAGGAAGGACTGAGCCCCATGATCGATACCTAAGACATAGGACCGAGAAACCCGACCAATCACTCCCTTTAGCTTAGGACCGATTTTTCTAACCTAGGACCGAGTTCTATCCCAACTTAGGACTGAGAATTACCTAACCCTAGGACCGATAACCTAGACTGGTGAACTTGACCTGGGACCAAGCCTCCCAAGCCTGGGACCGAGCATTCCAAGTTTAGGATTAAGCCTCTCGAACCTAGGATCGAGTCTCGGTCTAGACCGAGCTCGTCCGAGCCTAGGATCGAGTCTCGGTCTAGACCGAGCTCGTCCGAGCCTAGATCACTAAAATTAAACCCAGACCCTAGGAATCTAGTCCTAAGGCCTATTTCGTTCATCTTTTCAAAATCCAAAATTATTTTTGTAATTTTAGAACCCGGATTCATTTTCAAATAATCCCGAAAGGCCAAAAAATGATATTTTTATATTTTCGGGATATTTCCTAAACTAATATTTTGGGATAAGACCTTGTTTGGAATTAGTTTTAAATCCTAACACTTTTTTGATATTTTTTAGGGTTTTTACTCAGTATTATATCAACGCAATCGCATGTATGCCCTTTTAAATAATTTTGAACAATTATTTACGCAATCTAAACATATCATTGTTTAGGACCATCGGAATACTAATTAAAAAAATTAAATGTTATAAATAAATCTTTAATAGCTAGACTTTGTTTATTTAAAAAAATAAAATTGTCTTTTGACGGACGCGATGGATATAGCGCGAAAGCCTTTTCCTGAACGTAACTAAGAAACAAACCCCTTCCAGAAATTCTAGTATTAATACGTTTATATACGTATCATGTTATTGATTTTCACAAAAATACTTGACGACTTTGATTTCAAATAAATAATTTTTTAAATTAAATTATGTTTATTTAATTTAAACCGGGTTTAACCAAATTGTTATTTGGTCCCCAGATTATTAAAATTTAAACAAAATTAATTATTTTTACATGGTTAATTCCAAAGTTCCAAGGCATTATTCTAAACATCTTTTAAAATAATGTTTTCTTTTAAAAGAAGTCTGACACACAAACTAAGGTTGAAATACATCAAACATCGAGCCTCCCCGCGATATTCCCGCGTATTGTCACGTGTTCACAACGCGTGTCAAGCTAGGGAGGGGAGCGATTCCTTGAGGTTACAAAACTTTATCAAAAATAAATTATATATACAAATTAAATATATAACATTATGAACTAGTATAAAAAAATATTTCAAAATATATATAAAAAATATTAATATAATAAGTTGTAAGCGAAAAAATATACAATAATTATTTATCAATTAACTAGTAATATTCGATTTTAAAAAAAAATACTAGAATAAAATTTCAATTAAGTCATTAAATTGTCATAATTAATTAATTTAATCTTTTTTATGATATTGTACCGGTAAATAACTTATATACTCCAACCTATACAATTGTATAGAACTTATAAAAAAATAAAAAATACTTATAAATTTCAATATAGTTATAAAATTATTATATAATATAGAGAAAAAGTTAGTATATTATTTATTTTATATATATATAATATAGAGAAAAAAATAATTAATAATCGACTTAATAGACCAAAATATCTCGAATTCGATTACAACTGAAAACGTTTTAAGTTGAAACGAGACATTTTATAATTTATAATATATAATTAATAGTATTATATATTACAAAATTGGGCCAATGGGAATTGAGGATTGCGATTGGATCATAAAGCAAGATCAAAACATATTTAACTATTGATATTGGCGAGTCATCTCTTCTTTGAAAAAGATTATCTAGCTTGTTACTACAAAATCAATCCGACGATAAAAACGAGTCAAAGTCTTTTGTTTGCTTAGAAGCATTGATGGTTTCAATTCCCCCACAAGATTTTCATATGATAATTTGCTTCCCTAACATTTTGTGTTTTTTTTTTATTAAGCAGTTGAGAAATGAGAATTGTAGTTGTAGTGCTGGCTTGATTAATTAAATTTTGTAGGTGGCGTGGGGTTGGATAGTTAGTAAATTACCAACGAGGTCCACTTAGTTGTTCATTAAACCTAACCTACCTAACTACATAAAGATTTCACCCTTAGGCCTTGTTTGATCTTTAAATTTTTTAAGAAATTTTAATTTAAAAGTCAACCATCACTTCATCCATCCAATCACTATTTTCATCATTCAAAATACAAAAATTATCCTTGATTTAATTATTTAAAATTACTTTCAACATAGATAGATAAAAAGTAAGAATATTTTTATCAACAAAACACTTCCAAAACTATTTTTTTTAAATAATCAAAACATTTTCTCTTTTGGAAAAATCCCAATAAAACAAAAAAAACTAATAATCACTTACATCAGTTTTTTTTAGTTTTATTTAATATTTTAGAAAAAAAATTATTCGATCACATCATTTTCATTATAACAATCAAAATCTCTCTTTTATTAATTAAAATATTCTTACTTTATTTTTATTGAATATAAAATAATATTTTAATAATTAAACCAATTAAAAAAACTGGTTCGGATTAGGTTATTGTAATAACTTAGAAGGGAAAAATGAATAATGATTAGTGATAATTTTGAGAAGATAAGAATATTTTTGATAAATTACTTAAAAGGGGTTGATATATAATAATAAAATAATAAAATAATAAATAGTAATTTAAAATAAAATATATTTTAGTATTTTGGGTAATGAATTGAGTGATGTGATTGATAAAAGGGGAAGTGAAAAAAAATTTGAATATATTGGGTTATTTAAATAACCCAAACCAAACAACGCCTTATACTTTCATCAAACATATTTTTTATTTTTATTTTAACTAAAAAACTCATTATATATAATGGGACCATGCATTTAATTATATATATATTTACTATCTTAATAATATTTTACTCACTTTCCCATTATTAATTACCCTTGTCTACTTTACCTACCTTTAAAGCCAAGTTTCCCCAATCATCTAACCCCACACCCCAATTTTGTAGGACCCTCCCCCCATTTCTGACGGCACCTTTCGGTTTAGGCAATTTTAGATTTTCTAGTTTATAATTTGGTAATTCATAATTACTTTCTATTTTAATCCTTTAATTAATTATTAAATAGTTTTTATAACTACTTCATCAACCAATCCAATCCAATCCAATCCCCACAATTAATTACTTTATATTACATTAAATTATATTTTTTTATCATTTTCAAATAATCCATTCCATACTAAAGAAGACGAATCGAATTAATGTGAGTGTGGCTGTCCATGTCCTGTTTCCGTTCTCTCTCTACCCAAATCCCTACACATCAATGATGTGTCTCTTTGATTAGGTGTAATCTTGCAGAGTAATTAATCAATTCTGTCACATCCAAATTAGGGTTTATAATTGTATACTCTCTAGAGAAGGTTTTCTCTACTAAACTGCTGCCTGGCTGCTGCACCAAGAAGAAGCAAAACGAGTTCTTTGGCCGGAGAGGAAGTTGCCGTCGGGGAAAGAAAAGGGAAAATGAGTGGTTCGAGGTTTATAAAATGTGTCACCGTCGGCGATGGAGCGGTGGGCAAAACTTGTATGCTAATTTCATATACCAGCAACACCTTTCCTACTGTGAGTAACCCATCATCTTCTTTGGTCAATTTCAAGGAAACAGATCTTTAAGTGTCAATTTCTTGATTAGTTGCGTTAAAATGAATGTGGGTTTGTTGTAGGATTACGTGCCCACTGTTTTTGACAATTTTAGTGCAAACGTTGTTGTGGATGGAAGCACTGTGAACTTGGGGTTATGGGATACAGCAGGTAGGGGTAGGGGAAGGGGAAGGGGAAGACAATCTTCTTCTAGGGTTTTGTTTTACCCATTTTGATTCTCTTTTCTGATTGTTAATTTTCATTTGTGGGGGAGGAAACAAACAGGTCAGGAAGATTACAATCGACTAAGACCTTTGAGCTATCGTGGAGCTGATGTTTTCATACTAGCATTTTCTCTTATTAGCAAGGCGAGCTATGAAAACATTTCCAAAAAGGTCAGTTTCTGTAAAAAAAAATAGCACTTTTTATCATGAAATGATCAAAGAATTGTTTGCTGATTGATGCATTCCACCATGTTTTCAGTGGATTCCTGAATTAAGGCATTATGCTCCTGCAGTTCCAATTGTTCTTGTTGGGACAAAGCTCGGTTAGACTCTCTTCTCAGATTTTTATCATGAAATGATCAAAGAATCTTTGTCATTGTTTAATTTGTTTTCTCCTCCTCCTTCCTCCCTGCAGATCTTCGAGAAGATAAACAGTTTTTCGTTGACCATCCTGGAGCTGTGCCCATTTCCACAACTCAGGGAGAAGAGCTTAGAAAGCAAATTGGTGCTGCTGCTTACATTGAATGTAGCTCAAAAACCCAGCAAAACGTGAAGGCTGTGTTTGATGCTGCAATTAAGGTGGTTCTTCAACCACCTAAGCAGAAAAGGAGAAAGAAGAGGAAAGGGCAAAATGCTTGCAGTATCTTGTAGTAGTAACAAGACATAAATATATTGATTACTGCTGCTTGTAGTCTCTTGTAAGACATAAACATCTTCATCATATGAATTCATAGTTTGTACTTTGTGTTGTGATATGTATTTTATCAATGAATGAATCAATCAAACAGATCTCTGCTGCCTTTTGTATTTGAGACTGGTTTTGCTCAAGGTTTTAACAAATGATAATAGTGGTGGAATCATGCTGGTCAATTTCTTTGGAATAATATAACAGGGAATTTCATGCTCATCTTGTGGCCCAGAATAAAAGATAGAAAAAGGTAAAGGTATTGTCCAGATTAGATTCTTTTCCAACGAAGGCCATCTTCTGAAATTTGATATTATTATTCCCCACTTTCCAGAAGATAACCAATTCATGGAATCTGAACTGTTTTGACTAGCTCTAGCGTCTACATTTCTTCAGAAAATGAAATGGGTCCCTTTGATTCTCATCTCCATTAGACACTTTGAGATTTAAATACCAACTCATCTTCTTCAGACAGTACATTCATACTTTGTTTGACAGATTGATCTTCTCTCTAATGGCGTCAAGAAGAATCTTGAAGGAGCTCAAGGACTTGCATAGAGATCCGCCTACCTCTTGCAGTGCAGGTGCTTATTATCATCATCATAATTCCAAATTGATATTGATAAAGATGAAACCTTGATGTCTTGTTCTTTGTTATAATAGGTCCTGTTGGTGAAGACATGTTTCATTGGCAAGCAACAATAATGGGTCCAAACGACAGCCCTTATGCAGGCGGGGTTTTTCTTGTCACCATACATTTCCCTCCGGATTATCCTTTCAAACCCCCCAAGGTCGAGAGATTTGTTTGATCTTGATTCTTGATCAACCCTCCCTCATAATTTCCATTTCTAATAATATCTTCTTCTCTGTAAAACTTTGCAGGTTGCTTTCAGAACAAAGGTTTTTCATCCTAATATTAACAGTAATGGAAACATCTGTTTGGACATACTCAAGGAACAATGGAGTCCTGCTCTAACCATATCAAAGGTGAGAATCATGAATAATAGTAAAATACTGAATCATATGTTTGTTGTTGATGGATTATCGATTCGAATTGCAGGTTTTGCTATCGATATGTTCGCTTTTAACTGATCCGAATCCAGAGGATCCCCTTGTTCCCGAGATCGCTCATATGTGCAAGACAGACAAGATCAAGTACGAGTCCACAGCCAGAATTTGGACCCAGAAATATGCAATGGGTTGAGATCAAGATCGGGAAGAATTTAATAAAATGTTGGATCTGAATTTAATAAAGACACCATTTTTTTTTACTTATTTTGTTATAGTGATTTTTCAACTATGTTTCCACTAAGAAATTAAGAACATCATGATTCAATACTATTCATCATCATTAGTTGTTGTGATAATCATTTAAATTATTAATATTTTTTCAAAGATTAAGAATATAAACAATGGTCACTCTTTATCTATTACAAAGAGATATTTTTGGAGACTGTAACACATTTTTTATATCAATGAAATAATATTTAAATCTTCTTTCACTAGCAATAATAAATAAATAAAAATGTGTCAAAAAAACAAATATAAAAAAATGCATTATTATGGTGGGTGACAAAAAGGCCAACTATAGCTAGGGACCGTGTTGGATGGCATATAATATTTTTATGGATATCAATATCAAAAGTAAAAATAATATAAATATGTGCTCATCAAAATTCATTCTAATAAGTTGCGAAATTTGAATTGATGCGGCTAATATGAAATATCTAGATATTTGGATTATCAAATCGTAAAACTTTCATAATGCTATTATTATGACGCTTTCTAATATTCGTTAAAGAAAATCAGTAGAGTTTTTCGGGAAGATAATCGTTTATCTCGAGAATTTATGAGTTTAATAACTCATTGAGAATCTTTTTTTTTATTATTATTTTGAATGTAATGTTTTTTCGTTATGCTTAAACGTTTTTTATTTTTATTTTTATACACATTAATTTTTTTTAAAAATAATATATATCAATTAGTGTGAAAATTAAATTTTGGACAAAATATATAATTTATGTTATTAATTCTTAAATAATAGGTCAACTGAAAAAAAAAATATTAAAGGTGATGCGTTCAATTTAAGTGGAATTGATGATGGTGAGAATCATGCTACTCCCTACATTAGAAAAAAAAAATATTAAAAAAATATACAAAGTTATTATTATCTTTTCATATATTTTTTTGTTATTTTGAAAATGTCAGTAATAATAAAAAATCATTAATTATTAAAAAAAAATACATCATATAGTTATTTAGTAAATAAATCTCTAGTGCAGTTAATTATAGCATTGTGTTAATTATTTGAAGATTATTTGTTTGAGACTTCTATAGTCATTTTTAACTTTAATAAACTATAACACTTAATTAACTGCACTAAGGATTTAAACAAGTCATTAAATTCTTGAAGACATATAAAAGAATTTAAATGTTGATGTTGAAGACATAAATAATAATCCAATAAACATGACCCAAACTCATAAACCAGTTCTTCTAGTTAGACGGCCAGGACCAGGCCCAACCCAATATGTACCTATTTTCCTTAACATAAAACTAATTATTTTCTCCAAATTTAATGGGTTTTAACTTCACAATTAAATAACCCAATAAGAAAGCTTACAAAAGTAAAAGAGAAGAATCATAATAAACTTTAAAAACTTGTACAGACTTTTTAAATGTTATTTTATCAGAATTAGATGGATTTATTTATGAGCAAGTTTGATAAAATATTTATGCATTTCTATAGTTGCAATTTTACAAGTATCTGGTAATGATAGACTAAAAGATATAAGAAATATAGAATAGTTTATATATAAAAAAAAAATTATATAAAAAGAAAGAAAAAATAAAACTATTGATATTAATTGGTGCAAGTGATGTAACAAATCTCATTTTAAATGTATATTATTTTATTACGAATTCCATTAAATATATGAATTATGAAATGTTAATATAGTATGTATTATTAAAAATTAGTTATTTAACTTTTGATATAGAGGCAAATTATGAAACTTCATAAGTCCAATTTACTCCAAAATTTAAAAATATAATAGTGTTAATTATATATTATCAATCAATCTATTATTCCTTTTCTGTATCTTTCCATATTATATTGTATTGCAATTTTGTATCCCTAATATTGTAGCCACCATATTACATCTTTTAACTTCTCTATGTTATATCAATGTCTTTCTACTTCATAGATTTCAACATCTATATATTCTTTTATTTTTTCTATTTTTTTTTTATCATCAATCCAACCATTAAATTAGGGATTTGAATAAATTAAATAATTAGTATATTTTTTTAATTTTGTAGAGACCTCTCAACTTATGATTAGTATATTTATATTTTAAGGTTGTGAATAACAAAATTTATTTGTAAGGAACATGACTTTCTCTTTTTTAACTCTCCATCTCTCACTTTTTACATGATATATATATATTTTAAAGTTATTTAATATTTTTTTATTAGTTATTAAAATTTATAAATTAATAAATATATTTTCAAATTATATAAACTATATATATATATATATATATTAATAATAATAATATATAATTTTAAATTATTTATATAAAATGAGTAATAAGAAAATAATTATAATAAAATTAATTTAAACTTAATAATTAATGTATGAATTTATTATTATTTAAATTGTGATGATTTGTTATTTAAATAAAAATAATAAGTTGTTAAGAATTCGTAAATATATGGTAAACCATTTTTAATTAAAAGTTTATCTAATACCTACTATTAAAAATTTATTCATTTAGTCTATCACATAATTATAATTATTTATTGTGTTGATTATCATTCTCTTTTACTTAGAATTTATAGTTATATATACAAGTACATGCAATTAAATGAATCAATTCAACTTGATTTTATTTATTTATTATTGCCTTAGCGATACATTTTGCATCTCTTTGAATGATCAATTATGGGAGCACAAATATATAATTGTTTTGTTTGGTGAGATGAATTTCATATTGATGTAGTGTCTATTCGTAGCCAATTAACATTTGATTTAAGAATAGTATTCGTATATACTGTATTACTGTATTATTTAGTGGTAGGTGAGTCAATTGGAAGATTAATTAATTAATTAAATGAGAATGGATGAAAACAAATAAAATAAATTAAATGGAGGAGAATAGAACGGCATGTTTATTTTCTTGTTAATTGGTCAAAGTTGCTTAGCCTAGATGATTAATTAAGATATATAGCTAGTCCTCCTAGCTAGCTAGGAAAATAACAATAATTAATAATAATTCACACTTATATTTTTCAAAATAAATAAACTATTTGAGATCATGCATGCATGAATGATAATCAACTGATTTACACACGGTTTAATTTAATCATCATGCAATTATATGTAATTAATAATTGGTTGGGTTGTAGTACGTACTTGTATCTATTAAATTAATTAATTAATGTCACACGCGTAATCATATCATATCAAAGTTGGTACGTGGTGACCTAAATCTAAATCTGGATCTTAATTCTAATAATTTATAATTAATAAGCAAACAGTCATTGTTATAAACTAATAATGAATGGCCACTTTTAAACAATGTATGTGAATGATGTTTTGTTGCTTCTGCCTGCCGCCTCCTCCTCTTCCAACATTATTATACATAATATATTTAATTTTATGTGGGAAATTGTCACAATTAATTCATTAATTAATTAATAATAACACTATATATCATATATTGCCATATCCCTCCTAAGTAATTAACAGCCTTAATTTGTCATAAGAAATTGTCACCACTACATTTGTAATCACTTAATTAATTAAGCTCATGTATATATATACATCACCACCACCAAAAATGCATCATGTGGATGGATCATTTTTATAAAACAAGTATATAAATTATTAATTAATGGAGATCGAACGTCATAATTTTCATTTTCTTGTATAGACTTAATTATTTGGCCAATTCAAATAATAATAATAAAAAAAACAGCCAACACGGAATATATATATATATACCTAATTTTCAACCGACACTATCAGTACCATATATTATAACTAGACTAGAGCCAATAGATTATGACTTTCTTCGGGGTTTTGTGTTATTTAAATAACACAAGTTAATAAAACATATTCAAAACATATATTAATTAAATATCATTTTATTTAATTAAAATCGTGATAAAATTAATTTAAAAAAACGAAAATAATACATTAAAATAATATAAATGACGTTTTGTTAAGAAAATATTTAAATTACTAAAATTTTGATAATTCGAATATCGTATATGACATTATATATATATATATATATATATATATATATATATATATATATATATAAATAAATAAAATGATGTTTAATTTTTAAAGTGTCTGGATTATCGGGTTAAGATGTATAGTTAATTTGAATATATATGTGAGTGTAAATGAATATTTGGGTCGGATTGTGAGTTAACCCGTCTATAAACGGTTAAAAATGCTATAGGTATGGTTTGAATTTGCAACCTAACAAAACAAGTACAACCATTTAACTAACTAGGCTAATAACACTTTATATTATAAATTCAATACCAAATTTGATTACACAAAACATTTTAACAATATAAGTTCAACTTTTTAGCTAACTAATATATATATATATATAATGATGCTTAATTTTTAAAGTGTCCAGATTGTCGAGTCGAGAACGGTGAGTAATTTGAATATATATGTGAGAGTAAATTGATACTTGTGTCGGATTGTGGGTTGACCCGCCCATAAACTTAAAACGGTTAAAAATGCTATAGATATGGTTTGAATTTGCAATCTAACAAAAATAAGTATAACCATTTAACTCAGTAAGCTAATAACACTTTATATTATAAAATCAACACCAAATTTGATGAATGCGGGACATTTTAACAATATAAGTTCAAATTTTTAAAGTGTCCAGATTGTCGAGTCGAGAGCTGTGGTTAATTTCGATATATATGTGAGAGTAAATGAATACTTGGGTTGGATGGTAGGTTGACCCGCTCATAAATTTAAAACAGTTAAAAATAAAATTAAAAATGCTATATATATTTTTTCCGTAATATTTTTTCACGATTTTTTATATTATTATTCGTGTATTTGCACGGGATACATGTTAGTTTGATAAAAAAAAAAAAAAACCCAATTAAGTATAATCTCAAACCAGCCATTGACCCACCAAATTTATTATAATTCATCATAAAAGTAAATAATGATATAATGAATAAAAAGTTAATCATTCATTCATCTTCAAATAATTCATATATATAATTTCCTTTTTTACTCTTTCCGTAGCTAGTTAGCTAACTAGCTGCTACTTAATTACTTACCTAAGAGAAAATCTAAATGTTTTTGAAAATAAAAATAAAAGAATGGATTATTAATAATAATATATACCGTCCAAAAGGGAAATTTAATTAAATGACCTTGATTAGTTCCTAATTTAAATTGTGCAAATAATCGCTTCCTATTTTTTGGACAAAAATATTCCTGTCGAGTAATGTGACGACACTCAACGAATTAGGATTCCGTCTCGTTACGTAATGGAATATAATTTTTATTAGGCTTCGATCATATGCAAATTTAAGTCAATTATTAGATCATTCCATCAAACTTTCCGTCCAAAATGGGTGAAGATTGGCAAAAGGATGAGATCATGAGTCACGTGTCTAGTTACTTACTTACTCATCTTCTACCCACCGCTAAACTCTCTCTTTTGTATTTTTCTTCAATTTTCTTAACACTTAGCTAGCTGCTGAAATCATTATATTATAAAACAAACATGTACAAAAATACTATTAATGACATGTGCACCGCCAAACAGGACCTAAACATCTATATAAATTATTTATTTTTATCAACCAACGTAATTAACTAGGGTAACTCATACGGTTATTCCTATCTATATATATCTATATATATATACATATTTAGCAATATGGACCCGTCTTTATTCTGTATATATAATTTATCTTATTCCCTATAATAATTACTTCACTTTCTAAAATTAAAATATTTACTTGTTCAAATTTCTCTTTCAAAAATAAATATTTTATCATAACAAAACTAATTTGATTCCGTTTATAATGTAATACGTTGTTAGCTACATTAGTTTTATGAATAAGTCACCCCATATATTAATAAACACACATGGCTCTAAAATAAATAAAAATGATAAATTGAAATAATTAAACATAAACATACCTAAGTCTCAACATTAGTGTTTCGAATGAATTAAATACTATAAAATATAATTTAACATTTAACGAATAAGGCACATGACGAAATAATAAGCTGAATTAAACTAGTCATATATATTATTTTGTATGTGAAAAGTGGTTGAAGGATATATACTTACAAATACATTTTTATATCATATTTATTTAAAGTGATTTTTTTTTTAATTTAAAAACTTTGAATATTTAAATCTGAACTATTTAAAAATTACTGGTGAATAAATAGCCGTTGCAGTAAGTAATATGGAACGATTCACGAGATAAACAAGCCTATACATATTCATTTATCATTAAAAAGGAAAAGTAAATATAGCCCGTTTTCATTTTAAGTAAATATATTATATCAATATCCATGATATGATCAATTCCCCGTAAAAATAATAGCCAAAAGAATCCGTTCTTTTGTGACGATTAATTCTTCAAATCACAATTAAAACGCTCATTTCTTTCTATAAAATCAACAAATTAAATATTTTAATCACTCTCTTTCTTTTCTATTGGAATTCTTCTGTTACTATTGTCTCAAAATAGAATCCAAACACAAATTTTCACATTTTAGGTAAATTTTATTTACTAAGATAATAAATAAATAAATGGTGAGATTGCATAAGATTAATTACATAATAAAATGAATGATTAATTAAGGTTATTAAACACAATTAGTCAAACAAACCTATTTAAGCGTTTAAAACGAATGATGTGTGAATAAGCCTGATCCTAAAACAATTGCATTCAAGAATAGACTGAATGACCGCACATGGAAAATTTAATTTAATTAAAATATTTATATATTATTCAACGTCACCTTCTCAAATCTCTATATATTATTATATTATTATATATATATATATATAATAATAATAATTATTATTATTATTATTAACTCGTCTTGTCAAATACCCAAACTTTAACGTCTTCTTCTACCCTGTTATTGAAAGTGAAACATCTTCTTTTCTTCTTCTTCTTCTTCATATTATATATATAATATATTTGTGAGATGGCGGTTCAAGAACAGATGTATTTCAATAATCTTTCTCAAATCATATACTCAGAGATGGATAAACAAAACCAAGAGCTCAATCAATTCATCGATTCACAGGTAATAAACAAATTTACTTTTTCAAATAATCTTATCTTACATCATGTATTGTTAATAATGTTGAATAATCGAACATGAACAGAGTGAGAGACTAAGATTGATGTTACAACAACAAATGAACCAACAGTTTACATCAATCTTCGCAAATGCATCCCTATTAATGAAACAAAAGGACGATGAAATTATTATGGCAAATATCAAGTCTATGGAGCTTCAACAACTCTTGAAGAAAATGGAGATGGAGAATCAAGAATTACAGAAAATGGCCATGCATAATGAACTAATTGTCGTTTCACTCAGAAATACACTTTCTCAAATTGAAGATCAGGAAAACGCTCATGATATTTGTGAAGACGCAGGATCTTGCTGTCAAGATAGTAGATCGCAATCGCAATCGCAATCGCGTGATATTGGGATTTGCAGAAGATGTAATTCCTACATTTCCTCTGTTATCTTTCTTCCTTGTAGACATCTATGTTCTTGTTATGCTTGTGAACCTTTCATGAGTTCTTGTCCTGTTTGTAATCTTCCAAAGAAAACCAGCATACCAGTTTTTATTTGAAATTAGTTCTATGTTTTGGATCTTTTTTTATTCACATTAGAGTTTGTTCATCATTCTGAAAAATGGGTTTTTGTTTTTTTTGTTTTTTTTTTTTGTTTTTTAATAAGTGAATGAAGATTAAAAACTACAAATCTGTCGAAGGCCATCATTGATAAGAAATTGGGTTGTCTTATTAAAGATTATTTCAATGTGTTATTGCATTTTTTTTATCTATATATATAATAAAACAAATATAATCGAATATTTATCAAACAAGGCCACATGTGTGTTCTTGATCATCGTCACTTGGTGCATGAAAATTAATTTAATTAATTGAAAGTAGTGACGTGGAATTATTATGAATTTTGAATATGAGAGACAAAATTATGAATGAATGATTCGATTTCGATGTATCAGTTTCCAAAATTAAATCCGGACCACACTTCTGACCACCTGTATGTTAATTAGCTAGCTTACAATCAAATGTATTTAAATATTACAATATATTCATTATTATGACTTAGCGGTAATTAAGGTAATTTCTTTTTTTAATGGTCCATTATAATAAAATAAAAAAAATCATATAAGTACAACAAAAAAAAATGACATTAAAATAAAAAAATAGTACTCAATAATCGAGCTCATAAATTCTTAAGAAGAACGATTAACTACTCGACATCAGAATTTACTGACTCTCTTAAACGAATTTTAGAAAACGTCATAATAGAATGATAAACATCAGAAAACTACGATCATTTAAAGTTCGACGATTTATCTCCAACTAGATAATTCATCAAAATGATAATTGAAATGTTAACTCAAATATGTAGGTTTGTCATATTAGTTGTATCAATTCAAACTTCTCAGCAACTACCCAAATACGAGCATCACCCACTGAATTCCAGTAATACTCTACAAACGTTCTCAAAATACTAGTCAATCATCGACAATGCAAAAGTAAGTGAGTTGCCGATTCAACCCTTCGTGACATATACAACAACGACTAGCAATAATACACTATTTTTCATGCACATATCATCCGTAAGAATTCTACCGTGAATAACGCTCAATTCAAATAACGAGATCTTGGATTGAATCTTTGACTCCAAAAGTTTTTCCCAAAATAAATTATATGAAATCATCTTTGCGAACAATTTGTATCAATGTCCCAAATGAAAATTATCAATATCTTATCAACACATAATGTCTTGTTAAAACGAAAACACTTGTTTACGTCCTATAAAAAGTAAAATTTTATTAAGGGACGAAGTCTCCATAATGTTTAATATATTTATATATTTATCTATATTTAATTCGGATCAAACGTTTCCTTCAAAATAGTCGTAGCTAAAATTTTGACACTTCAATTCTCTCATCTTCATTTTTTCCATCTAAATATTAAAACAATCACTATTTAATATATTATCTTTCATTTTTCTATTTCATTTATTTAAGATAAAATAATTATTAAAATTTTTAAAATTAATTTTCTTTTAAATTAAGTGAAAAAAAACAAAAAAAAAAAACAAAGATTTAAATTAACTAAATTAAGCTAGGCAGTAGCAGTTGTATAGTTATATTGTAGGTAGTATTGTTAATTAAATATTTGTTTAAATTAAGATGAATATTATTGTCGGTCGATGCTGATGCTACTTACTAACAATGGAACGTAATTCGTACTACACCTTATAATTAATACTTGAGACCAGGACAGGCCAGATCATATCACGGTGATTATCATATATACAGACAAAACTATCACAAGATATTTCATATCACTTTAATATTTTATATACATAGGATAAATATGATTTTAAAATTAAAAATATTTTAATTATATAATTTTTAAATCCGACCAAATAAGACTTCAGAACTGCTTTAAAGGTAAATAATGATATAAAAAAAAAAGCATTTGACTACATGGGGTCCTGGACCGCTTCAAAACTAAACAAATAATAAATGTAAAAAAAAAACCTATAAAATTTTAATTAAATGAAATCACATCACACCGGCCCGGTCAATACGTTAACAATGGGAAAGTTCCATGACAACTTACCGACCACCGAACCGACCGGACCTCCTTTATCATTTATCTCATATATTTATTAATAATTATAAGCTAATTATTAATTTAAAAGGTATCAATAAAATATTTCCTTCTAAGTTTAAGTTTAAGTAAAAGATGAGTAATAAAAGAGAAAGAATTTGGGAGAGAATGGAATATGATGGTGTCAAAATATGAAAAAAATATAAGGTGCGAGAAAAAAGTAATAAAAGATAGAATATTTGTTAATTTTGCAACAAATTATGTCACGTTATTCACTCTAAATTTTTTTTCTTCAAATTATCTCCGCAATCATTTCTCAAATAAAAGTATGAAATTTATAACGTCCAAAATGGGTGAAGAAGCATGATGAGGGTATAGTGACATGTATACTCATCTTCCACCACGGCACCTCTGCCTGTCTTTTTCCATTAAATTTAATAAATAAATAAATAAAAAGCCTATTATTAATGCCATGTGCACTGCCAAATATATATGCATTTTATCAGTAGTGTTCACTGCAGCCTGCAGGAAAGTATACATTATCTAGCTGGCTGGCTGGCTGGCTAGCCTCCCTAGTAGCTAGCTAGCTAGGTGTTAGCTACTTTATATATATATTTTCAAATAATCTGCCTTTATAATAAGTTTGGTTCATTTAACCGAATAATTAGGAATAACTAAAGCATGTTTAAATATTTGTTTCCTTTCTTCCTTCCAATGTTAGCCAGGCAAAGAAAGACAACCTATAACCTCAACTTTATTTAAATAAGTTTAACCCTAGACAAGTGTTTAACTAAGTTGTAGGTCACCTCCACGAAAGAACCCAAATCTTTTTTTATTACATAACAAGGAATATGTATATATTTCAATATTTTAAAAATAGTAATAATTATATTCATTGTTTAGTTAGTGACAATTTTTTAAAATTACATATTATTACATCCTTTAATTTTATTTCTTATAATTTATATTCCAAATTGTTTTCTTACTATTTCTATGTTCACTCTTAACTCTAATTTAAAAAAAAAAAATCTTGTTTACTTTACAAAAAGATAAAATAAAAAAAATATTTTATTAAATTTTAAACTCATTTACATAAATAACTAAGCTTATAAAACAAGTTATTTTCATACTAATGATAATTAAATAACACAAACTAATCAAACTAGTATGAAACCCTACGTTGTACGGGAAAAATATAAACGAAATTTTTGTAAAATATTTAATTTAATAAAAGAGAATATATTTATATGAAGAGAAAATATAATATATATATATATATATATATAATTAGAGAAAAAAATAAAAAAAATTATTATTATTAATTGTTTCATAATATAAGTAAATTGTATAAAAATAAATAATAAACAAATAATATATAAATAATTGTGGAAAAATTATGTAAGGAAAAATATATTTATACAAAATTAATTATGAAATATATACATGATGTGAGAAAAAAAGAATGATTGATTAAAACTGAAAATAATAATAATACAATACAAATCAAAAGGCTTGATTTAATTTAAACTATTGAAAGCAAAATAAAAATTTAAGTTAACACATATTAAACAAACATTCATAAAAACAAATAAATGTATAACTCTAGTATAGTTTAAGATATCATATATTATAATAATAGTTAATAATGTATACTAATAAAAAAACAACTTCCATAAAATGAAATAAAAATATTGTAAAATAAAAAATAAAAACTAAATTTTTTGTCTTTTTTTTCTATCTCTTCAACAACTTTGTCTGTTGCTCCTACCTAATAAAATTTAATTAATATATAAAACACATTTCAAAAACTTAAATAAGACATTAAAATAGATAATAAAAAAACAATTTATTTGATCACAAAAAATTGAAAAAGTACCTCTTTAACAGTTTTGTTTGAAATTGATGATCCTCCCTAATAAAATTTAATCAAATATATATAAACTTTTCAAATATCTAAATAAGACATTAAAATAGATTAAAAAAACAATTTATTTGATAAAAAAATTGAATAAGTACCTCTTTAACAATTTTGTCTGAAATTGATGCTCCTCCCTTAACAAAATTTAATTTAATATATAAAACACGTTTCAAAGTTGAGCATAAAGATATCCAAAATATGTTTACCTGTTGAGTAATGAGTGATTGACTTGGATCAAACACTTTTATAATTGTAAAATTGTGTGATTTTTTCTTGAGCTTGTAATCAGTAATTTTAACTTGGAACACAAGTTTTTGCGATGACATTGATGATAACGACAATGGTAAATCTTTGTCACAACTCGGATGTAATTGTAAAAAATCTGAAACAGTTAGATTAACTAACTTATTTACAACTCTATCAAAAAGCACAAATAGTGCAGCTCCTAACTCGTCACCAACCTCAATCTCTAATTTATATCTAAAATAGATACAAAATAATTAATGAAAAAACAAAATAGTTATAATTAAATATCTGAATATAGTTTGTTAATGATCAAAGAGACAAAAATAAACACCTTGGAGTAAGATTTTTTGTAACTTTAACACATGAGTTGCAAAAAAAAAAACATCGCCCTCGAGCGTTACTTTTCTGCGACAATCATCACAAGAGTAGTAAAACCAATCATTGTAGTTGCATACATTAATAAACCAGTAAGATAACTACAAAAATATTGAAATACCAATTTTACCAACCTTGCTTTCCTCATTTGACAATAGGTTGTATAATTCCTCAATTGTGTGTCGATCTTTCATCATCTCATCTTGTAAAGACTTCGAACTTTCAACAGTATCATCCAACAAACATACTTGAGATGAATGGACAGCAAATATACAATTAGTTGAGTAAAGGTGGCACAAAAATAATAGTCATTAAAACAACAAATATTTAATCAAAGAGTATTGTTTAAAGAAAGACAATATCAACCTTTCTCGCATAGTCACCACCTCTGGAATCATTAGATTTTGAAAAACTTGTGTGGCCGTTGTTGAAGAAAGGACATGATGACCTATTGAAAGCACATAAAAATGGTTAACACAAACATATTAAGACATAAACATATTTTTTTTTACAATTCATACCTTGGTATAACTTGACAAGAAAGTCGGTCACAACTATTACGATAGGATCTTGTTGTTAGATCCTTCAACAAATTCAAATTTTTCGGCTATGTTTCCCCATAAAGTTAGATTAATATCTTCTCCACTATAAAATAACACATAGAAAAGGTAAAAATTAAAATATTTAATAAATTAAAATATTTAATAGAGTAAAAAAAAAAGAACTCATTTAACTTATAGATTTATAAATGACCAACATATCAAATTGAAGGTTTAAACCACGTTTTGCAACTGTGTTATATCCAGTTTTGCTAAAAGTCTTAGAGCCAAACTGATAAGACGAGCTATAATAACTATAACATAAAAAAGGAAAATGTAAGTTAAAAATTAAATGAAAGACAATAGTTAATCAAAACACTACCTGTTAGTTGTGAGCAATTGTCACTTCTAGAAATAACCTCCTTGTAATCAAAAAAATTAAATTTATATTTGGGAATATTTAGAATCTCAGAAAGTAGCTAAACAAAATTTTTAAAGAGTTTGGAACTGGTTTGTACTGAGCGTTTGACTTGACAACTCAAAAATTTTGAAATATGTACATGTTACCCTCCTTTAATAAGTTTCGATGTCTTGAAACAAATTGACGATCGATGCTGACGTGAATAACCGCACCCTATAAATTACATGTTAGTTTGTACTAACATACATTAATATATAACAAAATATTAAACACACTTACCTCCTTGTCTATTAATAAGAAATCAACACTTAGCAATTCATTGTTTTTTTTTTAGTATTTATTGCATCCCACATGTACATAACTCTTGCAACTAAATGTTTGTAGTTGTCATCCGTAGTCAAATCTAGAATTCCAATCCAATGGAGGCTTGTGTGTCCATTTTATGATATTTTGATATGAATTGACATTATAATAGTTAGTATAAAATATAAACATAAAAATAAAATTTAAAATAAAAAAAAAAGTAAAAATAAAAAAACTTTAAAAATATTTATATGTAAATATAGATTGAATAATAATAAAAAAATTAAATAATATAATATATTAAATATGAGAATAAAGACAAATATTATAAAATAATGATAAATAATAAATATAATATATTTAAAAAAATTCTTTTATGATTAAAAATAAATATCTTGTATTAGCTTTTAAAAGATTCACCATCTTCTATAAAAATAGTTATTTATTTTTATGAAAATTTAATATATTATGCATAACATTTTTTATATAAAAACATTAAGAATATTTAAGTGAATAATTGGATTGTTATAATTAACGAAAATATATGTGAAAAAATGACCAAATATTTAAAAATTAGATGTCATGGACATAACAAACACATTTATTATAAAAAAAAGTATTTATATATCATATGTTAATAATAATAATAAATTATTAATATAATATGAATATACTAAAAATGAGAATAAAGATAAATATTGAAAAATAATGAGAAATAATAAATAATTAATTGAATGTTATAATAATATTTCAAAAAAAATTATTTATTTCTTTTGTGATTAAAAATAAATATTATTAAATACATTAAACTTTATCATGTCAAATTGTTTGGAATAGAAAAAAAATCTTATACTCAAAAGATAGAGATCATCTTTTTTCAACTAATAAAACTATAATGTATTTAAAAAAATTAAATATATTTAACCTAAAAAATTATTTTTATTTTATTAAATCATAAAATATAGTCATTACTCCTACTTTGACTCAAAAGAAGGATGAATATTATATTGGATAACTTCAACTAAAGTAATTTTAAAAATATTTAGATTGAATAATAATAAAAAGATTATTAATATAATATAAATATATTAAGTATGACAAATATTATAAAATAATATGAATAATAAATTAATTAATTAAACGTTATAATAAGTAATAATAATATTTAAAAAAGAAATTGAAGAATAGAAAAAAAATATTATGCTAAGAATAAAGAGATTATATGTATTTAAAATTTTTATTTTATTAATTAGTCATAAAATTTAATGAAAAGATAGGACGTTATTGCAGCGGCATAAAATGATCAAAATCCTGGAAAAAAAAAACAATGAACAATATATTGGTGAAACATAACATATTACCAATTTAATTATTCAATGAAATAATGATGTTGATAGAGAAATTGATGTTAATATAATTTAATTATTACTCACTTTAACCAAGATGAAATTCAAAAGATAGGACGTTGTTGCAGCGGCCTGAAATGATCAAATTCCTGGAAAAAAACAATGAACAATAGATTGGTGAAACATAACATATTACCAATTTAATTATTGAATGAAATAATGATGTTGATAGAGAAATTGATGTTAATATAATTTAATTATTACTCACTTTAACCAAGATGAAATTCAAAAGATAACATGTTGTTGTAGTTGCCTAAAATGATAAAATTCCTGGAAAAAAAAACCAAAACAGTGAAAGCCGCAAAAGGAGACCGAATAGGCAGAATATCACTCTTCTCCCTTAAATTGAACCTTGTTGATGTAAAATTATTTATAAGAAAACAAATATTTAGATAGAAAAAAAGATAAAAAGTTGGGTTGATTTATTATATTGATTTAATTGCAGTTACACGATTTATGTTTTTCATAATTATTGTTTTTGTGTTAAATTTTATAATTATTATAATATGATAACTGAAAGTTAAGTTTTATATTATAATTAATATAATATAATAACTGAAAGTTAAATTTTATAATTAATATAATATATAATTGAAATTCTTAATTTTATTGTAAGTTTTAATGTTTTATAATTAGTATTTAATGCTAAACATGATAACTACATTTTTTTTCCTATTTTATAATTAATATAATGGGATAACGGAAAATTACATTTTATAATTAATATAATATATATTTGAAATTCTTGATTTTATTGCGGTTAAGTTTTATATTATAATTAATATAATATGATAACTGAAAGTTAAATTTTATAATTAATATAATATATAATTGAAATTATTAATTTTATTGTAGATTTTAATATTTTGTAGTTAGTATTTAATGTTAAACATGATAACTTTTTTTTTCTATTTTATAATTAATATAATGGAATAACTGAAAGTTACATTTTATAATTAATATAATATATATTTGAAATTCTTGATTTTATTGCAGGTTTTAATGTTTTATAATTAGTATTTAATGTTAAACTCAATTAATATAGATAAATATTTGGTTTAATGTGTATATGTGAAATATTAAATTTTAATATATTTTAATAATAATTATAACATTAATATATATATACAAATTAAAATTAATTAATATATTTATAGAGAAAGAAAACAATTCATAAATGAAGAGAGAGAAATATGAAAAAATACTTTTTGATATGAGAATTATTTTGGAGAGAGCGTGAAGTACACCCTCAACATTTCAAATTAAGCGTTATTAGATATATATAGATATCATCTCACTCTTCTATTCTCATTCACATAACTTAATTCATTAACCACAATATTAAAATACTCTTTAAATTATTAATTTTCATTTTATAATTATCATATATTTTAAGTCTTTTTAATAAAAATATATCTAATACCTCAAAATCTCACAAACCATTACTTTTTTTCAAATTCTAAGTTATTAAAATAACCCGAATCTAGACTTACCTTACCAGTTATATTAATATATATATATATATATTTAATTTTAACACTAAAATATTATATATTTTATAATACTTTTTTTTATTTTAAAAAATAAAATCCAACACTGTGCGGTCATTACATAGAATCAAACCAATATCCACTTTATAAAGGCATGGAAAGCTTTACTACTTTTGAACTTAAAATCTAAACATATATATAATTAAGCTTAAATTATTTACTAAAATTTTGTCAAAAGTGAGAATGATTTGGCTTGGTTGGATCTTTTGGTTATTTGTGTAAGATAATAAATCAATATATATATATATATATTATAATTTATTTATTTATTTTAAAAAAAAAACAAAAAATGAAAAAACGGGATTATGTATTTAGCCCGTAACCAAACTTAACCATGTACAAACTTATGGTTATTATCCACATTTTATTACCGTTATTTAGGGAAAAAGGAATTATAATTATTTTTTTAATAAAAATATTATTGTGATTAATGAATTAGTTAACGAATAAAATACTGTATGATTTGCTATATTAAATTCAAATAAGACGGAGAAGGCTTTTATGTGAAAGTGATGGATGGACGTGAGTTATTTCAGTAAAGTATTAAATATTTATTATTTAATGTATCATCAAATTTATGTTACTTCAATATAAATTTATCTTACTAATTAAAATAATTGAAAGGCATATACTTCTTAAAATGAAAACTTGGATATCAATTATATTTCTAATTGGTTGGTAGTAGGAAAGTAATTAACCAAAAAGCTTACCACAATTGCAATTGCATTATTGTAACCTTAAGTCAAGGTGGCTGCACCTATGATCAATGTAATATACATGATTGTCTAAATAATTGCTTAAAAAGATTATTTAAGCAACAATAATATAGCAAAATTTACAAAGTAACTTTAGCAAGCCATGAGATCCTCCACTAAGGCCTTGTTCCGTTATAGGTTTTTTGAAAAACCAAGAGAGAGAAAAATTAAATGATGGGCGATGATTTTGAGAAGGTAATGATTATTTTTAGTAAAAAGACTTAAAAGGTATTGATATATATAAATAAAATATAAAATTATAATTTAAAATAAAGGGTAATTTAGTATTTTGGTTAATGAAATGAGTGATATGATTGGTGAGAAATGATTGATTGAAAAATTGATTTGGTTTGAGTTTTTATAAAAACTCAAAGAAAACCAGCCCTAAGTTTTCAATGCCCCAAACTAATTTTATAAAAAGGCTGAGTTCAAGAGATCATATGTTCAAGACTTATATACGATTAAAAAAGAAGTCCAAATAAATTATTTTATGAAAAAAACAACCGAGTATAGATAAATTATAACATATATATATAGTAAAAATATATTATAAATTTGTATCCAAACCAAATAAAACATGATAAAAAAGATAAAAATCCATTATATACTTTCAACTTATAGGCCCATTTTCAACATACTGAAGATGGGATTGACTGTTTGTTTTGGTGCTAGTTGTGATTGAATCGGACTTATAATAATTATTATTATTCCTCCCTAATTAATATAGGATTATCCTTATTATCTAATCAAATCGAATTGCATCATAATTTAATACTAATTAGGTATTAGGGCAATTCTCTAATGTTATAGTTTGTACTTTGTAGTATTGGTCAACGATATTTATTTAATAAAAAAAATTATAGATAAGATTAGTGTGAATCATAACGGAATGGGAAATTGGCCGACACCCATCTAAGCATTTGTAGAATTAAGGATGGGTTTTAAAAGAATTTATTTGTATAGATAGTTGAATTATATAGAACAAATACATTTAAATATACAATTAATGAAACCAAATATGAGGAGGTGGATAATAATTCCATACATCTTTGTTTATCTTTTATAAATACTTTTAATCTCAAAATTCAACTTAAGACTCATTTAAAAAATAATCTTAATCACTTAAATTACTTAGGTCAAGACAAAAAAAATGGGTGCATGAGATACACGCTTGATTTTCAGTTAGAATACTTTGGAGAACTTTGTTCATAATAACTTTATAGCGGATTAATTTCCGCGAGTTAATCATATATCAAGCAATCACACTCAACAGATTTAACTACACGTATTGTCTAACGGACTCAAACTTAAGACCTTATAGAGGCTTGAAAATATCTATCTATTTTTGTTATTAGGCTAGAGTGCAAGACGAAAGAATCATTTGTAACAATTTAAAATGTAAGTCACAAACATTAAAATAAAATATATTTTTTTATTATCATTTTTAGAAGTATATTAAAGAAATTGGTCCAAATCAAATTGAGAAAGAAATCTAAAAATTTAATTAAGTTCCAAAACTATCAAATGAAATATTATTGGATTCCTTTAAAGTTGTAATTAATAATATTATGAAAATTCATAACCATGAAAAAGACTGAATATTTCTGTAAAATATATATATATATATATATATATATATTTTTTTTTTGTATGTAAGAGTTGTCTTACTCTTTTTTATTTTTTTATTTTGCATTTAAGTAGAAATATATATATATATATATATATAAAATAATACTTAATTTTTAAAGTGTTCGGATTGCCGTGTTGAGAACTGTGGTTAATTTTGATATATATACAAGAGAAAATGGATACTTGAGTCGGATTCTGGGTTGACCCGCTCATAAAATTTAAAACGGTTAAAAAATAAAATAAAAAATATTATAGGTATGTTTCAAACTCGCAACCTAACAAAACAAGTACAACTCTTTAACCAATTACGATACTAACACTTTATATTTTTATTTCAACGCCAAATTTGATGAATGCGGGACATTGTAACAATATAAGTTCAACTTTTTAACTAAATAATCTATATATATATAATGATGCTTGATTTTGAAAGTGTCCGAATTGCCGAGAGCTGTGATTAATTTAGATATATATGTGAGAGTAAATTGATATTTGTGTTGGATTGTGGGTTGACCCGCCCATAAACTTAAAACGGTTAAAAATAAAATTAAAAATGCTATATGTATGTTTTGAAATCGCAACTTAACAAAAAAAGTATAACTTTTTATCTATATATATATAATGATGCTTAATTTTGAAAGTGTCCGGATTGCTGGATCGAGAGCTGTAATTAATTTGGATATATATGTGAGAGTAAATGAATATTTGGGTCGGATTATGGGTTGACCCGCTCATAAACTTAAAACGGTTAAAAATAAAATAAAAAATGTTATAATTATGTTTTAAAATCTATATATATATAATGATGCTTAATTTTGAAAGTGTCCGGATTGCTGGATCGAGAGCTGTAATTAATTTGGATATATATGTGAGAGTAAATGAATATTTGGGTCGGATTATGGGTTGACCCGCTCATAAACTTAAAACGGTTAAAAATAAAATAAAAAATGTTATAGTTATGTTTTAAAATCGCAACATAATAAAAACAAGTATAACTTTTTAAGCAAACAGACTAATAACACTTATTATTTTTAAATCACCGATGAACGCAAAAAGTTGTAAGAAATGAGTAGGGCTATGTAACTTTTGGTCAATTTGTATCAAATAATATTCCGCCACCTCATCATCCATTTCCCATTTCAAACTTTAGGCATCAGTTATATCAACCGAAAGTGACTCTCTCTCTATCTCTCCATTCAATCGCAACGACGGCCTGCCGCCGGCGGCTCCTCAGTTTGTGCCACACTCGTATAACGAACGCAGAGAGAGATAGAGATCGGTTCTATAGTTTGGCCGGAAAATGGCCGAGTACTCGCCGTTAAAGGCCGATGAAACAGGTCAGGAGCGACTTCCTTCTATTGAGGTTGCCGCCAAGAGAAAAGGACGGCCAAATCGCGTCACTTCTCTAGATGTGTTTCGCGGCCTCTGCGTAGTTGTAATATACTTGTTTCCTCCCTTTTTTTATTCCGCATTCCGAGTTTTGGTTCATTAGTGTTAACACTTTGTCGCTTTTAGTTTCTTACGTTTGACCTTGAACATGCTTGCTATATTCTGCCACTTTTTGTTACAATATATCTAATATCTGGAGGAGAATGAGCTACCTTAGTTATTTTTCATGATTGATATTGACATTTCCACTCAGAATCCTTAATCATCTTCAGCATTGGATTAGATTTTACGTTAGGGTGGAGATTTGTGTTCATCAACATTATTGTTTTATCAAATTTGTCTTATGCAAGTTGATTAGCCAACGAATTCTAATGATTATAACTTAAATTGTTGTTTTGTGTAATGGTAAACTGCTGTTTGCTTTTAGATTATGATGCTTGTGGACTATGGTGGTCCATTATTTCCTTCTATTGGTCATTCTCCATGGGATGGTGTGCACCTGGCTGATTTTGTGATGCCTTCGTTTCTTTTCGTTTCTGGAATATCACTTGCACTTGTTTTTAAGGTACTGAAAGCTAATTTAATATGATAACACTTAGCTAATAGATTCTTGGCCTTGAAGCACTGTATTATTTTTGTCTATTTTTTCTTCCTTAGAATGTCTCAGATCGAGTGGAAGCCTCGCAAAAATCACTAATGAGGGCTTTGAAACTCTTTCTTTATGGTGTTATTCTTCAAGGTTTGAGTATCTTTTTACTTGTGCATGCATCCTTAGCACTTCAATAAATTCACTCATGCTTAGTTGAATTGTTGTTAAATTGATCCTCAAAGGCCAAAGCACATATACTTGCTTAGGTTGTTTATTCTGCAATGAAACTTTTTTTTCTTAAATGTTAAAGTTTGTATCAATAGGTTTGTAAAAGATGATTATTGTTTCCATTGACTATTGGTTAGGGTTCCAAAAATTATTTGCATTAGCAGGCGGTGATTTCCTATTTTTTGTGCCTGTTGTTTAGTTAAATGCATATCATCAATTTAAACTGTTAGAAGTTGGTCTTAGTAAATGAAGTTTAAGTATGATTCCAGATATTTTTTGTTTTTCAATTGTTTTTTAATAAAACATGCATGAATTTACAACTTTTCATAATTAGACAACTGTTGGAGTTTGTGAAATTTTTATTTATTTTCAGGGGGTTATCTGCATGGAACAACTTCTCTGACATACGGAGTAGACATTGGAAGGCTACGTTGGATGGGTATTTTGCAGGTGTTCCTTTCATTCTTTTTTGTTTTTCATATTAACTACCATGTCAAGGATAGGTAAGGTCAATTTTAGCAGTAGCATTCATCTTCAATGTGAGGAGTGTAACTGTGTAAGATGTTCTAAATGAAGTCACCCAGAAAAATTGATTGCAAGTGATCAGAATATCCTTTGACGTTCTTACTGTTTTCGTCAATTTCAGAGGATATCTATTGGATATGCAATTGCAGCCTTGTGTGAAATATGGCTTCCCACTCGAAAGCCTAAAGGAACTTCTTGTCTCAGTATTTATTTGTATCACTGGTAAGTTATAATTCAAAACATCATAAAAAATGACACTGAAATCTCCCTTCATTTGTTAAGATCTTCCTTCGTATGTAAATATTGGTTATTGATAATACAATCATTTGGGATTCTTATACAAGGATCTTATGTAATTGTGACATATGTCCACACCCAGTAAATTTTCTTTGTAGAAATTGCTAAATAATGCTAATTTTTATCCTTAGGTGCACTATGTGTGCCTTATTGGTGTTATACTTGGCATTGACATATGGTCTATATGTTCCTGATTGGCAATTTCAAGTATTGAGCTCAACTTCTTCTCTGGTATCTTCAAACAGTACCACTGTTTACAAGGTAGGCTACTTTAATTTTATTCTAAATTTTTCCTACAAGTAGTTGATCCATTTACTGTTAAGTTGAGTTTGAATGGTGAAAATGAAAGGTATCTGCAATAAATTCTATGAGCATCTGAGAATGCTGCTCACTCATTTATGAAAATGTTATATATGTATATATGTGAACCTCCACACCCTACTAGGTGGGAATTGCAGGCTTTGTGAAAATATGTTTTGTTTGATTTAGGTTTCATGTTCAAGAAGAGGTGATCTTGGACCCGCATGTAATGCTGCTGGAATGATAGATCGTTATGTTCTTGGTATCAACCATTTATACAAGAAACCTGTGTACAGAAATTTGAAGGTAGAGTTTCTGAATTTACTTAAAAAACTGTCCATATGTATTACTTCATCAGTCTATTAATTCATTAACTTTACTCATCAGTCTGTTTATTCATGATATTTTTTAAATGCCAAGTTTTCTATGACCAGAGTTGTGACGAATGCCACTTTTAATAACTTAAACAATGTTTATAAAAGGGAAGACCTCTAGAATCACGCCAATTAACCTCCCGAGATTATGATTAGATAAGAATTTCTAAGAAACATCAAAACACTAACTATCGATAACATCTTGCACAAAGATAAGTGCACCTCAAACGCCCTCCATCCAAACTACTCTTCAAAATCAGCTTCAGTAATGCCTTCATCAAGCCTATTTTTTATTTGTGCTTTTCCTGTTTTTGAACTTTTAACTTCATATTCATATGGTAGTGAATTCTCTATTTTGCTCCATCTCTAGGATCAATTTGTTATTCTTCATTGATAATTAGCTACTTCTCAAAGTGCTACAGGACACGTTTATAGTATATATATTTTTACAGGAATGTGGAACATCAGGAAATCAACATATTGTGGAGATTTCACCTTCGTGGTGCCTTGCCCCATTTGACCCTGAAGGTATTCTAAGGTGAGCAATCTGATAATCTTCTTTTAGTCCTGTTCTCTGTTTTACTGTCCTTTGAAGAAGTAGTTACATCTCCCTGGCTTATATATATAGCGTTAACATGTTTTTCAGTTCCTTGAGTGCATGTGTTTCAAGCATAATGGGACTACAGTTCGGGCACATTCTTGTTCAATTACAGGTGAATATCCTTTTAGCTCATGTATGTTCTAGTCCAAAAGGAGGCATTTGTTTAGTTCTCTGAATAGAATCTCTCCAAAGCAGCAAAAACCTCTGGTTTCTTTCCAGAAAGAAAGAAAGAAATCAAGATATGAATTTGGAAGAAACATTGTATGTATGTATGAAAGTATTTAAAAAATTGCAGGACCATAAAGAGCGATTACAGAGGTGGTTCTTGTATTCTGTTGCATTATGTCTCCTGGGCTTGTTCCTTTGTATACTTGGTATGGGTCCTGCTACACACTTCATCAGATAGACATGCTAATGAATTGTGAGATGAATGAATGAATGAATTCGTTGTGTTATAGGTGTGCCATTGAATAAGTCGCTGTACTCAGTAAGTTACATGCTGGTCACTACTGGCGCTGCGGGAATGACATTTTCGTTTCTATATTTACTGGTGAGTATAATTACGAAACACCCAATATATGAACTGTCATTAAGTAGTATTAGTAGATTTGTAATTATTTATCTGTGCAGGTTGATGTTTATGGTTTTAGAAGATTGACAAATGCATTTGAATGGATGGGTAAACATGCTTTAAATGTATTTATTCTGGTCAGTTCAAACTTAGCTGTTATAGCCATCCAAGGGTTCTACTACTCCGTTCCTGAAAATAACATTGTAAGATAAGATCATCTGTCTTTTTTTATCCACATTTCATTATTAGACTTTGCTAATTTGGCGGTTATTCAACAGGTTCACTGGATCGTGACATATTTCAGAGGTTCGTTATGAGATATATATATTTTAATTCACTAATTAAGCAGATTGATTCATCCTATTCAATTGAGAAACATGAATAAATAATACTTGATTGTTTTGTAAATATATATATAGAGAGATCAAATAACTTAGTTTTTTTTTCTTGATTTGGAACCTTGTACAAATTAGAAGACTAAATATGCATGCACAATTATATATTATTATTAATACGGATTGTTGAATAAAAAAATGGGACCATTTTACAACATTATCTCTATTTAATACAAATTTTAACATTAGAGAAATTGAAAAATAAATCTTCACCTTTCTATATATATATAAACTGAAAGAATATTTACTTACTAAATTAAACTATTTAAATTAAAGTTTATATAAAGATTAAGAGTCTGAAAATTAAGGTTTATAGTAAATTAGAACTAGTGATTAATTAACAAACTGATGGACGATCTTATCTAATTAATAGAGCACGATGGTCACATTAATTAATTAATTAATTAATTATTCTAGTTAACTTAATTTACTAGTACTTGGAAAGTTGGAATCTGACAATAAAGTATTGAGCATTATTGTTAAAGGCCAAGTTAGGGGCAAAGAAGATGGAATAAAGTGAAATAACAGACTTTATGCATGCTTACATGATTTGGCAATAACAACAAATCAAACATGATCAAAATGGTAAGATTTTTGTCCTTTAAATAAAAAATCTTTATCTTTTCTAAAAATTAAAAAGTTTCTAAAAATGTTTCCAAGAGTTAAAAAATAAGAACTTGAAAGGATGCTATGTTATCCTTATTACTTATCCAATAAGAATTTGATTTCCTCTTCTAACTTAGCGGTTAATAAAGAGATGAATATAACCTCAATGTGGTCCTGAGTTCGAGTCCGTCCGGTCTAGTTAAGTGTGTTGGTGAGATATGTGATTAACCGGTAGGAATTTGTCACAATTCGAAAGAGAGTAGCGGAAATAGCGTTCTAAACAAAATAAAAATTTACCCCCTTATTAAAGCCTCATGCAATGAAGTCAAGGATATATTGGTTGAATATTTTATTAATGGGAGCTTACTTGATCAAAAGATTACTTCTGTTTATTTAAAATTTTCATCTTTCTTCTATTGTCTCTTTTCAAATAAATGATTTTTTTTTCTAAGACCAAAATCATGATTTTATTTAATAGTTTAATAACACTAGTTTTTGTGTTATTATATATATAAATATTTAATTTAAAATGACGTGTCACCAAAATCGCAATACGAATAATATGAGATTAGAAGTTTCTTGGTGGTTGGTCCATCAATCAAGCAAGCTATGTTTTTTTTAGATGTATCATTTTGAACATCTAGCTAACAACAAAATTAAAATAATATTAAAGTTAAGACAAATTAAGACAAGTAATAATCTGGTCTACTAACATGATCACATAGTACTCGATCAATATTAAAAAAATCGAGATAATTCCTTCACGATGATCTGGGATAACTTATCTAAGCCGCTTTTTTAGGGTTTGTTTTTCAAAAAAATGTGTTTGATAAAAAAAAAAAAAAAAGTTGGTTATTTGGGTTTTAATTAATTACTTAAATATTTTTTATTTAAAATTAAAATTTTAAAAATTATTTTAATTGATAAAATAAATGATTTAATTATTGGCTAAAATTTGATAGAGAAATTATAAAAAAAAGTGGTAGAATCTTTACAGAAAAAACTCCAAAAGAATTCCGTTCAAACGAGCTCTAAATGAATATATATAGTTGTCTAATATGAGAATGAATTAATTTTCTTATATATAGGTATAACTAGTGGGACAATATTTCGTGCAAGTGGAGTCTTATGTCGATCAACTTCCATTAAATAAATTATTTCATTGTTATATTATCACAACTTTGATTCTTTCTTTCAGGACCGGACCTGTTTTATAAGGTATAATTTAACAAGATCGGGCTTATATATATACATCCCCGAAATTTAAGGTGTCTAGAGAAAAAAAAAATCCTGTTAATTTTTATTTAAATTTGATATAATTTAATTGATTTAATGTATTATGATCTTATATTCAAACTTTGATAGGGTCAATTTTCTCTAAGGAATGAGCTTTAGGTAGTGAAAATTGTGATCTATTCAGTTTACCCTGAAAAAAATAAAATAAATTTTTTACTAAAATGTGATTTTAATGCATAATTTCTTAAACCTTTTCAATTTAATTTATTATTTATTTATTAAAAGAAATAGCAAAAACTTACCTTTATTCATTCATTTTATAAAAAAAATATTATTTTTTTTAAGTCTACACTAAATTATTTTCAAGCCCACCCAACTCAGATTTCTGAATCCATATATTTAAGTAATAACAGTAAATATTGTGTTAAGTAAGAGTTGACTATTTACAACTAAAATCAAGCTTCTAAATTAACATTCAACTAGCTAATAAACCAGGACTAATTTTTTTAAAATTAGGGAGCTAATACGACACTACAACCTAAGACATTTTAGGTAAGAATCATATCTGTAACATTTAATTTTATAGACACCAATTATTATCATTTGAACTAATTTAATAGGTTAGGAATTGTAAAATAGTTTAATATATTTCATGTATCAATAAACTTCATTATTCTCTATAATAGATATTTGAACAAATAAATCAATCAATGATTAATTCAATAAATAAAATTGATGATTTAAAGAAAAACATGAATACAAAATCAGCTAATATATTGATTTATGTTACAAATAATTTGACCAAGGAGCTCAAAGTCATTCGACCGCCACAAGATGTAACGTGTAAAATATGATGGAATCCTCCTCCTCCCAACCCACTTTGGACAATGAATTATTTTAAAATAATTTATAGTTAGAGCTATGTATAGGGTTAGATACATAGAGGTGTTAGACCAATTAAAAATACTTTCACTTTCACTGGGAATGGAATTCAATGTGAAATCTTTAATAAACTATGTATTATTAATTTTTTTTATTTTATCTAAATTAAAAAGATTTTTAAATAAATTTATGTTAAGTTTATTCTTAAGGCATGAACTCGAGAAAGGTTCGTCAACACAATCAGAGGGGTATAAGTAAGGTCGGCTCTGGAGTAAGCCCAACAAACTCACTGAATCACTCCCTAGGGTAGTCAATTTAATAAAATAAATAAGATATTATTAGTATTTTAAAACATAAATTTATCTTGTCTAATAGTTTAATATGAGAATTTTAGACTTCTTATTTTATCACGGGTTCTAATCTCACCATAATCCATTTTCTTTTATATTTTTTTTAGCGGTCAAAATTTTACGTTTGTCTATACTGGACAGCCCAAAGCGAGCCTTGGTATAAGTAGCAAACAATCACATATAGTTGAGATTATTATCTGAATCACAAAAATTCGAGATAGAAATTCCACCCGGATAAATAAGATGTTGCATCGAATAAAACACAACACCAACTCAAATTTGAGTGGTAAAAATAAAACTTATGCACACTCCAATATTAGACAAATTATAGCAAGAAAGGAATATATTTTCTACTTTTATAGATTGGTTTTCTAAATATAAAAAAGGAAAGCTAGATTTTGTTTGAACACTTTTTCACATGGTAAAAAAAGAGGTTAATACATATATCATCATTAAGTATAATTTTCTTTTAAAAAAAATAAATGAACTGCCTTTTCAAATATTAACTATTTTGAAATACAAAATTTACTAATTCATTATATGTACAATATTTTGTTAGGCTTTTGTACTACCTATATGATTTTTCGATAAAGTTTAAATTGGTAATGGATAAAATTATATCAAATAATATTATAATTTGAATTGAACCACTTTTATTCAGAATTTACAGTTTGATTGTGATTTTCGCTACTAATTAAATTCATTTATTCTTTTAAAAAAAAAATAATAATATTTGAATTCTTTTTGTTCAAACCGAAATCTAACTTACAGATATTAGTGTTTTCATGTACATTGCATTCACAAATAATCAAAATATATAAAAAGTCATAAAAAGTCACACTTTCTTTTGTCAAATATTTGTTAGGTAGAAGGGGGAAATTAGATGTCTCTAAAATCTAAATAATTGATTTTATATATATAGAATTTTCCTCCACTAATTTCCTTTTCCATCACAATTTCAATTGCACATTTAACCCTAAATTTCAACATTACCAATCAATTTTCTTTATCTATGCATGCATTGATTTAATTTATATATGTATACATTAATACATGTGTGTTAAAATTATTTGAAACAAATAGATATATATATTAGAGATTTTATGGTGGACTCAAATTCCTTCCATTTATTCAAAACTATATATTGATATTTATATATGGTTTTCACATGTAACAAGGAGTAATAATAAGTAAGAATTCCATATTTGTAAGTTGTATCCCCATCAGATCAGACAATAATAAAGGAACCTTTATTTTAGGGATAATGTTATTGACTTGCATATCCCCACACTGATTGTTACATTTCTGATAGATATAGCATGCAATATATGAATGAATGTTATTTGACCACTTCTGCTAAGTAATGTCATTCAATAATGAATATTGGCCCCTAATAACTCAATACTTGGATGTCGTGGGGTCATGGAAGATATTGCGGATAAAACAAAAATATAATTTTTTCTTAGCCGAGACTATTGTACTTGTCGCGTTGTTACAATCTTATTTCATATTATTGTGAAACTTTTAGAAGATTACCTTTTGTGTTTTGAAACTATATATTGAGTTAAAGTTATTATATTACAATGATAATGAATAAATTACATAGTCATGTCTCTTTACTTCAATTCAAAGCATTTTTTTTTTAAATTGAATTGTGACATTTTGTATTTTAGGTCGATATTTTTTTTTTCATTGTTGGGGTTGAAATGTGAATATCTATTGATTATAACTAGTGTATATAAATGAATTTTTAATTTGATAAGATTTGATTTATTTGAATTTAATATTATTTTTCTTTTAAAAAAAATTCAAACCAAATTATTTACTTGGACCTTATTCAGACACCAATTATGAGTAGGTACGTGTTAAATATGCCATGATTCAAATTAATGACACTTAATTAGTTAATAACTTATTTGACGATTAATATATATATATATATATATATTAATTATATTTTAATTAGTAGCTAACTTGAAAAGTTATTTTGTGTTAATTAAGTTTATTGTCTCTTCATTTCAATCAGAGATTTTTATTTCATTTTGATATTATTTTCACATTAATATTTTTTTTCTTTAATTTAAAAAACTAACATGATTTTTTTATTTTAATTTAAAAGATTTTTAATAGGAATAGAAAAATCTCTTAAAATAATATTCTTGACATTTTAATTATTCTATGGTTTAAAAAAATATATTTTACTATTTTATTAAGATTTTTTTAATATACCTGATTTTTTAAAATTTTGAGAAATAGTTTTAGTTTATATATATATATATATATATATATATATATATATATATATATATATATATATATATATATATATATAATTAAATTAAACTATTTCTCAAAACTTAAAATTCAAACCATCACCATCATGTACAATGTAATTTCTTAATTTAATTTAAAACACTTTATGTACAAGTGTATGATGTATCTAAAAACATTTAGTACATGTTTTTTTTTTCATCTTATATCCGGATTCACATTATTTCTTTTATAGTTACATTCATTATGCCTTTTTATTATTTTCTAGAAGATGATGAATCTTTTATCTCTTAAAGTAAAAAGAAGTCTATCCACAAGTATTTATGTATGAATATATCATCATTATTACATCCTTATCTAAATATATTAATCAACTACTTTTCTTCAATTTTACTTACTCAAATTAAAATATACAATTTTGAGATCTATTTTTTCTATATAAAATATGAATACATCAATAATAATAATATTATTATATATACATTAATATTGAATTTGTGGAGATAGACTATGGATAAGAGTATATCTATGTTTCAGCCTATCCCTACAAAAATAAAATAATATATATATGTAAATATATATATATATAACAGTAAAAATGTAATATTACTTTATATTTTTTTTATAATTTTATAATTTTAATTCATTATTTATTTAATTATTAAAGAAAATAGCAAAACTTCCATTTATCAAAAAAAAAAAAAAATTAATTAACATTTTAAGCAGATTCTTGAACCTATGTATCCGTCGCTCTGAACTTTATTTGATTTAAATTATTTGAATAATCTAAACAAAAAAAAAACATTATTTCCCTCCATCGCTAAATTATTGTAGTCATATGATTTATTATTAATGAAAATAGTAATTATATTAATTTTTTTTATAAATAATTTTTATTTTATTTTTTCTAAACACCCATAAAATAAAAAGACAAATTGCCAAGGAGACACGGAAGTTGTCAAGTGTTGGGATGGGATAGCGCCACGTGTAAAAAGAGCATAGGCTTATGACTTTGTTCATAGCAGGTGAAAAGGAGACATCTCAGAAAAAGAAAAAGAAAAAAAAAGTTAATTATTATTATATTCTACGTGTCCTTCCATGATGCTCTTCCACAGCAAGTTTAAATGGGAATCACTTCATCTGATCATCACCATTATCTTCATTCTCTCTCTCTCTATATCTTTCTCTCTCTATCTCACTTTTCTCTTCAAAGCTCAAAAGAAAGCTGCTGGTGTGGAGCCCGAACCGGTCCTTCTCCAAGGAAGAAGACGCGATAATCAACATTTAATTCGGTGAATCCTGAGGAGATCTATAAACCCTTTTTTTCACTTCAGATATTCATCCTCCATTTGCTAAAGGTAATGTTTGATATATGAAAATGTAGTCCAGAATTGGACTTTGACTAATCACCCCCTTTCTTTTCTGTAAAGAAGTTTTCAAACTCCTACCTTTCTCGTGTTTTCTTCTCTTTATATGGTTTCACATGTTAACAGTTGAAGGTGGTTTTAATTTGCTGTCTGTCATGGTTGTTCTACGGTGTTGGATGTGGAGAATTATTAATTGAGATGAGGTTATGTTACCTGCGTTAATGAACTTGCTCAAAGCCTGTTTCAAGCCAAGATCAGATCGTCACGTTCATTCAGGTTCAGAAACACTTGGTCGCCAAGATGGCCTTCTCTGGTACAAAGATATTGGACAACACAGTAATGGAGATTTCTCCATGGCCGTAGTTCAAGCAAATAATTTGCTTGAGGATCAAAGCCAACTTGAGTCTGGCTGCCTCAGCACACTTGACGACGACTCAGGTCCTTATGGAACTTTTATTGGCGTTTATGATGGCCATGGTGGTCCAGAAACTTCAAGATACATCAATCAACATCTCTTCCATCATCTCAGGAGTAAGAAATTATATGATTGATTGATTCTATCTATCTATCTATCTATACCTGATGATGATATGTTTCAAAACCGTGCAGGGTTTACAGCAGAAAATCAATCCATGTCAATTGAAGTAATAAGAAAAGCTTTCCAAGCAACTGAAGATGGATTCTTCTCAGTAGTTGCCAAACAATGGTCAATTAAGCCACAGATTGCTGCTGTTGGATCATGCTGCCTGGTGGGTGTTATCTGCAATGGAAATCTCTACATCGCCAATCTCGGCGATTCCCGAGCTGTTTTGGGAAGGCTTGTGAAATCAACAGGTGAGGTTTTGTCTATCCAGCTTTCAGCAGAACATAACGTGGCTATAGAATCTGTTAGACAAGAACTGAAAGCTTTGCACCCTGATGACTCAAAGATTGTAGTTTTAAAGCACAGAGTATGGCGTGTGAAGGGCCTTATACAGGCAAGTAGTAGTTACTATAATACCCACATTTTTTCATTAGAGTAGGCTTCTCTTATGTTGATGATGATGATGTGTATATCATGGTAATTTTGCAGGTTTCAAGGTCCATGGGTGATGTATATTTAAAGAAGGCAGAGTACAATAAGGAACCATTGTATGCAAAGTTTAGACTTCGCGAGCCATTTAAGAGGCCGGTATTGAGTTCAGATCCAACAATAACTGTGCACGAAATTCAGCCGAATGATCAATTTATCATTTTTGCATCGGATGGCCTCTGGGAACACTTGAGCAATCAAGAGGCTGTTGATATTGTTCAAAGCCATCCTCGCAATGTAAGAGTACATAACAGAACTTACGAATTCAAATTGTTTTGTTTTGTTTCCTAATTTGAATGGGATTTTGGCAGGGGATTGGTAGGAGGTTAGTGAAAGCTGCATTACTAGAAGCTGCAAAGAAGAGAGAAATGAGATACTCGGATTTGAAAAAGATAGATAGAGGAGTGCGTAGGCATTTCCACGATGACATAACGGTTATGGTCGTGTTTCTAGACTCAAATACGAATATGGTGGTGAGTCGCGGCAGCAGTAGTCATCTATCGGTGAAAGGGGGTGGAGTAACCCTTCCTTCCAATACACTTGCACCTAATTGAGAAGATTATGTTGGTAGAAAATTTGTGAATACTACTTTACTAGTTAGTAGCTGCAAGAATTCTTTAGAGTTATAATTATCACACCTTGGATTGGGTATCTGAAACACCCACCCACCCCCTCAAAACCCCAATAAAACTGACTACTCTATTATTTTACTTGAATGTAGTTATATTGTTATTATTGTTGTTGTTGTTCATGATGAAGGATATCTTCTTTTTCTGGGCTTATGTAAATTAATGATGGGTAGTGTTTTCATCAATGGGTCTAACTCTATAAGGACCCAGATAAGGGTCCCATTTATTTTGGGGTTACACACAACAAGGTCCAGGCTTTTACAAGGCAAAAGGACAGGAGTGGTGTGAGGTACACCAGAATGAAAGAGAGATGGACAGCTTTTTACTTGTCTTTAACACTGTTTTAAATGTCAGGCATATTCGTGACTAACCAAAAAAGGGTTATTTACATACTCCCAAAAAGTAATTAAAACTATTATTACTATGACCTCTAATTTAGGCTCATCTTTCAATGAACCTAAATCATAAACTATTAACACATTTGATGAGAAAAAGACTTCTCATAATATACAAACACAAGCTTTCTACATGTATGTATATATAACTCTTGGCCACACCACTCCAGTCTCACTCAGACACCAGATTTACAAACTAGCTTGAAACCTTTTCTTTTTTTATCTGAATGAATGAATGAATTGCATAGTAGCCTTATCTAAAAATGGACTATTCAAATAATAATTAACTAAAGTGGCGGAAGTGTCTCACTAACTCTACAACTCTTCCATCTACTAATATGGGGCCTTCTAAAAAGTTAAATATAACATTATTTCATATGTTAAAATACTCTATTTTATAATTATATATTAGTATTTTTTTTTTTAAGATTATTTGCTCAAAATCAATATAATCAAGATTTTTAAATAATTCATAAATTATTCAACTAAACCTAATCCCTACCAACACTACAACTGGAATATGATAACATTTTATTACAATAAAGTTCCACATGGTCTTTTAAGTTATTTAAATAATTTTAACATATTTTTATCAATTAAATTAATCAATTTATCTATCAAAATACTCTCTATTTGTTTTTCTAAACAAATATTTATTCATTAAATATTAATATTTTTAAAGATTTTCACTAATAACTCATTTTTTTTAATCTAATACCAAACAAAATTATTTAAATAAATTTAAATGAGTTATTTAAATAACTCAAATCCAAACAAAGATTACAGTGATATCTCTTGTTTCGATAAGACAATGAAGAATTCATCAATGCAATGTTAGATCTATATTTTTCAAAATATATATGGTATAACTACCAGGTTTCAATAATCTTGATTTTTCAAACATGTTTGTGGACTACACAATGCTATTTACGGGCTCAAATGTGTGAAGCCATGAATTAAAGAAATTAGAAAAAAGGTGAAAACCTAACATGGCAAAATGAAAACAGGGGAAATTCTTGTGAACTTCCTAGCTTATACTTGATATCATATAAGAAATGCACCATTTTCCTTGTTTTGTGCCATCATAACCTCTTTGATCCACAATTTCCAAGTCCTATGTACCTTTCCTAAATATGTGCTTATTCCTATCTGTTTTATCCTCAAAGTTCCTAAATGAAAGTCACAATAAATACAAATTACTAAAATTATCATGAAAATACACCCTAATCAATTTTCTTATTCATCCCAACATGACAAGTAAGATTATTAGAAAACTTTTTGAAAATCTCAAAAAGTTAAGGTTTAACATGCACTATCTCCACATTAAGAGATATATGTCATTAATTTAAAGACTACCCACAATAATCACCCTTACTACAGTTATATTAATAGGAATTCAATTAACATATATCATCTCCCCCATTTCCCCATTTTTACTAACAAAATTGAAAATAAAAAAAAAGTAATGTTTTACTTTTGGGTTTTCAAGGCTAAGATCGCTAAAGCCGATGCAAAGACACAAAAGGTTAACAACTTTTGAGACACCTTCTGGTTTGGACAAACATGAGATGCCAAAGTTAACCCTTAAAATTTTCCAGAAGAAGAAGAAATGAAAATTTATCTCTCTCTCTCAACAGGATGGAAGATGGGTAGGGTTCCTTTCACAGAGTCTCCCACTAAAACCAAGTTTGACTCCTCTGTTCTCTAAACTTATTCAGTCAGGCTTTGCCAGTCTCTCTCTTCAAAAATCTCTGTGCTCAATCCCCACCCTTCATTTATTATTAATCTGTCTCTCTCTCTCTTCTTCATTACACACTCCCCCGCCACTGAGAAAGAAAATGAATGAATCTTTCTTCAGTGGATGGGACAGGACTAATCAAGGATCAGCTAATATTGGCATCCAAACACGGCTTACTACACTCTCTTCCTCGAGCCCCTACCTTCTCTCTCTCTCACCAGTCATCACCTTGGTTAGATTCCTGCTTTAACTCTCTCCATCCCTTTCTCTCTCTCGTGTTCACTCTCCTCCTCGGGGTGGTGGAAAAAATAAAGACGACAAAAAAAGAAAAGGGAAGACCACCTTCCCTCTGAACCACCTTGCCATTACTTCTTCTCTCTCTCTCTAACTCAATGACCACCATTTTTTGCAGTCACTCTTCTTCCCACAAGATAAAACGGCTGTTATACTAGCTTCTCCATATCTCTAACACCTTCAACATTTCTCCTACCAAATCTTTCATATTCCATCAAATGCTCTTTTCTACACTGAAAATCCTGCCCACCAACACTCCAGTTCAATGGACCATCTGCTAAACTATTATTAGCTTTAGCAGCTTGGCTTGGCCAGTGAGAAAACACAGTGAGAGTGAGAGAGAAGAAGTAGTGTTATAATGGGTTGTGTGGCCTCCAAGTTGGAGGAAGAAGAAGTAGTCTCTATCTGTAGAGAGAGAAAGACTCAGCTTAAGCTAGCCGTAGATAGAAGGTATGCTCTTGCAGAAGCCCATTGCAGATACTTCCGAGCACTCTATGGAGTCGCAGCTGCTTTAAATCTCTTTGTTGCTCGACATTCTTCACCTTCTTCGCCATTTCTCATCACTTTACCACCCCCTTCTTCTTCTTCTCCTCCTTCGTCTCCAACGAAAGAAAACATGGTCTCCAATCCTCTCTTCCTTCAGCAAACACCTTCTGAGCCCATCCAGAAAGCCATTGGCTGTGAAACATTTCGTTCGACAACATCTGATGGATCGTCTGAACAGGACATAGAAGAAAAAGTAACTCTACACAGAGAAGAGGAAGAGGAAGGACCACAATGTGGGTACTTTTATATGCAAATGCCCACTCAGATGCCATCGCCAAAGCAAGATTACGGCTGGGATTTCTTCAACCCCTTTGATGAAATGAGACCAGAGATGATAAGCGGGTACAGACGAAACTCAGACGAGGATGTGAGGCTGGTTAGAGAAGAGGAAGGAATCCCAGAGCTGGAAGAGGAAGGAGAGAACACTAATGAAGAAGAAGAAGACGCGAATAATGTTGTACAGGAACAAGTGAAGAAGAACGTAGAGAAAGAATGCGATGGAAGTCAAGCTGTGAAGGTAGTAGAGGATGATGTAAGCCAGGCAGAGCAAAATGGTTTAACGGTTGTTGATTCACAAGAGAGTGGTAGAGAGCTTCTAGAAGCTCTCAAGGACATTGAAGACCATTTCATAAGAGCTTACGATTCCGGTAAAGAAGTTTCCAGAATGTTGGAAGCCACTAGGTTTCATATGCAACCTGATTTGGAAGAAACCAAAGGTCCGATCTTTTTATCTACAAAATCTTCCGTTTTGGAGCTTTTTAGGTTAAACCCTTTTTTTCCATTTCTTTTGTCTGCATTGGTTGTCATGAAATTTCATTTGATGCAGATAACTCATCAAAACTTATCCAAGCTATCACTTGGCGTTCCATTTCGCGGTCATCCTCCAGCAAAAGTCTGGTGGCTTCGAGTTCTAGAAGTTCTTCATGGAACGAGTTTAATAATGATCTGTTTGACGACGATTATGGTGGAATGGATTCCGGGAGCCATTCCTTCACTCTAGGACGACTATATGCATGGGAGAAAAAGCTTTTCGAAGAGGTCAAGGTAAAAACACACCTTCCCTATTATACACAATTATCATTATTATGAATTTACCGATTTCATATGGGACATGTTTGTGTTTGTTCCATAGTCTGGAGACAGCACAAGAAAACTGTACGAGAAGAAGTGCAGTCAATTAAGGAATCATGATGCCAGAGGAGATGATGAAATTTGTGTGGATAAAACAAAGGTCGCAGTCAAGGATCTGTATAGCAGGATCGTGGTGGCAATTAGGAGAGCCGAGTCTATCTCAAACAAAATCGAGAAGCTGAGAGATGAAGAATTGCAGCCTCAAATTGTTGAACTATTGAAAGGGTAAGAAAAGCTGAGAAGATAGTTTTCTTTTATCCTATAGAACTTAAAAGACATCCTTTTTTTATTAAAATTTCTGCAGTTTGATGAGAAACTGGAAGATTCTTTTGGAATCTCATGAAATCCAGAGCAAGATTATTAATGAAGTGAAATCTTATAACTGTCCTACCTATGGGAAGTTCTGCAACAACTCTCATCGGCTGGCAACCCTACAACTAGAGACTGAGCTTCAGAACTGGAAAACTTGTTTGATGCAATACATGGTGGGACAGAAGGCGTATGTGGAGGCTCTGAAAGGATGGCTGTCTTTGTTTATTGCACCAGAGGTCGAATTTTATTCTAGAGGAAGGAGTTCATCTCGATTATGTGGAGTTCAGAGGGGTCCCCCTTTGCTATCGCTCTGCAATGACTGGTTGACTAGAGTAGGGAACTTGCCTAACAAGGCTGTTGCATACTCGATGAGGAGCTTTGGGAAGGATTTGAGGGCGCTGTGGGTTCAGCAAGGGGATGAACAGCAGCAGAAAAGGAAAGCAGATAGATTGGCAAAAGAGTTAGACAGAAAGATTGTTTTGTTCCAGAAGATGGAGCAAAGGATCATGTCTGAGCCAAAACTTTTGGAATTTTACCCAAGTCAAGAACCATTTGAGCAACATGATGATTTATTGGGAGAGAAGAAGGATATGTTGGATGGGTTTAGGAGGAGGGTAGATGAAGAGAAGGAAAAACACCAGAATTGCATGCAAGAAACTCGGAGGATCACTGTTAACGGATTTCAGACAGGCCTAGGTGGAATTTTTCAGTCGTTGACAGAGTTCTCTAGAGCTACTCTAAGGATGTATGAAGACATTCTCAGTCATGGCATGGATAATGAAAAAGATGAAAAAACTGGGTGTATAGAAGGCTCTCAGAATGAAGGTGGCAGCACCTGACAGGTTATATTTTAATAACCAAATTAGGGCGCCCTGTTATTAGTTTTATACTGTATGCATTATGTCAAAGCAACTTGCTGAGACAACATTTTATTTGCATTTAGCAGGATTTTTTTTTTTTGGGTGATTTGTACTTTTGACAATCAAGTTAGTTGTTTATCATGTAGATTTGTAATGTTGTCCAACTTTTTGGTGTAAGATACTCATTTAAGATCCCCCTCGTGCTATCAAGAAGAGATTCTGATGGGAATTGAATGTACAAGTTTCTTAGAAGTGGGAAGCCCAAGGCCTTGTTGGATGTAAGTTATAAGAATTGATAATTCCATACAAATTGCTACCTAATCAACACTATGCTCATTAGCCAAACTATGAAACTATCCTCTTATCTTTTATTAAATCATTATATATATATATTACCCAATAACTTATATCAAATAAGGTTATTTAGAATAACCAATTGGTTGTTCAAATAACCTTACATCAAACAAGGTCAAAGTTATTAACACTAACATTCAACCAGTTCCACAATTCAGTCATATCAAGAGTTCATAAAACAAAAGAAAACCCTCAAATTCCTTCAAGGCCTAAGTTATTACTAATAGCTGCTATTCTAATATTTCCTTATATACTGCAATCAGTGTCTATAAAATGAAATTAAACGAACAGTATGGAAAATTGCACAGCTTACACAAACAGAAAATTCATTTATTAAAACGGGTTTTAGTTTTACACCATCCAATTTGTACAAGTGGCTATATCATATGCACTTAATAGCAGAATATCGAAATCACCCTACCTTAGGTACAGGGAGACCAATAACTGAGAGAAGAGAATAAATTCACTTACTATGGTAGCAGGGGAATGTATGCCAAGGATCGGAACAATGTCAACCTGCAACCAGCTTTCAACAGCAGACCCAACAACTGCACCTGCTACAAGACCGCCTATTGATATAATAGTTGCTTTCCCTGGATAACACAAAATAAACGGAGGTGATTAAAACAACATTTAAGTTACTGTTGTTTAATTTGATGGAAGATGTAAGCCAATTGACACTAGGAATATAGTAGGGTACATAGATCGCTCTCAAGCTACATATTGCAGTAATTAGCAGGCTCCAGAAAGTATCAATGTTATTATTGGAGAAATGTGCAAGGTTTCATGATCAGCCATGGTAAAAGACAAAAAAAAATAATGATCAACAAAGGATCATTACCTAATTTAATATTCTTTCTGGTCATGAAGTACAATGTTGCCCCAAAACTGGTGGCCAAAATTAGTCCAGGAACGTCAGCCCCAGCATACACTCCTGAATTAGGCGAGGCAGCTCCATTGGCATAACACAGCACTGTTAGGATGCCATATGCACCTGCCTGTAAGCCTAAATCCTCAGTAGACGGTGTCTCAATGGAGATGAATGCGTTTTTTGTGGACACCTGCAGCCACTGAGATACTGAATTATCTCCATGTGCACTAATGGGTTTCACATCAGCATAGAGAATGTTACTATTTTCAACTTTTCCAGCTCGTCTTTGTGATAAGCTTTGCATGAGCAGCATATCATAAGCAGCCTCAACCTGGCAATCATAGAGCAGCAGAATCATGTACTCTGAGGATAAGATGACACTTTCTGGAGATGTTCAGAGAAATGAAAGTCTTTTCCATACGCTACAACAAAAACATTTCTCTAAAGGAGATTCACATAGAAGAGGCATCACAGGCAGGGTATATACAATCAAACAGACTTTTATCAAGTTACTAGGTCTTCAGTGCGATAAATAGTCATAAAATCGTAAATCTGATACATCCACTGCTAAGTGGAGTTTTTAAGAAACAATTAATTAGCTTAGGATGTCAACCAAATGTACTTACATAGTGACCTTAAAAACGGTCATGTGAGACCAAGTTACAAACCTTTTAGCTTTAGAGCTTACAAGAACACAAAAGTAAATATTTATTTCACCCATCTAATGCAAGACTGTCCAAATCTCTTAAATAGAAATCTACTGCTACATTACCAATGTTTAGAAAAAATATAGCTTAGTCAAGTTCTTATATTAGCATAGAAGGTTGACCAAATCAAGGCTATATGCTTAATGCCTCGTTGATCATAGATTTCCACCTTAATGTATCTTTTTCATGATAAGAAAATACTAGCAAGTTCAAATTCTTTTCAACATGGACTGAAACTTTTCCAGCCAAAGTACAGGGGAATTGCATTATCTTACACATAGGATACTCAAAATAGTTCATTATATATTGCACTTGAGCTCCTCTACAGATGCAGCAAAGACAGGAGGAAAAAGACAGTCTATCACTGACCCCTGTGAGATAATACATTATATAATGGTGGACTCCCTCAAAATGTTCTAATACTAATATTATATCAAATTTGAAACACATAAATCTATCTTAATAGCCCACCAGTATGCAGAAGCATCTGAATCTCCTTAGCAGTTAGCTTTGTGTAAATCAATATTATGAATTACTGCGAAGACAATCAAATGCATCTACTTCCGAATTTGAAGAAGTGTGTATCTTATGTTCCTCACTGAACAAAATCCATACTGCAAGTAGCTATGACCTAGATGCAAAACAGTCGTACAATTTCTTCTATTGCACCATACAATCTCAAAAACCGTCTATTAAAAATCAGAAAGACCATAATGATTAAGCAAATTGACATGAACTCCAATCAAATACAAAATAATCGAATATCCTCAAGTTTGACAAGATACATAACCGTCCTATAGACGAATCTAACTTTCAGTTAAGTATCCATAAAAAAAGTATATGTTTCCTTTACATGATACTAGAACAAAATCATTATACTGCATAAATTACTTCTGATCGCATAAGGTCCAGAGGATATAGCGAAATCACCTGATCAATCGCTTGTTGATCGTCCTTGCAGGAGGCAATAATCGTACGCTTTGCTTTCAATATATCATCAAAAGAAGCTCCTTCCGGTACACCTAAAAGCTTCAGAGCGTTTTCAACCGACATCTCGAAAGGCGCCGAGTCGTCCGCTCTGTAGCCGGCTAGTAATACCGTTGATAATCCACGGCGGGAGGGAGAGGAGGATACGCCGCCGCTCCAACTCCAATTCCTGGTCACTTTACAGCCGGAATTCCAAGCAGCAGTGGAAGGCCGTCGAGATCGGGCGGGACCTGTAGGGTCGAACCGGAGGACGGCGCGGTTGGGCGGGACCGTAACGGCTGCAGCCATATGTGGTTTGAAGACAATTTGCTTACTGTATAGAGAGCACTTGAGAGCCTGAGATGATGGATGGGTCCTCTTCAGTTATTGGAGTTATTTATTCAACTATGTTATTATTAAAAAAAAAATTAAGTGTAATTCTTCATATTAATCTAATAAATTATCTTTATGATTGTGATATATTATAATTGTCTTGATGTAGTGATATGTTTGAAGATAATTTTTTTTTTTTTTTAAATAAACACAAGTGTTAAAAAAGAAATGTGTTGTATTTATTTATTTGAGCATGGATAGATAAAAGAAATTTGTGAGTGAATATCGTGTTTATTGGTTGAAAAAATAAAAGTGTGAAGAAAGAGATAAGAGAGATAAATTATTTTATTTTTTCAGCCAATCAAATTGTGGGGTTACGTTATTTTTTTATTCTTTTATTTAGAAATGATTTGGTGTTATTTTTAAATTAATATTGTTTTTTTTTTCAACTTCTCAAACTAACTTACTTATATTTAATAATAAATTTAAAAATAAAAAATAAAATAAAAATTAATTATAATAATAAAATAATTTAGTTTAAGAATGAATGAATAATAAATATAATAATATATAATGCAAATATTTTTTTTATTTTTTCTAAGAAAGAAAAGGAAGATAGTACAATAATATGTGATGTGGATGTGTAAATTTCTCATCACACATTTTAATTTCATTATCAGGTTCACCTTTTTCTTACATTTTTTTTTGCTAAATATTTATATAAATGTTACAAGAGTACTTTAATGTTTTGAAACTAATGCAACAGGTGGTTTGGCCATTCAAGGAAGCAAGCCACTATCAAACAAGCTGTGCTCAATCAATAATAATATGTTTTTTATGGTCAAATTTGTTAAGATGAATATGCAATGCATACGCCTCTCCCTTACAACAAAAAATGAAAAACTATCAGAATATTTTGATTTAGTGATGTATGATTATGTTTCATCAGAATGGATGTAGATCTAAGCCAAAGAAATGATAAATAAATAAATATATATATATATTATATTAAAGATCCGAGCTATAAAATTTTTTAATTCGATTTACTTATTAAATCGAATAAGTAAATTTGACCTAATAAAATGATTTTATCGTAACTAGACTAATACCAATCCAACTCATTTCATGAATAAAATGAGACCAATTAATCAACCAACAAAGCTGGTTGCAAAACTATTGTTACAAATAACATCTTGTTTTTGGATCGAAACATTATATATTAATGTTGACTAATCTGACTAACATTAAACTTGGTCAAATGAAATGATTGAATAATTGAAAAATGAGATTATTCAAGGATAATAATGCTGAGGATAATAATGCTGAGGATAATAATGCTGAGATTACGCATTGAATTTACAGTGATACATCATAATAAAAAAAATGTTTGTGATTGTGTAAGAAGAAATGAAACAAAAGATATAATAGAGCTATGATGTTATTATATGAGATCAACCGAATTGTGCACTCCTAAACAAGTTGCTAGATTGAAATAGGACATTCTCTATCCGCCGCCCGCAATAGTAGATAAGGTCGATTCAAAGTTAAAAATTACTAGATCTTTTTTTTTTGAATAAAATAAGATTTTTTTTATTTAATTCATTTTTGATTTGTATGTGTTAAAATTAATTATTTGTTGATCTCATTAGTCAAGTAAAACGGAACATTTATTTCGGAAAAACTATATATATATTTTGGACTAGACAATAATAAAACACATAAGCTCTAGACAAAAACATATGATCAGGAACGTCGAGTTAAGATGAGCTTAAAAAAATAACAGGAAAAATATAAAACGAGTGGATAATTGAGTTTTGTTCCAATATTCTATAAATTAAAAAAGAAAATAATAATTAAATTAAAAAAAATTAAGAAATTACGTCTTGAACCTAAGGGCGGAGTCAGGATTTCAAATCTATCCGGGCTAAAAATATTTTTACAAAAACTAATATAACACAATATTTTTTAAATAGTCTTTAATATATTAAAAAGAATGAATCAATTAAGTACAAGGAAACAAAGCATGATATTAGAAAAATAAAACAAAGAGAGAAAAATAAATATCTTAGACCAAATATACAAAAAAAAAAAAAAAAAAAAAACATGACATTTACTATCGAAGATGAGATTTACGACTTTTTGAAATATAATATATTAGATACTAAGAAAATTATCATCGAAACATGAATAATGTAAAAACGATCCACGTAGACACAAATTACTATAAAATTGAAATTATACAAAGATGATAAAAGAATGAATTTTAATCTAAGTCGGCATTTTAGCTTTACAAATTATAGAGACCTAAGAGTAGTGAGAAAAAAATTTAATTTTCATATTATGACGGTGACTATTATTTTTTGAGACATATTTTTTTTTAATTAAGCTGAATAAATTATATAGTTTAATGGTACGTAACTAGATTTAAATAAGAATGAATAAGTTATAAGTTCTTTAATTAGAAAGGGATAAATTATATATTATTGAGTAAGTTATTTATTTAGGAATGAATAAATTAGGAGGTTATTTGTGAACAAAAATATTGCTTGGTTAGATTTTTTTATTATTAATTTAAGAAAATTAAATCTAGATGGTTTAATAAAATAAATATATTATATAATATATTAATTAGAACTATATATTAGTTATATAAATATATTAGTTATATAAATATATTAAATCTAAGTGTTTTAATAGAATAAATATATATTAGTTATATAATGTAATTAGTTAGATCTAGGAGTGAGGCCTAGGGGTATACCCAATGAGTGGCTCCACCCGTGTCTTCAACCCATCCGAGCCATAACAAAATATCTGGGACTCTTGCATATGACATCATATTTATTGTGCGATGTTTTTAAGGATACTTCATTGGATTGGGTTCTGTATCAGTACGGCAACTAGAGTGTTTTGCTATCAGATTCTGAGAGGTATAAAAAAGAAAAAAAAGAAAAAAACCTTTTTTTCTTTTCTTTTCTTTTCTATTATTAATTTGCAATGGTAAGTTTCCAAATTATTTTCCCAAAGATTATGTTTTGGGAAAATTACATTATTGTTTTTTTTTTCTCATATTAGAGCTCAGCTTATCCATCAAAATGGCTTGAGTTCATTAAAAACATAAAAATGGAATTTCATGTGAAAACAATGAAGTTTTTCATATCTTGAATGGTTATAATAAGCAAGCAGGCCCAACTCAAATTTATTTTTTAATTTAAGAAAAATCTAAAAAATAATATAGTGTAAAGTTATAAATTTGTGTCATATTTATTGAGAGGGCCCCCCAAAAAATTAATATTTGACACACAATAACAGTTAAGACAATAGCTTCAACTAATAGAAAAAATATATTTTAATAAACTATTAAACTATAATATTTCAACAATAATTCTATTAATTTTTTAATAACATAATTTATTATCTTTAAATAATTGTTAATATATTAAAACTTATAAAATAAAATTTTAGTCAATTAGAGTTATAAGATTACATTATTAATATTTCGTTTAGGCTTTTCTATTTAACTTTATATAACACACAATATTCTATTTATCTTGTTATAGATAATATTAGTCAATTAGAATTATAAGATTACATTGTTATACACAACAAAATTAAAAAAATACTAAATTTAAAATCACTAATTAATTAAAATAATATATATAAATTTATTCAAAATTAGAAAAAACATATTAAAATATTTTATTTTTTAATTTAAATAAATTCTATTATTTAACTATTAGTTTAGTTAATGTTAAACTAGTTTCATGTTCAATGGTTGAAAGCTCCTCTCTTTATTGTTTTTTTCATGTGTGACAAAAATTTAATACTGTCAGGATACACATAATATTTGTTTTTTTTTTTTTTTTTTGTAATTTAATAAATATGATTCATCTAATTAAAATAATATGCATAAATACAAAATGTGCAGTAAATAAGTATATTTAATTTTTAAACTAAATTTTATTTACATTTTGTTTTTCTTTAAAATATTAAATTTGAAGATGAGTTCATATAGTATCTATAATTGTCCAGCACCTCAAAGTGTGCTGATGTAGGATAAGCCACGTCCATACCCAAAAAAATAAATAAAAATAAGCGTTCATATTAGGGAAGAAGAAGAAGTTAGGTGGGCCCACGCGCTTACTGAACTCTAACAGCCAGCTGTCTAGCAACTGACCGTGGCCTAAAAATCAGTTAGCCGGTCCCACACATCCCACTATTTGTACACGTGTCATCTTGTTATTCCTCTAACTACTTTCTCTCTCTATCACGTTGAAAATGCTCTTCTCAACTCCATTCACGTTTTAACTATACTATTACTATTCTCTATTTCACCATTGCTGCAACCGCTCTCTCTCTCTCTAGATTTGGATGAAGGAGGAGGCATGATGGATCGAATTATTCCTTCTGCCGCCGGAATTGAGAAAATTCAGTTATTACAGGTTAGTAATATACGAATAGATTCTAATTAGTTTCATCTTCTATGGAGACATCAGTGATGATTATAGGAGATCTCGATTCGGATCCTCCTTTAAAACCTGAATCGGAGAAGTTTGTAGAGGTCAACGGCGTCAAGCATTCAATCGGAGAAGCGTTCAAAATCTCAGATATAGAGATGAAGATGATTGAATTACAATTACAGACTACGTCCGAATACACAAGTCTGAAGGATTTGATTCCTATATCTTCATCGCTTTCGATATCGCCGATGGCGAGTCATCGACTGGACAGTTGGAGAGAGATTACGATCAAAGATCCGCTTGTGAAGCAGGCGGCGTTGTCTTATCTTCAGCCGATGTCGGCGCTGGAGGAGGTAGATAGTCGGAGTTTCCTTGTAAAGCTTAAGGACAAGTGTTTGGGAGGATTGTTTGGTTGTTTTGGCGGAGTAAACGACGTCGTAGTGAGCTCAATGAGGAGTTTGTTATCGGAGGAAGAAGATGAGGTATTGCCATTGACTGGTGAGGAGAAGAATGAAAGCGAAGCGCCTTTTTGAAGCTTTGTTTTGACTGGCGGATATCATTCACATAATATATTGGTAAAACATATATACTTGTATAGACTTTTTTGTTTTTAATTTTTTTTTTATTGTGATTTTGTCTTAATAAATTAATGATTTTCTTGGCAGCATTTTTCTGAAATCTCAATTATTATATATAAAAATATATTAGTTGATTTTTTTCAATGAAAAACTTGTTTACAAATGGTAATATTTTGAAATCTAATATATATATTAATAATAATGATACTAACTTTAAGTCTTTAATATCATGATCTAATCATCTCCTACCTTCTTACTTCAATAATGCACATGTGCATATGCAGTGCCAGCCAGATGGGTTTTACCTAATAAATCATACTTATCTAAAAATACTTAAAATATAATTGTGCTTAAAATTGCAGTAATTACAAACACACCAATATTAGATCACATTCTCCCTAGTGGAAACCAAATATTTCTGGATCCATTCCATTAATTTGATTTATAAAAAATATTTTGGATAGAGACACCATCTTTTTAACACTCACTATTTAAAAAAATTTCAGATAATTTTGAATGAATACAAATAAAATAAATAACTATTTTGAAAGAAATGTATTAATTAATTTTGAAATAATTAAAATTTCGGAAAACACAAATCAAACATTTATTCTTTAAATTCTAAAATAACTAAAATTTAGGCCAAATATAAAATAAATAATTATTGTACAAAAATATTGTATTAATTAATTCTAAAATAATTAAATTTTTTGAAAAAATGTTGGTATCAATTAAATTCAAAATAGTTAAAATTTTGATAATTTTTAATATAAAATAATAAAATAAAATAAATATATGTTAGAATAATATTATATCTTTTAATTAATTTTTTTATAAATGTGGAGAGAAAACTAAACTACCAAAGTCGTTTTTGTCCAAATTAACCTAAGTAGAAACGAATCGCCCAACCTCGATAGAACACCAATGGAGCGTCCAAGCAGCAAGATTTTCTTCATCCTCATGACATTAGCCTTATTTAAAAACAATGATAAAGTCCAACTTCAACATTTCTAGACCAAAAGGAAAAATTAAAAATGATCATTTCCTCTATATGATATTAGCTCGTCACATTAGCTAGATAAAATTCTGCCAAACAAGTTGCTTCCATTAATGACTTTTGTTTCGAATTTAACACACTTAACCACTTGCTTGGCTCGGGTCCAACTATAAAAATGACCTCCTCATGAAGATGAAGAAAATAAGCCTAGCCTTTAAGTCTTCTCTTACAAAAATCCGCCATTATTATTTTTCAAGCTTTTCAATTTTTTCTAAAAACTTTGTAATAAACTTCAAACCTAGATTATAATCAAGCCGAAAGCTTTAACAACTCATTAGAATTGAAGTTATCATTAATATTATAATTTATTTATGAACAAAGTTTTAAATTTATACATCTCAATTAATGTGTTTTTCAATACATAGTATTATTCAATTTGTTGATTGAAATTTGATTCAAAGATATGAACTTTGCCGAATTAAATTTAACTTAATCATTCTAAATATAACACGTTCAATTTGATTTCAAATTTTCAAGAAAACGTGTAGCGACTCTTTAATGACAACCTAATAAGCTTCCCAATAATTTGTAGATGATATTTAATGACATTTTGGAACCAATCTCGAGTGATTTGGTGCATATTTATTCAAAATTCAAAAATGACTAAAAACTTTTGGATTTGAGTTTTAAAAATCATGTAAAGACAAAGCTAAATAGTTTTTTATCTATTAGTTTTAGTTCTAATAAACTTTAAGGAAGCTTCTATAAACATATAATTCGAATTGAATTCCCAAATCCTGAAATTCAAAATTTTCAGTGACACAATCTGTGAGACAATCTGAATGACTTAAATTTTGTCTTTCTTTTCTTTCTGCACACTTTATTATTTTTTTTTTCTCTTTCTTCTCTTTCCGCACATTTTATCATTTTTTTAAGCAAAAAATGCAATAACATATCATTTCTTCCCTTAGAACTCTTCTTCCTTCCATTTTTTTTTTTTTGTTGAAGTTACCAGAGTGATGACATCAGGACACTATAAACCTATTCTATATGATGAGAGGAAGGTTTCTACCTGCTCGTTGGGTTGGAGTTTGAAGTCTCCAAACTAAAAACCAAAAACATGTAATTTTCAAATTGTAGATTGGTCGACCAATGTTTCTGGCCTTGACCTGGTTTTCGACCGAAATATCTAGGCGCTTGACATGCCATCCGACCGAGGAAGTCCCTTGCCTGCCTCGCGACCGAGCACTCGCCATCCGATCGAGGAATCCCGCATCTTGGATTCCGTCCTGACCGAGAAGATGTCCGCATTGACCACTAATTAAACCCATTGACCACGGTCCAGACAGTGCCCAAACCACGCCCAAGAGCCGGAGGTCCACCCTGTGTCCGGTCCATGTGGCTTTTAGGCACGTTTGTATGTTATTTTTTTATGTCAATGTTTTTAATATATTCAAATGCGCTCTCCTTATAAAAAAGAAGAGGGTTATACAGTTGGCTTTCTCAAATTTCATGTTAGGTTTAAATAAAAATATACATTAATTTGTTATATTAACACTATTGTAAAAAGTAATATGAATTATTATTTAAAAGTTAAAATAAAATTACACAATGAAAATAATATAATTCAACTATTAGTATGTGTGTTTCAAATTGAAAAAAGAAACAAGTTTTAATTGAATTATGATCCAGAAAATAAATGAATCATGATCAAAAAAACAGAGTTACTATTAATTACATAGCTTCTTCTGGTATGGTCTGAAGAATAGGAGTCCATGAACTCCGGTGACCGTCCTTTGGTGGTGGTTGACGTCCCCTATTAAGAAACTGCCTCTTCCTCATCAAATTCATTCTCTGTTCAAGTGACAACGACGACGAATCAGACAGGTTGCTGCTGCTGCTGCCGCCGTCGCCGCTAATTGACATCAACATTTTCTTCAAATCCTGTTTCTTCAGTACGATCTTCATCCTCACCGATCCGCCATGATCATCGTCCTTATGAGAAACTACGACTACATTAGCTCCCCATTTGTTCGCCTGAGCGATCGCATCCAGTAAGTTGTTCTTCAACGCCCTCTGGCTCCGGCTTTCATTCTTCTTCGGCGATCCCCTGTTTTCTGCAACCTTCAAATACTCCATTTCTCTCTCTGTTTTTTCGAATGAAAGAAAGTGGGGAATGTCGGAAATCGTATGGAGAAGTGCTGAATAAATGGTGGGGGAGAGAATGTAGGAAGGAGGGAAGATGACCGAATTGTCCTCACCCGCGGTGAGCTGGAGGAATTGAGTCATGAGTGTTAATGGGTACCTTTGTTTGGTAACCGCCATGCATGGGAGGGTAGGTTAGTAAATCCAACAATTAGTCGCCGCCGCCACCAGCTCACATGCAATCTCCGTGTTTTTTGTGAAGATTATATTAATTAAGTAATTAAAATTGTTTTGTTAATGAGCTATGATTAACATTATCATCAATCATTTGGTAACTCGTTATCTAAGTATGTAGAATTTCAATCATTCAAACCTATGTCGTGGAGATTATTATTATTTTTTATTTAATAAGTTATAATTTTTTCCTCTAGTTCTATGACTTTTTTAATATATAAGGGTGTATTTTATTAGATTTTTTATCTAGAATTTTTTTATTTCGAATAATATTTTTCTTTAAGAGTGAGTCATTTACTGCACATACATTCCGATTATATTAGTAATCATTTTTCGAGTATATGTTGCTAACCTTCTTAGCAGTAAAAGTGATAAAATAATCGAATTTGAAATTATTATTTTTATTTCAACAAAGAACTACTCATCAAACTAATATTTCATATGTAGACTCTTGTATATGTATGTTTTAATGATTTATATTGTTTTTTAGGTGATATTTGTAAATGATCTATTATCATTTGACAATAATTGTATCTGTTGCTCAATATATTAAGTATAAATTTTTTGTTATAGTTTAATTGGTTCAAGTTATATTTTAATACTCAAATAAATTTAATGGTATAACCGTTTGACTTTTTGAATAGTATTTTTATAAATTATTCATACAATTTAATATCTAAATCATTAAATTATTATTATTTTCAATAACATGTAACTAGTTGAATTTAATAAAAAAATTGTTAAACATTTCCTTTTTCTATAATATTATTATCCAAAAATTTATGAAAAAGAATGTGTTTTTCAGTTTAAAAGCAACAGACTGTTATAAGAATTTGCTCTATTTTTTTCTATAATAAAAATTCTGAAAAATGTGTTTTCAGAATTCGCTTTCTATAAAGTTTGAATTGTCATTGGAATTTATGCGATAATTGAATTTGATTGTTATATATCATCGAGCCGAGAAGTTCACTAAACTATAACCTCGATGTTTTACAATTTTACAATCATCCATTAACATCCTCACTCGACTCGCTTCCTCCCACCTTTCTGCATCAGCATACATATTATACAATAAAACATAAGGAGCCGAACTTTCTGGTTCAATCCTCATCAATTCATCGGCCGCAAATCTAGCCAACTCGACATTATTATGCATCCTACAAGCCCCCAATATCGCGCCCCAAACAGCTTTATCCGGCTCCATATGCATCCCTTTTATCACATCCATAGCCCCATCTAAATCCCCATATCGCCCAATAACATCAACTAACGAGGCATAATGCTCCACCCTCGCCTCAATCCCATATTCACAAACCATCGATTTAAACTGCCTTCGCCCTTCCTCCACCAAACCAGCATGCGCGCATGCACTCAGGACCGAGATGAATGTTATATAAGTTGGCCTGATTTTATAACTCTTCATAATGGTGAACAATTCTAGAGCCTTAGTAGCTGATCCATCGCTTGCGTATCCTCCAATCATTGCATTCCATGAGATAACATCTTTTTTAAATTTCATCTCGTCGAAAATTGATTCTGCTCGATCAATGGCTCCACATCGAGCGTACATTGTGATGAGGGAGTTGTTTAAGGGTGAATCAGGTACGACGATTTTCACGACCAGCTGATGGATCTGGACGCCGAGTTCTAATGATACGAATTCGGAGCAAATAGCGAGAAGGGACGATAAAGTGTGTCGATCAGGTTTGTTGCCTTCTGATTGCATCCGGATGAAGAGTTTAATTGCTCCTTTGTGGTCATTGTTTTTCTCGTAACCAGATATAATGGAATTCCACGAAACACAGTTTTTATGTGGAGTTTTTTCGAAGGAATCACGAGCAAGGTCTAGTTTACCGATCTGTGCGTAACCGGAGATCATTGTATTCCATGTCTGAGTATCGGGGTTGGGCATTTTCTGGAAAAGATCGGAAGCTTGATCCATTTGAGAAATGTGCACATACCCGCTGATCATGGTGTTCCAGGTAATAATATCTCGATCAACCATTTGATCGAATAGATCCCTTGCTGAAACAACATCCCCTGACCTTACATAACACATGATCATTGAATTCCATGATATCATATTTCTTATGAACTCATTCCTCTGCAGATGATCAGGAGAATTAGAAGGTATCTCATCAAAAAGACGTCTAGCTTCATGAATCATGCCTTTCTGACCATACCCAGCAATCAAAGTATTATAAACATCAACCAATTCATAACCAGCAACACAATCTTTTCCAGTTTGATGCAGAAAGCTGGCTGCTTTATCTAACTCACCATTCTGAACTAAACCTGCAACAAGACCGCTAAGAGAAGCTGCATCACGGTTTGGCATTCTATTAAAAGTTTCAATTGCATTCTTCACATCACAATTTTGCAAGAACCCAGAAATTACAGCATTCCATGATACAACATTCCGATCAGGCATCTTGTTGAAATAATGTAATGCATAATCCATTCTCCCATTCCTTGCATACCCACTAATCATTGTATTCCAAGAAATGATATCCCTTTCTGGCATTAGATCAAACAATCGTTTCCCTTCTTCAATGTAAGCACGGCCAAGGCATGATAAATACCCAGAGATCATCGTATTCCATGACACAAGATCTCTCTCTGGCATTTCATCGAACAGTTGGCGCGCTTTGATCATTTCACGGGTTTTAACGTACCCACTTATGATTGAATTCCATGTCACTGTATTCTTGTGATTCGCTTCATCAAACAATGTCCTGGCTTCTTGAAACCTACCAGCTCGATTTAACTGCATGATTTTCTTGTTCAATTGACGCAACTGTGAGTCATGAGACGCGTTGGTGCTGGATAAGGAAGATAGACATAGATGGAAGTAGAATCTCCTGCAGGAGAGATGTAAGGATCTATGTTTGGATCGGAACATCTCGCAATAATAATAAGAATCGCGCTGTTCAGATGTTTTTCGCCGTGAAGCTGTAGAAGATAACTTGGAGATTAAGCGGCTGCAAAATCAGAGTGTGTTTCAAATTTCAATGCATAGAGTTACAAGGATGATAAACACCATCTGAAGTCTGAACTGTCCTCCTGAGCATGAAGAAGAAGAAAACAAATGGTTCAATTTCACAAATATTCGATCTTTGAAAGTGTTTAGTATGTAAGTTTGTATTTTTCTGTTTTATCTATATTCAAAATAATTTCATTTATAAAAAACAAAAATCACTATAACTAGGAAGCATACTTGTATTACTTTAATAATTTGTTTTATATAATTTTTTTATTTGTTTTTGGTTTAAATCAAATTTGTGCGTCACAATTTTTTAAATCCGAATAATATAATTATTTTTTGATAAGTCATTTGTTGGGAGTTCGATCAATTATTTCAGATTGTGCAAATCTACCGTTAACAAAACGACGTCGTTTTATAAGAACAATTTTTCTTAATATATTAGTTTTTTCTCTTTGTTTTTGATAGGGTTTTCTTCATCTTCTCTAGCGGCAGCTCATCTTCTTCGTCTCGTTAGCGTTTTGTTGGCAAAAACCTAAAAGGTAAGAAGTCTGATTCGTTCTATCTTTCTCTTCGTTTCTGCTAGGGATTTTTGTTGTTTTCGTCGACTGCCGATTAGGTCATAGACGTTACATATAAGAAAAAATGTATATATTCGTTCCTACCATGATTTTTCTGCATCTTTCAACATCGGTTTGTGATATATATGATATGATTCTGAGTTAAATTGTGATTTATCACATGAATTGTAGGTCACCTTACAAATTTATTTTCTGTTAGTATAGATTTTTAATCTCTATAGAGATGTCTATCTTTGGATAAAACACTAATTTAGGAATTATATATATATATATATATATTTATATTTATGCATTTTGTTCTTTATGCAGATCTATCTTGGAAGAGACCTCATCTTATAAACAGTTAAACCATACGAATGTGATTCATTTCATTGCTTGTAACAGTTACAAGGGAGACACATGTAATTGATGCGATTTAATATTTTCTTGTGATTTAAATATTAATGATTCTAATATTTATCTCTCAATATATGACACGGTGATGAAGCAAACGCCTAAGAAGTCATTGAAAAGATACATACATTATTAAGATTTAGCGTTTTTATATTCGTTAGATTGGAATAACAAAAACAATTATATTTTCAATCACACGAATACAAATTAGACACTAAATTATAGTAATGTATTTATCTCTTCAATGATTTCTTATGTGTCTGCTTCCTCACCGTGTTATTAAGTTGTAAGGTAATATAAGAATCATTCATATATTTAGAATATATATTTAAATCACAAGAGATGATAAATCTTATTGTTACTCATTTTTTTTGTCTCCTTTATAGCTGTTACAAGCAATGAAATGAAGGTCGTTCTCATTTAGAGACAGATCTATTCATTGGCTACAGGGGTTTAAGCTTATCCCTACTTCAGTCCGGATCTTTAAAAAGATACCTACACTATTAAGATTTAGCGTTTTTGTATTCGTTAGATTGGAATAACAAAAACAATTATATTTTCAATCACACGAATACAAATTAGACGCTAAATTATAGTAATGTATTTATCTCTTCAATGATTTCTTAGGTGTCTGCTTCCTCACCGTGTTACCGTGTTATTAAGTTGTAAGGTAACATCAGAATAATTCATATATTTAGAATATATATTTAAATCACAAGAGATATTCAATCTTATTGTTACTCATTTTTTTTGTCTCCTTTATAACTGTTACAAGCAATGAAATGAAGGTCATTCTCATTTAGAGACACATCTATTCATTGGCTACAGGGGTTTAAGCTTATCCCTACTTCAGTCCGGATCTTTTGTTGCCAAATTTCTCTATGCCCTGTTGGGGACGGCCATTAAAATGACCCCAAATGTTTTCTCGCTCTGTCTTTTTATCTTTCACAAGGTAGAACCGTAGAATACTCTCTCTCCAGACAGTTCCTTTCCTTTTCCATCGTCGTCGTCAGTCGTCACTATGGTGGGCAGAAAATATCCCATCACTCCATCATTGTTACTCATGCTTTTCCAGATGCATCTCTTTTAAGTTCTCGCTGTTTCAAGTAAACCCTTTTTCATCTCATATTATATTAATTTTCTTTTCCTTTGTCTTTTTTTATTTGTTTGTAATGATATCTAAGATTGTGAAAATTGTTGAATCTTATTTGAAATATGAGCAGAAATAGCTAAATCCTTAAAAAAATTGCTATTTATGAGCCGATTGTCCTTTAGATTTAAGCGGAAACATATAACAAAATCTTAATAAAATAGTTGTGAAACGAATAGATAATGTCTTTGAGTAGACCGAGGATGAGTTCTGCAGAGAAATATAATATAGCTTCTCACTCAGTTTCATCATCGTACGAGGGAAATTTCACGAAATGACCTTAAAGATGGCTTTAAATGCGCTGGTGACCAACACATAAATTATATTGCGCGGGTGACCACTTAATTTTTTTTTGACAAAATTGCCCCGCAAGTGCGCAACTCATCTCTTATAAAATATTTTTTTTTTTACATTTGTTTCTTGTCATTCTCTCTCTTCTCTGCTCTAAACCCTAAGACTGCCGCATTTCTCTTCTTCTCTTCATCGCCTTTCTCTTTTTCTCTTCACATGCGAATGGCGAAGACAACTGCGAACGACGAACGACAAACATATTAATTTGACCCTTATTTCCTTTATAGTTGAATGTTTTTGTGTTTAATTGATTCTCCTTGATTGAATGTAGATTTTGATGAAGTTGGATGCGGTGTTGTCTCATGTTGATTCGCCTTGCGGAGTGATCGTGATTGTTGATTGCGTCTCGCGAATGGTTGCATCTCGCGAATGTGTCTCGCGATTGCGTCTCGCGAATGATCTTTTTACCATTTTTTTGCAGGTGTGAGATTCTTTTATAGATTTATGAGCCAAGCACAAAGATTGTTTTACTAGAAAGTCTCTTACAAGATACCGCTGCTGCGATCCACACAATCATACTATAGTTTAAAAATTCTATATAAGTCTTTCCCTTTTGACAAGCTTTTATTTTTTTAATGGAAAGAGGAAGACTCATTGTTGATACACTAATTCGAGGGAGAAAGTGAACATTCTTATTTAGAAAATTGGTTAAGTTACAGAATGATTTGGAAAATGATAACTAAATTAGAACTTCACAAAATTGTTGTAGCTTTCACAAGTTTTTTGAAGCCCTTTGTATTAATTATTGGAGAAGAATGCAGGTTTGAGTTTAGCTTAACTTTACAAGTCCTATATAATGATGCCAGAACTTTTACCAGTATTATATTTTCATAATATTGATGATTGAAGAACTTAGCAAGTAACAACTCAAATGAAATACAAATGCTTGCTCAATTGAAAACTGAAAAAGCCATGGGCAACATTCTTAAGAAGAAGAGACCCATTGAGCAATGACCAGCTAGTTATAATTTTTACATAAGCCACCTTCTTTTGATTATTTTGTTGAACTTTATCACTGAACATTCAAAATTTAATAAAGAGAAGCAGAGACTACATAGTGGTGTTAACTACGACGGAAGAGACCAAATTCAGAAGAGAGTGACAACGCCACCATTATTGTGGGAATATGCCTTCAAGTGGACTTGAGCAATTATGAGAACCTCAATTGATGCATTGAGCATTTGGTAGAGTACCCCTTGGAAGCCCTAATCTCCCCTGGAGATTTCGCGAGACGCAACCGTAAGTTTTAGTGAGTTACTAGTAATAAAAAGTTATACATGCATGTAGTGACTTACACATCCAGTTCAAGCACGGTAGTTGAGTTCATTTCAATTCCCCTCCAATATTGAGTGCAAGTATTAACACTCAAATGCCTATAACTCTCAGTCCTCATACATTTTAAGTTTAACCAGAAGGGAGACTGGATGCTTACTGTCTTTTCTTCAAGTTTGTTAGGGCCAAATATCTTCAATAGAACTTCAGCTTCTTCACAAGAAAGTCAGTGATGTCCTCAGTTGTTCAAATACTTCATCTAAAGGTAACCGCTCCTGTTGGATTGGCACCAGTTAATTATCACATTGTACTATCATTTTTATATGTACTTTCAGATCAATCCCATTACGGGTGAAATTCTCATGATCCAATAATGACTTCTCAAGCTCCCCAGCCATTTTTTATCCATATAATGGAATCTATTATGTGGTGACAGTAATAAAAGTTTTCTTAAAGCATTAGGAAAATGTTAATAGTAATACAATTATGAGCAACTTCCTAACGCTTTTGAGTCATAAGCTCTTGTTAACAATGCCAGTTCAAACTAAACTTGTAGAATAAGGTATGAAAATCCAATGCGTAATTAAGCAGCAATACTTCCTAAATAAGAGGAATTAGTTTATATATCTTAGTTTGTCAAATTCAGGAGATACACACGTCATTTACTTGAGTTGGAAGAGATACACACACCTCATAACATTTGTTACAATCTTTGTCACATTCATGTGTTACAATCTTTGTCACATTAATGATTTCATTTGTAAATATCATTAGCAAATAATCAGTCAAAATACAATGCTCGTGAAAGAAACATATAGGTACAATGCTCGTGAAAAAATAAACGAGAAATGCATGCATGCAGAATAAGAACACTGATATAATACTCGTGAATGAAGAATATTGGATAAACAACAACATCATATACATATAAACCCTAAAAGCTAAGGATTATACATCAATATCCATCAATATAAACGGCAGAATAATGAGAACATTACAGATTAAACCTAAATCCTAAACCCTAAACTCACTTGAATATATGATTGAAGAGACGAACGACGAACGATGATGAGATTTGATCGATGATGTTGAAAGAGGTATGAATGAAAGTCGGAGTGGAAAGAGAGAGAGTCAAGATTCGTGAATGAGTTTTTTTTAATTAGGGCAAAAAAAAGTATATATACGATGAAAGACGAGAAATACCACTCTCGCGTTTTCATCTAAAATGCATGAGTTTATAAACGAGTTTTAGATGAAACGCGTGAGTGGTATTTCCCGTAAATAGAAAGACGAGTAATATCACTCACGTGTTTTTATCTAAAACACGTTTATGAACTCACGCGTTTTAGATGAAAATACGAGAATGATGTTTCTCGTAATTGAGCGATAAATTAGTCGCGTGAGGGGAAATACAAACAGGGCAAAATGGCCCTTTTGCAAACTATATCAAGCGGGGTCCTTTTATGGATTTAGGCCTTGTTCGGTTGTGAGTTTTTTAAAAAATTAAGAGAGAGAAAAATTGGATGATAGGTGATGATTTTGAGAAAGTAATGATTATTTTTGATAAAAAAAACTTAAAGGGTATTGATATTTATAAATAAAATAAAAAATAATAATTTAAAATAGAGGGTATTTTTGTATTTTGGTTAATGATGTGAGTGATGTGATTGATGAGAAGTGATTGATTGGAAAATGGATTTTGGGTGGGTTTTTTAAATAACCCAAAGAGAACAAGGCCTTAGGCCCTTTAGTAGGGCCATTTCATCAAATTTCCCGTAGGATTCAATTCCTGGATTTCATGGATGTGGACGATCAGGATTCAATTCCTGGATTCAATTAGCGAAACGCAACCTCATTCTCGAGATGCAATCGCATTCGCGAGATGCAACCGCAATCCGCCGCAACAGAGACATTTATACTAGTATACCAATCCATAAGCCCTAAACCTAACTATGCGTTCAAATAAGAAATAAACAACAAGAGAAGGAGAAGGAAGCATACCAGTACCGGACATCATCCTTGTGCACCAGATTGCCTTCGTTGGGATTCCGTCGTCGTGTCGGGCAATTTAGGTTTAGAGAATGAGGAGAATACCTTGAAGAGAGAGAACATAGAAGAAAGAAAAGAAAATGAGAGAAAGGGAAGAAAGTATATTAAATAGCAAGGGCATTGTGGACTTTTCACAGGGCATTCGGTTGCGTCTCAAACGGGGGCAATTTCGTCTAAAAAATTTTAAGTGGTTATCAACGCAATATAATTTATGCGCTGGTCACCAACGCATTTAAGGTCATCTTTAAGGTCATTTCGTCAAATTTCCCAAACACAAAAGGTGCTTTTTTTAGTTTATCAGAATTAAAATAATTATTATCTAATATTGCTTGTTGTTTTTAACAAGTAGGTTTCGCACAATATTATTAACGTTTTCCTATGTATTCAGCTTCACCCGTCGCACCATTAAGTTGTCAGACTAAAATTCAGATTGTAATATGTGGCAAACGCATTGGTGATGTGTTTAATTGCGATTGTTATCAGTAATTTCCATCTTAAAATCTAAAATAATATTTCATTGATGCAGAAGTATCTTCATAGAGACGTAAAATCGAGCAATATTTTGCTTGATGAAAATTTAAATTCTAAGGTATTGACTAGCCATGTCTAATTTTTGCGGTAATAGTGATCTATTCTCACACCCAATTCGGTTCCTATTTTAGGTTGCAAATTTCGGGCTGACACAAGCTTCAAAAGATGGTTCAATTAACTTTGAACTGTAAACACTGAAATTTGTAAGACTCCGGGTTATATGAATCCAAAGTATGTCATATATTGAAAGAAATTAGGTTATATATAAGAATCTCAACTTACTAAAAGTCATAATAATATTGTGAAGCCATGTGAAGTCCCTTCACATTGATCTTAACACGGTCTTTACTTCACATGCATATTGTAACTGTGATGCGAAGGGTTTCACATGACAGTTTACACAACCTTCACTTCAAATGGATGTTCTAAATTACCATGTGAAGCCCTTTATATATCAATTTACATGACCTTCACTTCATATGACTATCGTAAATTGTCATGTGAAGGGATTCACATTGCAGTTTACACAACCTTCACTTCATATGGCTGTTGTAAACTGGCATGTGAAATGCTTTTCACGTGATAGTTTACACAGTCATCACTTTACATGCCTATTATAACTAACATATGAAACTCTTCACATGACTCTTCACACGGCCTTTATTTCACATGACTTCTATAAACTGGTAATGTGAAGTACTTCACATGGTTCTTCACACAACCTTCACTTCACATGCCCACTGTAAACTAACAAGTGAAACCCTTCACATGACCTTCATTTCACCGGGTTGTTTTAAATTGACATGAGAAGGGCTTCACACGACCTTCACTTCACATGGCTATTATAAACTGTCATGTGTAAGGCTTCGTCTGGCTCTGTTGTACGTTGTCATGTGAAGCGCGCTCTTCATAGAGCCATGTCAAGGGCTTCACATGACACTACTTTAGGATTGAATCTTCTTTTCTTATTTATATGTTTTGTTTTTTTGTAAAATTTTAAAGAGATGATATCAAATGAGGAAGAAGAAGTTTACTCCTATCAATACTGTATATTGACGAATCTTGAAGTCGGATTTTTTTTATCAAAAGTTTAGTTTTTTTATTTGTAGGCTTGTTTATTTTATGAATTTTGTAGTATAAACATTTTTTGAAAAAACCTTGGTCTTGAATGCTTGATTGATTAATTCATTAACTAGAGAAATGTATAATTTAGTTGTCTTTGTTTTGTTTATGAATTATGTATTATAAACCTTCTTGGGAGAAAACCTTGATTGATTGATTCATACATTAACTTGAATTATTATGATTGCATACTCAATATTAATGTTTGATCAACTTTCAAACAAAATAGTTATTTAGATAACTATTATATAATTAGAAATGTGAATGCTAAATTCTTAAAAGAGAGATGTAAATTGAAATGGTATTATTCAAGTTGTTTATTACAAACAATTATATCTTCTTTATATAAAAGTTTTTGTTACTAACTAATTAACTACAATTAACCAAACTAACTAACAAATAATAACACTTCTAGTTACTAATTAAGTAACCGTTTATTAAACTGTTAATATTATTTTTACATTCTCACTTTAAGAAGAAATGTAGTAAAAATAAAGTTTTACCTTACAAAACAAGTTGATGAAACATCAAGTTACGATCATACAGTCGTTATCTTCAACAAATCCAATTTGGCAAACTCCATTTTTTAGTTATACAATTTAGACAGTCGAGCAAACCGAATTCAGCAAACTCTATTTTTTTTCGAACTATCTGATATAGATAGCTTAATCTTCGTTAGTTCATCCACAACAAACATCATGAATGATATTTTCTTCATTAGCTTTCAACTTTCAACTTTTGTAGCTTTAGATTTTTAAAGAAAGTCAATTTAGAATTCATTTTGGTATTGACGAATCATGTGGACAAACCCCTTACGGTAATTGTTAGGGAATCTTATTCTACTATTTGAAAATCAAAATCTCATTTTGATTGACAAATCGTCCACGCATCCGCAATCATTTTTCAAAGAATTCATTTTAGCATACTTTCATTTTTATCGATGTTAGTAAAGTTGGCCTCTCAGATGGCTCAGTCGAACAACACCTCTCGATCAGCTATTTTTTTAACTTAATTTCTTTATTTCTCCTTAACCCAGTTTTAATCTACAACTTCAAAATATGCAAAATAAACCGAACAATGACAACAATTATGGATTACAAGTTACCCATAGATTCCACATCTTTGTTTCCATTCATGTCCTTCTTTGCCGTGTAGACCCTGGACTATGTATTTTGCTTTTGAGTCATACTCCAAAATGGAGGTTGTCTTGTGCATCTCTTTTGAATTTGGGTTGGCGAACAATATTATCAAGATCTCTCGACTTATCATCTTCGAAAGAATCCTACAACAACATGGTTAACTTGGTGACTCTGAAAGGGACATGAGAATCTCCATTAGCTATGGACTCAACCATTCTTTTCAAAGATGTGTTTCTTTGGTTGATCTTTGCGTCTTCTGTATTTTTGCTTCAAACTCAACTTGACCAGCAAGTTCAATGTGAAAGGATCGGTGACACCAATAGAGACAGGGGTCTAACTATTGATGATAACTTCTGGAAAACGGTTTGATAGAAATTATGTTAGAGATTTATATCGCTTTCTATTCTTCACAAACCTTTGCAAACTCTTGAAGCGATTCAAGTGCGGAAACATTTGTTTGGGTTTGAAGCTAAGAACGAATTAAATAATGAAGGAAAGAATGAAAAAGACACAGCAGGTTGTTTATGGATGTTCGGAGCAAACTCTCATACGTCACCCCTTCTTCCAACCACCGAAAGAATTCACTATACTTTTCTTTAAATTAAATACAGTTTCAGTGCTAGCTAACTGTTGAACATAACATACACTATTCAACTTACAGAAGGTTTTAAGAATATCACTCAGCTAGACAGGATTTTGATTTTATCTCTCTCTTGATGTACAAACTCAGTAAGAAAGCAAGTAAGCTCGTCCGTTGTCCTTGAGGATCTTTAAATAGAGAACATGTACCAACGGTCGAATCTTCTACATTGAAACGTGGCAAGCACCCATTGGAAAACCTCCAAAATACACAAGTACAACAGACTATGTGTACAAAGATCGTGGCCGTACCAATCTGGTAGTGCTCCGAATATTCTTCTAGAATTGTCTTGCAAGGAACAAATAGTGGAAAAATATTACTTACGTGACATTCATTCATTGGATGCAACTGATTGTCGTACTGATCTGCACGGATAAGTGGAGCAGGAGTAACGTACAGCTAGTTGAACGTGGGTAGACGAATGCTGACTTCAAACAACTGCTGAAGCGAGACATTAGACATTCTCTATTAGACTGTGTGTCTGTTAGACTGCACGTCTAACTACGTGTCTGTTAGACTACAAATCTAACCACGTATCTGTTAGACTGCACGTTTAACTACGTGTCTGTGATAAGCTATGAATTAGGATTCAGTAATATTTAGATCTAGGGCAGAACAGTACCTTAGCAAGAGATTGAGATTGGACAGGATGAGAAGAGATAAGGAGAGAATTTGTGATTACAGATTCTGCAATCAGATAGATGAGATTAGAATTGTAGAGGAGAATAGGAATTGTAGAGGAGAATAGGAATTGAGGAGAGAGAGTTATTACTAACCTTAGATTGAAATATTGATTGAATGAATTGCATTCTCAGATTGCTGTCTTCTTAATCATTCAAATGCTGTAACTTCTTTTCCCTCCAAGTTTTCCCTCCAAAACCAATTACAGCTGTCCAATTTCAACTCCTTTTCCCTCTAAAACCAATTACAGCTGTCCAATTCCAACTCCTTTTCCCTCCAAAACCAATTACAGTTGTCCAACTACTAAAATATAAAATATTTACTGATAAAACAGCTTATTTGTAAAATAAATGCGGAGAATTATATCCGTCAGCTTATTCTAGGGCTTACAGCCCTGAGAACTAGGGCTTACAGCCCTAATTCTCAATTCCTTTCGTAACATTAGCCTCTCCATAACATCTTGTTCGACCACGAACAAGCTGAGAATTAGAAACAGTTTTCCCCACTGACAGCACAAAATCGGGATAATGATCCATCAGCCAAGATTCTTCTTCCCATGTTGCATCATCATCGGAGGAATTAGACCATCTAATCAAGAATTGACCCATACTTATTCCTTTTTTCCACACCATTCTTTCATCCAGAATAGCCACTGGTTTTAAAGTATCATTAGTGCACAAGATTGGAATATGAGGAGTAGCCAAGACAGAACCTACTCTTTTCTTCAGCTGTGAAACATGTATAATATTGTGCATTCGTGCAGTTGAAGGAATGTCCAGCCTATATGCAACTTTTCCAATTTTTTCCACCACCAGAAAGGGTCCATAGAACTTTGGACTAAGTTTGTGCATTTTTCCTCGAATTGACAATTGTCGATATGGCTGTAATTTAACAAACACCCAATCCCCCACTTCATACACATAGTCCACCCGTTTTTTGTCAGCTTGTTGTTTCATGCGGTTTTGGGCTCTTTGAAGATGAAATTTCAGCAACTTAAGGGCTTCTTCCCTAGCAGATAGGCTACGATCAACTGCTTCTACTTTTGAATCCCCGGCCAGATAAGGATAATGGATTGGTGGAGGTTGACCATATACAATCTCATACGGTGATGATAAAGCTGCCGAATGAAAATTGGTATTGTACCACCATTCTGCTAAAGAAAGCCAATTAACCCATGACTTAGGCTTTTGACCAGCCATACAACGTAAATATGTTTCCAAACTCCGGTTGACTACCTCAGTTTGACCATCAGTTTGTGGATGATATGCCGATGACATGGCTTGTTGAATGCCCTGCAGCTTACATAGTTCTTTCCAAAATGTACTTACAAAGATCTTGTCTCTATCACTAACAATAGTTAAGGGCATACCATGGAGTTTAAAAATATTGTCAAGGAATACCTGAGCAATTGTACTTGCTGAATATGGATGTCGAAGACTGATAAAATGTGCCATCTTCGAAAGTCTGTCTACTACCACCAAAATTGCCGAGTACCCATTAGATTTAGGCAAACCCTCAATGAAATCTATAGATATGTCTGTCCAGATTGACTTAGGAATAGACAAAGGTTGCAGCAAACCTTTGTAACCTTGAGTTTCCCATTTTTGTTGTTGGCAAACATCACAATTTCTTACAAATTCTCGGACATCCCGTTCCAATCCTCGCCAATGATAAGCTTGTCGAAGTTTTTGATATGTGACCATCACCCCCGAATGTCCACCCACCGCTGAGTTGTGCATTGTAGAAATTACATAGTTTCTCAACCCTTGGTCAGCACCTACTACAATTCTTCCTTCCTTCCTCAATTGTTGATTAATGAAGGTGAAACCTGCCACCCCTGAAGCATCTCTTTCCAATGTGAGTATAATCTTTTTCAAATTCTCATCATTCTCCCATGATTGTATGATTCTCTTCATTAAGACTGATGAAAATTCAGAAATAGCAGAACATGATCCTTCCGACGAAATTCTGGATAAAGCGTCTGCTGCCAGGTTCTCTTTACCCTTCTTATTGGACAGAAAATTCAAACCCCACCAGCTTGTATAGCCACTTCTCCTGGCTTGGATGTTTTATCTTCTGTTCTAGCAAATGTTTAAGTGATTCATGGTCTGTCTTAATCACAAATGGTTTGAATTGTAAGTAGCATCTTCACTTTTTAATGGCATGTAGTACAGCTAACATTTCTCGTTCATATGCTGATAGAGCTTGTAATTTTGGTCCCAAACCTTTGCTGATGAATGCAATCGGATGTCCTTGTTGTGTCAAAACTGCCCCCATTCCTGTCATACTTGCATCTGTTTCAATTACAAATTCATCTTCAAAATTTGGTAGTTTAAGTACCGGAGGTCTGGTCATCATTTCCTTGAGTCTTTCAAAAGCTACTGTAGCTGCATCATTTCATTCAAACTTTCCCTTTTTTAACAGTTTTGTCAATGGCCCCACAATTGACCCATAATCTCTAATAAACCGTCGGTAGTAACCAGTCAATCCTAGAAAACCTCTTAACTGCTTCAGATTATTCGGTTCTGGCCATTCCTTGATAGCGGTAATTTTGGACATATCTACTGCTACTCCTCTTTGTGATATCACATGCCCCAGATAATCAATTTCCAGACAAGCGAAAGCGCATTTTGAATACTTAAGCACCAGCTGATGTTGTCTTAGTTGACCAAAAACCAATCTTAGATGTTTGATATGATCATTCCAGCTTTTACTATAGATAAGAATGTCATCAAAAAATACTAACACAAACTTTCTAAGATGAGGTTTAAAAATATCGTTCATCATCCTCTGAAATGTCGATGGGGCATTGGTTAGCCCAAAAGGCATCACCACAAACTCATAATGTCCTTCATGCGTTTTGAAAGCTGTTTTACAAATATCTTCTTCATTCATCCGTACTTGATGATAGCCTGAACGCAAATCAAGTTTAGAAAAAATAGAGCTACCATACAGTTCATCCATTAACTCTTCGATCAAAGGAATAGGAAACTTATCTTTAATGGTCTCTTCATTCAGCTTTCTATAGTCAATGCATAATCTCCAGGTTTGATCCTTCTTTTTAACAAGCACGACTGGTGATGAAAAGGGACTATAACTCTTCCTGATTATTCCCGCGTCGAGCATTTCCTTCACCATGTTTTCCATTTCATCCTTTTGTAGAACCGGATACCGGTAAGGCCTCAAGCTTACTGTCTTTGCTCCTTCCTTTAAACGTATCTGATGATCATAACTTCTAATTGGAGGTAACGTTGTCGACTCCTGGAACAAGTCTTCAAATTCCATTAACAGATTTTTCAGCTGGTCCTCCACATCTTTCTCAGGTAAGGAAGCTATGATAGAGTATAATTCTGTTGGATTGATCTCGTCCTCCCTGATAGTAAGAACAGCTACTTCAGCTCCCTTTTTAACTGTCTTTTTCAGCATGTTGCCATCTAACAGTTCTACCTTCCTTGTAGTGTCACCCTTCAGTTTTACCACTTTTCCCAAATAATCAAAACTCATTAACAATTCTTTGAAGTTCCAACTTATACCATTAAGAGTTGATAACCATTCCACTCCAAGAATGATATCATATTTTGGAATTGATAATACTCTGGCATTTATAACGAACTCAGCCCCTTGAGAAGACCATTTAAGACCAACGCATTCACTGTTGCTCATTAATCGATGTCCACTTGCCACTGTTACCATTAGTTGTTCAGCAGCAGTCTTTACAAACTCAGTATTACGAAGTACCCGAGGGTTCACAAAATTATGAGTGCTACCCGAATCTATCAGCATATACACACTGTTTTTTCCCACAGTACCCTTAACCTTCATGGTTTCAAAGTTCTGACATCCTTCTATGTTAAACAAAGGTATTTCTTCCAGGATTTCTTCATTTCCGTATTTAGCTACCTCCTCCAATTGTACATCCCTTTCACATACATCAATATTCATAATAATTGGGCCAGTTTTACACCTGTGTCCATACTCCCATTTTTCTTCACAATTAAAACATTGATTCCGCCTTCTTCGTTCATCCATGGTTTTCTGATCCAAATTAGTCCTCCTAGGATTCTGACCGATTGCTACAGGTTTATGAATTTCACTACTACTGCTCGAAGTACCAGAATATTGCGTACCTGGTCTAAGGGAGACTCCACTGCTGTTATTTCTATTGCCAAATGTAGGTTGTCTCGGTGTAGGCAAAAGTGGATTTCCTTTATTAGATAAGTAGCCTCTTCGCGCCAATGATTCACAGAATGCATCTTGTAATTTCTGATTAGTCCTTTCCTGCAACTTGGCCATGCCCATAGCTTCTGATAAAGAATTTGGTTTCTGAATTCTAATAGGATTAGCTATTTCTTCTTTTAAACCATTCAGGTAGCCTTTAATAGAGTATTCTTCAGTTAGATGAGGGAGTTTATAGATCACATCCAGATAACTCTTACCATACTCCTTAACTGTTGTTGTTTGCTTGAGATCCTTCCATTCGTCTAAAGGATCATCGAATTCGCTTGGACCAAACTCTTTTAGGACCAACGTTTTTAACTCTGTCCAAGTCATAGCTCGTCCAGGTAGCCGGTGTTGTAGATGCGAGCTAAACCAGCAGCGAGCTCGTCCATACAGGTGTGCACAGGCATACTCCAGTTTAAACTCTTCTAGCGTTCGATCTACTTGGAAAAACATCTCTACTCCATAGATCCAGTCATCTACCTCATCGCCGTTAAACTTTGGGAAATCCATCTTCGAAAGTCTCGTTGGCGGTTGGTACATATGATCCCGATAGTCCCGATCACCATTCCGATTTCTCGCTTCCTCAGCCCGCCTACGATCTGGAAAATTGTCGCCTCGAAAGTCTCTTTCCTCTACACCTCCTGGTTCACGGTTATTGCTACCTGATGCTGGAGTTAAACGTCTAATTGCCACATCCATGGAAGCCATCAGTGCTTCAATCCGATCAAAACGAGCATCCTGTGCCGACAATCTTTCATCTTGTGCCTGACTACGACTTCGAATTTCATTCAATTCCGTTTCCATACGCGTTTCCACCATAATGCCAAGAAAGGTGCTCTGATACCAGTGATAAGCTATGAATTAGGATTCAGTAATGTTTAGATCTAGGGCAGAACAGTACCTTAGCAAGAGATTGAGATTGGACAGGATGAGAAGAGATAAGGAGAGAATTTGTGATTACAGATTCTGCAATCAGATAGATGAGATTAGAATTGTAGAGGAGAATAGGAATTGTAGAGGAGAATAGGAATTGAGGAGAGAGAGTTATTACTAACCTTAGATTGAAATATTGATTGAATGAATTGCATTCTCAGATTGCTGTCTTCTTAATCATTCAAATGCTGTAACTTCTTTTCCCTCCAAGTTTTCCCTCCAAAACCAATTACAGCTGTCCAATTTCAACTCCTTTTCCCTCCAAAACCAATTACAGCTGTCCAATTCCAACTCCTTTTCCCTCCAAAACCAATTACAGTTGTCCAACTACTAAAATATAAAATATTTACTGATAAAACAGCTTATTTGTAAAATAAATGCTGACAATTATATCCGTCAGCTTATTCTAGGGCTTACAGCCCTGAGAACTAGGGCTTACAGCCCTAATTCTCAATTCCTTTCGTAACAGTCTGTTAGATTGCACGTCTAACAACGTATCTGTTAGACTACACGTCTAACTACGTGTCTGTTAGACTGCACGTCTAACCACGTATATGCTAGACTGCACATCTAACTACGTGTCTGTTAGACTGCACGTCTAACCATGTATCCGTTAGACTGCACGTCTAACTACGTATCTGTTAGACTGCACGTCTAACTACGTGTCTGTTAGACTGCACGTCTAACCACGTATCCGTTAGACTGCACGTTTAACTACGTGTTTGTTAGATTGTACATCTAACTAGTCGTATGTCTAACAACCAACACGTTTAATGAACCTGATTCAAACTAAGTCTAACTTAGCACGTTTTGATGCACCTACACAAAAACAATTAGACGGCTTAGTTTCATTCTTATTTAAATTTTACACAAGTTCATCATCAAAATATTATTAATCAAAATAATTTGACCCAACACAATGTTTTCAGAGTCTGACATGTCTAGAAGCATAAGTTGGCCCTCACTGTTAGAACATCAAGAATAATTATGCAACAAGCGTCTAGAATTTTTTGTCATTGCAAAAAATGTCCTTCACAATCCACCTTTTCTCTTCCTTTAGAATTTCTTTTAATATATTTCCCGCTTCTGTTTCAGAGATATAAGTTGCATTATTTGTTTTCTTTCTATAACTTCAAGCCTCATCTTTGAAGAACAACACTTAAACCTGCAACAAGACCGCTAAGAGAAGCTGCATCACGGTTTGGCATTCTATTAAAAGTTTCAATTGCATTCTTCACATCACAATTCGGCAAGAACCCAGAAATTACAGCATTCCATGACACAACATTCCGATCAGGTATCTTGTTGAAGTAATGTAATGCATAATCCATTCTCCCATTCCTTGCATACCCACTAATCATTGTATTCCAAGAAATGATATCCCTTTCTGGCATTAGATCAAACAATCGTTTCCCTTCTTCAATGTAAGCACGACCAAGGCATGATAAATACCCAGAGATCATCGTATTCCATGACACAAGATCTCTCTCTGGCATTTCGTCGAACAGTTGGCGCGCCTTGATCATTTCACGGGTTTTAACGTACCCACTTATGATTGAATTCCATGTCACTGTATTCTTGTGATTCGATTCATCAAACAATGTTCTGGCTTCTTGAAACCTACCAGCTCGATTTAACTGCATGATTTTCTTGTTCAATTGACGCAACTGTGAGTCATGAGACGCGTTGGTGCTGGATAAGGAAGATAGACAGAGATGGAAGTGGAATCTCCTGCCGGAGAGGTAGAAGGATCTAAGTTCGGATCGGAACATCTCGCAATAATAATAAGAATCGCGCTGTTCAGATGTTTTTCGCCGTGAAGCTGTAGAAGCTAAGTTCGAGATTAATCGGCTGCTATTCAGAGTGTGTTTCAAATTTCAATGCATAGCGTTACAAGGATGATAAACACCATCTGAAATCTGAACTGTCCTCCTGAGCATGAAGAAGAAGAAGAAAACAAATGGTTCAATTTCACAAATATTCGATCTTTGAAAAAGAGTTTCGTATTGGAAGGGTTCGGGGGGAAGGTTTGGTATACAAGTTTGTATTTTTCTGTTTTATCTATATTCAATTTTTTTATTTTTTTTGTTTAAATCAAATTTGTGTGTCACAATTTTTTTAATTTGAACAATATAATTAATTTTTGATAAGTCATTTGTTGGGATTTCGATCAACTATTTCAGATTGTGCAAATCTACCATTAACAAAACGATGTCGTTTTATAAGAACAATTTGTCTTAATATATTAGTTTTTTTCTCGATTTGATTTCCTCATCTCTTTGTTTTTGTTAGGGTTTTCTTCGTCTTCTCTAGCGGCGGCTCATCTTCTTCATCTCGTTAGCGTTTTGTTGGCAAAGACCTAAAAGGTAAGAAGTCTGATTCGTTCTATCTTTCTCTTCGTTTCTGTTAGGGATTTTTGTTGTTTTCGTCGACTGCCGATTAGGTCATAGACGTTACAGATAAGAGAAATAGTATATATTCGTTCCTACCAAGATTTTTTTGCATCTTTCAACATCTGTATGTGATATATATGATATGGTTTTGAGTTAGATTGTGATTTATCACATGAATTGTAGGCCACCTTACAAATTTATTTTCTATTAGTATAGATTTTTAATCTCTATAGAGATGTCTATCTTTCGATAAAACACTAATTTATGAATTATATATATATATATATATATAATTATATATATGCATTTTGTTCTTTATGCAGATCTATCTTGGAAGAGACCTCATCTTGGAAACAGTTAAACCATACGAATGTGATTCATTTCATTGCTTGTAACAGTTACAAGGGAGACACATGTAATTGATGCGATTTAATATTTTCTTGTGATTTAAATATTAATGATTCTAATATTTATCTCTCAATATATGACACGGTGATGAAGCAAACGCCTAAGAAGTCATTGAAAAGATACATACATTAAAAGATTTAGCGTTTTTATATTCGTTAGATTGGAATAACAAAAACAATTATATTTTCAATCACACGAATACAAATTAGACGCTAAATTATAGTAATGTATTTATCTCTTCAATGATTTCTTATGTGTCTGCTTCCTCACCGTGTTATTAAGTTGTAAGGTAATATAAGAATCATTCATATATTTAGAATATATATTTAAATCACAAGAGATGTTAAATCTTATTGTTACTCTCTTTTTTGTCTCCTTTATAGCTGTTACAAGCAATGAAATGAAGGTCGTTCTCATTTAGAGACAGATCTATTCATTGGCTACAGGGGTTTAAGCTACTTCAGTCCGGATCTTTAAAAAGATACCTACACTATTAAGATTTAGCGTTTTTGTATTCGTTAGATTGGAATAACAAAAACAATTATATTTTCAATCACACGAATACAAATTAGACGCTAAATTATAGTAATGTATTTATCTCTTCAATGATTTCTTAGGTGTCTTCCTCACCGTGTTATTAAGTTGTAAGGTAATATCAGAATAATTCATATATTTAGAATATATATTTAAATCACAAGAGATATTAAATCTTATTGTTACTCATTTTTTTTGTCTCCTTTATAACTGTTACAAGCAATGAAATGAAGGTCATTCTCATTTAGAGACACATCTATTCATTGGCTACAGGGGTTTAAGCTTATCCCTACTTCAGTCCGGATCTTTTGTTGCCAAATTTCTCTATGCCCTGTTGGGGACGGCCATTAAAATGACCCCAAATGTTTTCTCGCTCTGTCTTTTTATCTTTCACAAGGTAGAACCGTAGAATACTCTCTCTCCGGACAGTTCCTTTCCTTTTCCATCCTCGTCAGTCGTCACTATGGTGGGCAGAAAAATCCCATCACGCCATCATTGTTACTTATGCTTTTCCAGATGCATCTCTTTTAAGTTCTCGCTATTTCAAGTAAACCTTTTTCATCTCATATTATATTCAATTTCTTTTCATGTCTTTTTTTATTTGTTTGTGATGATATCTAAGATTGTGAAAATTGTTGAATTTTATTTGAAATATCAGCAGAAATAGCTAAAACCTTAGAAAAATTGCTATTTATGAGCAGATTGTCCTTTAGATTTAAGCGGTAACATATAACAAAATCTTAATAAAATAGTTGTGAAACGAATAGATAATGTCTTTGAGTAGACCGAGGATGAGTTCTGCAGAGAAATATAATATAGCTTCTCACTCAGTTTCATCACGTCATCTCGTTTCTTTTATAGGCAACACAAGGGAAATTTGACGAAATCACTTTAAAAATGGCTTTAGATCACTTAAATTTTTTTGACAAAATTTCCCCGCAAGTGCGCAACTCATCTCTTATAAAATCTATTTTTTTCATTTGTTTCTTGTCATTCTCTCTCTTTTCTGCTCTAAACCCTAAGACGATGGCCGCATTTCTCTTCTTCTCTTCATCGCCTTTCTCTTTTTCTCTTCACATGCGAATGACGAAGACAACTGCGAACGGCGAACTTCAAACGGAGAACGACAAACAGATTAATTTGACCCTTATTTCCTTTATAGTTGAATGTTTTTGTGTTTAATTGATTCGCCTTGATTGAATGTAGATGTTGATGAAGTTGGATGCGGTGTTGTCTCATGTTGATTCGCCTTGCGGAGTGGTCGTGATTGTTGATTGCGTCTCGCGGTTGCGTCTCGCGAATGGTTGCATCTCGCGGATGGTTGCATCTCGCGGATGGTTGCATCTCGCGGATGGTTGCATCTCGCGGATGGTTGCATCTCGCGAATGTGTCTCGCGATTACGTCTCGCGAATGATATTTTTTCCCCTTTTTTTTCAGGTGTGGGATTCTTTTATAGATTTATGAGCCAAGCACAAAGATTAAAGATTGCTTTACTAGAAAGTCTCTTACAAGATACCGCTGCTGCGGTCCATATAATCATACTATAGTTTAAAAATTCTTTTTTATTTTTCTATTTGAAAAGAGTTTGTTGATCCTGCTAGTCTGTATTTGTATATTTATATATGTAAGTCTTTCCCCTCTTGACAAACTTTTATTTTTTTTAATGGAAAGAGGAAGACTCATTGTTGATACACTAATTCGAGGGGAGAAAGTGAACATTTTTATTTAGAAAATTGGTTAAGTTACAGAATGATTTGAAAAATGATAACTAAATTAGAACTTCATAAATTGTTGTAGCTTTCACAAGTTTTTTTAAGCCCCTTTGTATTAATTATTGGAGAAGAATACAGGTTTGAGTTTAACTTAACTTTACAAGTCCTATATAATGATGCCAGAACTTTTACCAGTATCATATTTTCATAATATTGATGATTGAAAAACTTAGCAAGTAACAATTCAAATGAAATACAAATGCTTGCTCACTTGAAAACTGAAAAAGCCATGGGAAACATTCTTAAGAAGAAGAGACCCATTGAGCAATGACCAGCTAGTTATAATTTTTACATAAGCCACCTTCTTTTGATTATTTTATTGAACTTTATCACTGAACATTCAAAATTTAATAAAGAGAAGTAGAGACTACATAGTGGTGTTAACTACTACGGAAGAGACCAAATTTGGAAGAGAGTGACAACGCCACCATTGTTGAGAGAATATGCCTTCAAGTGGACTTGAGCAATTATAAGAACCTCAATTGATGCATTGAGCATTTGGTAGCATTTGGTAGAGTACCCCTTGGATGCCCTAATCTCCCCTGGAGATTTCGCGAGACACAACACTAAGCTTTAGTGAGTTACTAGTAATAAGAAGTTATACATGCATGTAGCGACTTACACATCCAGTTCAAACACGGTAGTTGAGTTCATTTCAATTCCCCTCCAATATTGAGTGCAAGTATTAACACTCAAATGCCTGTAACTCTCAATCCTCATACTTTTAAGTTTAACCAGAAGGGAGACTAGATGCTTACTGTCTTTTCTTCAAGTTTGTTAGGGCCAAATATCTTCAATCGAACTTCAGCTTCTTCAGAAGAAAGCCAGTGATGTCCTCAGTTGTTCAAAAACTTCATCCAAAGGTAACCGCTCCGGTTGGATTGGCACCAGTTAATTATCACAATGTACTATCATTTTTATATGTACTTTCTGGACATTTTAATCCTTACCAGATCAATCCCATTACGGGTGAAATTCTCAGGATTCAATAATGGCTTCTCCAGCTCCCAAACCATTTTTTATTCCTACAATGGAATCTATCATGAGGTGACAGTAATAAAAGTTTTCTTAAAGCATTAGGAAAATGTTAATAGTAATACAATTATGAGCAACTTCCTAACGCTTTTGAGTCATAAGCTCTTGTTAACCATGCCAGTTCAAACTAAACTTGTAGAATAAGGTATGAAAATCCAATGCGTAATTAAGCAGCATTACTTCCTAAATAAGAGGAATTAGTTTATATATCTTAGTTTTTCAAATTCAGGAGATACACACGTCACTTACTTGAGTTGGAAGAGATACACACACCTCCTAGCATTTGTTACAATCTTTGTCACATTCATGTGTTACAATCTTTGTCACATTCATGATTTCATTTGTAGATATCATTAGCAAATTGTTCGTCAAAGTACAATGCTTGTGAAAGCAACATATCAGTACAATGCTCGTGAAAAATAAACGAGAAATGAATGCATTCAGAATAAAAACACTAATATAATACTCGTGAGTGAAGAATATTGGATAAACAACATCATATACACACATAAACTCTAAAAGCTAAGGATTATACATCAATATCCATCAATATAAACGGCAGAATAATGAGAACATTACAGATTAAATCTAAACCCTAAACCCTAAACTCACTTGAATATATGATTGAAGAGACGGACGACGAACGATGATGAGATTTGATCGATGATGTTCAACGAGATTGGAATGGAAAGTCGAGAATTGTAAAGACGAAGTTGGAAGTCGGAGTGGAAAGAGAGAGAGTCGAGATTCGTGAATGAGTTTTTTTTAATTAGGGCAAAGAAAATTATATATACGATGAAAGACGAGAAATACGACTCTCGCGTTTTCATCTAAAACGCATGAGTTTATAAACGAGTTTTAGATGAAACACGTGAGTGATATTTCCCGTAAATAGAAAGACGAAAAATATCACTCACGCGTTTTATCTAAAACACGTTTATGAACTCACGTGTTTCAGATGAAAATGCGAGAGTGGTATTTCTCGTAATTGAGCGGTAAATTGGTCACGCGAGAGGAAATACAGACTTTTCGCAGGACAAAAGGGCCCTTTTGCAAACTATATCAAGCGGGGTCCTTTTTTGGATTTAGGCCCTTTATAGTATGGCCATTTCATCAAATTTCCCGTAGGATTCAATTCGCGAAACACAACCTCATTCTCGAGATGCAATCGCATTCGCGAGACGCAACCGCAATTCTCTGCAACAGAGACATTTATACCAATATACCAATCCCTAAACCTAACTATGTGTTCAAACAAGAAATAAACATCAAGAGAAGGAGAAGGAAACATACCAGTACCGGACATCATCCTTGTGCACCAAATTGCCTTCGTTGGGATTCCGTCGTCGGGTCGGGCAATTTAGGTTTAGAGAATGAGGAGAATACATTGAAGAGAGAGAACATAGAAGAAAGAAAAGAAAAGAAAATAAGTGGTTATCAACGCAATATAATTTATGCGCTGGTCTCCAACGCATTTAAGGTCATCTTTAAGGTCATTTCGTCAAAATTCCAAAACACAAAAGGTGCTTTTTTTAGTTTATCAGAATTAAAATAATTTTTATCTAATATTGCTTGTTGTTTTTAACAAGTAGGTTTCGCACAATGTTATTAACGTTTTCCTATGTATTCAGCTTCACCCGTCGCACCATTAAGTTGTCAGACTAGAATTTAGATTGCAATATGTGGCAAACGCATTGGTGATGTGTTTAATTGCGATTATCTATCTATATATAATGATGCTTAATTTTTAAAGTGTTCGGATTGCCGGGTCGAGAGCTGTGGTTAATTTGGATACTTGGGTCGGATTGTGGGTTGACCCGCCTTTAAATTTAAAACGGTTAAAAATAAAATTAAAAATGCTAGAGTTATGTTTCGAACTTGCAACCTAACAAAACAAGTACAACTCTTTAACCAACTAGGCTACAAAGACTTTATATTTTAAATTCAACACTAAATTTGATAAACGCGGGACGTTTTAATATTAATATAAGTTCAACTTTTTAACTAACTAATCTATATATATAATGATGCTTAATTTTTAAAGTGTCCGGATTGCCGGGTCGAGAACTGTGGTTAATTTGGATACTTGGGTCGGATTGTGGGTTGACCCGCCTTTAAATTTAAAACGGTTAAAAATAAAATTAAAAATGTTAGAGGTATGTTTCGAACTTGCAATCTAACAAAAACAAGTACAACTCTTTAACCAACTAGGCTACAAAGACTTTATATTTTAAATTCAACACCAACTCTCTATATATGTAATGATGCTTAATTTTTAAAGTGTCCGGATTGCCGGGTCGAGAGCTGTGGTTAATTTGGATACTTGAGTCGGATTGTGGGTTGACACGCCTTTAAATTTAAAACGGTTAAAAATAAAATTAAAAATGTTAGAGGTATGTTTCGAACTTGCAACCTAACAAAACAAGTACAAATCTTTAACCAACTAGGCTACAAAGACTTTATATTTTAAATACAACACCAAATTTGATAAACGCGGGACGTTTTAATATTAATATAAGTTCAACTTTTTAACTAACTAATCTATATATATATATATATATATATATATATATATATATAATGTTGCTTAATTTTTAAAGTGTCCGGATTGCCGGGTCGAGAGCTGTGGTTAATTTGGATACTTGGGTCGGATTGTGGGTTGACCCGTCTTTAAATTTAAAACGGTTAAAAATAAAATTAAAAATGCTAGAGGTATGTTTCGAACTTGCAATCTAACAAAAACAAGTACAACTCTTTAACTAACTAGGCTACAAAGACTTTATATTTTAAATTCAACACCAAATTTGATAAACGCGGGACGTTTTAATATTAATATAAGTTCAACTTTTTAACTAACTAATCTATATATATATAATGATGTTGAGTAAATGGATACTTGGGTCGGATTATGGGTTGACTCACCCATAAACTTAAAACGGTTAAAAATAAAATTAAAAATGTTATCTGTAATTTTTTTTCACGGTTTTTTATATTATTAATCGTGCAAATGCACGGGCTAAATGCTAGTTATCAGTAATTGCCATCTTAAAATCTAAAATAGTATTTCATTGATGCATGAGTATCTTCATATAGCGTAAAATCGAGCAATATTTTGCTGGATGAAAATTTAAATTCTAAAGTATTGACTAGCCATGTCTAATTTAACGTACCCACTTATGATTGAATTCCATGTCACTGTATTCTTGTGATTCAATTCATCAAACAATGTCCTGGCTTCTTGGAACCTACCAGCTCGATTTAACTGCATGATTTTCTTGTTCAATTGACGCAACTGTGAGTCATGAGACGCGTTGGAGCTGGATAAGGAAGATAGATATAGATGGAAGTGGAATCTCCTGCAGGAGAGATAGATGAATCTAAGTTTGGATCGGAACATCTCGCAATAATAATAAGAATCGTTGTTCAGATGTTTTTCGCCGTGAAGTTGTAGAAGCTAAGTTCGAGATTAAGCGGCTGCTATTCAGAGTGTGTTTCAAATTTCAATGCATAGTGTTATAAAGATGATAAACAACGTTTAAAGTCTAAGTCTGAACTGTCCTGAGCATGAAAAAGAAACAAATGGTTCTAATTTGAGAAATGTTGAAAGTTTCGTACTGGAAGGGTTTGGGTAATGTAATTTTGTACTTTTGTGTTTTATCTATATTCAAAATAATTTCAATTAAAAAAAAACACAAATCACTAACATCACTAGAAAGGGAAATTTGCGAGATGACCCTAATAATTGTTTTTCGGACCCATCGTGGCACGATCGTCTCACGACAGAATTCAAGACTGAACTGAGTATAATTGTTTAGCACGATCGTTTTGCGACGGAAATTTAAGACTGAATTGAGTATAATTGTTCAACCGATCGTCTCGCGACGGAAATTTAAGACTAAATTGAGTATAATTGTTCAGAACGATCATCTCGCGACGGAGTTATTTTCGTCCGAAAAATATGAAGTAGTCATTTGCGCAATTTTTATTAGGCGTTAGTTATTTCGGGAAATTTGACTAAATAACCTAAAAAATGAGGTTATTTGAGCCGGTGGTAAGTTACTAATTAAATTGCGCTCGTGGTCTTCTTTTTTTTTGACGAAATTGCCCTTGTAGCGAAACGCTAAGGGACTTAGCGTTTCGCTAAGTGGTAATGTATGAAATATCCAGATTACCCTTACTATTTAATATATCCCAGCCTATTTTTTTCATTTCTTTTTTTCTCCTTCTCTCTCTTCCCGCTCTTCTCCTCTTTCTCTCTAAACTGGGCGGCGGCAATCGGCGGCGATCGGCGGCGACGGCGAAATCCACGACGATAAGCTCCACGACGAGCACAAGCACGGTTCCATTTGGTACGTTTCTCCTATGATACTTCAAGTTTATTATTGATGTTTGGTTTATGCATCTTCGAATCTGTTGTTTAGGGTTTACTTTCCGTTTCGCTAAGTGCTTAACATTTCGTTAAGTGCTTAGCGTTTCGCTAAATGCTTAGCATTTCGAAATGGATATATTGAACCCTATTTATTATTATTATTATGCATTGTTAAGCTATCTAGAGATTTTCCTATCTCTTTTAAAGATTATACATAATACAAAAGATATGTTAAGCATTTTCAACCATTTAAATAATTTTGGACAAAGTCTGCCTGTTTAAAGTACATAGATATATTTTCTTATGGTGTATATTGGAGATCATTATGTATTTAGATAATCAAAAAACGGAAATAATAGCAGTAGTAGATAGATAGATGATAGATAATCTTGGACAAAGTATGTCTGATCCTTTGCTCCTTGTGTATGTACAATTTCATCAATCCCTGTACATTTTATTTGCTGTTAACTTGTTTGATTTATAGAAAGAGTTAAGAGCAGTAGTAGATAGATAGATGATAGATGATTAACATTGTTGAGAATGAACTGAACTGAACTGCGTGCAGCACTAAAGGTCCAGCATAGGTGGTTTCAAGGAGCTCATAACTCACGAGGAGGACGCAAGCGCTGGATTTGAGGTAATCTTCTTCTACTTTTTCCCCAATCCCCGTCAAGACATGGAGAATAAACATATACATCATCCAGACATGGGAGATTGAAGTAAGATAATTTGTTGTAATTTTTTAATATAGCTAGAGAGAAAGAAAGAAAGAGAGGTGGGATGTTGATGAAATTGGTGTTTTTTGGCTTTGTAATTTTGGTTATTGTTGTTGTAATTCTGTCATTGTTATAATTGCCATTGGTTACTAATGAATTTGATCACAATTCTCTTTTCTTACTTCTTTTGTTTGTTTGTATATGTTCAAGTTTGGCTGCAATAATAGATGATGTTCTCTGCAAATAAATCAGATAATATTGTCATTACAGATAATGACGAGTTTCTTCTTTACATCCATTTCGATGAAACATTGATTTTAAAACACATTTCCTAATATGTTTACTATATCGAGTTGTCTAGGTATTTCTTAAACCAGCAATCTCATCATTCGCTATATTTGGTTTGTCTAGCATTTGTATATGTTTTTGCCACCAAATTTTATATTATTGATCAATTTTTTTCCGACTATCATTATCTTCTCTTTCTCTTTCTATATATATGGGTCCGTGCAGCATTTCCATAGATAACATTTTTTTGAATATGATGTTATTAAATTAGAACAAAATATAAATGCTTTCAAAGAATATGATGGAATTAAACAATGTTGATCTCCTCTAAGAGGAAACAGAAATAGAAGCGAAAAAAACACAATAGACTTTCCAATAAATGTTCTTTTGGAGTTCATTGAGGCTGACGACATCTTGTTCCTAACTATTGTTGCTACCTGCATTGTGGGGTCCTCCGTTGTTGGTAAACGAAACACGACTCTATGAACCCGAGGAAAGGACCGGAGCTTTTTGTAGTGCTAGCAGGAGCCCCGAAGCTTTTTGTAGTGTTAGCAAGAGCAAAAAATTATTTGTTTATTTGTATCAATTACTGTAAATATGTATTTCACTAATAAACTATAAATACCTTTATAGGGTACCACTTGAGCTTGATTATATTGGTCTCGAGGTACTTTTAGTATATTTCTTCACGGGTAACGATACTTGTATCAAAACCGACCTGATAGTAGGAATAAGGTGTCACGAAGAGTACCTCTTGAATCTTAAAGAGATCGCGACGACTAAATCCCCATCATAAAATCACAATTAATATAGTGATATATTTGTGGTTTGTTTTGGATATTTATAGTCTATTTTCTCACGTCTTACAATAACTAATATACTTTTTAAGAGTAAACTCTAAAATTTGTTTTTAATCATATATAAAACAATCAAAATAAAAAGATGATGAATGTCAAAAGTACTGAAAAAAGAACATTATATATTAATGCCACAAGAAACACACAAGTTAAAACAATTATATCTACATAGCCAAGTTTAGTTTAGTTGTCTCTAGCAACCTTATAAAAAGAAAGAACATGAACTGTATTTGCTGCAACAAACATCAAAACATCGTCATCATCTTAATCTTAAGTAGCATTCACACACACATAACTAATAATAATAATACATCATTCCATCCATCCCGATCTAAGTAAAGAGTCTTCATCATAAAGGCAACAATAAGTCGCAAAGCTCAGTATCTGTACTCATGGGAGTGATGATCTTCAAAAAATGGATTATAACTATCGCTCCTCATCTTTGACTCCTTATCAGTCTGCACCATATGCAAGAGATTTCAGTGAAATTTTCAATTAGTTGCATAAAACATTTTTTCATACCCTTATCCGAACAAGGTCTAAAAAAGAAACGCCGTTGCGGGGATAACATATAATAACAAAAACAATTCTTTACAACTAAAGAAACAAAAAGGTAAGCACTTAGTGAAACGGTAAGCACTTAGCGAATCTTCCCTGAAACGGAACCAATATGAACCAAATAAGAACAGGTTAAATCAAAGGGTTTGAAATGAAGATAAGATAATGGAAACATGAACATAAATCAAATTAGGTTAAGGTTTGAAATGAAGATCTTCTTCTCCTTTTTTCTTCGACCTTCAAATCCTTAGAATCTTTCACCTACATGCAAAATAAGTTTAGGGTTAGGGTTTGAAATGAAGATCGTGTAAATAAAAACATAAATCGATTTAGGTTAGGGTTTGAAATCAAGATTATGTAAGCTCCGCCGCCTCCGTCGCCGTCAAAGAAAGAACAAGAGAAGAGAGCGAAGAGAGAGAAAGAAAATGGAAAAATTAAAGTATTTATACTAAACCTAATTCACTTAACGAAAAGTTAAGTCCCTTAGCGTTTCGCTACAAGGGCAATTTCGTCAAAAAAAATAAAAAAACCACGAATGCAATTAAATTTATAATTTACCACCAGCTCAAATAACCCCATCTTTGGGGTTATTTCGTCAAATTGCCCGTTATTTCCCGATTAAGGCATTGATTAGGGTCATTTCATCACATTTCTCTTGCAAATCATACTGGTATGGTAAGAAAGTAAAAACTTAAAATCAAAAGTAATTTGTTGATCTCCAATTACTTCTTTAATAATTGGTTATATACAATGTTTTTTTTAAGCCCAATTGTATTTGTGTGTCACAATTTTTCTAATTTGAATAATATAATTATTTTTTCATAGGCCATTTGTTTGGAGTTCTATTAGTTAATAAAACAACGTCGTTTTATAAGATTAATTTGTCTTAAAATATTAGCCTCTTCTCAATTTGACTTGCCCTCTCTTTGTTTCTGTTAGGGTTTTCTTCGTCTTCTCTAGCGGCGGCTCATCTTCTTTGTCTTCGATAGCGTTTTGTTGGCACAAAATTAAAAGGTAAGAAATCTGACCCGCTCTATCTTTCTCTTTGCTGTTAGGGATTTTTGTCGTCTTCGTCGGCAACCGGTTAGGTCATAGATGTTATATGTAAGAAAAATAGTGATATATCCAAAGTTTTTATACATTTTTCAACATGAGTTTGTAATATATTTGAGATGTAGTTTTGGGTTAGATTGTGATTTAACGCATGAATTGTAGGCCACCTTGCAAATTTATTTTCTACCAGTATATATTTCTAATCTCTATAGGCTCATCAATCTTTGGATAAAACATTATTTTAGGGATTATTTTTATATGTTTTTTTATGTATTTTGTTCATTATGCAGGACCTATCTTGGAAATAGTGAAACCATTCGACGAATAACATTCATTTCATTGCTTGTAACAATTATATATAAGGGAGACAAATAATGAGTAATGAATGCGATTTAGTATTTTCTTGTGATTCAAATATATATATATATATATATATATATATATATATTCGGAATACATGAATGATTCTAATGTTTATCTATGAATATACGACACTTTGAGATAAAAAAACACCTAAGACTTGAAGAGATACATACATTACTATGATTTGACGTTTGACTTGTATTCGTTTGATTGGAAAAACAAAAACAATGTTACTTTCAATCACACGAATACAAATTAGACGCTAAATCATAGTAATTGTTTGTGTTTTCTTCACTTACTTCTTAGGTGTCTTTAGGTGTTTGCTTCTTCACCGTCATATTAAGTTGCAGAGACAATGTTAGAATCATTCATATATTCAAAATATATATATTTAAATCACAAGGAGATATTAAATCGCATCCGGTTACTCTTATTTTTGTCTCCTTTATAACTGTTACAAGCAATGAAATGAAGCTCATTCTAATTTAGAGACGGATCCATTCAAGGGATATAGGAGTTTAAGCTTAGCCCTACATCCGTCCAGATCTTTTGTTTCCATTTTTCTCTGTGCCCTTTTGCAGTCATCAAAACGACGCCATTTTGCTTTTAATTGAGTTTGTAAATAAAATTTGAAAAAGTCCGATTTGTTTGTATTCCCAAATGTTTTACCGTTACGTCTTTTTATCTTTCACAAGGTAGAACAACGGTAGAATACTATTTCTTTCCACCTAGTTCCTTTCATTTTCCATTGTCATCGTCGCTACGGCGTACATAAGAAATTCCATCACGCCACAGTTGTTGCTCATGCTTTACCAAATGCATCTCTCTTAAGTTCTCGTCGTTTCAAATAAACCCTTTTTCGATCTCTTATTATATATTTTTTTTCTCTTTCATTTTTATTAGTATTTGTTTGTGTTGATATCTAAAATTGTGAAAGTTGTTGAATCTTATTTGAAATATGAGTAAAAATATATAAAACTTAAAAAAAAAACCTTTATTTATGAGTAGATTGTCCTTTAAATTTAAACCGAAATATCTAACTAAATTCTAACAAAATCATTTTTAAAATAATGGATAAGGTGTTCGAGCAGACCGATGATAAGTTCTGTAGAGAAATTAGAGCTTCTAACTCGGTTGCATCATCGTCATTTAGTTTCTTTTAGGGCTTTTGTAAGGCAAAACATGAAATGTGCTTTCTTTCTTTCTTTTCTTTTTTTGGTTAGTTTATCCGACTTAAAATAATTTTTCTTTAATATTGCTCGTTGTTTTTAACAAAAAAAAATTCTTGTGTACGATCAATGACAAATGGAAGCCTAAACAAAATTATCTTCTTGATACGTTAGATCGTTTAACTCCTCGTTGTATTAAGCTTCAGCCGTCACACCAGTAAGTTGACACACTTCAATACAAATTACGATTGATGTGGCAAATACATTATCAATTGCATCTTAAAATCTAAAATAATATTCCATTGATGCAGGAGTATCTTTGTTTCTATTGCGACCCACAAGGGTGTCATAGAGACATAAAATCGAATAATAATTTACTAGATAAAAATTTAAGTTCTAAAGTATTGAGTGATCATGTATTTACATATTTTAACCTTTTAAAATAATAACATTTATTTTAAATTCGTATAACATTTATATTATTTGCCTAGGGACTTATTCTATTAAAGAAATCTATTTAATAAATTTAATATTTAATTAAAAAAATTAAATTAATTGTTCTTTATTAACTTACTACCAGATTAACCTGAACCAGAACCATGAAAATATAATATGAGTTAAGATTTTTTTTATTTTTGATAAAAAAAATTAAATTATTTACTTTTAAAATTTTGATTCCATTGATTGTTTTGATTTTCTATTTTTTAATGTAAGTCATTTCTTTATAAATAAAAAGTTACTTCTTTATACAAAATATTAATTTTGTTTTATGTAATTAATTAGGAATATTTCTCAACAAATAATATTAATAAAATGGTTTCTCCTTCCAAAAAAACATAATAATATTTTTATCTTAGTGAGCTTACTCAATATTATTCCTTATTTTTATAAATTCTTTCAAAACATATAAATTCTTATTTTAACCATTAAATAACTCATTTTATCAACTAAAATATTATAATAATCTTACTTTATCTTTATAAAATTTAAATTTTAAATAAAAAAATATTATAATAATTTAACAAATAAAAAACTCAAATAACTTATTTTTTCATAAAAAAATAAAAAATAAACCGCTAATAACTAATATGAAACAAGCCCTTATTTCAAATCACTAAGGGTATAGTTTTCAATATTACCTTGGCAACTACTTATTTCTGAGTAAATGTCAATTTACAGCAACACACTGTTAGAAATGATTGTTTTTTACAGCTTACTTACAGTTAATATAAGAAATAATTAAATTTCTAACAGATACAAACCAGCATGAAATAGTCAAAGAGATAGTTATTTATTTCCTGGGGCAGTTAAATATAAAAGAAATAAAGAAGAAAACACACACATACACAAGGGCGCTGTTACAATTCTCAGGAATGATGATAACTTCAAACAAACAAACAGCAGCTAGAGCAAAAATCATTTGAAAAACCGGACCATTATCCTTAAATATATGTTTCTCTTCATTTTTCTTTATACCAGATCACGTATCGAACTACTTACTGTACACTGCATCATCATCATCAAGAACGCAAAATCCGGGTGGGAAAATGGCCCAAAATTAGCTGTTGTTGTCTCTATATATCTCTTTCTTTCTTACTCACTCACTCACACACACTCCTTGTATTGACAATGCCCAATGACAGTTTTCCTTTAGTGATGATGTCCCCTTCTCAGAACTGAGAAAAATCCACCAGAAGGTTTCTCCTTTCGTCCACTCTCAGCTCCATCATCTACAACCTGTTTGTTTACATTTCAGTATTAACTGACACTAGTTTTTAAGCTCATCAAGACAATATGGAGAAAAATAAAACTTACCTCTTTTGCTATTTGCTGCAGGATATCGATGATTTCACTGAAGTCAGGCCTCAGGGTCGGGTCTTGTTGCCAGCATCTCTCAAGCAGCTCCGTTATTTTTGGGTGAGTATTCTTTGGAATGATAGGTCTCAACCCCTATCACCACCAGGTTTTACTTTCAGATTTATAAATGCAATTAAAGAAGGAAATGACAGGTTTTACCTTCTGAACAACACCAACCGCAGCTTGTAATGGTGTCAAGTAATCATATGGAAGCTGAAAACATCAAAACAATACATTCAAGACCTGATCAAACCTCTGGAATCCTAGTTTACTTACTAAAACTACACCCCCATACCTTTCCTGTTAGCAACTCCCATAATACTATCCCAAAGCTAAATACATCAGCTTTGTGATCGTAGGGCTTGTGTTCGATAACCTACACATCAACAATCAGTTGGAGACCCGATCAAAAGTTGTTGTACATTGGCTAATTTTAATTTAACAGAAGACTGACTACCTCAGGGGCCATCCATCTGTATGTCCCAGTTTCTGCAGTCATAACTCCAGACTGAGCTTTAACTCTAGCAACCCCAAAATCAGCCACCTTAACAACCTCGTGTTCATCCATCAAAAGGTTGGCGGCCTTCAGATCTCTGTGAATTATATTGTTTTGATGAAGGTAGCTCATACCCTTCGATATATCAATTGCTACTCTGAGTAGAGATGGCAATTTGAAAGAACCCTTTTGTTTATGTAGATAGTCGTACACACTTCCACCTGACATGAACTCTGAGGCACAAGGCAAAAGAAAAAGGAAGTGACATATATGTTAGATGCCTATAAGAAGATAGACATTTTAAGCCAAAATGATAAAAGACTTTATAAAGTGTTACAACATACCTGTTATAATGCATAAGCTTGGCGGCTTAGTACATGCTCCAATGAATTGTACAACATTCTTGTGCCGAACTTTCCTGTAGAATCAATAAAGACATTACTGAATTTTGCAATATTATCATTCCAAAGTGTACAGCTTAAGATGTATGATCCACTTTCACTGTTTCTCTTTATAATTCTTATGGAAGCTTTTAATAGAGATAATTGGTATTTTGTCCTCAGAATTCTTCCACTTTTGAATATTCCCCTCAAATTCAATCTCAAATGGATTATGTTCATTGAACTAAAGGAACCTCACAAATGGCATCAACTGGTTGTGAACTGGCCAAACTTAAGAGTTAAGATTGACACAATTTGTGGATTCCACAAGCTGGAGGTAAAAGTAAGAGATTTCAATTGTTTATGGGGCAAAGTCAAATCGAAGCAAATTTGAGGGTGCAAAATACCAATTATCTCCTTTTAGTAAGCTTATCTTTAAGGGGTCCACTTGTGAACTTTTCTAATATATACATATATAATCTGATTCGTTCCAATAATTCCTGAAAAACTTCTACTACATGCATAGGCTTTTCATAAATTTAACATATTTAGATTCTCCCAATTCATACTAAGGGCTAGACTAAATAAACAAAAATGGGGATGTCCGGAAATCTAATAAGAAGAACACTGAAGATCTGGATACGTAATAGATGTGGAACATTGTGAACATCATAAACCAGAACGTTTTGATAACAATATATTTACAAGGAAAGAACGTTGAGAATCTATTGATGTAAGAAGAAATGGAGAATGAGTTATTAAACCTCATAATAAATACTTCTTGGGCAAACTCCTTCAGCATGTCTGTATTTACACGATCTTCCTTCAGTATTTTGATAGCTACTTCTTGGCTACAGTATGTACCTTTGTATCTAATGAATGCAAAAGACAAAAGACAGTCACATCAAGCTTTTTAAGAATTACATAATGTCCATAAAGATGATAGGATGTGTGCTTACAGATCACCATATGAGCCAGAGGCAACTTTGTTCTCAAATTTCAGTAATTGAGGATCAATCTCCCAGACATCTTTTTCGTCATTAGGAATTGTCAGATGATTAAGCCCATGATCAATACTAGTTTGCTCAGTTCGACTCACAGAAGAAAAGGAATGAGTGCTCCATGATTGGTTCTGAATAAGCAACATAAAACTAGTTATTTTTTTATCTAAATAAAATATAATGAAGGAAGCAGCATATCACAAAAGAGTAGAGTTTGGACAACATAATTGTAGAATTTCATGACTGGAGAAGAGTTATGTTACAAAGTATGTACATTAATGCCATCTGAATTCCCCGATAAACTAAAAAAGATTGTGTTTGGCATAAACTGCCAAGAATGGAAGACCTTTAGGCTTAGTCATTGATGCTTAAACAACACGTGTTTTAATGCAATCTCTGACCTTTCAAAAATAATTGGTGCAGTTGTTCAGCATTTTAACCTTTTAAGGAATTAGTAAAAGTCTAAGCCCCAAATTCAAAAATTCAAGTTAAATGTGAAATCACCAATACAATATTCCATAGACATCTTGCACATGGAAGTATAATTTACATGACGGAGAAACAACATTAACAGATGAACTCAGTTGCAATAAGTTACCTCAATGTTTACCAGTTCTTTTTCTAATGCCGTTCGTAGTTGGTTAGTTTCCTAATAACAGAAAATTATTGCAATAAGTGGAGTTAGCTGAATAATAAGAATCAAGGGAAGATAATGCTAGGTCTGGTGAGCGATGAAGAATTTTGTTCCAGATAGCTTATTTTAAATGGTGAAGATTAAGTACCTCACAGGGCCAACCATCAACAACAAAAACATCCAATGAGTAGCCATCTGCTGTAGAAAAGGCATGTGCTTCCTGAATGTTCAAACCAATCTCAGCTAGCAATGCAGTCAGCTGAAAATGTTCTATCAGTCAGTAACCCAGATATCCAAAATAACCTTTTTTTCAAAAAGAATATAACACCATATTTAAGATATTTATCCAAAATCATTTCATATTCACTCTCATGTCCATGCTAATACAAGAATAGTATGAACAAATATAAAGGTAGCTAGAAGGACATAAACTATCTACCCTAGTTGCAGATTATTAAAACTTTGAATGCATTGAACCTTAGATCATGCTCCCAAATTTGAAGTATGATAAATTTACTGTTTTCCCTAACTTAAGCCACACAAAGAACCAGCATACACCATTCAATGATTCAGTAGTGTATTGTGACGAGCTGCCATTGTATTATGCCTAATAATATTATGAAATTGCTAGCTAACTAAACAAAGCTTCTCTTATACCATTATTACACTTTCTTAGGGTTAGGTAATAGAGAAGAGTATATTCAAAGAAGGACATGAGAAGGGAATGTCTTAAGCCCTTAGATAAGAAAACTTAGAGAACCTCCATACCTGAGAACAGCGTATACTCTGTTGAATATTCATTAATTGACCTCTCTTTAAGCTAGGTCGCCTTATTTATATCCATAGGGCGTCACCTATTCTAACCACTAGCAACTTGGGGGTGGGGGTGGGGGTGGGGGTGTAATATTCACTAATATAAACTATTTAGAGTCTAACAAATAACTCTAACCCTATTATTATGTTACAGGTACATCTATCAATCTAACATAATATCAGCAATATGCTATGTACATCACAAGCCATGAAAGTAGATAACTGGCTGAGAGAAGATTGGCATAGAAGTGGAAAAAGAAGTAAAGACAATGAAAACACATGCTACCTGACTTAGGAGTTTAGGTTTATCATCTGAGGAAAACGTAATTTCATGCATCGGCCTGAAAGAGAATTATTCCAAGGGAAAATACATAGTTAGAAGACTGTCTAGATGGTAAATGTCTTACCACAACAATCAAGCTAATCATCTAACTGATGGGAGTTAATTACCCAGACTAAGTAATAAGTAAAATGAAGCAACAACCTCTGGTGCCAAGTAAATCATATGACGGAGGTTTAAAGATGTTAACCAGACAAAAAAGGAAAAGAAAGAAGAAAAGCATTTCAATGGTTTACGTAGATCTTGTTTAGGAAATATTGATTGTGGATTAAATACAATCACTTTTAAAAAAATGATATTATTTTAAGTACTATTTTTTTATTTGTTACAAAATCACATACTACTCAATCTTTTCTTCTTTAATATTCATCACAAATTCACTTACAATTGTTCATGGTCAAAATCAAACAAAGTCTTATTGTTCCTAAAGAATTCTTGACAAGAAAATCATTCTGAAAATTCTCATGTTGTGTTCAAGAAAATACTTGAGTATATTTAAGTAAATTTTGCATGTCATTGACAACATTATTCCTCCTCACTAAATACAAACTCAGTGCAAAAATGACCTTGCTAGTAGCATAACCTGGCAATAAAAGATAGCCCAGCATATCATGATAATTTGGAAGAAATGAAAACGCTAGGATATAGATTTTCAATAGACGTGTGAAGAAATGATGCAGCATTAAAAGATGCGATGAAATGCCTACCGGAGAGATTGAGCACCAGAAACAGCACTATCCTCATCTTGATCTAGAGAATCACTTGCTTCCTCAGCAAGTGCTTCAAGATTATGTGATGAACCAAAAGAAGGTGGTGGATGAATACTGACATTGAAATATATTCACAATGATATTAGTAAAAGTAGCAGTAAACCAGGAATAACAGAACTGCTGATAGACAAGTAACAATACAACTCGTTTAAGCAGTTCTGGAATAATTTTAATTGGTTGGTGAAGCCAAACCTCGTAGTCTGTGTGCTTTCTTTTTTTAGAGAGTTTGTAGAAAAAGAATCTGCTGTACTTGCATCAGTGATTGGAGGAACCTGCAAAAAAAAAAAGGAGTAATATATACCAGATTTATTTCCCAAGCAACCAAAGCTTCGACTCCATAAGTCTGTTCCAAGAAAACTCATGTAAAACAGAGCCATGTAGGTAATAGGCCCAAGAAGGCCTATGGACTATTCTTTACAGATTTCCTAATACACAATGATGAAAAATCATTTGAAAAACAACATTAAGCAATCAGATCAGGGTTGGCTCTGTGAAACCATATATGGTTTGACCAATCTAATGGATGATCAAAACAAAAAATTGATAGGCAATATCTGGTTCATTGGAAATTATCTACATTCTCTGAAATGATCCTCCAAACTTCAAAGCATTAGATGACAATGTTTCTTTAAATGAGTGACAGCAATGTTTAATACACATTTTAATATATTGCCAAGAAGGTCCTATATTGACACAATATGCTAAATTGATAAACCCTGACATATCAAACATTTAATGGATCACAAAAAAGTGAAATCTCATTGTCATACAGATACACAAGAGACTGAACTGGTAATGAACATACAATTTCTGGAAGAAAGTCCATGCCAAGGATGTTAGCCAATACAAAAAAGTATTGACCATGCAAGTTCATTACTAAAGGAGCTAAGGCAAGAGAAATGAACCATGTCGACATAGCCAGCACAATTACCTGCACTAAACGAATATCAAATGCCGGTCTATTAGCAGGATCAAGAGCCAGCTGCAATAGTCTTTTATGTCTGAGAACATCTTCCGCCCTTTCCACATTCACATCAAGTGCATATCTACAAAGTAAAAATGAATTCTGTGATCCAAATATGGAAGAAATTTCACCAACTTAAATGGGCCCTTATTCAATTTTGGTTTTCGTTTTCACATGTACCCTATTCATTCTTTGCATCAGAAACATCTGATAGAGTTCAAGATATATAGGGAGTGAGTAGTTAAGTTAGTGAAATCCACAAGCCATGGAAACAGAAAAACAAATAGGAATAATGACATTCTCTGGGTCATTTAAAGATCACTCATTTAGATTCAAATACTTAATCAAAATCCTTAACAACATGAAAAATATAACTAACAGTTAAGATCAGACGATGAAACAGAGGTGAAAGTGGAGTAGTTGTGATAGAGAGAGTTAAGTAAAATAAACCTTGCAGGAAGACGGTTAAAGTGAATCCAAAGTTCATTGTCAAACCCAGGTTGTTGAGCCTCGTGAATATCTGAATCCTTAAGGCGGCGCAAAACCTCATTGTAAGCCTCAAGCTTCATTCGATGATGGCGTGCGTTGGCAGGGGAAGATGAGGATTCCACCACTCTGCTTCCACAGCTCTCGTTATCTTCCATCACCATTGATCGAAGTGAGAACAATAATGAAGAAAAAAAGGAAGCGATAACTTAAAGAGAGATTTCCCACGTCCTGATCCGAATACCAAACCGAAGGAAAGGAAAGACGGGCGGAGGTTATGCGGTCCCAGCCTGTTCTTCAAATGGATTATTATTATTATTATAGTTTTCTCTTATTGCAATTTTCTCTAATAAAGTGAGCAATTATACGACTGTGTGCGCTAATGTTACGGTAATTTTAATAACAGACACATTTATTGGAGAAGACCTAATCAAAATTATTAAGTTATTTAAATTTATTTAATTTTACATATAAATTTTTTATATTTTTTACATTTTCATCCAAACAAGTTTGGGTCTTTCCCATTTCTTATTTTTTAAAATAAAAAAAAAATAATCAAGATGGAAGGGGATTAGGATATTGGTTGTATTGATGGAGGCTTGTAAGGTGGAGATTTACAATATGAAAAAAAAAATAGCAATCAATTTTGTAGAGGTTGGTTTCACATGATAACCAATTTGTGCCACTTTTTTTTTTTTTTGTATTTTATATTTTGCCTTTAGGACCACTAAAACCACTTTGTACATTTCATGCCTTCTTTTATTCTCATGATACAAATGTTGCCCTAATTTAAATAACTCTATTATGCATGGATAACACTAGTGCCGACAATTCTAGACCCGACACGAAAATACGACCCGAACACTATCAGGTTAGGGTCGTGTATTTTTTTGTTCGGGTCAAAATCAGGTTGACATGTTTAACATGATTAATAAACATGTCAAAATCGGGTCGACCTAAGTAGACCCGATAACTTGTTTATAAGTTTCTTTTGTTGAGTTTTGTATTTTGTTTTTCTACTCACTCACTCATTTTTTATAGAATTTTTTGTAAATTGATTTGTGATTTAGCTTCATTTTTTTTTGTTGATGTCATTTTAATTTGAAACATAGAGATGTAAATTAATTATATCGGATTGAGTTCAAGTCGAGTTAGGTAAATTGGGTCGTGTTTGGGTCAATCACAAATAAACAAGTCAGATTCAGGTTAAAGATTTTGACACGAATTACTAAATATGTCAGATTCAAGTTAGTATCGCTTAACTTGTTAACCATGGGGATTATTCGCAAGCGAAACTTAGCGTACTAAAAAAACTTGTTAACTCCCAACATGAAACTGACCAGAATTGTCATCCTTAGGTAACACCATTAGAATGACTATGGTGAAAAATTATTGATATTTCTGTTATATAAAAAAATTATTGAAATTTCTGGTATATCAAAAATACTATAGAAAATATTGATTTTTTTATATACCGAAAAAATAGTAAGATAGGGTAGATAACAGAGAGTAAACGTATTTGATTTTCAAATTATATATATATATATATTAAAATAATATATATATAATATTTATAAATAATTAAGTTTTAATTTTCATCACAAAATTTAAATTTTACTTGCTCATTCAAAAATTTTCAACAAAATAAAATGGTTATGAACCATTTTAGTAAAGTTTGTATTTGAATATAACTCTAATTAATTAATTCTTTAAACAGAATGATGTTAAAATCTTTTTTTTTAAATATAATTAAGCTTTAATAAGGTATGATTTTTCATATAATGAAATAAAAAATAACTAACTAGATGATTTCCACAATTATGATATTTCTTGAACTTAACATGTTTAGTGAGAATCATATATTTATTTTATAAAATGATCTAAGCGTCATAAAATACTCACATTCACCCATAAATCACATCCATCATGATTCATGATAATAATGCATATTTCATGTTAAATTGAAACTGAATTTAAACAGAAACATTATTAAATGTTTAATATATATATATATATATTCAAAATTAATATTCAAAATAAATAAATAATTTATTTTTCTTTTGTTCAAACCCAAATCAAGTCCCGGATTTGATGTTCCCATTAACATTAAATTTATTAAAAAAATATTTCACATGTTTATAATTTGTTTGAAATGGGGCCAGAATGTCCTACTTGTGATTTTAAATTTTAAATGCGGGTGATCTATGGCTATGATAGAATATTGACCTAAATAGTTAATAATAATAATAATAATATAAGCTAGCGTTAATTAATTTCATTTATGTATTGAACAAAGAGAGTATTCGCATAAAATAAAGAATAAACCTCCTTCCTTCCTTCCTTCCTTGGGACTAAACAATTATAAGATAAACAAATAGCTACTAACAATATTTTAAGCTTTCCAATGCAAATATAGCATGTAACAACATGCATGAGGCGTGCAGTTTTAGCCAGATAATTAATTAATAAGAAAACTATTAATATCACAAATTTGTTTTTTAACTATATTTATATTTCCATAAACTCATTTCGCTAAAAAATAAGAGTTTTGATTGAAACATAGTGGAATATATACTTCCTCAAATATAATTATATAGAATTCCCTTTTGCCATTACAAAAACTTGTTTTTATATAGATAAGCACAACTTTATTATTATTAATAAAAATGTGGGTTCACATTATTTCTTTAATATCCGGATAAGTTAGGATTAATTCTCAATTTTACTCAATTAGATAACAAATCTTGAATTATCGAGACCCGATTACTATTATTTTTTTAATTAAAAATAGAATGCATTTTTGACATGTTATTTATTTAATGACTTAATAAAATTAATACAAATGTGGATATTTAATTTCTCCTAATAATATATATTAAAAATAAAAAAGTGTAGTAGGAAAAGTTTGACTAGATGAGTGGTTGGGTGGGTGGATTAGAATGAGGATTTGGACTAATAATAATTCAGAACCATGATGACGTGGCGAGGAAGGTGTTCTTGCTGAGCTGGCAAAGGGGTAGTGACCCTTGGAGAAAGCCAAGGGATGGACATCGCAAACGCCAACGCCCATCGCTAATGGAGATGCAACAAATAGTCGCCGCTAGCTGGAAAATAGTTATATATATTTGCGATTTCCTATAAGTTAACCTCATTCATTGGAGATTTTAATAATTATAAAAAAAAGAAAAAAGTACTAATAATAATAATTATTATTATCATATCTTATCCCAAACACGAAATCAATTTGATATCTATGTATGCTGTCACACTCCACTTTCATGCATTAATTAATTAATTAATTAGATGAACGGATAAAATAGCCTTTTTCTTGTTTTATTTTTTTCTCACCCACATTAACATGAAATTTGAATCATTTCCATTCCTTTAATTACGGGCTCCATTCTTTATTTATTTTGGTGATAATTAATTGAGTTTTTTTATGTTAGTTTTTTTTAATCATATCTTATATATAGTTATAATTTTTATTTCAATTATTTTTTAATGAGAATTAACTTCACTTTAATTTTATTTTTTTGTTAGTGAGAATATTTTTAACCTTTTAGTTAAAATTCTTATCAATTAATTTGTTTTACTGTATTTATTTTATTGTTTTTTAGGAGTGAAATTAACAATTAATTAAAGTAACTACAAAATATAGATTTATAATAAATAATAGTTAAGGTTCAACTCCTAATATATATATATATATAAATAAATATTATTATTATTTTAAAATTGTGATTTTTAAAGATGTATTTTATTCCTATTATAAGAATAAGTTTTATTTAAATGTATATATTTGTATTGAATTTATTAAAAAAATGATTTACTTATACTCTCTCACATATTTACAGTTATTATTATGTTAACTTATATACAATATATATATATATATATATATATATATATATATATTTAATTTATCTTCTTTTTTCTATTTTATATTCCGTAGTAATTTTTTTATTTTTTTTAATACTTTTAATAAAATTAAGTTTATAATATTTGTATTTAATTTGAACAAAATAATTTCATCTAAAATTTTATTTTATAGGATAAACATGAAAATTTAACATATTCTAATATATAATAATATTAAACTAATATTTTAAATTTTTTAATTTAAAATAATTAAAAGGAGAGGTTAAAATCAAATTAAAACTAATTAGTGTAATAATTAAACCTTAATTAAAAAATTAAATAAAAATAAAAAATAATTTAGATTTATTTTACCCAAATTAAATTAAAAAAGGATGAGATAATTTAATTATGATTTTAAACATAAATGATGTATAATTTATGGATTAAAACAATTAAATAAATACCCAAAATACCCAAAAATGAAATAAATAAACATAATTTTTTATTATATGTCAAAAAAATATTTTTGTGTAATAATTTGGTGAAGAAAATGAAAGAAAATTATTAAAATTCGATTTCAAAAAACTTTTTATTAAAAATAAAAACTAATAATCTAGTGTGGTCGGTTGTAACCAAAGCAGTGTGCACCCGGGTCCACACCGGATCAGCTAGCGGGACGCTAACCCTATTAGCCCAATCGCACGATCGTTGACGGACCGCTAATGGAACGTAACAGTGCGTTTCATAAAATGACGTCGTTTTGTTCGTCTTTCCCTATTGACAGGACGAATGCCAGATGCTCGCGATCGACATCGGTGATCCTTCTAGAAATCATATCTCATTCATTTCTCCACCTTATCTCTCCATTCTTTCACCAACGTGCACGTCTCTCCCTCGCCATCATTACCCCTAAGGTTTGAATTCAAAAGCTACTTTAGACCTAGGCTGCCGAGAACAAAACATAAACGAAGAAGAAGAACTTCAGAAGCAAAATTGAAAATAAATTTGTCTATGAAACCGACCTAGCTTGGGTATAAATAGTCCATAAGTGTTCTTCTTCCAATCCATCGAACAAAATCCAAATATTACAACCAATTCAAAGAATTTATAAGAACTCCAACGACTGTCTTTTTGAAGAAATCGTTCCAACGATCTAGGCTTTGATTTAGGGCTTGAGAAAGCTTCATGCATATCATTGGAGTGTTCTTCAATCGCTAGTAAGCTTCCAGACATACTGTAATTCGAATTATGATTCAAAATTGGATTTTACCAAGTTCGATCGGGTTGATCTAATTTAGTGCTCAATTTCATCATTTCAACCTCAATAAAAAAAACTCAAATTTGATTTGAAAATCTAGAAATTTTGAATTTGGTGTTCTTGAGCTTTTAAGATTGAATCTTGATTCAAATAGTTTCATAACATGTTTGTAAACATGTTAGGATGATTTCTATATCATAAAACAAATATCACGATCATGTTTGATCCAACTTGATTTTTTTTAAATGAGTTTGAATTTCAGTTTTAAAAGATATTACGAGCTTGATTAATGTTCTTGTTTTGGTTGTGTTCAACTATAAATCTCATTTGAAAATTGTTGGAACAAGAATTAGGCCATGAGATGGCCTAAATCAAAAGTTCCCAAATCTAGCCCTAGAAATCGGGTTGAGAAATCGATCGTCTTAGAGCTCGATTGATCGAGTTTAGGATTAGGGATTATGATCCCTACATCCATATGAGTTGTTAGCAACTTACAAATTATGTTTTCATAATATGTATCAAAAGATACAAACATGCAATCTTCATACCAAATGAAGAGCATTCGGTCCTCTTGGAGCGAGTCCTATAGGACCAAGGATCCTTAGTCCTGACCGAGACCAAGGACCAAGAAAATTGACCTAGGACCGATACCAAGAACTAGTGATCTTGAGTTAGAACCGAGCCCTAGGACCGGTGTTCTTGAGCAATGACCAAGAAATCCGACTAAGGTTGGGACCAAGACTCCTATGTCACACGGCCGAGAAATATAGATTTGAGACCGAGACTCCCAGACCTAGGACCAAGCCTCCTAAACCCCAGGGCCGAGCCCATCCGGTCTCAGACCGGTAAAAACGGACATAAACCTAGGACTTTGGTCCTAAGGCCTGTTTGGTTCCACTTTTAAAAAATATAAAATTATTTTTATAATTTTGAACCCGAATCCATTTTTAAATAATCTCGAAAGGTCAGAAAATGATAATTTTAAAATTTTAGGAATATTTCCCAAACAAATATATTGACTAAAGTCCCGTTTTGAATTTATTTTTAAATTCTAATAATTTTCTGATATTTATCAGGTCTTATACTCAATCTTATATCAACGCAATAATATGTACGCATTTCTAAATAATTTTGTACAATTATTTACGTAATTTATAAAAAAAAATAACTTTTTGATAGCCAATCTTTTAGTTTAAGAATAAAACCGTTTTCAACGGAGGTGGAGAATATAGCACGAAAGCCTTATGAAAACTCTGGTATAAAGTACATTTATACCCATACATTTTTACTGATTTTTCAAAAAAATATTTGACGACTTTAATTTTAAAAAATAGTTTTTTCTTAAATTGAATATGTTTGATTAATTTAAACTGTATTTTAATCAAATTATTATTGATAATAACAAATTATCATATTATTAAAATTTAAATAAAAATAATTATTTAGACATAGTTAATTTTAAAAGAATTATATACTGTCAATTTTTTTAAAAACAAATATTTTATTTATAAAAAAACGTATAATACATTAATCAAAATTGAAACGCATTGAATTTTGAGCTATTTCGGAAATTCCTATTAGGACACATACTAATATGCGAAAGGAACCTTCACAAATATTATAAAATATTTTAAAAAGTAATTAATTGACACCTTATTTAAATCAAACAGATACATAATACATAATATATATATATATATATATATATATATATATATATATATATATATATATATATATATATATATATATATATTTAACAAAATTACATGAATTTTTTTTAAAATTATATATTTTTACATGTATTAATATAATATTTTGTAATTAATCATTAAAAAAATTATAAATGAATAAATAATTTTTAAAATTATATAAATTATGTGTATATGTTTAAAAAATTTATGTGTATATATAATTTAAAATTATTTATATAACTGAAAATTGATTATTAAGAAAATAGTTGAAAATTAATTAATGAAAAAAATAATTAATTACAGAATATAATAAAATAAATTTAAACCTTAATGTATCAACTTTTTTTATTTATTTAAATTGTAATGAGTATTAATTTATTTGAATAAGAAAAATAAGTTGTTAATAATTTATTAAAATAATGTATAATATAAAATAAAATAATATTTTAAATTTAAATAATTTATAATACATAATTAAACATTTTTAATTGAAAGATAAAATTTTATTAATTTTGAAAAATTATATCTAAATATATTATAAATCAATTTTTATAAAATATAAATGAAAGAAGAGAAATGAAAGTGAATGATAATTGCCACCTCTAATAAATATAAATAAATAGGTGAGATGAACCTATATAAACTTTTAATAGTATATGTTTAAATAAAATATATATATATATATATAAAGTTAGCCCTATATATTAAAAAATTATGTAAACATTCATTGTATGTGGACAACTTATTAAAATCAGCATGCGGCCACTTTTGCGGTTTTTCACAAAGAGGTGTTATTAGGCTGTCAACAATTAATAATACATAGCCCCTCTTTTATGAAATTTGTTTCTATTTCAGTGATAAAACACAGCTGTATCTAAATATAGTATAAAATAAAATATTATTATTTACTATAAGTGATACAAATAAATTTATCTAAACAATCAAATGGTTAAAGTTCCATTCTCAAAAACAAGTTCCAATTTAAATGAAAGTAACAAAACATTTAAAATCTATTAAACTTGTGATGAAGTAACAACAAAGACACTAACAAATATTATAATTTTTGGTTTGTTAATTAGTTAATTTATACTAAATAATGGATAAGAGCAATTAAAAAGAGAGAGTAAATATGCATAAAAGTATTATTTCTCAATTACTCAAGTCTTATCAATTATAAATTTAGACACATATTCAAGTAAGTATGTTTTTTAATGGGTCAATACATAATATGACAATTACTTTAGTCATATGATTCCTCATTTCTAAAATATATAACTGAAACAGTTTATGCAGTTATTAGGAAGAAGTACTGTTGTCTTTACATGGGTAAATGGCATTGAATGCATACAAATTGGCAAGTTTCTAAAAGTGGAAATATTTCTAAAAAAACTTTTCAAAAGCAGGGGACCATTGTACTATTGTTTGCCAATTAACAATTTTATTTTAATAATTGTTTTTGAAGCATAATTCTAACCCAACATATTTTTTTCTCTTTTTATTTAATATTTGTTTCTGTGGCAAATATGTAAAAGTAGCACCTATGTAGAAAAAACCCAATTTTGTACCAAACAAAGACTAGGAGCTTTACTAACTTTTCAAAATTGTTGTCCAAGTCAAGGTCAATATAGTCAATTGAGTAGTTTGATATGAATTATTTGAGAAGTTTTATTCAAAATTTGATATATATCTAATTAAGACCCCCAAATAACCACGTCAAGCTAAAATTTATATATCTGATTATAATATTATACAATTTTTAAAAAAAACACACACAATTAAAATTCAAATAACCAAAATTAAAATATTTTTTCCAGTCAATCAAATTGCTTAGTATAAATTTCACATCATTCACTTTCATAAATTTAATGATATAAAATTATAAATAAAAAATTAAAAGTATATTTTGATTGGTAATAGAATGGTTTCATAGTTTAAATATGTGATGAGTTGTTATATCCTCCCATTTTATAACTTTTATAATTAAAATATATAAATTACCGGTTTGATTATTTTTTAATTTAGTTTTTTAAAAAAAATTATCTACTTTTAACTTAAAAAAAAAATATTGCTCATCTTCACCAATATATCAATTAACTATAAATGTATTTAAATTTTATCTTTATAAAGTTTGATAGATAATAATTTCATATCACCATTTCATTAAAAACTAATATCAAAATTTCAATTCCATGTAAATTTATGATTTATTTATGTTACTTGAATAAATTAACTTTTCTAATATCTTAGTCAGTAGGAAATGAAAGAAATAAGACTAGCTAGAGTTGTGATAACTTAAAAGGATAATGTGATTTTTATATTTCCACGTGGATAATACTTCTATTAGTCCCCCACAATTTAAATATTTAGATGTTAGTCTATTATATTCACTAGAAATAAAAATAAAAAATAAAACTTGACATGAAAATTGAAATTATTGAAGGGAATAACAAAGAACATGAGTTAAGAATTGAGAAATTTTGTTTTTACTTGTGAGCTTGGATAAGCTTCAATAATGCTACGTACGATATTATCAGACTTGTCATATTATTCATTCATTAATAAAATTGTTCTTGTTGTTATGATGTTGACACTGAATTGTATTCATTTTAATTTAAACCTATTTTCTGGTAAATGTCTTTATCTAATAACTCATATAAAATCACATTTATAATCCAAAACTAGTACCACAAATTTTATAATATTTTATTTACTAATGTTGATCTCCATCTTATTATAATCTCTATTTTCAATCTAAAATAATAATAAAAAAATCAAACCTAAAGTTTTTAGTCTCTTAAATCAGCTTTTACCCCTTGAATTCCTATATTGAGTTTTAATAGTATAAATAAAATTAAAACTTATGTTTGTGGTTTTAAATAGTCCCTGCTTATTTATTTATTTTCTTTAAATGAGTGGAGGGACAAGGATTCAAAGCCAAATATAATAATTGGTGGACATCATACAATCCAATCCTTCAGGCCAACATATTTATAAATTATATATATATGTTACAATGTGGATAAGGGAAAAGGCACAAAGGGTGTCCCACAAATTTTATACAACCTAATGTTTATTAAAAATAATACTACTAGCATTTAATTATTATATATAACTGAACAATAATCTTATTTGAAAAATAATAGCATATAGTTAAAATCTTTTTCATTGCAATTTTAATTATTGCACCCCAACAAGTACGATTCTTAGGGATAAAAATCGTAATTCAATTTTCACTTAAAACGTTTTAAATGAATATAAATTATCATTCAATTTAATATAAATTAATTTTCTATATAATTTTTTTTATTTATATTTATGATAATTATTATTTTTTAAATAAAAATAACACCTAAAATTAGAAGTTCATTTGAACAAATAAAATATATTTATATTAACAAATATATAAAATTCAAATTCAGCTCAAACTCATAATCCAGGTATTTCCAAACATGGTAAAAAAAAGTAGAGTTGGTGGCTTATAATTGAATGGATGATCCAACAAACACCACCACTTATAATGAAGGTGGGTTAAGTAATAATTAATAATATACATATAATTAATTAATATATCAAAAAACCATCAACTGGGCAAGCAGTCTGATATAGCTGGTTTTAGTACAACCAACTCTTTTAACTTCTTTTCTAAGAATTGGGTCTTACATAATTATTATCATTATAAAAAATAGATAAATCAGTGGTAAGGACTAAGGTGGTGGGTCAAGTAATTGGCCCACTGTAAAGGATCAGATGAAACTAAGGGAGAGGAGATTTCTGATCTATAAACTTGTTAAGAGGAAAAATAAGAGACTTGGATTATTTGAAAATGATAACATGTGCTAAATGTGAGCAAGTGAGAGGACAACCTGTGAGGCAAAAAGGGATAAAGGAAATGAATGGACAGATAACCAAGAGCAAACTAAGTGTGGAGTTTTTGAAGTACTAATTCAAAAATATCTATCAATCTGAACTCTTGAAGGCAACCAGAATAGAGTTAACCTAAAATCAAACATGATGGAGCACAAAAGTACTAGCATATTCTGATTGGTTTAATTATATTTACAAGTCAAAAAATACATTATTTTTCACTTTTATCAGAAATTACTTGTTTCCACAAGCTGCATTTTTGTGGCAAGCCAACCTCAACTTTTCAACTTCACGCAAGAGTAAAGAACTTCCTTCGCATGCCTCTCTTAAAACTTCAAACTTTTGTCCTAAGCCATCCTGACCTAACGATGAATTGTTCATTCGGGCTGGCTGGTACTCAACAAAGTTCATCATCATCACCTGTTATTGCATCGAAACAAGCATAATGATTTAGCTAACGCAGTCAATGACATATACTGAAAACTAAGAAGGATTAGCCATTGGAAAGACATAATTAGTACCTCATGTTGTTGTTTCCGGGAGTAATCTCGCAGAAGCGACCTGGCCAGCTTATATCGTGTTGTTAGCTTGTCATCTTTATTTGAGAAGAATATAAATGATGAAAGGTGATGCAGAACCAGTCTGTAAGCTAATGATCCTCGAGTTACAGATCTGTCTAGGTTACCAGATTCCCATGACTTTAAATAGGCCTCCAATATTTTTTCATCCTCCTATTCAAACAACAGATTCAAACTTTAGACTAAGGCAGCATTTGATAACACAAATTATCACTTATTCTAAATAATTAAGTGCTTATTTACATTAAATTCATTATTATTGTTATTTAAAACCATTTAATTACTAAATATTTAGATTCTTCTCATATTAAGTTAAAAAAATTAAGTTGAAAAAGCGGGCTTAATTCCGTAATTTGTGGATGACTTAATATGGTAACATAGTAGGAACATAAAAAAAACTTTAATCCATCAAAATTAACCAAATTATGCGTCACTATAAGTATAAGGGTAAAATTACCTTTAATGACTTGCATCACATTAGTTCCACATTTTATCAAATCAAAACACATAACATTACTTATAATTTAAATATTTTCATTTGGTTTATTCAACATTTATTTTTCACATTTAACTATTTGGCACTTAAAATTCAATATTCACTATTAAATCTTGGTAAGAATCGAAAGCGGGAAGAATTTTAACTCTTAATTTTCAGTTTTAACAAACACACCCAAATTTAATGGCTTCAATAAAGCTTGATGAAAACAATCAAGTATGAACACTTGCAAGCATTTCGAAGCAAATGCATTAAAAGAAATATGACCAACTAATAATCTGCGAGTGGTGATGCTAGAAAATTACTAATACGGATTTCAATTTGTAGAGCTTACCATCAAAAACTGCTTAAAAGTCAGCAAAATAATCACAGGTCATGCTAATTAGTGAATCAAAACAAGTCTAGAAACATTACCTCAGGTGGCTCAAGATATCCTTCAGCCTCAGCAATACAATTTTCCAAAGGTGGGAGAAGTTCAAGAACATGGGCATTAGCCAGTATAGTCCAGGCAGAAAGTCTCACTGGAGTCTCAACGCATCGATGTAGGTAAATTGCTAGTTGTCGGCCATAAACTTCATCACCATAAGATACCGCAGAAAACTGATCAACAAAGTTTTCAAGGAAAGTATCATAACTTTCTTGTATTTCAGATTGGAACTTCAAAAGTTCATATGTTATTATAGTTTCCTCTCTGCCCAATCTAGATTTGTCGAGAATCTGGCCATAGACATCTTGTAATTCTTTGTACATGAACCTACTTTTTTCCTCTTCTTGAACACCTATATCAAAGAGGAGTACAGATAGAGAATGCATTTTCCAAACTATTGGCACTCTATTGACAGGAGAACAGATATCAGCAGAAGCAAGAGATGACATTGCTTCGAGACCTAAAAGAAAGAAAAGCCCACTCTTGGATACTTCAAGAAGATCAGCAGTTTCCCCACAATCCAGGTTCATTGCGCTAGACGAAGCTGGAACATAACAACTCTTGCTGTCATTGGCAGTTGAGATCGCACTGAGAAACCAGTGTAGTGGAAGGGGAAGTCTCTGGTGAGCCCATTCTACTGCCAAAGACGTGCATTGCTGTTCTGAACCAGTCATATCACATTCCTCGTGAATTGTATCTAGAGTCTCACCAACTTTCTTGTTTTTTTTCTGACTATTACCATCTCTGTCAGCAGTTTTCTTCCTTTTTATGCCCAACCATCTCTTTTTGAAATGGGAGGCTAGGGTCTTGCTAAAAACAAGGAAATCCTCTTCTTTCAGTTCCATGGTTGATTTTGGTTGTTTATCAGGATGGATAAAACCTCTGATGCATGAACCAAGATACTCCAACACAGGGACCTGGAATAAGAGATCAAACACCTTGTCCAGAACTAAACCAGACTTGGGCATTACAGTTAAACACAGCTCAAGAGCTGAAACTATCCATTGGGTAGTAAAAGTCCTATCTTCTGTAGGAAAATCCATGTGAAATGTAATTTTAAAGACATCAAGCAAATTAACAACCAACGCGGCATCTGTTTGAACCCGTAAAGCACGATCAGACCAAAACCCACCTTTAGTCGCACCCCAGCCCAGTCCAACCCCTGGAACGGGACCTGCCCGTCCAAATGTTTCCACAGACTGGACAAAATCCCACTCAGAAGAAATTAACTGCATGAAAATGTTGAGCACACTTCTGAGTTCACTGAGAGCTGACTTCAGTATTTGATCAGGAAGTGTCGTATTATCTATCGTCGGTATCCCAGGCTTAGCCAGATGAATCAGTCTCTTAACAAAATTAACAACTTGGACTACTCCAGTAAGACAACAAACAGAAGCCAATGACGTCTCATCCTCACCTTGTTTTCTCAGATAACAAAGATACTCAATATAAGAGTTTGTCATATTAGGATCCGTAGCATAACCTGAATGGTGTTCCCATGAGGTAAATGAAAATTCATTTTTAACTAATCCGAGCCCAATCCTAGGAATGAAATCTGGAAGATACGGAAGATGCCCGCTAGCAAAGCATGCTGTATCATCTGGGATCACTCTTTCTAGCACTCCAGAAAGAAAATAAAAGACCGCTGAGATCACCCAGAGTAATGAACTTCCGGACTTATGGATGATAGAAGTATAATCAGTATCCTTAAAAAACTCAATCCACTTCATAGCCAAATCAACCATGGGGCCCACATGGACCCAACACCAACTATCTACATCCTCTTTCCCACTCGCAGCTTCTTGATTATGACTTGAATAAAAATTAGGAAGTCTTCTAGTCAGAACTGCTAAAACAAGGAAGGCTTCTCTTGTGATGGCAGCATATTCATCTAGGAGATTCTTCTCTATGAGCTTTTCAAAGTTTGGAATGTTCAACCATATGCAGATAGCTGGGAAAAAATCAGAGAAGTAAGATGCACAGTTTCCATACTGTAGAAAACCCTTCCAAAAGCGTAGTTCCTCAACCATCAACCCTGATGATAGTTTACAGTTATCAAATCCCGATTTAATCCAGTGATCAATATAGGTTACGGACCTACAGAGGTGCCACGTAACATTCTGAAAAGTACCATCATTCAGATATTGTATACAATTCTTCTTGTTTGATCGAACCAAGATCTGTTAGAACAGAATAGATATCAATAAAAGATAGTGTAAGCATGCCCAAATGTTCTGAAAAGAAAATTGATCTTATACTCCTATAAAATTTTTACTCATTCTTACCCTCAGGAGGGTAATAGATTTTATCTTAGAAGAACTGATTTCCATTAGATCTTTGTTCATAAATCGCTCAACAAGAATCGTGACCAATCTTGTGTGATGCATGATAGTGTTTGTGGAGACAGGAGAATGCCTTGCTATTGCAATCAGTATAGATATTATGTACTCCTCCAAAGCTGCAGATGGGTTTGCCTGGACCACAAAATTCAAGATTAAGTGAATCTACAGATTAGCAAATCCAAGCGTTACTAATGGATGCTTCTATCTTATTGACTGCACAGAGTATTTCATAGAAATTAGCTAACCAAGAAACTGATTAGTAATATAATCTAGCCAACTTTCATGTGAATATGTAGCCAACAGAAGAAAAAACTTTATTTCAACAGTTCTTGGGTAGTTGACAAGATAACCAATAAGACGTGGACAATGAATAATACTTTTATATGAATAAACTGTAGTTATTTTGGATCAGTGGAAGAAAAAAGGAAAGCATAACGATCAATATCACACCTACCTCAAGGAGATAAGAAAGCCTTGGAAGAATTCCCATTCTAATGAAACCTGCAGCAACATCTTGGCCAGCAATAGTGACATCATCCTTAATGGTATGCTCTCCTTCAGGTTCACCATTCACATTATCTTCCTCAGGAGGCAACATATTAGAAGGCTTAGTACTATACTTCCAGAAGCCTCCATGAAGGAAACCAAAGTCAATTTCTGGCCTTCTTCTGAATACAGGAGCAGTATAGAGATCCTTTGGAGAGCTTTCTAGTTTCTGGAATTCAAGTTGTCAATCATCAGTAGATGAAAATTCACCAAAGTAGTAGAGTGGTATATACTTCAAATAACCAGTGTGATTACCTCAGAGATATCAAAGTACTTCTCATTGATGTAACAACTCAACATGCAGTGGATGACTTTTGTGCAGCCCAAAACTACCGAATAGTGATTATCATCTAGACATATCCTGCAGGAAATGGTTCACAGTTAAAAGAGGGTATTTTACGAGCTGAATTCCAAGATATTTTGGCAGTAGACAACCTATACAAATTATACACAACTAGGAAGTGGTAAATTGAGAAAAGATATATATGAAGACATCACTAAAGACAAACATCTCAGGCAGAAACAATAAATGGACAAAGAAATGCATCAAAACAAAGCAGGCGGAAGTCTACTGACCATCTCATGGTAGAAACAATAAACGGGCAAAGAAATGCATCAAAACAAAAACAAACAATTATTTGTTTGTTGAAGTAAATAAAACATTATTCTACACTAAAAACATCGAGAAACTTTTTTTACACAAAAATCAAACCTACCAGGTGCTTAAATTTTTTAAAATTAGCAATGTTCTTCATCATCTCAATACAGTGAACAGTAAAGTAGAATGCTTCTTTTCCTTTCTCTTTGCCAGTCAAATCACGGAGATACTAGCTATTACAAGTACTTATTATAATTTTCAAATCAAGTATTTAATGCTCACGTCATATGCCCACAATCAGTAGATATCAAATATGACAAGTGTGTGGATAGTATGATCAATGTGGCATATCAAAAGATGATGTCTACTAAATTCCAGAAAAATAATCAGTGGATTAACTTATAAGGAATGGTAGTCTTTAAATGAATAGAAACTTATTGGAGAACTATGAATAGTTGGAAAATCCCATATCATAGCTGCTACAGAATCTGAATCCAAAGGTCATTAATAACACTAGGTAAACATCAACAAAGTTTTCACAAATAGAATCAGATTGCCTATAATGCTCAGATCAACAAAGAATATGTACATAAGCATTCACAGCTAACCTCATTGATAAAACCAACTCCGGCTCTGGACCAAGAGTATATGCCCAAATTGCTTCCCAGTCAATTAACCTGCTTGTTTCAACATTTTCCTTGCTGCCGAGAATTTTGTTTGAGCAAAGGTGTCCCAACGCTCTACCGAGCAAGGATGCAATTAAATGCAGAGCTAAAGCCCGTTGACCTGGTATCTGAAATTGCATTATGGAATTAAAAGGTCATTGAACTGTATTAAGTCCGCATGAATATTGTAAAAACACGGTTCATTGCAGCAAAACCATGTTTTTTGTAGCAAACTTGTTTCAAATATAGAACTGACCACACTTCTTGTTAGAGCTACTGCTTCTTTGATTGTGTAACCTGCAGCGGCAGGATTTCCTTCAGTTCGAAGGAAGTCACGTTCAGAAACGTTCTCAGCAGTATACCCACTCTGATTGGATGCACCTATGAGATTATAACCAATAAAAACAAGTGGTATCAGAATACTTTCATCAGAAGAATGGATATCAATCTTCAAAATTGCACCCTAGCATTGATATGTTAAAGAAGAAAGTCAAGAACTGATAGCGTTTTAGGCAAAAGATGGGTGTGTGGGATAGCCTTGCTATCTTTGAGTGTGAATGATGACATGATAGAATAGATGAGCAAAAGGTGACAAGGAACCATCTTAGGTAAAATGTTTACACGGTCCAATCAAATGGACTCTCATTCAACCTGTATCTATTGCAGATTAAAAATGTAAACCATGTTACAGAATTAAAGCACCAAAAGAAAAACATAAAAAGTAGTTCAGCCGTCATGAGAGGAAATCTGCACAATTAAGAAGCATGGCAACTTTACAATCCTGACTAGAAACACGGACAAAAACAAATGTAAAAGCACAACCTTAAGAAGTTTAACTGTTCAAATGGTTCAAATTGAGTGAAAACAAAGTTTTGTTTATCAGAATGTTGTAACCACTTGAGTTGGTAAAGAGAAAAGAAGAATGTCACCATGTTCTCGTGACATATTCAAGATAAGTAATTGAATAATACAATCACAGGGAAAAGAACACCAATACTTAGACTTACCAGGCTTTAGCTCCGGGACAAAATCACTTTCAGTAACATCACCATCTAACGAGAATCTTAATTCCCTTACAGCCTCAACCCTTCTATTCCAGTCATTCCACAAATTGCTACTCCCCGGTCTAGAATCCTGCACTTTCTGTGCAACCTTCACTTCTGTGTTACTAACTTTCGTGGATGCCAGCACTTGCCTTGTGGTGACTGATCCTGGCATTGTTTCTTCAGAGGAGATGTCATTTCTCAAACGCGAACCATTTTCATATGCGCCATCCTGCATATCACTAAGGTTTCTGCCGGCAGCCATGTTAGAGTTGGAGTTACTTGAACTCTTCAATCTATCTTTTCCACGTTTCCTTAAAGCCTCTATTAGAGAAGGTTTTGTCTTCTCCAAAATCTCTGCTCGTGCCTCCGCAATTTCATCATCTGTCATTCTCTGTAACAGGGCGCGATTCTCAGCGTCAATTTCCCTCTCCATACTGGTAGAAAATTGGGTGTCTTCCACCTCTTTGGAAGTAAAAATGGATGTTGTTTGGGATAATGAAGTTATTCGATCCCGTTTATCTACTAGAATTTCACCTTTCGATGCCTCCGGAGATAGAACTTTCTTCACCTCAGTGTTCGGTTCCCATGATTGCGAAGGCATAATCAAATCTTTTGATTTCCCTTCATATAACAGATGAGCTCCATTTTCCATGTCCACGTCTTTTGCTAGCGCAGCCCCATTTGTAGAAAGAGAGCTGCTAATATTTTCTGGAACTTTGGCTACTCCAGGAGTCTTCCCTTCCTTGTTGGTCTCAACATGGATATTTACTTTTTTTTTCAAAGAAGAAGGATCATTGCCTGCTACAATTTCCCGCCAACTGCTAAAATCCAATCCTCTTTTCTCTTTCCTTTTTACTGGATTCGCAAAAGCTGCAATTGGGTCAAACCCCGTCATATCTTCATCTTCAGCATCCTCTTCCATTTCTTGATCATAATTACCAACACTTTGAACACTTCTTGGAACCCAATGCTGCACAGATTGGTTTACATGGTTTATAATTCTGCAACAAAATTAAAGCCAAAAGGAAGACCAGTTTGGTTGTGTCATTTCATTCATTTGGGTCCTCATTCATTGTATCTGTGGTAACTTAACATATTAAATTTTGTACTCTTAGCTGAACAATTTCATCCAAATAGATGGATTTAAGGTTGAGGTAGCTAACAGAAAATTCTTAAGTTTCAGTCAGCATTTGATAAGCTCATTCAACCAAAACGATCAAGCAAAATCAAGAAGGGTTTGTTAACGACTTAGCTTTTGGTATAATCAGCTATTACTGAGTAGAGTATAAAAAAAAAGGTGCGAGGCAAACTATTTCCAATAATCAATATCTAAATATGTAAACTTTGACCATAACAACAAAGAAGAGGAGGCTTACAGGGCCATGAGAGCGATGACGAGCGACCGGAAAAGGAAGAACTGTGATGCGAGGAGCCGAAGTAGGTGCAATAGGTCCGGTTTCGGTGATGCCCTTCTCGACTATGCTACCAACTAAGTGGGAAGTATCGTCTTCTGATAATTTCAGGGAACTGTTCTCGAATGTCATCCGGCGAGGAAGCTCTTTGGGCATACTACTGCCGCTCTGCTTCTGCTTCTGCTGCTGCTGCTGATTCTTCTTCATCATTTCGTCCGATTCCTACTTGGAAAAGAAACCGCGATTATTATCAATGAGATGAACTTGAAGAGGGAAAAACTATACAGGGAGAGCGAATTAGCGTTTCTTCTAAAAAAGAAAGAAGAAAAAAAATCAAAGGCATCTCATCTACATTCCAGTTATTGGGCCTGAAGCCCAATTATTTGTAATTGTGAATTGGTTGGAAAAAAAATGGTTTTAAAGTTAACAGTTTGAATAAATGTATATATTATATATATAATAAAATGACTTATAAATTAAAATTTTCATGAAACTAAATTATACTAGTCATGTAAATAATTTATAGTAAAATGAAACACAATTTCTTGATTGTGTTTGAATCTATTTAGTTAAAAGTTAGAAATATTTATTTTGTATATTTGCTTTAAACATTTATATATTTTAAAAATTATATAATTATATTTATAACAAATAATTATATTTTTTTAGAGTAAACTAATACTACTATTATTGTGAATAACCATAATTATAATTTGTTTTATGTTTTTTAATTTGAATTATCCGGTTTGAGACGATTTTTTCTGATTTAATCAATAGTTGATTGAAGATACATGTCTCTAAATTATAATAAACACAATTAAATATATAATATTATTAATATATTATTTATTATTCGTATTTTATAAGTACTTGAATTATTATTTTTATAATAATATGAATTATTAATTTTTAAATATTTTTTTTTAATGTATGATACCAACTTATTCTTAAGCCTAACTAACCTAACTCTAGCCTACACCACCTGTATTTATATATATAAACTTTGCAATGGAAGAATTGTTGGGAACATGACTTTGAGTATATATATGTTTTATGTTTTAGGCTGTGTTTATTTTTTTATATTTAAATAATATTTTACAATAAATAATTAACATTGAAGTAGAACAGTGTATCTATATATCTTAACCTCTTAAAAAATAAGAGTATTAGTTGCATAGTGATCTAGTGTTACAATCAGTGACCGAATCCAAAAATTTGAGTTGAGTGGATTTGAAAAATATTTGAGATAGGTTTAAAAAAATGACAAAAAATTTATGAATAAAACGAGTGAATAAATATAAGTTTTACCTATTTTTTAATAATTAAGTAAGTAAAAATAATAAAAATGTTAATGTCATATCATTATAAATATATATTTTTTTATAACATATCCATTTATTAATAGGATAAATGAATACGGTAAATAATAAATCACTGTTAATTATTTAAATGATATGAATTAAAAAAAATAGATTAAAATTTAAACATTATTTAAAAATAATCTCATATAATTTACATCAAGGTTTAACTTTCTAGTTGATAATACTAATATTTAATATTAAAATAAATAAATATATATATATTATTAATAAAAGTGTCTCTTGAAGAAATAAAATTAGGGGTGGGAGCCCATCTCAACCCTGCCTTGCATAGGTTTTACAATATTTTTGAATTGTACTAAAATTTATATTCTTTTTCTCTTCATATTTTTCATGTTTATTTAAAAAAAAAAAAAAATCTTTCTCTTTTCTATGTCCACCTTAGTCTTAATTTTTTGATTGGTCTCTACCTCCGCAATCATGTCATACAATTCAACTCAGGACGGATGCAATAAATTTCAAAATTAAATGTGACGAAAATAATATGCCGTCTCAATTGTCATTCATATGAATTCACTTTAAATTAAGATGATTTAATATAATCAAAATCTCTTATACAAAACTATTTCATATAATTTAAGAAAATGATAGAAGATGGAATTTTGAAAATGATGAAAAGGGAAGGACGTAACACACAATCTATTGGACTAAAAAAATAAAATAATTTATATATATTCTCTGTCCTTTCACGTTTTTTCTTTTTATACAACCAATGACAATGCAAGTAATTTCATTATGATTATGTTTAGTAATAACTTTTCTTCAATGAAAGTGCCCTAAAAATGTCAATTTGGTTATATATAAATTTTATTTTATTTCAAAAAAATAACCATAAATATTATATTGACATAAAGTTCTGCATTTTGCAAGAAATAGGTGGGGGCAGAGAAACCTAACATTTATTATCGTTTAAAGTATTGCTTTAATAGAAATTAATCTATGGTAATTGATGGAAACTGATTCAGAAAAAGGAAAGAGCATTAATTAATATATACATCAAGTTTGCAATAGAAAATAGTATTCATATAGATATCAAACAAAAACTCAGACATCTAACAACTACAAAGATATACAAAAGTAACCAATTATCTCCAAATCCTCAAGTAACATAGAACTATATATAATAATAATAATTGTATCTTCATCTTCTAATCAATCACGTTCAGGTGCATCTCCAGAAAGTCTTCTCGAACTCGAACTAAGATTATCAGTAAACGACCAAAATTTCTCCATTTCCGCTGTAATACTTAACTTCTCCAACTTAAGATCACGAGCTCTGCTTCTACTACTTGGGCTTCGCGGCTGAGGAGGGGAAGAACAAAAGGTTGGAGTCGCAAATGGAGATGCAAATGGAGTATGCTGAATTGAGAAAGGACTAGGTGACATCCGTTTCTGAATAGGCACACAACCTAAACCACCTCTCCCAAAGAAAGCCATTGATTCTGCTGCTTCAGCAGTTTGTTTCTCAGCAATATCGTTCACGTAGATTACATCATCCATTCTTGCTATCATGTTGAACGCCAAACTCTCCATTACCCTCGAATAGCTTTCTAAAATTGACTGTCCAACATCCTGCATTCATAATTAGTTAATTAGTAGTGAACTTTCATGGGTGTTTGTGTTTCTTATTACCTTGTTATACTGGATTTTGCTCATATCTAGTGAAGTCTGTGGGAGGCCAGGGAAACGAATCCTTAAGCTGTGCAATACAGATTCTGCTCTATCCGCGAGCAATTGACTCTTTTCACCATCCCCAACTAAACCTTTTTTTACTTTCCCACCCCACGATGTACTTCGCTTGGGGCTATTCAGGCTATTCAAGTTGTTTCTTCCTTTCTTTCGCCATACATACACAGCCGCCTCAATCATGTTTGCAACTTCTAGTGTTTGATGTTCAGACGATAAATCCAAACAATCAAGTAAACAATCAGGTGAGAATTGATCTGCTGTCATGTATCGATAAATGACATCTCCAAGGCAAGCTTTTCCACTCTGCAACGACACTTTACAAATTAAGTCTGCAATTTCCTAATTAATCACATAAACATAAACATAAACACTACTTACTTTGGGTAAAGATTCCAAATACGAAATCGGAACCTCCATTTCAGCAAGCACATTACTATTGATTGCCAATGCAGCCTTGAGTATCTGGTTAGTACAATCTCGACACTGCTGAAGTTTTCTCCTTCCATCATCTGAAAGTCCCTTCGAAGGAACTTTCGGATAAGGAAGCCACCATTTCTCTTCTTGTCTAATCGAAGGCCTTCCCCCATCAACATTGTTAAACGTAGCTGATGAAGGATATCCACTACAATCATCAATGCTTCGATCAACATACCAGAATTCCATATCTTGAAAACCTTCGAGTATACCGATTAACATAGCATCAAGCTTCTTCAAAGCAGGGAGATTCATGTATAAATCAGATCTCGGCCGTGTCGCCATCACTTCATAAGTACCTCCACTTGGAAATTGCTGTATAGATGGTACCAATTCAACAATTGAATCACTTACAGAAAGAAGCCAATCCAATTCTCGTCTCCACATTGATTTCTTCCGTGAAGCCAATGGTTCCAATCTCCATAGTTCTCCAAACACAGTGGCTGAAATAAGAAAACCTAGACCAGTTAATTAATTAACAAGATCGGCAATGCATGAAATGGATTATTAAACAAGAACTAACCAGATAGATTCGTGATAGCATTAGAAATCGCCAGCGCTGTACATACTCCTTTACCTCCACCAGACATATCCTCACCAAGAAGAAGCTTAGCAAATCGTTCCTTCATCAGTTCAATCTCTAGGGTTCATAAAAACGTATAATTAATTAACAATAACAAATATCATTCCAAATTAGAAATGAGGTATAATTAATTACCAGACAAATCCGGTTGAGTTTTCGCCGGATTATCATCCCAAACCACCACATCCTTTCCAGCAACCACCGGAATAATAAAAGACGACGGCGGCGGCGGCGGCATCTTCTGGCAAGGGAAAGGAGAAGATGCCATTGAACTTGAGGCACCTTCAGCATCATAACGTCGACAAGAGAAACTGCTTGAACTCTCCGATTCGCTTATATCAGCACTTAAAGTGTAACTTCCACATAGCTCACTCCGGTGATCGGAAGCATCTTCCGATGAAATGCTCCCCATGAGAATGCCTGTAAAGAAGAGAATTCAGAGATCTAAAATATGCACATTCCGGCTATAAATTGATAAAGAAAATGCCTCGCGTGTCCTGATAATTGCAGATACTGTATTAAGAAGTAGTAATGGAGATGAGAAGGAGAGAGAAAAAGCAATAACTTAAAGCAGAGAGATGATAAAGGTAGGTATACCAGAGTTTGCAGTCTCTTTCTCTCTCTATATCGATATATATATATATATATATATGTATATAAAGATTCTGTATCTAGAACAGCATGGCAGTGAGTATTGAGTGATTATGAGTGGAAGAAGGAAGAAGACAGGAGGACAATGTAAAAGGAGAAATAGACGGCGTTTGGTTTCCCGTAACGGCGTGGACAGTCTTCTTCTACGGAGGAGAACTGTGGTCACATGGTACATACAGTGTACTTCCGTGAGTGACGTGGACATCTCTTGAACCGTTTGATTGTGTGGGATTGGGTTGGGTAAGATGAATGAACGGTCGTTGGAAATGCCGAGGAATGGATGTGGGTCAAACTGGAAACTCATTCCTAAGCGTCGGATTGGATAGAGACACAACAAAATATAAGATAAAACATGACAAAATCAAGTATCATGGGCTCGTTTGAGATGGAGTGTTTTTTTTTTTGTTTTTTTTTTAATGTTTTTTACCAAAACTGATTAAAAGTAAAAAAAATGGTTTTTATTTATTTATTACCAAATTATCTTTTATCCCAATAACCAAAATCAAGTCTCAAGTGTTTAATAATATAATTCTAAAAATATTTAAATAAATACTAATTTGGTATTTTATTTATTGTTTAATGAATATAGAGATCTAATTGATTTTTAAAAAAAAATATGACATCAAAGGTAGATTTTAGGTAAAATCTTCAACCATATAATAGATAGATAGATCAAATCTTCCGGATTTTGTTAGGGTAGAGACAATTTCCCAAACAATTCAGGAAATGTTATATTTTTAATTTATCAATTAAGATTGCAAATATTTTTATTAAAGTAAATATAAAACTAATGAGCCTAAGTTTGTTCTAATATATATATATATATATATATCTTGATTATTAGTTGTGTCTTTCCTACTATAGAAACTAAGGCGCTTTATTTTATATAGTTTGAAATGTTTCAAACAATATTCTTACTGATTAAACTATTTTATTGAGTTAATAAAGTTTTGTTTATATATCTAGAGAATAATTTGTGTTGGGGATAAAGAATAATTCTTAGTTTTGCTTATAATGCCAATGCATGTATATCAAATTATGGGTATTTAATTATTTTCAACACTATAAGAATAAAAACCCTCTTCTTTTTTCAATTTATTTACTTGCAATTTATACATCTCATTTTATATTGAATCTTGTTCACTCAAATTTTATAATATTATATCCTTTTGAATTTTTTTCTTTCAATAAACGGACAAACTTGCTTGGGTAAGATTTTCAAAGTAAATCTATAATGTAGGATTGTAATATTGAGCTTATTTAATGTCATTGTTTTTATTAGGTCGTGGTCCATGAAATGATAAGGCAGACTGCGGGGAATAAAGTGGGCCATCCCTAATATGCCTAATGATTATTAGGGTTATTATTATTATTATTATTTTTTTAATTTAAAAATGAACTATCACATGTTCCATGTCAATTTAAACTCAAATTGTTTTAGTTGAATTCGCGACATTTAAATATTTTAAATTGATTTTTAGCACTAAACTATTTTGGTGAATTCTTAATAACTTTGTTAATAGGGAGTAAATGATAATCTAAATCTCTTTTCTGCGAAAAATGACATAATTAATTAATTCATTAATTAGAAGCTTTCATATTAAATCATTATTACTAATAGAAGCCAATTTGCATCCCTACAATTAGCCAGCTCATTAATTTTAGTAGTAATTGATCCATCCACGTCCATGTTAAAAAAATGTGAGATAACAAATTAGTTATACCAAAATTTAAAACTTACTTTATTTGATGATTTTTCTTTTAATTTTGTTCTTATTGAATAACTAATACAACCAAACACACATTTATAAATTAGCTTTTTATTCAAGATTCTTTTTTGAATTTCTTTTAAATTCAGGTATCTAGCTAGATGGAACAACATAGATAGGTTTTGAACTTTAATGTTTAACTTTTTATGTATAAGGTTAGGCCAGGTTGGATTATTGAAATATCTTAAATTAAAAAAATATTATTTTAATTCATTTTCATCCATCACATCATTTAATTCAATAACCAAAATACTAAAATACTCTTTAAATCTTTTTACACAAAATGTTCCTACCTTCTCAAAATTACTGTCAATCATTATTTTTTAAATATATTTTTTTTTATAAAAACCCTTGTCCGAATAAGGCCTTAGCGAGGCTTAAAGAAGCTAAATTCAACTCCAGTGTCTATCACAACATATATTCCCGCAGCAATAAGTATAACACTTAGTCCAATCCCTAACAAGCCCAATGTCCAATTTAGCCACCATATGGAGCCATAAGTTTTGGGTTTCTTCATCTTTAGCCACATGAAACAAGGATATGCCAAGGTCACAGGTAAAGAAATCCCTCCAATGAGCCCGGCCAGGCTTCCCAAGAAGGGTATGGCCACAGCCACAAAGAAGCATCCAAACCCGAACATGACACGAAAGATGGCGCGCAGCCACCATGGACATGGCTTCTTCATTTTTGTAGTAAAAGTGGATTCCATATCGTCAAACATTGGCATTCCATAAATTTGAAAGGAGCTAACTGCATTAATAATCACAAAAATGCTTATAAGCCCCAACAGAGACTTGGGAGCATCCTGCCCGTGGAACGCGTACAAAGCTGTCAACATGCCTCCGTTCGCAGGAATCTGTCGAAAAACATTCCAAAAGTGTGAAATTGTTAGAATTTCTCGAGGAAATCTTTGAATTTCAAAGTGTAAAGGCATACCTTGGAACCATACACCCAATAACCACCTATGGCGAGAGGAAACAAACATAGAGCAACAATCACATAAGCAACACGGACACCCTTCCACATTGGCACGCTCGAAGGGTGCTTTTCACTCGATGGCATAGTGCCCTGCATTTGCCCAACCATCAATCAGTTTATGCATGTGGTCAATAGCGACGGTTTATCAACTTTTGACATCACAACTTGTACATACCTGAATCTCGAGGATGAGATTGTGTCCTCTAAAAGCAAAAGCAATGATCCCAAGTGCATTGAGAACGTTAAAGAACTGTCTGATCTGGCTCCCGCCTCTAACAGGATCATAAGACACGTTTTCCACCCTTCCCTCTGCCACGGACAAAGTCCATATCAAGGTACAATACCCAACAGCCGTCGTGGCACCCAACAGGGAAACGCCGGCAATGGAATTCAAGTTGGGCAATTGTGACAGCAGCACGGCCGCACACGTGAAGACCAAGTACCACTCCACCGTAGTCAACCGGTGCATCGTGCAAACCGTTCCACCGCTACAAGCAGCCAAGTCGAAGATCATCTTGGATGTCGAACCTCCAATGATGATCAAAGCCACACACGTCCCGATTGAGAGGTACATAATGGGGAACAACGCTAGAACCTTTGAAAGCTTCTCCCCAAAGGTTAAATTACAGAGTTGCATGTATCGACTATAACGTAGCCCTGTTTCGGGTGATTCATGTAGTTGCACCAACAAGTAGAGAGTGTAAAGTTGCCATATGAATGCCAATGATACACATATGACCCCCAAAGTCCAGCCAAGAACAGTGAAGGCAACGGGAAGGACGAGTGCTTGGATCCCAATCCCGGAGCATAAGGTATGGAAGGCTGCATAATAAGCGTTCCCATTTCTAGACTCGGTGATGGGTAGCCAGGCGTCATGCGGGTCGAGCTTGGTTAGCCTCAAAGCTTTCCTGAGTGGGCTTCCCAAGGGAGTGATGAACCGAGATGGGGTGCGCGACTTATTGGGGGTCTTCGCTGGAGCGATATCATTATCTAACGAGAGGAGAGGCGATCGAGATAAGGACGGGGAGTGAAATTGGGACGGAGGACAAGACACGAGTTGTGGTGATGGTGTTAGAGGTGGAGATTTCAATTCATTCATTTCTCCTATCTCCTTGTTCCTATAACTATTTGTTGCTTACATAATTAATTACTTAGGTCTCACCTTAAATAGGTGTTGCATGAAATTTAACATTGATTACACAATAATATTAATGTCTAAGATTGCTTTCAAAATAATAAAATAATGGATTGAGAGCACACCATTCAGGAATGAAGATCCAAATGTGAAATGTGATTTGATTCCAATCAAAAAAGAAAAAGAAAGTGATTTGACTTTTGATTCATCCTATTCAACATCATTTATTTTGTTTAGTTATTTATTTATTTTTATTTTTTTTGCTAATAACAAATTAAAAGTATGTTACACATAAAACGTGACTTATATTTTTTTAATTTTATAACAAAAGTAATTTTCACTACAAATGTTTTAAGTTAAAAATAAAAATTATTTTTAATTAATTTATTAAATTAAAAATAAAATAAAACAATTCAACAATCTCAAACATTATTTAACCTTCACCTTTATCACATATTTCTCAATTTATTAATCAAAATATTAAAATATTTTATATATATATTTTATAAAAAAATATAATTAAGCATTTATCCATAAAAAATAATTTGGAATAAAGTAAGATGTCAACAATATATACAGTTTGTTATTTAATATTATTTTGACAAACGGTATATAGTTTGATAGTAAATACCGTTGGGGATTATTAATTATTAATCAAACTGGTCAACAATCAAAGTTGATACTTTGATAGCAGCGACCCTTCAGCAATTAAAACATAATTTAAAATATATATAATAAGATGGAAAACATATTTCAAATAAATTTATAATTTTTTATTTCAAATTTGGATTAACTTTGAATTTAAACATTTTTCAACAAAATAATTGTTTAGATCAGATTAGAGCCTATGCGTGAGGAGTGTGATTGGTCTTATATTTCCCTTGATGGTGATTTTTTTGTATTTTAAAATAAGGAATTACATATAAAAAACAGTAGTTTACAAAATAATATCAATAAAATTAAAATAATTAAATAAAAATTTAGATGTTAAATAATATGATAAATTTATATAAATTAAAAATATATTAAAAATAATCCCAACAAATTTTATAATGTTTCAAAGTGACTCCAAATTTGGTAACAAACGAATCAAATGGTATTGACAAATTTCTATCAAATATTAATTATTGTATGAGAGGATAAAAAATAAAAATTTGGGTTAATAAATTATGTGTAAGCTGAAATTAAAATTTAATAGGAGGAAGATTTTTTTTCTTCAAAAATTCACATATCATTCTTAACGCTATTTCATGACGCTAAATTCGTGTTTTTTTTTATCGTTGTTATAATTTTATTATCTCTCATATTAGTTAAATTTTAAAATTGATGATGTAAAATAAATAATATTAGTTGATTGAGTTTTTGAAATGAAATATTAAGACAAATGAATTAGACAAATTAATGACTGCATGTTATAGAAAGAAAAACAGTATGTAACAAATCATAAGTGAGAATATGGTCAACATAGTTGAATTGAAAATAAACCATCTTTAGTGTGAGTGGTTTATATTCCTTGACCTATGATGAAATAGTTTATTTAATTATAGTAATAGAAAACTAATTAATAAAGTCTAATTAATAGAAGATAATAAAATAATTAATATATATCTTTTTTGGTTTGAATTATTATGCAATGAATAACTACCTTTTGAAATTAATTGTTAATACTTTATTAGAGGAATTATAATTTTTTATATACATTATATGATTTGGTTACTTCATTCATTTCTACTTAGGTCTCACACCTTAAATAGGTGTTGCATGAAATTTGGCGTTGGTTACACAATAATAATGGTTTTAGTATAATAATATTAATGTCTAAGATTGCTTTCAAAATAATAAAACAATGAATTGTGAGCACACCATTCAAGAATGAAGATCCAAATGTGATTTCAATTCCAAGCAAAAGAAAAAGAAAATGATTTGACTTTTGATTAATTCTAAATATTATTTATTTGGTCTAATTGGTAGGTATAACAAATTAAATGTTATGGGTTTGCTTTTGAATTAAAATGTCTTAAGTTAAGGGTGAGTTGTCTAAAAATATTTTAAGTTGAAATAAGAATGAAATATTCGTGTTAATTTATTAAATTTAAAATAAAATAAAACAATAAATTTGAATTAAAAATCGATAGTATCAACCTAATCAAACATTATTTAATTCATTCACTTAATTTGTTAACAAAAATATTATTTTTTTTTATCTTATAAAAATTTAAAATAATTCATATATTATTTAAAAAAAAAATTCAAGGTACAAAACTTTGAACATTTATCCATACAAAAAATAATTCAGAAGAACTATGATGTCAACAACTTCATTTTATTTTATATTGTTTTGCCAAACGGTATATATATAGTTATTATTATTATTTTGTTTGATAGTAACTATATCGTTGGGGGTTTATTAATTAATAATTAAGCTTGTCAACAATCAAAGTTGATGCTTTGATAGCAGCAACCTATAGGCTTCAATTCAAACATAATTTTTTAAAATAAAATTGGTTAATATATATATATATATATATAATTAAAAATATATTTTATAACATTATTTTATTTAAAGAAGTATTTGACAGAAAATATATTAAACTAAATAAGACTATTTTTAAAGTGAAATATTAAACTAGTATGATTTCTTGTATTTATAATGAGCTATAAATGATTTGGTTGATTTCCAAACATATGGCTATGAAAATGGCTACAAATCGGTTGAATTCAAAAAAAGATATTTAATTACATCGTGTTTATTCAACCAAGTTGAATTCACAACCTTTAAATTCTACTATATGATGGTGCTTATCTCGGATTTATTTATTTTAGTAAGACCTAGGAATTCTATGATGCCGGCATAAAAGAAATAAAAAAAAAAGTGAAGAATAAAGATGTATTGGTAAAACTAATTGACCATTTTCATTGACTTTTGGATATTATATTATATATATAATGAATATTGAATAATGAAAAACTGAAAATATATTTGTGGTGGCTAAAAATTATATGAATGAATTCTAATGATTGTTAAAAAAAAAAATATTATCTTATCTATTGTCCCATCTTATATAAACTAATTTTATTGGTTGAGAATAAGATGATACAATAAATTATTCAGACCAAAAGTTTCAACTGTACTATTTCTCTAAATTTAAGATAAGGTCGACACATAAAGCAACTGATGATCCTAAGAAACAGCCACCCAAAGGCCCCAGAAGAAAAAGGTCCGCCTATGTCGACAAATCCCTAGCACTTTTCTTTCAACCACCCCTCAAAGTTCTAAGACATAAATTACACCGCTAGCTTCCCCCCTTTGAAGTGCATTTATCGCGTACTTGATCGAGTGTTTACCCCGCGAGACTGAAAAATGATGTAATTGTTACTATCCCGAACTAGGGATATATAAGAGTCAAAACTAGGAGGATGTTTGCACTCCCATAGAAGAAGACAGACTACGAATAAAAAGTTGTGTTGAATGGAATATAGTCCTCACCATCAGGAACTTATAGGAGCTGGAGCAGAAAACGGACTCTCTGTGGGTCAAATTGGTGCATACAAGATTTATGAAAGAAGAACAAAGTATCTGGACACGAAGCATCAATAAAAAATGGCATGGTCATTGAAAAGATCATAAAAATAAGAAAAGATTTCTTTCAAATGGTGCAAACCACAATTGGAAATGGAAGAGTGGTACTATTCTGGCATGATCCTTGGTTGGATAATATTCTCATTATATTCAAAGTTAAATGTGATTCATTTCTGAGGTGTATTCTAAAAGGTGATAGAATCTTAAACCTAATAAGGCAGAAGCAACTCAATGAAAGAAATGATGAAATATGCTGGAAAACAGAAAACAACGAGAAGTTCATTACAGAAAAGACATGGTAAATGGTTAGAACAAGAGGACAGGAGGTCGATTGACATAATGTGGTATGGTCTCCAAAGATTATTCCTCGTCACCAATTTATTCTCTAGTTGGTATACGGGTAAAAGTTGACAACAAAAAACGGAATTTGAAAATACATAAATATTCCTGATATCAACTGTGTCATATGTTCGGGAGTTGAGAAAAACATAAACCATTTATTTGGGGAATGCTCTTTTGTAATACAAATTTGGAGGAGGTATGTTGCAAACATGAACAGCATCAACTTTCCAAGAAAATAGAAAAAATCCAAGAGTGGATGAAGAATAAAGCAAAACGAAGATCCTTCTATGTAAGTATGCTGAAATGCTATTTTGGAGCAATAATCTATAATATTTGAAAAGAAAAAAAATTCAAGAACTCACAGTGGAAGAAATAGAACAACTGAAGATATTTGGGGATATATAACTTCAGATGGAAATGGACTCATTCAATCCTGAAAAGGAATCAAAAGAAATGAAGAGAATAAATCTCTGCCATATATGAGATATTTCGTTTGAGAAAGTTACAAATAAAATCAAAGTAAAAACGCTATAGGCGCTAATTGATTGTTGTTGTCTGTATTTTAATTCTTATTTCATTGTCAAATCTAAAAACTGTCTAGATTTAGTCTTAAACTTATATTTTTTTTCTTCTTTCGTTTTTAGGTTTTTTTAATGAAATGACAGTAAGTTGTTTAAAAAAAGAGAGTTAAAATTGGTAAGTGCATTCCCTCCCCGTAAGCATCTGGAGAATATAGAATTTAACATGACATACCTTGTAACGGAAGCCTTATAGAACAAAAATCATTCTAATAGTTATTATTGTCAGGGGTTGACTATCACATTAAGTGAATCTATGAAGGTGTGCTTAAATCCATTTTTTTTTTAATTTTCGGTAAAAATGTGACACTACAACTAATTTTATATATTTTCCAATTTAATTTGTTGTTTTTTTCTATAATTAAAAAATGAGACAAAACTTATGTTTATCCAATTGTTATATTCATAATTTTCTCTTTATTTTTTTTATCCTAACTAAATGATTTAAAATATCCAAAATAAAAAAGAATGTTATTTGCTGGAACAAAATATGTCTGATGTCACATTATTGTAATGCAAAAAAGACAATAAAACACTTTTAATTTCATTATATATAATTAACATTAAACACCAACCATATAAAAACATTAATTATGACAATCACACATACATACTAGTTTAATCATACATACACACAAAATCACAACACCAAGAAATAGGATTTTATGTTATTTAGCAACTTGTGCTATATTTAGAATACAAAGGAGTTTTGAGCCTTCACTTCTTATTAAGCCCATTATTTTGTATTAATAGCAAGTCCAGAGTCGAAATTAGTTCCAAATGCTTTTGATTTCTACAGTCTAGGCTATCTCCAGGACTCACCCCGAGTATCGCGGTGCATCTCTTATAGAACCCAATTTGATCCTGAACCCTTGGATCCATGTCCACACTCGAGCCCATCATTGATGATATTGGTGATGACTGATGAGTCCATATCCCGGGACTCGTTTAGCTGCCTGATCAGCTGGGGTTGACTTCCATATTGCGGTTATTACATTATGACAAGAAGGTTTGGGCGAATGTTGAGTCATCCAAAACCATAACCCCGTTGCCTTCCCAGCTGGCCCATAATTATAATTGCTAAATTAAGAGAAGAGAATAAATAAAGGGTTTGATATGATACTTACAATAACTAAGGTTGAGAGTGGGTTGCCTTGTTCCTTCTTTCTTGTAGCAATATCCCCAAGAATATGAGCCGTCAGATGCGCTGGCCCAACCTCATATTATATAAGGTATTTATTTTATAAACTTGTTTGGAAGTTGTAATCTGCACTCTTAAAATTTTATAATTTTATGATTTCATACTAAATTAATGAGTCTGATTTTAAGTAAATTTTTTAATAAATAAATTTTTACGATTTTAAATTTATAAAATAAGATTTTACGATTCAATTTTACGTTTTAAAAAAACAAATTTATATTTAAAAATTAAAAAATAAAGTTATTTTATTCAAATAAATTAATTAATATAATTAATTTTTTAAGTATAATTTTGTAGTAGTATTATTTACTTATTATTATTTTTTAATTAATTTTATATTTAAATATATAAATTTTTAAAAATGGTTAAGTATAAAATACACAATTATATATAAATAATAATGATATATATGTATATATATTATTTGTTAAAATTAAAATTTTACAATTTTAAGTAATTTCTAAATTTTACGAGTTTACAACTAATTAACAATTTTGCGTAAATTTTCGATTTTGACAACCTTATTCTAGGCAGCTACATTGATTGACTCGCCGTAAAAGGCTTGCATAGTTGTAAAAGTTCTTCTAAAAATTGATGTGTTTATATAAGGAAAATCTTAGGAGTTATATATATATATATATATATATATATATATATATATATATATATATATATATATATATATATATATATATATATGAAGCTATATACATACGTGACAAATGAATTAATTAGGTTTTGGAGTATGAAAGAAAATCAAACAAACCACAAAAGTTATAGTTTAAGATCAAATAAACGTCTTGTGACGTTACAAATTAATAACATTTTTTTATCAAAAGAAAAGAAAGAAAATCATGTGTGCTCTCAACTTATTAATGAACCCAGATTATACATTGTGTTATCATAATGTACACATAAAAGACACCAGGACATCATCGTTGAACAAATTCATAAATTAGAGTTACGTTTTTGTCGAAGTAATTGATAACATAAACAATGTAATTATTAATATTTTTAAAAGTCATGATATATCCACTTATTAGATAACATTTTTTTAACTAAGTTTTATCCCAGTAAAAAGCCCAAAGAGAGCCCAAAGAGATTAGTCTTAATGTGATTTGTCAACTAAGTTGTCAAAATTAATTTTACTTAACTAGAGTTACTTAAAATTGTTAAGATTGTAAGAGTTTAATTTTAATAAATAATTATTATTATTTATTATTATATATATATATATAATTAAGTATTTTATATCTATTAATTTTACAATTTTATATATTTAAATATAAAATTAATTAAAAATAATAATAATAAATAAATAAAACTATAAAAAAATTATACTTTCAAAATTAATTATATCAATTTATTTATTTGAATAAATAATAATTTTATTTTTTAATTTTCAAATATAATTTTTTTAAATGTAAAATTAAAATTATTTATAAACTAGTAAAATTATAAAATTTTGTTATCGTAAATTTAAAATTATAAGAATTTACCTGTTTAAGAATTTATTTAAAATCAGAATGGTTAACTTTATATGAAATAGTAAAATTCTAAAATTTTAAAAACCAATTCCAAATTTTAATCACGTCAATTTTTATTTATTAATTTTGACATTTATTGCCATGCATGACAAATTGGTAAAAATAGAGAAAAATAAAAAATTAATTCACTAGAAGTGGAACTACGAACTAGGACCAAGGTCAAGTATACAGAGTGTTGCATCTCAATCTCTAGATTACAGGCTTTTTTGAAAAAATAATATTCCTTTATAATGTACATTTATAACCTTTTATCTATTTAAACTTAAAAATTAATTACTTTCAAATATGAGTTAAGTGAAAATTAAAAAAATTACTTTTTTTTATTTATAAAATCTAATAATTTAAAATACAATATTTAAAGAAAAACAATATTACAACTCTATTCATTTGAGCAACCAATATGTTTATTTATAACAAATTATTAAAATATGTAATATACTAATTAGTTAGGCAACAATTAATTTGTTAACCAAAGGTCCAGGTTATAGAAATTTGATAATCTTTAAATTGTTGACAAATATTACATTCACATACACACACAGCACTATGAAGAAAATAATAATACCTATGGGGACTTCTTATAATTGCTTAGACATATATATTGAAATGAGATACTCTCTCTTTTATTATAAATTTATTATAAAAAAGGTTTTTTTTTAACTCCATCCATTTATTTAACTGGGTCAAAGCAACAAGAACAACAAAATGTAGTTGATAGTGTTTGACAGGTACATACATTTTATTTATCAGAACCAAAATAAAGTTATGGGGAGACTACATGGTTTCCACCAAGTTTAAGCCATTACCAAAAGACCTCTGGTTGCCACAGTCCAAGTTATCTCCCGGGTTAACTCCAAGTATACTGCAATACCTCATATAAAACCCGATCCGATCCTGCACCCTCTGATCTGACCCGTGCCCACATTCCAGCCCGCCGTTTATAATGTTGGTAATGACACCGTATCCAGGCACACGCCCAGCCGCCTGGTCCGCCCCGCTCGGGGACCATATCCCGGTGATGACGTCGTGACAAGATGGTTTTGGGGATTGAGGAGTCATCCAGAACCATATTGCAGTCTTGAATGAGATTGTTGGGTCGGTTGCAACCAGGTCTGGATTATTCAACAAGTCCACTCCTATTGCGCTTCCAGCCGGTCCATAGTTAAAGTTGCTGAAATTAATAAATAATAAATTAAACACATCAAAAAAACAAGTTATTTCAATTTCATCGATCAGATTTATACTTACAAGGAGATTTGGATAGGACCGCGACCAAAATACTTCCTGCCTGGTGCACAAGGCCACTGTGCGCTTGGTGAACAGTAATCGGGGGGATTGCCTTGTTCATTCAAGAAGCAGTATCCCCAAGCATATGGTCCGTCCGGGGCTGACGCCCACCCACCTATCAATTAATACGGGCTTATTTATAACATTTATTTTATTTTATTAATAAAATGTATGTCTCATGATTCATCCTTAATTAGTAGTACCTGTGGTTTCGTGGGAAGTTTGAGCCAAGAAAGCGGCGATTTCCTTCTTCCTAGTGTTTGTGTCGCCAGTTGTGGCGAACCCATTAAAGGATCGGGCGGCATCAATGAAAGCGTTGTAGGTGTAGAATCCCCTGCCAGGGCAGGCACCTTCGTTGCGGTGTTTTAGTATGTCGTTGAACATGGATTCAGTTATTAGGCTCGTTATATCACCGGAAGGGCCAGGGCCTGGAGTTGGGGTGCACTGGCTTTGGCAACCTTGACCGCAGTACGGTTCGGTATTGCCGCACCACCCGAACTGGCTGCAGCAGGGAAAGAGGCTGTCGGGGCATAAAGCGCCACCAGCTTGACGTCCGCACTGCTCAGCCAAACAGCATGTGGCTACTGCTGCTGCTATGGCCAGGAGAGAGAGGAGCGGGAAGGGCAAAGGTGTAGAAGTTTTGATCATGATTTGTGGTTGTAGAAGCTAGGTTAGGATATAATGGGGGTTATATATAGTAGTGAAGAGATGGGAATCACCGATCGAAAAGATTGACTTTGGCAATTAATTAATTTATATGAAATGGGAATTGATAATTTGAAATGTATACATGTTTGGGCACATTGATTGTCCTTTTGTTAATTAATAAAACTAAATGCGTTACTTAAAAAGTATGAAGACATGGTTGTCTCAAACGGAATCATGAATTAAAATCTAGCAGGAATATTTAAAAAAAAATTTAATATAACACAATAACAAAAGTTGAATAGGCATACAGTGGTTGAGATTTACGATATTTAAATATTCATCAATAAATGAATATGAGACTATACTTGAAAGCAAATTTACGAACATATTTTGAAAATTTTCATAACAAACTATATCAAGCTCAAAATGTTGTAGTTGACTCCTCATTTCATTTTCTTTGAAATTCGTGGAATAAGACTTCTTGTGGCGGGAGTCCAAATTTTGTCACTAAATCTGAAGTTTAACTCTTTCACCTGAAAATCTATTGCATCATTAATATATTTTAATGAAAGTGATGCTCAACTGTGATGGTATCATTTTGTCAACATGAATGACTACATTTTTTTTTTATAATGAGCATTCATCTTCGCTATATCAACATCTAATTTTGTGCAAAATGATATGACATACGAAAGAAAATTAAATGTTAAACCCATCATTTATAAATGTCAAGAGAATATTTTAGTTGTAGAGACCAAATTCATTGCATTTAATATATCAGCTAAACAAATTTGTGATCCCAATAAATTTTTGTATCAAATATAAAATAAAAATGAAATCAAAACACTTCATTACCATTAAAAATTCACCAGCTTCTCCACGCATCGAAGTAGAAGAATCATGTGTAATAATGTTTTCAAGTACATTAATAGTTGCATCATACATATCTATTAAGTAACAAATATAATCAAAATGAGAACTCCTCCTACTTAATGAGAAGTACCAATCTGATTAGCTCCTTGTGTAATCTCACCAAGCTTGATTGTAAGTTGTAACTCAGTATTGCGTTTTGAAAAATATGTAATAAGATTGTTAATAATCATTAGATTCGAAAAAAAATCATATAAAGATTTCTTTTTCAACAAATGCAACTAATGCTAGCTAGAGTCTATGGGCAAAACAATACACATAATACACACAAGGGCAATTTAAACAAAAAGATTCGCAAATCATTTAAAACATCAAATATTTCTAGCACTATCATATCTCTAACCTCACATATTATTAATTTTCTAGATTAATTCTAATGAGGACATTACATATTTCTTTTTTAAATGTTAAGACAGTAGTATCATAAACATGCACAATTAAAAAAAATATTCCTCAAAACACCATTGACATCAACAAATATAAAAATAATAGCCATTTGTTCTTTGTTAGATATATCATTCACTTCATCTATCAAAATATAAAATTTGGATGCCAATTTCATCTCGTACTTTATTTCTGACCCTGTTACCAATAATATGCATGATTTTTGTTTTAACTTTACGTGACGTATATCATGCACTTTTGAAGCATTCTCTAAGATACCAATACTATCATTCCATTTTCCCAAAAGTTTTTAACATCTTAATAAAATTACCATAATTTTAGTAATTTAAAAATTCATCGTTGACCTTTAAATGCATATGTTTGAAAACTTATCCAACAAACACTCTCAAATATTGTTGTTGTAAGCCTTAGTCATGACTTTATCTATATGAGGATTTACATCCATCAAATCAACAACAAAATTTAAAAATTTATTGTGCACTGAGTTAGTACTCCCTATCGTGAGACAAATATGCACATTTACCTCAATCATTAACACGTTTACCCTTAATTGTAAATGTAAATTGTTGAGATACTCCGACAATATAGGTTGATATGACCACATTTTAATGTAAGTCAATCTAATTTCATCATGAGATTAACAAGATATCACCATATAAAAATACGCAATCCAATATCTCATTTAAGGGTAACTAGTTTTATCAAACTCAACTATGTGAGATTTAGAAGGAAATTCTAGATTCTCATAAGAAATTACCATATCGGTTTCGATCAATACAGATAATAAAGGATTTATCAGTTCTTAACTTAAAAAAATAAATATTATTTTTTATTCTTCTCACCGAATTTAATATTAAAAAAGTTGTTGAATTTCAAAATTCTTCAACTTGTATATATCATATACTAAAGAAAATTACATCAAAACATGAATAATATAAAAACGATTCACATAAACACAAATGACTATAACATTACAAATACCAATAAAACAACGGATAAAAAATACAACCCTAAAAATTATATAAACCTAACTAGTGAATTTTTATATAACCTAAAAATGATTTGGATTTATGAGAGAACAATTTTTTTTTTTAAATTGGGGTGTCTATTAGTCTAAGAGTTGTGTATGAGGAAATGGTATTTTTGGGTTTTGTTTGGATTTTTTTTTTCTAAAATCACTTATTTGATTAAAAGTATGGAAAAAAATTGATTTTTGATCAAATTATTTTTTATCTCTCAAATTTTTTATTTAATAATTAATTTATATTAAAAAAAAAGTAAGGAATAATTTTAGTATTTTAAGAGAAATAGATTGATTAGATTAATGATGTGATGGTTGTATTTTGGGATAAAAATTAAATTTTATCCCAATAACTCATTCATCAAACAAACCCCTAAGTATGACTATTTTTTTTTTATTATAAATAAATTATATACTTGTTGATCCGCAAAGTGTTTTATTATTATATCATAATTACATAACTTATTTTAGTGGTGAGACAACCGAACAATTTTATTATTAATAAACTATATAACTTTTAGATATAATTTCCCTCAAATCCCCCTAGCATAATTTTATTATTATATAGTAAATTAGATAAGGGCTACCCGGGGACTGTACTGGAATCTTTCATCATCATCAGACATCAGCCCTTAATATTATTATATAATAAGTTAGATAAGGTCACCCCGGCTACAACCCAAGGGTAGGTAGGTTAAACGTGGCTCTGCCAATGTCAAATGGTGACTTATTCTAATCTTGGAAAAGTCAGAGAGGTTTGGGCAATTCAAGTTATTTACTCTTGATGTACTCTCTCATTAATAATTTGTCAATTTAAATTTCTATTTCTAAATTTATTAATTAAATTTATTTTTATTTTATTTTATAAATTTTTTAATATATATATATATATATTAATTTTATAATAATTCAACTAATTAAAACCCAAACAACCTATCTAATTTTTATTTAGTAATATTTATTTCTAAAATTCCAATAAAAATCTCGAATAAATTAACATTAAACAAGTTCTGAATACATGAACATGAATGGAATACTGATTTAATTGATAATCAAATAATAATAAAAAAAATATATCCAAGTATATAGAAGGGCATCATTTTCATTTGGCATGATTTATTGTAAATTTATTTAGTGTTGTAGAGAAAAAAATTATGACATTAAATTTTTTTATGCTAGCATGATCCCCACATTCTTCCATGAATATCAAAATATTATTCTAATTATTAAATCACTAATTTTATCAATTAAAATAACTCTATTTTAATTTTATAAAATTTAAATTTTAAATATAAAAAATAAAGCACTTGTTTGATCTTAGTTATTTGAAGAATTTTTTTGAAATTTGTTCAAAAGATCTTATTTGATAAATAAAATAAGTTATTTGGATTTTTAATTTATTGAATTATTATAATTCATCAAAATAAATTAAGTGTATTTTAATATTTTAGTTATGAAATAAATGATTTAATGATTATAATGATAATGATGTAATCAAGATTATATATATATATATATATATATATATATATATATAATTATATATATATATATATATAATTACAAGAAAGGAAATCTAAATAGAAGTTTATTTATAACACAACTCAAAAATCCATTTAGATTATAGTTTTCTCCAGATGAGTATAATATTTTAAGTTAATTAAGGTATGTTCTAGATTTCGATTTTAGAGTATTGTCCATAAATAATAAATTAAAGAAAATGTAAGTAAAAGTCTATTATAACCTGCGCTTCAATATTTTTCCAAAAGGGTAAGTTGATTGTGTAACTCAATGGATAAGGATATTGACAATTGATTTTAAATTCAAAATGCTGACCTAATTTTTATTTAATATTTTGTTGGGAAAAAATAATCAAATCTCACAGTTTGTTAATAATGTTTAGAATAATATTTCAATTTTTTTTTTCAAGTCTCACCACTTAATTAAGTTAATTGAGGAGGTATGGTTAATTAATTAAATATACCAAGTAGTATATGTATTAATGTAAGCACTCTACAATTAATATATTTATCCTATGTTCTTAATTCTTATTTATTATGTTTTTGTTTGTTAGATTTTGTTACAATATACTGATTACTGACCTGACGTATGTGACAAATTAATTAATTAAGTTTTGGAGTCTGAAAGAAAATCAAACAGACTACTAGAGTTATAGTTTAAGATCAAATAAACTCATAACTTTCAAAAGAATGAATCATCAGAGCTTATAAGCTTCAAAATGTGATGTTAAATATAATGGTGGAAAAAAAAAACAACCCTCGGGGGACCTTAGTTTGTAGGAAATGTTGATTTTGTTTTAAAAATTAAGATTTTTTTTTATTAATTTCACCTTACCTTGAGAAACGTTGGAGTGAAAGAAACAAAAACAAATGTAATAATAGTGGCATTTATATCATGCTTTTGAGGCTAGGGTTTGGATACTATCTCAATAGTTACTTGAAGATTTAATAGCTCTTTCTTGTTTTCTCTTTCGGTTTAATACTTTTTTTTTGTTAGTCTTTTTTTTCTCTATTTTATTATAAGGTGTGCGTCGTTACGATATACCATAATTTTTTATCCATATCGTATATCGTATTGAAAGTTTCAATATAGAACAAATTATATTGATATTGTACTGATATTTCGGTATACCTAAATCTTAGTATGACATAAATAATTAACTTACCGACCATACTGAATATTGACGGTATATCAAGATTTTTGAAAAAAATCCATGTATATTAAAATTGATGAAAATCGTTTAAGCAAAACGACAAAGAATGATATAAAAAAACGTTATTCAATAGGTTATCGAACTTGTAATTCTCGAGAAGAACGATTAACTTCTCAATAGACTCTATTGATTTTCCGGAACGAATCTCAGAAAGCATCGTATATAATAATAGTTTTATGAATGATACGCATCAGATGACTAAGTTCATTGAAAGTTCGACGACTTCTCTCCAACCAGGTAGTTCACCAAAACATAATTAGGATGATAACCCAAATATGTAAGCATGTAATATTAGCCGCATCAATCCAAACTTATAATTAACTACTCTAAAACTCGCACATCACCAAATAGATAACATATTTGTCAACCTAATCATTCTTTTGTTCAAAACAGAATCTGAAAAAAAATTATTTGACTTATTAAGATAAACTCAAAAAAACTAAATACGAAAAACTATAAAATACCGTTCATATTGAAAAAAAGAATGATGTACTCTATTGTGAAATGAAATTAGTTTAATAAGTTTTAAAATAAAATATCTAGAAATTATATATATTGAATAATAGTAGTTTAATTATATTTTGATTTAATATTTAAAAATTAAGTTTTTATAATTGAATTAACATTAAATCTGTTTAAAAAATGAAATAAATTTATTAAGATTAGAGAAATAAAATAAATATATTGAGAGTTGACCATCAAATCTTGTTTGAAGAAGTAAATAAATTTATTAAAATTAATGATCATTCGATCTTGCTAAAAATTTTGTTGATAAATGTTTGATCTTGCTAAAATATTCCTAATAATTAGGTGAATATGATTTTAAAATGAAAATTAAAGTTTAATTATTTTTAGTGATTATTTATTTATATATAAAAATGATATAAATACTTTTATTTTATAAATATTATTTCGATATTTGTACGAAAAATTTCGTGCTTTTATCGTATTAATAATTTTGGTATCCAAATATATTTATTAATTTTTTTAGTGTACCCAAAATATCAATATTTTCAGTAATTTATGATATATGTATAAAAAAAAATTATCGATAATATTAAGCCCAAATCATTATGCTCAATTGATCTATTCATTCATATTATTGTTATAGTTTTAATAAATGAAAAAAGTTAGGATAATATTTATCATAATTAATCAAATTACTACTAATATCTTCAAATTACATCAAAAGAAAAGGACCCACACATCAATCAAAAAGTCAAGTCAAAAAGAAAAAAAATTATCAGAAACTAAGATAGCCAATAGTATTATTACACTTTAATTAGGCTTTACAGCTAGAAGTCAAATGAGAAACGTAATATTTACGACGTTACATAATAATAATAATAATAATAATAATAATAATAATAAAATTGATTGGGAGAGATAATTTAGATGAAAGAATTTCAAAATGAATGAGGTGATTAATTTGATTAGCTGAAAAAATAAATTATTTTTCTCTTTCCTATCTCTTCACATTTTATTCCTTTATTAGCTAGTGATACGGTGACACAATATTTACTCCACAATTCTCTCTCCCCTATCCATCTTTTAAAAAAAAATAATCTAAAAAAACAATTCGTGCTCTCAACCTATGCATGTACCCAAATTATACATTGTGTTACATAGTACACTGTAACATGAAGACTATAGATAAAAGATTAGTAAATTTTACAAAAAGCATTAAATATGATTTCAAAAACATAATACACTAAACAAATACAATAAGATCTGTAAAAGACATTAAAAATTGTTGTTATTTAAGTTCATATAAATATTAGCAAGAATATGGAATGATCAAAACATTAAAGTTATGATGAAGGGATTCATTAGAGCTGTGATGGACTTAAAAAAATGTAAAACAAAATTAAGGATAAAAAAGTAAATAAATATGAGTTTTGTTTATTTAAAAAAATATTAAAAAAATAGTTAATTAAATTTAAAAAATTTAAAAATTATGGATTAAATTAATGTCAGATTTTTACCGAATATAAGCCCTTTAGTAAATCCGCCTTTAAACAAGACTGATTTCTATATAATAATAGTTGTATTGTGCCTAAGTTCTTAAAATAAATTATTACCTAGTAAATTTGTATGTATCTAAATTTATAATTAATTTGTACTACTAATATATAGTGATTTGTAAGATAAATGACATATATTATATTAATGGTTCAATTATCTCAATTATTATATCAATAATTTTTTAGAACTTTTTTCTTACATTAAATTCAAACAAGGTAACATTAATTTTAGTTCCTTCCAAAGATATTTTACCCCTAATAAAAAGAGATAAAAGTATTTTTAATATATTAACACAACTAGAAATATCTCCGTGCGATTCACACGGATAATAATATATTATTATAACGTCCTACGTTCATCAAATTTGATGTTAAAATTAAAATATAAAGTATTGTTAGTCTAATTGGTTAAAGAGTTGTACTTGTTTTATTAGATTGTGAGCTCGAAATATACTTATAATATTTTTAATTTTATTTTTAAATGTTTTAAGTTTATGGGCGGGTCAACCTAAAATCTGACCCAAATATCCATTTACTCTCACATATATATCCAAATTAATCATAGCTCTCGACCCGACAATCCGGATATTTTCAAAATTAAGCATCATTATATATATATATATATATATATATATATATATATATATTAGTTAGTTAAAAATGTCTCTTGTTCATTAAATTTAGTGTTAAATTTAAAATATAAATTTTTATTAGTATAACTGGTTAAAGAGTTGTATTTGTTTTGTTAGGTTTCGAGTTCAAAACATACCTATTGCATTTTTAATTTTATTTTTAACCGTTTTAAGTTTATGGGCGGATCAACCCAGAATCCGACCTAAGTATCTATTTACTCTCATATATATATCCAAATTAACCACAACTCTCGACCCGGCAATCCGGACACTTTCAAAATTAAGCATCATTATATTTATATAGATTTTGGTAGTTTAGACCGTGATTCTTGCGAGCTAGACTATTTATGGGATTTTTACATGGCTTACAATTTTCTTGATTTTGTATTGCATATTAATCTTTTTGTTTTTGGTATTTTCTTCAACTTGATACAATTTCTGCATTGAATGTGAATTTTTACATATAAAAGCTGAATGTTAAATTAAAAATGTAATTGATTGTTCAAGTCTTATTTATAAATTCACTCTTAGGTTATTTTGACATTCTTTTCTAAACAAGAAACAAATATAATAAAAAAAACATGACTCATAAATAATAAGAAAATGTCAATATTTTGTAAAAGTGAAATCTTAACCGATTCGATAGGTTGTATCAGCATTTATCCATTGTTGTATTAACTTTCAATCTTATTCAAAAATAATATTATATATATATATATAAAATAAGGTCAAATTACTCTTTAAATTTATGCATTTTTGATCAATTCACTATTCAATGAAATATTTATCTTCTTTATTTTCAAGTTTATTAAAAAAAATTCAATTTCATCTTAAACTCTTTTAATTCTACCATAACTCCAAACCCTCCATATTTTTTTAAAACGATGAAATTAAATCTCTCAATATTTTTTTAAAACGATGAAATATTTTGTTAAAATTCCAAAAAAAAAATCAAATTTTGTATTTAAAAGAAAAAACAATATTTGCCTCAACTCATCATTTTTTTTTTTGAAAAGGTATTGGCTCGTTTTTATAAAAGTAAAATTTAATGACTTCAAATAAACATTAAACAATTCATAATTTACAAATTTGATTACAGAAAGTAAATATCTCATAATTAAGTTTATCTTTACAAAGCTACTTAAAAGTAGAATCATTCTCGGTCAGTTTAATTTTATTTTTTTTAAAGATTTGAAGTACCTAAAATCAATTTTTTTTTTTTTATTTTTAATAGTAAAACATTTTTTTTTATATATTTTTATGTTAAAAAATATTATTACATTTAACTCAAAATCATTTTTTTTTATTATACGACGTGGACTTGCTTTACCTTAGATGGTAGGCCATCCTGAGTATGATACAAATATATCATGTTTTTTACGTGAATTATTAGGATTACTTTAAAAAATATTATTATTCTTTAAAAAATAACTTTTAACTAAAATTTTAAATTAATTATCAATTAAATTAATAAAATACATAATTTATTTTTGAAATATTCAAATAATAAAAATATGTGTCCACTTGTACATAAACATGTATTTTCTTTTTGAATAATCTAACATCAAACCATCTCCAAATTATAAGAATTAGAATTGTCAAACATTATGTAGATAATAGAGTTTTTGATTATAGAATGACTTATTCCTAATTGTGTGTGTCTGAAGCAATTAAGTGGTATGTCTTTCTCCCATAAATGAATGGTCAATGGTTTTAATGCAATGTTATATATATATTAACCACACATCATGAATTAGTTATAATTTAGAGTCTATATCTCATGCATGTTCCATCATCCCCTCTTGACCGACCGTCAATTATCAATTATAGGTTCATTAATTTTAATTTATTGGGCATTTATAATATCCTATCTTATTTATTTGCTCATTGATTTTTTAAAGCATTTTTTTCTTTTATCAAATTGAAGAATGTATTAATGATAAACATATAACAAGTTAAGACATTAACTAAAAATATGGATTGACATTGAGCCCTCCAATGGCTTCTAATGAGAATATTTTGGATCTTCTAAAAATCCTAGATTCAATATTTTAGTGTCAAGGCCAAAATAATAATTAAGCCATCATGATCATTCACTAATTAATCCATCCGGCAACACATTAATATTGGCCCCTCTAAGAGGAGCTATAATTAGGGGGAAAAGTGAATTAGATT